>NC_050466.1:65217282-66661449 GCF_903995425.1 Onychomys torridus | reverse complement strand
TGTGTCTCAGACCTTGAACTTGAGTCATCAAGTTCAGCAGTGAAAAACTTTACCACTGAGGAGTCTCCTGGCCCTATATATTTTTAATGCATTTTTTTAAAAATTGGTTCATTATAGTGAATTAGACGCGAACCCTTCTAAGAATTTTTAAGTATGATCTGACATTTGTAAAAGTTATTCTCTGGCTTTTGTGAAGCTGCAGCAAAGAAAAAGAATGGAGTCAGGGAGACAAGTTAAAAGCTATTATAATAATCTAGTGAGAGACTGTAGTTGTAGTTTTTCTGTGCCTACCTGGCTCCTTGTCCTCTGGGTTCCAGAGCTGCTCAGACCCAAATGAACACACAGAGGCTTATATTAATTATGAATTGTATGGCCTATTGGCTCCAGATTTTTGCGAGCTAGATCTTACATCTTAAATTAACCCATTTCTATAAAACCATACTTTGCCACATGGGTTGTGGCTTACTGGTATCTTTACATCTCATGGCAGTGGCTGGCAGCAGCTCCTCTCTTCTGCATTTCTCCTTCCTCTTCTCTAGGTAGAATGTCTTGCCTAACCCTATTCTGCCTTACCATAGGCTATTGCAGCTCTATTTATCAACCACTCAGAACAATACACATTCGCAGCTTACAGAAAGACATTCCCCCATCAAGAGACAGTGGGGCCTGGAGTCTTGGTAGAGTAGCACTGTTTTCTTTTGTTGTCTTATTCCTTCCTTCTTGCTTTTAAGGGTATTTTATTTATTTCTATTATGAATGCATAGAATACCCTTGGCTTCTGGTATTTATCATTTGCTACTACCATAAGTAAACTTTCACAAATACTAGTCATTGTTTTTAGCTGCATGTCTCTGATTTCTAGGTGGATAAACATGTCATCTCATAATAATAATGTTGTGCATTATTTTTTACTCATTTCTTTTATATTAAGCACTTCATTAATAAAAGAATCCACCTAAGATCTTACAATTAAAATAAAAGAGCAGATAGTAGTATATACGTGATATAAAAGAACAGGGGAAGAATACTGGGAACTAAAGTTTAAGCAGGGATAGAGTTAAGGAAAAGGAAGGATGGAGTGAGTTAAACAAAACTAAGGATGTATGAAAATGACTTATGAAACTCCACTAGTTTGTAAGCAAATAAAAATAAGAAAGTTGTTTAGTGTGTCAGAGAGATTGCGCAATGGTTAAGAAGAGCACTGGCCATTGCTCAAGAGGACCTGGGTTATAAACCAAGTACCCACATGACAGATCACAACCATTTATAACTTCAGTTCCAGGAGATCTGATGCCTTCTTCTGACTTCTGAGTGCATTGCACACATGTGATTTACAGACATACATATATGTAAAATACCCACTGTGGTGGTTTGAAAGAAAATGCCAAAGGGAATAGTGCCAAAGGGAGTGGCACTATTAGGAGGTGTGACCTTGTAGGGTAGGTTGTCTTCTTGAAAGATGTGTGTCACTGTGGAGGCAGACTTTGAGGTTTCACATATGCTCAAAATGCCATCCAGTGTTTCATACCACTTCCTGTTGCCTGTGAGATGTAGAACTTTCATCTACTTCTCCAGGACCATGTCTGCCTTGTCCCACCATGATGATAGTGGACTAAACCTCTGAACTAAGCAAGGCACCCCAATTAAATGTTTTCCTTTATAAGAGTTGCCATGGTCATGGAGTTTCTTCACAGTAATAGAAACCCTAAAACACCCACAAACATACACTTTTTTCTTTATTTTTCACCATATGTTTATTAATTATTTGGAATTTCATATGGTGCACCCCAATTACATTTGCTTTCCATTCCTTCCAAGACCACACTCCCATCCTTGTGCTCCTTCCAAAAAAAAGAAAAAAAAAGAAAAAAGAAAAAATGTCCCAAGTCCAATTTGTTTTGCTCATATACTCATTGGTGCATAGTCAAACTCCCAGTGGCCAGCCCCATAAAGAAAACGGAGTTCTTCCCACTTACCAAAAGCCATGAACTGCAAGAAACTACACTTCAGCATCTTTATAGCAATTTTTAAGAATTCTGTTCTATAGCTTCCTGTCTAGACTGTTTTTAAGGGGGGTGTTGGCTGGAAGGTGAGAAGGTTTTCTATGGTTCATGCTGTAGCCAGCTGCTGTGTACAGGAAGCTTATTTTACAATGGTATTGATGACTGCAAACTCATAACTGAGAATGACAGACATTGAAGGTTTCTGTCAGCTACATTTTTTTAATTCAATTTTAATTAAAATACAGTGACACCTTTCCCTCCTTCCCTTTACTCCCTCCTCTAATCATTCCTATTGACCACCCATTATTCTCTTTCAAGTGGATGGTTTCATTTTCTTTGATTATTTATATAATATATAAATACAACCTGCTGAATCCATTCAGTGGTGCTTGTCTGTATATGATTTCAGGGCTGACCACTTGATATTTCTCTTAGTGTGGTAGTTTGAAAGAAAATGTTCCCTGAAGGGAGTTGCACTATTAGGAGTTGTAGCTTTATTGAAGTAGGTGTGGCCTTATTGGAGGAAGTGTGTCACTGTGGGTTGGGCTTTGAGGTCTCTTTTGCTCAGCTTCACTCATTGTGACATTCAGGCTAGTTCCTGCTGCCTTCTGATCAAGATGTAGCCAGCACCAATTCTGCCTACATGCCACCATGCTCCCCACCATGATGATAATGGACTAAACCTCTGAAACTCTCTTAGTTAGGGTTTCTATTGCTGTGAAGAGACACCATAATTATAGCAACTCTTATGAAGAAAAAAAATTAATTGGAGTGACTTACAATTTAGAAGTTTAGTCCATTATTATCTCAGTGGGACATGGCAGTGTGCAGGTAGACATGGTTCTGGAGAAGGAGCTGAGATTTATACATCTTGATCCATAGACAACAGTAAGTGAACTGCAACGCTGGGTATAGCTTGAGCATAGGAGATCTCAGGGCCCACTCCCACAGTGACACACTTTCTTCAACAAGCCACAACTCCTAATAGTGACATTCTCTTTGTGAGCCATTTTCAAACCACCATAATATTAAATAACCAATAGGGGGCACATCCTAAGGAAAAGCTAACTTCTCTCTCTCTCTCTGCAGTCATTAGTTGTCTGTAGTTCTTTGTTCAGGGATGAAAATCTCTTGATTTAATTCGATGCCTGCTCCACAGAAAAGGACTGATACTTGTACTGAAAACGTTATTAAATCCCATGAATAGGTCCCATAGACCTTAGAAGAGAGCCTATTGATGTTGGCATTCTTAGTGGCCATGTTTTCAAACTGTTTCCATGTTTACTTAGAGAAGTTTCTTATAGCAATGGGTAGTGGTTAAACAGAAATTAATTACTGTCCAAAGTGCTGAAATAAAGAGACTCTAAGTGCTCAGCTATAGATAGAATATCTATATCAACAAACACCCCTCCTTGGGAAATATAATAGAAGAAAGGCTGGGGGATGAGAAGGAATATCATGAAATGTTGCATTCTAGACATGACATAGCTGTTGTACACATGACTTAAAACATGGTTATCTATACAAGATCTGTATCAAAAACTAGTTAAAACTTCCAACACAACCCCAACTCTAGCTGATGGCTGCTGAAGGATGGAGAGTGAATTTTCTTTGGGATTGTGGACACTGAAATGTTTCTGATTCCCTGGTAGATAACCCCACATTCATGCACAATATGGGCAGCACTAATTGGACGTGGAGATTTAAAAGTAATGAACTAACTAACTTAGCAAAATAAATGAATGGATGAATAAATATTAAGGTGGACATTAAGTTGGGGGTACATATGATGGGGGATCCAGGAGGTAGATGGAGGAGGGAGCTCAGATGTAGATAAGATCAAGATACTTTGTATATATATATATATATATATATATATATATATATATATATATATATATATATAAGATTTCAAAGAATACTTTTTTTAAATTT
Organism: Onychomys torridus; assembly: GCF_903995425.1. Lineage (NCBI taxonomy): Eukaryota > Metazoa > Chordata > Mammalia > Rodentia > Cricetidae > Onychomys > Onychomys torridus. The sequence goes on along the minus strand of NC_050466.1, from coordinate 66,657,511 downwards.
TCACAATGCTACTATATAAAAACACTGAATGTGAATATTTTCTATTGTTCCTGAATTTACAAAAAAGACTTAAATAGATTAATTAATACTATAATGGTGTATCTGTGATATGTGATATAGGGGTGTGTGTGTGTGTGTGTGTGTGTGTGTGTGTGTGTATAAAACTTCTACTTATTTTTAAAGTTCCATTAAATGCTCAGCTTTAGCAAATATCTTTCTGCAACTACTGTATTATCTACATAATTACATTAATGTGTTTCTTTGGACTTTATCATTCCTGTATTTTTAAGTTAAGTCCAGCTTCACCATAGAAGGTTATTCTTGAATTATACTGTTATAGTCTGTTAGGGTCTTATTTAAGGTGTTAAAATGTGTGTGGTGGGAAGCAAAGAAGCAGGGAAATTTGTGATGCTCCACAAATTGTAATAAGGAACAAAATTATAGTAAAAGGGCAGTAGCCTTATTAAACAGTGGAGAAAAAAGATATTCTTTGTAAGATTTTTCTTACTGTAAGTCATTAAGGGCTGCATTCCTTAAATTTATGATAATTAACACAACTATGGCAAATGGATGATACAGAGTAATAATTAGTAAATTGGGTAGAATTTTAAAGTATAACATTAAATTAACTGTTAGGACAGTAACAGGATTCTCTTTAGTAGCCACACTGACCTGTCTATACACTCTGGACAGAGTGGGAAGCACTGTTAAGAAAACACTTTACATCTTCAGACTCTGTACTCTCTCAAAGCTGTGATTCATAAAATCAACTTTATTGAGAAGTTTTTCTCCAATTGCTACACTCTAAACAATCAGATCTTTTATCGCACTACCCTATGGTGCACGTTTCCAATTCTTTTTGACTGCTTTATGGCATTTTCTGGAAAGCAGGGACCGTGTGTGTGTGTGTGTGTGTGTGTGTGTGTGTGTGTGTGTGTGTTTTCTTCACAGCCTTGTGGCTAAGAACACATTAAGTATTCTATAAATACCTGAATAAATTAAGAGACCAATTGGGTCCTAATAAGTGGTTACTAGAAATAGCAAAATAAGACTTGTGACAAGGCAGCAATGGAAACAACTGGAGGACAATTTCTTTTGTCCTACAAAATGAAAAATGTTGCAATTTTCTGTTCTGTAATATTAATTTATCCATGTATATCTAATTTATCCAGGGATTGTGACTATTTTTATACTGCTAATTTAAGAATACCTTTTTTATAATCAAAATGCAGTCCCTTTGGCAATCAAAGTTTCAAGGATAATACATCTTTGTTGACATAAACCATGGGAAGTTTGCTTGCATGATTTCATTATCTGATTATAGTTGTGACTAAAGTAATCTCTTAGAATGAGCACATTATTTTTCTAACACACTTTATTTTTTAGAGCCATTTTAGGATCACAGTGAACCTGAGAAGAAAGTACAGATGTTTTCTATCATCTTCTGCCACTAGGTATGCATAGACTCACCCACATCAATAACCTACCTAAGTGGCACAATTGTTATAATTGATGAACCAAATTGACACATCATTATCATCAGACTCCATAGTTTACAAGAGTGTTCATTGTTGGTGGCATTCACTCTTCATTTGCCTGAAGTAATCACTGATTATTTTACTGTCTTGTGTATTTTGCCTTTTGAAGAATCTCATATAGTTGAAAGAATCCAATCTGCAGCTTCTTAAGACATGCTTCTTTTACTCAAAGTCAAACATTTAAGCTTCCCCCATGTCTTTTCATGACTTCAAAACAGAATGAGCACGTGTAGAAGAATGATAACTCACAGGCCAAGTCCAGAGTTATAGAAAAATATTTGAGAAATTATTTGTTATCCCTGCCCTTTCCTTGTAGATTTATTCTACTCTTTTCCAACAATACTTCAGTTATTTTCTTGTTAGGCAAGAGAATGTATTGGAATTGGCATAAGTTGCACACACATAAAGAGTATTTGGCTAATACCACTTGGCCAAGTGGCTTGTGAGTGAGCTATAGTGGATCATTTTACCTATTCTTCTACTAGGATCTGTGACACCACAGGGAGTTGTATCCTATAAAACGTTCTCAAAGTAACTCTGGAGTAGCCTTGTGGAAATCATCTGTTTCAGCATATGTTTAAAAGACTGTCTGTTTTGTGCTTAATGGGCTGGAATGCTTAATTTTTGAAGTTTGTGGCAATTGCCCATCAGTCCATATTTTTTACTCTGAGTCTCAAACACTAGTATAAAAATTATCTTCATCAGAGTGAATTTGGAAACTATTCCATACTGAGCAATTATATTTTTATTTTACATTTTATTAAGATAATTGCATAATATAAAATTCATATTTTTGAAATACAGCCTTGCTATGTAGCTTAAGATACTTAAGATAGCCCAGAGATTATTATATCACACAGGCTACCTTTGATCCATACTCCATTTTTCTATTTCTCAAATGCTAATATCACAGGTAGGTACCACCACACCTGTTTTAACCATGTTAAATTAAACAACTGATGTGTTTCCATTTTAATAGCCAAAATGTTGGCAACCATAAGCACCATGCAATACTAGAATATTTCCATCACTTTTAAAATAATTTTATACCTTCAAATTTCTTATTGCCTTCATTCCCTAGCAACTGCCAATCCACTTCTTTCTCAAAAGATTTGCCTATTTTAGACTGTAGTACAAATGGAACCACACAAGTGGCCTTGTACATCTTATTTCCTTTAACTACATGAAATGTTTAAGGTTTACGCATGTCATATATATCAGATTGTCATTCTTTTTATAGCCTGAATTTTATTTACTTATTCATCAGTCATTTCCATTTGGTTGAGGTTTTATCAGCTTTTCATAACCTTAAAAACATACTTAATATAGAGTACTCATGAAGAGAAATAACTCTATTTGGCTCACCATTGAAGTAACTGGAAGTCAAAATGACTTTTTTTTTTTTTTTTTTTTGGTCTTTCGAGACATGGTTTCTCTGTGTAGCTTTGGAGCCTGTCTTGGAACTCATGCTGGCCTTGAACTCACAGAGATCTGCCTGCCTCTGCCTCTTGAGTGCTGGGATTAAAGGTGTGCACCACTACCACCCAGCTGGAGTGGATACTCTTATACCTTGGTGAGCTAATGTTACTTTAGCTAAGCAAAAAGGGGGAAAGTGTTCTCATTTTCTCAACAGGATAGACATCTGTTAGACACCAAGGGCAGACTCTAGAACAGCAGTTCTCAACTTTGTGGGTCATGCATCAGACATTCTGCATATCAGATATTTACATTACAATTCATAAGAGCAGCAAAATTATAGTCATGAAGTAGCAATAAAATAATGTTATGGTTGGGGTCAGAACAACATGAGGAACTATATTAAAGTGTTGTAGCATTACAAAGGTTAAGAACCACTGTTCTAGAAGAAACCACAGGATACTAGTACAGTACACAAGTAACAGCCAAAGAACGCCAAGATTCTCCTAAGCTCCAACCAATTCTTGGCCTCAAAAGCCACTAACTCCCTGTCAGAAGAATAGGCTAAGCCTCATAATAGTCCCTATGATATAGTTCTAAGACAATGGATCCCAAAAGAGGAACAGACACAGAATGCATATAGTCCAAATATTCTTCTTGTCTATACTGCAAAGGTCATACAGTCGACAAGAGGGCCCTCCTTACCAAAGGAAATAATCTAGATGGTTATGTTAAGGGCACCAGAATCCTAAATAACAAATAAATAAGAGACTCTAAGGGTTCCTAGGCACCTCTGACTTTAAAGGAAATACACAAAAATTATCCTCTGATGACTCAGTAAGCAAGAAGGCTGAGACTGGGACAACCAGGGACCTATCACATGAGAAGGATGATGCTCAGAGAGTCCCTATAGAAAACTATCATGAAGACTTTCTGCAAACAAACGTTGATGGCTCTAAAAATCCCAGCAATCTAATAGGATGGACTGTTTAACCACAGCAGCCACTCATGAATCAGCATTGTGCTGGGAAGGAGACCTAAGATGATCTTGGTTCAAAAGGAAAGGAGATTAGAAGGTCTAAGTACAAGGACATGACTACAGATTAAATGAACTACAGTTCTACAGCACATAGTCCAATTTGTGGCACAAATCAAACCATAAAAACCAGATGACAGATAGCGTTGATCAATTTACAGAAGGCTGCCTCCTTTGCAAATACTAGCTATATATCAGACCATAGCTCATAAATATGTGTAATTACTATGTGTCTATTAAAAATAAATATTTAAAAAATGAAAAGTAAAGAAGCCTGCCAAGGAATTCTGACATGCAGAATGGATTTCAGGCCTCTTGGACTTAATGTAATCAAAAAGTCGAGTAAAGCATTTACAACAATTTCTGCAACTCAACCACATAAATTAAACAATAATGTTTAGGTCACTACTAGAGTGTAGATTGCAAAGGAGGAAATCATCAGTCATCAACCAACTAACTCCTCAAGGGTGCCTTTCATCAGCATTACTCTGGCATTATTGTAGCTAGTATAGATATTCTTCTTTAGACTGGAGTTCACATTTTTGATTCATCCTAGAATACTAAAGGATGGAGTAGATTTTAGCTATATTGTCCATTGTCTTTAAGTTTCCTCCATCAAAAATGGAGACATCATTAACCTTAAATTCTCTTGATTATTCCTTTTATTTTTGAGATCACAATATAATTACATAATTTCCCTCTTTTCTTTCCTCCCTCCACACCTTGCCATATACCATCCTTGCTTTCTTTCAAATTCATGAGATCTTTTTAGATTAATTGTTGCTGCAGACATATATGTATGTACATATATATTCTTAGATATCTAAATATAATCTGATCAGTCTGTACAATGTTACATGTATGTATGTTTTTAGGGCAGATCATTTGGTGTTGGATAACCAATTGGTGTGCTCTTCCCTAAGGAAGACCATTTATCCTTCTTACACTGTGTCTCCTTAAATTTCTGAATTCTAAATCTATTCAAAGGGAATGGAGTGGATTTCTCAATCAGTACTCTACCAACATGTTGGGCTTGATATTATTTGTTGGGGTGAGAATGCCTCGCATATTATAGGGAATTTAGCAGCATCCTGGTCTCTACCTATCAGATGCTCATAGCAGGTTTTCCCAATATGACAACCAATAATGTCTCCAGGTATTACTAAATATCTTCTGGGCACCAAAATCACCCCAAATGGTAGCACTGGAATGAAAATATAGTTTTTCAATGCATGCTTACCTTTTTCCTACTGAAACAAATCTTAGTAAAGCTAAAAATTAAACTAGTGTATACCAGAACCAGCTAACTGCTTACATCAAAAAAAAATCTGAGATAACTAAAATAAATTAATGATTTACCTAATGACCTTATGAAAACAATAACAAATCGAAGCCAGAAGCAGTAGACAGGTAGAAATGATCAGGATAGAAATTAATGAAATGGAAATGGCAAAAATATAAATAATCAATGAAACAAATAAATGGTTTGTTGAAAAAGATAAACAAATATTGACAGACACTCAGTGGACTTAACGGGGAGGGCGATTCAAATTAATAAAATGAAAGATGGAAATGGAGACATTAGAGACATTAAAATAGATACCAAAGAAATTCAGAAAAACATAAGGACATACCTTAAATATCCTCTATTTCAGAGGTAGTTTAGTCAGTAGTTAAAAAAATGTCGTTCTCTTGCAGTAGATGAGAGGTCAGTTCCCAGCATCCACCTCAGGTAGCTCACAACCACCTGTACCTCCATTTTCAGGACATCAGATGCCTCTGACCTCCATAGCAATATGTACTCATATTCTCACACACACACACACACACACACACACACACACACCACTAATAAAAATAAATACTTTAAAAAGCTGTATTTCTCTAAATTGGAAAATATAAAAAACAAAGGATGAATTTTTAGATGCATACCACATACCAAAGAGAAATAAATTAAATTATTTAAGCAGACCTATAACCATCAATAAAATTGTAGCAGTGATAAAAATGTTTCCCAATTTAAGAGCATCCAGTATCAAATGATTTTACCATAGAATTCTACCAGAACTTCAAAGAAGAAATTAAACCAATATTACTCAAATCATTCCAAAAATAAATAGAAAAGGGAAGAAGGTTCTAAACTCCTTTTATGAAGCAAATAATAACTTGATACTAAAACAATAGAAAAACACTAACTTGTCTCCTTGATCATAGATATATGTGGCTAAAATATAATTAAATTAAAATACAATTGAAATTTAATTCTTTAGTCAGACTAGTTACATTTAGTCAGAATAGTTACTAAGTATCTACATATGGCATGTGATTCCAGTTCTATTCAATTTGGATAATTTCTACTTTTGCAGATAGTTCTGTGGGGAATAAATGGGTAGTTCAAAAAGTATGTGAACATTGGCTCCACAGGGCAATATGAATCAAATATGATTATGACATAAGTAATATCCAGTGTGAAGATTCTAGAAGGAGCCTGTACTTTGCAAATATGTGATGTGGCTTTTGAAATTTACCTCTGACCTTTACAAAATCTGAAAATTTCAGGGAGCTTTTTAAACTTGCCAGGCCTTGCTATACTAAATGTGAAGGTGTCTGTCCCAAAATAGGTGTGAGTTATATGCATGAAAATGATTGTAGTGTCAGCAAATTTCCCAGGCCTCAACACTCATTGTACCTTGTACTGTTGGGATCACTTGGTCTACACTTGTAGCCCAATTCATTTTGAAACTAATTTGAAAGTACAGAAGTACAAGTCACCTAATCAATTACTGCCCTGTTTATCCTTAATGTCAACTATATACTAAATTTCCTATCATAATGGTGAAATTCCAGAATTTGAATGTTGAGGACCTTGAATGTCCAGGTTAAGAAGATATTTTCCACTGGATAAGTAATACAAAGATTTTTAAAAAAGTATTTTGGACATATTAATATAAACAATGAGATACTTTTGGAGTGTTTAGTGAGAGCTTTTAGTGAAAGTTAGTTGTGAGTAAAACAACTCAGTATGAAGCTGGAGACCAAAATAAAGGCAGGTGAGCATATTAATGGAAAGCCTTAGCTACCAAGTTAAGCTTGTACTTTATCCTATGAAACATGAGAAAAAATAAGGTGCTCTAAAGAAAGGTATAACCACAACATGGCCATCTGATTGAAGTTGGGGAAGATTTGAAGGAATTAAGATTGGATACAAGAAAGTTTCTTGGAAACTTGGTATAGTTTGAGTCTGAAATATCACTTAGTCCACAGATGATGTCACTGTTTGAGTATGTTATGGAACATTTGAGACTGTGGACTAGCTTGTAAAAGTGCATTACTGGCAGGGGAAAGGTGGTCTTTAATGCTGATATCTGCCTTTGGTTCTCCTCCAAACTCTCTCTGCTTCCTGATCTGTCACAATGGGAACAAGCCATGCTGGAAATTTCTCTACCAAAGATGGAGCCACCACAGCTACCAAGACTTTTTCAATATGATGGACTGATGTCCCAGCAAACCATAAACTAAAATAAATCCTTTCCACAGTAAGTTATTTCTGTCAGCTATTCTGTTAGAGTGATGAGAAAATTAATAAGATTGTTTATTGCATTAGCCAAAGAAAAAGAAATTCTGAATGGGAACAGTAGTGGTAGGTTATTATGAAATTAGAGAAGGAATTTGAATAAATTATTATGAGGCAAAGCCAACAAGATTCAGTGGGGAAACAATATGGGAAAATGAGAGAAGACTAGAATCTAAATCAAATGCTGAATGAAATGCTATAAAAAAAGAAGGTTAGAGATAAGCTTTGAACATCTTGAATCTGAAATACATGTAAATTATTCAGATAAATAGTTTTGTACATATGGCCTTTTCATTTTTCAAAAGGATGTTAGTGAGTGGATATCTACTGAACAACTGAAAATACAAAATTGGAACTCATTGAAGAGTTGCCTAAATATGTTAGCTTGGCATAGAAATAATGATGAAACATGAAGAATAAATAATACTGACAAAAATATGAATATAGTATGGAAGAAAGAATATTATGAAAGAAGTTTAAGTAATAATCCCTGCATCAGCCAAGACAGTCCAAGTACTAAAGGTAAAAAAATTTCAATAATTTAAAATAAGAAAGAGTTATTTCCAACTTACACAAAGTCCCACACAGTTTCTGTCATTCTTAGAGTTTTCTTTGGGGTTTATGATGTTTCCAAGAGCCAAGGCATTTTTCCATATTATAGATGATAAGTATAATCCTCCAGCATCCCAGGAAGAGAAAAGTTGGATATTGGGGGAAGTGGTTATCATTACAACAATTATTTAAATAAATTACAATAAGAAGTAAACTATAGATAGATAGTTTTGTAGCAGAAGAACGCAAACATGCCAAGGTAGAAGAGACTAAAACAAGAAAGAAATTATTGACAAAATGCTACAGCGAAGAGTTCAAGCACTCTGTCTACCAACTGAGACCTGGCTCCAGATTCCAGTAACATTTTCTCTCCTTTCTTATTGCTCCCAGTGTTATCATTGTTCACTCTTTTATGATTTCCCAAAACCCCTCTCAAAGCCTTATAAGAACAGGTACTTCTTTTAGCTAAACTCTCTAAAATTACTGGGGCTCAGAGTGCCAACTGTTCCCTTACAGCATTGTGACTGATATTAACTCTGCATTACACTAAAAGTTTTACACCCTTTTTCCCTGCCATTCTTACCTTGTCAATTTCTATGCTAGACAGTCCTGGATCCACATTTTTTAAATTTATTTTTTATTGAAAAATAAGGTTATTTTAATACAATATATTATGATCATGGTCTCTCCTCTCTCATCTCCTCTCAGATCCACCCCACCCTTCCAATTCCATACTTTCTTTCTTTCTATCTCTCTTAAGAAAACAAACAAGCAAATAAGAATGACAAATAAACAAGGATGAAACAAAATGGATAAACTAACTAAAAATAGAAAAAATATGAAAGACCATGAGAAATGAAAACACACACACACACACACACACACACACACACACACACACCATAAAAACTCAAAATCAGAACCATACTATTCAAACAGAAAAACCACTAAGGTTAAAAAAAAATGCCCAAGAAATTTGAAACAGGAAATCTCTAAAAATACCTTTGAGTTCATTTTGGGTTATCCATCTACTATTTGGCATGAGACCTGCTCTTAGTGTTGTTTGTATACCCAGTGAGACTCCTTTGGATAAAGTAATTATTCCTTTGTGAACAGTTGTTAATTGGAAACAGCTTTTTAGTATGGGATGAGAGCTCATGTCTATTTTCCCATTTCAGCACTGGGAACCCATCTGGTTTGGATCTGTGCAGTCTCTATGAGTTCACATGTGCATCAGTCGTATTGTATTTGGATAGCACTGTTTCTTTGGTATCATCCATGCCCTCAAGCTCTTACATTCTTTCTGCCTTCTCTTCCACATAGTTCCTTAAAGCCTGAATGGAGGGATTTGATAAATACATGCCATTTAGGACTGACTGTTTCAAGGTCCTTCACTCATTGCACATAGTCCAGTTGTGGATCTCTGAATTAGTTCCCATCTACTGAAAGAGGAAGAGTGTCTGGTAATGGTTGAGCAAGAAATTGACTTATGGGTATAGCAGAATATCATTAGGAGTCATTTTTTTGCTATGTTCCTTTAGCAGAATAATGATGCTGGTTTCCCCCTAGGTCCATGGCCTAAGTAGTCTCAGATTCTTGGATACCTGATTAGTGACAGGCATGGGTTCTATCTCATGGAGTGGACCTTAAATATAATCAGATAATGGTTGGTTACTCCTAAACATTAGTGCCATTATTGCATGTCAACATTATAGATCAAAGAGTTTGTGTTTACCTTCCTCCTCTGGCAATGTTTGGATTATCTTCAGTACCATGAACACTAGTCAGTAAGGTGAAGTCTCTCGTAGATTCCAGCTCAACTTCTCCATGTTCAATGACATATATAACACTTGTGTTCAGCAACAGGGCCATACCATCAGTTTGTGGAGAGAAATCAATAGCTTTGGTCAACGCCTGAGTTGTCTATGTGTTTCCATGGGCCTCTTTGGCCAACAACTCAATCAGATGTAAACTATTCCTGGAACTAGATGTTTCACTTGGTGGTAAGAGATGTATAGTTGGGATTTATCTCCACAGTTACTTGGTAATTTCATTTAGAATTCTTTCATATACATATACATTATAAGAAACCTCTACTGTAGTAGGTTTCCATATGTGGGTCCATATTATTTAATCAATGAATTTGGTAGCAGTAATGTAATGTACAATGCCCAAGAGAATTGAACCCACAAATAATACACCTCAAACTTAAAGACTCCATCTCACGTGCTATAGCCAAAATGAATATATTCCATTCCTGCATTTTCTGCCTTGTGGATTCTCAAACTGCTCTGAAAGAGGATGAGGGGGTGGCTCAAAAATCAGAAAAAAAAACTGTTTTGAACATCTTTTGTTTAAAAAAGATGTCGGGAATCTTCTATAAAAGACAATCATGCAGTGTACACATGAGAGGTACATTCAGTTAACACTCATGATATTTTTGTAGAAATATTCAGCTGCCTTATATTCGAAGAATGAATGCTATACCAGTTATTTATTATTGTTTTACAACAATTACAATATTGCAGCTCAAAAGAATACATATGAAATATTTCATTGTTTTTTGGGGGGTCAAGATTCCAGGCATGGACACACTGAGGTTACTCATTTCTTGTTCCCATGTGTTATTATTAAAATCTGTGTGCTCTATCTTTAATATGAGTGTTCATCTTAGTAGAAATCCACCTCTAAGATCACCTAAATGGTTGGAAAAATTCTGTTTCTTGTTCCTGTGAGGCATAGACCTCAGATCCTACTCATGATTCACAATTATTTTCCCTGTGGAAAATAATATAGTTCACATACCAGGTTCAAATATAGTCATTTGCTTCTTTAAAATGAAGGAGAGAGAGAGAGAAGGAAGAGATTAATTAAAATGGGGAAAGAGGAAGAGACAGAGGTACTCCTAGCAAGATGGGGTCTTTTATAAAATGATAGAATCATTAGATTCAGATTTAAGTGATAAATTCCACCCACATTCCAAGGAAGAGGATCATTTAAGGGCGTGAACACCAGAAGGCAAGGATTAGTGAAGGTTACCTTAGGATGTCTCTACCATGGGAATTGACAAGGTGAGAACGGCTGGCGTCAAAGGTGCAAGAAAATAATGCAATGCAGAACTTTTAGCAGTCAGTCGCAGTGCTGGCAGCAAATGGCTGGCACTCTAAACCCTAGTGACTTAAGGGGAGTTTAGCAAGAGGAAGTACCTGTGCTTGTAAGGCTTTGTGCAGGGTTTGTTTTTTGTTTTGTTTGTTTTTCAGGAGGGGGGTGTGAGTAAACAGTGAGCTAGCACCAGCAACACTCGGAGCATCTGTTACTCCTGTTGAAGTCTAGTCCGAAAAGAAGAGGATTACCAGAATCTGCAGAAGATATGTATGGGTGTCTTTTAGGAAATCCAGGAACACAACTAACTTCTGGTGACCAGACAGAAATGGAGCAGAGGGAATTTGGATCAGTTTCTCGTGGCAATGGGAACAAAACAGAGAAGACTGAGAAATGGGTTTGTTGAGGAGAAAGGCAGTTCTAAGGCACTCTCAAGCGATATCTGATCATATGTTATCAGATGAAAACTGAATTCAGAATAAAAGAAGTGGGGGAAAACAGAGAATGGGAATCATGATGAAAACTGGCAGAGATTCAGAGTAAATGAAAGCAAAGGCACCTCTAGGTGATTTGCTGTTGAGAGTTTTTAAAAATCAAGCCTTCATGAGTGATGACCATGACTCTGTATCTTCATAAGGACTAAAGAGAAAGTAAATCAACTTAAATATAATGCAGACATTCAGTATCTGATAAGGTAGGTGACATGGGCTTTTTTAATGTTTAAAAACAATTATCAAGGAATGAATTACTCCAAGGAACTATCTTACATTAGGCTTTGTACAGGTGAATGTCCAGCACTATATAAAATGAGCTACAGGATATTTTTCTACGATGTTAAACCATCATTAGTGCTGTCTGTGTTTCTCAGCTATTATTAACTATTCCTGTAGAATTAGTTTTCTTCTCACAGGAAGCCAAATGCTTACACATTGAGTGAGGAAAGGCAGTCGTTAATGGTTGCAACTGGGGTGTGTATTAGCATTCGACATCTAAATATTTGTACACGGATTATCTGACAGTAGGAGAAATGGCAGCAGGTATTTAATTCCTTGAAGCCTTTTCCCTCTTCCCTAAGCTGTTTCATTCCTTCAGTATCATTATTAAGTTGGCTCCCTCCCCATAATGGAGCAATGTCCTAAATTTGTCTTGATTTGAAAGGAGTACTACTGAGAAGAAAATACAAAACTAGAAAGAGTTTCAAGTGGACCAAACACAAAACACAAAATTAAGGGATCAGACTCCAGTCAGAATCCTTTATCTCCCCTCTCTTCTGCTGTTCAAGGGTGGGAGAAAAATTATTTCTGCCTATTTTAGTCTCTTTTTTATCTTCCTTTCTTCCTGATTCCTGGGCATAATCATATGATGCTGTAATACACTGTTCCGTTTCAAAGAATGCAAAGAAATGCAGCAACCCTGTCTGTGAAAGGGGTTGGTAATGTGAAAAGAAATCATTATAATTTGAAGATTACTTTATTGATTCCGATTTAAATTAAGTAACTACCTTGGATTTAGGACAACATAGGTGCAAGAATCTGAACACAAATATGTTGATGCCAACCTACTGACTTGCAGGAGTTTTATAAACAGCAAAGGGAATTTCCAACATTTTAGCTTTCAACTTGATCTTTTCGAAGTTCATTTCAGCCTCTCCCAAACACTTGGCTGTTCAAGACATTCCCTGAATTATTAATGTCAGATACAGTTTCATGAATTCCAGTTGCACTTCTTGCACAGTGCAGGACTCCAGGCCTTCCTTATCCAGCAGCAAAGTAGGGGGGGGGGATGAAAACTACACTTCCTCCATGCTTCCCACACAAAAAGAAATGCTCAGTGGAGATTTCCATCTGTAAAGTTCAGAGAATTAGTAATTCTCAGGCTGTTAATGACAAGATTCAGAGCAATTGCTATGTGTTGTAAAATACGCAGTTTAAGACTCCCCAATTCATTTAGAAATGCTCTGTGACATACTAGTGTATTCTCTCTAGCAGCTTTCTGCCAAATCTGTATTTCTGTTGCATTTACCTACTCATGGAGAATTTTGAGAGCGTGCAAGATTAATTTCCAAATACCAAGTAGAGCTGTGAGGTATGATTTGTTGGAAAATCATATCACGTCTTCCACTTCCACCATTCTTTAGACTTCCCCTCCTTCTTGAGTAGGAAAGTGGCTATTGCTTTTCTTCTCAATACACTCGAATGTCCTGTGCTAATGACTAGAATGACAAGGAAAGCATTCCATGTCTCTAAACTAAAAGGATTCTTGAGGCCGAGGTTTCAAACAATCACGTGCAAACTTTGCAATGATTTGTTAGCTAGCAAATATTGCTCCTTGCCTACAAAATGTCCTGAAACATTCACACTCTTAACAATGCCTCAAAGCCACAACTAATTACTGTGGAATGTAGAGATAAAATAAACTAGAACATGGAAGATTTTAGTTTCTTATCATACATTGATACATAATATAAAAATTATACATATTAGTAAGACATGCAGTACTTTGATGCACTTGTATCTTGCATGATATTTAATTTGGTAGAAACATAGTTGTCTTCTCAAACATTTACCATTTATGCTGATAACTTTCATTTCCAACATGTTTTTTCAAACTTCCTGAAATATACAATGTATATATTTTTTTAAAAATCTATAGTCACCCTATTATGGAATTCCGTACTAGGACTTACTGACCACTATTCTACTCTCAATTTTGGTAAGAGCAGCTGTTTTAGATTCCACATGTGTGATCAAGTTATACTTGTCTTACTGTGCCTGACTTAATTTACCTACCAGGTATACTGTAACAAATAATAGGATTTTGTTCTAATTTGTAGTTAAATAGCATCCCATTACACACACACTCACACACACACACACACACACACACCACATTTTCTTTTTTGTTTTATTCATATCAGTAGGTCAACAGAGTTTTTCGATTTTTTGAATGTTAGGAATAGTGTTGCATTGGACATCGGGGTGCAGAAATCACTTCAACATGCTGATTTTATTTCCTGGGAGTGGGGCTGATAAGTCATCCCAGGAACCTCTACAGTATTTGCTCCAATGGCTGGACTAATTTACATCCCTACTAACAAAGTGAAAGGGATCCGTCTCTACATTCTTGATGGGCCTTGTTTGTAATAACTTTCATATTAATAGCCTTTCTAACCAGAATGCAGTATATCTCATTATGTATTTGATTTTTATTTACATAATTATTAGTGATGTTGAGCAGATTTTATATATGCATCGGGTATTTGTATGTCTTCTTTTTTATAGATGTCTTATTTACAGCTATTTCCTATTTTATATTCAGGTTGTTTGTGTTCCTATAGTTGAAGTTTTGGAATTCCTTATTTATTCTAGATAGTAATCCCTTATCAAATGTGTATGTTGCAAATACTTTCTCCCATTTTTTGGGTGGTCTATGCACTCCTGAATTTTTCCCTGTATAGCTGCAATCTAGTTTGGATTAACATCATTAAAATTTTGCTTTGATTTGGATTTGAAAATAAACTAAAAGAGATCATTATCTATCATAAACCCTAAAATGTTTCCTGTAACTTTTCTTATAGCAGTTTCAGGGCTTATATTTAACTCCTTAAATGATTTTTGAGTCAGTTTTATAACTTGTGAGAGATAATGTCTAGTTTCATTCTACATCGTGTGAGTATACCATTTTCCCAACACCGTTTATCAAAGATTGTCCTTTCTGCAATGTGCATCCTTGGCGACTTTGTAAAAAAAATAGTTGGGCACAGAGGATGCTTAGTTTTACTTTTAGTCTCTCTATTGTGCTCCACTGGTTTATGTAAGAGTTTCTATTCCAATGTAATGAATATTATGCAAAATGTTAGTATATTATGAAGAAAGGTAATGTAATAACTATGGCCTTGCTCTTTTTTGATCCAGAAAGCTTTGGCTACTGAGGATTTTGTGGTTTTGTGTGGTCTTTGGATATGGATTTTTTTTCTAGTTCTGTGAAGAATATAATTTTTAAGACACTCGATTGACTCTGTAGATCACATTGCATATGACTGACATTTTAGCAATATTGATGCTTTCTGTGCACAAACATAGGGTGTGTTTCTACATCTTTTGGCTTTTAATTTCATCACAATAGATTTTTATTTCTGATTAGCTATTATTCTCTCACACAACACATCCCGACCACAGATTCTCCTCCCTCCACTCCTCCTAACTATACCCCACTTCCCTCTGCTATTTCCTCTTCAAAAACAAGAAGGCCCCCAAGAGAAGACAGTTGAACAGGACAAAACAAGATACAATAAATCAATGCAAAAGCCCTCATCTCAAGGCTGGACATGGTAACCCACTATGAGAAAGTTCTGTCTCAGTCTTCTGCCTATGTTAGTATCTGTGAGCCCATGTGAGTCCTTCTTAGTTGACTCAGTGTGCCATGTTCTCCTGGAATTCTTCATGCCCTCTGACTTCCACAACCTTTCCTCCCCCTTTGCAGTGGGATTCACCAACCTCCTATGTGGGGGATTCAACGGAGACCTCCAAAAATTTTCTTGATTTCTATCTTGGATTATTTGATATTAACAGATAACAACATAACGGAAACAGATAATTATGTGTTTGTTTTGTGTATTTATTGCATTTTATTGGTTGAAATATATTTGAGTGGAATACTTGCAGTTGTCCATATATATGATCATGCCATCTGAAAAGAGTGACAAACTGGCAATTTCTTCTCCAATTAGGGTTCCCTTTATTTTTCTTACCTAATGACTCTGGCCAACTCTTCCACACCTATATTGAGCAAAAGTGGTGAAAATGGGCATTCTTGCTTTGTTACAGTGCTTACAAAATTTGTTTTCCATTTTCAGTATAAGCTTAACTATTGACTTATTACAAATTACCTTTATTATCTTGAGGAGCATTTTTCAAAACTGAATTTGATCAGTTTTTATCAGGAAAGAATGTTGAGTTTATGAAATGTGTTTTCTCTATCTATTGAGTTGACCATATGTATGACTTACACCCTTAATTCTGATTATTCAGGGTATCACTCTTTTTGATTTCTATGTACTGACCCACCTTAGTATCCCTGGGATGAATCAGCCTTAGTCACAGTGAATAATGTGAATAATCTTTAAATGTGCTGTTGGACTCAGTTGGCTTCTATCTTGTTGAAAATTTTTACATCTAAGTTGATCAATAATACTAGGGTATATTCATCTTAGAAAAACATATTATTATTAAGTTTTGGTATGAAAATAATTATGGCCTAATGTAACGTGTTTGAAAATTTATACATCTTTTCTAACGTGGAATAAATTGAAGAGAATTTGTGCCAGTTCTTTAAATATTTGGTAGAATCCACCAGTATCAGCATCTTTTCCTGGGCTTTTATTTGGTGGAGGTGTTTTCTGTTTGATAGATCTCATTCCTTGTGATGGGTCTGTTCAGGGGTTCTAATTCTCCTGCTCCAGTCTCTGCAAATATCTCTGTCTATAAATTTGCCATGTTTTTCTGGTTGTCAAACTTGTTGCCGTGTATCTGTTCACAATGATTTCCAGTGGGTTTTTTTATATCTGTTTTCTCTTTCAATATCTCCCTTTCTGTCTGTGATTTCATTAGAGATTTTCTCTTTTTTTTCTTGGTTTGCATAAGGTCTTATGTATTTTGTTTTCATGGTACAAACTCTTGGTTGCATTTATCATTCTTAGTGCTATTTAGTCAATATTTATTTCAACTCTGAGATTTTTTATTTCCATCCTTGTACTAACTATGGTTTGCCCTTGTTTTACTAGTTCTTTGGGATATAGTAATATGTTGTACATTTGTATTTTATTGATGTGTGTAATGACTGCTATGAGTTACCTTTTTAAATTTAAATTATTTTTTGAGAATTTCATACCTGAGTACTATATTTCCATCATTCCCACCCATCTCTCTCACTATTCCAACTTCTTCCATGCCCCCTAACTACCTCTTATGTTCTCCTGTACTTCTATAATTTTTGTTCTACACACACACACACACACAATACACACACACACACACACACACACACAAATCTCACAATATGCACACATATATAACACACTGATGACATTTAGTGTTGCTCTAATGCATCCGTGTTTAGGGTTGACCACTTGGGATTAGAAAACCTAACATGGAGCTTTTGCCTGGAAAAGCACAAGCACCTTTTTATAGTGCCTTTGTTACAAATACTCCTGTATAAAACAAAACAAAACAAAACAAAAAACAAAAAAAAAAACACTCCTGTTACAAACAAAAGCACTGCCTTTGTTTCAGTGCTTACAAAGTTTGTTTTCCATTTTCAGTATAAGTTTAATTATTGACTTATTACAAATTTCCTTTATTATCTTGAGAAGCATTTTTCAAAACTGAATTTGCTCAGTTTTTATCATGAAAAAGTATTCCTTCTCTCCTTAACTTGTAACTATCTAGTTTGGGACCCTATGAAATTTCCCCTATCTATCTTTGCATGTCAGTTTATGTGAGCACTATTTTGGTCTTTTTTAGACAACTGTTATTGAGCTTTGACAGGCATACCATCTCTGTGAAGTATAGAAGACACCATCCAACAGCAGGCATCCTGGTTCTCTTCTTATTCATATTTCCAGCCCTATTCTGCAATGCTCCCCAAGCCTTACGTGTAGAACTTGTAGATAGACCAGCTGGGGCTGAGCATCCTATGGTCACTTACTATTTGCATTGTGACCTATTGTAGATATTTGTAGAAGCTTCAGTCTATTGCAAAAAGAAGCTTCTTTGATGAAGGGTTATAGTTGCACTTATTAGTGAGTTTAGAGATACTTATTTAGAATATAGTGAGAAATGCCATTGGCTTAGGAAAACGTTATAGTAGGTTCTAATCTAGGGTCTTTGTTTTGCTGTATCTCTTTGGTTTCAGTATATTTCTGCCCATATTAATTTGTTTCACAAAATTTTAAAAATTATCTTTCTTATTTCTTTCCTGTATCTATTGTTTTGAAGTAAATTGTCTAGTTTCCATTGTATTTATATAATTTCCAAATTTTCCTGTTATTGATTTCCAGCTTTATCAGGAAAGAGTGTGGTTTTAATTTTTTAAAATTTTGTTCAAACCTGTTTTGTGTCCTTCATATCATCTATCCTAGGGAATATTTTATGTGTTGATGAGAAAAATTAAAATATATTTTCAAGAGCTACAAGATGGAATAGTCCACAGATCTGTTTAGGTCCATTTGGTTTAGGGTCCCATTTAACTGTTGTTTCTTTGTTGATTTTCTGTTTGAATAAGCTGTCCATTGCTTAATGTGGGCTATTAAATAATAAATGAAAAATGAAGTGCCCAATTATTACATTGGAGTTCCTACTCCCTTTAGGTTTATTAATACTTATTCTATGTATTGGGTGCTTATAACAGGTGTGTATACACTTAAAATTGTCATTTTCTTTTTCTGAGTTGACCGTTTCATCATCCTTAACTATAAATTCACTGTCATGCAAAAGGTACACCTTTTAATTTTTTGTATATATTCCTTTGAAGCAATGAGAATATTGTGGATTGTTTATTTTTTTACCTGTCAAAAACTGATTGTAAGCTGTCTTAATGAAGACTCGGTTAATTTCAATTTGACTGATGACCCTTGACCTTCCCGTATCTGGATATTCATATCCTTCTCTAGGTTTAGGAAGTTTTGTTATTTCTTTTAATAAGTTTTCTACCTCTCTGCTATTCTGAAATCCTCCTAGAATCATAATAACCTAATATTTTCTCTTTAATGGTAGCCCACAATTCTGTAAGTTTTATTCATTCCTCTTTGTTTATTTTCTTTTTATTCTTCAAACTGTGTATTTTCAAAGAAATAGCCTGTCTCTGAGCTCACTGATTTTCCTTTCTATTTGATCTGTTCTGATGTTGACATCTTCCTTCATGTTTTAGTTTAACGGAGTATCTTTCAACTCAACAGTTTTCCGCTTGTTTTCTCTTCTTTGTTATGTTTCTCTATTAAATTATTGAAATATTCCTTTGCCTTTGATTCAAGCTTACTGTTTTTCCTCAAAAGAGATCTTCAAAATTCTTTGAGAGTTTTTTTGGTTTTTTTTTTTTTTTTTTTTTTTTTTTTTTTTTTTTTTTTTTTTTTTTTTTTTTTTTTTTTAGTGATCATTATTAGTTCCTGTACCCTTATTTTGAGTACTAGGTAAGGTCATGGTTTCCTAAACATTCTTGATGCTTGTTGATATATGACAACACCTGGATATTGAAGAAATTGTTATTTATTCTAATCCCTAATCTAAATTTTAATGCATGTCTTTTTTAGAAATCATAAGCAGGTGGATTTTTTCTAAGCCTGTAGTCAATTCCATTATTTCAGCACTGGATGGTATTCAGATCCAGATTTCCCAGAAGTCTACTGTTTGTGCAGTCACTATTTCAGTACCATAGGGCTGTCATAGTACATACACCATTGATATATTGTCCAGAAGGAAACAATAAAGTAAATAGAGATTGTAGTCTATCCCCACTAACTATGGCTGGGGTCCCAGTGCCAGAGTAGGTCCAGATGCTTCATTTATGTCGCACTTAAGGCCAAGCACTGCAATACTTTGCCTGAATCCAAGCAGGATCACTGTAAACTAATATTTCATACTTGTGGCCACCAGTATCTCCAAACTGTGTCATAACTAGAGCTTATAGCCTATAAACACAAGCACAACACTGGGGTATTAATGAGGTCCACATTTCCATAGCTATCTATTGCTGAAGTGGACTCATGGCCCAAAGCCTCTAAAAGCAGAGACAGGTAATGCTAGCTACAATAGGTTCAACTTTTACCCTGGTGGTGGAGCTGTTATGAAAACAGGAAGGTTGGGCATTAGAACCTGATCAACATTTGGCTATGCCACTGCCTTTTTTGGTATGCCCTTTTATTTTGCTATGCTAAATGCAGATACTTCTAGTTTCTTACCTAATTCTGTTAATTAATCCTGATGTACTATGATATATCAAGGAGGCTTATATTCCTTATACTACACTACACTATATAAGGAGGCTGTTAGCCATTGTGATGCTCCACTCCCATTGATTAATTAACTAACTAAAAATACCCTCTCTGTAGCCTAAATTCCTTTGTAACCAAATCCTTTGAATTTGTTCTAGTTTTTTTTTCTTTTAAGCCTTGAAGAATCTGTACTAGATTATTGAGTTCTATAAAAGAAAATTTTTATTTTCTCCATTTTTCTCTTTAATGAGTTCAGAGAAATCTTAACTATGTGTAGTTCCATAATGACAAACATGTCCAGATTTTACACATTAACCTTTCAAAGAATAAATCCAGGCAAAATATTAGAGGCTGGAAATGTCACATTAAAAACTATATAAAATGTTCCAACAGAGCTTTGTCATTGTTAAGACCTAGATTGGAAAATAATTAATTACTGTTAATTTTTCTCCCTGGTAGAAAGACTCCATTCACCTGCTGCAGGACAAGTTTGTTCTTTAGACAACCATTGCTTTAAGTGTCCTGTCAAACTGATTCAGATATTCAAGGCAAGAAAGAGATTTAATTTAATCTTTTCAATAGAGTGGCTAAGCACTCATCTGCCACTACTGATTGATAGCTACAATTTGGCAGTTTGTAAAATCTCATCATCTTTTTCTTTAAAATAGTTTTAAAAGATCTTTCATGCCCCAAATGCTTACCAACTCATAGCAGAAATTCTGGTTTCGGTACTTGGTATTATTAAAAATGTTCCTCCATTAGATGAGTAAGCTGTGTTCACTTCAAACAAGCAAACTAAATACTTTTTTCTAACACTCAAAGTGTATCAAAGTAAGGAATTATAGTTTATCCTCGCTTTCCCCATTCAAGTTAATGGAAATGTTAGTTAGATTTCTGGGAGGGAGGTGAGAGGTATGAGTAAAAAACTATGTCTCAAGAAGGGAACTCACTCAGACAATATTTGATTAATTTGGTGTTCTGTCTTTCTAGCCCTGTTTTTAGATCCCCTACCTGCCTGCTGTAGCCTACAGAGCTCCTCTAAGCAAATAATGATTCTTCTTACTTTTCTCCCTGTTTATCTTTTGCTTGTCATAGCCTTGGCTTCCTACAGCTCTGCCCAATTTCTCTGACCTTCTTACTCTAGCAAAAGCAGAAATAACTACAGGACTGTGTGTTTCTATGAAAATATATGGGAAAGAATGAACTGATCACAGATTAATGTAATGTGCCTACCTAACCTCTATTGCTTATACCTCTTTTAAAAACATAAAAGTCAATATATCAGCTTTAGACTTGAAACAGCACAAAATGCCAGACTCATAGAGAAATGAAACAAAGGACAAAAAAAACGCGCCGTTTTATAAAAACTTTTTCAAACCTTATGCTCCTGAAATCGGCA
The DNA here is from genome assembly GCF_903995425.1 of Onychomys torridus. Lineage (NCBI taxonomy): Eukaryota > Metazoa > Chordata > Mammalia > Rodentia > Cricetidae > Onychomys > Onychomys torridus. The sequence continues at coordinate 66,635,908 of NC_050466.1, read as the reverse complement.
ATTTTACTATGAGGGGGGAAAATGTCCTGTTCGGTTATGTGCAAAAGCTTTCCAGCCATGAATGGAAAAGTGTCATAAAATGCCACCATTGCTCTGAAATGATGAATTCTCCACTTGTTCAATTTCTCTGGTTATTCTGTAGAGTTGCTTAGCCTCTGTGCCTTTAAAGCATATTCTGAGATTGCCAGTGAAATGTAGCATTTATCACCAAGAGCTAGCAATGGCCCAGTAAAAACCTACTCTAACGTGCAGTGGAAGGGAAGCATCAGTTTCTGTAAGCAGAATGTACTGAGTATTTCCAGTGGTGTGGACCGGGGTAGTATCAAAGAATATAAAAAGCTAGTGTCTTTTAATCTAGCTAAGAAAGCAAAGTATGTTATAAACTTCCGTTGTTGGACTTGATTGTTTCTTTCCTTGCTGATATCACTCCCATAAATGTGGTGAACATTCTTAAGACCCACTGGACATTCTACAAGAAATATGGCAAGCACCAATTTCACAAAGTGCCATGGTACAAGAAGGGCAAGGATTCTCTGTATGCCCTGGGAAAGCGGCATAATGACAGGAAACAGAGTGGCTATGGTTGACAAATTAAGCCTATTTCCCTGCAAAAGGGCTAAAACTATGAAGAATATAGTGCTGAGACTGGAATGTGTTGAGCCTAACTAACTGCAGATCGAAGAGAATGCTGCCTAGTAAGAAACACAAACATTTTGAACTGGGAGGCTATAAGAAGAAAAAGAGCCAAGTCATCCAGTTCTAAGCCCATTTTATTATACAGACAATTAAATCATGGGTTTTTACTCTCCAAAAAACGTGAAGTATATACAGATACAAAGCAAGCAAAACTTTACAAAGCAACAAATGAAATCATGTATGTAATAATTATTGTATTAGACAGCTATTGCTACCAACAATCACAAAACTTCAATGGCTTACAATAAGAAGAATTTATTATCTGTGATTTGGCTAGAGTCCAGCTGATATACACTAATTTTAACTAGGATTATCTAGGCATTAATTTTTGGATCATATTCTGTCTACTTGTCTGTTAGAGATGAACAAATAGAGCAAAAAGCTACTTGGGCATGTTTTAATCAAATTGGAAGAGATCAAAATCTCCCATAGCACAGACAATAATATGCAAGTCTAAAGCCTACTCTTGACCTAGAAATGGCACAGATATGCCAGCATATTATTGGCTAGGATCACATGGGTGGGTCCTGCAACACTGGAATGGGCAGACATACTCCTTCAATAATGAGAGCAAGTCTATATTTCCCAAAAAATAACCCAGTCTGCTACAACAGTATTTTGTTTCAGTGCAGAGATAACATAATACTGGAGTGTTCAATATGATAGCTGGATTAGAACATGATTTCTCAGGCACTTAAGAACTGTAGGTACTTTCTTGACAGTTGCAGTTATAAACCATGGCCAAGAACCCATTTATCAACTATCTATGAAATATTTTGTGATTATTTTCTGTTCCTCATCAAGAAGTTGGAGAAATATAGTAAATTTTCTGAACTAGAACTGACTAAAGAAGAAAACTTATCCCATAAGATCTTACAACCAATATGTGGGGTCCTGCCCTACCAGGAACTTAGGTCACCTGCGAAGAAGTGGCCTTTTTCTTACCTGAAGACAATCAGATGCAGCGGGGAGTCAAGTCAAGCAAGAACTCTTTTATTGTTAAGCGGTAAGCCTCTTTTATAGCGAAAACCTCAGAACCCTAGGAGAGGGTAAAGGAACCAAGCAATCATTTTAAAGATTATCTATACTCATTTTCTTAGTTGTTTATGCACTGACATCATCTCCTGATCTTAGTATCTTATCTCATCATAAACAATTTGAGCTAACTTCCTTCCGCACCATTTGTATCTGATCTTCATACAAACAACCCAAGCTAACTTCCTCTCAAGCTAACTTCCTCTCCACACCATCTTTACATCTACTCTCTGTGTAAACAGCTTAAGCTAACTTCCTCTCCACACCATCCTTGTATCTACTCTCTGCAAAAACAGCTTAAGTTAACTTCCTCTGGCACAATTTGTATCTACTCTCTGCCTAAACAGCTTAATCTCTATTTGTCTAACTTCCTCTCAGCACCCTTCTTGCAGCCCACATATGCCCCACACCAGTACATCAGCATTTTTTCAGTGATACTTTTATGCAGAAGATAGCTGATAATTTAAGGTAGTTGTTCTCAACTATCCTAATGATGTAACCTTTTAATACATTTCTTCAAGTTGTAGTGACCCCTTACCATAAAATTTTGTTGCTGCTTCATAATTGTAATTTTGATAATGTTATGAATCATAATATAAATATCTGATATGCAGGATACCTGATACGCAACAAATGTGAAATGATCATGACCCACATGTAGAGAACCACTGATTTAAGATATGGAGGCCTCTTTACTGTGTTGACATTTATGGTACCTCACTTCTATCCCAGACCTCTAAGTCAGCCTTCCCTGAAATCAGTTGTCAACTTGATACAGTTTAAATAACACATCAATGGATGGTTGTGGAAAGAATATTTCTCTGACAATCTCACATATTTAACTTATCTCAGTTTGTGCCATTATTTGAACAGTACTTTATGTCTCTAGGATATGGTTTAGAATGTTTATATTCTAAACATTGGCAAGAAGAGTAAAGAAAGAAATTCAATTTTTTCCTTTAAATAGCTATAATGGGATTAATTCACTTGGACAACAAAAATTCATTAATTGGAGAAGGGCTAAATATAAAACTGAGAAATCATTTTGTGAAATTTCATTCATTGTACCATGTATTTCTATATGGCTTTGAGAAAGACACACTTTCTAGGACCTCTTCTCTTGTTAAAATAAAGGATCAACATGAAACCCTATTTCAAAAATATTGGGAATATGTTCAACATAAAGAATAAGGATCTTGGGAGTATAACTCGGCTGGTAAAGTATTTGTCTTGGAAGCATGGGACCTTGAGTTTTGTCCCTAGAACCTCTGTAAAAGAATAAAACAAACACCTAGACGTGGTGGTGTGTGGTAGTAAATTCAGAATTGTGGAGGCAGAGAAAGAAGAACCCCTGAGAGTCAGGTCAGCCACGCTAGCCTACTTGGTGAATTCCAGGCCAGTAAGAGACCTGACTCAAATAAAAGAAAATAAAGAAAAGAGGAAAATGGTTGACATAACTTGAGAAATGACACCCATGACCATCCCGTTTTGTATACACACACACACACACACACAAACACAAAGCAACTTTATAGACTTTAGAATTCTAGTGCTAACATTCTTTGCCTTCCAAACAGTAATATTTTATATTCTAATGTCAGATTAGCATAGACATTGGGGAGCAGAGAATACCAGACAAGATATAGGGGAAAGGAACAAAATTGGTTCTCAAATATAAATAAAATAAACACAATATACAGAGAAGGAACATGAAACAAAGAAGATTCAAGCACACGAGACCAAATTTCTAGGTGAGCAGCAAGGTCCACTATACAAGATCTGTGTAGCAGTAGCCAATGATAATCTCTAACTTGCTCCTGGAAAATTCACCTTAGTGTCAGACAGAAAAATACTGACTAACAAGCCTTTGTTGGTGATAATTCTATTCATCTTCTGCTTTGGTAGTTCCTAGATTTAGATGATGTTTTAAGTCCCTGTCTATGCACATCATAGACAACATTGCTTTTCATTTATCAGAAAAAGTTTTTTTATTCCTTCACTGTAAGATTTATTATGTTTGACTCTACAGAGTTACAATGATTTATAAAGAAAGAAGCCATCACATAGGTTCTACTTATTCTTTGACAAGACTTGGGAAATAGTTCTCATAGGAAACTCCTTACTTTGATTTTTGAATGTAAATGACCTGAATTTAGGGTCCCTTATATTCAAAATAACAAAAAGTTCAGAAATTTATATACCACTATTTCCCTACAGGATAATTCAGGAGATATATTATATACAGTGGTGTAGATTTTTCAAAAATTATGATGACTCGTTAATTTTGGTATTTGTAAAACATTGCTCAAGGATTGTTATCTAGAGATGTGATGACCAAATATTCAACTTCTTATGGATTCCTTATGCAGTAATAGGAGGAAAGCAATGACCAAAGACTTATGAAATACAGATAGGTAGGTTTCTTCAAGTATAATTATCATTGTTTTCCATTGAAAACATGTCTTTAAGACATGCCAGATGTTAGGGTCCACAACAATTAATTTAGAAACCATGAATGTTAATTGAAGACAGTTTCAGAAAAAATCTACAAATATGATTTATGCTGGCTAATTAAAAGGGAAAAATTCATTCCATTGTATAAGTGAAGTGAGAATTCCTTCTTTCCATTTAGAGACTACATATCAGGGATATGTGAAAAAAGAAGTCAGTGGGCAAGCAAAAATAAAGTAAGTTGACACTAACTTTACCACTTTAAATTACTTTCAATATTGCATTTAATGAATTATACCAGTGTGTATTTCCTCTCATACAGAATAAAGATCATAAACTATAAAAAGAGATAAAACCACACATTGTGGTTTTGTATTTGAAGTAAATACAATTCTAGTAGCAGCAGTGTTCTAGAATTTCCTCTTGCTATCATTTTTATTCTGCCTAATCAATGATGTACTCTACGGACAAACCACAGTTGGTCAACCCTTGAAATCATTACTGTAATGAAGCCACATTGTTGTACTTTTCATTGGTTTGACTAGATCTATAATGAAAGGATTCCGCTGCTCTTTCAAACAGGATAAAATAGAAAGCATTGATAACAAGCTTATATTTTGTTTTGTTTTGTTTTGTTTTGTTTTGTTTTGTTTTGTTTTGTTTTGTTTTGTAACTGGACTCACCGTGTAGTCTTAACTTGCCTGAAACTCACAGAGATCTGGCTACCTCTACCTCACAACTGCTGGTATTAAAGCCATTTACTACCATGCCCAGTAAACACTTAGATTTTGAACAATAAAGTCTTAAGATTTTCTTCAAATCTTTTTCATAAGGTACACACAAGATGAATGACCACAGGGAAATTAAATCAATCATAGGACTTTACAGCACACTGAAGTATTTCAATGTATGTGTACAAAATGAGATATAATCACATAGGAGTGGTTAGAACTTGAGTAAGAGAACATTGGAAGCTTCTTTGGAAACTTCACAATGCATCTTTCAGTGTTCTAGCTCTCCACTGCCATTCCAAAGAGTTAAAATTAGCATTAAGAGCAACAGTGGCAGGAAGAAAATTGGGAGAGATCAAATCTGAAATGAAAGGGTAATAGAGACCAAAGTGTGGTTGTAAAATGATAAATTGTATGATACCAAGGTTTCCTTCTTTTCTGCATACTCCCATCCAGACAAATAAAGACCCTAAATGCCAATTTCCAACATAAGGACACTGTCAAAATCTTCTGAGTATCTCTATTTGTCAAACCTAGACATGCTGACAAACATCCAATTTTAGTTCTATCATTTGTTTTAATTTGCAGTTACATAGTCATAGAAGTTGGAAGGCCTAACCATTTTTGTTTTGAATGTGTTTCCTTCTAAGTTGAACATGCAATCTAAAGTTGGTGGATTTGAATGATACTCTGAAATCTATATACTAACTTGTTATTTTTAAGATTTGATTTATATGTGTCTGTGTAAATGTATGTGCATATATGCTAAGAAGCACATGTCTGTGCATATACAGAGGCCAGAAAAAAGTGGTGAATTCCTCAGAATTGGAGTTAAAGGGGGTAGCAGTATTTCTAGCTTGATATATGGGTGCTTGAATCCATATTCTGGTCTTCATGATTTCTCAAAAAGTGCTATTAACCTCTAAACCATATCTCTAGTCCCGAACTTGATTTTTGATGCAAAATTTTTAAATTTATGTTTCACTTGTATACACGAGTAGCTTTCAAAGTCTTTATAAAACATTGAATGTGGCCATTAAGGAAGGCTTCATCTGTGAAGTACATGCTACACAAGTGTGAGAATCTGAATTCAGTCCCCAGCAGACACATAAAAGTTAGCGGCTCTTTATTATATATCAGTATATAGAGAAATATATTGACATATTGATGTATATCAATTATATAGAAGGATTTCTATATCATTTGGTTATACACACACACAAATATATATATATACCACATTTTGATCTAATCACCTTCCAAAATGCTCTGTCATTTCTCTTACCCTCCCCCTTGTTAAGAATCAAGTTGTATAATTTATGGGTTTGGCTCTGTATTCCCTATATTATTTTGAATATCTGATAGCGCTATGGCTTCAGCACTGCTCTGGATATTTGGAGTCTTTTGCACAATCTATGAGTTTTAAACTTGATTGTTCTATTTATTTGAAGAATTTCATTGATGTTTTCAAAAGTGGTATGTTGAGTCTGCATACGTTTTTCAGTAAAATGACCATTTTATTATTTATTATTGATTTGCAAATTGCTGGAATGAAACCAACAAATATGATTACAGAACATAATTTTTAATATATCATTTAATTCAACTTGTAAAGATTATATTGAAGATATTGAAGTTTTTATCTATGTTCACCATGGATATTGACCTATACTTTTTTGTCTTTATCATGTTTGGTATCAGGATAATGACTTCATAGAAAGAACTTGGAAGTGAACTTTGCCTATGTTAGTCTTGTTTGCTTATTTCTGACTATCTCATACATCTGGTGTGATTTTTTTCCTCATGCTCGTCTTGTTATGTTTATCTTATCCCTTGGAAGTAGAATTAATTTATCTTCTTTAATGCTGGTTTAGTGGTAATGAATTCCTATAGATTGTGCTTATTTTGAAAATTCTTTATTTCTCCTTCAATACTGATGAAGAAATTTATGGGAAATAGCAATATAGGCTGCCAGTTACTTTGTTTCAGAGCTTTCAATATAGTACCACATGCTTTTCTGGCATTCATTATATTCTGAAAAACCTACTGCTACTCTGATGGGTCTGAATTTGTAAGTGATTTGGCCTTTCACTCTTATGACTTTTAATATTCCTGTGTTCTTTGGAAATTTATTCACAATAATGATATTACAGCAAGAAGGAAATGATTTTTTGGGAGTCATATCTACTTGGATCTCTATAAATAGATTTTTGTCTATATCTATCCCTGATTTGGAAAAATGTTTTCTGTAAATATTTTGCTTGATTGGTTGCATATTTATTTAACTTGTACCACTATTGTTTTATCTATACTGAAATTATATATGTTTGTATTCACCAATGTTTGAGTAGGACTAAGTAATAGCTGATTGAAATGTCAAATGAGCTAGAGGTGTAGCTCACTGGAAAAACCCAAACAATGGACTTGAGAGGCTGGGTTCAATACCAGAACAGTTCACAAAGAAGAAATCACATGAATATAACAACAGAAATATATAAATTAATCAGATATAGAAATATAGTAATACAATGAAAACAAGAGAAGAAAGGGACAAAATACTACAAAATGAAGGGGAAAGATACTAATGAATAGAAATAAGGAAACTACTAACAAAAGGAATAAAATGAGCAAATGAGAAAGGAAACTCAGAAGCTGTCACTATCCCCAAACAGATGCAAACATGTAGAAGAATGCAAACAGATCCATGCACCCTGCACAAAACTCAACTCTAAATGGATCAAAGACCTCACAGATACACTGAATCTGATAGAAGATAAAACAGGGAATAGTCTTGAATTCATTGCACAGGAGATGACTTTCTGAACAGAACACAAATAGTAAAACGCTAAGACCAAAAATTAATAAATGGTACCTCATGAAACTGAAAAGCTTCTGTATAACAAAGAACACCATCACTCAGACAAAGTGGCAGCCTGCAAAATGGGAAAGATTGTTATCAACTACCTTCAATAGAGAGTTGATATCCAAAATATAAAAATAAATTAAAAACCTGGACATCAAGCAATCAAATAATAGAATTTAAAATGGAGTACAGCTCTAAACAGAGAATTCTCAAAAAAAAAAAAAATGAAACTCAAAATGGCTCAGAAACACTTGAAGAAATATTCAACATCCTTAGTCATTAGGGAAATGCAAACAGAAACTACATTTAGATTTCATCTTACACCAGTCAGAATGGTCAAGATCAATAAAACAAATCATAGCTCATGCTGATGAGGAATAAGGGGAATACTCATCCATTGCTGGTGGGAATAAGTATAATATGAAACAGTAAATTTTCTACCCATGTCTCTTTCTTGCCCTAGAAACCTCATGCAAATGGATGTGTGTGTCTTTTACAAGATCAGGGCCATTTTCTATGCCCTTAACCTTTAGCTCTTCACCTTAGAGTATTTTAACCATACAGGTATTTGTTCATTTAATAATGACATTAAGATCTTACAAATTCTCTTTATTGTTTATCAGTGCTTTTTTTCCTTCCTTCCTTCCTTCCTTCCTTCCTTCCTTCCTTCCTTCCTTCCTTCTTTCTTTCTTTCTTTAAATAGGATATCTTGAAAGATACATCTTTAAGTTCATATATACTTTTTTTTTGGTTCTTTTCAAGACAGGGTTTCTCTGTGTACTTTTGGTGCCTGTCCTGGATCTCACTGTATAGACCAGTATAGGCCTCGAACTCAGAGAGATCCACCTGGCTCTGCCTCCTAAGTGCTGGGATTAAAGGCATGTGCCATCACCACCTGGCTATATACTTTCTTTGTAAAAATAATATCCTTTATTTTTTTAGATGAAAATATAATTACTATCATTTCTCCTTTCCTCCCTCCAAACACTCCCCTATATCCTTCTTGCTTTCTTTCAAATTTATGGCCTTTTTCATTAAATATTTTTTATAGAGATATATATTCTTTATTTTATAATTAATTTAATTTTACATATCAGCCACAGATTCCCCTGTCTTCCCTCCTCCCATCCCCTAGCCATCCCCCACAATCCACAACACATTCCCACTCCTCCAAGGCAAGGTCCCCCCTGGGGATTCAGCCCAGCCTGGTAGATTCAGTTGAGGCAGGTCCAGTCCCTTCCTCCTTACACCAAGGCTAAGCAAAATGTCTCAGCATAGGCCCCAGGTAACAAAAAGCCAGCTCATGCACTAAGGACAGGTCCTGGTCCCACTGCCTGGGGGCCTCCTAAATAGTTCAAGCTAATCAACTCTCTCACTTATCCAGAGGGCCTGATCTGGTCCATGGGGGCTCCTCAGCAACTGGATCACAGTTTATGTGTTTCTGATAGTTTGGCTATTTGTCCCTGTACTTTTTCCAATCATGGTCTCAATATCTCTTTCTCATATAATCCCTCCTCTCTCTTGCTGATTGGACTCCTAGAGCTCCACCTGGGGCTTGGCTATGGATCTCTGCATCTGTTCCTATTAGTCACTGGATGAGAGTTCTATCATGACAGTTAGGGTGTTCGGCAGTCCGATCACCAGAGTAGGGCAGATTGGGCTTTCTCTTGACCATTGCCAGTAGTCTGTTGTTGAGGTATCTTTGTGGATTTCTAGGGACCTCTCTAGTACTCTGCTTCTTCCTAGTCCCATGGGGGTATTCATTTATTGTGGTATCTCTCTCGTTGATCTCCCACTATGTTCCTGATCCAGCTGGGACCTCCTGCTCCCCTAAGCTCTCTTTCCCCCAACCCTTGCCCTCCATTACCCGTCCCCCCCCCGGCCCCCATGTCCAGTTTGCTCATGTAGATCTCATCCATTTCTCTGTTGTTGGGTGATCCCTGTGTCTTTCTTAGGTTCCTCTTTACTAGGTAGCCTCCCTGGAGTTGTGAGTTGCAGTCTGGTTATCCTTTGCTTTACATATAGTACCCACTTATGAGTGAATAGATACCATGTTTTTCTTTCTGAGTCTGGGTTACTTCACTCAGGATGATTTTTTCTAGTTCCATCCATTTGCCTGCAAAACCTCATGATGTTATTGTTTTTCTCTGGTAAGTAGTACTCCATTGTGTATATGTACCACATTTTATTTATTCATTCTTCAGTTGAAGGGCCTCTAAGTTGTTTCCAGGTTCTGGCTATTACAAATAATGCTGCCATGAACATAGTTGAGCATATGTCCTTGTAGTATGATTGAGTATTCCTTGGGTATATGCCCAAGAGTGGTATAGCTGGGTCTTGGGGGAGATTGATTCCCAAGTTTCTAAGGAAGCGCCATATTGATTTCCATACCCACCAACAGTGGAGGAGAGCCCCTTGCTCCACATCCTCTCCTGCATAAGCTGTCTTCAGTGTTTTTTATCTTAACCATTCTGAAAGGTGTAAGATGGTATCTCAGTCGTTTTGATTCGCATTTCCCTGATGATTAAGGATGGTTAGCAATTCCTTAAATGTCTCTCTGCAATTTGAGTTTCTTCTGTTGAGAATTCTCTGTGTAGCACTATAGCCCATTTTGTAATTGGGCTGTTGTTTATTTTGATGTCTAATTTCTTGAGTTCTTTATATATCCGGGATATCAGCCCTCTGTCAGATGTGGGGTTGGTAAAGATCTTTTCCCATTCTGTAGGCTATCATTTTGTCTTGTTGATCATGTCCTTCGGCCTACAAATGCTTCTCAGTTTCAAGAGGTCCCATTTATTAACTATTTCTCTCAGTGACTGTGCTACTGGTAGTATATTTAGGAAGTGATCTGCAGTACCAATTTGTTCAAGACTACTTCCTATTTTCTCTTCTATCAGGTTCAGAGTAACTGGAATTATGTTGAGGTCTTTGATCCAGTTGGACTTAAGTTTTGTACACGGTGACAGATATGGATCTATTTGCAGCCTTCTACACATTGACATCCAGTTATGCCACCAAAATTTGTTGAAGATGCTTCCTTTTTTCCACTGTACATTTTTGGCTTCTTTATTGAAAATCATATGTTCATAGGTGTGTGGATTAATGTCATGGTCTTCAATTTCATTCCATTGGACCACATGTCAGTTTTTATCCCAGTACCAAGCTGTTTTTCTTACTGTAGTTCTATAGTAGAGGTTGAACTCAGGGATCATGATGATGCCTCCAGAGGTTGTTTTATTATACAGGATTCTTTTGGCTATCCTGGGTTTTTTGTTTTTCTATATGAAGGTGAGTATTGTTCTTTTCAAGTCTGTGAAGAATTATGTTGGGATTTTGATGGGGATTGCATTGAATCTATAGATTGCTTTTGGTAAAGATTGCCATTTTTACTATGTTAATCTTACCTATCCATGAACATGGGAGATTTTTCCATTTTCTGATATCTTCTTCAATTTCTTTTTTCAGGGACTTAAAGTTATTGTCATACAGGTCCTTTGCTTGCTTAGATAGAATTACCCCAAGGTATTTTATATCATTTGTAGCTATTGTAAAGTGTGATGTATCTCTGATTTCTTTCTCAGCCTGTTTGTCTACTGTATATAGGAGGGCTACTGATTTTTTTTTAGTTAATCTTGTATCCTGCTACACTGCTAAAGGTGTTTATAAGCTGTATCAGTTCCTTGGTTGAATTTTTGGGGTCACTCATATATACTATCATGTCATCTGCAAATAGTGAAAGCTTGACTTCTTCCTTTCCAGTTTGTATCCCCTTGATCTCCTTATGTTGTTTTATAGCTCTGGCTAGAACTTCAAGTACTATATTGAATAAGTATGGGAAGAGTGGGCAGCCTCGTCTTGTTCCTGAATTTAGTGGAATTGTTTTGAATTTCTCTCCATTCACTTTGATGTTGGCAGTTAGCTTGCTGTAAATTGCCTTTATTATGTTTAGGTATGTTCCCTGTATTCTTGATCTCTCTAAGACCTTTATCATGAAGGGGTGTTGGATTTTGTCAAATGCCTTTGCAGCATCTAGTGAGATGATCATGTGGTTTTTTTCTTTGAGTTTGTTGATATGGTGTATTACATTGACAGACTTTTGTATGTTGAACCACCCTTCCATCGCTGGGATGAAGCCTACTTGATCATGGTGGATAATTGTTTTGATGTGTTCTTGGGATGTGTTTGCCTGTATTTTATTGAGTATTTTTGCATCAATATTCATGAGGGAGATTGTTCTGTTGTTCTCTTTCTTTGTTGCATCTTTGTTTGGCTTGGGAATCAGGGTAATTGTAGCCTCATAGAAGGAGTTTGGTAATGTTCCTTCTGTTTCTATTTTGTGGAACAACTTAAAGAATATTGGTATTAGCTCTTCTTTGGAAATCTGGATGAATTCTGTGTTGAAACCATCTGGTCCTGTGCTTTTTTTGGTTTGGAGACTTTTAATGATTGTTTCTATTTCTTAGTGGTTATTGGTCTATTTAAAAAGTTTATCTGGTCTTGATTTAACTTAGGTATGTGGTACCTGTGCAGAAAATTATCCATTTCTTTTATATTTTCCAATTTTTTGGAGTAGAGGTTTTTGAAATATGACCTGATGATTCTCTGGATTGCCTCACTGTTAGTTGTTATGTCTCCCTTTTCATTTCTGATTTTTGCTAATTTGGATGATCTCTCTCTCTGTCTTTTGGTTAGTTTGGATGAGGGCTTGTCTATCTTGTTGAGATTTCTCCAACTTCTTTATGTGGGCATTTAGTGCTATGAATTTCCCTCTTAGCACTGCTTTCATAGCATCCTATTAAGTTTGGGTATGTTGTACATTCATTTTCATTGATCTCTAGGAAGTCTTTAATTTCTTTCTTTCTTTCTTCCTTGACCCATTGGTAATTCAGTTGAGCATTATTAAGTTTCCACAATATTGTAGGCTTTCTATATTTTTTGTTGTTGTTGAAATCTAACTTTTATACTCGCTCATAGGAGGATACTAGATGTAAAACAAAGATGACTAGACTGTTACACAACTCCAGGTAGGCTACCTAGAAAATGGGACCCTAGGAAAGACATAGGCATGCCGAATGACAGAGAAATGGATGAGATCTACATGAACAACCTGGACGACAGTGGGAGTAATGAAGGGCAAGGTTTGAGGGAAAGAAAGCTTAGTGGAGCAAGAGATCCCAGCTAGATCAAGAACAGAAAGGGAGAACAAGGAATTACAGACAATGATCAATGATGACCACATGAGAACAGGAATAGGCAGAGTGCTGGAGAGGTCCCCTTAAATCCACAATGATACATCCTCTGTAGACTGCTGGCAATGATCGAGAGAAAGCCTGATCTGACCTAGTCTGGTGATCAGATGGCTAAACACCCTAATTAATGGTCGTGCTGGAACTCACGTCCAATAACTGATGAAAGTGGATGCAGAGATCCCTAACCGGGCCCCAGGTGGAGCTCCAGGTTTCCAATTGTCGAGAAAGAGGATGGATTGTAAGAGCGTGAATTGTTGAGACCAAGATTGGAAAAAGCACAGGGACAAATAGCCAAATGAATGGAAGCACATGAATTATGAACCAAAGGCTGTGGAGCCCCCAGCTGGAGCAGGCCATCTCTATAAGTGAGACAATTGAATAGCTTGAACTGTTTGGGAGGCATCTGAGCTGTGGGACCAGGACCTGTCCTTAGTGCATGAGCTAGCTGTTTGGAACCTTGGGCTTACACAGGGACATATGCTCAGCCTGGAAGGAGGGGACTGGACCTGCCTGTACTGAATCCACCAGGTTTAAATGAATCCCAAGGGGAGTCTTGGCCCTGGAGGAGATGGGAATGGAGGGGAGGGGCTGGGGGGAAGGTGGGAGTGGGGGCGGAAGGGGGGAGAACAGGGGATCCCATGGCTGATGTATAAAATTAAAACACAAATATAAAAGATAAAAAGAGAAATCTAACTTTAAACCATGGTGGTCTGATAGAACCCAGGAGGTTATTCCAATTTTTTTGTATCTGTTGAGATTTGCTTTGTGACCAAATATGAGGTTGATTTTAGAGAAGGTTCCATGGGGTGCTGAGAAGAAGGTATATTCTTTTTTGTTAGGATGGAATGTTCTGTAGATATTGATTAAGTCCATTTGAGTCATAACATCAGTTATGTCCTTTATTTCTCTGTTAAGTTTCGATTTGGCAGATCTGTCCAGTTGTGAGATTGGGGTGTTGAAGTCTCCCATTATTAATGTATGTCATTAAATATTTTTGCATTCACATATCTTTCTTCTACTTCATCTATTGTGGAACTGAGGCTTTCAACTATCTTTATATGACTTACTGAGCTCTTCATTTCTACAATTTGTGTGATTCTTTTTCAGAATTCTTCTGTGAGAAATTTCTCATTCATAGCTTTCGCTATTTTGTATATGTATTTGGTTTGATATCATGGAGCTTTCTAATAACTGTTCTGAAATTTTCCTTGATACTGCATCCATTTTTGTTACTTCACATTGTGTTGGTAGAGTTGTGTTCCCTTGGAGATATTATTATACTTTGGTTTTTGTTTTTTTCCTGTGTGCCTACATCATTGAGGTTTGAAGATTTTGTGAATCAGCTACTACTACCACTTTTAGGGGATGGTCATTTTTTAGTTTCTTTTTTTCTGAGGATTTTTCTTGTGACACTTTGCTGTATATGAAATATTAGCCCTGATTAGTCTTCTGTAGTTAGTTACTTTTGGGCACAGTGAATACAATGTCAGCATTAGTCAAAGATATTTGTAGCCCATCCAAGAGTGGGGACCCTCTATCCCTCCAAGCAAGTATGCTATAGAGAGCAGTAGGGGAATGTTACTATGTGGCTGTTCCTACACTCAAAGTGGTAATGGAGGTTTCTATGTATTGAGGATGGGAGCTCTTCTACAAGAATTCGCAGCATCAACAGTTTTAAGGCATCAATGATATGAGTTAGATGCTATCTAGGGAGAAGTAATAGCCAGTGCTGTATCACCATCCTCACACACAGTCCTGACAATAGTACAGAGATAGCCAATGACAGCAGAAAATGTAGTTCTTCTGTACTATTACTATGGTCATACCATCCCTGGAGTATGTTCTTATTTCAAGTTGCACAAAGCTATCTTTGCCACCAGCTATAGACATTTGGGGATCAAGAGTCAGGCACAGGATCTACAGTAGTAGAAACTACATGTGTATCTTCCTTCAATCCTGGGAGTGGTGTGAATCTAAAAAACTGACTATATCCTTAGTCACAGAGGGCAAGTTCCCTGATACCTTGGTTTTCAATGATGGTGTCAGCCATCTAGCTCTGTGTTATATACTACCCATCCCCTATGTGTAGGGTACCACTGAACTTGAGTCAGAAACACTCTCCTATTCACACAGCCAGAGCAGTACAATGTCTGTGGGATCCCAGAGATGGAAATATATAGCATTTTCTGACCCCAAGGCATACAATAGCTACATTCCTTCTTAAGACAGTTCCTGGCTATAGCCTTGAATGTTTACTAGAACATAATATAAACTCTTTTCTTCAAAGACTTCCATAGATTTTAGGTTAATTTACTTAAATAGACTAAAAGCTGGTGAGGACTGTGAAACTTTCACTTACTAGAACTGCCTGTGCCTGTGCTAATAGAATTTGCTGTGGCTCTTTTGTACTCTTAACATGAAGGGAGATGCCCCCAAGTTGGGAGCTGCCATGGTAGACACTAGGGTATTTTTTCTCTTACTATGCTGTTGTACCAGCGTTGTAGGTCTTATCCAGATTCTGCTGTCTTTTCTGCTGATTTCCAGTGTTCATGCTTGTTTCTTTGAATCTTCTTTGTGAGTTCTGGGCATTTCTCTTCAGCCATACTGTGCTCTGCCATTAGTTATTTTTCCTGATTCATGCATGTAAGAAATATGAGGGGCTGGAGCAAAGGAGTATTTCAATGTAAATAATTATAGTGAAGACATTTTTTGTAAGGCAATACATCATAAAAAGTTTCTGGGAACATATGTGAATTCACAAAACCTCCTAAGGGCGATGTATCATCATTAAAGAAAGCATATTCAGTTTTACTGGCTGTTTTTCTGTGATTAATGAGTGATCAAAAATGACTGTAAACATATTAATGTGACCAAATTAAAGACAATTTAAATAGAGGGAGAAACCATAGTAACTCATCTTTTTTCCTTGAAATAACACAAAATGTAGAGCCTGACATTGATATCAAAATAACATATTCCTGTTCATTGTTGTTTAAATTTATTGTGTATGCTCAGTAGAATTCTTTCATTACAGTCTAAACTGTCTAATTCTTCTTTTCTTAGAATTATACACAAAAGTTGAAAAAATCTGCAATATGTTTTATTCTAAGACAAAAGTACATATTCTAGCAGTTACACATATACAATAGAAAATGAAAATGGCTGATGTATAAAATTTAAAACACATAATAATAAAGAAAAAATTATTTATTAAAAAAAGAAAATGAAAATGATGAGTTCATGTAATATATGAAATTAAGGGTCATTGAAAGCTATATAAAGAGGTCAAAGCAGAATTTCATTATGTTGTAACCAAGAGTAGAACCAGGACTATTTGGTGGCATATCCCAACATGAATGACTTCTTTAAAGACATTTTTAAAGCACAGAATCTTGGCATTTAAAGAGGAACAAGGAACAAGGAAGTTTAAAAAATTAAAACTAGAAAATTCAATTACTGGTAATTAGAAATTGAGTTTATAGTCCTTTTTCCCTTTTCTGTTAGCCAGTAATTAATCTAACTCTTCCATCTCATGGGTGACTTACTGTATTGTTTTTTATTTCAACTCATACTTTTTAAAATTTAATTTATTTATTTTACATCCCAACCACAGTTTCTCCTCCCTCTTCTTCTCTCATTTCCTCCACTCATCTCCTTTATGCCCCCTCCCTTCAATCTACTCCTCTGTTTCTGTTCTCATACTCATGGCCTCCCATGAGTACCAACAAAGCATGACATACCAATTTGCAGTAAAACTAAGTACCTCCTTTTGTATTTAGGCTGGACAAGACAATCCAGTATGAGGACTAGGTTCCCAAGAGCCTGCCAAAGCATTAGGGACAGTCCCTGTTCCCATTGTTAGAGTCCCACAAACAAACCAAGCTACACAATTGTCATATATATATAGAGGGCTTAGGTCAGTTCAATGCAGGCTTCTTGGTTGTTGATTCAGACTCCATGAGTTACTATGAGCCCAGGTTAGTGATTTCTGTGGGTTTTCTGATAACGTTTTTCACCCCTCTAGCTCCTACAATCCTTCCTCCTTCTCTTCAACAGGATTATCCAACCTCAGCCTAATGTTTGGCTGTGGGTCTCTGCATCTGTTTCCATCAGTTACTGGATGAAGGCTCTTTGATGATATTTGGGATAGTCACCAATCTGATCACAGGAGTTGTCTAGTTGAGGCTATGTATCCACTATTGCTAGGAGCCTTAGCTGGGGTCATCTTTGTAGATTTGTAGGAGTTTCCCTTGTACCAGGTTTCTACCTGATTCCCCCCAAAGCCTTCCCTTTTTCAGTCATCTCTTTCAGTTTTCTCCCCCTACACCTACCCCCAAACCTGATCCCTCAAGTTCCTATCTCAACCTGCCCCCTCTTGGGTGGACTTTTGCTTATTTTTTATCTTCAACTCCAGAATAATACAGTTGGGAAACCCACATTATCATATTTGAGTCATGTAATATACTGTCCTATTGATATTCACAATCAGTTATTAAGCATCTACCTTATATGGAAAACAGACCTTGGAAGCATCATTAAGAAAATGTATCACTTTGGTGCATAAAATAAGTTTTTTCTCCAGATATAGCTCAGTCAATTTTATTAAATGTATTTGTGTTTTCAAACCTATCCTTGTTGTCTCAATATTGGTTTAAAAGGTTGTATCACCAGTTACTTATGCAATCAATAAACATTGGAGAAAGCACTGAGATCTGAGTCTTGTCAAATCCAACAGAACCATGCAGAGAGGTAAAATTCAAAATATAAAAACTATACTTCCTTGATATAAGTAACTTGTGTAATTTTAATTATGACTCCAGCATTAGAAACTCAAAATACAGGTTCATTGGGGTATAATACCTGTGTTAGGGTATGTGCATATACAATAGAGGTTCAGTCCTCTGTTCAAGAGCTGGAAAAAATGGCTCAGCATGCTCTTGCAGAGGACTAGAGGTTGGTTCCCAGCACTCATGTGAGGTGGCTTACAATTGCCTATAACCCCAGTTCTGGGAGGATCTGACATTCCTAGCCTCCACAGATACCTGCAGTCACATGCAAGTACCCTATACACTCACATAATTTTAAAAAAATAAATCTTAAAAAAACAATAATTCTGCTCATATTTCTTTGAAATTCACAGTTTCTATGCTGATAATTAGTTGCAAGGATTTTTTTTTCTGCCTTTGGACATTGTTGGGTCCTGCCCGACCTGTCAATCAATCTTTAATAGTTGAGTGAGGACTGAGTAAAGACAGCTAGGATAAACAGACAGAAGACGAGACAGAGACACAGGATAGGTTCTGGAAGGCTCCAAAACAATACTACAGCAGCTCTGAGTTTATTTCTTACAGCCTTTTTATACCCAAATCAGGGGGCAGAGGAAGACCTCCCCCTCTCAAGGACACCATTGTTCAAGGAACAAACAAGCATAAACACCTTCTTAATTCTCAAGACATCTGGCAACCACACCTTTGGCCAAACATCCTGTTAGCCAGCCTTAAAGGAGCAAAGACACACTTGAACTCTCTGACCTTGAGTCAAGATGGAAGCAAGCCACAAGCTGGAGTCACTGTGGGCTGCCACAGGACATATGTTTGGCTAGAGCACAAGATTGACTAGTGTGCTACCTAGTTTTATGTCAACTTGGCACAAGCTAGAGTCATTTGGGAAGGGAGAACTTGAGCTGAGAAAATGTCCCCAACACACACCAGACTGGTCTGTGGGCAAGCCAGTGGTGCATTGCATTTTCTTGACTGATTATTTATGGGGTATTGCCTAAATCACTGTGTGGGGTGCACCCCTGGGCTGATGGTCCTTGGAACTACAAAGAAAGCAGGCTGAGTAAGCCATAGCAAGCAAGCAAGCAAGTAAGCAGTACTCCTCTGTGACCTTTTCACCAGTTCCTGCCTCCATGTTCCTGTCTTGAGTTTCTGCTCTGACTTCCATGGATGATGGACTAAAAGTTGTAAGACAAAATGAACCCTTTCCTCCCACGTTGCTTTTGGTCATGGTATTTTATCAAAGCAATACAAACTCTAACTAAAACAGGAACATTAGGAAGTTAATAGTAGTCATCAGGTTAACTAATGTTGAATCAAAATTTGTGGATAAATGTTCAGCTTCCCTTGTTCCTCAAGAAGGCTAATGCTATGGCACATACTATGCAGTTTTCCATAAGCCTTCAGAAACATTGAACTCCATATTTCCTCAATGGTAGCCACTTATTAGCACACTTTATATGGGATTATTTTGTTGTTTCTTATTATTCAGCATATCATCACTTTATAAATGTCTGCTAGAAACCTCAACCTGAGAGTTTTAGTCTTAGGAAACTCAGTGGATAGCCTCTATATCAGTGGTTGATAACATGTGGCAAACCTCTATCTCCAGAAATATTTATATTACAATTTATAACAGTAGCAAAATTACAGTTATAAAGTAGCAATGAAAATAATTGGACATGAGGAACCGTATTAAAGTGTCACAGCATTAGGAGGTTGAGAACCACTATCTATGTAAAGCAGCCCTGTTTGGGCAATTGTGTATAAGGAGACAGATGGTATCTCAGGGTTTCCTTTCCTGGCAGTTAACTGTGTTTGTAACTATGTGAACTGTCTTTATAGGATATATCCTCTCTCCTTCTGTCATCTGACTTTATCACTAATATTTTTCTATTTTCTCCTATTCTTAAGCTCAAATCACAGGGCAACTATGTTGGGCAGGGCTAGGCACTAGATATGCAACAACAAAAATGTTTTTCTTTAATTTCCTATTATAAACATCTAACTCCCTAAACTGACTTTTCTCTCAGCACCAATCCTCATAATACTTGCTATGTTCTATCAATAATGCCACAGAAAGATATTTTAAGCAAGTCAGTCTTTTACTCTCACAGACACAACTTGCGATTAATATGGCCTCATCTTTCCTAGAAGACCTCATTTTTCTACTCTATCCTTTCTTTCAAATCTCTTCCTTCTTTACATCTTTCCACTTTATTCTATCATTTATCCTACCTCCGGAATATATTTGAAGGTTATAAATTGGTTATTTCCCTTCCTGAATCACCTTTCTGCTTTGCAAAGGGTCTTTCTCTGTACTTTGTTCTCTCTCTCTCTCTCTCTCTCTCTCTCTCTCTCTCTCTCTCTCTCTCTCCTCTATGTGTGTGTGTGTGTGTGTGTGTGTGTGTGTGTGTGTGTGTGTGTGTTGTGTATTTCCTCACCTCCAATAAAAGTATTCTTCACCAGTCTAAAAAAGGACACAGAATACAACGCCCTTCACCCTTTGGTTCCTTACTATGTGTGCGGTAACCACTTGTTCCTGACCACAGGAAATGCCACTGTCCACACTAATCACACACTCTGTCATCCAGCATTGCTGAGCCATTTTCTGTTTCATAACACAAGGAAACATTTCAAGGGATCTTATAAGTACTCTTGAGTCAAAAGCTTGTCCTCTTTTACCTATACCATCATTCCTGTGCACTAGTTCATAAATGCAGCTTGAGTAAGAATGAGAAGGGATGGGGTATTATTTCAATCCTCTTACAAAATAATTGTCCACATTTCACATGGGAATTTCTAAGTGCAAACAGGAATCTGGGTGAGTATGTAAAATAGCAACATAAATAAAATGCATACCTTTTAGGTCATATCAGGAAATTGCCTTGAGGTTTAAATAGCTGAGATCATTTCTACATTCCTCACAGATAGCCATCTATAATTAAACAGTGGCAGTAGTCGGCACACATTTATCATCTCTGAAGAAAAGGAAAGTCACCTCCATAAATCTCAAAATATGGGATATTAAAAGTGTGTTTCTATAATGGTTTCTAGAAAACAATTTGTGCAAAGTAACTTATAGGGTTTTAGTGGAAGGGTAAGATGAGAAAGGGCAATGGGGGGCATAAAGTGACCAAAATTCATCATATACATGGATGAAATTACCTAATAACTATTATAATTAATAACTTCTGCTATAGTTAAATACATGCCCCAAGACATGGATTATCCAGGTAATATAAACAACCTACTAATTTTCTTCTTATTAAAAGCAAAGGTACTAGGATCTAATAATCAAAATGTCATTAAAACAAACATGTTTATGTTTTAATTAACATTAGTGAATTCATTATATAATATAATGAGTACTAATCAACTTTTTACAAACACTTTTAGAATGTTCCGTCCTAATTCACAGTTACTTCATGCAATTTCCCCTTGAATTACTTTGATTGGTTGTTGAAAAATAACTCTCCTAAATGTAATTCCACTTCTAAAATGCTCTGTGCAATTCCATCAGATTACCTTAGAAGTCTCTCTTTGTCTTCTATTCCCTATATCCAAAGTACCAAAAACTACTATCCAATTCTGCTATTGCTGTATAGAAGCAGACATTGACAAGACAAGCAAAAATAGCCAATAAGTAAATGTGGCCAGTGGATTTTAAAATCCTTCCTGCCATCTTAGACTGGTAACAAATGGATCATTCCATTCATTTTAACTATATTCCTTCCCTGAAGACTCCAAATCTCCAAATCAAATATGTAGATATACTAATATTTTAAATGTGCACAGCAGAGGATGTGACTAGAAAGTAGACAATAGGGAGACTCTGGTATATATTGTCAATTGTAGGTCAAATGGAAATGCGATCCGAGATGGGGAAAACTAATTTTGATACTTGTTATTCCTTACTCCTTGTCAACATTTAAATACAATATGCTAACTTGATCAACTTGATTCCTTTTTTAGTTCTAGAGAAAGTAGGAGAAAGGGAGGGAGGGAGGCAGAGAGATTTAATTAAATGTTTAAAGATTTGTTTATTCATATTGTATTTGTGTGCATGTTGTATATACATGTATATAAGTGCATTATGCATATGCCTCCTGTGCACAGAGGCCAGAAAAGGTCATTGGAACTGTAGTTATGGATGTTTGTGATGGAAACCACACCCAGGGTCTAGGCGAACAGCAGTTGCTTTTAACCTTTGAGTCATCTCTTAGGCCTTGAGAGATTTACTTTTAATTGTCAGCTACGAAAAACCTTCCCCCAAGAAAAATGATGAAAAATAAACCACAGAATTTACATAAATTCTGCAATTCAGAAGAATTGGAAAGACAGTAGGGATCAAACTCAGAGGCTTGTCTATAATGAGTATGTGCTCTCTCACTGAGCTCCACTCAGCCTAGGGGATATAGATTACTTTCTTTTTCTATAGTTGTAGGGTTCTAGGGAGGTAATGAACTTTGTACATGCTGACACATAGAGTCAACTTGTAGCCATTCTTGCTGGATAAGGGGTAGGATCACCTTAAAGCTACTGCTTCAGCCCAGGCTGAGGGAGAAGGCAAGAGATGAACAAGACTGTGAAATAAAACACTCCTCTGTTTCCTTCTCTCATTCTTCTTCAACTATTATTTTGAACTTGAAGTAGTCAAAGCTAACATATTTTTGTGTAGACAGGTAAGTTACTTGCATATGATAGCCCTTGGAAATAAAACTATATAAAGGTCTGATCAAGAGAAGATAATGGAATGATAATACACAAACCATCAGTGGTAAAGTCAGGGGTTCAACCAAGCTAGGTTAATTGAACTCCTCATTAATTCTTTCATTCTCCTGGTTCTCAAATCTGTCTTGGTAAGAGCTGAAGTAGATAGCTTGACAGATTTTTCAGCTATTTCTCTTTAAATGCAGAGTGCCACAAGCTCTTTAACAGATCTTGGTGATTATCTTGGCAGACCACTAAAGACAAGACATTAC
The DNA here is from genome assembly GCF_903995425.1 of Onychomys torridus. Lineage (NCBI taxonomy): Eukaryota > Metazoa > Chordata > Mammalia > Rodentia > Cricetidae > Onychomys > Onychomys torridus. The sequence goes on along the minus strand of NC_050466.1, from coordinate 66,613,120 downwards.
AAGCTTCAAGGGGCTCCTGAGGGATTAAAAAAAAACAAAAAAAAACTAGTTTTGGGGCTGTCTAATTTCTAGTATTCTCACATCCGCAATAATTTTTATGCTTCTATATTCGTCATTGAAGAAACTTTTTAATCAACAACAAAAAAGAATGTTTGCTGAGTTTTTCCGTCACCAATAATCTTTTTCAATGGAGAAATTGAATTTAATATTGCCCAGCCTGAAATAAGGCTCTTCGGAACAAAACACTAAATTAAAATATTAAGTGAAGGGTAAAGACTTTCCTGCAATTCCTCCTCCAAACAAAACAAATAAACAAGAAACAAACAACAATAAAAAACAAAAACGCTTCAGTAGGACTTTGCAGCCATATGTATACATATGTATGTATAAGGCAGGAGTAGTGAATAGAAATGGAAGAATATGAACATGACTTTAGCAAAACAGTTTATTTGGCTCCAGAAATCTTGTCCCTCCTGTTTTAGAATGCAAATGAATAATATATGTGAGAAAATGCTAGGCAATCTCCATTTTAAATATGCTAAATAGATCTAAAATATCTCTATAAGGTATGCCAGCCTTCACACCTTGGATTAAGAGAAAGATCCATCTTAAATCATTTTCAAGGAACTTACTAACTGAAGTATCAAAATGATATGACTACTGCTGTGCATAAAAGCACCGTCATGTATAGAACTGCAGCTTGAAGTCTGCAAAAAGACAACCCAAGTTCCAGTATTGTACAGTCATTAGATATGAACTTTTTCCCTTTGACATTTTACTAAGCATCCATCCTTTTGTCAGGCTGAGTTAAATATGCTCCTTAGTGCTCTTACTGAAAATTTGTCCCCACTTTCTTTCCTTTCTCTTGAGAGTGCAAGGACCAGCAATCTAGAAAAGCATCTTCAGAGCTGTTCATCACTTTGTGACAGATGCAGCACAAAACCTGAGTGGCATATTCATACACATTGTCTCTGCTAGTTGCAATGTACTTCAACTTAAAAGCACATTAAAATTATAATGATTTTTTTTATCAAGCCCACAAGTGATAATGCTTACCAAAGAATGATGTGGTTTACTAGGGACAAAGGATTCTTGTTTTGCCTTTCCCTGTGTGATACGCTGGGGAGTTTTTCTTGTAAGCTGAGTGAAAGAGCTGCCAGACATCATCTGAAAATGCCTGGAAGAGACATGAGCTAAGAGGAAAACAGCCGCCTTTAAAAGAGAGATCTGCCAGCCTGCATCAAATCAAACACCCCCAACCTGGACTCCTCACATTGACTTAGTAAGTTCACTCTACTGGTAATTCATGCACCATAATTAACTGTCCTTAATTCACATGAACATTTTATGAGCCCACTGGGTCTAGAGAGGAAACCGTTAGCTTCACTGACTAATTTTTAGTTAATCAGCAACAGTTCACTCAACAGAACACTAATAGGGAAGCCTTGATTAGAAGTATATGGATATGATATTAATTGGCTTCTTCTACATATATGAGGATGCTAAAAAGCAAAGACTATGTGTAACTGCAGCAAAGAAACATTGACAAGCACTTTTTTAATGTAAAGCATAAGACAATAATAGGCTTTAATTTTTCTAGTCAATCTACAAAATACTTCTTTACATTTATTTTGTCATTACTAGTTTGATTGTTCATTACAAAGGCAGAAAGTTCTTCCAAAACCTGTGGTTTAAGTGATATGTTGAAGTTGGGTGTTACTGAATTTAGAGTTTAGGACACAGTTTAAATATAATTTATAAATCACACACACACACACACACACACACACACACACACACACACACGCACAAATTTACCCCAGTCAGGAACACTGAGTACACAGACTTTCTTTGGCAATATCTCTTGTTATTTTCATGGCTACTATTTATTTAGAAGTATCTTTATTAGTTTTTTAAACAAGAATGCAAAATCAAGGGGGTTTGTTGTGACATAATACTTTTTTCTCATTTCTACTACACCAGTCCATCGTCCCCTAGTCCACCTCCTACTAGTTCCCTTCGGTAGTCATATCAAATATCATCATCTTCTTCCCCCACCCTTGACTTTCTGAAGATCTCATTTTTCCTTCTCATAGTTCCCAACTAGGTTTAAGACCTACCTCCACCACTGTGTGTGTGTGTGTGTGTGTGTGTGTGTGTGTGTGTGTGTGTGTAAAAGTCTAGAATCTGCTTACAACAGAATAGGTAGTATTTACATTCTGAGTATGGCTTATTTCACGTAATGATTTCCATTTCCATCCATTTTCCTGCAAGTAGCATAACTTTATTTTTCTTTATGGTTGAATAAAATTCCATTGTGTATATGTACCATATTTTCATTTTGCCTTAATCAGTTGATGGACCTTTAGAATGAGTCTAGTTCTTACCTATTGTGTACAGAACAAAAATAAACAAAGATGCCTAAGTATCTCTGTGGTAAGACTTAAAATTCCCTTTGAGTATATAACCAAAAGGCACTGAGATAATGCATAGGATAGCTCTACTTTTACTTCTTTTGTGGAACTTCCACACTGATTTCCATAATGGGTACAGGAGATTATGCCCTCAGTAGCAGTCCATAGGAACTGATTATTGTAGAGGTCTTTCCTCCTTAGTAGTTTATTACTATATATTTTAGTTTTTCTGAGGCCATAGTTAATGAGCATTTTTCCTTGTTTCTTTCTCTACAAGCATATTATAGGTATGTAGAAAAGCTACTGATTTGGGGGTGATTAAGCAGTATATGAAAATGCTAAGAGTGTTCATCTGATCTGAGAATATTTTGGCAGAGTCTCTAAAGACTTAAATATAGAATCGTGACATCTGTAAACAGAGATAAATTTGACTTCTTTTCCTATTTGTATCCCTTTTACTTTTTTCTTTTGTCATAGCTAAGACTTTAAGTACTATATTGAGTAAGATCAGAGAAAGTGGGCAGGCACATTTGTCTCATCCCACATCTTACAGAAAAAGTTGTTTTGTCATCTAGAATAATGTTGACAACAAGTTTGTTGTATATATAACTTTTGTCATCTTGACTTTTATCATGAAAGCATACTGAACTTTCTCACATATCTTTCTGAATCTATAAAGATGATCATATAATTTTTGTTCTTAAGTCTATTTATATGCTATATTGTATTTGTTGACCACTATGATGTAACTTGCTTGATCATGATATGGGGTCTTCTTAATGTGTTCATGAATTCAGTTTGCCAGTATTTTGTTGAGAGAGTTTGTGTCTATGTCCATCGGGAAAATTGCTCTATAATTTTTTTTGTTATTGTTGTGTTCTTATCTGATTTTGGTATTATGTAGACAAATTTCTAAAGGTCTTATTAAATAAAAAACACAGAACCAAATATAGTGGTGAAAGCCTTAGATCAGGGAAATAGGGAAAGCTACCAGCCATCCTGACCTCACCAATTCTGCAGCTTCCAAATGTGAGTCACTTCCTGTCTACCCTGCCTTTATTGCCTTGCTGTTCTGCCCTCTTGTTAGCTCTCTTAGCCCAGCCACATCACTTCCTCTTCCTACACAGCTCTGTCACTTTTGTTGGTCTATACTGACCTCCAGGTCTCTATGGTTGGTACTGGGATTAAAGGCGTGTGTCACCATGCTTCTAGTGTGGCCTTGAACACACAGAGACCCTGCCTGCTAAGTGATAGGATTAAAGGTGTGTGCTACCACTGCCTGACTTCTTTGTTTACTTAAAATGGCTGACCTTTCCCCCCTGATCTCCAGGCAAGCTTTATTGAAGTACAAATAAAATATCACCACAATTCAGCACAAATAAAATATTTATTATAGTAATATTGGCTTTCAGAACATGTACAGTAATGTTTCAGTTTTGTAGAATAGTTTGAAATATATTGTTGTTAGCTCTTATTTAAAGGTTTAGTAGAATTTTAGCAGGGTGTGGTGGCATATGCCTTTAACCTCAGCACTTGGGAGTCAGAGGTAGGTGGATCCCTGTAAGTTTAAGGTGAACCTGGCCTACAAAGAGATTTCCAGGATAGCCAGGGTTGTTACACAGAGAACCCCTGTCTCAAAAACCAAAAGTAATAATAATAATAATAAACTTTTTAGAAGTTTGGTATTATTCAACCAAGAAACTGTCTGATCACAGGCTTTTCCTTTCAGAAGACTTACTTGTTGCTTCAATCTCATTGATTGTCATAGGTGTATTTAAGTTGTTTAGTCTTGGCTTTGGTAGGTCACATATGTTTATGAACTTAACCATTTCTTATAGTGTTGCTCCATCCCCACAGTTTGTCTGCTTCAGTCACCTATCTGTGTAGAATATAATTCCCAGTTACATTTATACAGTTTAATCAGTCTTTCTCTGGCTTATTTTTCTAAGGTATCTATGTCCCAGGTAGAAAGAACACCTGTATGGCAGCTGCTGCTGACCAAGGCCTAGTGTAATCATGGTGGCATGACTGATTCATGGCCAATCTTGGCTGCTGCTTCTCATATAAGCTTATGTCTCATCTCTTTTCTTTATTTTTCTCTCACATAGAAATAGATTCTACTGTATTTTTATTCTGACTATCTTTCAACATTTGTCTTAGAGGTGGCTTCCAATATACCATGTTACCCACAAGCCTGAAATTATCTTTATAATATTTAAAACATCTCAACTTAGTGGTATAGACATGAAAGTTCATCATCTGAGATACTGAGGCAAGAGGCTATACATGAGTTACAGGCCAACCTGAGCAACAGAGTGACACCTTATCCACAAAAAAAGAAAGAACAAAGGGAAGGAAGGAAGAGAGAAAGAGATGGGGGAGAAGGGAGAGAGGGAGGGAGGGAAAAGGGAGAAAGGAAGGAAGGAAGAAAAGAAGGAAAGAAAAAAGAAAACAACAAAAAACAGAATCTAAACAGCATATATTCATATGTTTCAATGAATGTAAAAAGAAGAATTTTTTTAGAGCTGAGGATCAAACCCAGAGCTAAAGCCACAACCCAAAAGAAGAATTCTCACTTAGTGAAAATTCAGTGTGATATTATTTACTCAAGTTAAATCTCAACTAACCAAGACTAGTATTGTGGAATATAGTTTAAGGTGTGTTACAATCATTTATGCTGTGGAATATTTGGTTAAGGGTGGAAAGATGTGTTGCATTCCTTTATGTTGCATTTGTTTAACTCTGTAAATCTGTGTTACTTTGCCTGCCTAAAACACCTGATGGGTCTAATAAAGAGCTGAATGGCTAATAGCTAGGCAGGAGAGAGAAATAAGTGGGGCTGGTGGGCACAGAGAATAAGTAGGAGGAGAAATCCAGGTTTAAGATGAAGGAGGAATAAGAAAAGGAGGAGAGAAGGATGCCAGGGGCCAGCCACTCAGCCACACAGATAGCCATGGAGTAAAAAGGAAAGAAAGACATATAGAATTAAGAAAGGTAAAAATCCCAGAGGCAGAGCATAAAGAGAAATGGGATAATATAAGTTAGAAAAGCTGACTAGAAACAAGCCAAGCTAAGGTTGGACATTCATAAGTAAGAATAAGTCTCTGTGTACTGGGTGGTAGGCCACTAAGACAAAAAAAAAAAAAACCTACAAACTAATGGAGAATTTACTTCATTTTATTTTCCTACTAGTTAAAATTTAAAACTTATGTCAATTTAGTATACTTCTTTTTTAGAGATATTATGTTGTCTTACCCAAGTAGAGAAGTTATAATTGAATGCCTAGTCACTTGGAATTTTCACTAGGATGAATGACAAGATCATCCTTCTAACCAGAATAAAATAAAAGTATAAAAACAATGCTCTTCAAATAAGTTCCATTTTAATTCACACTAGGACTGTATGTACTTCTCTCCTCTTTCACCCCTATATCCTATCTTAAATAAATTTTATGAATAAAGCTAATTTGTTTTCCTCCTCCCTCAATTTCTTTAATGGATTATCATATTTTCCTTTGAATGTTTTTAAATTTATAAAATAGTAATTTTGTTGACCCTAAGTAAAGTATATCTTTTTGTAAATACTTCCACAAAAATAAATCAGATATAGTTTGCATCTATTGTTCATTTGAGGGGATCAGTTCTATAACACAAATTAATTAGAATATATAGTTACATGTCACTTAACAGAAATATGTACCAAAAAACATGTTTTTATGTTATTTCATCACTACAATGACTATACTAAAGTCTGTTGACACAGACTAAGGTGTCTATGAAATCACTAAGAAACAGGATTTTCTGGGATTACCATTTAACACATGGTTTGTCATTGACCAAAATGCCATTATAGAATCCAAGACTAGAACTGGAAATCTACTAATTTGTAAGCTCTTCCCAAATGTAGAAACAGGACCCAGGATCAAATACAAACTTTTCTACGTTTTTTCAATATGATTCATGATTTATAAACATAGATGAGCTTTCATTTCTGTATCTTATTCAAAATAATTGATCTCGCCCCGGAACTCCCATCTGGACAAGAGGTGAGGACCTGGTTTATAGTCAGAGAGGCAACTGTGCCTGGGTCCCACCGCGGGACATAGGCCACCCCAGGAGGAATTGACCAACTTGGCCCCAGTTTCCTGCCAATCAGAGGGCCCTGTGGGAAGGCTCCCCTTTTCCAGGACTGCAGGCAGACACTGCAGTAACAACACCCTGCCCCCAAACCCATTTGCCCCAGAACCCAGCCACTTCCTGAGACTCAGAGACCAGCCCCCAGCTTCCATCCGCCCCAGAACGCCCATCTGGACCAGAGACACTAGCCACATCCTGAGACTCAGAGACCAAACCCCATCTGGACAAGAGGAGCTCCCATCTGGACAAAATAAGGAAACCCCAGGACTTCCCAAGACTCAGAGTCCAGCCCCCCCAGCTCCTATCTGGCCAGCACTCTCATCTGGACCAGTGATCCCATCTGGCCCAGAGCTTCCATCTGGACCAGAGAGAGGCTCCCTAAATCTGTCAACTCTCTCTGGACCAAGTACACAGATAAGACCAAGAACGAACACAAGAGGAAATGGGCAGACATCAAGGCAGAAGTACATACAACAAAATAAAGAGCAAAACAGCATCACCAGAACCTAGCCCTTCTCCAACAGCTAGACCTGAACATCACAGAATGGAAGAAGAAGAAGAAAACAACCTTATAAGTAACATCATGAAGAGGCTAGAGCCTTATATAGAAGAAATCAAAAATAAAGTAGAGGAACAGACACACAAAAAATGGGAAGAACGCTATAAAAAACTAGAGGAAAGGACAATTAAAGCAGAAGAAAACAATAAATCCTTGAATGAAAATCAAGAAAAAGCAAGGGAGACAATCCAAGATCTGAAGAGGGAAATAGAAAAAATGAAGAAGACACTAGCAGAACGAATGTTGGAAATAGAAAATCTGAGTAAACAAACAAGAACTTCAGAGGCAAGTATAACCAACAGAATGCAAGAGATGGAAGAGAGGATCTCTGGTGTTGAAGATACGGTAGAAGAAATAGATTCATCACTCAAAGAAAACACTAAAACCAAAAAAGTCATGACCCAAATATCCAAGAAATTTGGGACACCATGAAAAGACCAAAACTACAAATAATAGGAGAAGGAGAAGAATACCAACTGAAAGGCACAGAAAATATATTTAACAAGATCATAGAAGAAAACTTTCCCAACTTAAAGAAGGAAAGGCCTATGAGGATACAAGAAACCTATAGAACACCAAAGAGACTAGACCCCCAAAAGAGTCCCCTCACCACATAATAATTAAACAAATAAACATACACAATAAAGAAAGAATATTAAGGGCAGCAAAGGAAAAAGGCGAAGTGACTTATAAAGGCAAACCCATCAGAATAACACCCGATTTCTCAATGGAGACTTTGAAAGCCAGAAGGACCTGGACAGATATAATGCAGACATTAAGAGACCATGGACGCCAGCCTAGACTAATATACCCAACAAAACTTTCAATCATCATGGATGGAGTGAACAAGACCTTCCAAGACAAAACCAGATTTAATCAATACTTATCCACAAACCCAACCCTACAGAAAGCACTAGAAGGAAAATTCCAACCTAAGGAAGGCAGATACACCCATGAAAACACAGGCAATAGATAACACCACAGCAATAAACCCAAAAGAAGAGAAGTACACACACACTACCACCAAAAAATTAAAATAACAACAGGAACGAACAATCACTGGTCATTAATATCCCTTAATATTAATGGGCTTAATTCACCTATAAAGACACAGACTAACAGAATGGATAAGAATACAGGACCCATCTTTCTGTTGCATACAAGAAACACACCTCAAATTCAAAGACAGACACTGCCTAAGAATAAAAGGCTGGGAAAAGACTTTCCAATCAAATGGTCATAAGAAGCAAGCTGGTGTAGCCATCCTAATATCCTGCAAAATAGACTTCAAACTAAAATCAATCAAAAGAGATGATGAAGGACATTACATATTCATTGCTGGAAAGATCCACCAAGATGAAGTCTCAATTCTGAACATTTATGCCCCAAACACAAGGGCACCCACATATGTAAAAGAAACATTACTAAAGATTAAATCTCATATAAAACCCCACACATTAATAGTGGGAGACTTCAACACCCCACTTTCACCTCTGGACAGATTGGCCAAATCGAAACTTAACAGAGACATAATGGACTTAACTGATGTTATGGCTCAAATGGACTTAATCAATATCTACAGAACATTCCACCCAAACAAAAAAGAATATACCTTCCTCTCAGCACCCCATGGAACCTTCTCTAAAATTGACCACATACTTGGCCACAAAGTAAATCTCATCAGATAAAAACAGTTGGAATAACCTCCTGTGTTCTATCAGACCACCATGGTTTAAAGTTAGATTTCAACAAGAGAAAAAACTACAGAAATCATACAATCTCATGGAAACTGAATAATGCTCAACTGAATCACCAATGGCTTAAGGAAGAAATAAAGAAACAAATTAAAGACTTCCTAGAGATCAATGAAAATGAATACACCACATACCCAAACTTATGGGATACTATGAAAGCAGTGCTAAGATGGAAATTCATAGCACTGAATGCACACATAAAGAAGCTGGAGAAATCTCATGCTAGTTTCTTGACAGCACACCTGAAAGCCCTTGAACAGGAAGAAGCAAAGTCTCCCAGGAGGAACAGATACCAGGAAATTATCAAATTGAGAGCTGAAATCAATAAAACAGAAATAAAGAGAACAATACAAAGGATTAATGAAACAAAGAGTTGGTTCTTTGAAAAGATCAACAAGATAGACAAGCCCTTATCCAAACTAACCAAAAGACAGAGAGAGAGCATCCAAATTAACAAAATCAGAAATGAAAAGGGGGACATAACAACAGACAATGACAAAATCCAGAGAATCATCAGGTCATGCTTCAAAAACCTCTACTCCACAAAACTGGAAAATCGAAAAGAAATGGATACTTTTCTGGATAGGTACCACATACCTAAGTTAAATCAAGACCAGATAAAGCATTTAAATAGTCCAATAACCCCTAAGGAAATAGAATCAGTCATTAAAAGTCTCCCAACCAAAAAAAGCCCAGGACCAGATGGTTTCACTGCATAATTCTACCAGATCTTCAAAGAAGTCTTAATAACAATATTCTTTAAATTGTTCCACACAATAGAATCAGAGGGAATATTACCAAACTCCGTCAGTGTGGCTACAATTACTCTGATTCCTAAACCAAACAAAGATGCAACAAAGAAAGAGAACTACAGACCAATCTCCCTCATGAACATTGATGCAAAAATACTCAATAAAATACTGGCAAAACAGAATCCAAGAACACATCAAAATAAAATATCCACCATGATCAAGTAGGCTTCATCCCAGGGATGCAAGGGTGGTTCAACATGCGAAAGACCATCAATGTAATACACCATATAAACAAACTCATAGAAAAAAACCACATGATCATCTCACTAGATGCAGAAAAGGCATTTGACAAAATCCAACACCCCTTCATGATAAGGGTCTTGGAGCAATCAGGAATACAGGGAACATACCTAAACATAATAAAGGCAATCTACAGCAAGCCAACAGCCAACATCAAATTAAATGGAGAGAAACTCAAAGCAATACCACTAAAATCAGGAACAAGGCAAGGATGTCCCCTCTCCCCATACTTATTCAATATAATACTTGAAGTTTTAGCCAGAGCTATAAGACAACATAAAGAGATTAAGGGGATACAAATTGGAAAGGAAGAAGTCAAGCTCTCCCTATTTGCAGATGACATGTTAGTATACATGAGTAACCCCAAAAATTCAACCAAGGAACTGATACAGCTAATAAAAACCTTCAGCAACATTGCAGGATACAAGATCAACTCAAAAAAAAAAAAATCAGTAGCCCTCCTATATACAGTAGACAAACAGGCTGAGAAGGAAATCAGAGATACATCACCCTTTACAATAGCCACAAATGATATAAAATACCTTGGGGTTATGGTAACTAAGCATGTGAAGGACCTATATGACAAGAACTTTAAGTCCCTGAAAAAAGAAATTGAAGAAGATGTCATAAAATGGAGAGATCTCCCATGCTCATGGATAGGCAGGTTTAACTTAGTAAAAATGGCGATCTTACCAAAAGCAATCTACAGATTCAACACAATTCCCATCAAATTACCAACACAATTCTTCACAGATCTGGAAAGAATAATACTCAACTTCATATGGAAAAACAAAAAACCCAGGATCACCAAAAGAATCCTGTACAATTACACAACCTCTGGAGGCATCACAATCCCCGACCTCAAGCTCTACTATAGCTACTGTATTAAAAACAGCTTGGTACTGGCATAAAAACTGACATGTGGACCAATGGAATCGAATTGAAGACCCTGACATTAACCCGCACACCTATGAACATATAATTTTTGACAAAGAAGCCAAAAATGTACAATGGAAAAAAGAAAGCATCTTCCACAAATGGTGCTGGCATAACTGGATGACAATCTGTAGAAGGCTGCAAATAGATCCATATCTGTCACTGAGCAGAAAAGTTAAATCCAGTGGATCAAAGACCTCAACAAAAACCCAGCTCCTCTGAATCTGATAGTAGAGAAAGTAGGAAGTACTCTTGAACACATTGGCACCAGAGATCACTTTCTAAATATAACACCACTAGCACAGACACTGAGAGAAACAATTAATCAATGGGACCTGCTGAAACTGAGAAGCTTCTGTAGAGCAAAGGACACGGTCAACAAGACAAAGCGACAGCCTACAGAATGGGAAAAGGTCTTCATCAACCCCATATCTGACAGAGGGCTGATCTCCAGAATATATAAAGAACTCAAGAAATTAGACATCAAAATGCCCAATAGTCCAATTAAGAAATGGGCTATAGAACTAAACAGAGAATTCTCCACAGAGGAAATTCAAATGGCTGAAAGACATTTAAGGAATTGCTCAACATCTCTAATTATCCAGGAAATGCAAATGAAAACGACTCTGAGATACCACCTTACACCTGTCAGAATGGCTAAGATCAAAAGCACAGAAGATAGCTTATGCTGGAGAGGATGTGGAGCAAGGGGACCTCTCCTCCACTGCTGGTGGGAATGCAAGCTTGTACAGCCACTTTGGAAATCAATATGGCGCTTCCTTAGAAAAATTGGAATCCATCTCTCCCAAGACCCAGCTATAGCACAATTAGGCAAATACCCAAGGAATGCTCAATCATACCACAAGGGCATTTGCTCAGGTATGTTTGTATCAGCTTTGTTTGTAATAGCCAGAACCTGGAAACAACCTATATGCCCTTCAACTAAAGAATGGATAAAGAAAATATGGTACATATACACAATGGAGTGCTACTCAGCAGAGGAAAACAATGACATCATGAGGTTTGCAGGCAAATGGACCGATCTAGAAAAAATCATCCTGAGTGAGGTAACCCAGACTCAGAAGGACAAACATGGTATGTACTCACTCATAGGAGGATACTAGATGTAAAACAAAGATGACTAGACTGCTACACAACTCCAGGGAGGCTACCTAGAAAATGGGACCCTAGGAAAGACACAGGGATCACCCAATGACAGAGAAATGGATGAGATCTACATGAACATCCTGGACGACAGTGGGAGTAATGAAGGGCAAGATTTGAGGGAAAGAAAGCTTAGGGGAGCAGGAGATCCCAGCTGGGTCAAGAACAGAAAGGGAGAACAAGGAATAACAGACCATGATAAATGAAGACTACATGAGAACAGGAATAGGCAGAGTGCTGGAGAGGTCCCCAAAAATCCACAATGATACATCCTCTGTAGACTGCTGGCAATGATCTAGAGAAAGCCTGATCTGACCTAGTCTGGTGATCAGATGGCTAAACACCCTAACTGTCGTGCTGGAACTCTCGTCCAATAACTGATGGAAGTGGATGCAGAGATCCTCAGCCGGGCCCCAGGTGGAACTCCAGGTGTCCAACTGTCGAGAAAGAGGAAGGTCTGCAAGAGCGTGAATTGTTGAATCCAAGATTGCAAAAAGCACAGGGACAAATAACCAAATGAATGGAAGCACATGAATTATGAACCAATAGCTGTGGAGCCCCTAGCTGGATCAGGCCCTCTGGATAAGTGAGACCATTGAATAGCTTGAACTGTTTGGGAGGCACCCAGGCAGTGGGACCAGGACCTGTCTTTAGTGCATGAGCTGGCTGTTTGGAACCTTGGGCTTACACAGGGACACTTTGCTCAGCCTGGAAGGAGGGGACTGGACCTGCCTGTACTGAATCCACCAGGTTTAAATGAATCCCCAGGGGAGTCTTGATCCTGGAGGACATGGGAATGGAGGGGAGGGGATGCGGGGAAGGTGGGGGGGGGGGCGGGAGGGGTGAGGACAGGGGAACCCATGGCTGATGTGTAAATTTAAAACACATAATAATAAAGGGAAAACAAAAACAAAAACAAAAACCTTAGATTGCCAGGCAGTGGTGGCACACGCCTTTAAAAAAAAGAAGAAGAAATTGATCTCAGCTTAGTCCAACTCAGTGCTAGAGTGCTTACTTAGCTTTGATTTAGTAATTGAATTAATATCCATCTCTAACTGAAAACCCATAGGAAGTCTGACTAGCAAGATAAATCTAAAATCATGTGACAATATTTAACACAGCTATCAGAAACTAGCAAATCACAACAGAATGAACAAATATATATAATAATTGATCTAAAATATAAGTTAGACATTGCATTAAATAAATAGAGGCTATAAGTTGTTTTCAAAACACACTGGACATTTAAAGACAGAAAGAACCTGAAAAATCTCTCTCTAATTAATTTAAATTTAAATTAACAATTAATGGATAATCACAAATCACAAAAAATTAACAATTAATGGCATATACACAAATGTATAATAACATGTATTCTCAAAAGTCATTAGTTTGTAGGGTTTTTTTTTTGTCTTAGTAGCCTACCACCCATTACACAGAGACTTACACTTACTTATGAATTCCGACCTTAGCTACAATGTGTACTTCTTAAAGTTTCAGACTCAGATAATAAAAGCTATGCACCATTTTACCTAACCAATGTTCTCTTCAATGCTAATGAAAGTATCAGTTACAGGAAAAATAATTCATGTTTTGCAAACACATGCAAAATAAAAAATAATTTGTTTTTATGAAGTGAATATGAAACGAAACAAGATAATTTCAGTACAACTGAAGAAAATTATAAGCAAATCTAATTTATTAATATAGAATTGAAAATAATTGCAGGGTTAGCAACATGGGCCCATGGCTAAAGGCACTGTCCACCAAGCTTGTGAATCTGAATTATATCCCTAGGACTCACATGGTTGAAAGAGAAAACCAACTTTTGCAGTTACCCTATGATTGTCACACATGTACCATAGTGCATACATGACCACAGATAATATATAAATAACATAAAATTTTTAAAAATTTTAACATGAGTGTGGTAGTGCATATACACAAATTTATAATAACATGTATTCTCAAAACCCAAGGATAGTTTAAGATTAACAGTCTGGAATATTCTTGGTGTCCTGTGTCCTTGGCAGGTGGCACCACTATGATGAACAAGTATGTGGTGAAGAAATGGGAGAGAAGGAGAAATTGAGTGGTTTTTGCACTGTGGAGAGAAGGGAAACTAAAACTGCAAAGCTGATGTTAGTGGCCTATGCTGCCAACTGGGGCCCTGTGATGTCTGGGACTGTGCTGCTGCTGAGGGCCATGTCTGGGTCCATGGCCCTACTGCAGCTAGGGTCTGTGTTGAATGCTTTGTCCCAAGTTACCACTGGAAGCCAGATGCCTGTGGTCTGTGGCTCTACTTGAGGCCAAGTTTTTATCCCAAGGCCATGCTGCGACTGGGCCACACTAATCTGAGTATCCTGCACTGACACTGAGGCCATGGTGATGTCCTGGCTGGAGCTATAACTGAGGACTATGACTGGGTTCATGGCCCTACCACAGCTGAGGTCTCTGATGATGTCCATGGCCCGTGTTCTCACTAAAGATCATATGAATACCCCACATCTAGGCCGCCACCTAAGGACATGTTGGTGTCTGAGGGCCATACCAGTCTGAGTGGCCTGCACTGCCATCCAAGGCCATGGCAACATCTGGGTCCAAGCTGCAGCAGAAGGTGATGTCTGGGTTTGAGGTCCTACTGAAGCCAAGGTCTGTGTTGATGTCCATGGCCTGGTTTTATCATTGGGGGCCATGGGAGAGCTGGTCCCACACCTCATAAGCCACCTCAGTGAGGAAGCTGCCCCCCTTCCTAGGAGAACTGACCACAGTGGTGTGGATGCAGGAAAGCTGGGCCCCGAACTTCACCAACCCTGGGATAATTGCTGTTGTCCCCCCCCCCCATCCTGCTGCAACAGGAGAGCTGGCCCTGATCCTCACCCTGAGTGAGAGCTGTCCCAGTAGAGGCCCATAATGAACAACTCAGCTATCACCCAAGCCCTTCAGGGCTTTGAGTTTGTCAATCCCAACATCTATGACCTGCTGGAGCACGTGAAGGAACCATAGCTTCAGGATTTCCATGACTAGGGGCAACAACAGCAGGATTTCAAAGAGGAGTTTCAGTGAGGATCCACTATTGATGGTGTACCAGAAGCGAAGGCTTTGAACTAGGCCAACTACCCATTGCAATGAACATTTGCAAAGAAAGCTGGTTGGGCAAAACGGTATCCTGCATGACACACCGCAGCTCCAAAGGCCACTGTAACAAATGAATATGTGATGAAGAAGTGAAAAAGACAGAGGAGCAAAATGTTTTCCTTTTTTCTTAATTTTCTTTTGGGGGGCAAGTCTACAAGGGTGGAGGGCAGACATGGGAGGACTGGGAAATGAGTGGGATTGAGATCCATGATGTGAAATTCCCAAGGAATCATTAAAAAGATTATATTAATAAAAAAAAGTCTGGAATATAATGGAATAGACTAATGAAAGATAAGACTAGGAAAAATGATTATCCTTATAAATGAAGGGGAAAACATTCAATAATACTAAGAGCCATTTGTGGAAAATGCTATGTATTAACTCTTACAGTAAATATATTTAGTATTGAAACAGTAGAAGTGTCAAGTTTGTTTTACTTACTCTTATCTTTAATACTTACCATTGTAATAGAGACACTAGATAATGCAGGTGCTTTAAATATCAGTCTTATAAATGCTGGTAATAAAGCAGACAGTTTTTGTTTTTCACAAATATCATTTGGTGTATTGAAAAATCAAGCACTTTTTAAAAAATTCTACAGCATTCCCAATGTTCATCAGTAATAAAATAGGGATGAGAATCTTGTCTAGTATATTTTTAAGAGTTAAAATTGTAAATTAGGAAACAACTCTAGCAAATTTATTATAATAATCAGTTTAGATTCTTTAAAATTTAATTCAAAGATATAAACGATGATAATATTACTAGAAACCTATATCATTTTATGAGATGATAAAATCCAATAGTGTAAGATATCCATTTATCTCAGATGAGTCTATACATTTAATACAGTTACAGAGTCCTGATAATTTGAATAAAAATTGGAAAGTTAGTTCAAGTTTATATAGGAGAGGAAAGAATCCAAAATCAATTTAGAAAAATAAAAGAACAGAATAAGGTCAGATCCTTTCCTCTATTGCCATCTATTAAGGATGATTAAATACACATATATTAATCCAAGCCCTTTGACAATAGTGAAATGATAAACCAAGGGCTAATGGAATAGAATAAAAAGACTACATCCACATACCAAGAAAACTGGTGTTTCACAAAAATAAGTTTTAAAGAATTTCTTGCTCACAGTATGCTCTCATGTCTGCAGGAAGTGCATTCAGGTTACCACAACTGGTATTTTATAATAAATCTCACTGTTATCCTAAAATCCTTAATCAAGAAAGGCAAAATAACATGGCACAATAATGAATAATAATTTAATAAAGGCATAAAATGCTGTGTCCCTAAATGAAAATTTTGTATAAACCATCATTTTAAACTAAAAATAATGTTAAATACTAAAGAAGCAAAAACAAAATTAAATAAACAATAGATGATACTTGGCACATGTATAACTAATAAGAAATATTTTTAAGATTATGTTATTAAAATACCTAGATATCAACAAGGAAAAGTTTTAAAAACACAATAAAGAACGGAAAAATTCATGAGAGGAAAGTATCTAACTGATCAATTAATATATAAAAAAACGTGATTGACTTCACCATAAGGAAATTTTAAACAAACAAAAAGGTATAACAGCCTAATTACCAAGTATATGGTTATGAGGAAGAATCACATAATACTAAGCATCTGAAAAGATGTGGAGATTATTAATATCCTAATAGAGAAAGTTTAAATAGTTACATGGTTTTGGAAAATACCAGAATACCTACCAAATGAATATTTAAAAATGTTTTTAATAAAAGAATTCCAAGTCTCTGACAGCCCACTGAATCTCTGCAGAACATGTAAAGTAAAATATATACCTACTTTTACATTAGTGAAAACAGAGAACAAAAAAATAGGGCTTAAAAGCAGACAGATATAATAGATGTCCTTACATATCCAATATATCACTTCAGTAGCCATGGGATAAACTCAGAGATACTGGAGAAACATTGTCAACATGCTAAGAACCAACAACTCTACCAAAGTAAGTGTCAGAAACAATGTCAACTAAAACCCTTTTAAAACAAAACTGAGAAAGCTCTTTTAAGAAATCTCATCAAAACCAAATCCAAACTCTGCACTTCAGACAATTAAAGATCTTCCTAGATTCATGAGGCTATCATACTGATTTGTATACATGTGGAGAAATGGGTAAAATTGGAACACTTGACAAATGTAACACACTTCAGCAAGAATGATAATTATATAATTCTACAAGGTGACTTCTTTGAATTTAGCAATGCTAATTGATAATAAATTAATTTAATATTTTCTCCTGCTATTAGGAAAGAGATGAATAAGTCAGCAACCACCTTTTTAACATTCTGCTAGAGTAGAGATTCCTAAACTGTGGGTTACAATCCTAGGTGGGATTCTGGAACTGAATGTGGGTCTTTTGAATACACTGGCAGCAATGGAAAGGTTTCTAAATGCACACCAACCACTGAACACCCAGGCACGCTGACTAAAAAAATTCAACTTACACTTGATATCTTTTGTTTTATGGACTGCAGTGTTTTTACTGTACCTATAACATTTTCTGCTTGTCTATAAACATAATGATTTAATAGTGTGAAACAGATACCTTTATGGCTTTCTTACCACCAGTGCTTACTCTTTCAGAATCAAATTAGTGTGTATCTTTGAGTTGGCCTACATTGAAATTATTTGATTCTAAAAATTGCTGTTGGTGTTACTGAATTGAATTCTATAAAAAAAAATGATCAATGAATTTTGGCTTAGGATCAGGAAACAATTTTTGTAGCATGAATCTTCAAGGTACTTATTAAAAATATCAAACCAGTTATTGGGGTGAATGCTGGAAGATCAGAGAAGCAGAGTAAGCCACAGCCACCTCACCTTGCTAATTCCTCAGCTAATCCTGTTTCCTCAGACTGGAAGCCTCTCAGTCTTCATCCAGAATGAATCTCAGCTGAACTGTTGCTCAAAAGCCTAAAAGCTTAAACAGGCCAAAAGCTTCTAGTTCCTGGTTTTCACACCTTATATACCTTTCTGCTTTCTGACATCTCTTTCTGGGATTAAAGTCTCACTTCCTAGGATTAAAGGCATGAGTTACCATGCTTGGCTGTTTCCAGTGTGGCTTTAAAATCACAGAGATCCAGATGGATCTCTGCCTCCCAAGTGATAGGATTAAAAGTGTGAATGCCACCATTTTCTGTCCTCTATTTCTGTCTAGTGGCTGTTCTGTTCTCTGACCCTAGGTAAGTTTATTAGGGTGCACAATATTTGGGGGAACATAATACCACCACAAATTTTCAACAATATCCAAAGTGTCCCTAAACATAATTCTTCTATTTTCTACTACATATTTATGTGAAACATTGTTCTCAGCATTGATAAATATGAAATAAAAATTGATCAACTTGGACCAAATTTTGAAGATTCTGTTCTGAAGTATTAAATGTTACAGACTTAGTCAAGACTGAATACTATTTGTTTGAAATAAATAGTTTTTTTAATTTTTGTATGTAAGAGTTTTGTCTACATGTATGTCTGTGTACCCCATTAATTCCTGGTACCCCTGCAGGCCACATGAGTGTGCTTGATCCCCTGGAACTAGAGTTACACACTTGGGAGTTGCACTGTGGATAATGAATAGAACTCAAGTCTTCTATCAGAGCCATTTTTCCAGCCCCAAGATAGAACTCCTTACATAAAAATACATACACCCTCTTAGTTTGCAAATTTGCTTCCATCTATAACAAATACCAAAATTAAATAGAGATACCAAAATCTTTTAAAAAAAATTCTTTATGACTTGTCAAAAATGGTTGATTTCTATGTCATCTATTTTATATAGCTCTGTATACAGGGTAGTATATATATTTCTTGGATGAAGATGAGTCACAGGTATAAGAAATTCAAGGAGTCCTGTTGTAAGACATAGAGAATAAAAATAAGTAGAAAATTTAAACTGATATTATTTTAGATGATGACTGATTAGATAACACCAAAATATTCATATATGCCATTAGAATTATATGCATATTAAAAAGTACATAATGATTTAAAAACATTCAGCTTCTTGGACTCAGCAACTACCAAATTCTTTGCCTTTTAAACATGTAAATATCCATTGTTGGGTTACTTATCTCTTACTGTGTAAGTTAATCTAAGGTAATGAAAACACCTTCATAATATATATGATAGATGAGCTATACACATGCGTGTTATTGGTTACGTTCCTCTAGAAAACTATGTCTAATACTACTATACTACATTCTGTACTATTTGAAATGTATGCATGAATTTTATTAAATTAAAGTAACTTCACTTCTAGAGCCCGTATTATTAAAGTCAAATACCCAATATTTAGAGTTATTTAAATAATGAGTACTAAGTGTAAACGGCTGTATGCTTTTGATGTTACCTAATATTTCCTTGATATTTACCTACAGCTTGGAATGGCAAAGCCTTTTACTTAAGAATTGAAAAAGTAGTAATTATATTAGAAAACCCAGCAAAATCAACATAACTTAGAACTGTGGATTTTTGAAGGTTTAATTGCTATACTGATTTTTTTCATCCTTTATCTGTGTTCATTCTTATACATAGAAGACATTAATTTGTGGTCTATACTTTAGAGTTGTAATCCTTGAGTTTTGCTTCAAAGTGGACCACATAAGAATACTATTTGTGGAGCTTGAAATATGGTTCAGTAGTTAAGAGCATGCTGCTCTTGCAGAGGACGTGAATTGAGTTCCCAGCACCCACATGGAGCAGTTTGCAATCACCTTTAACTCCAGCTTCAGGGGATCAAATACCCTATATTGGGCACATACACTCACATGTACACATCCCACCAATAAACATACACACACAGACACAGACACACACACACACACACACACACACACACAGACACACACACACACACGCACACACACACACAGACACACACACACACACACACACACACACACACACACACACACACACACTACAAAAAATAAAATTTTTACAAAAGGATCTTATTTGTGATGCCAGTACCCTCCATTGAAAAATCATCAGTAATGCACCTGCAGATGAATAAAATTGAATTTTGCTGCTTATTGTGACTAGAAAGATATTAAAATTATAGGAATTCAAGAGGTATCTCAGAAGGGCTATCTGAATATACTTATTACAGAATATGTTGACTCAGGGCATAGGTTCAAAAAGGATGTTTTTCTATAGATTGGAAGCTTTTAAAAAGGGATAACTAGATTACCATAATTTTATTTTCTCTAAAGGATAAATTTGGATTAATAGAAAATGTCAATTTATTTTTTAACTAGAACTTGATAGCAAAAATAAAGACCTCCTCACATAACAGACATGTCACACAGCTAAATGAAGATTTGGAAGTGGGAAGCATGAAAACTTCTCTATGGCTAAGCAACTGGAAGAACTTAGTATGATTTTATATGATGGAATTAAAGTTATTTCTTTCCACTTATCTTGAAATGTACATAGTCTCCAGGTTGTCATCCACTGGTATCTATTGTTGCAGCCATGAATTAAATGCCTTGAAACAAACCACTAATATTAGGTACATTGTATAAATATCTCATGTATGAATAGCTTTCAAGTAGATAGTGATGTAGCAGACACTCTTATGATCACACCAATTTATATACATTTTCTGTTGATTATAGATCATGTGCTTGGTAGCACTAAATTTTATTTTCTTCTCTCATACTCTATAACCATATGACCACTAAAGCAACTTCAAGATAAAATGCCTTACTGTGATTCCAAAAAATCAGAAAACATCCTTACTTTATTACAACAGAATTATCAAAACCCAGCTCTGTTTTTTCTCTAAGTTTGCTAGAGGCTATTCACCATTTTTATTTGTACTTTCATAATAAATGTGATTGCTATACACATGATGGTATGTATATATACTTTGAGTGCTACCAAATTCCAAAAGAGGCAATTTGTAATCACTGACTTCATCATTGGTGGTGTCTTCATTTGATTGTAGTTTTCAAGTACTCTAATCTTTGCATTTTAATTATAAATACTCTTAATTTAGCTTCATGATTATTAATTTATCTTGGGAATGGTTGTGTGTTCACCTTACATTGAGTAGGGATACATATTTTCATCAACAATATTCTTGATGTATAATTTTCAAATAACCAGATGTGTATGGCTGACATTCATATATGAATTAGTCATTCTCTGAGCATCTAGATTCCTAAACTTCAAAATGCATTCAAATGCTTATTTTTTCTGTAAAGTTAGTGATTCATATATGTTCCCTACAGTTTTACTGCAGATTGTTTCTTCATCATCCTTGTTTATCATTGATTTCTTTCATTTGGAAAATGAAAACAAGTATTTAACCATGAGAAGTAATTCACAGTATAGGTATTCAACATATCACCTGCAGACTAGCCTCCGTGTATACTTTATATGTCCACAAATTGAAGAATACAGTGTTTATGGCTCCATCTTACTATGTAACATAACCTGTATGGGCACAATAAACAATTCTAAAAACTCAGTTGTATATACACAGTAAGCATTTGATCAACTTCCACATCATCAGTTGTACTAAATCTAGTTAGCTTGCTCAAATATTCCATATCTGAGATTAGGCTGGGAGCCTACTAAGATTAGAAGAACAAGAGGTCAGAATTAGCAATTGTAGTTGTGATGTCTGTGGCAGTTTTGTTCGACACTACATGTCTCTTTGCTGGCATTGTATGGTTTTCATCTTCCTCCTTGGACACTTGTGGTTATGCCCTATTGTGGTAGTGATAATAACAAAAAAAGAGGGGGACCCATTTTAAAAGATGTGAACTGACAATATCTATCTCACTCTACTGGCTAAAGCAAGTCAGATGAGCAAAACCAAAGTAAAAGGATAGGAAAATATAAGGAAAGAAGTGGCAAATTCACTTAGCAAGGAGCGTGAATAGGAAGAAATAACTTCCTGAACACCGAGCTTTATCTTCAATCCATTCATTTTACAGAAAATGTACTCACAAGGTCTAATTTTCGTTTAAAATAAACTTTTCAGAAGAAGAAAAGAAATAAACAATAATTTCCAGGGTTTGGCCATGAGTCTAAACAATACTTCCAGAACAAAACTAAAAATAGAACAGGTCTCTCAAAGCTACTGAAAAAAAATCACTGGATCTACAGGTTCAACATAACTCACACTTTACTGTGAAGAAAATATTGACTTTCTGTATTTCCAACCATGACCTTGCATGTGTGGTAACCATGGAAACAGCTTAAGCTGTGGTAAAGCCATATTAAAGCAGCTAGAGGAAACAGACAAGGAGGTTGTAATAGGAGTAACTGTTTATGCCCCTTAACCATCTTGGGTTTAATAATATTAAGCCTTCCTCAACATCCTTCTCTGATCCAAAAGTTCTCAAACTTCATTGCACATTAGAATTTCTTGGAAAAATTTTTGTCATATTAGTATCAATAGCAATTAATCTACTTCTATTAGCATGTAATTATACAACATATGGATTTAATTGTGATATTTTTATACATGTATATAATATACTTGGTAATATTTCTCCCCACCTCTCCCTTTCCTTTCCTATATAGTTTCCCTTCTATATTTGTGCCTTTTTAAAATCTAAATTCAGCGTATAAGAGAAAACACATGATAATTTTTAAGTCTGGTTTACTTCATTTAGCATGATGATTTACAATTTCATTTAATTGTGAACAATGTGATTTTTTTCCTATTTTTGATTAAAATTGTATTGTATTTTCATTATCCATTTAACTTTTGATAGCTGTCTAGGCTGACTCCATAGCTTGACTACTATGATTATGATTATTGCTATTCCAAAAACAATGTACAGGTAATTTCAACTGTATGCTGATTCATCTTCCTCCTGATAATTACCCAGGATTGGTGAAGCTGGATGATATGATAGTTCTAGTCTGAATTATTTCAAGGAACCTCCATGCTCATTTCCATATTAGCTGAACCAACTTACAGTTCCTGTGGAACTTTTTTAAACATCAATGCCTAAATACACAAATACAATATCCTCGTCCATAGAACATTACTTATACGTATATAATTTCAAGATTGACTACTTGGCATTAAATAACCAATTAGGGGATATACATGCAACAATAATTAAAGAAAAAGAGGTCAGGGGTACTAGAGAAAAAATAAGTGTGGCACAAGGGAAAAGTTGGAGGGAAGAAAGTGAAAAGAAAAATGATGTAATTATATTTTAATTTCAAAATTATTTTTTCATTAATTTTTTTTATTTTTTGGTATTTAGAAAAAAGCAGTTCATTATATCCAGAGAATATCCTAAACATATTATCCTAAATTTATCACTACTTATTAACTATAATAATTTAACATCACTCATTAATTCTAATAATTTTTCTTGGCTTTCATGGATTGCTGCACACACAATTGAGCCACCTATAAATAACAGCAGTTTCACTTTTTCATCTCTAATCCCTTTACATTTTTTCCTTGCCTTGCTAAAGTAGCTGGGACAACTGTGGAGATGATGGACAATGCAAGGAGATTGGCCATCTTTGTCTCATTGCTAATCTATGAGAGAAAACATTCAAGAATCCCTAGAACAGAACTGATACAAAATGTCGTCAAATACTTTTTTATGTGCAATAAGCTGATTCTGTGTATTAAACCAAGAAAAAAAATTTTTGATGCCAAGAACTCAGCTAAAGAGATGCTTGATTCAATTAGTTTGAGATAGATCTAATATGTTATTTAAGATTTGTTCATTTTTATTTTACATGTATGGATGTTTTACATGCATGAGTTTCTTTGCACCACCTCCATGCCTGATGTCCATGGATACCACAACATATCAAGAGCCACCATATGAATCCTAGGAACAGAAGCCAGATCCTCTGCAAAGAACAAGTTCTCTTTACCACTGAGCTCTCTCAAGCTAAAACTTCAGCATTGTTTAACATGCCCCTCTCCACTTAATGTTCAGCCAAAACTGACAACACTACTCTGACCAAATATATACCTTCTCATTTCTAATATTCTCCATACTATCCAAAGGTAATTATAAGACTGTCTTAACTAACTGTACAAATGGTACTATAAAAGCTAAGTCATTTTGAAATCAACAAGCCAATGGAGGCAATATTCTTTTCTAGGAGAATTTGACCAGCTATAGGATCTTTGGTTCACTGTGTGGGCTTAGACTACTCACTGCCCTTCCAGGGATACATTGACCTACAAAAGGTCTACAAAAGAAGAGGATTTGACTCACTGATATACAATGTCTTTCTTTTTGTTTCTTTTTTATGAAGCATTTTTATTTATTTATTCATTCATTCATTCATTTATTTATTTTTCTCCTTTTTTATTTATATTTGTGTTTTAATTTTACACATCAGCCATGGGTTCCCCTGTCCTTCCCCCTCCAGTCCCCTCCCCCACCTTCCCCCCAGCCCCTCCTCTCCATTCCCATCTCCTCCAGGGCCAAGACTCCACAGGGGATTCAATTCAACCTGGTGGATTCAGTACAGGCAGGTCCAGTCCCCTCCTTCCTGGCTGAGCAAAGTGTCCCTGTGTAAGCCCAAGGTCAATGTTATCAAATCTCCCTCCTGTTTTATAATCCTGTGGTTTCTAAACAACAGGAAGATTAAACATGCTATGATCTATCTTTCTCTCTCCTCCCTCTCCCCTTCCCCCCCCCCCCCACACACACATGTTAATTTAAGAGCTCCAGGAATGGGATGTGAGTTCAAAATGCTCCCAAGCAATTCTACATTCAGCCTTTGATGCTAACATTTAAAATAAAATCAGTAACATTGTATAGGCAAAATAAAATCTCATTACCTTTTTTTGTCTTTTAGCATTTTCCATTATGTCCATATTCGTGTTTCATGGTATAGCATCTGATTTCCCTCATCTCCTTTAAACCTACCTATGTACCATTTCATTTGAAAAACTGACAGTGATCAAAAGTACTAATTGGGAAATAGAACTTATAAAGCCTACTGCTAAGAGAGAATCCAGCAAAACTTCAATGGCACATATTTTATTTTATTTTGCAACTGTGAGGATGTGTGTTTGCAATAAATGGATATTAATCATAATTCTTTGTAAATTTTCTAGTAACTGTAATGAAAGAGGGAGAGATGAAGTGACAGGAGCCATAAGCCTAAGTAACCCTTGACACACATGCTGCCATATTTGGGCTTCTCTCCTCGTTTTCTAGATCTAGGCCTTGCTTAAGTCTCCATAGCAACAGAACCTCTTCTCAGAAATACCAGAACCTGTTCTCAGAAATACCAGAACCTCTTCTCAGAAATCAGATGTGTTTAGGTAGCTAGGCAAAAATAGATAATCCCCATAGCAACGTTCCCAATTGGCTGAACAACCCATGATTAAGAAAGTCCCCTCCCTGCTTGCACTTCCCCTTGCCCTTGCCTATACATGCCTTAAGAGGAAAATAAAATTTTGGAGCTTGATCAGACAGACATCCTGTCTTGTTCTCCTTGTCCCTTTCATTTGATGGCCCTCCCTTCAGGTCCCCTTTGAAGGGAGTGGGAGAGAAGGGACAGTGAATGAAAATATACAGGAAAACAGGCTACACTTACTTAGATGTAGAAGCACACTTTTCTTATATAAGGCTATTGAAGCATGGTAGTCATCTAAACAAAGTGGGTGAAGGACCAGTATCTGCAAGCAAAGAAAACAAATTAATGACACTTTTGAAGATGCATTAATTAACCCCAATACTTCCTGATATCTTTCTCATTCTTCTACTCATTTCTTTCATTGTTCATCTTGATTGAGGTGACAGTTCTGAGAGTTTGTCCTCCCAGACTGCACATTTCAGAATTCCTACACACTTCTAATGCCCCAAACAATGGTCACTATCCTCATTTACCCATGTAAGTTTAAACTAAAATTTAGATTTTAGGTCTTCTGTTATATCGTATTTTACATACATAACCACACACACTTATTGACTTCTTTACTAGACATTTACATCATCACAAAAAGTTCTAGTAGGTAGGGATCCCCTAGAATTT
The DNA here is from genome assembly GCF_903995425.1 of Onychomys torridus. Lineage (NCBI taxonomy): Eukaryota > Metazoa > Chordata > Mammalia > Rodentia > Cricetidae > Onychomys > Onychomys torridus. The sequence goes on along the minus strand of NC_050466.1, from coordinate 66,586,930 downwards.
AGCAGTAAAAAAGCCAAATATCTTTGCTATACAGATGTAATTAAGTCTTCATTTGCAACCATATGAAAAATTGAGATGAGTTTTCTGTGATTTCATTTTCTCATCCTGAAAAAAATGGATACAAAAATAATCACTGGCTCTAAAGGCCATGTGATAGATTTATGTTTGATTCTTAGGAAGCATAATTTTGACTCTGAATCCCTGTACATGTACAGAAACTTATAACTCACAATCTGGAGGAATCAGAGCCAAACAAGATAGGACAACAAGTGATTCTCAAAATATGGCCCCCGTGTCACTTGCTTGAAACTCCCTGTATAACGTACTGAAAATCCATATTCCTGTGCCCAGTTTTCAGTGGAACTTATGACAGGATATTTTGATAAGTTCAGTGATGATACTTATGCATACTATCTGGAAAAAGTATTTTCTAGCCGGGTGTTGGTGGTGCACACATTTAATCCCAGCACTCAGGAGGCAGAGCCAGGTTTATCTCTGTGAGTTCGAGGCCAGCCTGGTCTACAGAGTGAGATCCAGGACAGGTGCAAAGCTACCCAGAGAAACCCTGTCTTGAAAGAAAAAAAAAAGTATTTTCTAACCTTTGCCAGCATTTTGTACTTTTTGGTTACACTTCAATTTGACTAGTTGAATTTAGCACTCCTTTGAAATTTTGGTGTTTTACAAAACTGTTTTGGAAATAATCAGTTTCTCCAACAGTAGGATTATAGCCATGATCCTGAAGGGACAGTTAAATTGTAATGTATTCACACTCACTTTCCTATGACTGGGCAGCACTATTAAGTTTCACTAATGTTATTTAGTATATCTTGCATAGATTGCTCATTTGAGGCAGCCAAATGATTACCTAAGAAATATTTTGCACAGTTTCTGAAAGAAGCTGTTGCAATTGGGAACAGCAGGAAAACACAGCCATTAAAAGAAAGAGAATGCCTATGTTTTTACAACAAAATAATTAGAAGCCATTACTGATGCTGTTTAAATTTCAGTGCTCCATCTATCTTACTTTCAATTAGAAACACTGTGCCCAAACAGGAAAAGTCTGCTTAAACATGAGTGTTTTTCTACTGCATGCTTTAATAAAGTGTGGTCCCCATCAGTAATATGTAGTCTGTGAGGTTTGTCCCAAAGTACAGCTTTTGTGAGACGATAATGCATTTTTAGGTAAAGAAATGGGCAACAATTTCACTAATTTATATCATTTATCTACTGTGATGTAAGATATGAGAGACAAAATTTTTAAAGCTAAATCCAAATTCTACCCAATGTCTGAATCCCTTGCACAACTTACAGTAATTGTCCACCCTCTATTTGAACACTTCTAAAAATGAAGAGATCATTTCTTCCAAAGAAACTTTCTCACTTTAGAATAGACCTACTCATTCCAGCTCTGTCTGTTAGCATTATTTATGCCTTCTTGGATGACAATGGAATAAACCTAGTGCCTCTTTATGTGACAACTTTTCCCATCGTAGAAAATTACTAGGGTGTTTCTTTTGTCATCTCCATAGTAGGTTCAGAGACATTTTCTTTTAATTAACGTATTCTGACTTTCATCTAATGGTGATAAAAATAGAACAAATTATTACAAATTTCTTCTACTTCAAAACACTTTCATATATTAAACATTTTTTATTCATTTTACATGCCAATCACAGATCCCCCTTTCATCCCTCCTCTTGCTCACCCCCTCACCTTTCCCTCCCTTTATCCCATCCTCCAACAGGGTAAGGTAAGTTATCCCATGGGGGGGGGCGGGGAGACAGCTAAGCCTGGTACATTCAGTTGAGGCAGGAAGGACCAAGCCTCTCCCTACTTTATCAGGGGTGAGCAAGGTGTCCAAACATAGGTAATGTGATCCAGAAAGCCAGCTCATGCACCAAGGTTAGATCCTGATCACATTGCCAGGGTCCCCTCAAACAGACCCAGCTACACTGGTCTAGTCTGGTCCCATGCAGGTTCCACAGCTGTCAGTCTAAAGTTCATGAGTTCCTATGAGCTTGGTTCAGTTGTCTCTGTAGATTTTGACCCCTCCCTTGCTCATAGAATCCCTCCTCCTTTGATTGGACTCCTAGTGCTCAGCCTGGTGCATAGCTGGGGATCTCTGCATCTGCTTCCATCAGCTACTGGATGAAGGCTCTGTAATGACAGTTAGGGTATTCACCAATTTGATTATCAAGGTAGGTCAGGTCAGACATCCTCACCACTGTTATTAGTAGTCTAAGGTGGGGTCATCCTTGTGAATTCCTTGGAAATTTGCCTAGTACCAGATTTCTTCCATACCCCATAATGTCTCCCTCTATCAAGATATCTCTTCTATTGCTCTCCCACTCTGACCCTCCCCCAGCTTGACCATCCTGCTCCCTCGTGTTGTCATCCTCCATCCCCTCCCCTCTACTGCCCCACCATCACCAGTTTTCTCATCAGGATCTCCTCTGTTTCCCCTTCCCAAGGTGATCTGTATATGCCTCTTAGGGTCCTCCTTGTTTCCTATCTTTGTTGGAGCTGTGGCTTGTAGCCTGATTATCCTTTGCTTTACATCTAGTATCCACTTATGAGTGAGTGCATACCATGTTTGTCTTTCTGAGTCTTGGTTACCTCACTCAGGATATTTTCTAGTTCCAGTCATTTGCCTGCAAATTTCATGATGTCATTGTGTTTTTTACAGATGAGTAATACTCCATTTTGTGTATGTACCACATTTTTTTTTAGTCATTCTTTGGTTGAGGAGCATCTAGATTGCTTCCAGTTTCTGGCTATTACAAATAATGCTGCTATAAACGTAGTTGAGCAAGTGTCCTTGTGGTATGCCTGAGTATTCCTTGGGTTATGCCAAAGAGTGGTGTCATTGGGTCTTGATATAGATTGACTCCCAATTTTCTAAGAAAGCGCCATATTGATTTCCAAACTGGCTATACAAGGTTGCACTCCCACCAACAGTGGAGGAGTGTTCCCCTTGTTCCACATCCTCTCCAACATAAACTGTCATCAGTATTTTTGATCTTAGCCATTCTGACAGGTGTAAGATGGTATCTCAGAGTCATTTTGATTTGCATTTCCCTGAAGACAAAGGATGTTGAACATGCAAATCAAAATGACTCTGACATATTAAGCTTCTTAATTTAGACAGTTAAGATTTGACAATTCATAGGTGCTAAGAAGAGACTTAATCTAACCAACCTCAGATTTTCTTGACTATTGAAGATTCTTAAGGAAATATGCATATCCATTTCACTTAAACTCTATTGGTCTATATTGAATCTTCCTATTGGAACTTTAAATTTTACTCAGTAATTCAGTATAACAGATACTCCTCAGTTTACAATTGGGTCGTATTCCCACATACCCATTTTAAGTAGAAAATACTACAAGCTGAAAATGCATATCCATTTTCCCAATGAAGAATCAAAACATCACATAGTACATCACAAAAAAGGTGTAGGTATGACAAGTTTTCTTCAGTATTTTTTATTTTTTATGTAATAAACCTAACCTATTGAGCATCACATCATAGTGTAATATAAAGAAAATGCAAAAGTAACAGGATAGGCACTCAATTATTTAGAATTTATTACAGTGACTTGTATCATTATATTTCATGCAATCATTTCCAAGTGTTTTGCTTGTTAATATTCAAAGAAAAATTTTATGTTCAATGTCAAATCTGCTTTTTACTTTTGTACGAGCTAAAGCTAATGATTATATTGTCCTTTTTAAAGTCTTACCCTTTTTGTTGCAATAATAAGCTCTTGTGAATTCCTATGGTCTTTGCCAAAATGATCAAGTAACTGAATTTATGGGCTGAGCTCATTGTTTCCTATTTGACATTTTACCTCCTAGTATTTTAAAAGTAGCTGATGAAACATGAATATCAGAAGGAAAACGAAGACCTTTTAGTTAAGAGTTTAATCCCCTTCTGTGTCAGTTCCCAGAAATATATTTTGTACTGTTGAGTTAATTGAGTTTTACCTGTCTTAAGAGGTGGTAGACCAGGAACTTCCTTGCCATCATATTTCAGATTAATAATCTTAATAGCTTTAATATTCTGGGATGTGTTTAATCTAGTCTTATTTGTTTGTACAAGTTAAAATTTTCCAAAGGCCTATTGTTGCTTTAGCAAAAGGAATTTTTTAATTGTCTCATGGCTTTTTAATAGCTCAAATTCAACCCTTATTATTGGCATTTAAAACAAAAGAAGTTTTGAAATAAGTATTTTATTTTGCCCTAAAATCCCCTAATAATTATACTATGTTTGGCTTCTATGTTGTTGTGGGTTTTTTTATTTCTTCCAAGAAAAAGGAAAAAGAAAAAACTAGCTGTTTTTGTATATTCTTATACAAGTACCATAAAATATACGCTACAGTGAGTGAGCTTCATGTTTACCACATTCCAAGTGGTGACTAGGTATTTGAACCTGGTCTCACAAGCTTATTTTAGAATTGATATTGATCAGCATCCCTGGCATCAATCATTTTCCAGTAGGACTACTGTTCTCCAAGTTATGACCAAGAAAAATGTCTTCAGACATTGACAGGTACTCCCAGAGGGGACAAAATTGCTTATGTAAAACCCACAGGTACATTATCTCTTTTAACCCTTGCTGTATCCTGGGAAACAAATTGTTTTATCCCAGATTTACAGCTGGAAAACAATAGCTAAAAGAGGTTAAGTCACAACTAGCTAAAGAAGAAACTAAAATTTATAACCCGCTTTTGAATTTAAAGCTTTTTTTAAACTGTTAATGCAGTCTTTTTTCAATAGTAATACACTTACAGCTCTTGTTTCACTTATATGTTTTATTACATCTCACTTGTATTATAATCTAGACAGCACAAATGGACATAAAAATATCCTGGGTTCTGACATCTCCTAGAGATAGGTATCTTGGAAAAAGAATGAAAATGCCACCAAATCAAAACTGAATCCCACTCTAGATCATAAAAATGAAAAACAGGAAACAAATGACTTATGAAATGTATATGTATATTATTAGCTATAGTACAAAATGCTTTCAGAATAAAAGGAGGGCAGAATTTATATTTTTTTCTTCTTTCCCTTTCTTAGTCCATCTTTTAAATCTAACATTCCAAGCCACATTGTAAAAAACAACACTCAAACAACAAAAATTGGAATCAGTCTCAGCTCTCTCTCTGGTTGCCACAGTCAACCTTTCTGAGGTCAACAGACCAATCTCCAACAGAATGAGGGTTAAAGGGCATTGAAAAATGTCCAAATGTCAAAAGAACAAAACTACATATGGAGTACAAACTACTGAAGGACATCTTCTGAGTTGCTTTGGAATTATAAGGGCTTTTAAAAAATTTAATATTTTCTAATATTTTTATTCCTTAAAAATTTCATATTTAAATATGAACAGATGCTTATATAGTAGGATTTGCCTCATTAAGTATAACATGTATAACTGAATATGGAATAAAGTTCATCAAAATATTGGGGGTTGGATACATTTCGCTATTATAAATGGCTTGTTAACTGAATTTTGTCTGTTTTGTTATCTAGTTTGTCTGTGTAGGAACATTCAATTGAGTAATTTAATGCTATAGGTTAAATAGACACATTTCCCTATTATACCTAGAAATTCAGGACAAATGTATAGAGTACTGAAAGAAAAATGATGAAACAAAACAGAAAAGGAAAGGAGACAGTAGATGCTTCTTAGTAAGCATATGACTACTTACGCATAATTGAGTCAGAATCCACTGAAAAAATCTGGGAGGCAATAGTGAGGATACCACAGAGCTGTTCCACCTAAGGGCCTTGGAAGCATTTACTATATGACTCCTGTCATTTGTGGATGGCTTCTCCATAAGGTACAAGTCCCCAGCATGTACCTTCCCTATGCCTAACTTAAGCAAACTCCTCTGGTTAGAAACTGAGCTCCAGGAACAGAAGTACTTGCAGGAAGATGGCATTGACTCACGAGGGAAACACTGAAAGTATCTGTGATGACATTGTTATTCCCTCAAATGTCAGAAGCTATCTCAATGAAAATTTCAGATGGTGTGTGTCACAATTTTAGTCCATCAAACTTCCATTACCTGCCTTTTATTTTTTTCTCCTAACCTAAAGAGATGCCTAGCAAAGTACAAGAAGCATACAAAACAAAACAAAAAAAGGATGGTGTGACAAGCTACCTCAAGATCCTATTGCCCTGATGATAGACTGTCTCTTTAACTGAGGAGCTACAATAAACTCTTTCTTCCTTTTAAAAAAACACAGGCTGTTGCAGAGACAATAGTTTGCTCTCCACAAATTGACAGAAAGGCCCCATTGCTGAAGACAACAACACATACACAACTCATTGAACATGGAGAAGCCCAAATGGTGCCTATCTAGGACCTTTACCACTATGTACTAGTGCAACAAGATTCCAGAATGTGCAAACAAGTGAGTCTCTGATTCATGTGCCTTCTCTTGAGCTCTCTTCCTTCTGCTGGTTTATCTCGTCCAACTTTGATGTGATGGTTTTTGATTTATATTATATTTTATTTTGTCATGTTTGGTTGTTATCTCTTAGAAGCCTTTTCCTATCTAATAAGAGACAGAAAGGGAGTTGATCTGGATAGGAGAGGGTAGGGAGGAACTGGGAGGGGTAGAGGGGGAAGAAACCATAACCAGGATATATTATGTGAGAAATGGTCAATTTTCATGAAAAGAACCAAAAAAAATGTTTTAATTTTTTTCCAGCCATGACCATAAGTAGAACTCTGAGAGTAGATAATACCAAAGAAGCCCCATCTGTGAACAGTAACAAACATTCCCATGGGAAGAGGGAAGCCTGGCCCTCCTTGGCATCTCTCATAACTCTTGTAGAACCAAACTTCAATTTCTTCAGAAAAGCTTTGACTCAGGGTCTCATGTAAGCCAGATTGGCTTCAGACAATGATGGTTGGTGAAATAACCTAGACTCTCCTAGGAAAGAATGCTACTTTCCACACTTGTGGTGGATCAATGACTTACCTTTAAAATAAAATAAAATAAAATAAAATAAAATAAAATAAAATAAAACTGAAATTCTGCCTGTGATCCTCAAAACAGCTGCTCATCTAAGAAAACCTTAAGAACTCCTTGGGCAGAGTCTCCAGCTGTGCCTGTTGTGTGCCAACTCTGTCTAAAGATAAGCCCTCACTGGTTCTGACTTGCTTTCAGAGAATTTCCTGATGCCTGGGGTGCTTCATTTGCACATGCACTTTGTAACTGAAAGAGTGGTCCTTGGAGAGGAGTCAGAGCAATCATTTTAATTAGCAGCAACTTGAAGTCTGTTCTTCCCCAATCCCCAGTAACTCACATGAACCAAGTGCGAAGTGTGTAAAATTTTGCCCCAAAGGCTCCTCAACTGGCAGCTGATCAAAAAGTGCACAGGCTATAATATTGGACAACTGTTTCATACTCAAGCAGATTTTTCAGCTGTTAATTACTCCCTACTAAGAGGCAAAGCAGGTCTGGTAGCCACCAGAATTATTTCTAAATTCTTATCAACAGTACTGTGTGGTCTACCCTGAAACTACGGTCTTCAGGAAAAAAAAAAAAAAATCCACGCAGTTTAAGAAGACAAACTTGTAAAAAAAAGTAATTTATAGTGAAGAACTTAGCTCTTCAAAACTAGCTGTAATCTTCCTTGCCTCAGAACTGAAGAAATCCTTAAATATGTAGCTTTTTAAAAATTGAACAGAAGCAGCACAAGCATTGAAAACATGAAGCCCAAGCAAGATAAAATGGTAAAAACACATTCATTCCCATCTGTATATCTTTGGATCAGAGTTTCATTTGAGATGAAGTTATCTCCATTTGGGTCTGATTATTTTGTCTCTTTGGGATGGTGGCTTTCTTGTTTGCTTTCCTTTCATTTTCTTTGGAAAGGTCTTAAACCAATACATTGTAAGGAAATGCCCTGTGTAGGGTAGGTACTTTCTTGTTTTCCTTTTAAAAGACTTAAACACCTGTACCCTGGCTGGTGCAGGACCAACAGAAGATGGTAGGGCTTCGAACTGATGGTAAAAGCAAAACAGTAATAATTGAGCTCTTCCCTGCAGAATATGGGTTTCAAAAGAGCTTTTCATCATCATTCTTTTGTTTCCAAGAAGCACGTTGCCTGCCTCTAATTTCTCAGTAACTAGTATCATTTTAAAGATACTCTTTATACTTGCAAGTCAGATAGCACATTTTAAATCTTCTCCTCTTGTAAAATGCCACAATTGAGAACATTATATAAATTCGGGGCATGTACAATACTATGCACAATTTGATTGAATAAAAATAGATCTGAGAGTTATATAGTTAGTGTCTTCACAATTCTATAACAACCCATGAAATATGAAACACTCAGGCAGTTAAGCAAGTTGTCCCAGCTCCATTAAATCAAGAATGTAGCATACAGATAAATCATTTAAATGCTTCATTACACTGTTTTTGCATTTGCTCTGGTGACTTTACTTCTTGATAGTAATGCCCTGAAACCCATTCTTGCAAAATGTTGCATGTATTTCTGAGTAACCATAGTCTCTTTAAATTGTCTTTCCTACAGCTACAGGTTGATTGGCATAGACTTTGGCTGTTTAGAAGCTACAAAGAAATTGGAAAAAATATTTGCAGCAAAACTTGGTAACTATTATAAAATGATATTAAACCATGCAAAACCCTGTTGACCTTGGGTTTTCTGGAAGTACAAAATATGTCTTGTTTTCAGAAAATAATTTAGAAAACTCTCTTGGACCATTTAATGAGATATAATGCCACAGACACTACATTCTGTACTCTTGAAGAGGTTGGGTGATTTTTCTTTTTCTTGTCCACTCCACTTCTCTTTAAGTGTTTCAAGCCTGCATGGATTTCTTTGGCATCTCAGCATGTAGCTTTTCCAAGACAACGGTCTGATGGCACTGCTGTGAAATGTGATTAGGGAATTTGTGAGGGAAAGAAGTTGGCTGAAGGTCATTACCAATTAGATGAAAATTCAGATGAAAACTAAAGGCTACTGAGCTACTCAAATAATGAATAATTTTCCAAACTTTTAAAAAAACATTTAGAATGTAATTTCATTGCAGATTTTCAGTAAATTTAAAAATGGCAGAAGCAGCAACTCTACCCAGATATCCTGATAATAAAAAATTTGACAATAGGCTAAGGTTGAAGTAGGATTATGGGAAATGTATGCCATCTGCAATGTTTAAGAGATGCTCATGCCAAAGGATGTTGTATTACCTACTAGTCCTAGTAGCATTACATGCCTAAAAATGATGGAGGGGATTTTCCCATATTTTTATCCTTAACTACAGAAAATAATAGAATATCTATCTCCCAAGACCAGAAGGTTCCTCAACAAAATGACAAGAGATTAGATTCTCTGCTCTTTTTTCTAATGGGCTGTTATAAAACACTAATTTCTCCAGCTTCAAATTATATTGCAAATATGCCCTGTGAGTATATAAGTATATAACAACAATTTAATTGTTTTGAAGGGCAAAATGTAGAATAAACAACTATCCACAAAACTGGATCCTTTTCTCATGTGTTACTCTAATTACAATCATTTTAACAGCATCACCAATTGCATGTCCTATTATTCTTAGAGGCAATATAATTGCATATAACTAATCTAAACAAAGATGTGATGGTGCAGGTCTAGAAGTATTCAACTGATTCTACTGAACACAGAATGAAAAACATTATTATTGTACTCAATAACTAAAGGTTAAAATATAATTATATGTTTCAGCATTCAAAAGGAAATTCCTTCACCTCATAAAGACCATAAGCAATGGAACAATGGTCAAAAATTTTAGTAAAATCACCCATTAGAAATTGGAAATGTGACAATATTCAGTAATTAGGCCCAAATAACACACAGGAACTAGTGGCAAATTCATTTTTACATCATGGTTTTTAATCCTGTAAATGATTATATCCTTGCATAATTTAACAATTGTTTTGTAAAATAGAATATGTTGTGTCTTGGTCAGAAATGCTTGAAGTACACAAACACATGTAGGCTGTAATGTCTAATGAAATTATAGCAGTCAAATGTACCTATAGAAAAGAGAGAAACTACATTCCACACTCATTCAGTGAAAGAAATACTACAGCAGCTGCAAATCAGTAACTACAAATTAGCTCTATATTTCATTCTATGAAGACTGAAGCCAATATTCTTTAGGATTTTGATCATGAAAGCATGCTGGATTTTGTCAAGGACTTTTTCTGCATCTGTTGAAATGATCTTGAGATTTTGTCTTTAACTCTATGGTTTATTATATCTATTGACTTGCATATGTTGAACCATCTCTGTGTTTGGGGGATAAAGCCAACTTGGTCATAGTGGATAATCTTTTTGATGTATGTGTATATTCTGTTTGCAATGATTTCATTGAACATTTTGATCTATGTTCATCTGGAATATTGGTCTGCAGTGTTCTATTTGTTGTTGTGTACCTGGTTTGGGTATTACAGTGACACTGGCTTTATAAAAGGAGGGGGTAGGAATGTTCCTTCTGTTTCTACTTGCTTTAAAAATAGTGGAAGAAGAATTGGCTGTATATCTTTTTTGAAAATCTGGTAGAATTCTCCTGTGAATCCATTTGGCCCTGAAGGATTTTATTATCATTTCAATCTTCTCCATTGTTATGGATCCATTCCAGTAGTTGATTTCTTCTTGGTTTAATTTTGAAGATTTGGCTGTATCAGAAAACTCTGACATTTCTTTCAGATTTTCCAACTTAATGGAGTGCAGGTGTCCAGAAATTCTTTGGTGTCTGTTGTAATGTAATATTAATTCCCGATTCCCCTATTTAAGTCCTCTCTTTTTTTTCTTTTGCTTAGTTGGGCCAAGGATCTGTCAATCTTGTTTATCTTCTCAAAGAATCAGTGCTTGGGTTCTTTGTATTGTTTTCTTTGTTGCTATTTCTTTTTATATTCTTCTCTCATACAATACATCTCAATCAGTTTCCCCTCCCTCCTTTCCTCCCAGGCTTGCCCCCACCACTACCTCCCTTCTCCCTGAGATTTATTCTTCCCTTTCCTTTCAGAAAAGAGCAGGCCTCCCAAGGATATCAACTGAACATGGCATAACAACTTCCCTCAGTATTAAGGCTGAACAAGGCAACCCAGTAGGAAGAAAAGGGTGCCAAGAGCAGAAAAAAGAGTCAGACAATCCCTCACTCCCACAGTCGGGACACAAGAATACCAAGCTAAGAAGCACAGAGTGTATGCAGAAGACCTAGAACAGACCCATGCAGGCTCTGTGATTGCCACTTCAGTCTCTGTGATCCCTGCTTAATTGATTCTATGTCCCCTGTTCTGGTGTTTTCAATCCCTCTGGCTCCTACAGTTCTTTCCCCTCTCTCTTCCATGGGTTTTTTCAATCTCCAAGGGGAGGGATCCCATGGAGGTCTCCAAGTTGGGTTCTCTATCTCTGCCTCATGTTTGGCTGTAGAAATGCAAAAACAATTCGGTGTTTTTTGAAGATAGGATTAAAAGAAGGAAGTTTGTCCCATGGTGTAGTCTGTTTTAGAAAACCTTTCATGTGTTGCTGAGTAGAATGTGTATACTTTAATGTTTAGGTGGAATATTCTGTAGATATCTGATAAGTCCATTTGATTTATAATGTCTATTAACTCTGGTTTTTGTGGTGATATTATGTTCCCCAAAATATTGTGCACCCTAATAAACTTATTTGGGGTCAGAGAACAGAACAGCCACTAGATACACATAAAGGCCAGAAAATGGTGGCACACATGCCTTTAATCCTATCACTTGGGAGGCAGAGATCCATCTGTATATCTGTGAGTTTAAAGCCATACTAGAAACAGCCAGGCATGGTGACTCACACCTTTAATCCCAGGAAGTGAGCCTTTAATCACAGGAAGTGATGGCAGAAAGCAGAAAGGTATATAAGGCATGAAAATAAGGAACTAGAGGGGTTAAGCTTTTAGGCTTTGGAGCAGCAGTTCAGCTGAGATTCATTTGGATAAGACTCAGAGGCTTCTAGTCTGAGGAAACAGGACCAGCAGAGGAACTGTCAAGGTGAGGTAGCTGTGGCTTGTTCTGCTTCTCTGATCTTCCAGCATTCACCCCAATACCTGGCTTTATTAATAAGAACTTTTAAGATTCCTGCTACAGATATTTATTTGTTTTTTTGTCCAGATGACCTGTCTATTGGAGAAACTGGGGTATGGAAATCACTTCCATCTTTTTAAGGAATCAAAAAACAATTAAGAGTATCAAACACTAAACAGTGGATATTATTGATACGCAAAATATTATTAAAATAGAAAACAAATATGGACTAGAGAAAAGTAATAAAATATATACCTCTCCCCTTAACAATTTATACACTTTTTACTTTAACCCAATCCTATTAAAACACTGAATTGATTTTTTACTTTTATGAAAAAAATCATTTGTTCCTATATGTGCAGTTCTCTTTCTGGACTGGATTATTACATTTCCTTTGTGTCTATATTTGTATTCATTCTAGACCATTGGCCAAGCTGTATTGTTTTAATAAGTCTTGAAATTGAGTGTTTAAGCTCTTCAAATTTATTCCTTTCTTAAATCTTCTTGCCAATTTGGGATCCTTTGGCTTCTTCAAAAGACTTTTAGGATCATCTTGCCAATTTATTCAAAAGCACATATTGGGGTTTTAGTTGGAATTGTGTTAAATTTGTAAATCAGTGAGAATATCATAATGTTTTATTGCCCCCAGAAAGACATAGTATTTTTCAATTTATTTAGAACTCTAATTTCTCTCTAGGATATTTTTTTTAGTTTTTAGTATACAGCTCTTTCACATAGAGTCAAATTAATATTAAAGTAGTTCTTATTTTATGATATTTTATTATCTGGTATCTCTTATAGAGATATACATAGTTAATCTTTCATATTATTTTTATACCCTACAAGCTTTGAGTCTGCCATGGGTTTGTAAGTAATTTTAAATAATCAGTGGTTTTGGAAGAAATTGTTTCTTTGGTCTGATGGTGCTCTCTCTATTGGTATAAATAAACTTTTCTTTACATCTTCCCAGGAAAAGTCATGCAACACCATTCCTGTGCATAAGATTTTTTTATTATGTTCCCCAAATCTATAATGATGTCTTCTGTATATTTCTATCTTTTGATTTCCCATGATTCATTTTGAATATTATATTCTGACCCATACTCCAGTTAAGTAATTATCTATTGGCACTCAATTTTGTATTGTAAATGTCCATTGGTTTCCTTTTTTTTGTCACACCAGAGATTGAACCTAAGGCTTCCCACATGCTAATCAACTATTCTAACATCCCCAAATTTCCAAATGTGCTAAAAATAAGAAAGTATAATGAAATTAATCTTAAAGAAATCATATATTTTCAGTCATCATAGTATATCATTTAAAATAATATATAGCATTTTATTTTCCTTTCTGCTATAACCATTTTCAGTGACACTCTAGAATTCACCTTGTAAATGATTACTTCACTATGCATCTCTGAAAATAGAAGAATTTTTGTTCCATATTTTTAAAATGTCTAATTGAATCTTTCTTACTCATGAAAATACAAGAGAGTTCTACTTTTTAAAAAGAGTAAGTATTCCTGGGCTGGGGATTTAGCTCAGTGGTAGAGCACTTGCCTAGCAAGCACAAGGCCCTGGGTTCGATCCTCAGCTCAAAGAAAAAAAAAAGAGTAAGTATCCTAGGGGTTCTGTTATAGGAATATGTTAAAGAGAACTATGAAGCATTTATCTAATTATTCTTTATCAATAAAAGCTCAAGAGTCAGATATTAGGATGAAAATCTGAATGATCAGAAAAGTGGTGGCAAAATGACCAGTGACAACCCCCCCCTCTGATGTTCCTAGATGCAAAAGGGCTGAGACCTTCTCTAAGCCGTGCCTTACGACTTACGGTATCTCTATCTGTTCTCAGTCCTCCAAAACCTCTATGGCTAATTTTGGTCATCTAGTAGCTAGCTCGACCCTCCGATTCAAAGCAAACTTTATTGTCAGTCTTAGGAGCATCAGACTGTGATCAAAATATCACTCAACAGAACCTCATGTATGTATGTATGTATGTATGTATGTATGTATGTATGTATGCATGTGTGTATGTATGTATGTATGTGTATATATATACATATATATGTATATATGTGTGTGTATGTGTATATGTGTATATGTGTATATGACTATTTGCATATATGAATATATGTATGTATGTATGTACATATGTGTATATGTATATATATTCATTTATGTATCTTTACCTGTACATGTATATGTATGTTTATCAAATACATGTACAAAGTGTTCAGAACCATCATATTCATAAAGCTATGAACTGAATAGTGCTCAGTCTCCAATCAGAAGAGAATACATCTACTCATGAATACAACTACTGTCACAAGCAACAACACAAACTCCATAGACATAATGTTAAATGAATTGAGATAGACAAAATGTGGACTGTATTATTATATTGATTCCAATTTCAAAACCAGAATCAACCCATAGTTTATTGACCTAAGGAATAAAAGTAGATAATTCTGAGAGAGTATACTAATTGAGAGGGAATCTTCTAGGATGCCGAAAACCTTCCTTATCCTTATGTGAATGTATGTGGATCACAGATGAATTCGGGGGTAAAAATATCATAGTTTGTACCTTTGCTTTTTTTTTGTTTGTTTGTTTTTGTTTTTTTTTAATTTCTGGAATTATTTTTACTTTATTCTATCTTGGGGACTATAATATAATTACACAATTTCTCCTTTCTCTTTCCTTCATCCAAACCAATCTATATAGCCCTCCCCAATTGCCTTCAACTTTGCAGGCTCACTTTTACTAAGTGTTATTGCATGCATATATGTAAATGTATATACATACATACTCCTAAATATAATATAGTTGATCCATATAATGTTACTTCTATGTATGTTATTAATGAAATATTATATCCTACTTCAACACAAAAAGAAGCTTATAAAATAAGTAGCAGTAAGTATGCTCTAGATTACAGTTGGTAACAATTTTCTAAAACAGAGCAGCACATGAGTTTTTGGCCTTTGTAAAAGATACTCTAACAATTATACACCCCTATCAACTCTAGCA
Source organism: Onychomys torridus (assembly GCF_903995425.1). Classification (NCBI taxonomy): domain Eukaryota; kingdom Metazoa; phylum Chordata; class Mammalia; order Rodentia; family Cricetidae; genus Onychomys; species Onychomys torridus. The sequence goes on along the minus strand of NC_050466.1, from coordinate 66,571,809 downwards.
CAAAAATTAAAAATATATAAGTTAATAAACATGACTTTGTTCCAATAAACGTGGGTTCCTATGTACATGGGTAAAGAGACAACTCAGAGAGTAAGATTCCTACCCATACAATCTTGGTGAGCTCTGTTGAATCCCTTGAACAACATAAAACACCAGATGTAGGAGACAAATATAATCCTAGCAATCCTTCAGCAGAATAAACAAGAGGGGTCCTGCTTCAACAAGATTGAAAGCAAGAACTGACTCCTTGAAAGTTGTCCCCTGACCTCTATTCACGTGCCATAATATGTGTGTTCATGCCCAGAATAATATATATATATATATATATATATATATATATATATATATATATATGTACATATATAAGTAAATAAACATTTCAAAAATTATTTTTAGACATCAATATTTAAACTTCTTTAATTTCTCCTCTTGTGACATATTCATTTTCTTAGGACTTCAATTTTTTAATGTAAAATGCTCTCTTAGCTCACAGACATACAAATGCTAATCCCTGCTTTAGGTGTATAAAAGCTATAAGCAATGTATATATAAATATAAGCATCATAATCTAAGTATTTCTAGATACTGACAAACCAAAAGAAAACTGAAATTCACCAGTAAAAGATTAATTCAGGCTATTTATGGTTGTAAGGAAAAAGATATATATGTATGCAGATATATGTAATATATCCAATATTACAGGATGATTGTGATGCTGGTCAGTAACAAGAATATGTATTGTTATGTTTATACTATAATTCGCTGTCAAAGGAAGTTATATAATGGGGTTGTCATTCTTAGACCACCATGAAAGCATTTAACATTTTATCCCTGTTGTGTTCTTCCCTTTACCTGAAAGTTTCGCTACAGAAGGTTCTCAACCTTCCTAATGCAGTGACCTTTTAACACAGTTCCTCATGCTGTGGTGACCCCCAACCATAAAATTATTTTTGTTGCTACTTCATAACTGTAATTTTGCTACTGTTATGAATTGTAATGTAAATATCTGCATTTTCTGATGGTCTCAGATGACCCCTGTGAAATGGTCATTTGATCCCCAAAGGAGTCATGACCCACAGGTTGAGAACCACTGTCATAAATGGTAATCATTTGGCATTCCAGGGAGCTTACACTGTATTCAGGCAGCCTATATGTGGAATCTCTAAAATGCACTACCTCACCAGCCCCATCTGCAAAGTGCTTTTTTTTTTTTTTTCGAGACAGGGTTTCTCTGTGTAGTTTTGCGCCTTTCCTGGAAATCACTTAGTAGCCCAGGCTGGCCTCAAACTCACAGAGATCCACCTGGCTCTGCCTCCCGAGTGCTGGGATTAAAGGCATGTGCCACCACTGCCTGGCCCAAAGTACATTTTTTATTGAACATGTTTTTCTGTGGCTTGGAATGGGTTCACAGTAGTGGTGATAAGAAGAGTTGACACTTGTAAGATAGTGTTTTTCTCCTTTCAAAAAGCTTCTCTTCACAAAATACCCCAAAATAGTATATTATAAATCTATTTACCTTTCATAGTAGTAGAAGTTACAATTTTTATGTACCATAGAATGGCTGTACTGTTTTCAAAAACATATACTCAGTTTGCTGCCAGACGACTCTACAATGCAATTCCCCATTTTATTCTATTATTTCTGTTCTTCTATTACAAAAAAATGGAATTAAAACATGTCTCTAGCTGTATAAGTCAGCATTTAATCTCCTAACTTTATTTCTTTCTACAACTTGGCTTTTCTGAATAATTGTATTATCAAATATGGTGTGGATATGCTTAATCTGGATAATTTTTCCATGCTGCTAAATGTATTTCATTTCTGTATGAAAAGCATTAGAATAGTGAAAAATTAGAGTTTCTTCTTTCAACTAACCTGGGCTCATAGGGGCTCACAGAGACTGAACCAACAACCAGGGAGTTTGTATAGGAACAACCTAGGCCCTCTGTATATATGTTACAGCTGTATAGTTTGGTTCGTTTGTGGGACTCCTAACAGTGGAAACAGGGGCTGTCTCTGACTCTGTTACCTGCTTTTGGGCCCCTTTCCTACTAATGGGTTGCCTCATCCAGCCTTAGTAGAAGAGGAGGTGCCTACTCTTACTGTACCTTGATGTAACATGGCTGGATGACATACATGGGAAGACTGCACTTTCCTGAAGAGAAAGGAGGAGGAGTGGATTGGGGGGGAGGAGAAGTTGGGGGGATGGGAGGAGAGGAAGAGGGGGAAAATGTGACCAGGCTGTGGAAAAGTAATTAATTAATTAAAAATTAAAAATAAAGGAGTTTCTTTTGGGAGTTCACAGACTTGAGGGAGAGGCAGCCTTCGAGGAGAGACCTGTGTGCTTCTCTCTACAAGCTGTGCCTAATTCAGAAATTGCCTGTAATGACACATTGCTTTCTTGAAGCAGGTTTCTTTTTGGCTGCCAACTAACTCCTTCCACTATCTAAGCCAACTTTTGAGTGTTAGCCATCAGCATTGAGTTGACCTCTTTGGCTTACCAAACTCAGCTACCTATTCAACTCAATATGTGTCTTCCCTTGATGTAAGCACTGCTTAACCTTAGTGGTGGTTTGAATGAGAATGGCCCACAAAGGCTTATAGAGTGAAATATTCGGTCCCCAGTTGGTGGAACTGTTTAGGGAGGATTATGAAGTGTGGCTGGCCTTGGAGGAAGTAATCACTGGATGGTTTGAGAGATTTCAAAATCTCGTGCCATTCCCAGTTAGCTCTCTCTCTTCATGCTTGTGGGTAGGTGTAAGCTCTCAGGTTCCAAAGCCATGCTTGCCCGTGTTTTACCATGCTCTCACCATTATGGTCATAAGCTCACCCTACAGAACTATAAGCCTCAATATACTCTTCTATAAATTGCCTTGGTCATAGTGTTTTTTCACAGCAATAGAAAAGTACCTAAAGCATCTCAAAATCTCATACTGACTTAAAAGTTAGGGTATTATGATCAAAAGGAAAATTTAACTCTGTCAGTATTCAGTATACATTAATTTGAAGTGAACTAAATGAGAGGATATACCCAGTATGGAATACTTCTAAAAGCTATTTTATGTTTTCTAGGAAACTAATAACAATGTAGGTGATTTTGACCTTAGAAATGCAAATAGGGAGTATCTGGTGACATGTAACTCATTATTGCATTATAAGTATTGATATGCTTTATATATCTTCATAAATTCATTTTTGTGTACTTATATATACTTTTGGGAATTCATATCAATAAAATAAAACCATTGAAACATTAAAAAAGAAAAGTACCTAAAGACAGGCTTCAAGGGAAAGAATTGTTTTATCAGTCCTAAGCCCAAAGGATCATAATAACCTGACTTTCCAATTGGCAAGGGAGAAAGTATAGTCTTCGAATATAGATCTTTTAATAGAGTTGAATAACTGTAACAAGGCTACAAAAGAAGGACCAAATTTCCATGTACGGATATCATTAACTAACTGAATTTAATGCTATTTTCATATAATAAATACTCTCTATTTAGATAGAGAAAATAAGCCTAATGTTAAGGTTTTATAGCCTGTGTTACCAAATTCAAACACAGAGAAAGTAAGTTTTCTTTTTATACCATACAGGAAAAGTTTGAAATCGCATAGTATAATTTTTTATTTGATACTCCACTGATAACTTCATAAATTCATATTTTAAATATTTGAAATTCTATTACCATAATCTTTCAGTATCTGCCCATTCTCATGCTTCAAACTGAGGAAATTTTCACATCTAAAAAGTTATTTCCTTTTTATCTCACAAAGACAAGCTGTTTTTCATTAGGCTGAGCAGAGCAGTGGAGCCCGCAAACAGATCAACCAAAAGGTTAAGAACAGTGAGGTATTCTCTTTGTGGGACTACATCTATTCAAGCTGGAAAAATCAATGAATCTGGAGGAATGTACAATATTATTCCAGTATCACTCATGCTCAGAAGCCAACAAAAATCACAAGAACAAAACCTCACTCAACTTTGTTCATGCAGAGAAACCACAGGTAAGGATGTTACACTCTCCCTCAGCTGCCTAGAAGGGAGTATCCATCTGATAGGCATCCCTACATTTACCTTTAACAACTGTAGCCACTAAAGTTAAAGGCACACAATTCATATACTTATGGCTTAGGACAGTGGTTCTCAACCTTCCCAATACTGCTGCCCTTTAATACAGTTCCTCATGTTGTGGTGACCCCCAACCATTATTTTCATTGCTACTTTGTAACTGTAATTTTGCTATTATGAATCATAATGTGAATATCTGTATTTTCAGATGGTCTTAGGACACTCCTGTGAAAGGGTAGTTCAATCTCCAAAGGGGACATGAACCACAGGTTGAGAACCATTGGCCCAGGAAAAGTTTGGTTACATTTGCTTTTTTTTTTTCCTTTTTTTTTAAATCATACTTACTTTGAGAGGAAGATTAGGCATTGATGCTTTCCTCGTTTCTTGATAGAAAACCTTGAGTGATATGGAGTTCAGGAAAGAGAATTGCATCATTGAGGCTAAGACTGGACTTTGCTAAAAATAAAGGGATCTGTTCCAGTGCCTTGTTCATTGAGCTGTGAGATTTCTGTTACACAAATCCTAAAACTCTGAAGGTCTCCTTACTATGACTATTACTGAAAAAAAAATGCCTTGGAGGCAAGTAATCTCTTGTTTCCCTGATATTAAAATGAAAAAGAAGGGTCAATGAATTATAGAGCTTCTCTCAAAAAACGTGAAAAGTCCTCTAAGAAGGGATACAACTTCTGATGGTGCCCCTTATGCTAATTAGCTGTGCTATGGTAATGCTAACAAACTGGGTTACAAAACAAACAAAAAGATGTGGCATAAAACAGGACTATACTTCAGCTTGGATAGGATGGACTCCAGACACTATGTTTTGGTTTCCAGATTGTTTTTAGGTATGTTGAAATATATTTGCATTTCTTTCTTGGGCCAGAAAGACCTACGATAGATGTCAATCATAAGATCATGACTGGCAAACCCAGGCATAAAAGCAAGTTTAAAACCTGTACACTTAATTAGCTAAAACAAGTCATATATTTAAACCCAAAGCCAAGAGCTGAGGAAATATGAAACCAGGCAACTAAGTGAATATATAATTAAGTGCCAAAAGTAGTATCTCAATCTACTTTATCCTCCAAATGAGAGGGATATTCTCTTGCTATAACTATGAAATTAATATATTAATAGGGAGTATTTCTCTTTGGTCCCTTCAGAAAAATATATCCAGTTGCCCACCTGATTAGTCTCATTATATTTATTAAGCTGATAAATATTATTTTCACACAAGCAGTCACACAATTACAGTAAGGTAAAGAGTGAAATATTTTCTTTGTGGCTTCTATGAAGCCTACAGTTATGTTGTTCAATATAGTAGATATGTGTGTCAGGTTAAGTGAATTTAAATTTAAATTATTAGGATTTAAATTTTGTTCTTCCATTACACTAGGTCCATTTAAAATACTCAATATGCTATCTTGTCAAATCAATTAAAGGCATTATAATTGCAAAAGAAGAAGGTAACTTGTCCCTGTTTGCAGATAGCATAATCATGAAATACATAATTTTTTTTTTTTTTTTGGTTTTCAAGACAGGGTTTCGCTGTGCAGCTTTGCGCCTTTTTCCTGCAACTCACTTGCTACCCAGGCTGGCCTCAAACTCATAGAGATCCACCTGGCTCTGCCTTCCAAGTGCTGGGATTAAAGGCGTGCGTCACCACCGCTGGCCAAAATACATAAATATTATTAAAGACTCTACCAAACAATGATTAGAACTAAAGAGTGAATTGTGTACTGTTACAACATACAGAAATCAATAGCATTCCCATATACTAATAGGAAACAATCTGAAAAACAAAGAAAATTATCCCATATCTAATAGATACAACAAATAAAATACTTAGGAATAAATTTAAGGAGGCAAAACTTCTCTCTTCTGAAAACTATTGGTCACTGGTAAATGAAATTAAAGATATAAAAAAGCAGAAAGATGTCCAAGTTCATAGACTGGAAGATTAATATTGTTAAGATGTCCATACAATTCAAAGTGACTTGCAGATTCCATACAATCTTTATCAAAATACCAATAGCCCACCTTATAAAAATAGAATAAAGCATCTCCAAATTTGTGTGAAATCAGAAGATACCCTGAATAGATTAAATAATTAAATAATTAAATAATCAAAAAGGTTCTAGAGCAGCAGTAATCAGAAGAGCCTGGTACTGAAATAAATACAACATTACAAATCAGTAGAATGGAAAGACACCCAAAGAATAAACCCACCCATTTAAAGCTGAACAAAATGTCTAATGCCTATATTTTTAAAGAAACTTTTACTTGGCTCAGTTTTTTAGATTCAACAGCTTGATTGACATCTTCATCAGCTTCATAGTCAGTGGTATCACAGTAGTAAGAGTATTAATGTATATATGGTAAGACGAAAAACCCAAAGCTACTTTAATTCCTGAAGGAAACCCTTTAGATGACTTCATAATTTCCCACTAGGCCCAGCTCTTAAAGGACCTACCACTTTTCAGCACTATTACACTGAAATATAAGCTTACAACTCAGGGACCCTTGGGAGACAAATAACAACCAAAAAAGAAAGAGCCAAATGAGTTTCCATATGACTACTCAAACTACATAATGACAGAAGTCTAAACTGTTTAACAAAGGGAATTTAGAAAAGTGGATAACCACATACAAAGACTGAACACTGTTTCTGTGGACAGAGCCAGATATGGAACTATTTAAAGATGAAGACAAATTCAAAGTTGAAAATTGTGAGACTATAAAAATATCTAGGAAAGTAAAAACTCCATGAAAGTGGTCTGTCTACTGACTACTTTTAATAGGATCTCAGAAGCATAGGCAATAAAAGCAAGAAGAAATGAAGTTACACAACCTAGAAAGTTTCTGTACAGCAAACAATCAATAGAGGAAGGATATGATATGTAACTGAGAGAAAATATCTACAAACTCTACATCTATTAAAGGACTAACATTCAAAATGTACAGGGAAGGAACATATACAAGTCAACAACAAGGCAACACTAGCCTAGGTTATAAAATTGGGCAAAAGACTTGAATAGCCAGAAAACACTCACAAAAAAGCACTCACCATCACTAATCAAGAAAGTCAAGCTAATGAAAGACACAGTGAGATATTACATGACACCTGCTCAACTGGCAATTATCCAAATGTCATAAAATAACTAACTGTTGCTAAGTATGTGGAAAAAAATGAGCCTTTGCACACTGTTGTGGGAACATCAAATAAACAGCCATTATGGAAAATAGTACACAGGTTTCTCAAAAAAAATTTTAAATCACTACTGCCACACAATCTAGCCATCTGAATCCTTGGTTACATAGCCAAAGGAAAAATGAAATCAGTATGTAGAAGCGATATCTGAACCCTTGGATTCATTGTAGCAGCATAACCAAAGTACAGAAACAACATAAACACTCATCAAGCCAGGAAGGAAAAGGAAACATTTTACATATATGCACAGTGGTTAGCAGAGGCTGGGGTGAGTTGTGCGAAACAGGGATTGGTACAGGTTGATCAATGAGTAGCAAGTTACAAGTAGACTGGAGCATGATGTTCTCATGTAGAAATGAACAGCAAGGTGCCTACAGATTACAGCATATTGACATTTTTAAAAGCTATTTAATAAAATCATGTTGAGTTCAACTTCATTAAAAATGTACCTGAGATCAATATTGTAAAGACACAAAGTACATTAAGACTTCTATATAATTGCCTTTGCCACATTTACTAAGTCTGCTTAGTGTTATTCAAACTCAGCTTGTGTGAAAAAACTTTGTAACAAGGATATTGGTATTGCAAATGTGAAAATGTCTAGAAATCCAGAATAAATAGTCACACAAATGACACTCATCATTTCAGAAAGGATTGATACAACATAAATTTCAGTATTGAAAGTACACAATCCATTGATTTTTAGTATATTCACTAAGTTATTCAACTACCATTATTATTATTCCAGTTCATTTTTATCACCTCAATAAAGAACTCCTGTGCTTGCTAATGGTATCTTTCCTGTTCTTTCCAAGAACACAACACAGGCATCTGCCCCATTTCTGGAGAAGTACTTGTACAGTTTCAACTAGTGGTTGAAAGTTCAAGGGCAAGAAGGGACATACTAAAGAGAGAACTGTTATGGTTTAAAACTCATGTTGAGGTTCACTTTCTCTGTGTGAAGTATTGGAGGGTGGAGCCTAGTGGGAGGTTTTTGGGGTCATGGGGGCAGAACACTTGTTAATGGACTAATGTTTTGCTTTGTAAATAGGTTAGCTACTTTGGAAGTTCTATATTGCTGAACCAGAATGAAGCGTCTAGTTATTGTATCAATTAGTGAGAAGAGTATTGAAGTCTCCAACTGTAACTCTTAATATTTTTTTCTGTTTCTCATTTCTGTTATATCAACTCCTGCCTCATTAATTTTCCAGTTCTTTTATTCAATGCAACATTTAGAATTGCTATATCTTCTTGATCCAGTAACATTTTTATCAATGTAATATTCCTGCTATTGTTTATTCATTTAGTTTTAATACATATACCTAAGGTGTCATGTATTGGAGTCATAGCATTCAGGGTGGTAGTTTTGAGCAGTGGGGTGGACCTTGGGGAGATAAGATCTAGTGGGACGTTCTTGGAAAATGAGGTCTCTGCCTTCAAGGAGGGATTAAGGTAATTTTTTAAAAGTTAAGTTAAATTTGTTCAATGACAATTTCAACATCTTAAGCCCTTTTGCACATTTATGTCTTGTTTTGTTTTGTAGCCCACTGAGTTTTACCAGGGCCATCTGTGTTTCCACAAGTTTAAAACTATCCAATAGAGCCTAGAGTGCCCCCGCCCCCAGTGTGTACTCAGCTGATTATAATGACTCCCTCCCCCTTCCTCAGAACCCATCAGTAGCCTATAGTTCAGCAGTGAGGAATAAGGGCCCAAGAATCACTTCCCTATCCATGCATGGCTATGTGCAGGCCCAGAGGTGACTACCATGACAGCAGAGAGTTCATGGTTACAATGACTGTGTTATGCCCAGAAGATAGCATTTTGAAGCTTTTCTCCCTATCTTTTGGATCATACATTCTTTTTATTTCTTCTTCCATGTTTCCTGAGACTCAGAGGGGATGGTATAAATGTCCTATTTAAGGCTGAGCACTCAACCATTACTAATTCTCAGAACCCACAAGTCTCAGTTTTTGTCTCACTGGCTGGTCATTTTCCCAAGAGGGTTGCTATAAAAGCTAGATCCTGGCCTCAGCTCACTATCCCACAGCCATTCTTGGAAGTGACTTCCCTCTTTTTCTCTGTCTCCTTCTATTGAACACCTAACTTGAAAAGCGTAGGACTTTTTTTTCTCTTCATCTTTCCTCCTGATGGCTTCTGGGATTTTTGCTTAACCTTTACTATGCTGTATTATGTTTTTCTCTTAATAAAATTGCCCTGGACTGAAAACTAAATGGAGTGAGGGGGAGCAAGGGAGGTAGAGAAGAAAGGAAGGGAAGGGAGAAGGGAAGAAGGAAGGAAGGAAAAGAAAAGAGAAAGGAACACAGAAATTGTGCTTCTTAAAGTTGCTGTCCCAGTTCTTTCTTTTTGTTTGCTTTTTGTTTCATTTTTCAAGGCAGGGTTTCTCTGTGTAGCCCTGGATGTCCTCTGGCTCCTGAGTGCTGGGATTAAGAGCATGTACCACCATGCCCAGTTGGCCTCAGTTAGCTTTCAGATAAAGATATATGACCTCAGAGAAGCAAAAAACACTCTCTGCTTAAAGAACAAAGTCTCCAAAACAAGTTCCATTCATTTTATATCAAATTGATCAGTCCCAAAAAGAGCTAGAGCTTTACAGAGACTCATTGCATAGATACTTGGGAACTTGGCATTGACTCTCTCCTAAGCATCTCAGCTTCTGATTGTACTCACAAAAGTCTCATAACAAGGCTCAGAAGTGGTAAAAGCAAAATAATTCAAGACTAAAAATATAAATTTAAGAGCCCTGCAGAAGTTTCTAGTCTATCAAAATGGACAGGAAATTATTAGAATTATTTTAATACCATTTTATAAGAGGAATAACCTTAACTAAGAAAATAAGAGAACAGACAACATTAGTCAAGAAGAGCCATGAAAAAGACATTACTACTCATTTACCACTGTTGTCATTTCTTGGTATTTGAGACAAAGTTAAAAAAAAAATAAGATAATCCATTTAAGGACTTGATTTAATTTTTCAGTTTTATTTTAAGTAATAAAATATAGCTTAAATAGGAGAGTTTAACAAGGTAATCCAGTATGCTAACATATCAATTGAACGAAGAAGGTGCTGGGACTGGTAGCATGATAATCAACCCTAGATATTTATTTTTTATATGGATGGTACAGGTTAGATAATATGTCCATATGCTACAACCCCTCCATAATTTGTTTAAAGAGTAATAATGCAGGAGCAGATTAAGAAGAAATGCTGCATAATTCTATGGTGTACAAGATTGGGAAAAGCCCTTGTTTCCAAAAGTAGTCTTCTAGATATTTTCTGGTTGTAAAATTTGTATACAATACAGCAACTGAAACCTTTAAGTTTATCATTCAAAGACAAGCATGAATGTTTTATTAAATTTTCTGTTACTTTTTTAAAGACTAGTTTACCTAATTGATAATAACATCTCATTAATCTAATTTTGTTCATGCCATTGTAAAAATTATAAATTTCCTCATTACTTGCATATATGATATTATAAGAAGAATTCTTTTGATAAGTATACTACAATTTACAGAAATTTATTTTATAATTGGAAAAAAGTTGTATAGGAATTTTTTGTTGTAAGGCTGTATAAATATCTTTGCCTGTAAGTGACCTTTGGACTGTAGCTCTTGTCAGCATTAGACAGTAAGTTCCAAAATGATAATAATTAACTCCCAAACTCTTGGGGAAAACATCTTTAAAATACTGCAACTTGAACACCAGTGAAAGTTTAAAAGACTTGAGACTTAATATAGCTGTTTTTTTCCTTTTCTTTCAATATAACAGAATTTTCTATCTTAAGTTTTCCAAATCTCAAGCTTATTTACATTTACATTAATCTTACAAAAGCATATCACGATGCTTCTTGGGTGAATGTGCAAATTATAGTTTTTCTTTAGATAATCAGACTTAACAGTGGGCATCTACCTACATGCTACTTGGTTGGAAATGGATTTGTATTGTTTTGCATTGTTTTGAGCAGAGGCAGGCAATAATGCAGGAGTCAGGTGGATGACCATGAATAGGAAAGTTTCATTATGATTTCAGATTCTTAAACAAATCTATTTGGGACACATCTCCAGGGAAGTCCTACAGAAAATGAATTCATTTCTCCTTTAAGTCTCAAGGACATAAATTTATAAAATTGCAAGCTGACTTTTGCCTTTAGTTCTTTAGGTGACCCCAGTAAGAAACGTGAAAGGGAAACAACATGCTTTCACCATCACACACAATGGAATATGCTTTTTTTCCCCTCTGGAAAAATCTGAATTGGAGAAAGTATACATTACAGAAGATTGAATCTTTATGCATTATGCTTCCCGAACCAAAGTATGGTTTCTATTGAATTTGCATGAATGCAAATAACTTTTAGGGAAAGATTGCTCCTCTGCAGTATGTTTGCTTGCTTAATGTATCACTTACGGCTAGTACAAGTCCTGGCATGAGGAAGACCCCAATAAATACTTGTAAAATAAATTTCTAGTTGACTTGGATTAAAAATTAAAAGACCAAAGACATAAAGATGGAGACAATCAGGATATCACTGACACAAATCTTGAATAAAAATTATGAAAGAATACCCTGAAGTTGGAGAAGGACCTCCCAGTGTCTCTGGGTGCTTCTTTCTCTCTCTCTCTCTCTCTCTCTCTCTCTCTCTCTCTCTCTCTCTCTCTCTCACACACACACACACACACACAAACACATACTAAATAAATAAGTATAATTAAAATAATATTTTCTTTCACCTAGTAAGCAACATAACCCTTCTTATTGAAAAGTAAGAATATTTGAGGCCAGAAACTCTGTGATTCTTTTTTATTTTCCTTCTCTAATCCCTGCAGCCATGTCTGTAGACCAGAGCTTACTTAAGTCAACTGTATAGTTTGTGTCAGTCTACTCTCCCAGGTTCAAGCTTCTATAATGAATTTTTGAAGACCACCTGCATGGTCTATTTTTACTATTACTTCACATATAGAAAATAAAAGGCTCCTCCGAGTTATCTTACCCAGGTTACAGCATAATGCTTAACTTGACATCACATTTTTTTTTCTTTCTGCCTTGTCTTAGCACATCACACATATGAACGAAGCATCCTTTCAGGAGACTTTCCAGGACTGAGTCTGTGGTAATGTTAGAATAAAATCTCAGAGGATTTGAATTCACATCACTTATCATACTAATGTGGTAAAAAAATAAATAAATAAATAAAACTCCAATCTAATCAGTAGCTTAAACAAATAAATTCTAAAGTGGTCTTTAAAGTGATTACATCATCTCAATCCCCAAGATTCAAATAGAATACATTTTCTAAATCTCATAGGACAGACTGTTGGCTTCCCAAGCTAAGCCTGGGATATGTGCTATCTTATTTGTGAATATCATTGTGCCTACAATATATCAGTGTTAGATGCATTCATTAAATCCAGGGAGGAATAATAGTACCCACCTGCTATTTCTGCTTCCTTATTTATAAGTTTTCCCCTCTTTCATTTGCTTTTAGAACTCTTTTCTCTCACACATACAAATTTGGATATTGTATAAAAGCACTAACTCTGACAGCAACTATAAGAAAAATAGAAGCAGAAAATGCATCATAGAGAAATGAAATTTTATATGGATAAAACACTATGCATGACTGCAAGACTAGTGGCAAAAAATATAATCATTAAAGAAGATCTTGACAAAGAGACAATAAGATGAGAGGAATACATTACTAATCACCATAATTCTTATGGAATTGAATCTGTCAATTTATGTTTCTGATTATCAGTTAGAATTATGGCATTTCTTTAAGGTTAAATGGTAACCATCCAGGAAGGTAAGCCAGAGGTTAGGATTATACCAATTCCACAAATCACAAAATGAAAGCTTACAGGATCCTTGTATGATTATACACTAAAAACCTGGTTTAACATTTAGATCTTTTAACTGAAAATTCTCCATTTCCTATACCATATATAGTATCTGATGGGCCAAGAACCTTGTTAAAGAATGGGAGATGTACCTCAGTGTTTGGCTGGAAAATATATAATCTCAGCAATCTTGAGATAGTGGCAGGAGAGTCACAAGTTCAAGATTATTGTTGGCAACATATTGAATTTGAGGCCATCTTGAGCTACATATATTTGTACTTTTCATTCCTTCAAGACCCAGGGAACTTCACAGAAGAGGAGATAAAAAGAATATAAGACCTAGAGAATTGGAAGGAGCATTGTAAAATGCTGTCTTCTGGACAGGAACACACAGCAGTAGTGGCTACCTGCACAAGACTAAGCGCATTAACAATCCATCAAGGATGGAGGAAGGGATTCATAAGTCTCCACTTCCCCAAAAGTGCTATAGACAGCTGAAAGTTTCAAGACAAGTGGAAGCTATAGTATTCAGCAGTATGGCCCCTGATACATTGTCTCTACTCAAGTGAATAACTCTCCCAACTCTTGTTCATGCAGGAATCACTAATTAAATGCACTGGATTATAAAAAGAAACACACATATGCACATATAAAAGCCAGAGTTAGATTTAGTAAGGAAAAGGAATTTGTTGAGAAAGGAAAGTGTAGAAGACAACATTATGGAGGAAGATCAGTGAAAGAATATTGTGTGTAATTGTAAAAATAAATAAATAAAATTAAAAATCTACTAAAATCATTATAAAGCATATGTACAAAACTATATTTTGGGACAATTGCTACTCTCATGAACTCTCAGTATCTTTAGTTGCCTACACAATTGCAACCCAGTAAACAGTCCCCTATGCTATAGAATAATGATTTTGTACACTGGTTTAATAAAACGCTGATTGGCCAGTAGCCAAGCATGAAGTATAGTTGGGACAAGCAGACAAGGAGAATTCTGGGAAGAAGAAGGCTGAGTCAGGAGACACCAGCCCACTGTCCAGGGAGCAGTATGTAATGGCACACAGGTAAAGCCACAGTAAATGTGGCGACATATAGATTAACAGAAATGGGCTGAGTTTAAGTGTAAGAGCTAGTCAGTGGTAGGCTTGACCTAATGGCCAAGAAGTTTTGATTAATATAGGCTTCTGTGTGTTTACTTGGAGATACAAGTGGGAAAGATTGTCCAGACCACCAACAGACTGGGACACGGGAAAACTTCAGCTACACCCCTAATATCACCAAGCCTCACTTTCTTCAGCTATAAATTGGACATAATATTATGGATCTCATAAGAATACTCAGATGATATATATAAAATACAATCAGTACAAATTGGTCCATATAAAGGTAGTAAATAGTGTCGATAACCTGTTTTATCATTCAAAACTCAAACAAGAAATTAATAATAAAGTATTAGGAAGAAACTATAAAGAGTTATAGGTGACTATTTCTTAAGAATCACAAACATAGAATTTTCATGTATGGTAGGTCCTAAACCCAAGTTTCAAAATCTTAGTTTCCATGCCTATGCCCTATTTTCTTTTTGCAAATATAATTCATTTTCCAGTATCTTATTTCACAGATCCCAAGAAGTATCCATCTGCAGAATACCCAATGTTGGAGCTATATTTCAACATGCATTTGTTTAAAAATTAATATCAGTTTGTTGAAAATATCTGCTACATTTGTAGTATTAATTTGTCCATATCTCATATGGCCTCATATAACTCTAAATACATTCTTTTAGTGTAGCCCTCGAGTGAAAAACAGATAAAGCATGAGGATATGAAACTACTGACATTTCTTTTAAGTATGTAACAACAAAAAGAACTCTGAGTTACCCACTTTTTCTACCTCCAAAAGCATTCTGCTTCTACATGCAGCATAATGATTAGAAAAAAATGGACAAAAGAAAAAAATCTTCGTCTCTACTAAGAAAGAACAATCTAACCTCTTTTTTCTGGCATAACCTACAGCCCAAGATAGCTATAAATGAGGCCAAACCCAAAATTGTAAACTTACTCAAAATTTAAGAGATTGTTCTATGATTTTTGTATGCAATTGTGAAGCTCTCAGACGTGAACTTTGTAGACAACAGTATCATGCTAGCATGTCAAGAGGTTGGACACATTTGCCTCTTGGTTCACTTTGAGATGTGTGGAAGTACTAAATAAAGAAAATGACTAATTGCCCCTCAGCATACAGGTACAAGATAAATTTGATATGTAGGAAAAAATAGTTGGAAATGATATTTGTACTTAGTCCTTAATTATTTATTATGTGACTAGTTCTCTAAATTAGTAAATTTGAATGCTCACCTCAGAAAGAAATCTTATCTCTCATGAGAATACATGATCTTGGCAAATACAAATGTTTAAGTCTATTTTGAAAATATCTCTAGAAGTATCAACCAATTGGCTTTTGTTTCAAAAAATAAACCAGTTCAAAATTGAACTCACAATGCCATCAACACATGTACTAAATCTGAACTTGGTATGTTTTCTAACAGAGCCAACAATGATGTTGTTGTGTCTTCCTTGTGGTTTTGTCTCTGTCCTTGCATCCTGTGGTCTCTTTGATGCATTGGTCATAGTCTGTTGTTTATGTGTTTCTACAATATGGTATACTGTTGAGCTTTTATGTCACATTAAGGCCTGGTAATATCTACTTTTCCTTCATTTATGAGGAGAACCTGCCATTCTCTGAAACATTTCAAAGATGCCTGCCAATCTCTTTTGTGCTGCAAACTATCCAGCCTTTTCCCTGCTATCAGAGGTATAGGTTGGGAAAGTTAAAAAACCTTATCCCATCCTAATGTTCTAATTTGTAGACTGTAAACTCATTCCCCCAGGAGATACACTATTTCCTTGAGCTAAGTACTCAGATTCTCAGAGTTTCTGTTCTTGTTGAAATGCCCTGCTGAGTGCACTAAAGGAACTTCCCAACTCTTTTCTGACATTCTTCTGCTAGTTTAAGAACATCATTTGCAGATTAACTACTATAAAGCAATAAGAACAAATTATATTTCTTCACAATAACCTATACAAATCTCAAATTTCAGTAATTAATCTGGGTATGGGGTCTCACACCCAGACCTCTGGAGGTTGAGGCAGAATTGCCTCAAATTCAAGGTTAACCTGTTATTCAAAGTGAACTAGGGCCCAGAAAAGGCTATGTAGCAAGACCTTGTGTCAAGAAAACCACCAAAAATTAATAAAGGAAACTGATATTAAATAGTAAATATGATATGATTGTACTCACTTCAATTTTAGATACAGGGGGATCAAATTCATCATGGATTGTTACAAATGTGCATACCAGTCTTGGTTATAGAAGAGGTGGTGAATAAATAGAATGGAACACAGAGGAGCCCTCTGGGAATCTTATTGTTTCTTGACATGGATGCTGGGTACATGGAGTTTGTCAGATGACAATTCGTTGATCTTTTAGCTTATTTATGCACTTTCCTGCATGTGTACTTGTTATATGGCAGTTTCCTCCAAGATTAAAGCCTTCCATCTCAGAAGGAAATTTCCTAAGGCACAGGATATAAAAAGGGAGGTAAAAAGAGAGGAAACTGTAAGATAGGATGTATGTAGGGAGGTGGAACACTCTATCTTGCATGAAAGCTGAACACAGGAAATCAACAACTCAAAATACCTTCAGGAAGTCTCTGAAACTGATCAGAGTCACTAGGGCTCCTCCCCAAACATATGTTAACAGTATGAACTTACCAGAATCCATCTCAGATAAGTCTAGCTGCCTGAAAGAAGCAGAAGCAACTTGAGCTGCCTGGGAGAGGCTCAGAGCAACTAAGACACCTAAAAAGGACACTCTCCAGCCTGCTGAACTGCCTTCTCATTGTGTAGTGTGCTTCAGATTTCCAGATTAGTGAGCTGTCACCCATGCTGGGTGGGATACACTTTTGTGGTACAGCCATCTCTGAGTCATTTCTATTGTTATAATTAACCCCAAACCTACATTCCTATTAGTATCCTCAACAGAACTCATTGTTTTATAAAATTGGATTTAAGTAATGTCCATACTTTGGTCTTTTGTTGGTGCCTATCTGGAGTGAGTAGGTGTTCCTTCACATATCCCCAGGAAGAGTACCATACCATAGTACTACATCGCAGTAAAAATGTACTGACACAAAATAACTAAAGAAGTGAAAATTGAAAATTTTCCACCCAAAGTAAAAGTATATTGGATAACACAATATTAAATATTAATATATTAACAAACACTAGATAACAAATGTGTTTTTCAAAGTTAAAATAGAAGAAGGAAACAAAAGGACATAAAGAGTGGTGAATTATAAAGAGAAGAACAAGTTTTAAAATGGTGAAATTTAGTAAAGAGAATAATTACAAAATAGAATTGTCTCACCTTTAACTATGAATATTGTATTGATTATTCAAAATTCAATTGATTTCACAGACATGGGCAGGATTCTCTGAAACATTCCATATATGTTTACTACACCATTGTTATCAGGCACTTGTAGGCTGCTATATGCTGTGAATATGTGTTGCTCTGATTGATTGATAAATAAAATGCTGATTGGCTGGTAGCCAGGCAAGAAGTATAGGGGGAGCAAGCAGATGAGGAGAATTCTGGGAAGAGGAAGGTTGAGTCAGGAGATATCAGTCAGACACAGAGGAAGCAAGATGACAAGGCAAAACTGAGAAAAGGTACCAAGCCACGTGGCTAAACAGATGTAAGAATTATGGGTTAATTTAAGTGTAAGAGCTAGTCAATAATAAGCCTGAGCTAATGGTTGAGCAGTTATAATTAATATTAAGCCTCTGTGTGTTTACTCAAGGGACTCAAGTGGGAGAGATTTGTCTGAACCACCGGCCAGCCCAGGAAACTTCCAGCTATAAGAGTCCTTCATTTATACTTGCAACCCACATTTCTTTGTTTCTGTATTAAAATGTGAATCTTCATATTATATGGCAGGTATTTTTGAATTCCCACTTCCTAGTGCAGTTGCTGACACCTTCTGCATAATTAATACATATTTACCAAAGTGTGAATGCAGAATGTTGTCTCTATTTTCTTCTTCCTTTTAAACCTCGTTTAGAAGACATTTGTTATGATTGATTTACACCTAGTACTAGATGCTCTCCCTCCAAGCTCCAGTGGATATTCCCAATCCAGTGGTCACAGAGATGGCCCTGGTTAAACCAAATGAGTCACACAACCAAACCAAAAGTCATGACTCTGAGAAAAGGACAGGTAGGGAGGAGGGAGGATGGCAAGGAGGATAGGGTGATAAGAACAGGTTGAGAGAGAGAAACCAGAATGGATCATATACATATATGAAATTGTCATAATAACTAAATAAAAATGGAATTTTATCTCCCATCCAACCATTTGGCTGATAAAGAGACTTAAAACAAGAAAAATTGCTTGTTCAAGCTGACATAAATGCTCAGAAACACTAAGGGAAATATAACCCAAACCTCCTTTATAGAGGATGAAGAGTTTTCAACGTAATAAGGCTGGGTGATATATAAGGGATGCCTGCCCTTTTCTGAAGAGAAAGGAGGAGGAGTGGATGGGGGTGAAGATAATGGGATTGGGGGGAGGGACTGGGAGGAGAGGAGAAAGGGAGGCCGGGGAAACTGTGATCAGGCTGGAAAATAATTAATTTAATTTTTTTTTTAAAAAAAAGAGATACAAACATGAAAGGTTAAGGTAAAAATCGATAGTTCTTTTGTAATTTGCAGATTCCAGAGCTCCAAATTTTGGGGATGTTACAGTACTGACTTCCCAAAGGTTTCAAGGACTCATAAAAAAGGCATGGGAAACAACATTGGCTTCTATGATTATCTTAGTATAAAAGACTCCATCAACTGAATAAGAATAACACCTTGATATCTGGAAATAGCTGATTCCAATGGCTTCATTTTAAATGGCCTGAGACCTCTATAGATCACTAGCTAGAAAAGAATAATTTCATATTTTAGTTTCAGATTAAACCTTTTTGGCTATAAACAAAATGTGCTTTTTCTGTGGGCCAAATTTCTATCTCCAAAGGACTTCTTGGGAGAATAATCCTGAAAGAACAGGAAATGTAGTAGATATAAGAAGTCATTTTCATTTCCTCTGTTTCCTAAGCAATGACAGGCACTTGGGAATTGAAGCATATGAGATTGTGTAGTGAAGAGAGTTCTTAAGGAAAGCAAGCCACACTGGTAGACAGACTAATTTAGAATGAAGAGTCAATAGAGGTGAGGTGACAAATGGTAGCAAAGAAAAAAGCAATGGAAAAGATCTCTCCAGTTACTGAGGGGAAAAGGCACTGATTTTAGTTTTCTGCAACTATCATGAAATGTTAGGTCATGTCACTAAAGCTTTTGAACAACTGTAAAATAATGAAAAGAATAAATATTGGCAGTAACTGATAGGAAAAATATAAATAAATAAGCCCCCCCATGAACATCTGTCTTTTGAAACCCAGTCTCCCATCACCTACTTCCTAAGTTTATTGAATACTGCCACTGAGTAAACCTAGGTCCTACAATGAACATTGTCTCCCAAGCACCCCACCTTGAAAAAAAGTATATTTGCTATGAATATGGAGCTGTATGTAATGGCTATCTACCACTTCCCTATTTGGGAACTAATGACTATAGCTAAGTACTGTTGTAAAATGTCAGTGTGCTCAAGCCATTATTTGGGGAGCTCTTCCATCAGAGGCTTGTCACAGTTAAAGTACTGTGCAGTATAAGAGCTCACTAAAGGTAAGAGGCATCACAGTTGGGAAACATACATTTTGGAGGGTGTCATGTACCCACCAATAAATGTACAAAATGGTCGTATGCTGGTTTGAGGATTAGAATCTTTCTGGATTGGGAGGCCAATATCTAAGGATTTATGAATCTCTTAAAACCTGCCATCCTTAAAGAAGCAGGACAAGTGCCTGAGTATGCATAGCATGGAAGTACCAGTAATTAGTCTTCTATATACTGTCGACAATCCCAGAAGTCCTGCCTGCAAGTAGGTATAAGATCTTTTCACAAACTCAAACTCTTGATAAACTGCAGGGTTGTGACCCCTCTAAAAATGTCCTAGTCAGATGAATGTCTATGTGTCTGATCCTTCTCCATGGACATCCTATCACAGTCCAGCCTAGGACACTGGCATATGGAGAGTGAGCTGTTGTTTTGTCATGAACAATGTCTCAGAGAATGGGAGAAAGCCAAAACAGCAATTATCATGACTCTATAAGTACAGTAACATAAATAATTCTGTACAAACTGTATCTTCTAATGATCTGGTAAAATGCTGTAGTAGTGATATATACATGTGTGTATCTGTGAATACTCATGATGACTGATGGTAATTCATTGATTGGATTATTATGATGTCCCCAAACTCACCTTTTTTGGACAGCCTTCCTCTCTAAACAAAATCAAAAGCAATAAACACACAACCTAGAAACCATGCTTCCTTCTCCCCCATTCAGCATGGCCTTCATCCAAGACATTATATCATATGGCCTCCTTCCAAAACCATTGTGTGGTTGCATCACTCTAGGAATGCCATTTGCTTTCACTGGGAATCCTTCCTCTAGGCTGCCAGCTTGTCCTCTCTCCAAAGCTTTCTCAAATAATATGAATATTGAGATTAGAAAGACAACTGGAGGGAAAATAAAAGATGAGAGTCTGCTATAAACAGACTTAATTGATGAAACCCATGTCAATGGAGCCAAATGGAACCAGATCTCAGAATTCAATTTGTATATATCTACACAGCTGGGATACCAGGAAAAATCCAAAATGTCAGTTCTGTCACTTACTTGTCAATAACATTATCCTAGGGACATTATATCAACTAAATTATTACAGTTCTGTCTTAATTTTTCCAATTCCAAAACAGAAGGGACGTATACTAACCAAAACGCTAAAAGTGAGTGATTTACCTTTCTTACTCCTTAGTAGACTCAAAGAAAATGCTTTGCTTCATGTAGACTCACCCCCAGAAGTGCCTGTGTATGACTTTCTTTATAATCTAGTTCTTTCTTTGTCACTAGTCTTGATCTTTCTTGCATAAACATCTCATACTCTAGGCATAGTTCAAGTACTCACTTCATGCTCTGAGTTTTTAATCAATGCCTTTAGAAAAAGCTTGGGATCAAGGAGTTAGTTTTATAATTGCATGAGACACTTAAACTCTGAAACCCCCAGTTTCCTAATCTGCTCTGGAAAGACATTTGTTAAACTATCAGTAGGATTCCCTCAAATTCTAAAAATAATCAAAAGTTGCTGGGGAGAAAGAAGGGAAAATACATAGTAAACTCATTTTCCATTGGAACTGAAAACTATACTCCCCTTTCTTTCTCCACCTCTGTAAGGTTTTCTCTGTAATAAGGAAAGTATTCTCCATTATTATCCTGCACAGTAAACTCTTTCAAATCATAGATAGTCTGTATTTTCATTGTTTGGAACCTGTCACAAATCCTCTCAGTGATTCTTAAAGCATAGAGCATAATACTTCTCTCAGATGTCTTTGCCATTATAATTATATCTCTAGATACATTGAAAAGTTTTATCTCCTCATCCAGAAACTGTGAGGGAAGTGGAACATAAGACTTTTCTTTGGCAGCACATTCTTCCAGTATCCCTGATGAATGGCATTTTGGATGAGTTCTGTCTAATATGAACTGTGTTTGGTGGTTTGCTATATATCTGGGATGGAAAAAAAAAAAAACCTTGAGGGAATGTTAGGATACAGGCAGGACAATCAAACAGAACAGGTTTTACAAATGACTATTTCAATGATTTTTATTATAAGGAATACTCCATTGTTCAAGGAATAGCACATAATATAGTCATTATTGCTCTTAAAGTTGAAAAGACAAGAACATAGACCACCTAATAGGAACTTTGGTCTTCAGTAGACATAACCAGCTCACAATGGAATGAGAGAGAAGGAGCTAGAGGAATACAAATCTTGAATCATTTTCTTCCTTCTTATCTAAGCTTTTCCTAGGGCTCCCACTGGCCAAAATCAACTAGACATTCACTGGCAAGAGAATCTATAGAGGCAGTCTATAAAACTGAGTGTACTAGGACAGAGAAGGAAAAGAATAGAATATAGACCAGGGGTGGCAAATAGAAAAGATCTGGTCCACTACTCAAACTGCTAACTGACAAGTGGAATAACTTTTATGCAAGCAATAATAGGAAAAGCCAATTTCTGGCCTGGAGTTCACAAAACCCTGTATACATCTCTAGTTTTAATAGGTCTGCACTCATAATAATGTTAATAAGAGCCTCCATGCTTCTAGAACAAAATAACCATTTGGTGATCCTTTTGAAACTATCAAGAGTAACTTTCTCATGTTCACCTTTGTCTAAGGCAATGATTTTTAACCTGTGGGTTGTGACCCCTTTGGTAAACCTGTATCTCCAAAAATATTTACAGTATATTTCATAACAGTAGCAGATTACAGTTATAAAGTAGCAATGAAAATAATTTTATGGTTGAGGTTCACCACAATATAAGGAATTGTTTTAAAGGGTCACAGCATTAGGAAGGTTGAGAACCGCTGGTCTAAGGCGACAGATACCATTTAAATCCTTGATTTATGCTGAGAGCAAGAAAAGTCTCTCGCTCCAAAAGTGAATGATATTGGTAAAATATTTGGTGTTCTTGCTTTCAGTGGTCATGCCTAGAGGCCAGTCTCATCTCAGAGGATCTGCTAGTTGCCATATTTGGAATAGTGATCAAAAATGCTGCTTCACAGACCTGCATTTCCTATATAGACTCCTTCCTATTTTTTTTTTAAAAAAAGGGCATCATCTAAGATCCAATTTTTTTTTAACAAAAAGCCATTCAATGGAAAACAGCTTCCTTTGGCATTGTACAAATGCTACCTACAAGAATTACCTCCACTGCCACCCTCCTACCCTTGAATCCCAAATGCAGATTCTTTCTCTTTTAAAACTTATTTTACTGTGGCCTTGACATATGAATTAGATTGTAGAAATTAAACTCACATATCAGCTTTAATGATGTCAACTTTCACAGCTTATGAAATAGTTGACAGCAATGTAGTCTTGTTTGCTAATCACTGATATTGATGCTCTACCAGATTTTACAGAAAAATAACCCCTTCAAAGAAGTTAATGTAATTTTTAAAAGTCTTTTTAAAAATATCGCAAAATAATCACAGATCCATATTAGTTGAAGGTCTCAAAGGTACTCTTTCAGTATAACTAAGGTCTCTCTTGCCTGGAAACAAACTGTCAAAAGAACACATTTTTAAAAGAAAGATAAGCTTAAAACAAGCCAGAATGATAACAGATTTCATGGAGTCCAAATGGTTCTTTCAGACTTTTTTTAGCTGCTTGGATTGTGATTATATATTTTTCTGAATAATAAAGAGATGTTGGTGATAAAAACATAGCTCCCAATCCCAACTTAATCACTATAATAATCACATTTTAAAATCACGGCCACCCTGTGCTTCATGCCAACAACAATCTCCTTGCCTTTGAGAGGTGAGACCCTGAATCTCTACAAATGGTGTGCTCTCACACTCATTTACTCCAGCTGAATGGACCAAAAATGAATACTTGATTCGAGGAAATCAATTCTAAATTGAATCTAAATTGGCAAAAAAAAAAAAACCCTGTGTTTTACAATAGAATAAGTACAGAAAATTGACAGAAGAAATCCTGAAAGCCACCATTTAGAGACAAATATAATGTGTCTCTACATAAACTTACCTACACAATCAACACTGAAGGAAAAGAGAAGCATGAAGCTAATTAATGAGAGACTAAAAGTTATAAAAAGGGATACTTGGGTATAGACATCAAATGTCTACTTATATTGACTTCCTAGGTCCTTGTTCCCATCACTGGTAAGGTCTTAATGAAGGAATGTCTTACCCCTAAAACCATGCAAATAACCTTATATCCACCAAAGAAATACTCACCTTTTGCTTAATATACTTTATATTTACCTAGATCTGTAATGAGGTAATGAGAGCCTCAATAGACTCTCTCTCTCTCTCTCTCTCTCTCTCTCTCTCTCTCTCTCTTTCTCTCTCTCTCTCTCTCTCTCTCTCTCTCTCCCTCTCAATATATTCATCCTACAATTGGCACTCCAATGTGGTGAGAACTCACTGAAAAGCATCCTGTGGCCTTACAGACTGCCCGGCTTAGGCTGGAGCTGCACACAGCTGTATCTCCACCCCACATGGCCAGAGTCTCTTTGGCTTTTTTACTCCTTGTGGGTGGTGGGCTTCTGGATTCCCATCTTGGACTGCCACCACACTAGATAGCTGCTTTGAAATTCCAATGGACATCTACTATTCTTCATAGTCAATAGACTTGGTAAGTCAATTAAAATATCTTAAAGGGAGAAATTAGTTAAAAGAATTTTTCCCACATTAAAAAATGGGAAACATTTTTACTATGGAAGGAATTTGTTCTCTGATAACACATTAGACAGTCTGAAAGTGGAACAATTAAATGAGAGGATAATTAGTGGTGATGGAATGTATGTAACATCAATTATGAATGTTATTTGTTTGATCATTTTTGTTTTAGCATTAAAAAGGTTGGTCAATTTGAGTGCCAGTATAAAAGCTTTAGAAAAACGTGTTTAAATGAATTATAGAGATATTCAGACCCAGACAGAAGAATTTAAAGGTGAACCTATCTCAGGATTGACTTTAGAAAAACCTGTTAAAATAAAGTATAGGGAAATCCAAGACCCGCTAAGAGGTTTCCAGATGATCCAACAGCCAGAATAGCTTCAAGGCAATTGGCTCAGAGAATATAGCATCACAAACTACTCCAGTCAGGACTTGACCACGATTCTTAATTTTCTCAGGATCCCCATAAGATTTTCAGTGCCCTCAACCAGCAGGAAGTAGTATGAGAAGCTATGCCCAAATTCCCAAAATATTATTTATAAATGTTTATTTTAATTTAAAGCAGGTTGATTATAAATGCACTCTCTTTCTAAAGAAGAAAAGGGCATATAGATACATGATAAAAGTAGATTATTGAACCTACTTTTAAAGAGCAACAATATTTTTTAAATGTTTTACATTGCTATGGATTTTAGTTTATTCATATAAATTTAAAGTTAATTTTGTTATACTGTATGCATATTTCTACTCTTGTTTAAATTATTTTGTTTGTGCAACTCATTTGAAATTGTAGTGTATATTTGTGAAACACAGATTAATAATTAGTCATTTATGATAATTAAACTTGTATTCATGTTAGTTAAGTTTTCTAAATATACATAGATATATTTCAATTATTTAGGTGATCTTCAAACACTTCAAAGACCTACAGAATATGGCATTTAAAATGTTTTAAAAACAGACTTTTCTGGACAGTGAGACACGTCTGCTCCTGGCAGTACCCATTTACTTCAAAGAGGTAGATGGGCATCGAAGACACTATATGGAGTTTATCTTCTTCTTGGCACAAAATGGCCACTGGGGCAAGAAACTGCTCTTGCCTGGATTGCTTGACAGGACGTTATATAAACTAGACATGCAGGACCCATAGGAAAGTGACCACTGAACTTTGCAAGGCAAGATGGTCCTTCAGGTTCCTGCTTCACAGAGGAGACTGCCAGACATTCTCCAGGACACAGAGAGAAGCGACTGGGAGACTCTAGACCTGTGGGCTCAAGATGGATGCCCCAATGTTACAGAGGAAGTTTGGAAGACTGTCCAGGCAGGCAACTATGTCTGTCATTTCCAGAATTTTGGAAGTTGCTTACAATGCATTTCCTGTTTACTTAGATAATATTATATCCTTCTGAGGTCTTTGATGTAGTTGAAGACTAGGTAGTTATAATTATAAATTTCCTAGGTTATGATAAAAGATAAATTAGATATTAAACCTTAGACTCACAAATGTAGGATAATTAGAATATTTTCTTGAATTTGCCAAAAATAAATAGAATAGATATTGTAACTGTAATTCTTGCTTGATAAATGTATTATATGTAATTTTACTATGTTAAGGTTAAAACCTTCCTTTTTGTTTAGACAGAAAAAGGGAAATGCTGTGAGATAATGTTTCTATACGCTGGTTTAAAAAAAAAAAAAAACACTGATTGGCCAGTAGCCAGGCAGGAAGTATAGGCAGGGTTAGCAGATGAGGAGAATTCTGGGAAGAGGAAGAGCAGAGTCAGGAGTCACCAGCCAGATACAAAAGAAGCAAGATGGCAAGGCAGAACTGAGAAAAGGTACCAAGCCATATGGCTAAACATAGATAAGAATTATGGGTTAATTTAAGTATAAGAGCTAGTCAGTAATAAGCCTGAGCTAATGCCCAGTTATAAATAATATTAAGGCTTTGAGCAATTATTTTATAAGTGGTTGCAGGTCCATGGAGGCCAGGAAGGACCCAAGAAATATTCGTTCTATACTCCAACATATATTTTTATATATCTAGAGAACCTAACTAACATGATTATAAATATGACAAGCAAGGGTGACTAGTAACCTGTAATTCTTATCAACCTAAATAATTTAAAGACTAGGGCTTCACATTATAGAAATAAACAATCTATAAACAGATGTACAGTTTAGGGACAAGGACCTCAAAGTTGTGACAATATACAAAAATATCTTAATCAGAGGTAGAAATGTATAGTGTAATATGACAAAAATATCCTTAATATGTATCAATATAAAAAATATCCTAAACAGAGGTAGAACACACATTCAGTATGACAACTATAACTCTACATTTGTATCAATAAACAAAATATTTCTAACAGGAATGGGAACATATGCACAATATGACAAATATAGTTTTGTATTTGTATATACAAATTATCTTAAACAGGAACAGAAAAATAATTTCACATTTGTATCAGTATATAAGAAACTATACCAATGCAGTTATCTAAAGCTGATAGTCACTGATTTAGTCTACAAGTAGATACAATAATCTACTTTATTATCCTATCCTATCTATTCCCCTATTTTCTTTTCCAAAAGAGAATCCCGAGTCTAAATTTTACTGTTCCACCCAACCTTATTACAATTTATAACCAACCCCTAACAGATAACAATTATCCATAACCCTGAGAAAACAAAACCGTTTGGGAGAGGGGCATCATTTTTTTAATTGCTTCCTGTTATTGATGAAATTATTAAGACCACTCCACATAGTTAAAAGGGAGGTTTATTTTGTGGGGTAACTTACAAATGAAGGGATAGGTTGTAGGGCAAAGTTCGGCGGTGTTCTCTAGAGAACTCTGCTTAATCTACCTCCAGCATCCAGGATCCCAGAACCAAGAGAGCCCTCTCCTCTGGATCCTGGGTCTTCAACTTCCTCCCTCAGCCCCACCTTGTGGGCGTGACCATTACAGAAGCCTCAATGGGGGTTTGAACTTCCAGGCCAAGGCTGGGATGGCTACCCACTACATCCTGTTGTCTAGGGTGCAATAGTATCTCTGTGGAATCCTCTAAGAAAACTAAAACAATGGTTCAGCTTCATAAGGACTAGCTGTAACATTTGTAGCAAGTCTCAGAGAAATGGGTAAAGCTTATCTGAAATTCTGGCTAGAGGTGTAAGATGATGGATTATCTTAGCCACCTTGGAACTATCCTGAACAGTTTGTAGTCCAGCATCAATCTTGTGTGTTGTTTATCAGCTCAATAGCATCATTATGAACCATGTAAAATCATTGTTGTGGGACCTATCTTCTTTCTGGAGACTTCAGATATTATTGTTAGGAAAGTTATTGTTCACTGTAGAAAATGTAAACATTATTATCAAAACAGAAAGTTTAAATTTTAGGATATAACTATATCTGAAGAAAAGTTCAAAAGTGTCAAGAATAAGAATGGGGAAAAATAGAACTTTGACAATAGTCTCTAGATTTTTGGTTTTCTTCTGTCTCACACAAGGTGGCTCTTCTGATATGAGGCAGAATCATAATTTTTATTTTTTTAATTTTTTATTATTTTTTGTTTGTTTTATTTCAAGACAGTGTTTCTCTCTGTAGCTTTGGAGCCTGTCCTAGAACTCACTCTGTAGATCAGGCTGGCCTCAAACTCACAGAGATATGCCTGCCTCTGCCTCCCACGTACTAGGATTAAAGGCATGTCCCACCACCACCTGGTGAAACTTAATTTTTTAACAACATGTTTGGATTTAGAGAAGGAGGGAGCCACACTCCAACTTCAAAGCCAGCTTTGATTTTAATTGAGTTGGGACTACAACTTTTCTTAGAAGTAAAGAGCTATAGACATCTATGTAGTGAAAATTTACATGTAGATAATATAGGTACAATTAGATCATATTTTTCTTTGCTTGGTCATTTTTTCTGGATGTTTCCCTTCTTCTATAGATGTCTAGATGTCCAAGGTCTTTTGATTTCTTGAAGACAGGTGTTTCTATTTTCCTGTAAAGACAAAAGTAAAACACTGCACTGACCCTAGTTTGGTGAGTTTTCCTTACAATTTGTAGAATTGTCACATTGGTGTATGAACTATCACTTCTCCTTATGAAGAGATTTCTCCTGTTCAAATCAAATTTTTACTAATTTTGATGGTATCCATAGCATTTCTTCTCCTGTGTAAACAAAAGTTAAATCCCTTCCCCAATGTAGCACATATCCTGTTTTCCATTCTGAGGTCAACACATGTTTAAAGTACACAGGCTGATTTAACTCAGTAGTTTTGTCTATTATCCAATGTTTCTCCATAGCTGTTGTTCCTTTCTCATCAGCATTAAAAACATTCAAGGTTAACAAGGCATTATGCAATCTGTCTTTGGAGGTTTTGGTTCCCCCTTTCTGTTTATTAAGCATTTCTTTTAAAGTGCGATTGGATCTTTCTACAACCACTTGTCCCATAGGATTGTGTAGTATACCTGTAATTTGCTTTATATTAAAATATGCAAAAAGCTGTCTCATTTATCTGGAGACATATGCTGTAGGGAATTGCCTAGAAAGTAATCTAACATGAATGCAGTTAGGATCTGTATTCACAGAATCCACATGTGTCTCTCCCATTTTCTTTTCCACTAGAGCCAATTCTCTCTCAGGTTCAGCAAACAATTCTCTTGGACTATTTAAGTCCTTGTCACCATCCATGGTTTTAAACAAATTGCTCAGTTCATGATTTTTTATCCCAATAGTGGGCCATAAATTGGAAATGTCATCTAGCAATTTTTGAAAGTCAGTAAGAGTTCACCTGCAGTTGATCTCTTCTGATTTGTACTTTTTGGGGTCAAATTTTTGTAGACCTATTTTATACACTAAATAATTAATAGAATCTCTGCTTTGTATTTTTTTAGTAGCAATTTACATTCCCTGTGGGAGAACCTTCCATTTATATCTCTTTATTGGCTGAGAATTATTATAAGTAGGTACTATGAAGGCATATTTTCCCTTTTTTTTTTCTTGTAGAGGTATAGTGAAGAATCAGTTTTTTAAGTCAATAACTATAATAGGCAATTCTTTAGGTAGCAGAGAAGGCAAAAATATCCTAGATAGAGAGCCCATTAGCTGAATTACTTTATTTATGGCTCTCAGATCTGTCAGAATTCTCCATTTTCCAGATTTATTTTAATAACTAATACAAGAGAATTGTAAGGGCTGGTAGACTCTTCAATATGTCAAGCAGTTAGCTGCTCCTGAACAAGCTATTCTAAGGCCTGTAGTTTCTCTGATATCATAGGCCATTGCCCAACCCAGATAGGTTTGTCAGTTAGCCATTTTAAGGGTAGGGCCATTGGTACCTCTGAGAGTTCAACAACTGTTATGCCCTGTTTTTGTACAGCCTGAATGTGTTAGTGACTGTTTTATATAGTGTCTTATGATATTATTCCCAGAAACATGAATTGGTTTATGGTCAGCTTCTGAGATTGGAGGAATATTAATCTGGGTATTCCATTGCTGTAACAGATCACAACCCCATAGATTCACTGCTACATTAGCCACATATAGGCCTCAACCTTCCTCTCTGTCTTTCTGGCC
The DNA here is from genome assembly GCF_903995425.1 of Onychomys torridus. Taxonomy (NCBI): domain Eukaryota; kingdom Metazoa; phylum Chordata; class Mammalia; order Rodentia; family Cricetidae; genus Onychomys; species Onychomys torridus. Next base: position 66,541,642 of record NC_050466.1, on the reverse strand, counting down.
CTATGCATTCTGGCTTGGTTTTACCTGAGATAGGGTTCCAATCCCTAGGAACTGAACATCTACCTTCTGAAGAGGCCATTTCAGATGCCATGATTCTGGTGTAATTATAGTCACTTCTACTCCTGTGTCCAGCAAGCCTTCTTTTACAATATTATTTATTTGCACCCTTAGCTTTGGTCTTTGTTCATTTATAGAGGTTTGCCAAAATATTCATTTTATGGTTTTTTTTATTTTTTTTATTCATCATTCAAAGCTCTTCTATCATTCAGAGCAGTATTTTTTTTTATGTTGGGCACTGGATCATCTAATTGTTCTGGGGAGGAGTTTCCTTCACAGTGACAGGGAATGACTGGACCATATTTGACCTGGGGGCCTGTAAGAGGCCATCTAAGGTGTTTCCCAGTGGTAAAGGGTTGCCTTATTTGTCTCTTGTTATTCTGCATTCATTGGTCCAATGTCAACCTTTGCTTCATCTTCTGCATAATACAGAAGGTTGGGGCCTTCTGTTTGGATCATTCCTAGAAGAAACATTGTATGTAGGAGTGCCCTGTGTACAAGTTCTTCTTATATTGTCTGGTTTACCACAATTAAAACATTTGACACTTTGATATCTCTTTATGCCTTTGGAAATCACCTCTCCTATCTAAGCTTCATCACTATAGTTAAGAGATCAATACTGATTGTGCATTGAATTGATTTTTCTGTGGGTGCTTATCTGACCTTTAAAGGCCCAATTATCCTTTTGCATTCTAAATTAGGATTTTCAAAAGCCAAAGATTAGTACTCATCTAAATTCTTGATCTGATATCTCACTGTTATAGTTCTAGTCAATCTTTGCAAAGAAGTCAGTAAAGGGTTCTTTTGAGCCTTAGTAAATGGCTCAGTTGTTTTTCCTGGTTCTAGCATCTTATCCCTGGTTCTAGGATCTTATCCCAAGCATTTATGGCTACTGTATGGCAAATGGACAAGGTATCCTCATCAAAGGTAGTTTGTTTGTTTACATCAGCAAAACAGCCCTCACCAAGAATCTGATCTTGAGAAATCTCAAAACCTCTAATATTACCTTGCTGTTCAAGGGCCTTAGTTTCTTCTCTCAACAAGCTTTTCCATTGTAACTGATAACTATATTCTAATACTGCTGAAATTAATTGATTCCAAACATTTGGAATTATTCTATTCCTTGAGGACCATGTATTTAACATCTGTCTCACATATGGTGAATGCATACCATAGGTAGTAGCTATTGCTTCCTTAACGTCTTTTAAATCTCTCATATGTATAGGCTCCCATTTACAATCTACATATTCTTCAGTGTAATTGACATTTCCTGGCTTTTCACAAACAGTAACAAAATAAATCATAGCAGGTGAAGTCACAATCTTAGGCAAGTCATCTCTAATTCTGTAAGGTACTGGAGAGCTTAATTTCCCTCTGGCCTCTTTCATCTGTGCCTTAATGCTCTTTTTATCAGTTTTAACAACTTCTTCTAAGGCTTGAAATCAATTTGACACCACTTTTTTTTAGGGTCTGAACCTCCTGGACAGTAAATGATTCCAATGACTTTATTAGATCAATCAGTTTCTTGTTTTCATCATTCACATATGATTCTAAGGATTTCATTTTATTATTAATGATATCTTTTGATCCTTAGAGATTATCTGTATGGCATGCACACTGCTTAACAAAAATGTTCTATCACATTTTTCATAACCATTTGACATGAAATGAATTTTGGCTGCTAATTTTGGGCTAATTACTCATTAAGACTTTGCAAAGTCTGCATCATTTCAATAGAATTCTCATTCTTGGCACTATTATCGAACTATTTCTCATGAATATGATATCAATTGCCAGGCTAATATCAACTATAGCTAAAAATGTATATGTCCCATGTAGGTTGTATATCTCTTCTAAGATTTTATCCATAGCAGAAACAAAAAAGTGTTTTAAATTCCTGAATGGTGATATTATCTGCCATTAGTGTGGAAGAAGTTTACAAATTATAAAAAAATATATTAATTTGTTGATGTATTTACTTACCAGTTTAAAGTATAAAGTTATCAGTAATTTACTTCAGATAAAATCCTCAGGGTGATCATGCTTGGTGTCCAAGGCTCTTAATTAACCAGGCAGATATGGATGGCTGGTTTGTGAGGTGATTTTAGGATGTACTGACAATGTTTGGCCAACAGGTGTAGCGCCAAAGCAGGTTCTGGACTGCTGCTCTGTCTTGGCACTCTGATTTGGTGAGGTTGGCTGACCTATGTGTTCTGAGCAAAACTTAAATGATATACCCAATGGATTTGGTTTGTGGGGGAGGGGGTAAGAGGGAAGAGAGAGCTAAGAGCTGATGGGTGGGTCTTTCAGGGAGCAGTACCACTTGTAAGAGCTGGGAGCTCCAGCCAGACAGATCCGTGGTTGGAGGCACAGGGCTGCATTTCTCAGGATCCAGTGTTCAACCCGCCAACTGCACTCATTTCTGGCAGCAGCTGCAGGCACGCCAAGTGAAACCGGTTGGCGGGGAGTGAACCACCAGATGTGCCTTTTAAAATCCTGGGTTTGGGGCACATTGATAGAAAACTCCCACTAGGGGCAGGCACGATGGTACTTGTGGGCTGGCTGCAGAGCACAGGCGCACAAGGGGCTGAAAGCTTGGAAGCTCAAAAGCCACCAGGGCCAGGATACATACAGGCAGCTTGGAGCAAAGTGGAATTGTGCTTCACCACTGGTGAAGTGCTGGCACAAGCAGGGCTAGCTATGCACAAAATGGTGGTGGTGGTGGTGGCTGGGGCCGAGCACAGCAGGGCTACTTGGACTGAAGTGAGATCAGCTGGGAGCTCAGCTAGACCTCAACCTCAAAGCACTGAGTGCTTGAGCCTCTGGGGCAAGTCTGGGCAAGCCTGCCAAGGCTGTTGCTGCCTGCTGATTGGGGTGGGAAGCAACTTGAAGGCTGTGGAACTCGGGCACCACAAGCCACTATGAGTGGGGTGGAGTAGAAGCAAGCTGGGCTCCATTTGGGTAGACTGGCTACACGTGGGCTGGGGTAGGGGGTGCATAGCAGCACACAGCACAATTGTGTGCATGCCCAAGGAGTGTGGGTGGGAAGGCATGGGGTAGGCAGCCTAGGAAACTAGGGAGAGGGGTGGGAGACTCAGGCAGGCCTTGTAGACCAGCTGCAGGCTATCAGGTTCAGGTCACATTGGGTGCCACATGTAACAAGGGCCTCAATTTTATATATGTATATATATATATATATATATATATATATATATATATATATATATATATATATATATATATATATATATATATATATATAAAGGGGATCTATGGGGAAAACAGACTCAGTGATACAGGATAAGGTAAATCCAGTTGTAGAATCCTTGGAAAGCTGGGGACTGATCACACCCTGCTTCACTTCATGCCACCTGATTCAGTCTTCACTACCCAAGTGACCATGACCCCCTTTTCCCACCCCTTTTAAGCAGTTACATAGGAAAATAAGAAGCACTGTCTCTATCAAGCCAGATAGCCCAAGGTCATGGGCGGAGCAAATTCCCACTACGTAGATCAGTGGTTCTCAACCTTCCTAATGTGACCCTTTAGTACAATTCCTCATGTTGTGATGACACTGAAACATAAAATTATTTTCATTGCTAATTCATAATTGTAATTTTGCTACTGTTATGAACCATAATGTAAATATCTGATATGCAGGATACCACATATATGATGCCTATGAAAGGATCCTTCCCTCTCAAAAGGGTTGTGCACCACAGGTTTAGAATCACTGACCTAGATGATCTATCAAAACCTTAACTGCAGAAGGCACAAATCAAGAATCTCAATGCTCTAGTTTCTAAAATGTAGTGTCATACAGGAGAAAGAGTTCCTACCAAAATGATTCATTTGGGTAACTAAAATCAAGACAGAGTGCATCAAAGGAATCTTCCTGTCAGATGATTAGCAAACATTTAGCAGAAGGTGAGTTACATGAAGCAGCTGTTAATTCCTTGGCCCTGGGCAGGGGATATGTCAGGAGAATGGTTCCTCCACAGGATGTGCTTCCTCTCTGTTCTTTGCCAACTCTTTTTATACTTCATAGAACACCAAGAGTTATGTTCACATCTTGTTTCCAATGGTAGCATTCCCTGTTTTATGTATTTGCTTCAAATTTATTTTAACCATACCAAGCTTATGACGCTATACTGACCCTATCAAATTGTACTTAAGTCTCCCAAGGATAAAAACATTAAAGTTCAATTGTGAAGCAATGCCTTATAAAATATGCAACATGTACTACAAAATAACACTATGTACTTTCATTCTCCAAAGTCCTTGTTTTGTTGTTGATGCAGTATCTCTAGGTAATAACTAAATTTGAAATTACATGCCATAAATTTCAAAAGCTTTTACATATTCTTCTTTAGTTATCCCTGCTGCAATCCTATGAGAGTTTGGCAGGGCAGGTTCTCATACTCAGTGGAAATGGGGAAGCTCAAACAGCCCAGTACAGCTATCCAAAATGTTTCATCTAATACAAAAACAGATCTGGATTGGGGTGTGGGTGAGTAGGAACTGGGAGGAATAGTGTGGGAGAAACTTTAACCAGAATATATTGTATGAAAAAAAAGCCCATTTTCAATAAAAGAAAAAGTGATCAGTTTTCCAGACCAGCCTACCTAATCCTATAAAGGTTAAAAGAAATGAGCAGGGACACAAATTTAGAGACATTGCTCTGAAGCCTGTGTCCATTCCATTGCAAAGGAAATGAAGAATACTATCAAATTTCTAAAATATAATCCTTATTTTCCTTCTGGGGCTGTGGCCACTGTTAGTTTGCCCATGTTCCAATGAATAAAATTCTAAAAGAGGATATCAATTTGGGAGGGAGACAGATTAAAGGGAATCTGGGGGAAGTTAGGTAAAACTGGGGGTAGATGGACTCTAAGTACATGGTATAGATGTATGATTTTTTTTTCAAAGAATAAACTATACACAAAAACTCAATCAAACAAGATTAGATTCTCTCCAGAGGCACAATGTACAAGGTTGACCTCTGGCTTCCCCATGCGTGCACAGACACACACAGACAAACACACACACACACACACACACACACACACACACACACACACACATGCATATGTACTCATTCACATAAGTGTATCCACCCCTGCATATATATGAGCATGTACATACACTCAAAAAAGAACGAAAGAAATGAGTGAAAGAAATGGGGAGATTAAATGCAGAATAGAGGGAAGAAGGAAAGGGGAAGAAAGAAATGCAATGTCCCAGCTGCTAAAGATATAAATATCACAGAAATAATGGTGGCTAAATGCCTTCCTCTATCCTACTAATGAGGGAATGGAAATTTGGGATGTTTAAATCATTTGCTTAAAGTCACACAGATGATCATAGTATGCCCTGAATTTAAACAGGTCTGTCTGATTCCAAAGCCTTATGCTTTGTACTATTCTTCCCTATCACACATCAATTTACTTGCTGCCCAATTTCCATGGAAAGTGCTTGGCCATTTCAACCCATCAGCTTTTCAGTAGTCATGTTTTGGATCACTTTGCACCAGTCTTCCACCTTGGTCCTATTCATGCATTTTTTCTTCAGCCTTCAGATCTCATCAGTTTGCAACAGAATCAGAAGGGCAGAGCTGGACATAGAGTTCATTGGATAAAACCTGTTGACACTGCTCTATAGGCAAAAACAACGAAAGATGCTATGATGTCTTTCAGCAGTCCAGTCCCCTGAAATCTGGTATTTTCAGCAGACTGCAGTTTTCTGAGAAGTGCCTGTGTTTCCCAGAGCATATCAGCTAAGATGTATAAGCCAAAACCTCCTAGGGATTTTTCATCACTTGTTTATTGTGCCTGGATCTACTTGAGTGAGTTTATTATAAATAGGATGGAGTGATGAGTTTTTCTCCTGAATTGAGACTTAAATTTGTTTTAAATATTGTTTTTAGCTTCAGAATAACTATAAATGGCATTTAGACTGATTGCACTATTAGCAAGTAAAAGGTGCAGAATTTTAAGGGGATCTATCTAACCTGATTTAATATAATTATGAAACTAAATTACAATCAGACAAGTTTTGTAGAAGGGTATAAGAAGCAGCTGTTTCTTTTCTCCTGTATAATAATCTTCAAGCCCATCCCATCACACACACAATTCCCCTTCAAAAATTGAGAAAATAAAATAGAATTGTAAAGTTACTAGAGTGTAGTGCTTATGGCATTAGCTAGCCTCCACTTTCCTCCAGGACCATTCACTTTTGCTTTACAAGTTTCAATATCATCAATACAATTTGTCTCATTAAACATTCTAGCCATTCTTGTAACTTGAATTCCAAAACCAGAACTAATCTAAGGCTGGCACCAATGGACTGGTCTTATTTAACACAAAATCTTTGGAATCATATCAAATTTCATCTTTGCCATTCTTTCTTCTGTATCCTTAACCTTTCAGTGACCAACTCTCATATTACCATTATTCACTCCTTAAAGACTGATGATTGATACTTAAACTCTCTGAAAAATACTGTCTTTGGCAATGGACCCACAAAAATTGATTGCTTAACCCAAAGGGGCTTCCTGAAGGTTCTCAAAGCAAATCACAAAGAAACTGATTTAGTCTACTGATAGGCTACATAAATAAAGACATTATTGATTTGTTCCCATCCTCAAATATGACAGTTTCTTAGTCTGCAGCCAAGGATAGCCTCAATCTCAGGATCTTCCTGCCTCATCCTCCTAAATTCTTGGTTACAAGCATGAGCAAAACATACCCAACTACATCTCCTTTTAATAAGAAATTTAATCACACCTATTATATTATCTGACTTATATAATGAAATTTACTTTTTAAAAATATTTTTATTTTATAATTAATTTAATTTTACATATCAGCCACGGATTCCCCTGTCCTTCCTCCTCCAACTCCGCCAGCCTTTCCCCCCAATCCACCCCCTATTCCCACCTCATCCAAGGTAAGGTCTGCCCCGGGGAGTCAGCCCAGCCTGGTAGACTCTTTCCCATTAGAAAAAGATAGCCCTAATATAGATAAATGTGCTGCAAAATTATAACTCTGCTAATTTCCCTACCTACTGGGTATTACAATGATCTCAATTTTGTCCTAGCAAATACATACCTGATAAAGAAAATATACATGCTGCAGAGCCCAGATTAGTTCAGTAAAACACATGAGTCATGCACGTTCACTAGTAGTAAAAATGGCTGATGGTTTAAGCCACTGAACTTTATAGTGGATTATTAAAATATAAAAAGAAAAAAAAGAAAAGGACATGAACTTGAGAGAAGGATGTAGGGGTTCTTTCTCTCAAAAGAAAAGGGAATAAAATAGTAGGGAATGGATATGATCAAAATGCATTGGATTTAGCCAATTGATACAGCAATGTTCTTCATTTCAAGTAATATCATTATAATGAACTTAGACACAAAAAGAATGTTTTTACACAAATAACTATGAACTAAATACACATTTGCATGTATACACATACACACACATACACACACACACACACACACACACCACATAACCCAGTATATGCCCCTCTAGTGCTTGATTTGTCAAGCATGAAAAGGTTGCATTTGGATACTACCCATGGCATATGATGTGCTGGTGAGTTGGGTTTTTTTTTTGGGGGGGGGTCATTTGTTTGCTTTTGTTTTGTTTTGTTTTGTTTTGTTTTGGGTTAGTTTGGCACAGCCTACAGTCATCAGAGAAAGGCGAACTTCAGTTGAAAAAATGTCAACATCAGATTGGCCTGTAGGCAAGACTTTGTGCATTTTCTTGGTTAATGATTGATATGGGTGGGTGCAATCTATAGAGGACAGTACCACCACCCAGAATGTGGTCCTGAGGTATCAAGAAAGGTAGATGAATATGAACCCAGAGAGCACACTAGTAAACAGCATTTCTCCATGGCTCCTGCTTCAGTCCCTGCTCCTAAATTCCTATTTTAGCTCCTGCCCTGACTAACTTCAATAATGGAAAACGAAATAATCATTTTCCTCCCCAAGTTGTATGTGGTCATTGTGTTTATCACAGCAACTGAAAAACTAGTACACCACTATTTAGGTGATTCCAGATCCTGTCAAGCTGACAATAGTAACCCTCAAATTATCTTACTTTTTCAATCTGCTATCTATCCTTGGGAGTGTTATTTATATACCTCTTGGAAATAATCGTAGCCTACCATCTGAAAGTGCTCAAGTGATTTTAAATCTCATTTCACCTTCAGAACATTTGAGAATCAGAAAAATCCAATTAGCTTGTACAGGGTCATATTTTATAATTATATTACAAAGACTTATTTCACCACAAATTCCTACTTACTTTTCAGGCCAACTTTAAATATTACCCATTCTGTGAAGCCTCCAAGACTCTGCAGACAGAGTTAGAGGCTCCACTGTCAATGTTTCTAGGATTCTTTATGATATTATAGTGTGTTTTAGTCATTGAACAAGATGCCCCAGCTAGGAAGTAGCTTTCCAAATATCAGAACTACATCTTCTTTATTTGATCATCAGCATTCAGTGTACTACAGTGAACTTTTCAATATATATAGGCATGTTAGGATTTTTTCCTAGATGGTGACTTTTTCCAGTAAAAATAGCATAAATATACTCTGGTAATAGTTTAGAAAAATATAAACATCACAGTGCTGACAAAAAATAGATAGAAATTAGTTTGAATGCTGGCCCTAATCCTTCACAAATGAATCACATGGGATCTATCTTACATAGTATCCACTTCCTTACTTGCTTAAGATTTCTTCTAAAAACCACATGGTTAAGTATAGTTTCTAGAATATGATGGCACTATAGTCAGAAAACTAAGAAAAATGTATAAGAAAGATTTTTTTAAAGAAGCAAATAAAAATAAATGGTAAAATAAAAAAGATCAAATGCAATGAAAACTTTCATTCAGTTCTTCTATTACATTTCTGGCCTTACTGACCCATAGTACAACTTCCATACTCTTATGATATATTAAGCATTAGGCCCCGATAATGTGGTTGGATGAAAACACTCTCTCTCCAGTCTGCAATGAATATCCCATGTTTTGCTACCAATATGACTTCAGTAATGAGGACCATTTTTCCAGGAACAATACAAGCTCAAACTTGACTAGATTTCCCAGCTTTGATGATGGTAGTAATTTCAATAGATATATACTCATATATAAAACCAAGCTGCTATTTGCCCAACCTTCCACTTCACATAAATATCATACTTACAATTTCATTTTGGTTCCAAACGAGACAGAGAGAAGGACCTTCTCAATTTTGTGGTCTATACTCTGGAGAGGAAAGATGCTGACCACACCCTAGGAACTTGGACAAATAATCATCCCACTTCTAAATTTCAAGTGAGATATTAGAGAGTTTCAATATGACTGTCATTTCCTCTACTGGCAGAGAACGATAAATGAAACATACATTCCTATTATCTGTTCACCTTTCAAAGTGATGGATCGCCTGAATGGGAAAGGATATTGCTCCTGGGCTTCAGAGAATTATAGAGATCTTTTCATGAATGTTAATATTAAATGGTAGGGTAAAAAATGTCATAGAAGAGGTAAGAACTATTTGTAATTATTTCTCCCTTTATTTTGTGTTCCACAAATAAGCAATGTCTTTTGCTTTCTGTCATTTTTTATATTTTTTTAAGAAAGTAATAGCATCATCATTCCTTCACTAAAGGCAGCATTGCCCATAATTTCAGGCTGAAAAGTAGGATCTTGTGCTTCAAATAGTGCTTCTAGGTGTCTTAACATTAGCACTCTACTACAACTTAATGTTGATAACAATTTGCCAGTAAAAGATTACTTCACCTGTAAGCTTTTGCAGAGAAAGCCTATGATCATTAATACTAATAACAGGACTCTAATTGCCTAAAATGCTCTGGCAACTGGGTGCTTCCAGAAAGCAATTAAAGACTTACCTGAAACCTCACTTTACCACTTGCAGTTCAAAATCTGAAAAGTTTTTGATCTTAATATGTTAATCTTTATCAACAAAAGGTTAGAAAAAATGCCCTGAAATTCTCATAGCAAAGGGGACTGTTCTTCAGATGAAAATGGGGAGGTGTAATGTGAATAATTAGCCTGGATGTTGTTTCATTAGCTATATCCCTTACTGCCAATTTGTTTCCTGGCCACTGGCCTCTGTATCTTCTAAGTCATGGCCAAAGCAATTCCCAGAATTTTGGTTCACTAAGCCAGGGTTTATAGTAGGAGGGAAACACAATGCTGCTTTGTGAACAAGACTTAGAATCCAACCTTTTAGAGAAACATAAAGTTTGGTATTTGGAAGCAGTATTTTATCTTTTTGTAGTTCTAGAGAAGTGGCTACACAAATGCTCTGAGCCACTAAGTCATGTTTCCCCCTAAAAGAGACTATTGAAGGAAGACATGGGGTGATTTTATAACAGATATTTGTACCACATATTCTTGATTTCTGCTCAGCCACACTTCACCTCAACTGACATGAGTGACTGAGTTCTCAGTCATCGAGGCACATTTTGCTCAACTCTGTTGAGACCATTAAGACTACAGACCAGATCAGGCCCCTCCCCCACCATGCTGATACAGGACTGTTTAGAGTCTGAACCCAGAGTTCCAAACAACTGGACAACAAGCAAAGAATATAAGAGTCTTTGGAATGCTCAGCCCTAAAAAGGATGCTGATATCATACCCTTTCCCTCAAGGCTCAGGAATCTAATGGAAGAGCAGGGAGGAAAAAAATTTGTAAGAGCTATATGTGATGGATGATTCAAAGGAAACAGAGTTTTCAGGACACATTAGGGCAGATACACATGTGAACTCACAGAAACTATGACAGCATGTATAAGACCTGAACAAACTCAAACCAGATAAAATCCCAGCATGAAGACTTGCAAGTAGGTAGTATGTCGCATCCCTAGTCAAGAAGCTATTCATAATTGATAGCTGCTGTGAGAGGAAAAATCAGTTTTCTCCAATGGAGTGACACTGGTTTTTTCAATCACACTCCAGGTCAGGCCCCATGGCTCAAGCTGGCCAACACAAATTGGACTCCCCATGTTTGCTTGTTTGTTTTGAGAAAGAAAAAGAACATGAAAGTGCATGAGTGAAGGTATAGGGGAAGATCTAGGAGGAGTTGGGGGAGGGAAAAGAATATGACAAAAATATACTATATAATATTCTCGAGCGGGGGTGGGGATTTAGCTCAATGGTAGAGCGCTTGCCTAACAAGTACAAGGCTCGAGGTTCGATTATCAGCTCAAAAAACAAAAAAAAACAAAAAACAAAAAAAAAAACAACAAACAAACAAACAAAAAAATCAGAAGCGAACTTCTGCCCTCCAGGGTTCTCCCATTGTACTGTAAGCCTATATTTAAGACCTCCTCCCTCCTTCAATAAATGGCATTCAGCATTCAAAAAGAAGAAGGAGGAGAAGGAGTAGGAGGAGGAGGAGGAGGAGGAAGAGGAGGAGGAGGAGGGGGGATCAAGATCATGATGGGGAAACCCACAGAGATAGCTGACCAGTGCTAGTTGGAGCTTACTGACTCTGGACTGACAGCTTGGGAACCTGCATGGGACTGAACTAGGCCTGCGGAATGTGGGTGACAGTTGTGTGGCTTGATTTGTTTGTGGGGTCCCTGGCAGCAGGGCCAGGACTTATTCCAGGAACTGACTTTTTGGAGTCCATTCCCTGTGGTGGGATACCTTGCTCAGCCTTGATACAATGGGGAGGGACAGGCTCTCCTTCAACTTGGTATGCCAGACTTTGTTGACTACCATGGGAGGCCTTACCCACTCTGAGGAGTGGATGGGGGTAGAGTGGGAGGGAGGTGAGGAGGCGGGAGAATGGGAGGGGGGAGGAACTGGGGTTGGTATGTAAAATGAAAAAAATTTTAATAAATAAATATATTTAAAATAATAATAATCCAAAAAAATCCTTGAAGAACATAGCATTGTTTTTTTAAAAGGACTATAGATCAAATTTTTACAAAAACATATTTTCTAGAAAATAATACTGAATAATTTCAATCTAACTTAATTTATAAAACAAATACAAATAATCAAAGTGAATATGGAAAAAATTCTTGGCCCTAAAAGAGAACCATTTATTTGCTATGAGTTAAAATTCCCAAGGTTTTTTTTACACACAATTCAGTCTAAGAACAATCTGTTATACAGTCATTTGAAATCCCTGCTCAGGGAGCATCGGGGGTGCCCACAACAGCTGATCTGGAAGAATGCTCAAGAAGAGAAAAATAAAAACAACAGGAGAACATTCCCAGCTGGATTATCAACTTCAGATTCCTTCATGTGTAAGATCAAAGTGTGCCTTTGTAAATGTTTCACATTTCAGATTTCACCTCTGAGACTGTACAGGAGATGCTACTTTCATTATTTTAAACAGTCAATCATTTTTTTTTGACTTTCCAGACAGAAAGAGCCAAGCTAATGTGACACTATCAATTCCTTATTTTTTTTATGAGAAGCAAGAAATATAGAACTCCAAGTTTGATAATTTTCAACCAATGTTAACAACATATATCTATATATGCCCTGTATCTAGTTCACACTAACAGATGAGACACTACTTTAATGAGCATCCACACTAGTTGTCTACAAGAATTGGAAGCTGATGCGTCCATGATGGAAGATCTAATTCACAAGAACAGCTCACCACATTAAAAATGAAAAATACTAGTCTATTGCATCAGCCTAAATTAAGCTTTAGTAAATGTTCAGACTTAGATGAGTCATCTGTTGGAGATGAAGAAAGATTCTTCAATATATGATCAGGTCTGAATTTGAGTTGTGGAATGTCTTTCTGTCTGTATGCTGTGAATATATGCTGTTCTCTCTGATTGGTTGGCCTATGGCAAGGCAGCTTAGAGGCAGGTGGGAAATCCAGGCAGATATACAGGGAGAAAAAAGGCAAAGTGGGGGAGATGCCCGCCACACCAGGAAAAGCAAGATGGGAAAAGTACCAGTAAGCCACAGCTATGCGGCAATTTATAGATTAATAGAAATGGGCTAAGTTAAAAGAGCTAGCTAACAAGAAGCCTGTCATAGGCCCTGCAATTGGTAATTAATATTAAGCCTATGAATTTTATAAGCAGCCACAGGACCACAGGGCGGAGTGAGACTGGAAGAATAGGATCAAGGTCCCAGGCTGGACATAGGAAAACTTCTAACTACAGAAGATCTAATTCACAAGAACAGCTCACCACATTAAAAATGAAAAATACCAGTCTATTGCATCAACCTAAATTAAGCTTTAATAAATGTTCACACTTATATTAATCAACTGTTGGAGCTAAAGAAAGAGTCTTTAATATATTATCAGGACTAGATTTGAGTTGCTTATCTTATTGCATGTGCCAAGTGAATTCACTCTCATTTTAAGGACTTTGTAGTCTCTGGCATGCTATATTGTCACTTGAATATTTATGTCTTACAGTGATTATTCAGTGGCTATTCAATATGGTATCAATATTTCTGTGAATATTCAGAATATTTTGTTCTTTTTGATAAGGTCTCTTTGTGGTAGTTTTAAAGAAACTGGCACTATGAGGAGATGTGTTCTTATTGGAGTAGGTGTGGTCTTGTTGGAAAAAGTGTGACACTGTCAAAGTGGGCTTTGAGGTCTCATGTATGCTCAAGCCATGACCAGTTAGACAGACTCCTTCCTGTTTCCTGTGAGTCAAAATGTAGGACTCTCAGCTCCTTTGAGCACCATGTCTGCCTGCATGCTGCCTTATTTCTCTCCATGATGATAATGGACTAAGCCTCTGAACTGAAAGCAAGCTAGCACAATTAAATGTTTTTCTTATAAGAGTGGCCATGGTCATGATATCTCTTCATAGCAATGGAAACCCTAATTAAGACACTCATATATTCCAGATTGGCCTTTAATTAGATATGTAACTAAGGATGTCTAAAACTTCTAATCCTCTGCCTCCACCTCCTGAGTATAGGGATTAGACTGGATGTGTTTGCCACCACACCTGTTTTATACAGTACTGGGTATTGAACCCAGGGCTTTGTACATGTTAAACAAGCACTCTAATGACCAAACTACATCACCAGCCTGTACATACTCAAAATATGTCTTACCATTGTCACCTGGGTTCATAGATGCTTGCTTTGTTCCTATCATTTTCATGACCTACTAGCTTTCATCAAGCCAGTGTTCCCATCACTTATGTTCAGGAATTCTGAATGCTTTGTCATGTCTTCTACCAAGCAGGTTGGTGATCACCCATTTGCCTGGTGTTTCTGACTCTTCCCACACTCAATTAAAATGTAGTCCACCTCCACAGAGCAAGGTATAGAACTCCCTCTTGAATGTCAGAGTATTATACCTAGATAGTATATGACAGTTTAATCACTTTGAGCCAAAACTGTAACCAAGGGGACATAATGGGATGGGAAGAATCCCAGAATATAACTTTTCCATACTTCCCACCATGTGCTGTTTTTCAGTCTCTACACAACTTGTGTATAGACAAAGACATTCTAACTTAATGGACATATGCTTTCCAAGTAAAAAAGACAAATGCTGAGAAATGTGCTTTCTCTTTTTGTTCATTATGAAGCATCATTACACTTGCAAATGTCTATGCAGTCCCCCTTCTTTCCCCTTTTATCCCTACTTTTTCTGTACTGAGTTCCCACCTATCCAAGAAAGTAAGTCTATCCTTGTTTCAGGCTGTATAGAATCTGATCTGAGATATGAAGTTAAAATCCACCTCAATATTCTCAACCATTTTTTCTCAGCTAAATAATGGGACACAGTATTTTGTACATGTATTTGTGATGCTTTGAGTCCCCAAAACAGTAACAAAACTTATATGTAGCTTTTAATATTTGAATACAATGAGAAAAAAAATTTATTTCACTTAAACCATAAAAGATCAATGAGAAAATAAAGAGTGACTGTTATCCTGAGGGAAGAGAATATTTTGTTATATACTTTCAATATCATAATCACAATAAAAATACATGAACTCTAAAATCAAAATGGATGTGACTCATGTCTGATCTCTGCTACCTACTTAACTGTGAGATTTTTTTTTCTTTTTTCTTTTTTTTTTTTTGGTTTTTCGAGACAGGGTTTCTCTGGGTAGCTTTGCGCCTTTCCTGGAACTCACTTGGTAGACCAGGCTGGCCTTGAACTCACTGAGATCCACCTGCCTCTGCCTCCTGAGTGCTGGGATTACAGGTGTGCGCCACCACCGCCTGGCCTAACTGTGAGATCTTAAGCTCCCAAAATTCATCACAATAATATATACTTCATGATATTGTAAAATAACATTCTGTGCTAGAACATTGAAAGTATCAGATATTTACTAGCAACACTTACTATCATTATTATCATTGAAGCTTTCCTATTAAGCAAGTAAGACAAAGTTGAGTATCCTACTGAACTTTTAGAATAGTTGCAATGTATTTGAGTCATGAAGATGCATTTTGCTTACAAGTAATACAGTCACTACTCAGATTTAAATAAGAAAAGAAAATTGTTGACTTCAAGAGAGTATTAGTTCTAATCAGTTTAGTCAGCTGTCTATTACTCCACCTACCAGGCTCCTTTTCTTCTTTGTTTTGGCCCATTTTCTCGAACCACAAATGCTCTTCCATTATGTACCCCATTGGGTCTAGATTTACCTCATGGCAGCCTAGCAGCATCAGTAAAAAGAAAAGAAATTTTTTGCTAACATTAGTGAATCAATTCTGTTGGAAAGACACTAATGTTCCCTGCTAGTTTCACATGTTTATCTTAAATCAAAAACTGTTGTGAGGAGACAACCATATGATTACTGAGAAGGGCAAGGTCTGATCACCTGTCTATCAGGGTGATCAAAAAGACAAAATCTTTTATGCAAAAAAC
Source organism: Onychomys torridus (assembly GCF_903995425.1). NCBI lineage: Eukaryota > Metazoa > Chordata > Mammalia > Rodentia > Cricetidae > Onychomys > Onychomys torridus. The sequence goes on along the minus strand of NC_050466.1, from coordinate 66,525,708 downwards.
GGGACTAAGAATGATTTCTTCTCATATACATGTCTATACATGCATGTCTACATGCACCCCCAAAAGTCACTGTGTATGGAGTCACAAACTTTCCATAAGAATAGATTAAACATAGATCAACCACTTTTTCCATAAATCTAGATAGAACACAGGTTAGGTTTTAATTGTCACATAAGCTCTCAGCTGTACATGTCCTTCGGTTTTATTGTTGTGATGGTAGGAATGGTTTTTATGATGCTATGCAAATTGGAAAAATCTTCTTTGCTCATTTTTCTGCATAAAATCAGTCTACATGCTATATTTTCCCTCACCTGTGTACCTTTATATTATAATATAAAGCAAGATAAATGAATATGAGTATTTATCCCTGAATTAATGGTATGTAGAACACAGGGGGAAATGCTTAGTTTTAAACACTTCTTTAATTAGGCAGTTTGTTAGCAAGTGGGAATTGAATACTTGCTTTTGAAATTTGAAAGCTAACAATATATCCATATATTGGGCACTGTGTTGTAGAAGCACCAAGTTGCTTATATTTTACATATTGCTGTGTAATTGCAGGTAGATAGGAATATAATAGATGTTCTAGGATTTACAAAGAGGCAGCAGAGCAAAAGAACAAATGGAGAAGCTTTATTGGAATGTCTATCCCTCTCTCCAATAAAGTATTCTTAATATCAAATAATGAGAATACAGGCAGAGTCAAACATGCAAGCCCTAATGAATTCACTTCCAAATCTGTTTTAATGTTAGACATCTTTATGAATATTTATGTTCCTCAACGTAAGTACCTAGAGAAAAGAATATTCAGCATCCCCTCCCCACTCCACCCACTCCCTCTGTCACCACTCCTACGCCCTTTTAATGTCATTTTCTATCAGTGAAAAAGAACATTGACAAGCTTAAGGTTATTGCTCAACATTAAGCAAATATAACAAAGTAGTCATCCTTTAGGAGACTCCACATGACTAAGACTTCCGAAGCTTCACCTCTTAACATTAGACAGGGAATTGTAAAATGAGATTGCAAACTTTTATATAGACAAAGTCTGTAGTTTCACTAACTAACAGAAATTTACTTCTTCCTTGAATACAAACATAATAGCTACAGTGCACTACACTAGATCCTGGTCACAGATTCATACACTGCATAAAAACCTGTCTTCTGAGTAGCTAGCTGTGTTACTCATTACAATATGTGCTACATATAGTCCAGAGATCCTGGTTATGCTAATTATTGAAAGTTGGAATTGGTCTAGAGGCCCCTGAGCTGGAACTGAAAAGGATTAGCTTTAATAGTACCAGAAATTGCTAATACTAGCTTCCAAAGGAGGAAAGTAATGAAGAATCCTACACAGTTATGATGCCTATGACCACAACATCAACCAGCATGGCACATAAACCTAAGAGTGCAGTGGTAGCACACATACCTTTTTGGAGGTAACCAAAGCATTGTCATTGGACTTAAGGTCCACTTAACAAGAGATAAGCCATACCTAGCACTGGAAGCATAGCCAAATTCCCAGGGTTAGTAAAATCATGGATCTTGGAGAAAAAACTAAAACCATCACTTTAATAAAATCCCTAACAACAGTCTAAACATTTGTCCAGATAAGTTGGTCCTCATCCCTCATCAAGGAAATATCTTTTTGCAATACATGGAGACCACGACAGAAGACCACAACTAACCAAAATGCAGAATTGTGGACTATAGTCCCAATAGATACATCCATACCTAAGAATCAGGGGAAATTGCAGAAGAGGGGGAGAAAGGACTGTAAGAGCCAGATGAAGGAGTTTGCCATGAGACTCATCTCCTACTAATGTCAGAGATAACAAACATGGAGTCACAAAAACATAACCACCTAAACATGAACTGAACAAGGACAACAACAAAAGACCTGCCAAAGTGGATAAGGGAAAGACTATGGGGCTTAACAGTACACAAAGAACTACAGGCAACTAAGGAAAGCTTGGAACAGGACAGTGGTTTTCCCTGGGGAAGAGCACACCAATTGTTTGTCTAATGTCAAATGGTCACCCCTGAAAATAAATATATGAGTAAAATTATACAGACTGAGCAGGTGATATTTAGAAATATATATGTATGTACATAAACATACAAGCATGTAACAATTAAAGATGGAAAGGTCATAAACTTGAAAGAGGGCAAGGAGGGAGGATATATGCAAGAGTTTGGACAAAGGGAGGGTAAGGAAGAAATGATATAATTATAATGTCAAAAGTAAAAGAAAGAAAATTAAGCTTTCCTAAACATAAAATTTTTCCTATAAAATGTAAACAATAATGGACCCATTTCATGTGATTGTTGTAAAGATAAAATAAAATGACACAAAGAATGAAGCTCTAATACTGTACCAAATGAAGAAATGAAGCTCTAATACAGTACCAAATGAAGAAAACAATGCTCAAAGAATAGTTACATCATTGGAGAAAGACAAAAGCCAAGACCCAGCTCATGGAGTTGACCATTTTAATGGAAGAAAGGGGTATATATATATATACACATATATATACATATATACATATATATATATAGTGTCAAGAAAATTTAGTGATAGACTTATAGGAGGAAACCTGAAAAAAGAAAACAGCCATGAAGAAGTTGTACTGAGCATCACCTGCTTTATTTTTTATCTTTTGTCCCAAATGTTTCTGTCCCCATTCATGATATCAATTACAGGCTTTCCCTCAATACACAACTTAGTCCATGAGCAGCCTTTGCTTCAGTTGTTTCTCCATTGCAGAGTGCCTCATAAACAGCTATCTCTATGTCAAACTCAGAGATTGCTTTCATTTTGGAAGTACTGGGTGGGGAAAGAGAAATGGGAGAACTGAAAAATACAATAAAATTATTCAAGGAAAGAAGACAGCTCAATCAACCCAATAAAACACATATGTCCAAATGTCTCAGATGCTGTGTTTGCCATCAAAAACAAAAAGTTATATTACCCAAAGTAATAGAACATGTGTGTGATCACAAATGTGCTCAGATAAAGCCACACCAAATATGGTCCTACATTCTGTTTTAATTATTTCATTTTGAGATTATAATTACATCATCCCTCCCTCGTTTTCCTCCCTCCAAGCCCTACCATATACCTCTCCTTCCTCTCTTTCAAAATCATGGCCTCTTCTTTTCATTAATTGTTGTTACATGCATATACATACATACATACATACACAACACACACACACACACACACACACACACACACACACACACACACACATATATATATATATATTCCTAAATAAAACCTGTACAGTCAGGAACCATTTTGGAGCAGGGAGCAGAAAGGTTGTAGGACTCACAGGACCAGGATTTTACTATGAGATTGTGACTTTCATTAATGTCATTAGCTACACCCATAAAGTGTCACTAATATAACTGTCCAAACATGAGCTAAACAAACAAACAAAACAAACAAAACAAACCCAGTATACCTGCCAAAGTGAACTTGAAGCTTCAACCCTACACAAAGAACTACAGGCAACTAAGGAATGCAGAGAGCAGGAGATGCAGTCTTCTCCAGCAAGAGGGAATCAATAGTTTATCCATGACCTAATTTCTGATATAGTACGTATACTTTATGTTAGCGTATACAATTTAATTTGTTTTTAATAATACTCAAATATTCAATAGAATTTTGTCTAAAATGTACCAATTGCTGTATTAGGTCTTGGAAGATAAGACCTCAAAACAAATGAGATATTTTCTCTCTTCTCTATAACTTTGTTCACTCCTTGGTACATGATTCTTCTATGCTACATCACAAGTTACCACAACTTGCTGCATTAAACATCATTCATGTACTATCTTATGGATTCTGGGAGTCAGAAGTCCACGCCTAAGTTAGTGGGATTGTTACTGTTTTTGTTTATCATATCAAAACCCTGTAATAAAAGTGTTAACTGGGGATGGATTCTCATCTGGTGGCCCAAATGATAAAGGATGAAAACGATGAAGTTCCAAGCTCATGAAGTAAGTCATGGGCAGAATTGCTTTCCTTGCAGCCACTGTCTACCTCAAAGCTATTAAAAGTTCCCATAGGGAATTTTGTAGCAAGATAGTTAGTTTTATATAATGTAACCTAACATAGGAGTGGCAATCCATGTTTTTCACATTCATAAGTTAGAGGAAGTCAGAGATATAATGATAGAGAACATGAATTTTTTTAAGTGTGTAAGCATCCCGCAGTGGCCATCATGAGGGCCATATTAAAGCCTGTCTGCCACAATTTCTGATAAATACAAAAGATATTTACAAAATAGTATGGAAAATTTTGGAAGGGTCACATGATAGGGCCATATATACATTATGGGTGGTTCAAGACTTTGAAGAGTAAGAACTGTTAAGTCAGATAAAGAAGATGTAAATGTTAGGTCTGTGCTCCATACAGGGAGTCCAAGAGAATGAAAAACATCCCATAAGTAAAATAAAAATGCAAATGTTCAGACTATGTTTCAGTTTGTATTCTGTGAATCGTTAGAACCTGAGTAAGAGAAAAATTCTACAATAAGCCCAGCACAATACTCAGTAAGTATACATGCTTTATTAAGAATTTAAAGGGAAAGATGTTTAAAAAATCATGCTCTTCACTCTTAGAGTAAGTTGTTTCCAATGCATATTAAAGAAAAAAATTATTTAGTGTGTATCCATTGTTATTTCAAATAGTGGTCTCCTAAGATCTTGGTATATCCTTGGTTCTGAATGATTCCCAGCTCAGCTCTGAATACTTTGTCAGTCTCTGAAGTAATTATCTTCTGAGAAGAAAAGCCTCATGGGTGGGAGAGCACCAGCTGTTGCAAGCTTACTACTATATGCCAAGAGAACAGCCAATTGCCCAAATAAAAGCGGTATTGAGGCCAGGTGGAATTGTTTACTCTCATTTTCTCTCTAAAGCTGGAATACAGCCAGTCAGCTTTTAAAAACGTGCTTGCAAAACAATAAACTATTATTGACTGTAGGAAAACACTCTTATGACACACACTGAAACTTCACTTCAAGTAGACCCCTGCAACATATAGGCTATGCATTTTATTTGGGATTTCTGGTGAAAGAGTATGTTATCACTGTTCTTGAATAAAAAAGGAAGAAAGGTAATTAAGTGAGATGATGAATAGGTTCATCTTATTCCCTCTAGCAACCATCTTTCCATCTATATTTGCCTCATAATATATGGATAGCTCTCACTCATACAAACATTTTTAAAGGTCGTGCCTTTGCTAAATAACTTGCTAAATAACTTGCTAAATAACTGAAGGTTTCCGATTTCTCAGCTGTGATTGACAGCAATTCCAGAAAATGGGGCTTGAGAATATGTTAATGCAACAGATCCATTAAATAATTTTTAAACAATATGTATGAGTTGACCCGTAAGTATACCTTGTGATGAGAGAAACACATGTTTTCATGAAAGGGAAAAAAATCTGAAAATAATTTGATAAACTGAGTAGCCCAGAGACAGTATTGATATTTGTTAAAGATTGATCAAGTCTCCTATCTAGTGTTCTTCTCAATTCTAGGCAATTTTCTTAACAATGCCCACCCCCTTTATTAGGCTGATGCCAAACTATGATTTCAGTCAGAGTTCTACACTTCTCTATTTACATCTGAGAAGCTGCTTCCTTCAACTGTTCAACAAAAACCCTGACTACTAAGATAAAAATACCATATTTGAATAATTTCTTTAGCTATTTTGTTAATGGACTCCATCCTATGATTTTGCAAACATGTATGGTTCTATTTCTCTACCAGTGTGTTAATTAGTATGAGGAACTGGTTGCTTTAAGCAATGAATGAGTTCTACAGACTATCCAGCATCTACATTACAACACATTTGTCTTAACTTCACTCATCATTGTGTTCATAGTCCAAGTGGATTTATCAACCTAGGGAGTAAGTGAAAGTCTACTGAGATGCACAGAAAGGTCAAGGTCCATCCTTTAGGGTTTGATAATGTACCACAATGGGACAACTGGAAATATCACTCCCAAGCATCTCAAATCAAAAATTTAGTTTAGCACAACCCAGAACCCCAGTACCTTAGTCACACAGATCTAACATCCATATTTCCTTAAAACTTACATGGTAAGTTACATTGGTAAGGGAATGACTCTATCCAACCAGAAGCCTATACTTCACCACCTTACAGAATAATCTTGGAATGTTACTTAATCCTACCATTCAAGATTCCCTTTCACAATATTCTTTTGCCCCTAAAATTTTCCAGGACTTCGCATATCTCTCAAGATATTATGATACTTTTGGAGCCAACCAAGTTATACATAATGCATTTTATGTTCCTAAATTAACAGAGTGACTTTAGATCTGTGAAGGGTGTTAAAAATTATATAAGCTATGCAAGTATTTTTATTTGTTCAAACGTTCCTATATTTCTTGGTGGCTTAAAGTTTCAGAGAACTTTATATTCCCAAACAGACCCAGCTTGTAGTATATGGGAAAGGGCTGTTTTTAAAACCTGCCCATTTTTTCTGAGGAGCCTCACAACCAGCTTTTATTTAATGTTTTTATTTTTCTACATACCAAACCAGAAACTGTGTAGATCTCTTTTTGCTTAGTTCTAATTATCATTCATTGAGTTCAGGTCATGATGACACAGAAATTTGAGTGCAAGCACTTGATTTGAGAGAGAATCTAAAAAACACCAGTAGAGAAGGGAGATGGAGGATAATAGCACCCAATTTAGGCGTGCTGTCAGTGAAAAGGTGTCTACTACGGGCTTTTACTTAATTTGCTGCACTTTCTGGGGGTGTATAGAGAATAATTATCCATGTTTATTCCATCTGGGGGTCAAGAAGCCTGGATTTTACACGTCAAATCCCTTCCATCATTGTTCAGGGGACTGTCCACAAGGGGGCATTAACTCCTGAATATTCCTCTCTTGTCAATGCAAAGGCCAAGGAAAAGTCCACAAGCAGATTTACAAGTGCCTACAGAATGAAGCAGATGGCATGCAGTGCTCCAGTAAGCAAAGGGAATCCACACAGGGCTCCCAACATATTTTCAACAATGACTAAGGGGAGAAAATGTATGCTGTCTGATAGTTACCATAATTATCACTGGTTGGTTTTGGTTGTTACCTTAAAAGAGTATTGCAGTCAATAGAATTCCAGTTCCTAAGGGGGTTTACAGAAGCCATTTCTTTTGCACAGCCTAGCATCACAGCAGAGTAAAAATAGCCCTCAATTGGAATGAACAGAGTTGAATTATAGCCCAAACTCATGGCCTTACCTACAATAATTTACAGCTTTGAACCTCAGTTTCTTCAATAATACTACGGCCCTTATGCTTATAATAGTACACCCCACACATACACACGTATATATATGACAGGCACCATTTGATTTCCTTCACAAATATTAGTTCACATATCTCTCATGATATTTGATAACATGAGAAGTACTATTATTATTTTCATTTTTCAGAGGTAAATATGAGTTATGAGATGATTAAGCAACTTGAAAAAGGTAATAGGAAAGGAACCCTAGTAGTCTGGTTCCAAAATGTGGAACTTTCACCACCACCATGCTTCTGAATACAATTGTGGCTTGAATATAGATAGTATCCATGTGTTAAAAACATTTTCCTAGAATGACACTCTTTGGTGGTGGTAGAACCTTTAAGAGCTACAGCATGGTAGAGTTCTTTGGGCATTGGATATGTATCTTCCAAGGAGATTAGTTGTAGGTCTCCAGCCTCTCTCTATCTCTTCTGTTTTTTACTTGTAATATAAGCAATATGGTATACCAGATGCTCATGACATTATGTGCTACTCTCGCCTGAGGCTCAAAACAACTGGACCACCAGATCTTGGGCTGGAAGATCTAGAAACATGAACCTTATCTTTATTTTTGACCTAGTTATCATATTATAGTAACACAAAGCTGATTTATGTACATTGTAATCTCAAGAACCCTTTCATTACAAATGACTAGCAATAATGGGCTCCTGGTGAAATCAAGTAGGAGAATGCCAAATTGTTCTGTCATATGTTTCAACTTCTGATGTTTGACACAGCCCAACTTATGTCATTCCTTTTTTGGAGTAATTTCAAAGATGTGTTTATACAAATTAGGGATATGCTACAGAATCATGTGTCTAATAGGTCTTAAACTACCCCTCTAGAAAGGTCAATTCACATCTACATCAGAAGAAAAAGGTGACTTAAACCCTTTTCTTAAGAAAATGAGTGCAATGTCTTTTCAGTATTCTTTCAAATACTTCTTCAGCCATGGAAGCTTTAGACCATCAAAAGCCAATCATCTGCTAGGTATATTACTAGGGTATATACCTTCCCAATTTAAATTATATTTGCTCAAGTAAGATGCCATGAACTAGTCATCATGAGTATCAGGAGAGAATTTTCTACTTAAGGGTGGAATACACCAACTTCAGCTAATCATTAGAGGCCAATTTTATCTTCTGAACTATGATCTAAAAATAACTTAAACTATCACTTTCAAGTACCTTAAAGTTTCTTTTAAGATTGTATCATTATGATGAAATGTATTTAATTCATCTAGCAAATGTGCTAATTTCCTGTTACATGAATTTATTTGTGCTAGAGAATCAGATCTAGGGATCTGCCCTTTAAGATGCTTAAAACATAACAAGTGAGGGGTACAATGCTATGAGAAAATGAATGTATATAAATATGTATATGAAGCTAGTCTCTAAATGGAAAATAAATATGCAATGGGCCATCTTCAGGGATGGCAATGCCACTTAGTAGTTTTGACTGCAGCACATAATGCTTTTGAGTGTTTATTCACTTATAAAGTACTTACTGTTCATGTATTACTTGCCAAGATTTTCCTGTGAACAAGTAAGATAAAATCTCGATTGTGATATGGTACCTTCATGGAGATTGCAGTTCATTCTTGTGGTTTACAGCTGCGTTAACATCTATTCTTTCCTTGACATGTCCCTGTAATCCACTTCTAGGAGCCAATTCTGATCCCTTATACATATATCCTGATTATCTCTACCTCATACCCTCACTAAGTGATTGAACAAAGTCAATGAGGATTTTATTTGTGTGCTTTAAAAATAATAATAATGAAGTTATCCTACTGTAGAATAGAATATTTGTTTAAATATGTAAAGATGTGTTGCTGCTTTACCTTTCTTGCCTAAGGTATCTGATTGGCCTAATAAAAAGCTGAATGACCAGTAGATGGACAGAGGAGGGACAGAAAAGGGTGGTTGGCAGATAGAAAAGGATAGCCAACCAGCCAATGGGCCATCCAGATAGACATGGAGAAAGCAGGATAGACAGTATGTAGACAATCCTTGAGGCAGCGCATAGATTAATAGAAATTAATTAATTTAAGTTAAAATAAAGTTACCTAGAAATAAGCCTAAGATAAGGCTGAGCATTCCTAATTAATAATAATTCTCCATGTGATGATTTAGGGGCTGGCAGTCCAAGAAAGCCTGCTACATTTAGTGCCCAATGTGGGACACATATTTCTACATATGGCCCAAGAAAGCTGAGGAAAAAAATACTGATATGGTTTCCTAGTAGTCCAGTGCTCACAGCATACAGAGGTGCAGCTCTGCCATTCAGTGAGCACTTGAGCAACCAGCACAGTAAGTAGAAATAGCAAGCTAAGTAAAAATGCCTGCTACAGTGCAGGCACAAACTTCCTAGAGCCAGGACTGTTGAATAAAGCTGGTTAGATGTAGCTCCTAGTTGAAGGCAGCTCTCTGCCAGGCCCACAGGCATGAACCTGAGGCAGGAGGAGTCAGCCACCAGAACCCTGGCAGAGGGTCCAGCTGCTGCTAAGCAGTTTAAGGTTTGGCCCACATGGTCAGAAAATGCTAGAGACACACAGTAAAGTAAGTCCAAACCAAAGAAACCTCTAACTCTAAACCGGTTACAGCATATTTAAAAATGTGTGTAGATACTTAAGAAAGAAAAGGAAATGGGTATCGACAGTCAAAGGAAAGAATAAATAGTTTGAAAGTAATAGTATCTAAAGAAAGAGTAAAGTAATATAAAGGAAAAAGTCACATAAGGGTGGGAATAGACAGGGAATCTAGATCCTGTATGGTGTAGTGTTGACAGAATTTTTTGAATGCTGGTGAGTGAACAGCTGCTGAGAGAGACTGGATTGTAAAAGGGAGTGATGAATTAAGCCAGCCTAGATACTTTAGGAATGTCTTAACTTTAAAATGGAATTCAGAAAATATATTAAATTGGGGAGAGGTTATGCTTTTGTTCTACAGGAGGCTGTGGATTCCTTCAAGGTTAATAGAGATTAGGTTTGACTGGGGGAGATCACCTGAAAATCTTGGCAACAGACATAAAGAAATAAACCAAGAAAAACTATAGGACTGGTGATGTATATGCTGATCCCTCTACATGAAAACAGTTCTGAGACTGGACAACAAATGTTCCAACTATTTTTCCCAGGAGTTGGCTATTGTCTCAATGTTCTCAGGGTACCCTGGAAATGCTGTCATTCCGAGACAACATGAAACAGTCTAGAAAACATAACGCCCACATTCCCAAGAGGTAGGTGGTTTGGGGTCATTCCATAGGTTATGGATGTTTGTTATCATTTAGAGGGGATATAGGAATAGGATAAAAAGATGATTATTAACCTCAAATATTTTACATTGGTATGGATTTTGGTATATTGATACAAATTTAAAGTTATTTTTGTTATACTGTATGTATGTTTCTATTCTTGTTTGGGGCATTATGCTTATGCAGCTCATTTAAAAATGTAATGTATAGCCAAGCGGTGGTGGCGCATGCCTTTAATCCCAGCACTCAGGAGGCAGAGCCAGGCAGATCCCTGTGAGTTTGAGGCCAGCCTGGACTACCAAGTGAGTTCCAGGAAAGGCGCAAAGCTACACAGAGAAACCCTGTCTCGAAAAACCAAAAAGAAAAAAAAGTGTAATGTATAATTAAGAGACGCAGGTTAGTAGTTAGTCATCTATAACAGTCAAACTCATAGTAATATTAGTATGTTTTTAAGGTTGAACAGATACACTTTAGATAGATGCTCTTCAAACACTTCAGAGACCTACAGAATATGGCATTTAAGATGTTTTAAAAAACGTAAGTTTTTTCATGACTGCAAGACATGTCTACTCCCGGCAGCACCAATCTACTTAAAAAAAAGGATAACAGGCATTGAAAAACTTCCATATGGAGTTTGTTTTCATTGTGACAAAGCTAGCCATTTGAGGAAAAAAACAACTGTCCTTGCCTAAACTGCTCTCAGTATGCTTTATAAACTTGACAAGCCAGACATAAAGGATAAATACTGCTGGATTTTGCCAAGATGAGGAAGGACAGTCCTTCAAAATTCCTGCTTCATTAAAAAAAGTCTACCAGATATTCTAGGTCCATAGGTGAAAGATGGGTACTCCAATGTTGCAGAAGAAGTTTGGGTAATGTCCAGGGAACCAGATGTCTGTTCTTTCTACATTTTTGATAGTGGCTTTCACTGCACGTCCTGTTTTCTCATGTAATATTATATCCTTCTGGGGTCTTTGATGGAGTTGAAGACTGGAGAGTTATAGTTACAATTTTCCTTAATATTGATAGAAGACAAATTAAGTAGAAAACTTTGGATTCGTCAAGATAGGATAAATGATGGAGTATTTTCTCTGAATTTGCCATATACAAATGGACTGGATATTGTAAATATAATTCTTACTTGACAATTGTTCTTATTGTATATAGTTTTACTATGTTAAAGTTAAAAACTTTCCTTTTTATTTAGACAAAAAAAGGGGGAAATATTATGGAATAGAATATTTGTTTAACTATGTAAAGATATGTTTCTGCCTCACTTTGCCTGACTAAGGCACCTGATTGGTCTAATAAAAAGATGAATGGACAATAGCTAATCAGAGGAGAGATAGGCAGGGCTGCCAGACAGAGGAATAGCCAGCCAGCCAGGATCCAGCTAGCTGGGGGCCAGACAGACACAGAGGAAGCAGAAAAGTAGGATGGACAGTACATAGATGAGGTAAATGAGCCTCGGGGCAGCATGTAAAATAGCAGAAATGAGTTAATTTAAGTTAAAAAATTAGCTAGAAATAAGACTAAGCTAAGGCTGAGCATTCATAATTAATAATGTCTCCATGTCATTATTTGGAGGCTAGCAGTCCAAGAAGCCTGCTACATTATCCTTTAACTTTAAAATTCTTTGAACACACCAAAAAGGTGGCAGAGAAAGAACTCAAAACCAGGTAGAGTGTGGAATGAGTATGGAATTTTCCATGCACTGAAGGATGAGGTTAAAAAAATTGATGAGCAATCATCAATAAACATCAGACTCTACCTTATCTCGTTTTCTTAAGGTCACATCCTCTTTTGAACCTTTGAAGGGAAATTTGTCACTAAACATATTTCTTTTTCCATATCTCTCTTATGTAAGAGAGAAAGGGCTGGAGAAATCCTAGGAAAAGAAAGAGGCAAGAAGAAAAAAAGAGCCAATGGTGCTATAAAATGCAAGAAAGCCCTTCTAAATAATAAAAGTAATATGAAGTGGGATGTGCCTTTGACATTCCCCAAAGCTCCTGGACAATCCCCTCTTCATTTTAAGCAAGAATTCAATTGGTTCTTTACTACCTTTACACTTAGATTTCTTACCATGTACAACACCTGAGGCTGTGATAGTCTACTGTTTAAGCATATCCCTTTGTTGTGGAATATTCCTTTACACTGTGTGAAGATGTGTCACTGTGATTGGTTTAACAAGAAGCTGAATTACTTGTAGCTACACAGAAGGGAACAGGCAGGATTTCTTTTTTTTTTTTTTGTTTTGTTTTTCGAGACAGGGTTTCTCTGTGTAGCTTTGCGCCTTTCCTGGAACTCACTTGGTAGCCCAGGCTGGCCTCAAACTCACAGAGATCCGCCTGGCTCTGCCTCCCGAGTGCTGGGATTAAAGGCGTGCGCCACCACGGTGCGGCCCAGGCAGGATTTCTGAGGAGAGAGGGAACTTTGGGAAGAAGGGAAGCAGGAGAAACCAGTGAGCCTCTGAAGAAGTCGAACATATGGTACAGAGCAGAGGTAACTGAGCCACATGGCAGAACATAGATTAAGAGAAGCAGGTTAATTTCAGTTAAAATAACTATTAGGGATATGCCTAAGCTAAGGGCCAAAATTTCCTAATTCAATAAGTCTCCAGGTTGTTATTTGTGGTCTGGCAGTCCTGATGAAAATGTATTACTATATCCCTTTGTGCATTCTTTGGACTCTTATTAGAAGAACTGCTTAACTTTGACTGCCTTGTTGGCTTCAGGATAATTTACAGGATAGAGTTTAATTGTAGTGGATCCTAATTCCTTTTATCCCCAAAGGCTCTCAAAGCAATGATCTTGGAATGATCCAGACCTGGAAATTCTCACCTTCCTCTCATCTCTAGGACTACTTTTCTTGTTTCCTTTGATGTTACTTTAAAATATTCTCACCTTAGGCCTGCAATAGAACTGAAATGTCCTATGTGCATGTGGGTAGCACTGATTGGATTTGGTAGGATGAATAAGAACTGAAATCCTCATGTACATTGTGACCTGTTCTTGTATCAACTCTTCCTACACTTTCTCTTTTCTAAATTTATCTTAAACATCAGAATTCTATTTATCATAATCACTCAAAAACCCCAGTAATCTTAAATACAGTTATCTTAGTCGTTTTGTTTTTTGAAGTTTATTTTATTATTTTGTTCATACAGCTGTTTTTCCTGCATATATATTGGTCCATCACATGTGTGTGCTTCTGTCAGAAGCCAGATGAGGGCTTTGGATTCCTTGAAACTGCTGTTATAGATATCTGGTCATAAGATGCTATGTGGGTGCTGAGGCTAGAACCGTGGATCTTCTGGAATAGCAGCCAATTCTCTTAACTGAACCATCATTACAGCCCTTAATTATAAATTTGTTTTAGAATTCAAGATCTTTCTTTAAATTCAATGTGTATTGCTTCTCATAGCTCAGAATGAAATATGGCTTGAGAAGAACTGAGCTTTGCCTACATCCTTTCCCATCCTTTGGAAATGGAATTTACACTGGATTTCTGCTGGAAAAGATACCTTGAACAGTCTTTGTCTCATGGAAATAACATGAAGATGGGGATTCAGTGAACTTGAACTTTTTACTTACTTGGTATACAACTAATAAAATTACTAATTCTTGCCGGGCAGTGGTGACGCATGCCTGTAACCCAAGCACTCAAGAGGCAGAGGCAGACAGATCTCTGTGAGTTCAAGGCCAGCCTGGGCTACCAAAGGCACAAAGCTACACAGGGAAACCCTGTCTTGAAAAAACAAAAAAAAATTACCAATTCTTTCTGAAATCACATCCTCATATACAGAATGAAGATGGTGCTTTTTAATAGGACTGTTGTAAAAATTAAGTGAAAAAGCCTATAGAAAGTGTGTGTGTCAATACTTGATGTTTGCCTTCAGTTTTAATTATTGAATGACTCAAATAATTATTTAAAATCAATTTAATTTATTCAACATTCAATTAGAATCCTGAATCATAAAACTGACCAGATCATAGTAAAAACTTTTTAAAAGTACACAATGTCTCTCTTTTCCTAGAATATCTTTCCTCCACTGACCAAGCCAGGTACAAATATCTAGCTTAAGATAGTAGTTATAAACAAGCATTTACTAAAGTTTCATTGTATATTCAACATTATGGCCATAAATAGAGCAAGGCCTCATCTTGTAAGGAGTTTATAATCTAGACAGACTAAACTGCATTTGGGCAGTTAAGCAGTATCATGACTTTTAGAAAGGAATTCTCAAATATAAAAAAATCTTCACTGTGAACTAGATTGCATATTAAATACTTACTTCAGAATCCCACAATTTGTATTTGTGACACACTGCTACATAATTTTGACACTTAGCCACTTTTGAAAGCTGTATTTCTTTTTTATTAGTTTTGTTTAATTTTTCATACACTATATTTTGATCATGTTCTTTCCTCTTCTCTAGCTCCTCTCAGTTCCTCCCCATGCCAAACTTCATGTTTTATTTCTCTAAAAGATGAAACAGGGAAAACAAAAATAAAACAAAGCAAAAATCAAAATAGACAGACAAACTAAATAAAAAGAAAAACAGACATGAACAAAACAGAACAAAAAGTGTGCAAAACTAAAACTAAACATAGAGTTTGTTTTGTGATGGCCAACTACTCCTGGGATGTGGCCTGCCCTAGAGTATGGTTCATGTATATACCCAGTGAGACTCCATTGAAGAAAATTGATTTTTAATTTCCCAGAAGGTAACAATTTTCAGTAGCTTTCTAAGTTAGGGATGAAATTTTGTGTCCACATTCCTTATCAGTGCTGATATACATGTTTGAACCAATGTAGGTCTTCTGTGTGCATGTACCATACCCATAGAGCAGAGCATTCTTCAACAGTAATAAAAGAAACTATTTCTTGCAATGTGTGGGAACTATCACAAAGACCCACAACTGTATAATGTGCAAAGAGTGAGAGACTTTGGAGCACTCAGTCCTAAATGGGATGTCTTCATCAAACCCCTCCGTCAAAGCATAGGAATCTATATGGAAGAGGAGGTAGAAAGACTGTAACAACAGGAAGTAGTGTTTTTCAGGCACAACAGTAATGTTGATGCATATATGAACTCAGAGAGTTGTACTTGTAAAAAAATTACTCATTACTGCATAGATGATTTTATAGCTCAAATTATATCATATTTGAAACTCTAGGAAGATGTGCTTGTCTAAACATTAAAAACTGTATTAATTTCTCAACATCAACATTTTCTAAGATTCCACTGTAACATGAATTTAGTTTTTGAACTTTTTGTTCTGTTAAATTGCTTTTTTTCACCATGCAAACTTGGCTGGCCTGGAACTCACCATGTAGACCAGGATGACCTCAAAACTCACAGAGATGGGGTTCTGAGATTAAAGGCATGTGCCACCAAGCAACTTTGAAGATCCTTTAGACAAGTAACATGAAGAAAAAATTTTTGAAGTGAAAATAACATGCACTGAAAGATTTACAGAAGTTTCTCAGTGGTACAACTAAATTTATGACTAAGAAAATAATTTATAAGTAACAAAATAATGAATAAGTAAATGTATTAATACATATGGTGTTTAAACCTTCAAACTTCTCTATCTAATGTAACCTGCCCAAATTCTCCAAATCTCTTCCTATAGAGAGAATAGATGCCATTTAATGTATAATATGCTCAAAGGCAATTGCCATTAGACTCTACACTGCCATCTGGTAAGGTTGCATGAAATACTTTAACCATCAAAGCAGTTATTTCACGGAAGATAAAAGTAACTTGTTATATTAATGTTTCACAAATTCTGCTTTAAACAGACACAGTTTCTAATGCAGTTTTTAGCTTTGAGCCACATCAAAAAGCAAAACAAAAGATAAAGCTTACAAATTTCACTCACTCACTGGTATTACTAAACCACCATTGATTGATTACATATATTTCCTAGGCACTGCCTACAACAGATGCTCTATAAGGCCTCATTCACCATCTCCTAGCTCTCACCATGATCTTTATTAAACAACATTTGGTTTTTTTTCCAGTCAGTTACCTGACTTTCCTCATGAGAGTTTTTCTAGACTAAGCTAGAGTAGAATGTGGGCCCCAGTGTTGGGAGATAATGCCTAAGGGAGCAATCTTCAATTAATGAAGAATGAAAGTTGATGAATATGTATACAAGAGAAGAGGCAATACAGACAGAGGGAATAGTATCAAAAAAGCCTAATATACTTATCCTCAACTCCCACCAACTTTTACACCAAACACACACACACACACACACTTTGGAAATTTTTGGTATTGGGGTATTTAATACACTGGGAAATATATATATATATATATATATATATATATATATATATATATATATATATATATATTAAAACTTAGAAGGAATTTCTTGCTTGATAGTCTTCCAGTGGCCTCAAATGTATTTTGTATTCACATAACAAGTCTTTTGTGCAATTTGTGCCCACGTTCAACTTGATCTACTCAAATGACTCCTCTATAGCCAATAGAATGCCCTATAAGTTGTCTATATAGCTCATGGACTCAGTTTTAGGAAAATTAGCTGCTTTTCCTGTTTAGCAGACCTAAAATACCACATAAGAACTCCTAGATCCATCAAGAAGCCAACAGAAGAACCATTCGAACTACATAATTATGAGAAATAATATTAAAAGGTTTCCACCTAAAGCCAATACATTTAGGTTTAGAGTAAGAGCAGCTGGGGAAGTAGCTAGGTGGGCAGAGTGCTGTGCCAGAGGCTCTGGGTTCATTCCTTAGCACCACATAAACTAGAGTGGTGGTACACACAGGCCTAGAATCCTAGACATCCAGAGAATCAAAACAGGTGATAGAAGGCAAAGATGTTGCTTCCCACTTATAAAATGGTGATAACTGTGTACTATAGAATTAAAAGTAAATATTAGGTGTCCTGGCTAGTTTTATGCCAACTTGACACAAGTTAGGGTCATCTGAAAGCAGGGAATCCCCACTTGAGAAAATGCCTCCAGAAGATAAAGCCGTAAAAAGCTTGTTGGAAATTTTCCTGATTAGTGATTAATGGGGGAGGGTCCAGCCCATAGTGGGTGGTGCTATCCCTGAGCTGATGGCTCCTGGTTCTATAAGAAAGCAGGCTGATCAAGCCATTAGAACCAAGCCAGTAAGCAGCACTCCTCCATGGCCTCTATATCAGCTCTTGCCTCCAGGTTCCTACCCTGTTTGAATTCCTGGTCTGAAGGAAGTGGAAGCTGAATAAACCCTTTCCTCCCATAAGTTTCTTTGGTCATGGTGTTTCATCACAGAAACAGTAACCCTAACTAAGATATTCGAGTAAAAAGTTATTAATTCTACAGAAAAGGGGTTAAGATGGATATGGTGATATTCCTGAACAGTATTATGCAGAACTTGTGATGATAAAGAAGACACAGGAAAAGAAATTCTAAAGCATATCAGGATTCAAAATTTTTCTAAGTCACATTCTAGGAATCAGGGCAGAGGTAGCCTTAACATGAGCCCTAAGATTCTTACATTGGGCTAGGAGAACTTACACAAGAATCACTAGAAGAAAATATTATCTACTTTATTGTTCAAAGGGCACATTTTTAAGTCTATGAGGAATGAAAGGGGAGACTTCAGAAAAGTATTTTTAAGAAATATGGCAACAATATAAAATAGTATATTAATACCATTTTTCAAGAGCTGAAATATTTTTTAAAAAGATATAAAACTGGATAGATTCACAGGAAATAAAAAATCAGTGTCCACACACTCATTCATTCTGAAGCACAAGAGATGGGCTGGAGAACATTCCTATGAGGATTGTGGCTACTCGGGGCAAAGAAATCAATCAACACCCCCCTAAATAAGTAACCCAACTTTTAGTATGTGTGTGTGTGTGTGTGTACACGTGTGTGTGTGTGTGTGTGTGTGTGTGTGTGTGAGAGAGAGAGAGAGAGAGAGAGAGAAAGAGAGAGAGAGGAGAGAGAGAGAGAGAGAGAGAGAGAGAGAGAGGGAGAAATGCTTTAAAATTAGCAGGAGGGAATACAAAAATACCTAAATATATAAAATTCATAATGAAATCACATCTATATTCAATATAAAAGCAATTAATAAATGAGGAAAATATATAAAAACTATTAAGGCTAAGCATGAGTATGATGAAAAATAATAGAAGATTAGAAATATGGGAGGACAAGAGTTCGAAAATAAAATACAAGCAGAAGTAGACATATGGAAAGAATCAAAAAAGGATCATTGCTGGGGCTGGAGAAATAACTCAGCACTTAGTAACACTTCTTATACTTGCAGATGACCCTGATTCAGCTCCCTACACCCACATGGCAGCTCACAATTGTCTTTAACTGCAGGATGATACCATGCTTCAGTCAGAGTGAATTTCCTACTCTCCCAAGCACTAACAGACTATATTGTTAGTATAGTGTTATGAACTGAATTTTCCAAACATGCCTACAACAGTATCTCCCATATGACAATATTTTGAAAAAAAATGACCTCGCCTTTGATTCATTGAGAGGCAAAATATAATCCTCATCCCTTCAGTCTGAATTCAGACTGGTAACTTGCTTATAATAATAGAATGTGGCTAAAGTAATGCTGTGTAGCTTGCAAAGGTACAACTTAAAAAGGCTTAATATTTTTTGCTTTTTGTCTCTGATTGTTCTTAGTTAGAATCTAATCACCATTCTCATGGAAGTGCAATGTACATTATAAGCCATGTGCAGAATATCTCTGATCAATAGTCCTGCCTATCCCCATAGGTGACTTCTCCCAGATTTGTGGGCAAAGTCTCCCAGTCATTCTAGCCACCAGCTCTCATGTCATTAAAAGTAATTAGATTTTTGATATGAAGACCCAGTCATTATAGAACAAAAATCATTTTAACTACATCCCACCTATCCTGTCTCAATTTTTTACTTCCAGAATCTATAATTAGTAAAAGAGAGTATTGTTTTACACTATTATATACTGGAGATACTTGTTACATAGTAAATGATAAATACAAGGGTTCTAAGCAAATAACTTACCTTTTTCCCTGTCTGCATCCTACTCATACTTTTATGTCCCCTCTTACCTAACATTTTCTCTAGCAAGTAATGATAAGCTTTTGGTGACACCTTAATTTTAAAATAAGTTTCTACCCACTCCTTTCCTAATTTGATTTCCCTAGATAGAGAAACTCTGCAGGCCCCATCCCCACTGTACCCATATGTGCCCATAGAAAGAACCAGGAATTTCAAATAACTGTGTAATATAAGCAAAGGGATGGAAATTCTAAGCAAGGATCAAAGGAAATACTAGAAATCAAAAACACTACAATAAAAAGGAAGAAAGTAAAACACATTGTAATAGAAAGGAAGAACTCCTTTGATAGGGTCATTGGTAGA
The DNA here is from genome assembly GCF_903995425.1 of Onychomys torridus. Classification (NCBI taxonomy): domain Eukaryota; kingdom Metazoa; phylum Chordata; class Mammalia; order Rodentia; family Cricetidae; genus Onychomys; species Onychomys torridus. The sequence goes on along the minus strand of NC_050466.1, from coordinate 66,505,730 downwards.
TACAATACAACCAATACAGGCAAAAAAAAATCACCTTAAAGATATGACTGAAGAAACTTCCAAGGACATGGGCAATTTGTGCTGAATATAAAGAATATAGACTTTTAAAAATTATAAAGTCTGCACCAATGGAACATGATATCCAAGAACTCCTGGATAACTATATTACACTTTAGGTATAATAATAGCATTCTCATCTGTCATCTATATTTTTCAAAAAGCTAATTACAGATGATTAATGTGTTACACGTGTATTCATTCATGTAGGAGGAAGTCTACATTATGCATCACACAGAGAAGCTTGAAATGTTGACAAAATCTCAAATTCTGAGTAATAGAAATATGCTAATAAAATACACTAATAGCATGTATACTTCCATAAGGGAGAAAATCTCACTGGGGATGTTTCTGTAATTTATAAATAAAATTTTTCTTTTAGACATTCTTAGTGTGAGGCACATTAGCAGAAAGAATTTGAGGTAGATTCTCAATGTAAAGTATGAAAAAGGAAACCAGAATAGGATTCTAGAGCAGGATTATCCAACAGAATTATAACTTAGGCCACAAGCTGAATTTTAATTTCTCTTCTTTAAAATACACACACAAAAATATCAATGCAATACTAAATTTTATTTTATTCATTCTACTCAAAATATCAACATCTAATAATGTTAAAAATTATTAATGACAGTTTACATTCTTTTTTCCACACTGAATCATCTAAAGCCTATGTTTTAACTGCTCAATAGTTACATTAACCTAAGGCTACTTACCTTTAGAGTCTGAAATGTGAATGTGTGGCTCTGAATAACCCAGGGGCTTGCTAAAGTGCAAAATTTGGATTTCACCCAGACGTACTAAACCAGAATTTGCATTTTAACAAGATTCCCACTCCCTGAGGTGATTCATGCACAGTAAAATTTGAAATGCTCTGTTTTAGTGTGACAGCATTCCTAGAAAAATGGAAGAGGAGAAGAGAGACAGCAGTGCAAATTCAAATGTGTTCTAATAAGCTACCAGCAAGTACATATTCTGCTGGTCTTTGAACTCGATTTATATGAAAAAAAAAAATCCTAAACGTTGACTTCAGAAGTAGTCACTGAATAGTTTTATATTTTCCAATACCATATGAGGTCAAATATGAATTAGCCTAAGTTGAATGACCTTTGTCCACTTGGAATGAATGACAAGAGCATAGCAGATAAAAGTATCAAACCCCAACAGCAGCACTATTATTAACATATTAAATCTGTGAAAATAACAAAGGAATTGCTATGAACTGCCAATGGTTATGAACAACTAGAATGTAGGTCAAAGTTGTCAGAGAAGGTAGATAATCTGCCTACAAGAAAAGAAGTCTCAGCAAGGCTACAAAAGAGAAATTAGCATCCTTAATGAAAAGGTGAAAGGGGAGATTGGAAAGACTAGGTTCTACCTCATGTAAAGATCACTATTCCTAGCCTTCCATTGCTTTCTAAGGTGAGGAGAGTCCAAATTTTTAGTGTACATGCTTATCAGTAAAAACTCAAGACACATCCCCAGGTAATACACACTTATTTAAAAGTTAAATGTACTTACACCATTAACACACACATTAAATACTAATTAAAATTAACTGCTTCCTAATATATCATCTTTATTGAAACAATATATGCATCTGAACTCATGTACTGGTTATCTATTCCACAAAGTTTTTGGAAACCACTTCTCTAAGTCACTAATTTTATTTTCAGGAAAAAAAAAAAAACCTTAGTATTCTTCTAGTAGCACATAGCATAGAGTTATGCAATAAAGAGAGGCACTGAGTGGTAGGAGCCAGGACAAAATAGGCCAGGAAACTGAAAATTGCCAATGTTAACCCCTGGTAGAGGTCAACCTCACACTAACCCTAACTAACTAACTAACTAACTAACTAACTAACTAACTAACTATATATATATATATATATATATATATATATATATATATATATATGGACCTATAATCTACAATGGGCTTAATGAGGAAATGTCCTTCCTTGGCCCTCAAAGTCACAGTTTACTACTTAAAGAAGTCTAATCAAGCATCAGATGATGAACTTGTTTAGTTCTTCTTGCCCAAGGTTTCTGTAGATATTTGAAATATTGATGCAGTTAGTCACAGGTTGTTCGATGCACTTAAAGTAGTCCATATAAGCTGAAATCTCTATGCTGCTTTTGGTGTGTCTACAACAAAACATGGCCCAACTTTAAATATGTGTTATGCCTGAAATGCAGAACATGCCAATGGCCCAGATCCCTAATTATCATTAAACTAAAAATTTATTCTATCACTTGCCATCCACCACATTCAACACTGTATATACTCACCTCTAAGGTCATCATTAAGCCACTTTATAATATTAGAGTCAGGCTTCTTTGCTTGGTCAACTTTATGGAACATTATCTAATTTTAGGCAACCTACTGCAAGTCTGCATCTTACTGTTATATTTGTGTCATAATGCACTTTCTATGACCTCATTTGGATGGCTATCATAAATATGCAATAATTGTTCCTTATATACCTGTCTCTACTTGCTTTTAGTATACTCTTCAATAATTCTATGCTTGGGGAGCTGGAGAGATGGCTCAGTGGTTGAGAGCACTGACTGCTCTTCCAGAGGTCCTGAGTTCAATTCCCAACATCCACATAGCAGCTCATAGCTGTCTATAACTCCAGGATTTATCACCCTCACACAGACATACATGCAGGCAAAACACAAATGCTTCTAAAATAAAAATAAATTATAAAAAAAATAATTTTATGCTTGTACTGCTTGTATCATTTTGTCACTTTTCAGTTGAGGGGCTGGACCAAACTTGCCAGAATTCATATTTAGAGAATCCCCTCCACTGTATTGTGATTCTTCATCTTTCATAATCTTCCTAGAAGACATTTCTGAGGGATTTCTCAGAAGATGGATACAACATTTTCTGTGACTGGTGACAATCTGACTTCACAAGTGGCTTTTTTGAGAAGTTACTAAGACTGACAAGTTAACATCACATAAATCTCCCATGTTCCAAACCTTTAAAAAGTACATTTCCTTTTACCAGCCAGGGCACAGAGAAATGCTTCTGTTCCTCTGAAAGAAAAACATCAACAAATTTGCTCAGAGTCTCTGATATTTTGTGGACATACCCTATTTCTCCCTTATAGACTTAAAGAAAATACATATAACATTTGATGGTTTAAAAAAATCTTATAAATCTCCCTCCGATGTTTAATAATTCCATTATTCTTTCTGGAATGATGTAGCAGCCAGTAGAGACATCTTGTGGAACTCAGCTCATGGGTAAATGTTCAGTCTCATGCTGTTTTAACAACATTGGCTCCATCATCAGTGCAAATAGAAACAGTGGAAAGAATGTGAGGAATGAGATATTTATTTGGAATTTCAGCTCTTATTATGGTTTCCCACTGCACTGAAGGTGTGCTTTCTGGGAGATGAGGAACCAGCCCAGTGCCACAGAGTCCCCTGGGAGAACTTCCTCAATATTTGCTGGTAATGATTATGATGTAATTTCATGAGGCAGCCATCAGTTAAAAAACTCTGTGAATCTAAATCAGCCCTGATTTAACTTGCCCTTCAGGAAAGGTTAAAATATGGAGAAACTCAAAGAAAGCCTTTGGAGAAATATACTGCAGTTTTAAATGAATACAGAAGCTGTATGCACCCTTTTAAAGAGGGATGTTCCATTTTTCAATTTCCTTTTTAGTGTCTCCTCTTAGTCTAAGCAAAATAAATGCTAGCTTAATTATATACAAATGTGATTAATTCTAGAACAAAATGCAACTCTTTTCACCATCTCAAAATAAATGGTGTTGGAGTTGGGCCTGCCAACTTGCAACATTTTCAGTAGGGGGTGGTATTCCTAATATAAGTAACTTGATCCCCCATTCTTCCTGTTGTGTTGACTGTTTACTCAGCAGCGAACCTGGCACATCTTTCAAGGTTAGATTTGAAAACTTCTGTAGTACTATATAGCGCATCCTTGCTTTGAATGTTAAAATCACATGGAGAGGGGTGCTGGAGAGATGATTCAGTGGCTCAGAATGCATATTGCACTTGTAGAGAACCTGATCTCAGCAATGATAGGCAGCACACAACTGTAGCTGAAAGTTTTCCTGTGTCTCTCCCACTTGTGTCCTCTCAAGTAAACACTAACTGCACGGCCATGGCTCAAGCCTTTTGTTAGCTAGCTCTTATATTTTAAATTAGCCCATAACTATTAATCTATGTATAGCCACATGTTCCATGGATTTACCTGTGTCCCATTACATGTTGCTCCTTGGGCAGCTCATTGGTGTCTCCCCATTGCCTTCTTCCCGTCTCTCTAAATATCCTGCCTGCCTCTAAGCTGCCCTGCCATACACCAAATAGCTTTATTTATCAACCAATCAGAGCAACACATATTCACAGTGTACAGAAAGACATTCCCCCATCACTTCTTCTTTTTATCTAAACAAAAGGAAGGTTTTAACTTTAGCCTGTTAAAATTACATATAAAAAAACAGTTAGCAAGCAAGAATTATAGTTACAATATCTAGTTTATTTGTATTTTGTAAAATTAAAGAAAATATTCTATCTGTCCTACATTTGTGAGTCTAAGGTTTCATATCTAACTTATCTCTTATTATAGCGAAGGAAAATTATAACTATCTAGTTTTCAACTACATCAAAGACCCCAGAAGGATATATTACCTAAGAAAACAGGAAAGGCATTGTAAGCAATTTCCAAAAATCTAGAATGACAGAGACAGCTGGCTACCTGGCCAGTCACCTAAAGTTCATCTGCAATTTGGGGCATCTATCTTCAGCCTATAGGTCTTGAGTTTTTTAATTGCTTCTCCATGTGTCCTGTAGAATATCTGGTAGTCTCCTCTGTGAAGCAGAAACCTGAAGTACGATTTCATCTTGAAAAGTTCAGTGGTCACCTCCCTATGGTCCTACATGTCCATTTTATACAACATTTTGTCAAGCAGTTTTAGAATCTTTTTTTTAAAGCTTTCTCAGGTTTTAGGTCCCATGTTTTGGTGCCATTTTGTAGCTGAAGTTTTCCTGTGTCCCACCCAGTCCACAGCTTCTCAAACCCAAGTAAACACCCAGAGGCTTATATTAGTTAAAACTGCTTGGCCATTAGCTCAGGCCTACCACTGAATAACTCTTACACTTAAACTCAGCCCATTTCTGTTAATCTATATGTTGTCACACTTTCCATGGCTTTAACTGTGTGCCATGACATGCTGCTCCCTGGACAGTGGGCTGACATCTCCTCACATATTCACAGTGTACAGAAAGACATTCCCCCCCATCACACAACTACCTATGACTCATACTCCAGGGGGATCTTATGCCTCTGGCTTCTTCAGTCACCTATATTCATACACATATACTCATAAACAGATGCATGATTTAGAAATAAAGTCAATCCTTCAATCATTTTTTTAAAAGAATCACATGCATAGATTTGAAAAACCACCCACCAGCTTGCCTTCACTAGTATTTTTAGAACTCTAAGATATTCCCTGTGTACCTCCAGCAAGAAGCACTGACCTATACTTTGAACATTTAGCTATCTAAGCCCTGTAATATGCACCTAATATGTAAGTCTCCAAATATATAAAACAAATATTAATAAACCCAAAAGAAGAGTTCAACTATAGTACAATAATGACACCCCACTTTCAGCAAAGAACATTGTACCCAATGGAAAATCAACACAGGAAACAGGAGAGTTAAATGTACCTAAGACCAAACAGAATGAACAACTAAAGAACATTCCACCTAATATTTGCCAGGTACACAGTTTTTTTTTCACTGGTACATAGGATCCTCCAAGATATGGCACATGATTGGTCAGAAAGTTAATTTCAATTTTTTGTTTCAGTGCTAGAGATTGAAGCAGTAGTCCAGTAGTTCTGCACTTGCTAGACAGGACTCTACCACTGAGCTACATCCAAAGCCCATTCTGAACAAACTTTTTTTTAAGTCAAATCATGTCAGGTATTTTTTCTTATGAAAATGCAACTAGAAAGCAATAGTAAAAACAAAAAAAAATCAAAGTACACAAATACATGAAAATGAAACAACTTACTTTTCAACCATTAGTGGTACAAGGAAAACAAAGATTTTTTAAAGTTTAAAGTTTCTTGAAACAAATTAAAAGTGAGTCTTGGGCTAGGGAGATAGCTCAGTAGCTAAAATATTTGCTGTGTAAGCATAAGAAACTGAGTTTAGATCCCCAGCACCCACATAAAAGCCAGGTGTGACAATGTGCATCTATAATCTCAACACCAACAGGGAGAGGGGGAGGGAAAAGACAGATCCTAAAGGCTCACTAGCAAACTAATGTAGCTAAAATAGCAAGATGCAGGTTCAGTGAGATGGATGACAGAAGACACCCACTGATGATCAATGACCTTCACATTTGTATCATTTGTATGCACAGGTAAGTACACTGCACGTACCAACATAAACACACCACCACCATAACACACACAAAAAAAAATTTAATGAAAAAAAAAAGCCAAATAGGATGGTATAAAGCCCATGAGGTCTCAACTATGCACAAAGAACTACAGGCAACTAAGAAATGCTGAGCTCTGAAGAAATAATCTTGCCCAGGGAAGAGCATACCAATTGGTTATTCAATGCCAAATGATAGTTCTGAAAACATACATACAAGTAACATTATACAGACTGAGCAGAATGTACTTAGGAATACATACATATACATATACATATACATATACATATACATATACATATACATATACACACTTAACAATTTATGATAAAAAGAGGCCATAAATTTAAAGGGAGAAAGGAGGGATATATGGGAGGGTTGAACAGAGGAAAGAGAAGGGTGAAATGATGTAACTATATTGTAACCTTTAAAAAAATAAATAAAAAAATCAAATGGACTCCTAATACTATACAACCTTCAGGACAGAGTAAAAGCAGTATTGATATGAAAGTCCACATCTATCAATACTCACATCACAACAGTAGGAAGAGTTCAGATAAAACCATATCACTCTATCTCTAGAAAACTGGTAACATATGAAAACCAAAATTAGTACAGGAAAGGAATAAATATCAGAGTAGAAATTGATGAAACTAAAAATACAATGATCAACAAAACAGACAGTTGTTAGAGAAAAGAAAAGAAAAATAGACAAACCCTTAAGTCAATTAAGGCAAAGAGAAAATATGCAAATAAATAGAATTACAGATAAAATGGGAAATATTATGGCTGATAACACAGAAATACAAAAGGTCATTAGATTATTATAAGCAAGTATATGGCAACAAAATAGGATACCCCACAAGAAATGATCAAATTCCTAGACATATATACCTTGCCAAGGCTGAATTATGAACAAACAAAAAACTTGAACAGAACAATAAAAGTAATGAAATCAAATGGGTGTTTAAAAGCCTCTCACAAGAAAATCCTAGAACCATATGGCTTCACTGTTGCTTTCTAAAAAATATTTAAATAACTAGTATAAATTTTACTTAAAGTTCCAAACAGCCAGCTCATACACTAAGGACAGGTCCGGGTCCCACAGCCTGGGTGCCTCCCAAACAGTTCAAGCTATTCAATTGTCTCACTTATCCAGAGGGCCTGATCCAGCTGGCTGTTTGGAACCTTGGGCTTACACAGGGACACTTTGCTCAGCCTGGAAGGAGGGGACTGGACCTGCCTGTACTGAATCCACCAGGTTTAAATGAATCCCCAGGGGAGTCTTGGCCCTGGAGGAGATGGGAATGGAGGGGAGGGGCTGGGGGAAGGTGGGGGTGGGAGCGGGAGGGGGGAGGACAGGGGAACCCATGGCTGATGTGTAAAATTAAAACACAAATATAATAAAAAATTTTCCTTAAGTTATTCCAAAAATTATAAGGAGAAAATTCTTCCAAACAAATTCTGTATATTACAGTGATGCCAATACTTGGTCAGGACCCAACAGGAAGGGCAACGACTGCACAATTTGTTGAGGGCCATGGATGGAAAAATCATCAGCAAAGTCTAATAGTTCATTAAAAAGATTGTTCACCACAACCACATGGAAAATTTCCCAAGGTTGCAAACATGGTTCAATTTAGGAAATACAATAAGTATACATGATATATCACATCAACAGAATGAAATTGGGCAATGCCATATAATAATACATGAATAAATAAAGAAATAGCATTTGAAAAAATTTAACAGGCCTTCATAAAAAAAAAAGCACTGAGGAAATTAAGTATAGCAGGAAAGTATCTCAACATAAAAAGGCCATTTGTTACAGCCAATAGATAGCATTATACTGAATGATAACTGAAGGAGAAATCTAGAAGAGGAGAGAGAAGTAGCCAGAGGAGGAGGACTCCAGGGGCCAGCTATCCAGCTACACAGCAAGCCATGAAGTAAGAAAAAAGAAAGGTATACAGGAATAGAAAAGGAAAAGCCCAGAGGCAAAAAGTAGATAGGATAATTTAAAGTTAAGGAAAGTTGTCAAGGAACAAGCCAAGCTAAGGCCAGGCATTCATAATTAAGAATAAGCCTCCATGTGTGATTTATTTGGAAGCTGGGTGGCAGGCCCCCCAAAAGAGAAAAACAACAACAGGCTATAATTTTTCAGTGTCTAAACTGATACATGCTACATGGCCAGTGCAGTAGGGTGCTATACTTGTAAAGCATGTAAAAGATCATCTCCCTGTGATAACTGCATTTACCTTCTCTCTCAGCTCTTCCCTAAACCTCCTCTTAAGTTCACCAACTTGTAGAGTGTAGCACAGACCTACTGTTTCTAAGAAAGAAGAAAGTAGAAAGTCTTCACTGTTGAGGAACATTCTTTCCCTTTGTCACATTGTCACCATTGTTGCAGCATAAAGAGAAAAGAAACCTGAGGCTAAATCTTGAGGCCAGGAGGGCACTGCTCCCAGTAGTACACCACTTTACAGGAGCAAACACCACAGACACTCAAGCCATTAGGGAAAACTGTGAATTAAACCATGAGTTGTAAGGATCTGCCAAAATTACAGAGATGCAATAAATCATTGCTGTCAACTGCTCAGCATGAGTAATAAAAAAATCAATCCAGTTAACTAGAAATGAATTTGAAAATTGTGCTCTAAACAATACTAATGTATGAAGGAAATAAACAAAAAAGCATCTTTCAGGGAAGGACAGAGGAAATGATCTCAGGAGTTAATTTTCTTTTGCATCCAGGGAGCAAGAATCAATGAGGAATGGCTGTGTGAGTCAGCAATTAAAAATGAAACTGAATGAAATGATATACCTTTCCTGAGGATATTAAACTCTTTGCTGTTGTTCTTCTTTTCTTACAGGACAAATCTTAAAAGCTAATTCCTTCCCAGGCCCTAAACTGTTCTTTGATACTTTTGAAAAGTCATCTATAATCTATTCACTAATCATTAATAATCACCGCTGACTTTGCAAGTATTGTGCTTATAGCTGGATAAGCCTTGCTCTCAAGATCTCTCAAGACCCTCCCTCTCTCTCCCTCTCCCTCTCTCTCTCCCTCAATCCATCTCCTGTCTCTAAGCATACACTGATTTTGCTAATTGAAATTCCCACATTGACTAACTTACGCCTCAAGGAAAAATCATTAAGCACAGATCATATAATTTTGTCAAATGGTTTTAAAGACGAATACCATCATTGGACATTGTGTTATTCACTGTTGATATATTATTTAGACTTGAACAAGTTTAGCTATCTTCATATAGCTGTCAAGGACAAACATATAATATGCAAGTGTCTTCCTCATTAATTCCTCTTCCACAAAACTCAAAAATATCATTTTTATAATAGGAAATATTAAAAGGTCTATGCCTTATTCAAATGTGTAAACAGACTTATGGGGAGAGAAGATAAAAAGATCAGAATAGCTTATAGTAATTTCACACAGTTGCTATAAGCAAAGCAATATAAAAGTAAAAAAGAGAGATTCAAATATCCAGATGACTTTAAGTACCTATTTAGGGGCATGTTAGCAGTCATCACAATATGGCTTCCCTAGAGATATACCATGTCTCAAGTTCTCATAAAATATATTTTACCTTAGATGAGATTGGCATTGTGTGATTAAATTAAGCACATTCAAATTGAAACATCATCCTGAATTACCATCACAGAGAACTACATCCAATCAAAATGCAGAGTTGTGGTACTCAGTCCTAATGGATATATCTATAGAACACTCCTTCACCTAAGACTCAGGGAACATTATGGAAGAGGGAACAGAAAGATTATAAGAGCCAAAGGATCAGGAAGTTCTCTGTGAAATCGTGTCTCCTAGTAATGTCAGGCACTACACCTATAAAGTCTCACTAACGTGGCTGCTTAAACCTGAGCTGAAAAATGACAACCACAGTAGAAATGCTAAAGTGGATGGGAGAAAACCATAAGGCCTCAACCTATACAAAGAACTACAGACAACAAAGATATGCTGAAAGCAGGAATTGTCTCCAGAGAAGAGCATACCAATTTGCTATCAAATACTAAATAATCATCTCTGAAAATATAAGTAACATTTTACATATATACATACACATGTACAGATAGATACACAATACATATACATATATATCTTAGTTAAGGTTTTTATTACTGTGAAGAGACACCATGATCATGGCAACTCTTATAAAGAAAACATTTAATTGGGGGCTTGCTTACAATTTCAGAGGTTTAGTCCATTATCATCATGGCAGGGAGCTTGGCAGCATGCAGGCAGACATGGTGCTGAAGTATCTGATTCCTATATTTTGCAGGCAACAGAAAGTAAACTGAATGTCACACGAAGGAAGCTTGAGCAAAAAAGACCTCAAAGCCTGCCCCTATGGTGACACTTCCTCCAACAAGGCCACACCTCCTAATAGTGCTACTCCTTTTGGGGACCTTTTTCTTTCAAACCACATTCTACTTCCTGGTCCCTAAAGGCTTATAGCTATATCATAATGAAAAAAATGCATTCAGCTCAACTTCAAAAGTCCCCATAGTCTACCATAGTCTCAAACTTGTTTCAAAGTACAAAATACAAAGTCTCTTCTAAAATACATGAAAATATCTTAACTGTAATCCCCCTGTAAAAATCAAAATAAAAAATCAGATCACATACTTCCAACATATAATGGCACAGGAAATACATTACCATTCCAAAACACAGTCCATAGTGAGGCAATACTAGACAAAAGCAAGACTGAAAAACATCTGGGCAAACTCCAAACTCTGCACCTCCATATCTGATGTCAAAATGTTCTTTGGATCTCCAGCTCTGTTCAGCTTCATTGACTGCAACACACTTCTTCCTCATGGGCTGGTTCTACTCCCTGTTAGCAGCTCTCTTTGGCAGGTATCTCACAGCTCTAGCATCTCTAACATCTTGGAGCCTCCAAGCAGTTCTGGCTTCAAGTTCACAGCTTCACATAATGGCTTCTCTATTAGGCCTCCATTCAGGGACACCCCTAACACATGTCTGGCTTCAGTGGCTTTATTCCAAAACTCTTTTCTTCTGTCTTTAACTCTGAATCCAGAACCACATGTCTGAAGCTGCCAAGGTCTGCTGCTTGCTGGGACTGGATCATGGCTCCCTTGTTTACTTACATCTTCGCCAGCTTTCTGTTTTCCTTCACCACCTAAGCTTGGCTGTCTTTGAAACTTGCTCTGTAGAACAGGCTGTCCTCAAACTGAGATCTGCCAGTCTCTGTCTTCCCAGTACTGGGATTAAAGGTGTGCACCACCACACCCAGCTCTAAACTCTTCTATAGTTCCTTTTCACAAATTGGAAATTTAGCTGGGTGGGACCTTGCCTTGAGGTCACCACTCCCTTTATTCCATTTCTTAATGCATTTAAATCCTTGAACATAGAATTTAGCTCTATTATACTTCCTGGTGCTCTTTATCTCCTCAAAATTTTCATTTTGTAATTTACCCTGCTCAGCTTGCTCTTTTTCATTATAAATCTTAGAGTTATTATGTTACTAAATTACTAAAAAACACACGACAGAGTCTGTACTAGGTTGTTTTGAGATTTCCTCTGCCAATGGAATTAATCCAAATTCTTTGCTTTAGCCTCAGGTGGGCTCTTCAAGCAAGGGCAAAAGCAGCCACGTTCTTCACCAAAATATCACAAGAATGATCTCTAGGCAACATACTAAAATTATTCTGTTCTGAAATGTTTTGAGTGAGCCCCCCACAGTTCAAGTCATTCTTAACACCATTGTCTTCCATGTTCCTACTAGTATTGTCCACTAAGCAGTGCTTTAAATCATTCCACTGCTGTCCAAACCCAAATTTCCAAAGTCCAAATTCCCATCACAGCAATACCCCAGTCCCTGTTACCAACTTCGGTGAAAAGATGCCCATGACCGCGGCAACTCTTAAAACAAAACAAAACAAAGCAAACACATTTAACTGGGGTGGCTTGCTTACAGTTTCAAAGGTTTGGTCCATTATCACCATAGCAAGGAGGATGACAGCATGCAGGCAGATGTGGTGCTGGAGTAGCTGAGAGTTGTACATCTTGCAGGCAACAAGAAGTTGACTGTCACACTGAGGGAAGCTTGAGTAAAGGAAACCTTAAAGCCCACCCCCATGGTGACACACTTCCTCCAAGAAGGCATGCCTCCTAATAGTGCTACTCCCTTTGTGGACCATTTTCTTTTAAACTACCACAATATCCACATATGCATGTTGTTGTGGATATTGCTCTGTATAAATAAAATGCTGATTGGCCAGTAGCCAGACAGAAAGTATAGGTGGGACAAACAGAGAAGAGAATTCTGGGAACAGAAAGGCTGAGTCAAGAGATGCTGCCAGCCACTACCATGAGTACCAACATGTAAGATACTGGTAAGCCATGAGCCATGTGACAAGGTATAGATTTATAAAAATGGGTTAATTTAAGATGTAAAAACTAGATAGCTAGAAGCCTGAGCCAAACGGTTTAATAATATAAGAGTTTGTGTGTTTATTTTATAAGTGGGCTGTTGGGGCTTGGCAGGAGCTGGAGAGAAACTCTCCAGCTACAGCATGTAACAACCATTAATGAAAAAGAGGCCATGAAGTTTGAAGAGAAGAAGGAGAGGTATACAAGAGGGTTTAGGGTAGGGGGAATGATATAATTTTATTATTATCTCAAAAATAAAAGAATTTTTAAAAGAGCCAGGATTATTAAAAAAATTTGATGAAACAGTTCCATGTTTTTCTGTTCTACATTAAATGAATTAACAAGTGCCTCTGCTTTTGCTATTTCTCTAATGATCTCTTTCCCCATGTGTCTGTGTGCCACTTCTGTTTATATTGTTGTTATAGGGATCAAATAGTAGCAGAATTTATTTCCTGCCTTTGATGATTGCTCTTTGGCATTAAGACTATACTTTCTAGCTGATCACCCTATTCCAGCAAAGATTGTACTTGCTCTCATCTCAGAAATTATTTGACATATTTTAGCTCCCAAAGGAAAGAAATTTCCCTTTTCACCAGTGAGTTTCATTAGCCAAAGGTACACAGTCCAAGCCCAAAACAATCAATCTTCATTTTGACCACAATTACCTTCCTCTTTTCATGTGGCAATTTTCTTCTATCAAAGGTCTTATGCTCATATCCTCTAGAATTGGGTGGCCTCGATTATGAGTATGCCAGAATCTTGCTACCCTTTCAAATCTATGGGTGGCTGAAAGTGTTTTCTTTTGTTCCTACCTCAGGGCCTGTAGTCTGCCTTCCTGCTGGTACATCCCTCATCTTAACAATCCTGGAATGGACTAACACTCTGCCAATTCCCTTCATGACATTTTACAGGAGGCTGAAGTTCTCTAAAGCCAAGACAAGTTACCTATCATCACTGTGCCTCAATTTCCTTGCTTTAAAAAATGCAGATAACAAAACTTCTCAAAGTGTTGCTGCAAATATTCAAAATAAGCCCCATTTATATTTATTTCATTTTTTGAGAGTTTTAGTTTTTAAAATATTTTTGAGAATTTTTTTAACTTTTATTCTTCTCTCATATATTACATTCTGACCACAGTTTCCCCTCCCTGCACTCCTCTCAGTCCCCCATTTCCATGTCCCCCAGATCCACTCATCTTCCATTTCCCTTCAGAAAAGAATAGGGATATCTACTAAACATGGCATGACAAGTTATAAGAATAGACACAAACCCTCATACCAAGGATGGATGAAGCAACCTAGTAGGAGGAAAAGGGTCCCAAGCACAGGCAAAACAGTCAGAAACACCTTTTGCTCACTGTTGAGAGTCACACAAGAACACTAAGCTATACAACCATAACATATATGCAGAAGACCTAGATCATAGCCATACAGGATCTATGTTTGCCGATTCAGTCTCTGTGAACCCCTATGAGCCCCACTTAGTTGATTCTGTGGGCTATGTTTTCATAGTGTCCTCAGCCCCTCTGGATCCCACAGTCCTTCCTCCCCACTTTCTATATGGTTCCTCTGGCTTCACCTATTGTTTGGCTATCCGTATCTGCATCTGCTCCCATCAGTTGCTGAATGAAACCCCACTTGATCACAATTGGGCTAGGCATAGATCTATGAGTATAGCAGAATATAATTAGGGATCAATACATTGACTTTTTTGCCAGTCATATTTGGTTCTATCCTGGGTTTCTAGGCTGCCTTGCCTCTGGGTCCTAGCCATCCAGACATTATCATGCATGGGCTCTCTCATGGCAGTGTGGGCCTCAAATTGGACCAGTCATTGTTTGGCCATTCCCATAAGTCCTGCACCACCATTACCCCAGTACATCTTGCAGGCAGGAGAGATTGTATGTCAAAGGTTTTGTGGCTGGGTTGATGTCCCAGTCCCACTGCTAGGGACCTTGCCTAGTTATAAAAGATGGCCAGTTCTGGCTCCATATCCCCCATTACTAGGAAACTTCACTGGGTTCACTCTCAGATTCCAGGGTATTTTTACTGCACTGTTTCTTCATTGCCTCTCAAATGTCCCATGTATGGTATATTTATATCATTTCTACCCAACCTTCTCCCCACTTCAATTCCTGTGCCCTTGTCCTGCTATACCCCAAATCCATGACCCCTTCTTATTATTGTTACATATATGTATATGTATGAATACAACCTGATAATTTAATCTAGTGTTGCTCATTTGTTTAAGACTGACCTCCTGGAATTGGATAACCTATCAGGGAGCTCATCCCTGGAGAAAACTAGTTCTTCCTCTTTTAGCAGCCATTGATTTCCTATACCTCTTCATCTGGAAAAAGAGTCTTGTGATCTTCCTCCCAGCTACCCTGGCACATCAACTGGTATTGTTGTCATGCAGGTCTTATATAGGCAGCCATGTTGTTAAGATTTCATGGATGCAGTTCCCTGTCATATATAGAAGACACCATCTTCTGTGGATGCCCTGACCCTATTAATCTTACAATCCTTCTGTCTCCTCTCCCTTGATGTTACCTAAACCTTTAATGTACAGGTTGTGCTGGAGATGTTTCAACTGGAAATTGATACCCCACAAACAATTGTTCTCTTTATTTTGATCAGTTATGGATTTCCTGTCTGTTGCAAAAAAATACATATCTTCTTTGATGAGGGGTGAGAGCTTATGTTTATCTCTGGTTATAATGATATATATTTAGAATGCAATTTGGAATTATATTGGTTTGGGAAAGTGGCAGTAGTAGGTTCTCCTCTAGGATTCATGGCCTCTATACCAGAGGTAGTTGGTTAGGTTCACAGTACCAAGAATGAATTGCCTCCTTTTGAGTAGGCCTTAAGTCCAAATAGACAGCTATTGGCTACTCCCAAGACAAAGGTGTCACTATTGCACCATTAGGAATAGATTAGTTAGCTAATTGTTGTTGTGGTAGAATTACAACTGGGTAGGACTGTTGACTGTCTTTTTCCCTTAGCAGCTTGCATAGTACCTTCCAATACTTCAGAAATAATCCTCAGAGAAGACTCCAGGTCACTTGCAACTCATTCCTCTAATTCCTGTATCAGATGTGTGTGATATCTTCAGCAGTAGAGTCTTACCTTCAAGTTCTGGAAGGTAAGCAAGGGAAACAATGATAGTGTAAATTATTTGCCAAGTTTCTTTAACCCTACTGACCAGCTACTCAAAGGGAGGTTTTCCATGCCTGACACTGGGGGTGTTACACAGTCTATGGCTCTTTGGGTAGAATCACCCCAAGTGGTGTAACTTCATTTGTATTACATACATATTTTTAAAAAAATATATTTGTAAAGTACGTGGTGCAGTCCCTTGGCTATAGCAAGGTGCACATAAAGGTTAGAAGTTAGAAATGTCATAAAAATTCTGATATCTTAGTTATATCAAAAATTGAATTCCATTCTACGGTTCATACATTACCCTGACCTTGATTATTTGTGTAATTACAAGTGTTACTGTAAAGTATTCCCATTTTGATCTAGGTATAATTGTGCACATCTGTAAGCTTCACACTCAAGAGACTGAGGAAGGTAGAATGGGAGTTCTAGGCCAACTCAGACCTACATATTAAGATCCTGTATGCCAAATGCTTTTACTTTAGTGGAGAAATGTTATCATAAATGAATGATTTTAACTTGGTATATAATATGCAATATATAATAAAATGGGACTCTGTAAACCTATGTTTAAACATTTTCCATTTGATTCTCAAGATGAGATTATTAAAATTTATCCATCAGTGTGATTTTATAAATCTGGAAGATCTCATAGGCTAGAAAATAGTTACATCTATACCCATGAAAACCAATAACACATAATTCTTTTCTCTAAGAAAGTATTTTTCTCTATAACCCCATGTGCTGTGTTTTGTTTTCTTGTGTTTGCAATCACTAATTCAACAAATAATCTTATATAAGTGCCATGCTTTGACAATTCAATATTCTTAGATATATAGCACACCATTGAAAGATCTTATTCTATTTAGAATAGGGAAGCAGAGTTTGAAAATATATACTATCTTGCTGATATCGTGACTATGAAGAAATTAACTAGAGTGGCAAATTAATGCACACGAGTTAAAAGGGATCATTCCTTTTATGAATCTGCTGATAATATACCTTTGTATGTATTCTCATCTTCCTAGCCTCACTATATCAAACTATCCCAGCCCTACAACTTAAAATAATACAAAGTTGAGGTTGGAGAGTTGTCCTAGTCAGTAAAATGCTGGCTGTGCAAACATAAGAACCCAAGTTTGATCTCCACACCTTTATTACCTCAAGGAAGGAAAAGAAGAGACAGATGCCTGGACCTCATTAGCCAGCCAGTCTAGCCTAATTGATGAGCTCCAAATTCAGTGAAGAGACCCTGTCTAAAAAGGTAAGGTGAGAAATGATTGAGGAAGATACCCAATATTGATCTCTGGCTTCCACTCATGCAAGCATACCTATATATCTACACGCATACATACATATACCATACATATACATCTCTCTCACACACATTATAAATTTATTAATCACTTCCATAAAATATAAAAAAAATCATGTTATAATTGAAACAAGGAAACATTTGATTTATTTAAGAATGCATACCAATGTCTACATTTTGTTAGTTTTCGAATCTTGGCCAAAAATATCTTCAGAAAGCAGATACACCACATAAGTTTCTTGGCACACATATTTCTGAGTTGTAATATGGGGGAATACATTCTTCTAAAATAATTTTGACCCATTCAGTATCAAGATCAACAACACTGGGAACAGAAGCTGGTTCCATGTGAACCGGTGTGGACTCTAATTTTTCTCTATGTATGCAAACTTCTCTCTGACAGCTTATTTATTTGCATTTATTCTACCACAAAGTAAAGAAAAGAGGTGGAGGGTACGTCTTCCTAACCAGGGAATCACCAAGATGCTCTGAGGACCTGCAATGGAAAACAGTGACCACAGTGAAGTACAGGGAAGTGAACCATGAAGTGTACAAATACACAAGAAGAGAAGGGAGAGAGGTGAGAGATCACAAAAGGAAGCTTTTTACATATTGTCAATACACATACATAAATATTTCCTCATCATCTTGCTTACGAGAGCAGAGTAATCTATCTCTCTTTTGTGAATCCTTCTTCCAATGCCAATGTTCATAAAGTTGTTTTTTATTTAAAAAAAAAAATACAATATATTTTGATCATGTATTCCCTTTCCCCAAATCTTCCCATATCCTCCTTGCCTCCCTTCCCATTCAGCTTCATGTGTTCTCTCCATCCTCACTCCTTCTTCCTCTTTCCCAACACACACACACACACACACACACACACACACACACACACACACACACACACACACAATGAAAACCAAAACAAACAAAACACAATAAGACAAACATGCCAAAAATAAAACAAAATGTCCACACAAGAAATATGGAGTCTGTTTTGTGCTGCCCAACCATTCTTTTTTTATTATTAAGACGTTTTCTATTCATTTTACATACCAACCATAGATTCCCCTGTCCTCCCTCCTCCTGCCCCAAGCCTCCCCCCAGCCCACCTCGCCCATTCCCACCTCCTCCAAGGCAAGGTCTCCCATGGAGAGTGAGCACAGCCTGGTACATTCAGTTGAGGCAGGTCCAAGCCCCTCCACCCTGCACCAAGACTGCACAAAGTATGTCACCATAGGCACTAGGCTCCAAAAAGCCGGCTCGTGCACCAGGATAGGTCCTGGTCCCACTGCCTGGGGGCCCCCTAAACAGTTCAAGCTAAACAATTATCTCACTTATCCAGAGGGCCTAGTCCAGTACCATGGGAGCTCCTCAGCTATTGGTCCACAGTTCATATGTTTCCACAAGTTTGGCTAGTTGTCTCTTTTTTTCAATCATGGTCTCGATATCTCTTGCTCTTAGAATCCCTCTCTCATTGATTGGATTCCTGGAGGTCTGTGTGGGACCCAGCCATGGATCTCTGCATCTGCTTCCATCAGTCACTGGATGAGGGTTCTATGATGACAGTTAGGGTATTCTGCCATCCCCAGAGTATAGTTGTTATAGCCAGGGACATCCCATTATAGGAAACTGATTTTCCCTTTCTCAGCCGGTATCAACTGTAAATTGGTTAGGGGTGGCAATTTGTGTCTATTTCTCCTTCTCAGTGCTTGGACTTTGCTTAGTTTGATCCTGTACAGATCTTGTCTATGCTGTCACAGGCTCTGAGTTCATATGTGCATTAGTCCCATTGTCTCTGGAAGGTATTGTTTCCTTGCTATTTTCTATTCTCTCTAGCTCTTACAATCATTCTGCAGCCTCTTTTGCATAGCTCCCTGAGCCATGAAAAGGAAACATTTGATGATGACATCCCATTTAGGGCTGAGTGCTTGAAAGTCTCTCACTCTGCACATTTTCCAGTTGTGGGGCACTCTGTTATTTCCCATATACTGCAAGAAGAATCTCCTCTGATGAGGAATGAGCAAAGCACTGATGTTGTGGCCATATCGGAATCCCCAGAGAGACCACTGAAGACAAGCTTACCAGAATGCAAAAGTAAGGCTTTATTGGGGAGCAATTCAAGCCTAGGTAGGGACCCTGTCAAGCCATCCAACACAGTGGAGGCTGGAGGAGGTGTTTGCCCCTCTGTAATCTCAGTTTTTAAAGACAAAAACCACAAGGTTACATCAGTTAGTGGTGCTAGTACGGGTACAATTCTGATTGGCTCACTTCTGGGGACTTTCCAGAAACCTTATCTTTACTTTACTGGTAGGTGGTTGGTTGCCCATCTCCATTTCTCACTGGCTGCCCTCAGGTCGGGACATTCTGTGGTTAAACAATCACCATGGAGACCAGGATCAGGACAATCCATGTTCACACAGTCACCATCACATGATTAACTTGATATCAGCAGTTCTGAGAATTCAAAACTCAGGCCTGTTTCAAACTGGGGTTAGTGCCTTGCTTAAAATGGAGGTGCTTTGGTTCTTCACTGATTTATTTGCATTTTATTGCTATGTTCCTTTAACAGAGTAATAGTACTATTTTCCCTAGGATCATGACCTATCTAGTCCCAGGTTCTTGCTCACTTTAGCAGTGTCAGGTATGAGTTATCCAATCAAAACTTAGTTAGCTACTCCCATAACAATAGTGCCACTATTTCACAAGTGTATCTTGCAAACAGGTCACTATCGTAGGTCTCATGAATTATAGCTGGGTGATATTGATGATTATATTTATCCTCCTGTAGTGTGCAAAGAATTTTCCAGTACCATAAATACTAATCTGTAGGGGTAAAGCTTCTATTTAGGTAGCAGGTTGACTTCTCTGTGTTTGTTGACTAGGTTAAGTGTTGTCTTCAGGAAGAGGCTTTACTATCGGGGTATGGAGAGTAACCAGTAGCCTTGGCAATAGTCTGGGAGGTTTGGGGATGAGGTCTATGTGGCCTTTTCACCAATAACTCAACAAGTTCAAACCCATTCCTGGAACTAGAAGTCTGACTTGGTGTCATAGTCATAGGAATCTAGTAGGTGTTCTGTCTCCCCATTATATGGTGACTTCATTTAAATTCTTTTCATATATGTTTGTATTTCAGGAAGCTTCTATGGTAGGTTTCCATATAGTTTTTCAAAAAGTATTGGTATTAATTGATGTTTTTTTAAACTTGAAATCTCATATCTCTTACATCACTGGGGAGAATGAAGTAGTTGAAAAAAGCATGAATTTTGAAGATGGTATAAAATGTGACCTAATCTAAATGAAGTAAAATGCATTTACTTTGAAGAAATAATTTCACAAATGGAAAAAAAATCCCTACAGGAGAATTTTTTCCAAGGCACTGTTTATAATAATAAATAAAATAGAAACCAAAGTAGAATGCATATAAGTAAGGGGACTATATTATGTGGTCATTAAAAGCCCTATTGTGAATCTGCATTAGTTACATGAGATGATGTGCATGAAATAATGATGAATGAATCAGACAATCAAAAGAAAGAAAAAACAAAAAACTGCAAAGTCATCTTATTGGCCACACAATATATTTGTTTACAAAACTGATAAAGTTGGAATACCATGTAGTATTTTGAACCAACAAATCATAAGCAATATGGTTTTATATTTAAAACACAGTACTGAAAATAAAATAAAATAGAATAAACTATTTAAGAAAATAGCAATTGGGAAACTTAAAAACCTTTGTACATAATGCAAGATACATTTTTTCAAAAAGGTAAATAAAAAGACATGCAGCAGCATAGTTTCATTGGTAGTAGCAAAGTCATCACTATAGAAGGAATGTAGATAATCTGGGATGCTATGCATGTGAAGTGTCACTGAATGGATGGGTAGGAACCCTGTCCCTCCTTCAGTTTTCATGTGTACCTAAAAGTGCTTTTAGGAAATAAAATCTTGCAATAAAATATACATAAATCTCTTTGTATGTATGGCACTGGGAATATTGTGAAGCCTTACGCATGCTAGACAACCACATTCCCACTGAGCTATATCCCTAGTTTTATCACTTTTATCAGGGCTGTGAGTTAGAAAATGGGAAAACAAAACTGAGGGCAAAATAATAAATTAATAAAAGGGCTAAAGTAATAATAATAACATACTGTACAATTACCCAGTTTTCTATATATAATGTTCCCAAAGTGAAGGCACAAATTTTAAAATAGGAATAATGCTAATATATAAACATATGTATGAAGAAATATTGATTAGATCATTTTGTTAGTCCATCTTCAGAGAAATGAAGATGCACTAGATTTAGAACTATTTAGGTCTGCAAACATGTGATCTTGTATGTACAAATTTAGATATAAAAAGTCCTACTGGCTTATCTGTAAAATAATTTTTCTGAAGTGTTATACAATTTTTCAGTAATGTTTTTCTTAAAAATAATCATAATAGATCCACAGCTATAGCACAGTGGTAGAGCACTTGTATAGTATGTAGTTCCACTCCCAACACTGCAGGAAAAAATAGTCATAATAATTCCTTGTTTGGGCTCCAACATGCAGAAAGCTTAAAGGACATTACTCCCATCCTTGAGAGACTAATAAACTGGACAAATGAAATACCACAGATTTTCTTAGCCTCATCAAAACTAAGATGTCAGGGAAAATTCCCATATTGAAATTTGGAGACACAGTCAAACCCAGAAAATTATAGGCAAGTTCTGCTTACCTAGAACAGAAGTCATTGGAGCCATGAGCTGGAAGTGTCACAGTAATTTTGACAAACAGGTGGATGCTAAGCATAGAGTAGTCTGAGAAACTCTGGGGTATTGCTGTCTTAAGAAGGGCTCCATGATCCTAGGTAAGATCTCTCTAATGATAAAGAGCCAAGGAATAATCCACTAGAGCAAGGACAGGTTGAATATAAGAGCCATCTTGCTACAATGTATTCAGAGCTGTCTCCATAACAAATCATTGGTCTAGTAATTCACAGGAACCTTGTCTCAGAGATCTTTTCACAACATCCCCTTTTAGCCTTTCTGCCACACTTAATTGGGAACAAGGACAGAACTACATATGAGAGGAAACACAGGCAATTATCACAGATCAGACACGCAGGTCTAGCAAAAGACTGAGCTGTAACTGAAAAAAAAATGTCAAATGCTTCACTTCATTCCCTCATTATTGCCATCCCACAAGGTTTATAACATTAAGAATAGTGGATGACAGCTGCAAGAGTTTGATAATGTAGATTTTTCTCTGAGAAGCACTTATAGACATGCAAACTCAACAGATGAGACAAAACCAGAGGCAATAGAGGAATTTGAAGGCTCTGGGACCTATAGGTACAACAAATCTAAACCAAAACGAAGCTGCTAGTCAGATTAGCATAAATTCTCACAAGAGAAGTCTATTTATCCAGGGCTTATTTACCTAATGGATATCCAAACTTCAATGAAAAAGTTCAAGTTGTGCCAAAAAATAAAACCAGGAAAGTCTAAGGAGTCTGCTCTAGATAGATAGATAGATACATAGATACATAGATAGATACATAGATAGATGGATAGATAGATAGATAGATACATAGATAGATACATAGATAGATACATAGATACATAGATACATAGATACATAGAGATGACAGATAGACAGATATACATGAATCAGATTCAGATATGACCCAGATATTGGATTTAGCAGGCAGTGTATTTAAAGTAACTTTAAATAATATAACAAGGGCTCAACATGATTATGGAACAAGAAAACAACATGTAAGAATAGTTAAAATAAGCAAAGAGGAAAGTTGTGATAAAAATCAAAACAAAATACTAAAAAACAAAAGCATTGTTACAGAAATGAAGAATCATGGCAGTTAATAGCATGTACTGCTCTTGCATAAGACCTGAACTTAGTCCCTAGCACCAGTATTGAGTGGTTTGCAACCATCTGTAACTCTAGCTCCAGGGGATTAGAGAGGTGCTTTTGGCTTCCCTGAGAATACCTGCACTCACATGCAAATTAGCCTAAGATAATTTACAAAACAAGAAGGTTAATAGAATCCTTTCAAAACCAATGCAAATAACGCTGATGGTGGCACAAACCTTTAATCCTAGCACTGGTGAGGCATAGGCAGGTCTTCATGGTTAGACCGTGTCTGAAAACAAACCAAAAATCATCCAAACAAACCAAACCCAAAGAAATAAATCCAAATAACTACAAACAATGGGTGTGGTGTTTCATATGGATGAAACTACTAAATGAAAGAGGAAGAGCAATTTGAGCAAATAATAATCATAATATTGGATCATCATCGAAAGAATGATACAAATATAGATGAATTAACACTGACATAAATAAATTGGCCTAATAAATAATTATTTTTGTAAATACTCTGCCATTGAGGAGTTGAAGCATACATCCTTAATCTTGAAGTGTGAGTTTATTATACATGGTGTCTTCCTTTCATAGAGTCCAATATAGTAGGGGAAAAGAAAAAGGAAGAAATTTTTCAACATCCACAGAAGTCATATTGATAGCATGGACTCACAAATACAATGAGAAGAGAATAGCAATTTGGCTTTGTGATTTTCCTTCTATGTTATCCCATAGTAATCATGAAAAACATCAACTTGAGTGACATTCTACATATAACGGTCCCATTAAAACCATAGATCATCATGTTAAGAGAAATAAGCCAGATTTAAAAACAAACAAATAAATAAATAAATAAAATGCATGTTTTGTTTCACTGGCAGACTCTATATTATAAACAAACATGAAGGGGGAGAGGGAGGAAAGGAGTAGGAAGGGTGGGAGGAAAGAGAGGAAGGGAGAAAAGGAGGGAAGGGGAAGACAGAGGTGAGAGAACACAAAGGGAAGCTTTTTGTAAAGAGAAGCAAGATAAGCAGGAAGGGGAAAAAGAAGAGAATAAGGAAGGTTGACTATGACCAACATATGTGTAAGAAAACGTCATAATAAAGCACATCATTCTCTATAGTGAACGTATGTTAGTAACTTTAAAAGATAAGGGGGAAGGTAGTCTAAGGAGTGGTCACAGCCTAGAGGTAAGTAAGGAGACATTATGACCTAATGTAATGTGTTTTAGGAGAGATCACAGACTATGAAATTGACATTAGGAAAAATAGAGAAAAATACAGAGTTTGCCTTAATTATTTATCAACATTGATAACACGATGCTTATAATAGATGAGATTTCTTTGTGTATCTTTACAATGATTCTGTGAATCTTCTCTGAAAAAATCTTTACTGTTTTGGAATGATCACTACTATTTTAAGTTAACATAGCATTTGAAAAGCCTTTCAGCAAACAATATAGACAAAAGGTATTTATCCTGACCTTCCATCATGCCCATTTATACAAATACATCTGTCCAACAGAGCAACTTACTCACTCAGCCCCACATTGACAGCTTTATCAGCTATCTCTGTTTCTGAAGAAATAGGTCAATTCCTATTGCAGACACTTCAGACATGTCCCCTGGTTACATCTGCACACAAAGTCATAGTCACTAGATTGTGAAGTCATTCAATAATGATCTGATTTGAGGAGAGAGAAAATGAAATAGAAATAAAAGCATCAAAGGTGAAATGTTTTATTTTACCTATAAAATTGTATGGCTTTGAGCTAAGCACTGCTGCAAGAGAGATTTGATTTGCAGTACTGCTGGCTAATCCTAATGAAAACTATACTGCCTAAAAGTGGACCAAAGGAAGCTAATGGTGAGACATGCACTCAGAAGGCAGAGGTGGATATCTGAGCCAGCCTGGTCTACAGAGTGAGTTCCAGGATAGCCAAGGCTACACAGAGAAACCCTGTCTTACAAAAAAGAAAGAAAGTAGATCAAAGGAAGGAAAGCAGGAGAACTTTAGGAATTACCACCATGCATTCACTGTGGTCCTCTTTCCTTTGACTTTCTTTTATTTTGGTGTTTATTTGCTTAGTTGCTGCTTGCTTTTGAGACAGAGCCCCACTCTATAGCCCAGGCTGGCCTCAAACTCCCAGCAACGCTCCTGTCTCAGTCTCCTAAGACCTGAGATGGTAGACATAAGACACCACATCTGGCCAACTTTCTTATTTTTAAGTGATAATCCTAATGTTCATCATAAATTGCTTTCTGTCCCCAGTTAGGGATTTACAGACTACCGGCATTTTTAAATTATGACAGTGATTTGCCTTTCTGGCTCAATAGTCTCTCAGAAATCATTTTATTAAAAAAAAAAAAACAGGGCTAGCAGCTCATGTTATCTCTTGGCAGCATATCTTTTCAACTCTGAATTTCATTGTGACTTATTTGCCTTGTCCCTCTGCCACCATCTACTCTAACATCCTAATAACAGCCTACAACTTGTAATTTGGGTTTTTAAAGCTGTATTTTTCAAACATGTCTTTTCCTCCAAATCAGACACCCTTCAATGTCAGAAAGAGGGAAATGAGAGAAAAGTCATGTAAGCATATGTACATGCCTGCCTGCATGAATGCACACACACACACACACACACACACACATACACACACACACACACACCCCTCTTCAAATTAGAGAGATTGCTAAATTTTAGCACAAGAATTGTCTGGTTTTCTTTCATTTTAGCACATAGCTTCATTGACCATAAAGGAAGTTGTGATATTGGTTATTTTTATTATTCATTAACCTTAAATAGAGTTCCAAGCACTATATTTTCAAATTAATATTGGATATTCTCCTGCTTAAGATAGAGTTCTTTGCAACAGAGAAAGTACTGTGACCTTCAAGAACATACAGTTTAAGCACAAGAACATCACGCATCAATGCTTTTGTCTTCATATCAACATTGTTTGTCTGCTCTACGCGACATGCCAATAGTGATTAAGTTAACGTTAATGCAAAAACAAAACAGACCACAATTGTCATATTAAAGAGAATGATAGTTTGTTCTGGATCCATTTTAAGGAACCATGACCATGACCCAGGATCACATATTTAGGTTTCACCAAATTCCAGGTTCCAATTTGGAAGTAATGTCATGACATTTTACAGTTTTACAGACAAAGAAAAACATAAATCAAAGCAAAATTAAAATATACTGTTAGGTACTTCAGAAAGGAGGCTACAACAAGATGAGGGACACTTTCCCATAGGTCTAAAATGTTATCTGATGACGTTCTTAGCTTCTGGATTGGGGGAAGCTAATGCCAAACTAAGTTAATAGATTCCAAAACATTTCTATGTATTAGTCAAAAGACATTAGTTCCAACACAGAGGTGGGCAAAGAATGGCTATTTGGGAACTAAGGCTAGTCCAAGATTAGGTAAGATAAGCCTCATAACTTTCCAGTCTCTCCACAGTACTGATGTTTTAATCAGTTTCTGCAGACACAGCTTCTTTTTGGAGTTCTCATTCACATTAGGGAAATTCACTGTACTCAGAGTATCTTCTGATATGAGAGCAGTTTTTACAACTCATTACCAAGTTGCTTCTTCTCACAAATGTTCCCACCTTTCAAGTAGAAATATTGTTGGCAATCACATACAAGGGGAAAAAAATAACTGCTGAGAACTTGGTGATAGCTGAAAATAATTAGTCTAACATCTCATTTTACTTAGAAAAAATCATTTGTGTGTGTGTGTGTGTGTGTACACATATACATATATATAATGTATATGTATATACATATATATATATATTAGCAAGCACATGGCATAATATAAATTATCATATATTACCTCGAGTTTGTGACTCTTCACAAAATAATTGACAATATCCCTGCTATATATCTAGTTATACTCTATTTTAATAGTATGAGAATTAAGTACCAAAAAACTACATTTAGAAAAATAAACAACTATGGTGTTAAAATCATTAAGTTTTCTAATGAAGTTATTCTGCTATAGTCTTACTGGTATTTCCAACCGCTGTTAGTAACTAGAAAATTTAACTAACACATCCCACTAATTTCACACTTAAACTCTGTAAATGTATATGAATGTGTATACACATTTTATCTTTCCTTGATTCAAAGGGACTTGAAAGCATTTACTCTGCTAACCCCCATACCCCCACCCCAAAAAAATCCTGTGATGCAGTAACTTGAAAACAGCAACAATTTAAAAAGCCAAAATAAGAACAATGTGAACTAAAGTACAAATAATGACAGGAAAGGAAGAGGGAGCCCAAAGTAAAGTTGAAACTCAGTGGCATTTATGCCAGAGGTAGACCAACACTGCAGGCTCGAATCTTTCAAAATACTGATATAGAAAATGGATATAATTTCAAGTTTCACAGAACCTATAAAGAAAAAAATTAATGACATGCCCATGAAAAGCACCACTATTTCCAAGGCCAGAGAAACTACCTGCCAATTCTGTCTCAAAAAGGCCATATTCCTAACTTCAGCCCTGCACTAAACAGCTATAACAACTGCCCTGCTTGTCTCCAGCCACAAAGAGCCCCCTATTAATGCTTATCATTCACTGACATCTAGCAAGAATGAAACAGTTCCCTTATCACATGAAAACAGTGAACCTACCCATGTGAACACTTACCATGTCAAGAGCTTAGTTTAATTCTCAGACCCTCACACCAAAAATGAGGGCTTTGTAAAATGGTGCTGTAGGAATGGGGATAGGACAAAAGCAGCCTGAGATTCCTCTTGTCAAAGCTCTCTTCACAGTATCCTATAACATTTAAAATGTACCCTTTATACATATGGGGACATATCACCTTACTGTTGCTATAGACAAGATCAGGATGTTTCAACATTTAAAAATAACCAATTAAGACAGAAAAAAAAAACAGTGTTCCTCTCACACATTATACACAGACAGACATATAGACAAACACCCATACACTAAAATAGAATAAATAAATATCAAATAAATTAAAAATAGTGTTGCTTTATTGAAGTAGGGCCATGAATTTCACAACCTTCTCTATTTGACCTCTCTTACCACTGCTACCAGCAATATTGACTTGGGTGACACCCAACAATCAATTATGAATATAGTTTATAAGCAATTCTAGAACTCTCTTGTGTGTATTCTTGTCTCTTAACATGTAGAGATGGTTTCTAAATATAAGCCTGGTTTATATTTAAATGCATCCCAATCACTTAGAAACATTTGACCATGTTTCTTCGGCCCTGTTCAGGAGAGTATGACCCATAGATCCAAGAGGACCTGGAAATCTCTGTTTTAACAAGCTTCCCATGTAACATAGTTGCACAAAAAGGTTTCCAATGCACTGAACTTTAAGTTTGTAGGCTGTGCTGTTGAAATCCATCAAAGACTCCCTCATAGGGCTGACTCCTCTCTCTGATACAATTGATTGATGTCACATACGAAAAATTCCCATGCAACTCTTTGGTCTTCTTGGGATTTGCTTGAATACTAAATTACAATATTTTTAAGAACAGATACAAACTTCTCTGTCTATCTAGCTTCTTTGGCCAGCCTCTTATGCTGACAGGTATGGATCCCCAGGCCCCAAGCACTTGCTACAAACTTCCTAGCCCATCCAGCGGGTGAGGGGCCTCCAGATCCTGATCCCAATCTTCTACACCTCTCTTAGCCCATTAACTTGAAGTCCATTGCAGGAGAGGCAGACAAGAGCAAACAAAACTCAAATAGTACATAGAAAGAAATAATCAAAATCAGGGATGAAATTAATCAAATAGAAACAACAACAAAAGAAATATGAAGAATCAATGAAACAATACTTAGTTCTTTGAAAAGATTTATAAACCTGTTGCTAAATTAAAGAAGAGAATACACAAATTACTAAAACAAAAATTTAAAGGGTAGATATTATAACATATACCAACAAAATTAAGAAAATCATAAGGACATATATAAAAACTTATATTCCATGAAATTGAAAAATCAAAAAGAAATGAACAAATCCCTATGTGCATACAGAATACCAAAATTAAACAAAGATGAAACAATTAATTTAAGCAGATATCTCTATAACCAGGAACAAGATTGAAGCAATAATTGAAAGACTCCCAACTAATTTTATTAGTCTCCCAACTAAAAAAAGCCTGGGACCAGATGGATTCACTGCAGAATTCTAACAGAACTTCCAAGAATAATAACACCAATACTATCCAAGATAGTTCATGAAAAAGAAAAGGAAGCAATTCTCCTAAGTTCTTTTTATGAAGTCAGTATTACCATGATACACAAACCAGACAATGATGAAAAAAAAATAAAATCACATACCAATCTCCATAGTAAACATAGATGCAAAAATTCTCAATAAAATACTGGCAAATAGAGTTAAAGCTCATACAAAAGAAAAAGAAAAAGAAAAACACATTCATCATAATCAAGTTGATTTCATTCCAGAGATGCAGAGATATTTAAATCATACAAATCAATAAACATTATCCATTACACAAGTAGACTCAAAAGAATAAATTACTGATCAAATAATTAGATACAGAATATGCCATCATCTGTACATTAGTCAGGAAGAGTTGAGAGATGGAGAAACCATTCTCAAAATAATAAAGGCAATATACAACAAATTTATGTCCAACGTTGTGCTAAATGGAGCAGAAATCAAAGAGTTTCTATTAGCATCAGGAACAAGGCAAGGATGTCCCCTTTCTCCACTCCTATTCAAGCTACATCAATAAGACAATAAGAAAAGGAAATAGAAGAGATATAAAGAGGGAAAGAAAGCAGTCATAATACCCCAATTTGCAGATGATATGGTTCTCTACATGTGACTCTAAAGACTTTACCCCAAATGTCAGAGCCTGCCAACAGTCAGTTGGGTAGCTAGGTAGAGGCATGTGAATTGTAGAGACAATTAAAAAGACAGAAAAGAGTGCAAAGCCCTGCCAGTCAATGCCAGACAGCCCTGAGTTTATTCCACAGCCAGCTTATACACAGTCTTGAAGGACAGAGGTAGAACAATACACAGCACAGGCATTCAACCATTACCTATCCTGCCTTGTGTCACATATACTAAAATTGGAACAATACAAAGAAGATTAGCATGGCCCCTGCACAAGGATGACATGCAAATTTGTGAAGCGTTCCATATTTTTAATGCAAATCAAAATGACTTTGAGATACCACCTTACACCTGTCAGAATGGCTAAGATCAAAAGCACAGAAGACAGCTTATGCTGGAGAGGATGTGGACCAAGGGGAACTCTCCTCCACTGCTGGTGGGAATGCAAGCTTGTACAGCCACTTTGGAAATCAATATAGCACTTCCTTAGAAAACTGGGAATCCATCTCCCCCAAGACCCAGCTGTAGCACTCTTGGGCATATACCCAAGGAATGCTCCATCATACCACAAGGGCATTTGTTCAGTTATGTTTGTATCAGCTTTGTTTGTAATATCCAGAACCTGAAAACAACCTAGATGCCCTTCAACTGAAGAATGGATAAAGAAAATATGGTACATATACATAATGGAGTACTACTCAGCAGAGAAAAACAATGACATCATGAGGTTTGCAGGCAAATGGATGGATCTAGGAAAAAATCTTCCTGAGTGAGGTAACCCAGACTCAGAAGGACAAACATGGTATGTACTCACTCATAGGAGGAAACTAGATGTAAAACAAAGATGACTAGACTGCTACACAACTCCAGGGAGGCTACTTAGAAAACGGGACCCTTGGAAAGACCCAAGGATCACCCAATGACAGAGAAATGGATGAGATCTACATGAACAACCTGGAAGACAGGGGGAGTAATGAAGGGCAAGATTTGAAGGAAAGAAAGCTTAGGGGAGCAGGAGATCCCAGCTTGATTAAGAACAGAAAGGGAGAATGAGGTATAACAGACCATGATAAATGAAGACCACATGAGAACAGGAATAGGCAGAGTGCTCGAGAGGTCCCCAGAAATCCACAATGATATATCCTCTGTAGTCTGCTGGCAATGGGGGAAAGAAAGCCTGATCTGACCTAGTCTGGTGATCAGATGACTAAACACCCTAACTGTCGTGCTGGAACTCTCATCCAATAACTGATGGAAGTGGATGCAGAGATCCTCAGCCAGGCCCCAGATTGAGCTCCAGGTGTCCAACTGTCGAGAAAGAGGAGGGTCTGCAAGAGCGTGAATTGTTGAATCCAAGATTGCAAAAAGCACAGGGACAAATAGCCAATCGAATAGAAGCACATGAATTATGAACCAAAGGCTGTGGAGCCCCCAGCTGGATCAGACCCTCTGATAGCTTGATCTACTTGGGAGGCACCCAGTCTGTGGGACCAGGATCTGTCCTTAGTGCATGAGCTGGCTGTTTGAAACCTTGGGCTTACACAGGGACACTTTGCTCAGTCTGGAAGGAGGTGACAGCACCTGCCTCTACTGAATCCACCAGGTTTAAATGAATCCCCAGGGGTGCCTTGATCCTGGAGGACATGGGAATGGAGGGGAGGGGCTGGGGGAAAGGTGGGTGTGGGTGTGGGAGTGGGGAAGACAGGGAAACCCATGGCTGATGTATAAAATTTAAAACACACAATAATAAAAAAAAATTAAAAAGAAAAAAAACAGACACACAAATCAGTAGACTAAAAATGAGAACCTAGATGTAAACCCACTCAACAGTACTTACCTGATTTTTTGACAGAGATGCGTGAACTATGCACTGGAAAAAGATAGCATTTTCTACAAATGATGCTTAGAAAACCAGATATCAGCATGTGGAAAAATGAAACCATATCCTTATCTCTCTCTGTCCACAAAACTCACCTCAACATAAGACCTGATACACTGAAAGTGCTACAGAAAAAAATTAGGAATCACACTTCTACTTAGAAGCACAGGAAATGTCTTTAAGCATAGGTACAGGTAAGAAGTTTCTGATTAAGAATCTAATACAAAAGGAAGTAAAAGACCAATGTACAATAAAGGAAACTGGGGAATGCAAATCAAAACAACTTTGAGATTTCATCTTCCATGATCAGAATGGTAAAGATCAACAAAATAATCAACAGCAAAAGGTGGAGAGGATGTGGGGAAAAGGGAACCCTTATTCACTATTGGTGAGATGACAAACTGATCGAGCCACTCTGAAAAATCAATGGGGGAATCCTCAGAAAGCAGAAAATAAATATACAATATGAGCTATACCACTCCTCAGTACATGACCAAAGGACTCTACACAGTATTCCACATATTATTGTTCAGCCATGTTTGTTGCTTCACAACAACTAGGAAATAGAAAAAACTTAAATCCCTTTAAATTGATTAATGGATAATAAAGGTGTAGTACATATAAACTATAGAAGACTATTCAGCTGCAAAGAAAAATGAAATCATGAAATTTGCAGATAAATGTATGGGACCAGAAAAGATCATGTTGAATGAGGTAACCCAAACTGAGAGAGACAAATGTCACACATTCACTGTCATCTGAGGCTCCTAGCTCCAAATCTTCAGACATGAGTATATTTCTTGGAATAACTTCAGAGACCAGTAAAGAAAAAAGGGACCATTCTGGAGATAGGGGGAAGAGACCTATGGGAATAGCAGTGCACAAGTGACCTGAAGTGGGCAATAAGAAAAATAGGGGTACTTTAATTAGGTGGGGAGAATAAACACAGAAGGAAAAGGCAGTGGGGTAAAACCACTGTAAGAAGACATAATGAATACTACCCCAAATATTTATAATACATGTTAGTCTGTGTATACATATACATACATAATTTAAATGAAAGTTTTTCATCTGGCCTGACATTGCTCTTTATAAGAGCCATATACTATTTTAAAAAAAATCATAACACAAGGCATGAGAAGCCTAATTATTGTTGGTCATGGTTGTCCAAGAGACTCTCAAAACATTGTAGACTATTGTTGTTGCCCTCAGTTGATTCCCAGAGGTGGGGGGTAAGTTCTTATTGTTGAAGATATCATGCACTTTAGACATAGGACCCAGAGGACCTGAGCTGGATCTGATCTGAAAGCCTCCTCCCTGATGACTAGCTTTCATGGTACTAGAAAATACTTTGGAAGTTTTCAAAGGAGAAAAGTAACCAATATTTCTACTCTGCTATGATGCTTATGAATCACAACAATGACCAGAATGCCACAATAACTCTAAGGGTACAATACTAACTCCCATAGCTTGGTAGTAACCAACAGCTCTCTAATTGGATTTAAGGCCCTCTCAACAAGAAGGAAATTATGCCTGGTACTAGAAACATAGCCAAGATCCCAGGGCTAGTGTAATGTGGATCTTGGAGGAGAACTTACAACTACCACTCTACTAAACCAGCATAATCCCTAACTACATTCTAAATATTTCTCTTTATACCCACAGATAAGTGTATTCACAACCCTCATCAAAGAGGCTTCACGTTGATTTTTGTTTATGTTTGTTTGTTGTTTTTGGAGACAGGGTTTCTCACTGTAGTTTTGGTGCCTGTCCTGGATCTCACTCTGTAGACCAGGCTGGCCTTGAACTCAGAGATCTGCCTGGCTCTGCCTCCCAAGTGCGGGGATTAAAGGCGTACACCACTGCTGCCCAGCAAAGCTTCACTTTGCAACAGAGTAATATCATTACAGAAAACCACACACATCAAAATGCAGAGTTGTGGAAACTGTCCAAATTGATACATCTACAATACAACTCCTGTGCCTAAAGGCTCAGTGATCATTACAGAAGAGAAAGAAGGGGTAGAAAGATCACAAGAGCCAGAGCTTTGCTGTGAGAATGTATCTCCTGTAATATAAGCTCATACTGTAAGAATTGCAGCTTGAATGAAACAGTGTCCTGGAAGTTGGAAGCCCAGGACTACCATAAAGTCACACAGCACAACAAACCTCACGTAAGTGATTTATTGGGAGAGAAAAATCCAGGAGGGTGTCTGCCTATATTCAAGCAAGAAACAGCAGCAAACTGAACAAGATAGAGGACTTATTTAGAGCTTCTTGGGAAGGGAGTGGAACTTTTCAGGGTGGAGCTTTCCAGGGTGGAGATTGGTGGGATTTCATGTCCAGAGATTGGGCTTTTTGTTCTGCAGGGTTGGGGCAGGGTCCAGCAGTTAGGGCAGTTAGAGTAGTCTCTGGGACTGGGTTTGTGGATAAGTATTGTTTAAATCTGGTTTTGTCTTGGAAGGTCTTGTTCACTCCATCTATGATGATTGAAAGTTTTGCTGAGTATATTAGTCTAGGCTAGCATCCATGGTCTCTTAATGTCTGCAATTTTTCTGTCCGGGTCCTTCTGGCTTTCAAAGTCTCCATTGAGAAATCGGGTGTTATTCTGATGGGTTTGCCTTAATAAGTCACTTGGCCTTTTTCCTTTGCTGCCCTTAATATTCTTTCTTTATTCTGTATGTTTGCTTGTTTAATTATTTTGTGGTGAGGGGACTTTTTGGGGGGTCTAGTCTGTTTGGTGTTCTATAGGCTTCTTGTATCTTCATAGGCATTTCCTTCTTTAGGTTGGGTAAGTTTTCTTCTATGATCTTGTTAAATATATTTTCTGTGCTTTTGAGTTGGCATTCTTCTCCTTCCTCTATCCCTATTATTTGTAGGTTTGGTCTTTTCATGGTGTTCCAAATTTCTTGGACAATTTGGGTCATGACTTTGTTGGTTTTAGTGTTGTCTTTGACTGATGAATCTATTTCTTCTAACATATCTTCAACACCAGAGATCCTCTCTTCCATCTCTTGCATTCTGTTGGTTATACTTGCATCTGAAATTCCTGTTTGTTTACTCAGATTTTCGATTTCCAGCATTCCTTCTGCTAGTGTCTTCTTCATTTTTTCTATTTCCCTCTTCAGGTCTTGGACTGTTTCCCTCATCTGTTTCGTTGCTTTTTCATGATTTTCTTTCAGGGACTTATTGTTTTCTTCTGCTTTAATTGTCCTTTCCTCTAGTTTTTTATAGCGTTCTTCGCATTTTTTGTTTGTCTGTTCCTCCACTTTATTTTTGATTTCTTCTATATAAGGCTCTAGTCTCTTCATGATGTTACCTATAAGGTTGTTTTCTTCTTTGTCTTCCATTCTGTGATGTTCAGGTCCAGCTCTTAGAGGAGGGCTCGGTTGTGGTGATTCTGTATTGCTCTTTATTTTGCTGTGTGTACTTCTGCCTTCATGTCTGCCCATCTTCTTGTGGATTTGTTCTTCGTCTTATCAGTGTACTTGGTCCAGGCAGAGCTGACAGATTTAGGGAGCCTCTCTCTGGTCCAGATGGAAGCTCTTGGCCAGATGGGAACTCTGGTCCAGATGAGAGTGCTGGCCGGATAGGAGCTGGGGAGCTGAACTCTGAGTCTCAGGAAGTCCCTGGAGTCCCCTTATCTTGTCCAGATGGGAGATCCTCTTGTCCAGATGGGAGTTCCGGGGCAGGATGGAAATTCTGGTCCAGATGTGAGTTCCAGGGCTGGATGGGAGCTGGGGGCTCTCTGGTCCAGATGGGAGTTCTGGGGCGGATGGGAGCTGGGGGCTGGTCTCTGTGTCTTAGGAAGTGGCTAGGGTCTTCAGCAAATGTGTGTGGGGGCAGGTTGTGGAGACTGCAGGGTCTGCCTGCAGTCTTGGAAAAGGGGGGCCTTCCCATAGGGTCTGAGGAATGGCCAGAAACTAGGGCCAAGTTGGGCAGGTCCTCCTGGGATGGCTGGTGTCCAGCGGTGGGACCCACAGGTGGTTGCCTCTCTGACTACAACCCCATGCACTCATCTCTGGGACAAATAGGAGTTCTGGGGCTGGATGGAAGTGGGGAGCT
Source organism: Onychomys torridus (assembly GCF_903995425.1). NCBI lineage: Eukaryota > Metazoa > Chordata > Mammalia > Rodentia > Cricetidae > Onychomys > Onychomys torridus. The sequence continues at coordinate 66,469,635 of NC_050466.1, read as the reverse complement.
GGTTTCTAAGTCTCCAGAAGTGGCTGTGGTCTCGGGCAGATGGGTGTGGGGGCAGGGCATGGAGATTGTAGGGTTTACCAGAGGGTCTTGGAGAGGGGCAACCTTCCTGGTCGGGAAGGGGTTCCTGCCTTATGGCCAGAACCTGGGGTCCAGTTGGGCAGCTCTTCCCTGAGTGGCTGGTGCCCCGGGCTGTGACCCAGGTGCAGGCCTCTCTGGTTGTGACCCCAGGCACTCACCTCTGGTCTAGGTGGAAGTTCCAGGGCAAGATGTAATCTGGGGGCTGGTCTCTGATTCTCAGGAAGTGGCTGGTTTTGGGCAAATGGGTTTGGGTGCAGGGTGTGGAGACTGTAGGATCTGCCTGCAGTCTTGGAAAAGGGAAGCCTTCCCTGAATGGCCAGAAACTGGGTGTATATTGTTTTGTCAAGTTTGGTTGCTGTATCTTGGAGGGCTGCTCTTTTCTGAAAGGAGACAGAGGGTGAGTGGATCTGGAAAAGTAGGAAGGTGGAGAAGGGCTGAGAAAAGTAGAGGGAAGGGAAACTATGTCATAATGTATTGTATGAGAGAAGAATCTATTTTCTTTTCTTTTTTTTCATTTTTCTTTATTAAGAAATTTTTGCGGGTGGGTGGTGGCGCACACCTTTAATCCCAGCACTCCAGAGGCAGAGGCAGGTTGATCTCTGTGAGTTCAAGGCCAGCCTGGTCTACAAAGCCAGTTCCAGGAAAGGTGCAAAGATACACAGAGGAACCCTGTCTCGAAAAACAAAGAAAGAAAGAAAGAAAGAAAGAAAGAAAGAAAGAAAGAAAGAAAGAAAGAAAGAAAGAAAGAAAGAAAGAAATTTTCTACTCACACCACATACTATCCACAGATGCCCCCTCCTCCCTCCTCCCTCCTCCCACCTCCCAGCCCTCTTTCCCAAGCCACCCTGCATCCCCACATCCTCCAAATCAAGGTCTCCCATGGGGAGTCAGCAGAGCCCAGCACACTGAGCCTAGGCAGGTCCAAGCCCTTTCCCACTGCACCAAGGCTGTGCAAGGTGTCACACTACAGGCACCGGATTCCAGAAGCCTGCCCATAGACCAAGGACAGATCAAGACTCCCCTGCCTGGGTGCCCCCCAAACAGTTTGAGACAAACAACTCTTTTTTATATCCAGAGGGCCTAGTCCAGTCCCATGGGGGCTCCACAGCCACCAGTCCACAGTTCATGGGCTTCCACTAGTGTGGCCAGTCATCTCTGCACATCCTCCCATCATGATCTCGATGTCCCTCACCTGCAGTATCTCTCCTCTCACTCATCAATTGGATTCCCAGAGCTTAGCCTGGTGCCTGGCCTTGGATCCCTGTATCTGCCTCCATAAGTCACTGGACAAAGGCTCTATGATGACAGCTAGGTTATTTGCTAGGCTGGTCAACAGCTTAGACTGGTCCAGGCACCCTCTGGACCACTGCTAGCAGACCAAGGTAGGGTCAACCTTGTGGATTCCTGAGACCTTCCCCAGCACCCTGCCTCTTCCTATTCCTATAATGTCCTCATCTACCATGGTATATTAAATGGGACCTCCTGAAACTGAGAAGCTTTTGTAGAGCAAAGTACACCATTAATAAGACCAAACAACAGCCTATAGAATGGGAAAAGATCTTTACCAACCCTGCATCTGACAGAAGACTGATCTCCACAATATATAAAGAACTAAAAAATCTAGACATCAAAATACAATTAAAAAGTGGGCTACAGTGCTTAACAGAGAATTTTCAACAGAAGAATCTCAAATGGCTGAAAGGCATTTAAGGAACTGCTCAATAACCTTAGTCATCAGGGAAATGCAAATCAAAACAACTCTGAGGTACCATATTATACCTGTCAGAATGTCTAAGATCAAAAACACTGAAAACAGCTTATGTTGGAGAGGATGTGGAGCAAGGGGAACACTCTTCCACTGTTGGTGGGAATGCAAACTTGTACAGCCACTCTGGAAATCAGTATGGTGGTTTCTCAGAAAACTGAGAATAAGTCTTCCTCAAGACCCAGTTATACCACTCTTGGGCATATACCCAAAGAATACTCAATCTTACCACAAGGATACATGCTCAACTATGTTCATATCAGCATTATTCATAATATCCAGAACCTGGAAACAACCTAGATGCCCCTCAACTGAAGAATGTATAAAGAAAATATAGCACATATACTCAATGGAGTACTACTCAGCAGTGAAAAACAATGATATCATGAAATTTGCAGGCAAATGGATGGAACTAGAAAATATCATCTTGAGTGAGGTAACTCAGACTCAGAAGGACAAACATAGTATGTACTCACTCATAAGTGGATACTAAATGTGAGGAAAGGAATGGCCAGCCTGCAACCCACAAGTCCAGAGAGGCTAGCTAACAGGGAAAGACCCTAGGAGGGACACATGGATAACCCTGTGAAGGAGAAGTGTATGAGATCTACATGAGTGGACTGGGTTTTGGGTTGCAGAGGGTGAGGAGTGGGGTATGAGAACATAGGGATGGGAGGGTCAAGCTGGAACATGGACAGAGTGGGAGGGCAGGGAGAAGAATCTATTTTCAATTTAAAACAAAAAACAAAAAAATAGTCTAAAAACTTTTGAGGGTCAGTTTTAATCTGTGATCTGAGAGAAAATGGTTAGTATTACTATAAAGTTTTTTTAAAATTGAAGAAAACAAAAATAACGTATATGAACCAATACTCTGGACACATCTGCATATTTAAAAAGGAGCTGAGCATATCATGTAATGAACACAGTGGAACAATCTTTGTATCAGATTCATTTCATTTAGCACATAGCACTAAGCTGTTATTTCTTTATCTCAGCTCAAAAATTATAGAGGTCAGTATGAGCCAATATTGGGAACTTAGGAACATTTAAGGTTTCTTCTGTAAAGTCCACTCTATTTCTACCCATGAAGACCTTTAGACTGAGTTTCCATAAATGCTGAACATCCATGATGAGGTTTTCATATCTACCTTTGTGAATCACTGTAAATACCTCCATGGAATTCAGTCACTGTGAAACTTATTCCTGAGCAAGCCTGAGAAAAAAGATAGCCTCAGCTACCTCTTATGACTACCTTTCTTGCTCACTAAGGAAAGTAATGATTCAATTCCTGCTTTATTTAAATTATAAAACCTACATACTTGATATGACATTCTAGACATGTCAAAAATTTACAAAATTTTAGACTACTGAGGGACTTCTGGGCAGTACTTGATGTATGAAGTTGTAACTTTAAATTGAAATATGTAAATCTCAATGCTTAGCTCTGTAGTTACTACCTACATTTTCTTAGGTAATGAACTTAAAGTTCACACAATACGTTATGGGCCTAAGAAGCTCTAGGTCTACAATAAGATTTTACCTAATTAATGAATCAATTAGCTGAATAGTCACTTTCTTAAGTAGCAATATTCTCAAACGATCCATTGGTCCAATTTACCAATTATGTCTACCTACCAACATTTGTATCCTCATCATTGAATCTAAAACTTGCTGAGTTTAATATTGAATGAGATAATTCCAACATCTTAGAAGTCTTCTGTAAATCTTTGCATGACAATTTTCATTCTGTTTCCATGACAGCATCATGAGGAATATTCAATTTGTGGCAAAGTAATACTGGTAGGGTGGCTGTATATTTTACAAATGCATTTACTAAGAAGAAAATTTCCTTTTATAAAACATTTTGGAAGTGCAAATGAGATTCTTTTCCATTTTAATTGAATTCTTTTGGATATTTTGGCATGTCATTTTGTCTTTTACTCACCATTTTTAGGACTTCTTCATTAAAATTTCAAGCAGTGAATCAGCTTCTATTTGGAGAGCCAGATATTTGGCAAATTGATTTGCAACACACTGAGCTGATTCTATTAAATTTGACAAATATTTTTTGAGTGCCTGTGATATGGCAACCTTGACTCTGATCATATCATGAGAACAAGACAGACAAGGTCCTGGTTTCTCATTTTCCATACCAGTAGAGAAGATCAATAATAAACAAAAGGTGAGACTGCTATGAAGAAAATAGAACAGGATGTCAGAACAGGCAGAGTTGTGGACCTGAGGCAGGGGATTGCTATGTTAGAGAAAGCTTCTACGGAATAAGGATGCTGAGCTCCGGGGATTGACTTTGTTGGGATTGAGTAATTCTGATCCACTGGGCTGTGAAATATTGATGGAGTGATGGGAGAGCCACAAAGCAGTGGCCAAAGACAACGGTCACTTACTGTGCCATTATAGTTAAGATTTGCCCAACATAAATGTGTCTACTTTTATTGTGGTGTGCGTCATTTACCATAGTATCGTTGATATGAACACAAACTATTTGTGGGCATATTTTTTACTTCTTCTATCATATTAATGATAAATATTACCTATGTTACAAAGAACAGTAGGACTATGAAGAAACGTATAGGTACAGTGATCCCCACTCATCTTCAAGTTCATTTTCTGTAGTTTCAGTTTCCAGTGGTCAACCAGAGAAACCCCATCCAAATGACTTTTCTTTTACAGATTGTTATAGTAATAATCATTATATTCTAATGTTAGCTACTGATACCTTTTTATCATGCCTGTATTATAAATGAAGCAGTATCATAGATATGTATATAAAAGTAAAAGAAACAATATAGAGAGAGGGTTTTGAACTGTTCATGGCGTCAGTGGAGGTCTTGGAACACACTCTTGGTTATATAAGGGTTGACTGATATTTAAATAAAGTAATTCATCTGGAAATCTTTGACAAAATGTTTCCAAAATACGTTTTCATACAAGCTTGAAACTGCTGTAGTAGCATTTGTGCTTGATTAATGAGGTCATTTACTTCAAAGCCTGCGTCAAGCCATGACATCTTGGAAGACAATATATGTTAAAGAACCTTCAGAAGAAAGCTCATCTTCATTGTTTCGTTTATAAACTTCCTTGTGCTAATATTTAATAAAAGAAACATCAAAGGATAGCAGTTCTATAGGATTAATATAGGTAAAAGTTTTTATCTGAGTGACATATATATATATATATATATATATATATATATATATATATATATATTCTACTTCCTATAGAATGAAATAAAAAATAAAATGTGAGAAACATATCATTTACTTACTTTGACAATATAGTAGAGGCTAAACAAATAATGCTATTTAAATATTTTAGATAATTACATGTATGTATACAATAAAATATGATCATATCTATCCTCTGCTTTGCCACTCCAACTCCCCTCATACCCACCAATATCCCTCCAAATAACCCCCCCTTCTCTGATAACCCACTAAGCCCAGTTAGCACTGCTCATATGTTCATGGGCATAGTGCTATCCATTGGAACATGGGAAACCTCCTTGTGGCTATATCCTCAAAAGGGAATGACCCCACCCCACCCCTACTCAACAATTGTCAACTTTTGATAGCTCCTAAGTTAGTAGGACCTGGAAATCATTTTACCCCATCTGTGCCCCATTTGGCTGGCTTGATCTTGTATAAGTCTTGTGCAGATAACCACAGCTGCTGTAAGGTCATGAGTACAATAGCCATGTCATTATCAGAAGACATCATGACAACACTCCTCTCCACCCTCCAGGTTTTACATTCTTTCATGCTACACTTCCTTGATGTTCTCCCATAAGCTTCACAGTGGTGATTTTTTAAAAAGTGTCCTTTTTAAGGCTGAGCACTTAGTCTTTTGTTTTCAGCACTTTGACCAGTTATGTATCCCTCTACTGATTGCTGCCAACTTCTACTAGAAGCTTCTCTGGCCAATGATGAGAACAGCACAAGTCTATTGATATAACATAAATATTTAGATAGTAATGGTCAGTATGACCATTTAGCAAGATAACAACAGTGGGGTCTATGACCACCCAATTGGGTTTTGATCAGGATTACAGTACCAAACATAAAATTTCTTCCTGTGGACCAAGCCTAAAATCTAATTAGGAAATAATTAGTTACTTCATAATATTGTACCACTTTTGAACCAGTAGGTACCACATCATACAGGGGCCCAGATCTGGGTCTGACAATTGATGTCTTCTTTTCTAGTAGCCTACATATCACTTTCTAGCACCATGAAAGCTAGCCATCAGGGAGGAAATTTTCAGGCCTTGTTGAATTTCTCTATGTCCTGCAGGCAAAATGTGTGATGTCTTCCACAATAGAGGCTTACCATGTAGTTACAGTTGGTAACTAAGGACAGTGACAATAGCCTGTGTTGGTTCAGAGACATCTTGGGTTTCCTTGACTCATAGAAAGGTATCCCGTATCTTGTACTCCAATTTTCATTTAATAACTTCGAGAATGACAGTGCCTGCCTATTAAGCGTAATTCCATTTGAACTTTTTTAAAGTTGTATTTTGAAATTAATCTACTAATTCTTGGGTTTGCATAGGGTTTTCCATAAAGTCTTAGTTTTGATTAACTCACTCACTAACCCCTCATGTACTCCATCCCTCTGAACTCATTTATGCCTAATCCTTTAACTTTAAATATCCCCATTCTTCTATCATTTATCATGTGTTCTATTTTCCCTACATTTACTTCTTTTAAAAAAAAATGGGTTGTGAGATAGTAGGATTCCGTATGACTTTTCATACCCTGCCCCTTTGAGTTAGCCCTCCTCTTTACCTCATGACACCCATTTCTTCCATACTCCCATGCCTTTCACTGCTTAAGCCTTCTACCCAGCGTTCTTTTTTTAACCTATAATTTACTATTACCCTTCCCTAATATGTCTCCTACCAGAAGGCCTCTATTTTTTGGTTTCCTGATTTCTGCTCCAAGTTAAACATATGAAACTAAAGATTGAAGGCTAGGATCTGCATTTGAAAGAACATAGGTGGGTGAGTTTCTGGGCCTGAGTTACCTCACTGAGTATAATTTATCAAGTCCCATCTATTTAGCTACAAACTTTATTTTAATTTTATTTTACAACTGAGTAATAGTCCATGGTGTGTAAGTACCACATTTTAATTTTTTAAGTCAACTTTTAGGCTAGTAATTAATTTGCACTTTCCATTTCTTTCTTCCAACCCCTCCCATATAACCCCTTTCTTTCCCTCAAATTCATAGCCTCTTTTTCTTTAATCATTGTTGCACACAATATATAAACACAAGCTGCTCAGTCTATACAGTGTTACTTGTATGTAAATCTTCAGGTCTGACCATTTGTTATTGGATAACCAATTGATGTCTTTTTTCCCTAGGGAAGACTATTTCTCCAGTTCTTAGTTTTATTTGGTTACCTGAAGTTCTTGCCTGTGGTCTGTAGCCAAATTTCTAAATGGTCTTCTTAAATAAAAAACATGGAGCCAGAAATTTGGGTTAAAGACTTAGAGATCAGGGAAATACAGAAAGCCACCAGCTAACCTCACCTCACCAACTCCATAGCTCCCAAAGCAAGAATGACTTCTATCTACCCAGGCTTATATGCCTTGCTTTTCTGCACTCCCATTGGCTCTTAGCCCAGCTACCTCACTTCCTCTTCTTACATAACTCTGTCACTGTCTGTCTATCTATACAGCTCTCTGTGGTTGGTATTGAGATTAAAGGCATGTATCACCATGCTTGGCTCTGTTCCCTAGTATGGCCTTGAATACACAGAGATCCTGCCTGCTCAGGGATAAAGGACATGTGCTGCCTGACTTCTTTGTTTACTTAAAATGATCTGGCCTTTCCCCCCATCTCCAGGCAAGCTTTATTTATTAATGCACAAATAAAATATCACCACACCAGCACAAATAAAATATCACCACAGTGTTTGAGACCTCATGAGATTTCCCCTTCTACATTAGCATGTCTATTGGTGTCAACCCTATTCAGTGCACATTTGGGCAGTCATGTTGGTGAGACTTTATGGGTATAAGGCCCTCAAGCTGGATCAGGCCCTCTGGATAAGTGAGACAATTGAATAGCTTGAACTGCTTGGGAGGCATCTAGGCTGTAGGACCGGGACCTGTCCTTAGTGTATGAGCTGGCTGTTTGGAACCTTGGGCTTACACAGGGACACTTTGCTCAGCCTGGAAGGAGGGGACTGGACCTGCCTGTACTGAATCCACCAGGTTTAAATGAATCCCCAGGGGAGTCTTGGCCCTGGAGGAGATGGGAATGGAGGGGAGGGTATGGGGGGAAGTTGGGGGTGGGGGCAGAAGGGGGGAGGACTGGGGAACCCATGGCTGATGTGTAAAATTAAAACACAAATATAATAGTAAAAAAGAAAAAAATAGTCTATTTTCTACCAAATTGGAAAATCTAAAAGAAATGGAGATATATACATACATACATACATACATACATACATACATATATACATACATACATACATACATATATATATATATATATGATGAAATAATAATTTCACCAAAGATGAAATAAATAATTTAAGTAGAAAAAAATACAATAGGACAAGCAAAAGTCCTCACACCAAAGTGGGACAAGGCACCGAAACAGGAGGAAAAGTGTCCCAAAAGTAGGCAAAAGAGTCAAGGACACACTCACTCTCAGGAGTCCCATCAAAACACCAAGGTAATCACCACAATGTATGTGCACAGGCCCTGGTGCAGTCCCATACAGGTCCTGAGCTCGCCACTTCACTCTCTGTGAGCCTATATGATCCCTGCTTTGTTGATTTCTCCTGGGGTCCTCCATCCCCTGTGATTGCTACAATCTTTCTGTTCCCTTTTGAATGAAATTCATAGAGCTCCTAGGGGAGCTACCCGATAGAGAACTCCCATTTAGAGTCTCTCTGCATAATATCTGGCTGTGGGTCTCTGGATCTGCTTCCATATGCTGCCTGAGGAAGCCTCTCTGATGATGATTGGACATACAATGAATTATGAGCATAACAGAATATTATGAGGAAACATTGCATTGATTTTTTTCAGCCAGTTGTGTTTTGTTCTACTGTAGGTATTTAGACTATCCAGCCTCTGAGTCCTAGCCATCTATGCAGTATCAGGCATTGGCTCTATCTCAAGGCAAAGGCCTCAAGTTAAAACAGTCACTGGTTGGCCACTCACACAAGTTTTACATCACCTTTATCTCAACACATCTTGCATGCCAAGATGATTGTAGGCCGAAGGTTTTGTGGTTGGGTTGATATCCCAGTTCCACCACTGGAAGCCTTGCCTGGTTACAGAGGATAACTGGTTCAGACTCCAATTCCCCTATCAGAGTCCTCACTGGGATCACCCTCACAGATTCCAGGAATTTTCCATTGCACTAGGTTTCCACACCAAAACCCCAAAGCCCCCCAATTCCAGCCAAGCCATCCCTCCCCACACTCTCTCCCTTCATTCCATCTCCCCCCACACCTGATTCCTCCCATTCCTGTCCCTACATGCCTCCAGTCCACCCACAAAATCTGTTCTTGTTCCCTTGCACAGGGAGATCCATGCATCCCTCATTCCTGCTTTAGCCTTCCTCTTTACCTCTTTAATGTTGTGTATATGAGTGTTTTTCTTGCACGTGTGTCTAGGCACCATACATGGGCCTGGTGCCTACAGAGGTCAGAAGAGGTGTTAGATCTCAAAGATCTAGAGTTACAGACAGTTGCAAGCCACCATATCAGTGCTGGAAACCAAACATAGGTCCTATATAACACTAACAAGTGCTCTTAACCAATGAGCTGTCTAGTCCCTGAAGCCCCCAAATTTTAAATGATTTTCTCCAGGTCATTGAGCTGATTACTGCGGAGATACACACATGAAACTGAGCACCCACTTTCTAAGTCCAAAGTTCTCTTATTATCATTAGTGGTTTTACTCATTTAACACTGGAACCATTTTTTCTCCTGAGTCAGATTTTTTAATAAGGTCAGTACATGGGAATTTACAAAGGCTACCTTTTATTAACATAAATATATTTCTGAGTATCATATGCAGCACCTATTTAAACTATTGATTAAAAAGAAAAACATCTTTTTCAGAATTATTTTAATTGGCTGTTATGGATAACAAAGCAGTCTCAGCATCATTTTTTTTAACAAAGTACTGAGGAACACTTGATTATCTGAGGAAAGTAGCTGCAAGTGGTTAACAGGTTTGTTTTCTGTTTGGGGGGTTTGGGTATTGTTTTGTTTTGTTTTGTTCATTTTTTTTTTTTTGAGACGGGGTTTCTCTGTGTAGCCTTGCTGTCCTAGAACTCATTTGGAGACCAGGTTGCCCTTGAACTCAGAGATCTGCATGCCCTGGCTTCCTGAGTGCTGGGATTAAAGGCGGTCACCACCATTGCCCAGCTGATTAACAGTTTTTAGTAGTTCTCCTTGTGAAATTTCTGTTCTTCCACCAAACTATTTAAAAACGTGTTGTTAGACTCTAGGCCACAGATTCAAAGCTACAGTGCTTAAATTATGATATTCTTTCCACCTTCTAGACATTTCTGGCTACTACTTAATTTAATGACAGAAACCAGCAACCTGCAAACTAGACTAAGCACTGTGAAGAAGAGGGGAGGGGAAGGAGGAGACAGAGGAGGAAGTGGAGAGAAAGCAGATATTAGAGAATGGAAAAAGGAAAGAAATCAAAAACCTAATTCATTCTAGATTAATTCAGCAGGTAAGCAAATTTATTGATTTATAAAAAATGTATTTATGATCCTATAGTTCAAAGTATTTCATATTGAAGGAGATGCTTTTAAGAGCTTTGTGAGTACTTCTAAATGTGAGTTGAGTGGTTTTCATTTTACCTTCAATGCCGTGTTTTAAGAAAACTACAATTGACTTTGCTCAATCAACCTAAAATTCAAGAGCAGGGAGAATGATCTTTAAGATTGCAAAAAGCACTCCCATACTGCCTACCTCAGATGGATATGCCTAAGGTGCAGAAAGGGATGAGACCAAGCCACAGAAAGGAGAGACCAGAAAAGATGAAGATCATAAAGCATGAAAACTAAGTGACAGAATAAGGAAAGAGACAGGAAAGACCAAAGGGAGCTGGAATCCAGGCCTTTGGACATTCTTCCTCTTCTGAGTCTTCCTTATGTGAGTGGATAGCAACTTTATGCAAAACCAGGCTTCAGAAATTTGCTAAATGTCCTCTGTCTATTTATAGACTATTTAGAGAAAAATAAATATGTTAGCAAATTTCCAAACATGAAATATAGGAGGTAAACATAACAGGAAGTGAGGGAAATGGGCCTGAGGTGAGAAAGAGGCAAAACTTGGCTTTCAAGGCAGACATCTGATCATTTGGTTTGTGTCTGGCTTATTGCTTTATGGAGGGTATCACCTGTTTGGACATTTACTTTTTCTTGCATCAAGAGACATTTCCCCCCAAACGATACAAAAGCAAACTGAAAACAAAATGGCATTATCCAAGTTAATGAAGCATGTTTTTAAGATGACTAAATCAATAAATTGGCTAGAGCTTAAAAATCAACACAAAAGAAATAGCCCTTACAAAAATGAAGCTTTTCTTAAACATTAATTGAGTCACCAGGGTTTTAGAGACGTTTAAACAGGCTTTGTTTTTTCTAGTTTAGAGGCGTTTATGCTTTTTTTTCACTCTTTAAGGATTTCCCATAAATGAGACACACAGTCATTTGATAAAGAAGATAAATTGGGCTGTTAAAAGTAGCCCAGAATCCTATTCTTCATGTCTATTTGTCCTCTCATGCTGTATCACTTCCTGGAAGTATTAATAGTTGCATTTCATTTTCCTATATAAATATTTAAGAACTGTAATTTTGCCCAGTTGACATTGGCAGTGCCTATGCACAGGGATGTTTCATTATCTGCTCCTCAAATCAACATAATCTTGTCAAACTTGGTCTCCAATAAATAGGGCAGGCTGTATTTGGAATATTTTAATAACCAAGAATAGTCATATTGCTTTCAATCATAGTCTGCTTGCAAATCCCAAACTAAAAGTAGCAGTTACATGGAACAATAACCGTGAGTAGTATGCCAATATATTTTCATTAGTCAATGACACCCAGCTGCAGAGAGAAATTGGGCTGTGTACTTTAAAACCTAATGTTCCCTTGTGGCAATACCACAGCAGGCCAGATTGGCTTCACCAAACTTTCCTGCCATTGTTCATCGAATGCTCCTGCTGGGTTAAGTTCATCATAACAGTAAGTCTCCAATTTTTCAATTCCATATTAGGCTTGGATTCAAAGACTATTGTAATGTTACTGGGAAAGAAGACAAGGAGAATGTCATTGAGTAGCTACTGTTTAAAGTACTTCCTCTCACTCTGTTATTATGGGTCATTTGGAAAAAAATAATTGATCTATGGAAACTTTAGAAACAATAATGAGTATGACATTGCTTTGGGTTTTCCCTTGGTCTTTCAATATTTTTAACTACACTCTCATAGAGAAGTCAGTTTTTAAATGTTCAAGATCAAAGTAAGCTGAATGGGAACACTTGAATGGAAACATTTCAAATTTCAAATCCAAGCAGCTGCATTTTACAGGTTTGTTAGACTACCAGTTTTTCTTAAGATACTTCCTCTGTCATCTTTTATGGGCTTGCTTGATTCTTTTTTTTTTTTTCAATTTGTTTTGAGACAGTTTTACTCTGTAGACCAGGCTAGCCTTGAACCTATACTTCCTTTCTCCCTCGGGCCTCCAATTGCTGAGATTGTAGGAATGTGGATTCAGATTAGCTTCTATTCTCATTCTTCTTAAAAAGCTATGATACTGAAATGGCCCTTTTCCATAATAGATGAATTACCATCTTTTAGTAAGGTACCAGTACTCAACGTCTCCCACTGTGTTTGTTTGTTTGTTTGTTTGTTTGTTTGTTTGTTTTATTTACTCCTCAACACTTTATTTAGGCCTCTTCCCACCTCTGCCCCACTCCATACCTTTCCAGGAACAGAAATATAGCAATGGCTAAATGGCCTATGCTAGAAGTACACTGATCAGTGTTGCCTGCTGTGGTGGAAACTCCAGCCAGATGGGCATCTCTGATTCTGAGGAAGGAAGCTATTCTAGAAACAACACATACATATGGGTTTACTGGTACCATACCAGGATATAAAGCTAGCCATAAATAACTGCCCAGAGATCCAAGGTTTGCTTAGTCTGATGATATCAGTCCTTGGCGCCATGTCTGCAGTTTATATGTCGAAGTTTCTTGCCTCTGACCAAATATTGGAACCAAATATTGGAACATCTGGTTTAGAATGTACACACACACACACACACACACACACACACACACACACACACTCGAGAACACACCTGCATACTCACATGCATGCACACACACGAACACACAGACCTCTCTTCCCCCACAGATTTTAATGTAATTTTTCTAGAGTGAATCTAGGCATGGGTATTTATTTTTAAAGCTGTTACAGAAGGCTCCCATGTATACCTAGGATTGAAACACTGCTAGGAAACATTTATAGAAGTCTTAACTAAAGACAGCTAAATCCTGATCCTTTAATTTGTCTGGTGCTTTTAGATAATGCTTTCAAAAGTTACAAAAGCAGTCTTGCCAAAAAAGAGGAAGAGAAAAGGAGACAGGAGGAAAGAAAGGAATAAGTGGGGAAGCAAGGGATTGAGAGGAAAGAAGAGAGAGGTGGGGGAAGAATGGAGGGACTGAGACTGGACAGAGTTTTCTAGCACTGATTTTCTAATGGAACTTTCCCAACTTGTGAGAAAGAGTGAATATAGGGAGTATGGAGTACTTGAAATCATACAGAATCATGAAAGAATTAACAAGGTACCAAACTGCCAAGCTAAAAGGGGACAGTTGCTGCTAAGACTTACATAATCATTGCTCTGAAAGAATGCTAAGCCCATTTGGCAAAATATCTTGAATTTTGCAAGAAATTTCAAAATTATGTAAACTCTCCCAATTTTAGAACACTGGGTCATGTAAATTTCTGAGAATCAACAAAACACATTATCACTGGTCTCAGATTCTGGCTAATACGTAGTTTACAAATTCCATGCAACAAAATTTAAATGAACAAATAAAACACATTCTTTCTGAGAATTAAATAATTAATAGAAATAAAATAGTTGAAAAGCTAAAGGAAAACTCAAAGAAGCCATCCAGTTTAACCTGGTTATTTTTAAATAAGGGAGTGGGAAAATTAAATTGAAGACCATAGGAACATTCTAATGATGTAGCAAATTGTTAGGATTCTGAATTCTATATCCAAGTTCCACATTGACATTACACCAAAGCAAAATCAGCATTGTCTCTGAAGTTCAGAACATTGGTATACTTGAATAGAAAAGCCATACTTGGATAACAAAATCAATAGATGGCAGGTAAAGTGATGATGTCACATAACTTATATGGTGAACATTAAATGAGCATGATATTTTGAGGTGTTTTTTGTTGTTATTTGGGGGCCTGCCACCCAGATCACACATACACAGAGAATTATTCTTAATTATGAATGCCTGACCTAAGCTTGGCTTGTTTCTAGTCAGCTTTTCTAACTTAAATTAAATTATCCCATTTTTCTTTAACTATGTTTCGCCTCTGGACTTTTTACCTTTATTCTATATATCCTTTTCTCCTTCTTACTTTGTGGTTGGCTGTGTGGCTGTGTGGCTGACCCCTGATGTCCTCCTCTCCTTCTCCTGTTTTCATTTCTCTCTCCTATTTTGAGCCCAGATTTCCACTCTTAATTATTCTCTCTGTCTGCCAGCCCCACCTATTTCTCTCTCCTGCCTAGCTATTGGTCATTCAGCTCTTTATTAGTCAGACCAATCAGGTGTTTTAGACAGGCAAAGCAACACAGCTTTACATAGTTAAATAAATGCAACAAAAAAGAATGCAACACATCTTTGCATCATGATGACAAATGCTCCACAGCATAAACAAATGTAACACATCTTAAAATAATATTCTATAACAATATATAAAATACTACAGAGAAAACTCTTGATTTGTGACTCAGACTGAGTAATGAAACTGTAACATAAAAACCAGTGAATTCCTGTGATGAGCTATACACTCATCAAAGGGCTTTGGGTGAAGAAATACATGGCTCCAGTCGGTATGGTCAATTGAAACAGAACCAAATCAGATCTAATTAGAGATGAAATTCTTTCATTCAGTGGCTTCCCATGGCTTTAAAACAAAACTAAAGAGAATAAACATTTACTGAAGGAAATCAAGAAAACTGAACATACAAAGAGAGGTTGAGAAGGGAGGGCATTATGACTGTGGCAGTAGGTATTTACTCACTTGCTAGAAGAAACATTCATTCCCCCAAATTATACACTTTTCAAATCAACTGTATATTACATCAAACCACACTAATGTCAATGTTTACACATTCTTAAATACAAATTAAAAATACATATAGATGTTTATCATGTTCTTTTTGGAGAACTCTATCTACATGGTTAATCTCTTTGAAATTTTCCTTTCGTTGTTTCCATGACATTGATTTTCTATTTTCATTCCCCTCTCACCCCATTCACTGGATGGTCTTCTTGTTCCTTTGCTGGCCATTCCATCTCTCCCAGACCTCTGAATGTTAATTCCCTAAGGTCTGTGTCCTGCTTCTCTTTCCTAAGTATTTACATAAAGCTTATTTAGAAACATCTTATATACAATGCTCAAATTTTTATTTCCATCCCAAATCTTCTAACACGCATGTAATTGATAACTTGCTATTTCTTTTCAGCCATCTTATCACAGTCATACCAAATGTATCACATTATGACTTGGTTATTTTCTAAATCTGTCTTTTCTCTCTTTACCATTTTAACAAGTGCCACTTCTAGTCACAACACTCATTAAGTCAAAACTACAAGTCATCCTCAATACTCTTCACACTGTGACCAATTCCTAGTGACTCCAGAGCAGTGGTTCTCAACCTTCTGATGTTGTGACCCCTTAATACAGTTTATCATGTTGTGGTGACCTCCCATCATAAAATTACTTTCATTGCTATCCCATAACTGTTATTTTGCTACCTTTATGAATTGTAATGTAAATATCTGTGTTTTCCATTAGTCTTAGGCAACCTCTGTGAAAGAGTTGTTTGGGGGTCATGGCCTATACTTTGAGAATCACAGCTCTAGAGCATGGATTCTTCTGAAATTTGCTTGCTTTTAACTACTAATGCTTCAGTCATAGACTATTATACCCTTGAGGCTGAAATACTCCAAGAAACTCCAAAGACATATCCTCCCATGCTTCAGATTTATTATTAATATTATACTAATTGCTCTATTCCAAAACAAATGTTCATGAGTTACTATATTTTAGACAGTACAGTATATAGCAGAGACTAAATATTGGCTATAAATCATCAATAAAGCTCAGATGAATCAATACTGGCTCAAGACCTTTTTTATTTATGTATGCATTTATGTAGGAGATGTGATGTGATGTGTGTGTGTGTGTGTGTGTGTGTGTGTGTGTGTGTGTCCAAGAATATGTGTCTGTGCACTCAGAGACCAGAGTATGTGTATGTTGTGGGGTATTTGTACACTTCATGAAGGTGTATTGTTGTGATTGGTGTAATAAAAAACTGAATCCCAACATCTATGCAGGAGGTAGAGGCAGGATCTCTGGGCAGAGAGAGAGA
Organism: Onychomys torridus; assembly: GCF_903995425.1. Taxonomy (NCBI): domain Eukaryota; kingdom Metazoa; phylum Chordata; class Mammalia; order Rodentia; family Cricetidae; genus Onychomys; species Onychomys torridus. The sequence continues at coordinate 66,453,097 of NC_050466.1, read as the reverse complement.
GAAAGAGGCTCACAGTAGAAGTAAGGAAACACTGAGAGGAAACAGCAGGTACAAGATGGAAGAGAGGTAATGCCATATGATAGAACATAGATTAATATAAATGGGTTAATTTAAGTTATAAGAGCTAGTTGGACAAGCCTAAGCTAAGGTTGATCTTTTATAATTAATAATAAATCTCTATGTAGTTATTTGCAAGCTGGAAGCCCAAAGAAAAATCCAACTACATGTATAGCACTCTCTACCTTATTCCTTTGAGACAAGGTCTTTTACTGTACTTGAAGCCCATTATTTTGATTAGCCTAGTTAGCCACGGAGGTCCCAGGCTTTCTCTCTGCCCTCAACTCCAAACCAATGCTGAGGTTATAGGTGCACATAGCCATGCCTAACTTTTACCCATTGCTAGGAATTAAAACTCAGATTCTCATGCTTACTCAACAAATGCTGGTACCAACTGAGCCAATCCACAGCCTACATGATACTTCCTTAGTTGGAACTTTTCCGTGACTTCTTGCCCCAAACTGAAAAGGATACAAAGGAGATTATCAAAAGTCAAAGATGGGATGGCCCTTGGTTACCTCTCTTGTACTATTCTCAATATCTAGTCTTGTGTATCTTGTACTATTCTCAACTCTGGTCATGTTGGATCTCCTCTGATTCTTCCAATAAGCCAATGTCTATCCTAATTTTAGGCCTTTCCTCACATTAATTTGTCTGCCTGGGAAGCTTGTTTTCCAACATTCCCCTCAATTATTCACAGTCTCACTCTGCTATACCACTTTAATGGCATGACTTGGAGCCACTCAATTTATATCACAGTGAACTACGAAAATGATATTTTAAATCCCAAATGACACCAGGAGCCTTAAGGTAATGCCCTAAATCTGTGGGAGGTTGTTAGGGTTTTTTCCCACATTGATAAAGGGTGGACACACTCCACTATCATGTACTAACTTTAAATATATTCTACAATTATGTCTAGTGATGAGGAAACTAAGGTCCAAAAACACTGTTAATTTGTCACATCATAATAAACAACATACAGTCCTTAGTTTTAAAACACAATATGGAGATTTTGGGCTTTTGAAATGGAACAAATTGGTTTGTGTTGAAGAGGTAAAAATAAACATTTAATCAAGAAATTAATCCAAAGTGCATGTATTAGTAGGTAGGAAGATGATAGCAACAAATGGGGATCTGAGCAACACAATACTAACTTTTCTTTATATATTTTGAGATTATAATCATTTCTCCTTCCTTTTCCTCCAAACCCTCCAATGTACCTCCCCTTGCTCTCTTTCAAATTAATGGCTTCTTTTTCTGTAAGATGAATTGCTAAACAGTCTTATAAATAAAAAACCCAGAGCCAGATATTGGAGTAAAATCTGAGAGATCAGAAAAGCAGAAAGAAGCCAGCTACATTCTTACCACTTGGAAATTCTTAGCCAAAGAGATTTATTTCCTGTATAACCATGCCTATATGCCTTTCTGTTCTGCATCTCACTTCCTCTCTCCACCCAGCTACATCACTTCCTATCTGTCTGTACAGACCTCTATGATTAGTGCTGGGATTAAAGGCATGTGTCACATGCCTGGCTCTGTTCCCCAGTGTGGCCTTCAACTCACAGAGATCCCGACCTCTGTCTCCTGAATGCTAGGGTTAAAGGCATGTGCTACCATTGCCTGACTTCTATGTTTAATATAGTGGCTGGCTTTTGCCTCTGACCTTCAGATAAGCTTTATTGGGGGTACATAGATAAAATATCACCACATTTTTTTCAATAGTAACATACATACATATATAGTTAGACATACAGTGATATGAAGATAAAATACTTGAATACTTGGTACACAGATAATACTGACCTTATAAAAGGAACATGAAGCTGGTCATCTCTTTTGCATTTTGCAGAATAATTTGAGGATAAATGTCATATGCTCTTCTTTGGAGGTGTGTTATAATTCTCCACTGAGTCTATTTTACCTGGTGAATTTTACACATATATAAATACATGTTTTTAGAAACTGCAACTGTTCCCTGAGACAGAGCCCACCAGCGCCTTATTGGACTAAGAGGTGAGTCTTTATCCTCATACACAAACACCCCATCCCCTAGGCTTTTGGTCCAGGGATACAATCCTGTGACCCCTCCACCACCACCCATTGCAGTCCCAGTTTAAGGCCAGTTGGCAGGCAGACCTCCTACAGACAGGTCAGACTACCACAATCTACAATGTGCCAAGACAGCAGCTACTCCCTGAGATAGAGCCCACTAGTGCCACTTGGACTGAGAGCTGCTCCCTGAGACAGAGTTCATCAGCACTGACCAGACCAAAAGCTCCCACTGGACCAAGAGTATCAATTAGACCAAGATAGGCTCCCTCAGACACAGACATTGCGTGCACCAAGTGGAGAAAGAGGTGGGTAGACACCAGTGCAAAAATACAGTCAACAACATAAAAAACCAATATGGCTCCATCAGAACCTACATCCGCAAGACATGAACATCCCAACACAGAAGAAACAGAAGATGATGACCATAAAATGACTTTAAGAAGATATTGGAGATCTTAAAAGAGGAAATGAAAAATTCTCTTAAAGAAATTGAGGAAAAGTCAAACAAAAAATGAGAAGAAATCAGTAAATCATTTGAAAGCAAAAAGAAAGCAAGTGAGGGAAACAGTTCAAGATTTGAAAACTGAAATCTAGACAATAAAGGAGACACAAACTGAGGGAATGCTGGAAGTGGAAAAAGTGAGTAAAACAGGAACAACAGATGCAAATATAACCAACAGAATGCAAGAGATGGAAGAGCATATCTCTGGCATTGAAGGTACAGTAGAGGAAATAGATTCATCAGTCAAAGAAAACACTAGAGCCAACAAAATCATGACCCAAAATGTCCAGGAAATTTGGGACACCATAAAAAAACAAAACCTAAGAATAATAGGGATAGAAGAGGAGAATACCAACTCAAAGGCACAAAAAATATATTTAACAAGATCATAGAAGAAAACTTTCCCAACCTAAAGAAGGAAATGCCTATAAAGATACACAAAGGTTACAGAACACTAAATAGACTGGATACAAAAAAAGTCCCCTCACCACATAATAATCAAACCACTAAATACACAGAATAAAGGAAAAATATTAAGAGCTGCAAAGGAAAAAGGCCAAGTAACATATAAATGCAGACCCATAAGAATAACACCTGACTTCTCAATGGAGACTCTAAAAGCCAGAGGGTCCTGGACAGACGTTATGCCCACACTAAGAGACCAATGTATGCCAAACCAAACTATTATAGCCAGCAAAACTCTCAATCAAAATAGATGGAGTAAACAAAATATTCCATGATAAAACCAGATTTAAACAATATCTCTACACAAATCCAGCCCTACAGAAAGCACTTGAAGGAAAAATCCAACCTAAGGAAATCAGATGTACCCATGAAAACACAGGCAATAGATAGTCCCACACCAACAAATACCAAAGAAGGGAAACATACAACACTACCACCAAAAAAATTACAGGAATTAACAATCATTGGTTGTTAATATCCATTACTATCAATGGTCTCAATTCACCTATAAATAGACACAGGCTAACAGAATGGATACAAAAATAAGATCATACAAGAAACACACCTCAATGTCAAAGACAGACATTGCCTCAGAATAAAAGGCTAGGAAAAGACTTTCCAATCAAATGTATTTAAGAATCAAGCTGGAGTAGCTACCCTAATGTCTAGTAAAATAGACTTCAAACTCAAAAGAGATCAGGAAAGACATTACATATTTATCACAGGGAAAATCCAACAAGATGAAGTCTAAATTCTGAATATTTATGCCCCAAATACAAGGGCACATACATTCATAAAAAAAAAATTACTAAAGTTTAAATTGCATATCAAACCCCATACACTAGTAGTGGGACACTTCAACACCCTGCTCTCACCAATGGACAGGTCTGCCAGACAGAAACTTAACAAAAAAATAAGGGAACTAACAGACATTATGGATCAAATATACTCAATAGATATCTACAGAATATTCCAACCTAACACAAAAGAATATATCTTCTTTTCAGCAACCCATGGGATCTTCTCCAAAATCGGCCACATGCTTGGTCACAAAGCAAATCTCAACAGATACAAAAACATTGAAATAACCTCCTGTATTTTATCAGACCAACATGGCTTAAAGTTAGATTTCAACAACAACAAAAATTCCAGAAAGCCTACAATCTCATGGAAACTGAATAACACCCAATTGATTCACCAATGGGTCAAGGAAAAAATAAGAAAAAAATTAAAGATTTCCTAGAATTCAATGAAAATAAATGTACAACATACCTAAACTTATGGGACACCATGAAAGCAGTATTAAGAGGAAAGTTCATAGCTCTAAATGCCCACATAAAGAAGTTAGAGAAATCTCACACTAGTGACTTAACAGCCCAACAGAAAGCTCTAGAACAAGAAGAAGCAAACTCATCCAAGAGAAACAGATGCCAGGAAATCATCAAATTGAGGGCTGAAATCAATAAAATAGAAATAAAGAGAACAATACAAAGAATCAGTGAAATAAAGAGTTTGTTCTTTGAGAAAATCAACAAGATAGACAAGCCCTTATACAAATTAACCAAAAAGCAGAGAGCATCCAAATTAACAAAATCAGAAATGAAAAGGGAGATGTAACAGGAGACAATAAAGAAATCCAGAGAATCATCAGGTCATACTTCAAAAACCTCTACTCCACAAAATTGGAATATCTGAAAGAAATGGATGATTTTCTGGATAGATAGCCTTTATCAAAGTCAAGTCAAGAACAGATAAAATATTTAAATAGACCAATAACCCTAAGGAAATACAAATGGTCATTAAAAGTCTCCCAACCAAAAAAAAAAAAAGCCCAGGACCAGATGGTTTCAGCACAGAATTCTACCAGATTTTCAAAGAAGAGCTAATACCAATACTCTTCAAATTGTATCACACAATTGAAACAGAAGGAACATTACCAAATTCTTTTTAAGAGGCTGCAGTTACCCTGATACCCAAACCACACAAAGATGCAACAAAGAAATAGAATTACAGACCAATCTCCCTCATGAACATTGATGCAAAAATACTCAATAAAATACTGGCTAACCGAATCTAGGAACATATCAAAAAAATTATCCACCATGACCAAGTAGGCTTCATCCTAGAGATGCAAGGATGGTTCAACATAGGAAAATCTGTCAATGTAATACACCATACAAACAAACTGAAAGAAAAAAAAACACATGATCATCTCACTGGATGCTGAAAAAGCCTTTGACAAAATCCAACACCCCTTCATGATAAAGGTTCTAGAGAGATCAGGAATACAAGGAACATACCTAAACATAATAAAGGCAATTTACAACAAGCCAACAGCCAACATCAAATTAAATGGAGAGAAACTCAAAGCGATTCCACTAAAACCAGGAACAAGACAAGGCTGTACACTCTCCCCATACTTATTCAACATAGTACTTGAAGTTCTAGCTAAAGCAATCAGACAGCATAAGGAGATCATGGGGATACAAATTGGAAAGGAAGAAGTTAAATTTTCACTATTTGCAGATGATATGATAGTACATATAAGTGACCCAAAAAATTCTACATGGGAACTCCTACAGTTGATAAACTCCTTCAGTAAAGTGGCAGGATACAATATTAACTCAAAAAAATCAGTAGCCCTCCTATATACCAATGATAAATGAGTTGAGAAAGAAATCAGAGAAACATCACCCTTTACAATAGCCACAAAGAATATAAAATACCTTGGGGTAACTCTAACTAAATAAGTAAAAAGTCTGTATGATAAAAACTTTGTCTCTGAAGAAAGAAATTAAAGAAAATATCAGAAAATGGAAAGATCTCCCATGCTCATGGATAGGTAGAATTAACATAGTAAAAATGGCAATCTTACCAAAAGCAATCTACAGATTCAATGCAATCCCCATCAAATTACCAACACAATTCTTCACAGACTTGGAAAGAAAAATACTTAACTTTGTATGGAAAAAAATAGGATAGCCAAAAGAATCCTGTATAATAAAGCAACCTCTGGAGGCATCATCATGATCCCTGACCTCAAGTTCTACTATAGAGCTATAGTAATAAAAACAGCTTGGTACTGGCATAAAAACCAACACATGGACCAATGGAATTGAACTGAAGTCACTGACGTTAATCTGTACACCTATGAAAATATGATTTTTGACAAAGAAGCCAAAACCACTCCATAGAAAAAAGAAAGCATCTTCAACAAATGGTGCTGGCATAACTGGATGTTAACATGCAGAAGACTGCAAATAGATCCATATCTGTTGCTATGCATAAAATTCAAGTCCAAGTGGATCAAAGACCTCAACATAAATCCAGTTACACTGAACTTGATAGAAAAGAAAGTAGGAAGTAGTCTGGAATGCATTAGCACAGGAGACTACTTCCTAAATATAACACAAGTAACACAGACACTGAGAACAACAGTTAATAAATGGTACCTGTTGAAACTGAGAAGCTTTTGTAGAGCAACGGACACAGTCAATAAGACCAAATGACAGCCTACAGAATGGGAAAAGAACTTCACTATCCCCACGTCTGACAGAGAGCTGATCTCCAAAATATATAAAGCACTCAAAAAGCTACACATCAAAATACTGAACAATAGAATTTAAAAATGTGCTACAGAACTTAACAGAGAATTCTCAACAGAAGAATCTCAAATTGCTGAAAGGCATTTAAGGAATTGCTCAACATCCTTAGTCATCAAGGAAATGCAAATCAAAACTCTGAGATACCATCTTACACCTGTCAGAGTGGCTAAGATCAAAAACACTGAAGACAGCTTATGATGGACAGGATGTGGAGCAAAGGGAACACTCCTCCACTATTGGTGGGAATGCAAACTTGTACAGTCACTCTGGAAATCAGTATGATGGTTTCTCAGAAAACTGGGAATAAGTCTTCCTCAAGACCCAGTTATACCACTCTTGGACATATACCAAGGAATGTTCAATCTTACCACAAGGCCACATGCTCAACTATGTTCATACTAGCATTATTTGTAATATCCAGAAACTGGAAACAACCTAGATGCCCCTCAACTGAAGAATGTATAAAGAAAATACGGCACATATACTCAATGGAGTACTACTCAGCAGTAAAAAACAATGATATCATGAAATTTGCAGGCAAATGGATGGAACTAAAAAATATCATCTTGAGTGAGGTAACCCAGACTCAAAAGGACAAACATGGTATTAACTCACTCATAAGTGGATAGTAGATATGAGGGAAGGGATGGCCAGACTGCAACCCACAAGTCCAGAGAGGCTAGCTAATAGGGAAATGCCCTAGGAAGGACACGTGGATGACCCTGTGAAGGAGAAGTGGATGAGATCTACATGAATGGACTGGGTGTGAGGGGGGTGGTGGAGGGCGAGGAGTGGGAGATGAGACCATGGGGAAATGAGAAGGTCAAGAAGGAACAGGGACAGAGTGGGAGGGCAGGGAGGGAGATACCGTGATAGATGAGGACATCATGGGAATAGGAAGCGGCAGGGTGCTGGGGAGGCTCTTTGGAATCTACAAGGATGACCTCACCTTGGTCTGCTGGCAGTGGTCCAGAGGGTGCCTGGTCTGGTCTACTCTGGTGGCCAGACAAGCAAATAACCTAGCTGTCATCATAGAGCCTTTGTCTAGTGACTGACGGAGGCAGATACAGGGATCCATGTCCAGGCACTAGGCTGAGCTCCAGGAATCCAATTGATGAGAGAGAGGAGAGATACTGCAGGTGCGGGACATCGAGATCATGATGGGAGGACTTGTAGAAAAGACCGGCTACACTAGTGGAAGCCCATGAACTGTGGACTGGTGGCTGTGGAGCCTTCATTGGGACTGGACTAGGCCCTCCAGATATGGAAGATGGTTGTTTGCCTCAAACTGTTTGGGGGACACCCAGGCAGGTGGATCAGGATCTGTCCTTGGTGCATGGGCAGGCTTCTGGGAATCCGGTGCCTGTAGTGTGACACCTTGCACAGCCGTGGTGCAGTGGGAATGGGCCTGGACCTGTCCAAGCTCTGTGTGCCAGGCTCTGCTGACTCCCCATGGGAGACCTTGATTTGGGGGATGTGGGGATTAGGGGTAGCTTGGGAGAGAGGTTGGGGGTTGGGAGGAGGGAGGAGGTGGTATCTGTGGGTGGTATGTGGAATGAGTAGAAAATTTTTTAATAAATAAAAATGAAAAATAAATAAATAAATACACATTTTCAAGGATGATAATTTGGTACTATGTAACTAATTGGTATACCCTTCCCTAGGAAAGACTATGATTCTAGAGATATTTACATTCTATATAGCAGATAAAATTAAATACTTCATGAAAATCACTTCTTGGATTCATAAACACTAGGCCTTGCAATGTCACAGTATTTTTGTTAGTGAATTGGCTCAGTATCCAATAGAAGAAACAAAATGATCAACTCCCAAGGACATAGTGAAACAGCTGCTACATGTAAGTTCTAGAGTATATTGTGACAGAAAGACCTCATACCAAACAATCTTTTTTTTCCCAATTCAAACCAAGCTATTAATCTGTAATAAAGAGGGAAGGTACATTAGCACAATAAACATCTGGCCGAGAATAGTGGTTAAGATTTAAACTAAATAAACTGCTTCCCACGAGACCTTAAAAATTAATGTTTGTCAGTCTGGGGGTTAAATGGATAATACAGCAAGTATTTTGGTAGACAAGTTCATTTAATTTCTGGGGCAGGAATCTGAGGGTTTCCTAGGAGTCTCCAAAAAAGACAGTAATGAAGAGAACCAAATATTTATTTTGTCAACACACCTTATTTAATACCTTCACTGTAAATAGAAGTAGAGCTAGTTTAGTGAAAACATTCTAAACTAAGAAGTCAACAGCAGAATGTTTAGGAAACATTCATTTACATAGCCTAATTAGGACTGATTCTGAAATTTTAAATTTCATTCTTTTTCATAATTAGGCTATGTAGAACCCAGCAGATGTCATAAGTACAAGATACCTTATTCAGCACACAAGAGGTACAATAGAGTAAGGATATTTTAAGAAGAAAGTTGAAAGAGAATGTTGATTTAACTGCAATAAACATCTTATGTATGGTACATTTGAAATCTAAATGGGACAGTATGTAATAATTCTTCCATCTCTCAAAAAAATCATAGAGAATATCAAGCTATTTTCTTAATGAAAATAGTGAAGACTTGAAAGAATCCTTTTTCAAAAGTTATTTTAATATAATTGATTTTACCTACAATAACCACCCCATCTCTTCTAAGCTCACATAAATCTCTTGTCATTCAAAATGCAAGGCATCCCTTGCCATCAAGAATATATATATATTCTTGATATATATATATAATATATACACTTATGAAACAATATATATATTGTTTCAGTCATAAAGAAGAATGAAGTTACATTGTTTGTAGAAAAATGAATATAGGTGGAGATGATCATAATAAGCAAATTAAGACAGTCTCAGACAGAAAAATACCACATTTTTTCACATTTAGATCCTATATTTTATATAGATACACAAAATTATGAGTGTTCTCTTAGCCACTGTTCTATTGCTGGGAAGAGATACCATAATGAAGGCAACTCTTATAAAAGAAAGCATTTAATTGCATTTAATTGGTGGCTTGCTTACATTTCCAGAGGTATAGATCATTATTTGCTATCATCATGGCAGAGCATAGCAACACGCATGCATTCACTAGATCAATACCTGAGAGCTACATTACAATATGTAGACAGAGGTATGGCATGAGCTTTTAAAACCTCCTAATTCCACCTCCAGTGACACGTTCCTCCAACAAGGCCATGCCTCTGAGTTTTTCTAATCCTATCAAAGTTCCATTCCTGATGACTAAGTTTTCAAGTATATGAGCCTGTATGGGCCACTCTTATTCAAACCACAACATGTGTACACTGAACTTGAAAACAGAAGCAAAATATTTAGGTAAATAAAGAAAACTAATGGGAGGGAGAAGGGAGAAAAAGCAAAGGGTATTGGGGGAAAATGTTCAAATTATATTATATACTTGTATGAAAACATGTGCTAAGAAAAAAATAACAACATCAAACTTGGTAAAGGTACATCACTGTGAATGGAGAATTTGAAAAGATGTCAAAAGCTTTTTTAAAAATTCAAAACTTTAAACTCACTGTAGTTGGATAGATTCTACACCATTTAGTTACGTACCCAAACTATGTAACTAAAAATAAAGAAAAAACTTTCTTGGAGAAATTTTTATTTCTATGTTACATATAAAAGAAAATTAGACAATTGGTTTGACAATAGGGGAATAAAAATTAGGATGTATCCTCCATCCTGCCCTGTAAATCCCACCTGGAACAGAGGTGAGTGCCTGGGGTCGCACCCAGAGAGGCCCTAACCTGGATCCTAGCCCTGGGCACCAGCCACTCCGGGGAAGACCTACCCAACTGGGCCCCAGGTTCTGGCCATAGGGCAGGACCTCCCATCCCCACTGGGAAGGTTCCCCCTCTACAAGACCCTCCAGTGAACCCTACAACCTCCATGCCCGGCCCCCATAACCATTTACTGGAGAAGCCAGCCATTTCTGGAGACTTAGAAACCAGCCCCCAGCATCCATCCTGCCCCAGAAATCCCATCTGGACCAGAGGTGAGTGCCTGGGGTTATAGTCAGAGAGGAAAACGCCCCTGGGTCCCACCCCTGGGCACCAGCCATCTGGGGAGGACCTGTCCAACTTGGCCCATTTCTGGCCATTCCTCAGGCCCTGCAGGAAGGCTCCCCTTTTCCAAGACTGCAGAGAGACCCTGCAGTCTCCACACCCTAACCCCACACCCAATTGCCCAAAACCCCAGCCACTTCCTAAGAATCAGAGACCAGCCCCCAGCTCCCATCCAGCCCTGGAACTCCCATCTGGACCAGAGCTTCCATCCTGCCCCAGAACTCCCATCTGGACCAGAGCTTCCATCCTGCCCCAGAACTCCCATCTGGACAAGAGGAGCTCCCATCTGGACAAGATAAGGAGACTCCAGGGACTTCCTGAGACTCAGAGTCCAGTCCCCCATCTCCTATCCGGCCAGCACTCTAATCTGGACCAGAGCTCCCATCTGGCCCAGAGCTTCCATCTGGACCAGAGAGAGGCTACCTAAATCTGTCAGCTCTGCCTGGACCAAGTACACTGATAAGACGAAGAACAAATCCACAAGGAGATGGGCAGACGTCAAGGCAGAAATACACACAGCAAAATAAAGAGCAATACAGCATCACCAGAACCGAGCCCTCCTCTAAGAGCTAGACCTGAACATCACAGAATGGAAGACAAAGAAGAAAACAACCTTATAGGTAACATCATGAAGAGACTAGAGCCTTATATAGAAGAAATCAAAAATAAAGTGGAGGAACAGACAAACAAAAAATGGGAAGAACGCTATAAAAAAAAAAAAACTAGAGGAAAGGACAAATAAAGCAGAAGAAAACAATAAGACCCTGAAAGAAAATCATGAAAAAGCAACGAAACAGACGAGGGAAACAGTCCAAGACCTGAAGAGGGAAATAGAAAAATTGAAGAAGACACTAGCAAAAGGAATGCTGGAAATCGAAAATCAGAGTAAACAAACAGGAATTTCAGATGCAAGTATAACCAACAGAATGCAAGAGATGGAAGAGAGGATCTCTGGTGTTGAAGATATGTTAGAAGAAATAGATTCATCAGTCAAAGACAACACTAAATCCAACAAAGACATGACCCAAAATATCCAAGAAATTTGGGATACCATGAAAATACCAAACCTACAAATAATAGGGATAGAGGAAGGAGAAGAATACCAACTCAAATGCACAGAAAATATATTTAACAAGATAATAGAAGAAAACTTTACCAACTTATAGAACAAAATGCCTATGAAGATACAAGAAGCCTATAGAACATCAAACAGACTAGACCCCCCAAAAAGTCCCCTCACCACATAATAATTAAACAACTAAATGTACAGAATAATGAAAGAATATTAAGAGCAAAAAGGCCAAGTGACTTTTAAAGGCAAACCCATCAGAATAACACCCGATTTCTCAATGGAGACTTTGAAAGCCAGAAGGACCTGGACAAATATAATGCAGACACTAAGAGACCATGGATGCCAGCCTAGACTAATATACCCAGCAATACTTTCGATAATCATAGATGGAGTGAACAAGACCTTCCAAGACAAAACCTGATTTAAACAATACTTATCTACAAACCCAGCCCTACAGAAAGCACTAGAAGGAAAATTCCAACCTAAGGAAGGCAGATACACCCTTGAAAACACAGGCAATAGATAACACCAAAGCAGTAAACCCCAAAGAAGAGAAGTACACACACACTACCACCAAAAAATAAAAATAATAGCAGGAACGAACAATCACTGGGCATTAATATCCCTTAATATCAATGGACTTACTTCACCAATAAAAAGACACAAACTAACAGAATGAATACAAAAACAGGACCCATCTTTCTCCTGCATGCAAGAAACACACCTCAAATTCAAAGATAGACACCTCCTAAGAATAAAAGGCTGGGAAAAGACTTTCCAATCACATGGCCTTAAGAAGCAAGCTGGTGTACCCATCCTAATATCAAGCAAAATAGACTTCAAACTAAAATCAATCAAAAGAGATGGTGAAGGACATTACATACTCATCGCAGGAAAGATCCACCAAGATGAAGTCTCCATTCTGAACATTTATGCCCCAAACACAAGGGCACCCACATATGTAAAAGAAACATGACTAAAGCTTAAATCACATATAAGACCCCACATATTAATAGTGGGAGACTTGAATACCCCACTTTCACCACAGGACACATGGGCCAAATTGAAACTTAACAGAGAAATACTGGTCTTAACTGATGTTATGGCTCAAATGGACTTAATTGATATCTACAGAACATTACACCCAAACAAAAAAGAATATACCTTCTTCTTAGCACCCCATGGAACCTTCTCTAAAGTCGACCACATACTTGGCCACAAAGCAAATCTCTACAGATACAAAACAATTGGAATAACCTCCTGTGTTCTATCGGACCACCATGGTTTAAAGTTAGATTTCAACAACAAAAATAACTACAGAAATCCTACAATCTCATGGAAACTGAATAATGCTCAACTGAATCACCAATGGGTTAAGGAAGAAATAAAGAAAGAAATTAAAGACTTCCTAGAGATCAATGAAAATGAATATACCACATACCCAAACTTATGGGACAATATGAAAGCTGTGCTAAGAGGGTAATTCATAACACTATATGCCCACATAAAGAAGTTGGAGAAATCTCATACAAGTGACTTGACAGCACACCTGAAAGCCCTTGAACAGGAAGAAACAAAGTCTCCCAGGAGGAACAGATGCCAGGAAATTATCAAATTGAGAGCTGAAATTAATAAAATAGAAATAAAGAGAATAATACAAAGGATTAATGAAACAAAGAGTTGGTTCTTTAAGAAGATCAATAAGACAGACAAGCCCTTATCCAAACTAACCAAAAGACAGAGAGAGAGCATCCAAATTAACAAAATCAGAAATGAAAAGGAGGACATAACAACAGACAATGAGGAAATCCAAAGGAATCATCAGGTCATACTTCAAAAACCTCTACTCCACAAACCTGGAAAATCTAAAAGAAATGGATAATTTTCTGGATAGGTACCACATACCTAAGTTAAATCAAGACCAGATTAACCATTTAAATAGTCCAATAACCCCTAAGGAAATAGAATCAGTCATTAAAAGTCTCCCAACCAAAAAAAGCCCAGGACCAGAGGGTTTCACTGCAGAATTCTACCAGATCTTCAAAGAAGACTTAATACCAATACTCTTTAAATTGTTCCACACAATAGAAGCAGAGGGAATATTACTGAACTCCTTCTATGAGGCTACAATAACCCTGATTCCTAAACCAAACAAAGATGCAACAAAGAAACAGAGCTACAGACCAATCTCCCTCATGAACATTAACGCAAAAATACTCAATAAAATACTGGCAAACAGATTCCAAGAACACATCAAAACAATTATCCACCATGATCAAGTAGGCTTCATCCCAGGGATGCAAGGGTGGTTCAACATACAAAAGTCCATCAATGTAATACACCATATAAACAAACTCAAAGAAAAAAACCACATGATCATCTCACTAGATGCAGAGAAGGCATTTGACTAAATCCAACACCCCTTCATGATACAGGTCTTGGAGTGATCAGGAATACAGTGTACATACCTAAACATAGTAAAGGCAATCTACAACAAGCCAACAGCCAACATCAAATTAAATAGAGAGAAACTCAAAGCAATACCACTAAAATCAGGAACAAGGTAAGGCTGTCCCCTCTCCCCATACTTATTCAATATAGTACTTGAAGTTCTAGCTAAAAGACAACATAAAGAGTTTAAGGGGATACAAATTGGAAAGGAAGAAGTCAAGCTTTCCCTATTTGCAGATGACATGATAGTATACATGAGGGACCCCAAAACTTCAAGCAAGGAACTGATACAGCTTATAAACACCTTCAGCAACATAGCAGGGTACAAGATCAACTCAAAAAAAATCAGTAGCCCTCCTATATACAACAGACAAACAGGCTGAGAAGGAAATCAGAGATACATCACCCTTTACAATAGCCACAAATGATATAAAATATCTTGGGGTTACTCTAACTAAGCAAGTGAAGGACCTATATGACAAGAACTTTAAGTCCCTGAAAAAAGAAATTGAAGAAGATGTCAGAAAATGGAGAGATCTCCCATGCTCATGGATAGGCAGGATTAACATAATAAAAACGGCGAGCTTAGCAAAAGCAATCTACAGATTCAACACAATCCCCATCAAATTACCAACACAATTCTTCACAGACCTGGAAAGAATAATACTCATCTTCATATGGAAAAACAAAAAACCTAGGATAGCCAAAAGAATCCTGTACAATAAAACAACCTCTGGAGGCGTCATGATCCCAGACCTCAAGCTCTACTATAGAGTTACTGTAATAAAAACAGCTTGATACTGGCATAAAAACCGACATGTGGACCAATGGAATCGAATTGAAGACCCTAACATTAACCCACACACCTATGAACATATAATTTTGACAAAGAAGCCAAAAATGTACAATGGAAAAAGAAAGCATCTTCAACAAATGGTGCTGGCATAATGGGATGTCAATGTGTAGAAGGCTGCAAATAGATCCTTATCTGTCACCGTGCACAAAACTTAAGTCTAAGTGGATCAAAGACCTCAACCTAAATCCAGTTACTCTGAACCTAATAGAAGAGAAAGTAGGAAGTAGTTGTGAACACATTGGCACCGGAGATCACTTTCTGAATATAACACCAGTAGCACAGACACTGAGAAAAACAATCAATCCATGGGACCTGTTGAAACTGAGAAGCTTTTGTAGAGCAAAGGACACAGTCAATAAGACCAAATGACTGCCTACAGAATGGGAAAAGGTCTTCACCAACCCCACATCTGACAGAGGGCTGATATCCAGATTATATAAAGAACTCAAGAAATTAGACATCAAAATGCCCAACAGTCCAGTTAAGAAATGGGCTATAGAAATAAATAGAGATTTCTCAACAGAGGAAGTTCAAATGGCTGAAAGACATTTAAGGAATTGCTCAAGATCCCTAATTATCCAGGAAATGCAAATCAAAACGACTCTGAGATACCACCTTATACCTGTCAGAATGGCTGAGATCAAAAACACAGAAGACAGCTTATGCTGGAGAGGATGTGGACCAAGGGGAACTCTCCTCCACTGCTGGTGGGAATGCAAGCTTGTACAGCCACTTTGGAAATCAATATGGCGCTTCCTTAGAACATTGGGAATCCATCTCCCCCAAGATCCAGCTGTAGCACTCTTGGGCATATACCCAAGGAATGCTCAATCATACCACAAGGGCATTTGCTCAGCTATGTTCATATCAGCATTTTCTGTAATAGCCAGAACCTGAAAACAATCTAGATGCCCTTCAACTGAAGAATGGATAAAGAAAATATGGTACATATACACAATGGAGTACTACTCAACAGAGAAAAACAATGACATCATGAAGTTTGCAGGCAAATGGATGAAACTAGAAAAAATCATCCTGAGTGAGGTAACCCAGACTCAGAAGGATGAACATGGTATGTACTCACTCATAGTAGGATACTAGATGTAAAATAAAGATGACTAGACTGCTACACAACTCCAGGGAGGCTACCTAGAAAACGGGACCCTTGGAAAGACACAGGGATCACTCAATGACAGAGAAATGGATGAGATCTACATGAACAACCTGGAAGAAAGGGGGAGTAATGAAGGGCAAGTTTCAAGGGAAAGAAATCTTAGGGGAGCAGGAGATCCCAGCTGAATCAAGAACAGAAAGGGAGAACAAGGAATAACAGACCATGATAAATGAAGACCACATGAGAACAGGAATAGGCAGAGTGCTGGTGAGGTCCCCAGAAATCCACAATGATACATCCTCTGTAGACTGCTGGCAATGGTCAAGAGAAAGCCTGATCTCACCTATGCTGGTGATCAGATGGCCAAACACCCTAACGTTCGTGCTGGAACTCTCATCCAATAACTGATCCTTGGCCAGGCCACCAATTTTGGAGAAAGAGGAGAGACTGCAAGAGTGTGAATTGTTGAGACCAAGATTGGAAAAGGACAGGGACAAATAGCCAAATGAATGGAAGCACATGAATTATGAACCAAAGGCTGTGGAGCCCCCAGCTGGATCAGGCCCTCTGGATAAGTGAGACAACTGAATAGCTTGAACTGTTTGGGAGGCACCCAGATTGTGGGACCAGGACCTGTCCTTAGTGCATGAGCTGGCTGTCTGAAATCTTGGGCTTACACAGGGACACTTTGCTCAGCCTGGAAGGAGGGGACTGGACCTGCCTGTACTGAATCCACCAGGTTTAAATGAATCCCCAGGGAAGTCTTGGCCCTGGAGGAGATGGGAATGGAAGGGAGGGGCTGGGGGGAATGTGGGGGCAGGGATTGGAGTGCCGAGGTCAGGGGAACCCATGGCTGATGTGTAAAATTAAAACACAAATATAATAAATAACAAAAATATGATGTATCAGCAACTGCCATTTTTAATTTTTCTTCCCTAGATGTTTATGCAATGCATTATTGAGTATATATGTCTGTGCAGCACATATACACGTGAGTGTCTATTTGTGTGCTTTTGTGAGGGGAGTGATTGTTGTACATGTACTTCACCAGTGAGCTTTATCCCCAGTCGTATTTGTTATTTTTTAGTGGTGCATGTCTTTTTTGTTGTTGAATTACCTCTTTCTGGGTTATGTCTCTTCAGGGAAGTTCTAGGTGATATTTAAGAAAACTCTGTAAAGCAATAATCTCCCAGTAGGAAAGAACCATAATCAAAATGTCAACCATTAAGTGAACAAATAAAAAATTCTAGGAAGAATGGGGACAAAAAGGAATCCTCTAGCTTTTTTCACATTCACATGACTAAATAATATGCATTCATATAAACTTTTGAATATGATGATTGTCTCTCCTTCAATGCCCATTTGTATTTTAACACCTGGATATCTGAACAATTCTTAACACATGCATCGAAAGACATCATTGTTATTATATTGGTACCATCAATTTTTTTCACTCTATTTGGTAGACCTAATTTTCTTTTTTTGAAACCTCTAAATTCAGATCTGGCTATGGGTATTGTCACCAAGGAAAGTAGAATGGGGTTGCTTTTGTTGGAAATTAACCAGTGGAAGATTCAAACATCTCAACAACTGCAGGGCTCTTCGCCAGAGCTGACAAGCAAGCACTGCTGGGAATGTCAGAAGGGAAAAAAATTCACAAATTTATTGCAACATGCTAAGGAGTAAAGAATTTAAGCAGATTTGGCCACAAACAAATTTCATCCCTTAGAAGCCGGTAGCAAATATTGGATTCCCAAAGGGCCATAGGAGTAGATAAGAAAAGTAAAGCAGTAAGAAATTAAAAGGAAGAAAGAAGTGTGAGAGTTGCTATGATTGCCAATGCAGGAAAAAGACAGTATCAACTAATAGGTAAATCACCTTAATGAGAGTGCAACAAGAGCATAACCATATTAGAATATACTAGCAACAAAGAATATATGAAGGTTTACCAAAGATACCATTTAAAATAGCAACAAAGCATAGGAGACATGTGGGAATAAAGTTGTGTTGTAGCCTAATAAATTACGGAATGCAACTATATGAAGATACTAACAGGGATAAATAAATGGATAGCGGTTAAAGTGTCTTTTGTCATCAAATCAATCTATAGATTCAATGGAAACTTAATTTACAAAGTCCAAGTTTTAAATATATCTAACAAGTTGTTAAGTTAGAATTGTGGAGTGGCAGACCAAATCTATCCAAGATACTTATGATAAAGACAAAGTATAAGAACTCACATGAGATGTTAAAACCTTATACACAGCATCACAATCAAAATACTATAGCTAGGGATATGAAAAGGAATAGGGCACATACTCTAATAACACAGAGAGCCCAAAACAGATTCATGCCTAAATAGACACTTGGTATATAGCCACAGTCATTAGAATTGGGGAATAAGTTGGATTCTTAAAAATATATACTGCAATAATTGGTTAGGCATATAAAGAAATGCATCCCTTTGTCTTTGTTTTCTGTTGCTATGATAAAAAACATTGACCAAAACCAACTTAGGGAGAAAAGGGTTTATTTGGTTTGCATATCCTGGGTCATAGTCCAGTGAGGGAGGCCAAGGTAGGATACAGAGGCCATGGAGGACTGCCACTTACTGGTTTGCTCCTTGTGTTTTTTCATCCTGCTTTCTTATACACCCTAGGACCAGGTGCTCAGGGGTGACACCACAACCCACAGTGGAGCCCTTACACATTAATCATTGGTAAACAAAATGTTCCACAGGCTTGCTTACAGGCCAATCTTATGGGGTCATTTTCTCATTTGAGGTTCCCATTCTCAGATGACTCTAGCTTGGATCAAGTTGAGAACACACTAATCAACATGCCTTACTTAACCTTCCCCTAAAAAGATCAACTCCACAAAATTTAAGAATTTAAATGTAAAAAAAAATACCTTAAATAGCTTTGGAAAATATGGGAGATTGGGCTGGAGCTCAGTGACTACCATGGATGAAGAACTGAGTTCCCTCACTCCTAAGTACTAGATACCTACGGATAAAAATATGAGCAAAACTTAATTAAGCACATATCCCTTTTTCTGAACATTGATAGGAACAGTAACTAAAAGGTGGTAAGAATAGCCAGGCTGGCATTGTGTAAGTTTGAATTTTTTGCAATAAACATGATTTAATGCACGTAGTGATTACCCTAAAATATGGAATTACACAAATGTTTGTAAGGCTTGAAGTGTGTTGGCAAATGTGTTATATATATAAAACCACCTATCTCCAGTTTCCACTCTTCTTCTGAGATGGAAGGAATTGTGTGGGTTTCTTTCTTTAAGTTCCCACTTTCCTACATCAGAAAAAAAGAGGCATGTATAGATTCCTGTACTTGCTGTTTCATCTTTTTAGAGATGCTGGAAAGTTCTGACTCTTGGTTGATAAATCCATAGACATGGTTACTCTCCCCTGCTACGTCATCCTACTTCATAACATGTTCTAGATCTTAACAAGTTCAAACAGAACTATTTCTTCTTACAAATTGTGCCCAGTTATCTTGGTTCTTCCTTGAGGGACATTCCTACTTAAAAGCCTTCACTGATCATGAAAATATGTATTAGTACACATACTTCAAAGTTTGTTTTGACAGGGTTTGGGGGGTTATTGTTGTATAGATAGTAATTGCTGATATGGCTTTTTCCTAGTAGTTTTGAAACATCTGGAAATATGCATAAGGGTCATACATCATCACCACCAGGTCAATATTGCTGTGAATAAAATTGGAACATTGACTGGACACCATTATCCGACCTTAACTACTTCATTATGAACTTTGGCTTTCCTAACCTACCTAACCAGTTTCAATCTCCTGTTCTCATCATTATTCCATTAGGTTCTCAAATACAAGGGAGCTTTGGAAAACAAGTTGTTTAGAGATGTTTTCATTTTATGGAATGCAAACATATACACACACATCAATTAACAAGAAATTATTCCTTTCCTCTACATTTTAAGCCTCATATTAAATAGATCTCATTTTTCATAACACTCATGAATTGCATCAGTCTTAGAGCCCACTTTTAGGGGCTTTAACATATTATTACCTTCAAAGTAGATCCAGAAATCATTTCAAAAGTCCAACAACCCTAAGAGAAACAAGTTAAAATAAACCAAATGAAAATGTACCCCACCACCTCTTTAAGGGACAAGAGAAAAAAAAATAAATAAACATACATTTTTCTGTATACATATCCACATTGATACATATATTTACTATTAATAATATTGACAATCAAAATCATTTGCCAGGGCTGAAGTATAATTATTAGTATCATTGTCAGATAAACCAGATCCCTATGGTGTGAGTCAGGCAAATCTCAAGATTATCCCAAGAGTACATCTTTCTCAGTCCACTTCTTAGAGAGTTTGAGAGCTGAAAGAAAATCTAAGGTACATCTGCTTTCCCTATCTGTTCTGAGCCCTAGTAATCTTTTAGTATTTGGGAGATCTCATTGTGTAGCAACAGTAGGAACAAAAACTCCTGCTAAATTTGTATAATCAATCTCAGGAACCTAGAAACATCCTTGAATCCATCCTTTCAAGCTGTTCTTGCCTCAAGTTGCAGATTCATGCAATTTCTCTGGTTTTGACAATCCTTAGGCTGTTTCAGTACCCAAACCCAAAGATTAGAGTGCCAAGACCATTATTTTGTTAAAATTCAAAGGGAAGCCTTCCATTTTTTCTCCTTTATATTGAGCATTTGCTGCCACATTCTCAATGTCTTCATTGCCTTTCACAATCTTCTTTCCAGTTGAAAGTGAGAAAGTAATGAAATTCAGGAAGAGAAACATAAGCAGGGTCTCATTCCTGAGGAAAACATGGTCATTCTTTTTGCCTAAGATTAAAAACCTTAGCTTATCTATTTCCCCTTCCCAGGGCAATCCACACATCCCTCTTTTGGGTCTTCCTTGCTAGCTAGCTTTTCTGGAGTTGTGGGTTGTTGTCTGATTACCCTTTGCTTTACATCTAGTATCCACTTATGAGTGGGTACATACCATGTTTGTCTTTCTGAGTCTGGATTACCTCACTCAGGATGATTTTTTTCTAGTTCTATCCATTTGCCTACATATTTCATGATGTCACTGTTTTTCCTCTGCTGATTAGTACTCCATTGTGTGTATGTACCACATTTTCTTAATCCTCTCTTTGGTTGAGAGGCATTCCAGGTTCTGGCTATTATGAATATGAGGGTGGGCAATGGAGGGTAGGGGATAGGGGGATGAGAACATAAGGTAATGGGATGGTTGAGCTGGAACAGGGATGGAAGGGGAAAGCAATGAAAGATACCATGATATCATGGGGACAGATAGAAACTTGATACTATGGAAGTAGTCAGAAATCCCCAAGGATGACCCCAGCTTGGACTACTAGAAATAATGGATAAGGTGCCTGATCTGAACTGGCTTACCCTAGTGATCATACCAATGACTACCCTAACTGTTATCACAGAGCTTTTCTCCAATGACTGATGGAAGCAGATACAGAGATCCACAGCCAAACACCAGGCAGAGCTACAGTATTCCAGTCAAAGATTGAGAAGAGGGATTCTATAAGCAAGTGCATCAGGATCATGATGGGGAAACCTGCAGAGACAACCAAACCAAACTAGCAAGAATTCATGAAAGTTAGGTCAATGGCTGTGGAGCCCACATAGGACTCAACTAGGCCATCTGCATAAGTGAGACAGCTGTGTAGCTTGATCTGCTTGGGGGGCCCTGGCAGTAGGATCAGAATCCATCCCTGGTGCATGAGAGTGTTTTTGGAGCCCACTACCTATGATGGGACACCTCGTGCATTCTTGAGGCAGGGGGAAGGGCTTGGACTTACCTCTACTGGATGGGAGGCCTTGTCTTCTTGTGGGGGGAATGGGGAGTGGATTGAAAGGAGGATGCTGGGGAGATGGGAGGAGGGAAGAGGGGGATCTTTGGTATACAAAATGAATGAAAATTTTTTCTTAATAAAATTTAAAAAAGAAAACCTTAACTCATGTTTTTGGAAAATGCAATTCTAGGCTATCATTTTCATCATCATTTTTATTTTATTCTTGATAAAATGAGAACTACATGGAGAAATGCTTAGAAAAGCTCAAAGCACAGTGCCGATACAGGGACAGTTATACTGACATTCAGGCTGCTGCCCCATTGCATGATTCACTTCCAATGTGACTCAAAAGCTGGTAAATGTTCTTCAACCTGATACAAAACAGTAATTAGTAAGTGGCCGTGCCCTTCTGGCTGGTAATTGAGGACCAGAGCAGAGTAGAGACTTAAAACCAATATAATGCTTAGTGATTTTCACCTCCTATTTTAGGCTGAGTCAGGTCCTGGGCATACCTGGGCATATGTTATAATCAAATTTCAAGCTAGAGGGTATCTATTTT
Organism: Onychomys torridus; assembly: GCF_903995425.1. NCBI lineage: Eukaryota > Metazoa > Chordata > Mammalia > Rodentia > Cricetidae > Onychomys > Onychomys torridus. The sequence goes on along the minus strand of NC_050466.1, from coordinate 66,430,417 downwards.
AGCTTTCTCACTTTTACAACTGGGACATAGGAAACCAAAGACATAAAGTGTTGCACAGTGACTCAGTACCAAGCAGGAAGTTTCACATCCCACAGGCAGCATAACTCATGGAATCATCGTGATGCTAGGCAAAGTGATTAATAAATAGGTAGACATGTTATCTCAGGAAATACTTAATTATGGGTATAGGAAACAGATTTAATCATGGGGGATTTTGTTGACAATATCTCATGAAAATCAAAGTCCTACAAAGTCTTTCCATCTGTGGAAAAGAAATCTTCAAACCCATTAATTATTCACAATAGCATAGCAAGTGGAAAAGGGAACAAGCTCAATCATTAGTTGGAACTACTGCTGTCAGTATTAGTAAAGGTAATAGACATCAATGTTTAAGTTTCTCTTTACTGAGTAATTAATTTGCAAGAGGGTTTTTTGTTTTTGTTTTATGAATTTGGGAGGGAATTAACCAATGTTCCCAGAACCCCAAAATTTCATTTCATTGTTTCTAACATCTTAATGGCCAAGAAAACTAAACCACACAATAATGAAAGAAATAAGTTGGGAACTCTGGAAGTGTGGTTCATCATTTTCCACATTAACATACATGTTTCAGTTTGAATTAAATGAATAAAATAGCTGTGTTGCCTGTGAGATTATATACAATTGGCAAATAACATTCCAAACATCTCTCCTTAATGTGCTTAGAAAAGATGGCTATACTGTAGATTAGACAGATGCATTTTTTAGTTACCTTGCTTAGAATTTGTACAAGCTTATAAAATTACAACAGATGTTTCCTGTGGGTACTAGGCACCAAATAAATTATATATCAGTTTCATGTTGGCTTTTTTTCTTTCTTAGCAGTCATCAGATTCTTGCAAGCTCAAAATCGAGTAAGACAAAAACAACTCTATTTTCTCAATATTCTGTATGGAGAATAAAGGCCAAGACAGCATCCAGGGCATTAAAATATTTTTAATGAAAAAAGACAATATGACTACCTAATCACATACCATTGCATCAACGTTTAAAAACTAACACAGAATATACAAGCAAGGATTTACTTTGTATCTGCTTCCAAATAAGGCGCAATGCAGGCTAAAGAATAAGACCTCATCTGTTAACACCAGTAGACAAACATCACATAAACCAGCTAAGCACAAGAGTAACACTTTGAACAGAACCAAGAAATTCCCCCCTCCAAGGATCTAAAAAGTATTTTCTGTAACTAGAGATTTATCAGTATGATGTCCTGTTCCCATCGCTGCCCAAATTTTCTGAAGTTCCATGAGTGAAGCCAGTCCAGTTAAAAAACAGAAGATATAAAGTATTAACTTAAGAAGAACAAAAATTAGTAGTAATGCACAAGCTAAACCAGGCATCTTTGTGATAAGTCAGCCATGAGCATGCATCACTCATATCCTCTGTTATAACACTAATATTTGTACAGAGAAAAAGAACATGAGTAGGGAACTAGGACAAAGCTGCCAGTGATCCTCCAAAAGTCGAATATAATGGTGCAAAGAAAGGGGTCTCTTGGAATTGATTGGTATCCTAAGAATGAAAGTCCAGATGATCTGGTTGCTCCAGAAGAATGTCATATCACCACTAGTTCCTGGTTTCTAAGGGATAATTATAATAAACAGCACTCAGATGTTTCAAAGAAGGTAGAAACTAGGGATAACCCTGTAACTAAATTAAAACCATTCATTTTTAATGGAATCGTGTACAAAACAAAATGCTGGATAGCTACAGAAGGTAAAATAGACAGGAAATGGTAGTCAGCAGAGGACAGTCCAAGATTGGGTCAAAATTATACCTAAAAGGATGTAGAAGGTGCCATGTACCTTTAATGAGCAAGGCATCCAGAGAGAAAATCATGAGACTATAGACACCTCTTTGTGTGATCTTGCTAACCACTTAATCCTTCAAAGGCTTATGATTCCCAGTTTGTAGAAAGGTGAGGCTAGTTCACACACACTGACAAGCTACGAATTAAAAACTTGTCTTGTATGTGCCTTTATTATCCAAGAATCCTTAGTGTTTACAGTGTAATAGATACCTTTAAAATTGTTCACACCTTAGCCCATGATATGTATATGCTTATTACTTTTCTCCTTCACTATTTGAACAACTCCCTCCCCATATCTAAAGAGTCATTGTCATTTATATTTATTACTATGAAGATAGTGATGATGCGAGAGCCAAGAAATTATCATTGTTATCCTGATCTAGGTTTTGTAAGGATAGCTGTAGCTGGTTCCTGTCATTTCTGAAATTGCTTGTCACTATTCAGAGAAAAGTGTAAATTGTAGCAGCTGTAAGTGGAGCAAAGAATCTCTTGGCATTCATTATGAAAATTGTTTATTCTAATGCATGTTCCGCAAAGCACATTTTTTTCTAAAATGGCTCATTATTTCTTGAATTTTAACTAATTTTTCCCTATAAGTCAAAGGAGTAGCAGGTCAAGGAGTAGCTATATTGAGAGCAGATAACAACCTGACTCCCTTCCTGTGATCTTACCTGCCCACCATAGTTCACCAGAGGAATCACAAAGGCTTTCTCTAGTTTCTGACATATGATATAACTTGAAATATATAGGTCCAAATAAAGGACCTGGGCTCCCAGGTAACAACTTGGCTGTGAGCCATTCTTGAGATTTAGTGCCTTGCCCAATCAAGACTATCTGTCATAATCCCTGAACCTGATTGACAATTTCTTGCCCTCATACTTATTTTTGATAGTCTAGTGTATCTTACTTAACACTTAGTCTTAACTATGCTCATTCTGGAAAGGAAGGCCAAGGCCAAGCCAAGTGGACTAGAAGGCCCTGGAAGTGAGTACTTTGTTTAGGAGTGATGAGCCCAACTACAAAAATTAAAGAAGCACTTACTCTCCTAAACCTAAGTGTTACGGTTTCATTAAATATTGTATCCTGGTACTTCCTCTGCCTACATATGATCATGGAATCTCTCACATGACACCAAACATCTCTATGGGCTCAGAACAAGGCAATTATGGCTACAAAAATGAGGTTTTAATTCTTCTAATGTAACATATATCATCATAGAAATACTGCAAAAGAAATCATTCCCAATCTTTAATAGCCAAAAATGGTGTCCTAGATCTGCAAGTAGTAGGGAATACCCTGCTTCAGGCTGCATTGGGTGAAGCAGCTCTGCTACATGTTTCTCATCTTTCTTCCAAAACTTAAAGGCAGTGATAACAGACTTGTTAGAGACTCCATGAAGAAGCATGCTGTAACTCATGCCTGCACAACAGATGATAAAAACAAGTTATATGGCCAAGTCCACAGGCAGCAAAAAAGGGACACACTTTATTCACAATGAGATAGAGAGAGAAGGACTTAAAATTTCACAGTGCAAGTTTACAAAAAATAGTAAAATTAAAGATAACTATTCTATCAGACATGGTAATAATAACTATGAAGACATACAGGTCCCTTCTACTTAGCTTTCAACTACCCAACCTTATCCATGGTCTAGTCTAGTGAGTTTCCCATACATCCTAATGCGTATCTTCTCAGTCCTCCAGATGTAGCCCAATCCCCACATCCAGTGCCAGGACCTACTCTGGCCACCCTTGCCTGAACTACACCAACCTCTAGACTTCCACAAAAACCTTTTCCTCCTATCCCCCCATCCCACAGTCCCCTTATACACTTTAACCAACGTTTCATCCCAGCCAGATCTAACCATTTACTTCAAGCTTAGATCAGGAATCATATCCTGTACACCTGCCCTGCCCCTTCTGTTCACTTGATTTCACCCCATCCAAGGCATTTCCAACCTCTAGGACCAATGAATCATGTATCCCCTCTTCTTTCACAACCAACTGATCATAAACGACTTAAAACTAACAAAATAAGCCCATATGCCCAGATCTCACTGCAAAAATATCAAGAATATGAAAGAACAAGCCAGTGTCTTCTCTCCAAAACCTACTAGCAATGTTAAAATGTTTGCCAATAAGAACTACTTAAATGAACCCCAGCACACATAATTTCAAAGAACAATAATAAACTTCATCAAAGCGTGAAAGGAGTTGAAATAAGCCACAAATAAGCAGTTCAATTAATTAAAAAGAAAGAAATTAATGAGAATGAAAATCTGTGTGAGGCCCAAGAAAGCACAAACATGAGGCTGATGGAAATGATGAAGACAACTCAGGACTTGAGAATGGAATTCAGTAAGGAGATAGAAACATTGAAGAGGACTCAAGATGAAATGATAATGGAATTGAAAAGCTTGGTGAGTCAATTAGAAAAGGCAAAGGAAATCCTTACAAGTAGAATGAATCAAGCAGAAAATAGAATCTCAGGGCTCAATGACAGAATAATGAATTAGAGCAAATAAGCAAGGAATATAAAAACAATAAAAAATAAGAAAGGAACACACATGAAATGTGGGATACCATGACAAAACCAAACCTTTGAATTATAATCATAGGGAATAGAGAAAATTCCCAAGTCAATCGCATAGAATAGACTTCAACAAGATCATAGAAAAAAATTTCCTCAGACTAAGGAAAGATACACCCGTAAGATACAAGAACCACACAGGACACCAAATAGACAGGACCCATAAAGAAAATACCCATGTTAAAGCATTAAGTGCACAGAACAAATAAAGTGTATTGGAAGCTACAAAAGAACAAACCAAAGTCACATACAAAGGAAAACCCATCATAATAACAGCTAATTTCTCAATGGAAACTTTGAATTTCAAAAAAGCCTGGAGCAATTCATCTCAAGTCCTAAAAGACTATGACAGCCAGCCTAGAACAATATAACCAGCAAAACTAACTGCCATTACTGAAGAAGAAAAAAAATGTTCCCGTGACATAAACAGCCTTAAAAAAGTATCACCAGCAAGCCAACCCTAAAGAAAATACATGAAGAATTATTTTGGAGAGTAATGAGTATAGCAGAGAGACTGTGGAAAGAGGTACTAAGACATAAGTACTAAAACACAAAATAACCCTGAGAACACAAACACCTCTAAAAATCAGCATAGATGACCACAAGTAACACACACATTTCAATAGTAACTTTAAATATCAATGGCCTTAATTGAAAAATCAAAAGAAAAAATGCTGACTGAATGCAACAAGAAACAAAGTCCACCTCTCTGTTCTCTACAAGAAACGCATCTTACTGTGAAATATAGGCATCACCTCAGAGTAAAAAGATGTGCATAAGTATTCTAATCAAATAGGATTGGAAAGCAGACACTGCTATCCTAATATCTGACTGTATAGAATTCAAATAGAAACTAATTAGAAGACACAAAGAGTGATACTTCAGTATAATCAACCTGTCTATTGGAAAAACCAATAAGATATTATTATTCCAAACATATATGCACCACACTCTCAAGCACCCAATTTTATAAAAACCAATGTACTAATGGAGTTTAAAGACACAGAGCAATATCAATAAGTTAATAGGAGGTTATCTCAATACCCCAATTTCTCCAATAGACAAGTTACTAGAACAAAAATAGATGGAGAAACATGAGAATTAGTTGACATCATACATCAAATGGCTTTAACAAATATCTATAGAATATTCCACCCAAACAGTGCAGAATACACATACTCTACTCAGCAGCACACGGAACATTTTGTAAAATAGACCATATCCTTGGAAATAAAACAAAACATTACAAGTTAAGGAAGATTAAAATAGTTTCATCTATCTTATCTGACCATAGTACAAAAAAACATAAAAATTAACAGCAAATAAATCTTTACTAAATGCACTAACACATAGAAATTAAACAATTTATTACTATATGATGAATGACTCAAAGATAAAATTAAGAAAATCAAAGTTTTCCTGGAGTGAAATGAAAATGAAAATACAATACAACACACATCTGGGATAAATTGAAAGCAATCTTACAAGGAAAAACTTTTTTATTTTAAATATATTTATTTATTAAAATTTTTTCATTTTACATAACAACCCCAGTTCCCCCTTCCTCCCCTTCCCCTGCCTCCTCACCTCCCTCCCACTCTACCCCCATCCACTCCTCAGAGTGGGTAAGGCCTCCCATGGTAGTCAGCAAAGTCTAGCATACCAAGTTGAAGGAGAGCCTAGCCCCTCCTCATTGTATCAAGGCTGAGCAAGGTATCCCACCACAGGGAATGGGCTCCAAAAAGTCAGTTCATGCACCTGAGATAAGTCCTGGACCTGCTGCCAGGGACCCCACAAACAGATCAAGCCACACAACTGTCACCCACATTCAGCGGGCCTAGTTCAGTCCCATGCAGGTTCCCGAGCTGTCAGTCCAGAGTGAGTGAGCTCCAACTAGCATTGGTCAGCTGTCTCTGTGGGTTTCCCCATCATGATCTTCATCCCTTCTTCTTCTTCTTCTTCTTCTTCTTCTTCTTCTTCTTCTTCTTCTTCTTCTTTTTGAATGCTGAATGCCATTTATTGAAGGAGGGAAGTCTTAAATACAGGCTTACAGCACAATGGAAGATTCCTGATTTTTTTTTTTTTTTTTTTGAGCTGAAGATCGAATCCCGGGCCTTGTGATTGCTAGGCAAGTGCTCTACCATTGAGCTAAATCCCCCCCCTCCCACCCCCCCCCCCCCCCGCTCATGATTTTTTACAATCTTGCATCTAAGCTGTTAATGCCCAATATGAAAATTTATAGCTCTAAGTACCTACATTAAAAAACATCAAAAAGAGCCGGGCAGTGGTGGCACACGCCTTTAATCCCAGCACTCAGGAGGCAGAGGCAGGTGGATATCTGTGAGTTTGAGGCCAGCCTGGTCTACAGAGCGAGATCCAGGAATGGCACAAAGAAACCCTGTCTCAAAAAACAAAACAAAACAAAACATCAAAAAGAGTAAACATAAACGGCTTAATGGTGTAACTCAAAACTTAAGAAAAACAAGAACAAACCAAGTACAAACCCAGTTGAAAGCAAGAAAAGATAAAAATCAGAGCAGAAATCAACAACAGTGTCAAAACAACCAGAGCTTATACTTTGGGGAGATAAACAAGATTAACAGACCCTTGGCTCAAATAATCAAAAGAAAGAGAAGACCCAAATTAAAAGAATCAGAAATGAACAGGGAAACATTACAACATACACTAAAGAAATCCAGAATAATATTAAGGAAATATTTTTTAAAAAGCAAAGAAAGAAGAAAAGATGCAGTCTATTAAATGGAAAACCTAAAGAAAACAAATAAATGAATTAGATTTCTAGATTCAGCTAAACCAAAGAAAATAAATCAAGAAGTGAGCAACCTAAACAGACTCATTAAAAATGAGGAGAGAGAAATAGTACTGAAAATGCTTCCCAGCTTGAAAAGCCCACGGACAGATGGATTCACAACAGAATGCTACTAGACTTTTAGAGACAATCTACATCAAATCCTCTCTCTCTCTCTCTCTCTCTCTCTCTCTCTCTCTCTCTGCCAGTTTTAATTATTTTTTAATTTTTTTGACATTATAATATAATTGCATGTCTCCATTTTTCCCATTGCTTTCTTCCTTCACACCCTCCTATATGCCCCTCCTTACAATCCTTCTTAGACTATCACACAGAAAATAGAAACAGAAGGAGCACTCCCAAACTACTTCTATGAAGCTAGTATAACTCTAATTCCAAAACCAGGTAAAGACCCCTCCAAAAAATGAAAGGAAAGAAAACTACAGATAGCATGAACATAGATTCAAAAAACTCAATAAAATACTTGCAAACAGAATATAGATATATATAAAAAAGAATATACACCATGACCAAGTTGGTGTTATTCTTGAAATGCAGGAGTATTTAAATACACACAAATCAATGAATATAACAAACTCCATAAATGAACTTAAAGAGAAAAATCACATTATCATCTCAAAAAAATATATTGTTAAAAATCCAATATCCCCTCATGATAAAAGTCCTAAAGAATATTGAGCTATAGGCAACATACCTCAACAAAATAAAAGCTATATATGGAAAACTCACAACCATCCTAAATGATGAAAAACTTAAAGCAATCCCATTGAAGTCAGTAACTAGACAGGAATATCCACTTACTCCCACACTTTTAAATATTGGACTTGAAATACAAGCTGGAGCAATAAGAGAAGAGAAAGAAATTAAAGAGATACAAACAGGGAAAAAGAAGTCAAATAAACTGACCCTATTTGCAGATGACATGATACTATACATTAGAGATCACAAAAAATCTACCAAAAACCAACAGTCCTATTCAGATAAAATGTCTCTGAACCACAACAGCCAGAATGGAATGACAACTGTAAGGGTGTAGTAGTGGCACACATACCTTGGTGGTAACCAACATCTCTCTAATGTGACTTAAGACCCACTCAACAAGAGGGCACCATACTTGGTATTGGAAAACAACCCAACTTAGTGCTAATGAAGTCATAGTCCTTGAAGAAGAATGTACACCCACCACTTTACTAAACTGTCATATGTCCTTATACTCATCATCAAGAAAACTACTTTTTGTAACAGATCAAGTCTATTACAGAAAGCCACAGCAATCAAAATTCAGAGTTGTAGAGCCTAGTCCTAGTGGATAAATCTAAAAAGCATTCCAACACCTTGTATTCAGGGGACATTACAGAAGAGGGGATAGAAAGATTTTAAGAGCCATAGAAGCAGGGAATTTGCTGTGAGATTGTATCTTCTAGTAATATCAGAAAGTACATCCATAAAGTTTCACCATCATGGCTGACTATTCATGAGCTGAAGAAGAAGGAAACCAATACACATGTCAAAGTAGACAAAGGAAAGCCTATGAGACCTTTATCCTACACAAAACTATAGGCAACTGAGGAATGCAGAGTGGGAAAAATATTCTCCAAGGAAGAGCACACCAATTGCTTATTTGGTATCAAATAGTCAGCCCTGAAAATGTACATACATGTAACAATATACAGTCTGAAGAGGCTATAATAGGAATATATACATATGCACATACATGTATGCAGTGACAAATAATGAAAAAAAAGAGGCCATGAATTTAAAAAAGAGCAAAGAAGTTATTTGTTATACAGTGTGTACTGAGAATAAAGCATTTGTTATCTCATTTGGCTAAGAACAACCTTGTAAAGTAAATATAATGTTTATCTCCATTTTCTTTCTTTCTCTTTTTTTGTTTGTTTGTTTTTGTTGTTGTTGTTGTTTTATCAAGACTGTCCTGGAACTCACTTTGTAGACCAGGCTGGCCTCTAACTCACAGAGATCCACCTGCCTCTGCCTCTGCCTCTGCCTCCCAAGTGCTGGGATTATAGGCGTGCCCCACCACTGCCTGGCTTATTTCCATTTTCAAAAGTAGGATATGGGCATTAAGCTCACAATCACATCACTAGTAAATACCAAAGCTACGATTCAAACCAAGTTGTAGTTTATCTTAAATAGTGTTATTTCTTTCAACATTGGTATAGTCTTGATAGCAGGTGTTTACTTTGGAGACAAAAATGTGTCTGATGTAAAGACAAGCTGCACCAGACAAGTCATGAATAGAATCTTGGCAGTTTATATTATTCTGAAATGGAAGATTTCAAGAGCATCCTAGAGCCAGAAAATCTAAGTCTGGAGTATCCAGAACAAAGTAATAAGTGTTGAAAGGGTGGATAATAGACTACTCCTTCACTGCTTGTGGGAGTGCAAACTTGTATAGCTGCTTTGGAAAACAATATGGAGGATTCTCAGGAAATTGGGACTTGATCTACCTCAAGACCCAGATATACAACTCTTAGGTATATACCCCAAGGACCTTCCAGTATATCACAACAACACCTGTTCAGTTATGTTCACAGCAGCCAGAATTTGAAAACAACCTAGATGTCCCTCAACTGAAGAATGGATAAAGAAAATATGGTACACTTACACAGTAGAGTATTACTTGGCTGTTAAAAACAATGACATCATGAAATTTGCTGGTAAATGAATGGACCTAGAAAAAAAAAAAAACACCCTGAGTGATGTAACCTAGACACCCAAAGACAAACATGGTATGTACTCACTTATAAGTGGATATTAGCTGTAAAGACCCAGAGAAGCTAAGTAGCAAGGAGTGCTCAAGCAGGACAGGGAGCAGGGGAGATGTATGAATCTCACTGTAAAGGAGAAATAGCCTGGGCATTGCCAGTGAGTGGGGAAGAGGTTAAAAGTAGGTGGTGGGAATGGGAACAGGAGGGGTCAGGTTGGGGAGGGTGGAAGGAGGTAGTACTTGGAGATACAACTGGAATCTGATGGCATCTCTGGGATAAGGTAGAAACCTAGTGCAACGGAAATTCCCAGGAATCCATGAGGGTGACCCTAGCTAAGACTCCTAGCAATGACAGAGACTGTAACCAGGCAAGACTTCCAGTAGAGAGACTGGGACACCAACCCAGCCACAAACCCTTTGACCTACAATTTGTCCTGCCTACAAGATGTGCTGGAGTAAAGATCATGCAGAAATTGTGGGAGTAACCAACTAAAGACTGGCCCAGCTAAGAGACCCATACCCTAAGTGGGAGCTTAGCTCTGAGGGCCATGATGCAAAGGCAGGATTCCCTAGAGACCTAGGATACAGCCAAACATGACTGGCAAAATATGTCAATGAAATGAGTCCTAATGATATTCTGCTTCACTCATAGATTGGTGCCTATCCCAACTGTCATCAGAGAGGCATCACCCAGCAACTGATGGAAACAGATGCAGAGACCCACAGTCAAACATCAGGCAGAGCTTAGAGAATCCTGCTAAAGAGAAGGATTGTAGGAGCCAGTGGGGTGAAGGGCACCAAAAGAAAACCCACAGAATCAACTATCCTGGGTCCACAGAGGTTCACAGAGACTGAACTGATAACCAGGGAGCTTACATGGGACTGACCTAGGCACTCTGCATATATGTTATGGTTGCATAACTTGGTATTCTTGTGAGACTTCTAACAGTAGGCTCTGTTGCCTGCTTTGGGGACTCTTTCCCTCTACCGTATTGCCTCATTCAGCCTTAAAAAGAGAGAAGGTGCATAGTCTCACTGCAACTTGATAATACCATGGCTGGCTGATATCCATGGGCAGCCTATCCTTTTCAGAAGAGAAACAGAGGAGGAATGGATGTGGGGAGAGGGAAGGCTGTGGGGAGGAATTAGGAGGAGAGAAGGGAGGGGAAACTTTGGTTGGGATGTAAAAACAAAAAAAAATAGATAAACAGCAAAAAAGAAAAGGTGAATAATAATTTATTTATTACCACACTCAAAGGTCAATTGTGCAGCTAGGAATAGGCAAATCAGAGGTTAGAAGTGACTAGGTACAGGAAGTGAGGTATGATATGCTAAGAGTATAGATATAGTCAGGGTACTCCAGGATAGGTTCTATAATGAATGTTTGAAAAACTAACAGTTCAGCACAGTGGAAGTTCATTCCTCTTCTTTGTGTCATAGTATATGGAAAATACATGTATCTGACAAAATGAAATAGAGACTATTTTATAGCAGATAATTATTTGGGCTCTAGAGTAACCTTAGGTATTTATCATCATGTCTATCCAATGAAAGAAATCATAGAGATAGGTATACAGAATTTATTGGGCTATCCTTGAAATTTTCACTCAAATTTCTTTGACCATAATTCTGTCACATGACTGCCAAATTTCAAAGACAATTAGAAGAGGCATCAAAGTCACATTTCCAATAAGTAATAATAGAATTTAGTGAACAGTTAATGGCTTCTGATCCTGTAGGAAAGACAACAACATGTGCCTTGCTTGGGGCTGAGTCACTCAGCGTTTGCCACATAACTGAGATTAAACACATGATCAAAGTAGACATATGTAGCTTCTCCATGTGGTAAATTGCTATTTGTTCTCAATTCATCCAACTCTCTGCATCTACACATTTGCTGAACTTTCATGATGGATAGAACATATTTCTCTGTCCCCTGACTATCATTTTAACCATAGGATTTGCTTTGATCAATATAATGAGACAGAAGTGGCAGTATGCCAGTCCAGGGCATAGGCTTCTGAAGAACCTTTGTTTATGCTTTCTCCCTTGTGTGTTTCCTATCACAAGAAAAAGAACATGCCTTCATTGATCTCAGAAGGAAGGTGAGAAACATAGAGCAGGACTGTATTTCCCCATCTCAGTACAGCCTGTTTCAGCCCATCCTAAGCCAATTCAGATTTGTGGGTCACATACTTAGTTTTGGTCATTTGCTGATGTGCTCTTTGTTATTGTGTCATTTGATACTATAGTTATTTGTCATACAGCATTACTACAGCCACTCAGCCTCATCTGGCCACAGGTAATTGTTTCAATAGTACCCTCAGACATTATAAGTTGTGACATAGCTGATAGTTTCCATGGAAAGCCTTACATTCTAGAATCAATGGATTCCCAAGAAGAAAGACAAACTCCTCCTTGGCAGCTGATTAAGTACATGATGCTGCTCACTGTGTCATATTTAAAAACCTCATGACTCCTGATATGTTCCACTGAAGAAGCAGATGTCATCTTGACAGGATTTCTTTGTTTCTCAATAGATGCTACAAGAGCTGCCCATGCACTCTAGAGCAGGCAATTTATCAAGAGATCAAGATTATTCACTGTTTTTAATTCATTTTATGCAGTTATACTGATTTCAAACAAAATTGTCTTCTGTCTAATTGTTTTTGCTTTTCATTTTATGGGAATGTGATTTTAGAACAAATGTATCAGTCCCAAAGTTATCTTGAGTATAAAATGAAGACTATACAAAGTGCTTCTACCTATAATGAAATGTCAGAAACTTCCTCAATCTGTCAGCTTTACCTAGAAACTGAAAATAACATTTACCTTTTCACTTTCTGTAATATTGCTTTTCTTCCTTTTTTTTTAATAGGAAGACATTTGATGCCATAGAATTCTCAGAAAAGTAAAACCGACCACAAATCAACTTAATATGTTTAAGCAGTCAAATGGCATATTCAGATGTTTCCAACATGATCAGCTCTAATTGCCCTCATCTGCTCATTCTTAACAAAGTCCTCTCTTTATGAAACTTGCTCTTCTAATCACTTACTAAATGTATGAAGCAGAGGCCTGCATTAGATTTTCAAAACTTGGAGAGGATATAGTCAATCATGAACACCATTGAAGGCAATAAAATGAACCCCCTAGACCTGCAACTACTACACATTGAAACTCATTGCAGCATTTTCATGAAAGTACACTCTGCTTCACACACACATGGTTCCTAATCAATGAGCATGGCTTAGTATTTCATCAGGCAGGTCCATTCATAGGTCATACAGAATACCACTAATAAATGATCACAGCCTTGACAACATTCCCTTTGCTGCATACCAGTCAATGATGCTTCCACCCAGCCTCTGGTTCATCTCTTTACACAGGACATATTTGTATTGTAGTCTGATGGCTGCTTTGGATAGAGTTTCTGCCACCAGCTTCTTCCCCATCTTAATCTCAAAGACATTTTGATTAATAAACCTGTATATTTCATCTAGTGTTTATATCTACATCTCTGAGGATTCAATACAGGTGTGCAAACTAGAAGAGGACTTTGGAAACAGAGAGTAGAAGTAGTAGAAAGTGTAGAGTATGTGGAGACATTCAGAGCAAGCAGTAAGTCAGTCTTATATATACCAAATCTCAACAGATGGGAAACTTGTATCTTGGGTATTTAGGTCATAATTCAAGATGATGTTCTATTAAGAGATTTCATTCAGGTGGCTTCTAGACTTTGCTTCTAGATAAGCCAATATTAGAATATCTGAGCCATTGTCATATAGCAGTGCAGCTCTGAAACTTGCTGTTTTCATTAATTGATACTGCATATCTATAAACATATATGTTTCCTAAATATGACATACATATTTCCAAAATATAATTTAATCTGCATATTACTTTTATATATGTTTTCATAGCTGACCATTTAGTATTAGCTAACCAATTAGTGTGCTTTCCTGGGGAAGACTATTTCTCCCACTCTCAGAATTCATTAATTGCCAAAACCAGATATGAGAAGCTTTCTTTTGAGCTTTGGTGAGGGCTGTCAAAGGGACTCCTAAACACACAGCCTGCTGCTATTGTCCTTGATTGCCCCTCAGAAGTAGAAGGTGAGTCCCTATTGCAGAAGACACGATGCACCTCAGAAACAGGGCCCAGAGGCCCCTGAGCTAAAACTGACCTTGAATGCTTCCTCCTTGAGGACTAGCTTTCAGTTGGATCTTTAAATTCTTTTTGATTTGTAGCCTGTATCAAATTGTTCATCTACTCAGTGCTCAGCACACATGGCACACTTGGCAACATACCAAGTTAAAGACCACAGATTATGGTGTGAAATAGGTTAGAATTAGGCAGAAATTAGAAAGAAATTGGAATAGGAGGCATTGCTGCCAGGGATTTGCAGCATTGGGGCATTCATTCCATAGGATCTTGCCAACCAACAGTAAGAGTCCTTCAGAATCTCTAAGGCTCAAGCACTACCTAAGCCATCTGCAAATGAAACTTCAGAGTTTGTATCTGGAACTATCAGACAGCAAAAAAATTAAAGAAGAATTTCTCCACCAGAACCTTTAGCAAAGAAATGTATTTCTCCAGAATATGATTCATTGAAAAGTAGTTCCATAAGTCATTAAGATATGCTATATAAAAGAACCTATTCCCAAGGTCAAATAACTCAGGGAAACTGGCTTAAACAAAGCTATGTAATTTTCTTCACTATGGGACTTCTTACTGTACTAAAAGGAATCATGAATCACCAAAAAGTAAATATAGAACATGGCAGGTTTCAAACTTATTTTGGTCATAGAAGCACCCCTTTTTAATGAAGATACACCAGTATCTTATATATTCCAGTGTTCACAAAATCATGGTTTGGGAAACACTAACCAAAAATAATGTGTCTGAGTCACAGGTTACACATCAGAGTGAAAATGATGGAAGACAGTTTTTGAAAAGTCATGTTCTTCCTTTACCCTGAGTGACCCAAATAGTCCTTCTTCCACATGGGAAAATTGATATTACTCTGCATTTTCACACTTCTGGCAATTCAGCTTGGCTTAAGTGACCTTGAGAAAGTTGCAAACCTATCTCGGGAATAGTTCTTCCATTTATGACAACTAGACATAAAGATGTATCTTCCCACTGGAGTTCCCTAAGCTATAAGAATTAATGGAGCCATTCTTAAGGAGTGATGTGAACTCCTTGAGGAAAGTCTCTATGTAAATATAAGGTCTTGTCATCTTAAATGCTGTGGATTTATGTTTTGAACTACATAGTGACAACCAGAGAGAGACAGACAGAGAGAGAGAGAGAGAGAGAGAGAGAGAGAGAGAGAGAGAGAGAACCTCCATTGCTTTTTAAAGCTATAGAAATCTTATCAACACATAGCCTTTGGCCATTGTCATTTATAAATAGCATCCCCCTAAACCTTGCCTTTTCACATCAAATTCATAATTCTTCTCCCATGGACTTACAAGATATGGCATCAGTATACCCATGAAAGCCAGAAGTCTTTAGTAATTGAGCATTAATAATGTAAGGGATAGAAAAAGTAAGACTTGCAATGTGTGTGACATGGATATTGTATTTAGTTACACAATAAAG
Source organism: Onychomys torridus (assembly GCF_903995425.1). NCBI lineage: Eukaryota > Metazoa > Chordata > Mammalia > Rodentia > Cricetidae > Onychomys > Onychomys torridus. Next base: position 66,414,811 of record NC_050466.1, on the reverse strand, counting down.
AGGAGGGCCATCATGGGAAAGCATGAATCAGGTTTCTCAGTGTTTATGTAAATTAGTCTAAGAGACCCAATTTTTAAGTGTTTAATTGCATTATGGGAAATTAAAGCAAGATTTCAAATTAATTTAGAATAAAGGCACACTAATTGCATCAAGAAATAAAGAATGCTTTGGTGATTAGATGAGTGGTATTTGAAACACTGGATTCAAACTGGCCCAGATGGTTTTACCCTCCACAGGTGAGGCTTTTTTTTTTTCATTTTAAATTAGTGAATGATATTATGTATATTTATGGACCACGATGCAATTTCTTGATACATGGTCACCATGTAGATGAATAAGTCAAAGTAATTAACAATCCATTACCTCATACACTTATTTTTATGTTGCAAACATTTAAAGTCTAACTTCTCTTTAAATTATATTTTTATTTATATGGATTGTGATGCCTGCTTGTCTGCATGTGCACAGATGTGTACAGCACCCATGAGTACCAGAAGAGGTTGTCATGCCCCCTTAGAACTAGAAATATATAGATATAGATATATAGATATAGATAAATAGATACAGATTAGATAGATGATAGACATGCATGTGCATTTATACAGATAGACAGATACATAGATACATAGATAGATACATAGATGATTGATAGATAGATAGATAGATAGATAGATAGATAGATAGATAGATAGATCGATCAACTAAGTGGGTGCTGGGACTGAGCCCAGGTCCTCTGTAAGAGTTGTAAGCACACTTAACAGCAGAAATGTCTCTCTACCCTCTAAAATCTAATTTCTTTCTTTCTTTCTTTTTTTCTTTCTTTTTTTTTGGTTTTTTGAGAGAGAGAGTTTCCTCTGTGTAGCTTTGTGCCTTTCCTGGATCTCTCTCTGTAGACCAGGCTAGCCTCGAACTCACAAAGATCCGCTTGCCTCTGCCTCCCAAGTGCTGGGATTAAAGGTGTGCACCACCACTGCCCAGCTAAAATCTAATTTCTAAAACAATTTGAAATACACAGTATTTGCCATAACTTCCATTCTGAGCAACAGATCACTAGCCATACAAAGTTTCATCTAGATTTTTTCCCAGATGTTTAACAGTGAGCCATGGAAAGAAGTGCAAATAGTAAAATAATCTAAAACATGAGCAAGTTGTCTTTTTTCCTAAATAGCTGCAGCAGTGACAGACAACATATGATATTGATTTACTAAACTTGACTAATGTTTTGGTTGTGGGTGATCACTAGCTATGTGGAAATGGTCCATGAGGTTCAGAGAAAACAGCTGGTTACATTCACATTACAATTTTTCTTGGATTCTTGGGCTTTGTACCTAATTTGTTCTCATGTCTTACCTGCCCCAGGGAATTCTTTGTTAGCACTGAGTTCTTTTTCTGTATAAATGTACCCTTCCCACCTTGAGATCTGCTATCTCCATTATTGCAAGGCTTCCTCTGCTTTTAACTCTTAACCTATAATTTTCCTTTTGCTCCCATTCTACCTCAAGAAAAGCTCCTCAATCCTTTAGAGATAAAATGACAACTGAAAAGTTTTTCAAATCCTTGCTGTCCACTCAGTTTTTATTCAAAACTCTCACCCAATTTAGACTCCCTGGTGAGTCTTAGACTTTGCACGAACTTCAAAGTATTGATCTCTCTCTAAAATTATAAATTACCCCTTTGGAATGGATGACAACTTACACCAGTGATCTTCTCACTCTTCTGATTCTCTGAAGTTCCCCATGAAATAGTTCCATGGGTCTGGAAAAATCTGAGAGATAATGCAAGTAGAAATTCAGAGTATTTAAGGGATGTCTAATCTTTAAGAAATTTCTTACTGATAGTCACTAACTAAAAGTGTGTATGTTACAATGGCAAGGCATATCTTCCTATTCCATCACTTGATTCAGTAACTGACATAGAAATAGCCAGTGTCTTGCTAAAGGAATCACTTCTATTCTTTATTTTTAGTTTGAAAATATTTATAATGACTACTTGATGTTCCATAGCATGACTATACTATAATTTATCCAAAAATATCCAAAGTTGTAAGGTGTAGTACATTTTAAAGTTCTTTGTTTGGTATGGGTATGATATATATGTATGTATGTATGTGTATATGTGTGTGTATACATATATAAATTACAAACCTCTGATGTTCTTAGCAGCCCTTCCTTTTTAAATTTAGTTTTATGTTAATGTGCAAAGTGATCAGTTTCATTATAGAATTTTCGTACATACATGTCACTATATTTGGTTTTGATTTGTCACCCACACACAGAATCCCCATGTCCCCTTCTCACTTCAGTATTTTAATTTACTTATTTCAATTTGCATTCTTCATAAACTTGAAATATATAACCTGTGATTAATACAATTAAACCATTAATAATAGAATGGCAGTAGTCATTATAGGTACCTATATTCAGTCCAAATTCTTAACATGAGAAAAAAGTAGAGAGAAACCAAATAGATACTGATTTTTTCCTTGTACACAATGTTTCTCTGCCATGTAACTATTTCAAAATAATGTAATATAAATTATTCTATATTGCTATATTAAAGTATACTTTGACTTTAATTTCCTAGCTAAACTTACATTGCTTCTTTAAATCATAAAATAAGTCTTCCATTCTGTAGTCCACTTGTTTTATACAGAATTTGCAACGTATTCTTCTTGTGCTTACAATGAAATACATTGACTTCAAATATATAGTTCTCTCTGAACTTTTCAGAAAGTTGACATCCCAGAGCAATTGAGTAGCAATGGCAAGGATGCAGAGGAGTCAGTACCTTCATATATTGCTGGTTGGATTTGAAAATAGTTGCACAGTTCTGATAAAGTCAAATATTTACTTGCCACGTATCACAGCAACCATACTCCTTGAAATATGATTACTTATACTTATGAAAAACTGTACATTAATGCTTATGGAACAGTTTTGCATAATCACAAAAGGTAGAAATAACCCACGTTTCAACCAGTGAGCAAACAAGTTGTGTGGTCCCACCCATACCATGGAATTACCACACAGAAATGAAAACAAAGGAACAACTGGTATATAAAACAATATGGATGAATCTTAAGTGCACTTTAGAGAATTAAAGAAGCCAGAACAAAAAGGCTCTATGTTGTGGGCTTGTATTTACTCTAGAAAATATTTTGGAAAACTGTGGGAATTCAAAACATTCAGGGGATTGGACAAGCGACTGTAGAAAGGCAAGCAAAGGAAAATTTTAAAGCGATGGTGTTATTTGGTATGGGACTTTGAACATGGATACATAACTTTATGCATTTGTCAGAAAACATATATACTCTGCTGAAATAAATATCATTATATGTAAAGTAAACACATATATGTATAAGTCGGAATGTGGAAGAAAAGATGCAGTGTACACCATCTGTGGCAAACTCAGCTGTATAATAGGTTAATTTCATACAGTCCAGCAGTATCAGGAAAAAGGGACTGACCTAAGTTACCTTTGAAAACAGTGTTTTGAAGGATAACATAAAACTGAAGGCAAAGCAGCTGGAGAGATGGCTTAGTAGTTAAAAGTGCTCTTGCAGAGGACTCTGTTGGCAAAATCCAATCGATGGCTCACAACTGCCTTTAACTCCAGTCCCATGGGATCCAGCAAACTGTTCTGGCCTGCAGGAGCTCCCACACACACGTCTTGCACATTCACACACACACACACACACACTCACACACACACACACACACACACACACACAATTTCAATTAACTTTTAAAAAACTTTACTAAACCAGCATAATTCCTAAGTGCATTCTAAATATTTACCTTATACCCCCATATAACTGCAGCTCTCACTCCTCATCAAGGAAGCTTCTCTTTGCAACAGAAGGAGACCATTACAGGTCAAGTCCATGACTAGTCAAAATGCAGAACAATTGATTATTGGATATCCAGCTCTTGTTGGTACATCTACAATACAGGTAGTGTACCAGTAGGGCCAAGGGATCATCACAGAAAAGGAAGCAAAAGAACACTGTAAGGGCCAAAGGACCAGGAAATCTCTGCTGTGCGATTGTGTCTCACCCATGATATGATAACAACATTGCTGCCTAAACAAGACCAAAAGAAGTACATGACCAATAGACTTGCTAACACAGATAGAAGGGGGAAATTTCACAGTATCATACTCTTAAACAATGGGCTGCAGGCATCTAAGGAATGCTGAGCAGGAGAAATTATCTTCTCCATGGATGAGCCCCTAACATCAATATGGGTTATACAATATCAAGTGGTCAACCCTGAACTCATATATGCACAAGTAACACTAAATGGACTGAGACAGTTGTATTTATGTATTTTGGCGCGTATGTGTGTAATGCAGTAACAATTAAAGGAAAAGCAGCCATGATTTTGAGAGGGAACATGGGAGCTAGCAAGGGGGTTACATGGGAGGAATTGGAGGGAGGAAATGGTGAGGAAAATGCTATATTTATATTTTTAAATTATTTTAAAAGATTAAAAGCAACAAAAATACACAAACATTATACTCTAAAAGACTAATTCAATTGCCACAGGGTTATGTGTTAAATCCTAAAATTATTTGTATTCCAGGAATACAATGCTTTGTCAGGGTGTTTTTGTTTTGTTTTATAGCTCAATTAATATACCCAGTCAAACAAACATTTGCTGAAACCCAAAGAACTACATTTAGAATAGCTATTCTGTAGCCATGGAGCATCGTTTTTTAAAAAGAAACTTAAGCATCCACAGATTTTGGTATCTGTAAGCATCATGGAACCAGTCCTCCATGGATACCAAAGAATGACTGTGGCCAAAAGAACTAATAGAGGGGCTAGAGAGAGGGCTGACTGGTGAAGTACACATGCTGCTGTCCAGAGGATCTGGGTTTAGTTCACTAACACCACATCAGGTAGTTTACAACAGTCTGCAACTTCAGCTTTACAGGATCTGGTGTCTCTGATTTCTGTGGGTACCTGCACCCATGTGTACATACCAACATGCAAACACACATACCTACACATAATTAAAAATTAATAAGATATTTTTTACTTTGAAATTATACTACAATTCTTCTCCCTTCCCTTTCCTCCCTTCAAATGCTCACATATTTCCCATCCTCTTTCTCCTTTGAATTCACAGCCTCTTTTTTAAAAAATCAATTATTACTGCATGCATATATACATACACCTATATATTCCTGAATGTCACTTGTTCAGTTTGTATAATTTTACTTGTATGTATGTTTTCAGAGTTGACTGTTTGGCAGTGAACAAAAATGCTGGTAGAGCCAGGTTTGGGGTTGACCACTTGATATTGCATAATTGGTAATCCCCACACTCAGGAGGTTAAAAACAAGAGGATCGTGAATTCAAAGCCTGTCCAGGTTACATATCAGGACCCTGTGTCAATAAGTCAAAATAGAACATGAACGAATTACAAGTAGACACAATTTGGCAGATTAGCTAGGTGTTTTAAGACTTTTATCAGTAGTAATACTTATTAACACCATGATACTGTGATATGGTATATTAAAAGAACATAAAACCTCCAGAGTAACCTCCCAAGAATGCCTAACCTCAGCTTGATCATGGGGAGGAGCAGACAAATCCAAATGCAGGGATGTGCTACAGAATGACTGGCCAGTACTCTTTGCCTGTGCCAAGGCCATGAAATGCAAAGAAGCATGAGAAAATGTCATAGATTGGAGGAGTTCAAGGACACACATCTAAAGGTAATATAGAATCCTGACTTAGACTCTAAAATAGAAGAGTCATATTTGGGTGAAAATTAGTCAAATCCAAATAATTCTGAAGTTTTTTTGTTTTGTTTTGTTTTGTTTTGTTTTGTTTTACTGTTTAGCCTCTTTTTGATGACTATGATATAACATGTGCAGGAACTGGGTGAGGGTAATAATTTTTCCTATTTAGTAGCTTATCTGTAAGTTTAAAATTACTTTTTAAAAATTTTTTTATTAAAAAAATCCAGCAATTTAAAAAATCAAGCCTAATTCTTTACCTCCAATGGCTGCCTGTGTTCCAACAACAGATCCAACTTGCTCTTCTTAAACTTTATTTCTGCTCTATTAAAAGATGCATTCTGCTTTCCTTCTCTTGAAACCTAGGTTAAGACTTGACTAGGACAACTTTGATGTGTAGAATAGATACTGAATGACTTCTGAATCCAGGTCTTAAAAGCTATTTCCAATGCACCTAGCACCTTAGCAACATCATATGCTACTGAGGTCAGTTAGTGCATGCTCACTTGTGCTCATTCATGTTTATTTATTCATTCATATTCTCCTTCCCTCCCTCCCTTCCTTTATCCCTTCCTCTTTCTTTCCTCATTTCTTCCTCTCTCTCTGACTCTCTCCCTCCTGGCTTCTCCCCTCCCTCATTCCTCATCTTTGAATTTCAATTGCAATGTTGTAAAGCCACACTACAGGGACAAGTCACATATGGGATGAGTGATTCCACAGAAAAGCTGAACTCATTTCTGAGCCAACAACCAAATTGCCAAAGGCATACACCTTCATGAAATTCTAAACCATAGCCCTCAAGCATTCATCAGTCACTGAACAGGGTTGGAATATGCTACACTCACTGAGCCTTGCCCAAACTGCAGATTTATGAGTATAATTATCATTTAAAATACATTAAATATGGTTGTGATTTGTTAGTCAGGGAAAGATAACTACAACATTTTCCCTAAAGTAATGCAATTCACTGTCATTAAAATATTGTGTATATGTATTTCATCCTTCAGAACAAACTTGGACTCTTAATGATAAAACAGAATTCAAAGGTGATGAGTCTAGTAGGTGGTTTTTGTTTTGCACTGCGTCACTACAGTGACTCATTTTTCAATGCTATATCACTTTTGAAGAAATCAATATGAAACTGAGTTATTGGAGCATGTCCCAAAGGAGTATTAGACTTGCATTTTGCTGGTTCTTATTCTAAACACATCCATATTAATGTCTAGCTGCTTGCTGTCAAAACTAAGTCATCCTGCTCATCAATGAGTAAGGAACAAAATGATCAGCAGCCTCAGTCTCCCATTCTCCTCCATGTGTTTACAAACTCTTTGTATTTGATCCTTTTATCTGGTCGATAAGGAGTCTTGCTTCTCTATAGAAGTTGAAGCACACAAATAGCCACCATATACATTTGAAAAATATTTTTTATAATATTCAATTGGAATTTTTTTTTCTTAAATTTGTCACCTTGTACCCTAGGATAATAAGGAAAGTAGAAAAAAAACTGAGAGCAACCTATCAGGAAATATGCTTACATAAAGAGTGTGGCTAACCATCTTAGCAATATTTAAGAATCTCTTCCTTACATAGTTCCTAACTCTTAATTTTCACAATTAAGCTAAATTACCACCTTGATCATGGTAAATTTTCTAAAGAAATAGAAGAATAAATTATACTATCTTTAAGGTGTTAAAACTGAGGGAATAAAATGGATAATTCTCCATGTCTTTTCTCTTCCTGCCACAATTAAGAGACAAACTACATTTCTAGGAATATAAAATTATTATTTTCTTAGTTACCAGATTAAATTGAAATATATTTCAATATACCTTCTATAAAATCATCTTTACTATCTGAAATTACATCAATTTCTTCTCAAGGGCATCAAATACCCATTGGATTTTCAGTCTAAAACATTTGAATTTGAATACTATTATAAAAATAATCATTGTTTTAATTGCATAAGTTTTGGCACACAGTATGATAATTCAGTATATGTATGCAATGTACAATAATTGAATTGGGATAGTTAATAGTTTCATCTCCTTTAACACTCTTAAAATTTTGATTAACATAATAATCATACATATTTATAAAATATATCATATTCAATACATGTATACAATATGTTCTGATCAAATCAAGATAATTAATGTTTACATCTTTTTTATTTTGGTGCCTTTGAGGCCCCCTCGCCTATTGGCTGTTATCAGTGGATCTCAAAAAAAATAACTATGTGGAAGAATAGGTATGCTAATTTGCTTTACAATGTTAGCTATCTCATCATATTAATCTAAATACTTGCAATAGAACTTAAATAGCCACAATAAAATATTTTAGACACAGATATGGTGGTAGAGTCCTACAATACCAGAGTTTTGGATGGCTAAGGCACGATGATTTCCATGAGTTCAAGGCCAGGTTGGACTACTCGGTGAGTTCCAGTTAAGCCTAGGCTACACAATAAGATGCTGCCTCAGAAAATTAGTAGGTGATTAGAATTAAAATGTAATAAATAGTAAAAAGAATTAGCAAGCATTAGAATTTCCCCAGAGGTTTTATTAACATACATTACTTGGCACCAACACAAACAATTTTTTTATTCAAATAGGTATTGGCTGCGACTTGAGATTCACATGTCTTGCAAGCTTTTCAGTGATGCCAGTTTGTATGTATTTAAATAGCTTACCCCTTGTTTTAAGTCTCAGGTGACATATAAGAAATATTTGAGTAGTTTTGCCAATACCATAACTATTGAACAGATCTATTATTCTTTTCTAAAATATGGAAACACAAACATTCAAAGAAACAAAACTTTTGCCTTTTCTCTTAGGTGTGAATAAAGTTTTTTGTGAAATGAGAAATAAGATATTTTTTTACTAAAGGATTTTACCATCTATGTATCTTCCTTCACCATGGGGTATGCTTTAACTATGTAAGTCAGCTTTACTAAAAATAATAATAATCAAATGTATCCCTCAAGTGCCAAACAAGGTAATTTGATGTTGTATTGCATTTTCATTTATCACAATATATAGGTTTATAAGTTTTGTATGTATAGCTTAGTAATTGAATGCAATCAGCCTAGCCTATAGGAATCATTTTATATTAAATAATCTGAAAGCTGTGTTAACTTCTAAAATAAAGTGTATTTCTCCTGATCTCCTGGCTTTCAGTGTTCTGAATAAGAACTTGGAACTTGTCTTTAGCACTTCAAAAACAAGATGAAAAGGTTGTCATCTGTCCTCTGACTTCCACATACCCCATGTGGCATGAACCTGCCCACACTCTCCCACTTGTACTATATATATTCTCCATCTCACACACACACACACACTCTGTAAATATAAATAAATAAATAGCTTCATATTCTCTGCTTTTATTTCTTAACTTCCTTCTCACCCCTTGACCATCTACAGGGAGCTCTGAAGGCCATTGTGCAACTGAAACAGCTATTGTCCAGATGATTGAAAATCTTCTGGCCACTGATACTAGTGAATACTCCTTAGTCTTTATCTTGATTACCTTGAACTACATTTGATACAGTTAATAGCTTCTGTCAACACCTAGATTCTTACCTTACTCTGCATGAGACCACTTCTGACTTTCTTTCTACCTTTTGGATAGCTCTCTCAAAATTCTTTTACTAAATTTCTTTCTTTCTTTCTTTCTTTCTCTCTCTCTCTTTCTCTCTCTCTCTCTCTCTCTCTCTCTCTCTCTCTCTCTCTCTCTCTCTCTCTCTCCCTCTCTCTCTCTTTCTTTTTTTAAAGCCAGTTCATGCACCTGGGATAAGTCCTGGCCCTGCTGCCAGGGACCCCACAAACAGATCAAGCCACATAACTGTCACCCACATTCAGCGGGCCTAGTTCTGTCTCATGCATGTTCCTGCGCTGTCAGTCCAGAGTCAATGAGCTCTAACTAGCACCGGTCAGCTATCTCTGTGGGTTTACTCATCATGATCTTGACCCCCCTCTTTTTTTTTTTTTTTTTTTTGAATGCCGAATGATGTTTATTGAAGGAGGGAGGAGGTCTTAAATACAGGCTTACAGCACAATGGGAGAACCCTGGAGGGCAGAAGTTCGCTTCTGATGTTGTTTTGTTTTGTTTTGTTTTGTTTTGTTGTTTTTAGATTACTTCTTCAAAGAAGCCCTCAGCTGGGTAAACTGCAAAAAATGAAGTCATCATTGTGTAAATTTCTTTCTTAAGTGATGTTAATCACCCCATGTTCTCTCAGCCCCAAATTAGCTTCCCTTTTTGCTTTACTCTTCTGACTGATTGTAACACAAATCTTAAAAGTTCTTATAATAGAAAAAAACAAGAACCTGATATTGGGGTGAATGCTGAAATATTAGAGATACAGAACAAGCCACAGCCACCAGCTATTACCTCACCAACTCCACAAATCCTCTGATTGAATCCTCAGCCTCAAGAGCATGAGTTCCTGTTTCCTCAGACTGGATGACTCTGAGTCCTCACCCCTGAAAGTCTCAGTTAAACTGCTCAAAAGTCTCTATTTCCTGGTCCTCGTACCTTAAATACCTTTCTGCTTCCTGCTATCACTTACTGGAATTAAAGGTATGTGTCCTTCCCAAGCAAAGACAAGAGATCTCAAGTGCTGGGATTAAAGGTGTAAACACCTGGCTCTGTTCCCAGGTAGCCTTGAACTCACAGAGATCCAAATGGATCTCTGCCTCCCGAGTGATAGGATTAAAGGCGTGTGCTACCACTGCCTGGCTTCTACGTCTAATCTAGTAGCTGTTCTGTTCTCTGACCCCTAGGAAAGCTTTAATAGGGTGCAAAATATATCACCCACAACTGATCATCATCTGTATCCTAGTGACACCAACACCTATATCTCTAAGTCAGATCTTCAGATCTCAAATTATTATAATTGCCTACCAGTGGCTTCTCACAATTAATTTGAAATCAGCATGTAAAAAATTGAATTTTAATCACTTTTTCCTCACCATTCAAATCTTTTTCTTTTTCATGTTATTTTTCTGGGACACTGAATCCATATCTTACACAGAATTACTGACTAATCCAATAGTTCTCCACTCAGGTAAATTTTGAGACCCAAGAACATTGTTTAATAACTCAAAAATACTTTGGGTTGGTACACATGGGCAAAGAATGCCATTTGTATTTATTGGAAGCCAGTAATAATACCAAACATCCTACAATGCCACAAAATGATCCTCGACAACCAATAATTATCTAGTCTAAAATGTCAATAGCACAATGCTAAGGTTAAGAGTCCCTGGATTTGTTCTTCAACTGAATCATTCATATTCTAAAAATCTCCTATCCTAACTCTTCAATATCCCTTGAACCATCTCATTAACTTTTGTCCTATTGTTATCACTCTATGACAAGACACCATACCTTTTATCAATATTTTTAACAGTTGCCTAACTCTTCAGCCTGTTTAGAGTACTATCCATTCTTCTACTATCAGCATTAGAATTTAAAGATCTAAGTCTCATCTTGCTGCTACCCAAAATGAAAATCTTCTGTGTCTTCTCAAAGCAATTAGGATAAAGTCCAGATATAGATTATCCATAAAAGAAATACAAATAGCAAGTAAATATATTAAAGAGTTCAGGTCTACAAATAAACATTGTAAAATTTCAAATTATTGCAAGTAACTTATGAGATTAATACAAGGATCTATAATATATACATATACATACTTATGTTTTAAAAGTACCTTTTCAAAGAATATTAGCTGATTGTAAAAGGTGCTATCCATAGCTTTAAGTGAATGGACAGTTAATATACAGTATGACACCAATCAATAAACATATTATAAAGATATAAACTCTAGTTAATAATGTTTATTTTGCAGTAGTAGAGATTATAGTTTGTGGTGATATTTTATTTGTACTGAAATCTGATATTTTATTTTTATGTTAATAAATAAAATTTGCCTGGAGATCAGAGGTCATACCCAGCCATAATCAGAAATCAGGCAGTGGTGACACATGCCCTTAATCAGATCACATGGCAGGCAGAGTCTCTGTGTGTTCAAGGACACAGCCAAGGGTGGTGACACATGCCTTTAATCCCAGTACCAACCATAGAGACCTGGAGATCTGTATAGACAGGCAGTGATGAGGAGGTGAGGTGGCTGGGCTTAGAGCCAATGAGAAGGCAGAACAGCAAGGCAATAAAGGCACAGGTTAGACAGGAGGAAGTTCTCTTGGGAAGCAACGGAGGTGTGGTGAGCTAAGGTTAGTTTGGTGGCTATCACTATTGCTCTGATCTCTACAGCTTGCACCCCTGTATCTGACTCTGTGTTTCTTATTTAATAAGACTGTTTAAAATTTTGTCTGCAATAATTTTCTCCTTTATGCTTTTCTATACTGTCTAAACCATGATAAAGGATAAAGATAGTATTTGAAATGTAAATCATACTACTCAAAATATTAGCATATGAATGAACTATGTGTAAATGTACACATATGTGCATATAAGGGATAAAGCAATGAAGAGAGAAAGTGAGCATGCTGTGCCCAAAGAAACACAGGCACTGTGACTTGCAGCATAAGTGTCATGAGAAGCCGACAATTCCATTTGCAATGAACGAAACACAAGTAGAACTGGCAAGCAGGGTAAGGATAGTCAACAAGGGCTGTAGTTAGAGTTTTCCTGCCTGGCTCAGTCAGGACAAATCTCTCTTACCTGCCAGTCTCACAGTCGCTCAGACCCAACCAAGAAAGCACACAGAAACTTATATTGCTTACAAACAGTATGGCTGTGGCAGGCTTCTTATCTACTTCTTCTATCTTAAATTAACCCATTTCTGTTAGTCTATACTTTGCCACATGGCTTGTGGCTTACCAGTGTCTTTACATGTTGCTTTTCATGGCGGCAGCTGGCGGTGTCTCTCCCCAGCCTTCTACTTCCCAGAATTCTCTTCTCTCTTGTCCCGCCTATACTTCCTGACTGGCCACTGGCCAATCAGAACTTTATTTACACCGAGCAATATCCACAGCAAAGGGCCACTTCCAGAGTCACAAATATACTGCAAGGGCCTGGACTCTTAACTCAGAAGGCAAACCTTGATGGAAAATAGTATCAGGAAGCTAGACCATCAGAGGAGTAGGACAATAGAGATTGCTTATTCATATATGTTTCATTGACCCAATACATCTAGTTTGTCCTCAGTGTCTTAAGTTCACTTCTGAATCTGACAGCTCGAATAAAGAAAAGGCAATATTATGAAAATGTAGGAATAGTGCCCAAACAAATCACATTCACATCAGAACTGGTTCATTAGATAAGATCAAGAATTTCACATGCCATTGGTTATGCTGGGCCACAGGACCTTTTCTCTAAATATATGAAGTGCATCACTAGGTTTTCAAATTAACAGTTATTAAAATTTGGAATCATCCTCTTTTTCTTAATTTGTTCCAATGAAATGTACTGACCTTCACAGCTAGTGTTCTGAACAGTGTATACATGGGAAAAGGAATGTGTGTGTGTGTGTGTGTGTGTGTGTGTGTGTGTGTGTGTGTGTGTGTATATAGAATATAGAATATAGAGAATAGAGAATAGAGAATGGGACTAGGAGGAGATACTGAGAGAGACAGACTCAGAAGGAAAGCACAGGTGTGAGAAAGAAGCACAGGCTAAGATGAGGATTTTCTATATGAAATTAATATACTATCACTTTTCATGAATGAAGGCAGCAATTTTGTGTGTTTCTACTGAAATATTATCACCCACTGTTAGTAATAAAATTAGAGGGTACATTGTGTATACATGGGGAAGATATAGACTTATGCCAGTTTTACAGCTCCAAAATGCTCTGAGCATCTACTTTAGAAACTAAATTTAAGGGGAAATAATATAGTAGGTTACAATTTACAGGCCTATAAGAATGAAAAAATGACCTTAAAAATAGTTACATCAGGGCCAACAAGGTAGCTCAGTGGGTAAAAGCACTTTTTGCTCAAACCTGAAACCTTGAGTTTGATTCCTGGGACCCAGATAAAACAGGCAGCTGTATACAGTAACAATGAGGAACTTCATCTCAACAAAGACAAAGACAGGAACCAACTCCCTAAAGTTATCCTCTTTGATCCACATGTCTGCCACACTTGCACAAACTATTTTAAAAAGATGTGTCTAAAACTGTGCAGTTAAAGGTTCAAACACTAGGTAATGTCTCCCTCATTCTCCTTGTAGACTCTCAAGTCAAAGGACCATTGATTGTTTATTTTCCCGGAGAACTTCTCAACCCCATGACAAAAAGTCCCAGGCCTCCCCCATTGTATCCCAGCAAGTGCCCAGGTGTCCATGGACTGATAAAAGCCCACATTGCCATTTTTCTTTCTTTCTTCATTTCCTGAATGAGGCTAGACTGCTCCCATTGTTGCCCCCTGGCAATGTGGTTTGTGTCAGTGTCTGTCACCTAGGGGAGTAGAAAAAGAGAAGCAGTAAGGACTTATTTTTCTCCATTTTCCCTCGGAATATATACGTTTTCTGACACTGCACTTTCAGGTAGATGAAAACTGAATCCTTGCCAAGACCTCAGAATGAGAAACATGTTGTTACCCCCAAATAGAATAAATTAGATGGCAGTTGTCACTTCTAGCTGATTACCAGACTTATGGAGCAGGGTAGCACTTTAAAGCACATGTTTTCAGGCCTACTGACCCGAGAATCTCTCATTTTGGTTTAATGCTGTAGTTCTCAATTGAGGGGTGGTTTTGCCTCATGGAAAACATTTGGCAATGTCTACAGACAGTTTGGGTTGACAAAATTAACAGCAGGGTGCTAGAAGTCTCTACTGGACAGATACCAGACATGTAGCTAACTATTCCATAATGTACAGGAGTTTCCTGTCCCTGTATTGTGTGTGTGTGTGTGTGTGTGTGTGAGTGTGTGTGTGTGTGTGTGTATACATCTTAAAGGAATTTGTGAAACTAACTCTTATTCCTGCACATTTGCAAATGTACTACATATGACATATGTATATATAATCCTTCTTATATATTATAAAAACACATATGCATATAGTCTCATCCTTTATTGAACTTTTGAGAAAGCACTATTGAAAACAAGGGATCTACTTACCTTTGGCTTGTGGCATATTCGGGGGGAATATATATATATAAACAATAGAGACACAAAAACTTCTATCTGGTTTCACATATTCATAGGAAATACTAACATCAATATTAATTCAATCAGCAGAAAAACAAACTGTCTTTCATACTTAGACTAATGAAGTTTTCTACTAATGATAGTGAAGGCATTTTTAATATTGTTATGTTCTTTTCATCTTTTTCCATGGCTTCCACTAACAAACAGCAGTTGCTAGTAAAGAAAAACAATGCCCACAGGCTTAAAGATAGATGTTGAGGGTCTACTATCTGCCTGAGAATGTTGAACAAACAGGCAATTTCCTTTTTGGTGGGAGGAATACACACACAAACTGAAGTATGCCGCTATGTATATAATTCATTAGTAGTCTGGGTAGAAATGAAGCAGGGGTGGAGAAAGAGAAAGTGTCACAAAAGCAAGGGCCAAATTGTCATGAAAGGCCTCGTGAAAAGGGGACACTTGGAAAGAGAGCTGAAGGAAACAAGGGAACAGAGCTACTCCAGGGAACTTCTAGAAGAAAATCCTCAGAGTCCATGGAACAAATGCAGAGGTCTTAGAGTGACGGTACATGTCTATAGCAGAGAACAGTGAGGGCTGGTGGAGCTAGTGCAACTGAACACTTGAAAATTTGTTTTGGAGGGGTCCCTGCAAAAGTTCCAAAACTAACTTGACAGTGTGATTCTGTTTTCTTCCCCCTGAATTTATACTTTGCATCTTTATCTGAATGGAAAACAGGATGTGGTCCATGGCTAAGAAACCTCTGTGCTTATTAGATAGGCAGGTAGTGAGGGAGAATAGCCACTTCACACTTCGCAAATGATTAAGGGCTTTAGAAAGAAGAAAGGGGTGGCTGGATCCAATGCCTGTTATAAGAAGATACAAGTATAAAACCAGAAATACTAACCTAGGATTTGGAGCTTGCTGCATAGAAGGATTATCATCACTACTATAAAGTTATTCATGCTTAAGGAAAGGATGAGGGAAAAACAGCAAGCGTGACTATTAAAATGAGGATTGTGCTCAATGCCTACCAATACACTAAATTAAAAAGCACAGATATCTGTTCAACGTGAATCAATGAACTGGCACAGGGAAGGGAGAGCTCAGAGAGATGGGTAAAAAGCACACTGCAGGAAGAGACTGTTTAAGAGGTCTGTGTAAGAGATCTCAAAAGTTGCCAAGAGAGCATAAGATCACTTCTAGTCCTTCAGAAAATCATGACAAGACTAAAGTCTGCCCCTTCTCTGGTAAGTTGTACCTCTTGTCAGATGTAGCCTTTGACTTTTCAATAGTCTCAGCCAACTTGGTCACCTTATGCTAATGGCACATGAACAGCCATGTTTTCTTTCTTTCTTTCTTTCTTTCTTTCTTTCTTTCTTTCTTTCTTTCTTTCTTTCTTCCTTCCTTCCTTCATTTATTTATTTATTTATTTATTTTCCTTCCTCCTTTCTTTCTTCCTTCCTTCCTTCCTTTCTTTCTTTCTTCCTTTCTTTTTTGCTTTCTTTGTAACGAACAGATTTTCTCTGAGGTTCCCATTGTCCAAATGTTCCGACTTTCTGGGAAGTATTTGAGGAGTGTCCACACATACTGAAATATCTAAGTTAGTAGTTCTTAACCTCATAACTACAAGTTATTCTGGAACTAACTAATGCCTCCAGTCTTCTGCTCCATGTTAGATGTATATCTAGGAAAAATCAGAAAGATTCACTTACAAACACGTGCCAAGCCATTCCAAGGACTATAAGCCAAATGTTCTTACTGGGGAAAACACTAGCCCACTTGCACCCCTACATACATGTGTGCATGTTCACCACCACCACCCCCTGCCCTGTCTCTCACCTTTTGCTCACTGATAAAATGTGGCTATTTGGGGAAAAGTAAGGATGATATATAAGACATGGAATTTTCTTCAAATGTCTTTTAATTGTCCTAAATTGTGGCTCTGGCTCAAAGAAAGTAGGGATACATGCTCCTCTCCAGGCCCAAATTCAGTTACTTCTAGACTCAGTATATAGCTGGGGACACCTCGTGAGATGAAAAGTAGTGGCAGATGTGTCTACCTCAAATAATATTCCTAATGACTCTCCTAGAAATGTGTATTACCTGGCCAAGTCATAGAACCCCTTCTAAGAGGACATTAAGCTAGAGCAGTCATGCTTTGCTACTGATTAAGACCCTTGGTCAAACACTAAAGTATGCAATTCTAATAAACAGAACTTTACTAACAACCTAGAATACAGAGAAGCACAGAGTGGGCAAGGTGGCTCAGTAAAGGTGATTGCTGTGTCATCTTGATAATCTAAATTCAATCCCCAGGACCCAGAAGAGAACTAACTCCACAAAGAACAAAGCAGTCCTCTTGTCTTGACATGTATACCCTGGCATGTATGCATGTCCTCACTCCTCTGTCTGTCTGTCTGTCTGTCTGTCTCTCTGTCTATCTCTCTATCCCTCTAACTCTATATCTCTCTATCTCTAAATCTCTCCCTCCCTCTCTCTCTCTCTCACACACACACAAATAATACTTTCCTTTAAAAACTTGAGAATTGCATTATCATATTTCTCTTCAGATACAGCCAACCAATATGATTCATGTTCTAACTCATACCATTAAATACAAAGAGAAAAGAGATTTATTTAGAGACAATGGGGCCCCAGTCATCAGAGCAGCTTCTGGGTAGCTGTATAGTCTTTGCAAAGTACAAATTGATATTTGTGTCCTCTAAAGAATCAAAAACTAAATTAAAAAAGAAACTTCTAAGGCCCTTTTGTGCTCCCCACCCACTAGCTGCAAACCTGTGTAGTGAAGAGCTTTCATGTTTAGCATGTAGTGGTCTCCAGACAGAAATGAAAAACAGGCAGTGAACACTAGGATTAGGTTAGGATCCAGTCAGGAGGACCAAAGGCATCATGAGAGGCAAAAGGAAAAGAACAGGTAAGCCAGGATTCCATAACTTCAGAGCCACTAATATGTTGACCCAAATAAGTCTGTGTTGTGGGTGACAGTTTTGTACACAGTAGGTTGTTTAGTGACCTCAATTTATGACTCCTCTACCATCTTGCTTCAAGTCCTCAGTGACAACTAAAAACATCTATAGACATTGTCAAATTTCCCAATGACAGCAAAATGTCTCCTGACTGAAAACCACTAATTTAAATAAAATGAATATAGTAGTTTTTTTCCAGTTAACTCTCTTAATAATTACACACATATTGATGGACAAGAAATATATGCTATTTCTACCATTACCCCCAAATAAAACTATCATTACATGAGTATTTCACTTATTTCCTTTTTAAATTTATTTTACATACTAACCACAGTTTCCCCTCCCTACTCTTCTCCTGTTCCCTCTCCCCACCTCCAATCTATTCCCCATCCACTCCTCTTCCATCTCCATTCAGAAAGGGGCAGACCTCCCATGGAAGTCAACAAAGCATGGCACATTAAGTTGAAGCAGGACCAAGCTCTTCCCCTTAAAATGTAAACCTAAAAGGTGAGGAGCATCCTGTCTTAGTTTGGGTTTCTATTGCTATGAAGAGACACTATGACCATAGAAATTCTTATAAAGAAAACATTTTATTGGGGCTGGCTTACAGTTTCAGAAGTTTAGTTCATTATCATCATGGTGGGAAGCATAGCAGTACATAGGCAGACATGGTGCTAGAGAAGGAGCTGGGTTATTACAATCTACATCTTGATCTGCAGGCAACTAGAAGTAAACTGTCTATCATACTGGGCATAGCTTGAGCATAGGAGATGTCAAAGTCTGCCCCCACAGTGACACACTTCCACCAACAAAGCCACACCTACTCCCACAAGGAGACACCTCCTAATAGTATCACTCCCTATGGGCCAAGCATTCAAACACATGAATCCATGGAGGCCATACCTATTCAAATCACCACATTCTACTTCCTGGTCTCCACAGGATTGTAGCTATAACATAATACAAAATGCATTTAATCCAATTTCAAAAGTCCCCATAATCTATTACAGTCTCAAAAATGTTTAAACATCCAAAGTCTCTTTTGAGACTCATGCCTCTTAACTGTAATCTCCTATAAAATAAAAATAAAAAAGCAGTTCAAACACTTTCAACATATAATGGCATAGGATATACATTACCATTCTAAAATGGAAGAAAGGGAGCATAGTGAGGAAATACTGGACCAAAGCAAGACTGAAAACCAGCTGGGCAAACTCCAAAATCTTTATCTCTATGTCTGATGTCAAAACACTCTTCAGATTTCCAACTACTTTTAGCTTTGTTGACTACAATACATTTCTCTCTCTTGTTCTGGTTCTATTCTCTGTTAGCAGCTCATCCCAGAGTTCTGACATCTCTAACATCTTGGGGTCTCCAAGGCAATCCAGGCTTTACCTCCACAGCTTCATAGAACGTCCTCCTTGGGCCTCCATGCAGTGACACCCCTGCCACACGCCTGACCTCAGTGGCTTTCCTTATTCATAGAGGGAAATTCCATAACCACTTTCATTTATCCTTAATGCTAAAGCCAGAACCATGTGGATGAAACTGCCAAGTTCTGCTCTTTGCTGGGCCTGAAACATGGTCCCCTTGTTCACTTACATCTTCATTAGTTTTCTGTTTTCCTTTACTGCCTAAGCTTCGTTGTCCTATAACTCAATCTGTAGACCAGGCTAGCCTCAAACTCAGAGATCTGACAGCTTCTGCCTTCTGAGTACAGGAATTAAAGATGTGTACTACCACACATGGACTTAAGTGTTTTTTAATTCCTTTTCAAAAATTGGAAGTATAGCTGGGTGGAGTCTTTCATTGAAGTCACCACTCCCTCTTTTCCATTTCTTAATCTGTTTATCTCCTTGAACACAGGACTTGGTTCCATTCATTCCACTTCCTGGTGTCCCTTTTTTCAACCTGTACATTTTGTATTTTTATTTGCTGCTTGCTCCATCATTATAATCTTCATAAGAGTCAATACTAGTAACCATACTACAGAGCCTATAATAGGCTGTTTTGAGATTTCCTTTGCCAATGCAATTAATCCAAAACTCTTTAGCCTCAAGCAGACTTTTCAGAAAAGGCAAAAAGTAGCCAAATTCTTCACCAAAATGTTACAAGAACAATCTCTGGGCAACATACTAAAATTCCTCTCCTCTGAAACTTCTTAATCCAGTTCTCATAGTTCAACTCACACTCAGCACCACTGTCTTTCATATGCCTACCAATAATGGCCCATTAAGCAGCACTTAAAGCATACCACTGATTTCCTAAAGTCCACACTCCAAAAGTCCAAATTCCACTAAACAAAAGCATTTACAGGCCTAGCACAGCAATACCCTAGTCCCTGGTGTCAATTTCTGTCTTAGTTTGGGTTTCTATTGCTGGGAAGAGACACAATGACCATGGCAAGTCTTATAAAGAAAATATTTAATTGGTGCTGGCTTACAGCTTCAGAAGTTTAAGTCCATTATTACCATGGCAGGCAGCATAATAGTATGTAGGCAGACATGGTGCTGGAGAAGGAGCTGGGAGTTCTACATCTTGATCTGCAGGAAACAAGAAGTGAACTATATTCCCCACTGGGCATAGTTTGAGCATATGAGACCTCAAAGCCTGCCCCTACAGTGGCATACTTCCTCCAACAAGGCCACATCTACTCCCACAAGGACACACCTTCTAATAGTGTCACTCCCTATGATCCAAGCATTCAAACACGTGAGTTTATAGGGGCCGTACTTACTCAAACCATCATACATCCTTTCTCCCTACTGACCTCCAACATGTTAAAAATATATAAACAAAGGAACACTGATAGAACCTGAGACAGTAAACCCATTTAAGTAAGACCAAAAAGGGCAGAAAACAGAATCAAACCTTAGATTATTTAGGACTACTGGTACAGATTCAAAGAGTGAGAAGAGTCTTGCAGACAAAAGAGAGGGGAAGAAACTTTAGCCTGTAAAAGAAGGAGAACATCTATAATCTTGCCTGTGTAAAATCATACCTAAATGTGCATTTGAGTAAGTGAGTGGGATGAAAAATGTACATGAACATGTATGTGTGTGTTAAACAGATTTCACAGGGTAAAGGCAAAAAGTCTCATTACTAAAGTCAAGGGTATAGGGATAAAGAGCTAGCGTCTGAACATATGAGAATCAACATGCCAGCTCAAGCAGGTAGAAATGGATGAAAACAAAGAGATAATGTCTGAGTACATGAATGACATCAGGAAGTAGGACAAGAACATGGCTTACTATACAAATAGAGTAGAACTGTCACTGTTCTTAACCCCTACCATTCAATCTTTTGGGACTCACTGAGTATACACTGAGGGTCCAGTAAGAACCAGACATTGTGTTGTCATTTTTCAGAAGCATAAATATAAAAATCTCCTCACTCTAGCATCAAGAAGAGTCATTCTATCAGGTCAACTTTTTGAAGAATAAATTAATTTATTCTGGAAGAAAGGAAACACACTGAGATTCTCAGCCCTTGTTTAGGCTATGAAGCAGCAAAACCAGGAAAGAAAAACAGCTTCTAGCACATTCTCTGCCATCATCAGTTGGCTTTGAAAACAGCAACAGGGATAATAAGTCTTATATAAGGTTGTATATTTGTTCCAGAAAACCTCTAGCCTCCCCTCCCCTTGAAGAGCAAAGCTCTGATTTACAGCAGTGATTTACAGGGAGACCCTCTTACTGTCCAGTCAGCTGAATTTCTTCAAATTCTAAATGCCCAAAGGTTGAGTGGTTGTTTTGAATTAGTTCCTCTTGCCAAGGGATATAAGAAAAGGCTCCCAAAGGAAGCCTGCAAAAACAGCTCATTACTGTGCAATCCATTCCCCCGCCACCTCACAGAAGACTCAGGAAGAAATGCTTTGTTGCCACTGTCTGATAACAGAGGTGGTGGCCTGCATACTAACCAGAAAGCAGCAGCCAGCAGCGAAGGAAATATTTTCCCAGGAAATGTGTCTCTTCTGCAAGTAGAAAGACAACAAGACAAAAACACAGAGGTCTCCGTTCACAAGTCTCAAGTGGGTAGAGCTGCAAATTTCTTGGGAAAAGATTGAGAAGGTTAGGTCCTGGTGTCTGGTTTGGTATAAGCTGTTTTCAATGCCTGCCTTTTGCAAGCTCATACACTCTGCAGTCAGTTTGCTCAAATGAGTGCAAACAAAGGAATAAATTTGTTTGAAAGGGCAGGCTTCATTATACTCTAATTAATGTAAATCTCACCCACAGAGAGAAACCAAAATAAATAGCTATAGTAATTAAAGTTTAGAGGGTTTTTGTTTTGGTTTGGTTTGGTTAGGGCAGGGGCAGTTCAGTAGTGCCTGAAAAGGATTCAGAGTTGATGGAGGATTTCAGGAATTTTTTTTTTTTTTAATAATTTCTAGAAAAACAAACTACCTGAAACAATGGAATTGGTAGTCCCTAAACCACGTCAGCAAAATCCTTCCTTTGAATGAAGAAAATACAGTATATTCTCTCAAAAGGGCTTAGGAAAACCAAGAAACAAAGTAAGTTCCAAAATTTCTTAAAAAGTTTTTTTTAACCTAAAACAATAAAAAGGAAAAAAATGAAAACATTATGCACTGTCATATTGAAATAAACAGACCAGTAGAGCTGAAAAATCAAAGCTGACTTTATTGTTTAGCAAACAACAGAAAATTGTGTGATGCTAAAGTAAATTCATGGAGTCTCCTCAAGTTTCTCCATGTAGAAAGGCTAGATAGGCCCAGAAAAAAAGCACTGCTGTTAAATAAGGGAAGATTCTGAAATGCACTATTTGACTGGTTAGGGAGGGCATTGTAAAGTCCCTAGGTATTGGTCACTATTTGATTTATGTTGCAAAATCACTGGTTAAGTTCTAGGAGGGGCCAAAGAAGTGTTACATAGAAATTCTGTCGGGCTCATGGCCATGTAGCAATCACTTGAATAATAAAACCCTTAGCAATAAATTAGCAAGTGCTCACTTTTATTTTTCAAGTTGCCATGATGATCCAACATGGGCTGTGAGTAATGCAAGTCTGAGGAACACAAATATTTATATGACTGGTGATGCGGCAACCAATACCATACTGGATTTTACTTGTGACATGTCTACACTGCCTTGTGAGAGAGCTAAATATGTAGAACTCCCAGGCAGTGAGGCCTTGGCAAGCACAAGAACAGGCCAAAGGGCTAAGATGAGCCGTTGTGCCTGATAACCAGCAAGAATGTCAGTGTGGCTAGAGCAAAATGAAGATTTTTTCCTATTATTTCTTAATATTTACTTACTTCTTTTTTTATTTATAAGGCATACAGAGATTAGGTGATGTGTTCATCAGAACTCTCCAAAGAAACAGAGCTAATAGGAGACAGATGATAGATCTCTTTGTTTATATTAGTTAAATAGACACACCAAATTAACCATCAAAGATAAAGTTTAGTACAGCCTAGGACATGATAAGACATGGACTTTTATTCACATTTGATGAAATCCATTGAGGAAATTTGAACAAGAAGTCATAAAGTTTTATTTAAAATTTTAAATAATTACTCAAGTGTAAAGATAATTCTGTAGGTGATTAAAATTAAAAGGAGGGAAAGAAGTTAGGCAGTCCAGGGGGGGCGATAGTACCTTAGAGTAAAGGATAATGATGGACAATAGTCTGGTATATGATTTGCTTTGATGATGGAGTTTTTTTATTAAGAATTTTTTTTATTTATTTTACATACCAATCACAGATTTCCCTCTCTTCCTTTCTCCTGCCTCCCAGCCACCCCCCCCCAAAACACCCCCATTCATTCCTACAAGAAGGTAAGGCCTCACATTGAGGAGTCAGCAGAGCCTGGTACATCCAGTAGAGGCAGGTCCAAGCCCCTCCCCCTGCCTCAAGGCTATGCAAGGTGTCCCACCATATGTAATAGGCACCAAAAAGTCAGATGCTGGAGTTTTTAAGACTTGAGGACAACTGTAGGGTAGGAAGGAAAAAGAAGGAACCCCACATGGCCAGTGAAGTGAGCTCTTACTTAAAGTACTCTTTTTGTTTGTTTGTTTGTTTGTTTGTTTGTTGAGACAGGATTTGTCTGTGTAACAGTCCTGGCTGTCCTGGAACTCACTCTGTAGACCAGGCTGTCTTCGAACTCACAGAGATCTGCCTGCCTCTGCCTCTAGAGTGCTGGGATTAAAGGCGTGAGCCACCACTGCCAGGCTCCTTGAGTACATTTGTAAAGTTACAAGAAGGATGACCCAAAAGCAAAGGCTTTGGGAGGAAAGTTTCAGTGAGGGCATGTCAAGTCCAAGGTGCTGACAAAAGGTCAAGTCCATGGCAGATGGACACGGGGATGTGAAGCTCAAGTAGCAGACACAATTCTAAACTGGAATTATAATCCTTACCTGGAAGGGGAGATGCCATGATCATGAAGGTGGTTTTCCTGGAACAAGGCCTACCTAGTGCACTCCAGGTGTGCTGACCCCTGTGATTTTCTGGGGAGGTCTTAGCAGGTGTCAGGCAGAGAAACAAACCATGAAGAGGTGAGAATGAAACTTGGTTTAGATTGATTTCATTAACCTGGATCAAGACTTTGGGGAGTCTGATGCCGGGAGGTTTATTTCCAACAAATTTAAGCACAGTATAATTTGGGTAAAAAAAAAAAAAAGTTTCCTGGTGTAATACAATCCCTGGTATAAAAGGAAGCATAATTATATCAAAACTCAACCCAAGGTACATGTCACTTCTTCCAAGAAGATGGGTTCTGAACATCAGCTACCTTTACTAACTTAAGGGCCTCAGGGAGGATATGGCCTGGTCTCAGTCATACAGATAGCATAGAGATCATTTGGGCTATTAGCCACCTTTGAGAGGACAATCCTGTGTGCTTAACATTCCTGGTTTCCTCTGGGAGTTTGTGGGCACAAGGACCTTTGCACTCCTAACAATTTCCCCAAATGTGTGAAACTTGACTGCATAATTTGTTGGAGGGACTGTGTTCCTGCTTTCCACTGAAAAAAATGGATTGGAATAATTTGCATAAAGATACTTAAAAATCATGGGGTATGTCATACTACTTACAGAGTAACTACAGTAAAGAAGGCAAAGAAGAAGAAGGAGAAAGCTGAGAGATAACACAATGTCATAGTGTTGTGGTTGTTCAGATGGGAGAAACAATAGCATATCTATATGCCACTGGTAGACAGAAAAAAAAAACAGATCAAGTGTTCAAGAAAACTTAATAAGTAAAGGAGGAAAATTCTTGAGTTATTGAAAAGGGATGTTGGAGATTCACTTGCATACTGGTTGACTCTAGAGAGGACTGCTGAGTAATATCTGTCAAAGGAAGGAAAGGGAAAATGGGTGGTTCAAGATGTTTACAGCTAAGTTGATAGAGTTAGTGAGGAAACCTGAGTATTTCTGTTTTTCTGAATGAATTAGGAAGTATGAGGCAAAGGAAGCAGCACTGAAGTTTTGGAAGAAGAAAAAGAATAATATTGTGTCTAACAGTGGGAGAGCAAACTGAAGAAGTAAAACAGGATGTTCAAGTCATCTGAAACTTAAGGCCATGGACAGTGATGTCACTAGTTGGGTGACACATTTTCCCTCAGATGTATAGTGCTTAGTGATTTGGAGTTCACTCTGGGTGAGGAAGATCAGCACTCACTAGCCATGAACTTCAGTAGAAAACTCTCTTGGGTATGAAAATTACCAAAAAGCAATTACTAGAATAAAAATAGCAAAGGAGAAAAAAGAAGCAAGGAGGTAACAAACACAACCTAAATTTTCCAAGATATGGAAGTGGTCAAGAGGTCTATGGATATGACAAAGAACTTCTAGTGGAACAAAAGGCTAATAGGATAGTGGCATGGTTTTCAAAGGAGCTTTGACTTTTGGAGGTGAGGATGGAAGAGTAAGGACAAATGCCAGCAGGCCTAGAAGTAATGTGTGGGAGGAGAGGCAAGTAGTGGGAGAAGAGTTCAACGCATCTTAACTAGGTCATTACTTTCTTCTACAGGAGATCTGTGGGAATGTCTGGAAACATTTTTGATTGACACAGGTGGAGAAAGGATGCTTGCTGGTGAGTTCTAGAGGGTAGAGATCAAGGGCACTACTAAACACTCCAGAATGCCTGGGATGTCTCACCACAGAGTGAACCAGCCCAAGTGCCAACTGTAACAAAATGGTTTTTGGTTTGGTTCTTTTTATTCTGTTTGTTCATTTGTTTCCTATTCTGGTTTGTTTTTAAATTTTTATTGCATTTTGTTAATATTATTTAGATGCATGTTTGTCTTCTAATAAGAGAGAAGGCAAAAGGGTGAGGATTTGGGCAGAAGAGGAGGTCTTGGAGAAAAGAAAACCACAATCATAACATATTGTATCAGAAAAACATATTTTCAATTAAGAAAACAATGTTTAAAAACTATAATATTATTGTGCCAGGGAGATGTACCTCCTTTTCATGGACAAACTATCAGTTGAAAAAGTATAAATTTCTTAAAATTATTTTTGTAAACTAGAACAGTAATTTTATTGCTTCCTCCAGCAAAACAATGTAACTACTCTGTGCTAAATAAATGAAGTAATTTATCATATTTGTAGATATCTTATTGAATAAAAAAATAAATAAAAAGCTCCTTTGGTTTTCTTATGACATTATCAAAAGGCATAAAGGTCTGAAGATAATTTTTCAACTGCAGTTGTTATATTCTAAAATACATAAGTATTTAAAATTGCATCCATTAAAGGAAGTCTACTTTAAGATGTACTACTTTTAAATATATAAATGTATTTTTTCAAATAGCTAGTGCCATGTCTCAAAGACTCTGCCTTATAAAGCTCTTAAAGAACAGCATTGGAGGCTGGAACTCTGACTTCCACATTCATATCCACATACACCTGCACACACACACACACACACACACACACACACACACACACACACACACACAAAAATATTGTCTAAAAACCAATTAGGTTTTATGTTATGTATGAATACCACAGCAGCCACAGATGGAAGCTGAGGGTGAAGGCCACCTGGGCAATTGGAGTTTGCCCTATGTTGGGCACCAATTGTAGCTGGAAGTTTTCCTGTGTGCCCCCACCCCCATCTGCAGCCCCTCAGACCCAAATAAATACACAGATGCTTATAATATTTTTAAACTATATGGCCTAATGGTTCAGGCTTCTCACTAGCTAGCTCTTACATCTTAAATTAACCCATTTCTATAAATCTATACTTTGCCACATGGCTTGTGGCTTACCAGTACTTTACATCTTCCTTCTTCTAGCAGAAACTAGCAGCATCTCCTCAGCTCTCTTTCTCATTCCTCTCTCTCTAATTGGAATGTCCTGCCTAACCTTATTCTGCTTCACCATTGGCCAAACAGCTTTATTTATCAACCAATTAGAGCAAAACACATTCACAGCATACAGAATGACATTCCACAGCAGTCTATTAAAATGTAACTTGTTGCTAGGACTAACAATAAATGTATTATCTATTAGTGAAGTTGCAGGCAACACTTCTATTTGTACTCTAACAAGAATATAAAGATGGGAGAGGACTAAGGTAGGAAAATGAAAAGGAATGAAATTATTAATTATTTTTAATGAGGGGAAAAATAAGTAAAGAAAGGGAATGAAAAAAGTTTCGTTTCTATCTAAAACTCCTAGTATTTTATTTTATTGCCTAAGTGAGGGAAATGAGCAAGAACAGAGAGAAGGAGGTAGAGCAGTGGTTCTCAACCTGTAGGTTGTGATCCCTCCAGGGTCACAGGGGACTCATATCACATATCCTGCATATCAGATATTTACATTCCGATTAATAACAGTAGAAAAATTACAGTTATGAAATAGCAATGAAAATAATTTATGGTCAGGGGTCACCACAACAATGAGGAACTGCGTTAAGAAGCCTGAGAACCACTGCCTTAGAGGGTGTAGAGAATGAGTAGGAGAGGGAGAGAAGGAAAAAGAGCTAATTGTCAGGAAAGAGGACATACTGTGTTATTCCTCTCCTTCCCACCCCAACAGAACATCTTCTCTGGAAGCTGATGGAGACAGAGTCTATGAGAGAAGCTGCAGTCCAGTTGTGAGTGAAGAAGCAATGAAGATTTTAAATCAAAGCCAAGTCACAGAGCAGTAAAGCCAAGATGAGCTCAGGGAGCACAGTTCCACAGCAAGCAGACCAGAAAGGAGCCAAAATTATCCTCACTAAGAACGTTAAAAAGAAACTAGGCATCACTACAATTATCAAATGGTTAACAAAAGAGCCATTTTTAACTTAGACTGGTTTACTACACAAATTATTGTTCAAGTTTTAAATGCTGTCTGTTTTATGATAGAAGGTTAATAAACAGATGCATATTTGAAATGATAGTGTAGAAAATGCATAGTTACTCAACCCTGAAAGAGAATTTCAGCAGAAAACACAATGCAAGATTGACAAAAACTGTTGGCCCAGCTACCCTGAAATATTACCAACGCATTAGCACTAAATTGGCTTTTAATGACTATTTGTTGAAAAAAAGTCAATGAACAAATTAATAAACGAATGAATTAATGCAAGCAAACTAGTCACAGAATCTTTAATATGGCAACAAAATTGTGTCAAGACTGAAAGATGCAAACTCTGGTCCAAGGATACTTAGTTATAAAATAACAGAAAAATAACCTCCCTCCAACATTCAAAAGCATCATTCAGCATATGCATATTTACATTAACTGTAACATATACACTTGGCAGCTTAATTTACAGTCTCCCTACCCCCACTTTGTTTCTTGAGAAATCTGCTAAATAGGAACAAAATGCCCAAATGTATGCAATGCACTGTGGCATTTTGGATGTTGAATGACAATGAGCAACCTCTGTGACATAGTGTGACAAACATTTCCTCCCAAGAAAGCTTTTCCTGGATATAAAATGGCATCCCATTTGTGTTTCTTGAGACAGAGTGATTTGCCCTTAGCTAAACATGCTTTGCACTTAATCCTCTCAAAAGTGTGCTCCTAAGCCAATCAAAGAGATCTGTGCATTAAGGGATTTGGTCAATAACTATGTTTTAATGACTATCAGATCACCAAGCAGTGGAGTTCTTTTCCCTGAAATTTCTCTCCTGACTGGCACTACTTTAAAGATGCAGGCACTGGGAAATGGGCTAGGGAATGAAGCCAAGAGGAGAGAGTGTAAATTTTCAGTACATCAGAGCCTTGGAAACTAATTGGCAACCCTAGCATCTTGAGTAGAAATGCCCTTTAGCACAGGCAGTCTGTTTCCCATCCCATGTTGAGTCTTTTACCTGTTCTTTTAAGTTACAAAGTCAGGCACAGCAGGAGCTTACTGCCAAAGGACAAATCCTCAAGCATACATTAATGGCTCCATCTAAAATCACTAAAACTACTGGCTATGAACCTAAAGGCAGAGTAAAGCCGGTCTCATCATCCCCTCCCAATCTGACTTAGCACTGAACACACATGCCTCTGCCACTATGAAATATCCCACCTCATCTTTATATCCTCTGTGGTTATTTTGTAATCTTTACATAGATTTTTGTGATGCAAATTAAAAATAAAGTTAACCATTAAAATATCCCATGGTGATATTGTGTCCCCCAATATATTGTGTACCTTAATAAACTTATCTGGGGTCAGAGAACAGAACAGCCACTAGATATAGAGGGCAGAAAATGGTGGCACGCACACACACACACACACACACACACACACACACTTTTAATCTTAGCATTCTGGAAGCAAAGATCCATCCGGATCTCTATGAGTTCAAAGCCACACTGGAAAGAGCCAGGCATGGTGACTCACACCTTTAAACCCACAGAGTGATGGCAGGAAGCAGAAAGGTACATAATGCGTGAAAACCAGGAACTAGAGTCGGTTAAGCTTTTAGGCTTTTAGAAGCAGTTCAGCTGAGATTCATTCAGGATGAGGATTCAGAGGCTTCCAGTTTGAAGAAACAAGATCAGCTGAAGAATTGGCAAGGTGAGGTTAGCTATGATCTATTCTGTCTCTCTGATCTTTCAGCATTCAACTCAATACCTGACTCCAGGTTTGTTTTTATTAATAAGACCTTTTAAGATTCACGTTACAATATCCTGCTGCAATTTTCTTCTTGTTTTGGTACAAATTCTGCACGTCCTTCCCTCAGAGCTTGTAATTGGGCACTTGCTGATTTGAACGTAACATCCTTAAATTTTGACAATGTAAGAAATACCCTCCTTGGGAGTCAGTTTCTTTATCTGAATGTGGAAGAATCTTAGTATTGCCACTATGAGATGTTTGTTAAAAAAAAATGGGGAAATGCATGTCAAATGTTTAGTAGATTGATATGTAGTATTCATTCAGTAATAAAGGCTGCCTATTACAGTGACAGATGTTATTTGGAATTATCAAACCTTAAACATAGCAGGGTTATAATTTACACTAAAGGTAAAGTTTCCCTATTAAAAATTCCACTGAAAGTCTGGGAATATTGCTCGATTAGTAGAGTTTATACCTATAATGCATGATGCCCTGGGTTTGTGCCCCAGCACTGCATAAACCATGCTATAGCCCCAGCACTTAGGAGGTGGAGGGAAGAGGATCAGAACTTTCAATGTCATCCTCAGCTACAAAGAGAGTTTGAGGTCTGCTTGGGCTATATGAGACCTACCTCAAAAAGAAATTCTTGCTATTATTTTTTTTTGTTCAAAATCCTACAGGTACCTTCTCCAGAGCTAGTAACTAAATTAATATAGTGGGCCCTAGGCTTTAAGATGTTTTCAAACGTCCACAGTTATTAAAATTAGCAGCCAAAGTTGAAAAATCCCACCCTGCTAATTTTACAGATAAGGGGACTAAATGTGAATTGATATGACTATTAATTATATATATGACTCAATGGCAATAATAATATTTGTCATGCCTTCAACTCAACTCCAAACTCTATAAATACTCTTGAAGTTTTTGTGTGTATGTTTTCAGGTTTATTGTCTCCTCAGTAAAGTTCTACACACTTCTTCTCTTCCATAGTATATATTTTCCTCCATAAAGGGGCATTGGAGAGAAAATTTGAAATCCTTGGGTGGCAGATTACCCCTAATGGACAGGCCAGTCTCCAGTCTAGGGACAATAAGAGATCAGGGATCTAGGACCTAAGGACAATCTCTGAGTCCTGGAGACTGAAGGATTTCTAGACAGTGTAGTACATGAGTGGCTCTGGAGTCCTACGAGAATGAGCACTGGCAAATAGTTTCAATTTGTCACTAGAGGACTTTGTGACTAAGGGCTATTGTGGTACAAGTTATAGGCAGCACACAGGACACAGACAATAAAATTACATTTAACAGAGCCTACTCAGTATCTACACCTTGATTTTGTCTACTTCTATTTCCTCACCCTTGTAGATTTTGGATTTCTAAGTATGAAATCTGAAAACTCAAAAGAACATAGACGTGTTATACAACAACCTTAATCCAATGCAGACTCATTTCTACCTCCAATTCGTTGATTATAGAGCAGCACTCTCAGTTAATACCCTCCCTTTTCTTTTACTTCTGTATCAAGCTATACCATTTAGGAAGGTCCACCCTTAACCATCTCTACCTTGAAATTTTTCTATTGCTTATGTACTATCAGCGAGTCAATATCTAAGAATTCAATATATAATACAATTTAGAAACTCAATTATGAGGTTCCAAGGGTAAGAACTTACAGGAACATTTTTTAAATCTTATAAAATACCAAACTATAGCTGAGAAGGCATCAGAGTCTTGATAGACTACTGTGGTTAGTTTATAGTTGATCTCTTGTTAAAGTGTAGATGGCGACTGGAGTAGTAAAGACAGAATACTGTGGGTAAGCTAGGGCCTCTACAAAAAAAAAGGAACATTAGGGGGCCAAGAACTGGAATGAGAGTGAGCTGCAGAGAGTTTAAAATTCTATTCACCTAATGTTTAATTGAGAAATGTCAGAGATGGGATACAAGCCAAATGAACGTAGATAGAAGTCTAAAGTGTCCTTGTGTTATCTCCTTGTTGTCCTGCATTACTTCCACTCATCTGGGCAATGGAAGAAAACTAAATGACTAATGTAATCCTAGAGCAAAGTACAAATATGACAATTGAGGGACAAGAAAATTCATTAAAAACCCAAGAACATCAACAGGAATTTTAAAAATAAGAGAAAACAATGGTGAAATGTTAAAGGATTTGGGACTTTAACATCTTAGCTCAAAATACCAGTCTTTCAATTGTGTACACAAACATGGGCATACACATCTATTTACATCAAAGATAATTAAAAGATATATTTAAAGATAGTTCACAGGGACAAGGGTGATTTATCGCAGGTACATAAAACTGGCTCATTATTCAAAACTTAATGTAATTCATCACATCAATGAGATAAACAGGAAAATAAATGGTTATATCAATATGTACATAAAACATATGCAATAAAATCCAGTGTATATTCATGATAAAAAGACTCTCAGGATATTAGGAATAAAGTGGGACTTCCTCAATTTGGTAGCATCATCTGATACCAAGTACACAGCCAACACCATACTTTATGGTAAGAAGCTAGAAGCTGATTTTGAAGTTTATATTCAGATTCTAAAGATCTACAACAGTTGACATGATACTGGAGGATTCAAACAAAGTTGGAAGAACATTTCTGTCCAACTTCAAGACTCGCTTGAAAGCTACTGTTCAAAAGAAAAGGTGGGTTTGGTAAAAGAGTAGACAAATCAGAGAAACAGAAACAGAGCAATGTAAATACAGCCAAATGATCCTAAAGCAACCGGGCAAGGATCATGTTTTTAAGACCTGTACTAGAGCACCCAGACATTTGACATGAAAAAAAAAATCTAGACAGAAATAATCTATATATATTTTTTTCCAAAACAGCATTGAGAAATGAGGCTTAAATAAAACACAAAGCTCTAAAGTTACTAGATCAAAGGAGAAAACTTAGATGAACTCAGGAATGGCAATAACATTTAAAACATAAAAGCAAACTTACACAGCTGTAACATATATGCAGAGTGCCTAGGTCAGTCCCATGCAGGCTTCCTGGTTGTTGGTTCAGTCTCTGTGGGACCCTATGAGCCTAGGTTAGTTGATTCTATGGGTTTTCTTACAATGTCCTTGACCCCTCTGGCTCATACAATCCTTCCTGCCCCTCTTTTGCAGGATTCCCCAAGCTCTGCCTAATGTTTGACTGTGGGTCTCTATATCTGTTTCCATCAGTTGCTGGGTAAAGCCTGTCTGATGGCAGTTGAGTTAGGAATCAATCAATCTATGAATATAACAGAATATCATTAGAAATCATTTCATTGGCTTTTTTTTCCCAGCCATGTTTGGTTCTATCCTGGGTCTTGCTCTTCCTGTGAGACTCATTAAGAGTTGAGAGCAGGGATTGTCTCTGAATGTGTTGCAAGCTTTTGGGAACTATTACTCCTACTGGATTGCCTCGTCCAACCTTAATAGAAGGAGGCTCCTAGTCTCACTGCAACTTGATATACCATGGCTGGCTGATATCCATGGGATATCTAAGAGAAAGAGTGGAGGGGGAGTGAATGGTGGGGAGGGGAGGAGATGGGGGAGGAACTGGGAAGAGGGGAGAAAGGAGAAACTTTGACTGGGATGTAAAAACAACAACAAAATAAACAAACAAAACAGAGTCACAATCCATGTAAAGAACATTAGGCTTAACTTTATTAAAATTACAAACTTCTATTTTATAGAAAACAATGTAAGAAGCTGAAAAGAACAATAAGTTGTTAAACTCAGATTTGGAAAAAAAATTTTCAAAAGATATACATAATAAAGGACCATTATCTAAATATATAAAGGTCTTTTAAAACAATAAGAGAGTACAGAATTAAGAAAATACAGGTCAGCAAATAGGTACACAAAAAATGTACCATATATAATCAGGGAAATAGAAATTGAAGCAACAATAAGATACCACTACATACTCAGTAGAGCAACCAAAATCTAGAACACTGACAATCCAAAATGCTGACAAGGATGTGAAGCAACAGAAATTTTCACTCATTTTTGATGGGCCTATAAAATTATAGAGCCAAAATTTAAAACTTACTATATAGACAGGCAATTGTAGTCCCTGGTATTTACCCAAAGGAATTGGAAACATGGTTACAAAAATAATTGCCAAACCCTGTAAGTAATCAAGATATTCTTCAGTAGTCAGATGGGTAAATAAACTGTCATACCTCCAGACAATGGAATATACTCAGAACCAAAAGAAATGCACTACCAGGCTAAAAAAAAATATGGAGGAATTTTAAATGTACATTATTAAGTGAAGTCATTGTAAAAAGGATACATACTATATAATTCTAACTTTGGAACACTCACAAAAGACAAAACTATGGAGGTAGTAAAAAGATCGGGGGTGGTGGGAAGGTGAGGAAGGATTAGCAAGAGGAACACATACACACACACACACACACACACACACACACACACACACACACACACACACATTTATTGGTTTTTCAAGACAGGGTCTCCTCTGTGTAACAGCCCTGGGTGTCCTGGAACTCTCTTTGTAGACCAGGCTGGACTCAAACTCACTGAGATCTGCTTGCCTCTGCCTCCCAAGTGCTGAATTAAAGGCATGCACCATCACTGCCTGGGCTGGAACACCAGATTTTTAGGATTGTAAAAAATACTTCGCATGATGCTCTAAAAATGAATATTTCATATATTTATCTAAAACCATAGAAAACACATCTAGAGTTGGCTCTAATATAAATTATGGATTTGGGGTCCTTAAAAAAGATTCATACAATGTTAAAGAAAAATTCATTCATATAATTGATGGTTTATAAGTATGCCATATTTTGCTGATTACAAGTATAATGGTTTATAAGTATCCTGCTCTCAACATATACATATATTAATATCATATTCATATACATATAAAGTGAAATATCTGTCTAGTTCCCTGCCCTCAAAAACCTTAATAGCTTTTACATTTCTCAAATATATATCTGAATGTGTTAATGTGTATCTGTACAGAATTTCTCATAAGTTTCCATTTTTAACAGAACAACTTCAACTGCATAATTTGTCCTGGATATCTTTTCATTTCTAGACACAGAGAATATCTTAAATAGAAGCATAATATTCCAATCTATGATTGTTATTATGGCCTTTTAAACATCTAATAAAACTGTATGGTTGCTTGAATAATTTCAAGTTTTATATTTCTAACATACAAATGTTTTTTCACCACATTTATTAGAAATTCAAAGTTAAAATACAATAATTACAGGATGAGTTTTATAGTTTCTAAAAAACAATTTCTGAAAAGTCAGGACTCTTAATTCAAAAAAATTTCAAGAGTGACAGACTAGGGGTTGCCATCACTACCAACAGAAATGAAATAAGTTTGCATCAGTGAAGCACCCCCCAATACATCAACAATCACATCTGCTTCTTGCATGTCTGTGCTTTAAAACTCCCCTAGGTAAGAAGTTAAATCACATAAAGCACATTCCAGCATTTTATTTTCTGTTAAAATTCTTGGTGTGTGGCTTCTGTTTCCACGGATCTTTTGGGTCATGTTTTCTTTTGTTTCTATTCTCTCCCAGGGCACCATCTGGAATTGAATTCATGACTATTCAAACTCTTACTTTTGTAAGATCAAATTCCTTGCTTTTCAAAATCTTAAAAGGTTTTGAAAACCATATACAGCTAAAGCTCTTCTTACTTTTGCTGATTAAATCCTAAGCTTAGTTTAGTCTCAAATAAATTGTAGCTATCATTATGGGTATTTTAGTCTTCAATTGCCTGACAAATTCTACCAAGATGTAGCAGTTCAAGACAAAGCTTTTTTTTTCCTCCCAGTTTTGTGGATAGAGAATTTAGGAAAGGCTCAGCACAGAAGCTCCTCTGTGACCCATGTGATAGTAACACAGGGACAGGGAGAACTGAGGGTGTAGATTAGTAAACTAAGGCCTGTGCATCCAAGAGGCTCTGGATATATCCTTAACACCAAAAACAATCAAAAACTTCAAGACAAGAGGGCCAAAAATGAGCTTCTAAAGTACTTTCACTCACATTTGGAAGCTTCAGTTTCCCATGTAGCCTATGCTTCTCTCAGTGTATGGTATATAGGTAAACAGGGTTCTTCTCTGGCAGCTCAGAGACCTATAGAAACATTCCTAGGGACAGGTTATGGAACACATCCCTCACTTTGGGCATAGAGTTCACCTCTTGATAGGAAAACAATACAGGAGATATACTTCATTCTATCTCATAAATATTTGCTGCCCTTTAAAGTTATGCTTAGAAATAAAATGTCTCCATCACAGTTTATTTGGGTTGCATGAAAGTTTTTATTAATTTGTACATGTCTATACAATAAAGAGTAGGAAGGAACACAGTCTTGTGAATATACCTCAACACACAGCACTGTGCATCCATCCCTTCAGTATCTCAAAATGAAATCTTAGCATCATATTCAAACATTCTAGACAGGGAAGAAATAATAACTGTGAAAGCTAAAACAGCATAACATATCAACTAACTTTAAGGAATTAACAATCTTTAAGAAGTTAAATTTAAGAAAACCTGAATAGCAATTGTCCAATTAGAGATTGAAGGTAGAAAAAGTTAATGCTTTGTTCTAATAGTCATTCAAGTTTCGAAGCTAGGACAGTCTTTTGGCTTCTGCAACAAACTTCCAAGGCTATTGTGGCTGCTGAAATTCAGCTGTCAGATGAGAGAAGAAACAGAGTAGAGGATCTTCCTAGAAACTTCTAAGGATTAGGCTCAGATTTAATGTAAGTCAGTTTCAGGTATATTCATTCCATTGACCAGTAAGCCCTTCTAGATACCAAGGTATCTGTGTAATGTAGCCATTAGCTAGAAAGACACTATCTGATAACACTACTACATTATGAGAGGAAATTTCAAATAGTTGAACAACTAAAATGTCTACCATGTTCCTCAGTATAATTTAGATTTTACAATGTAGTACAATGTCTTCCATCCCCACCTCCTCCCCCACCCACCCCCATCACTGAGCCAGAAACCAAAATGAATGGATGGATGAAGGAAAAAAGAAAGGAACAAAAAGAAGGAAAGAAGTTTAAATCTTTTTAAAAAGAAACAAGCCAGGGTGTCTGATCACTGCAAGCTATCCTTTCTGTTATACCTGTCTATGCCATGACACTTGAATCCCAAATTTCAAATCCTGAACTTAATTCTCAGTAGCTACTTAGTCTTAAATAACTAAAGTGAATTCCTCACTGGGAAGGCTAGTAATACAAGTCTTGGTGACATTAGAGGTAAAGTAAGGAAGGATGCTGTAAGGCTGAGACAGGCCAATGACTGCAGGGAATTTAGAAAAAGCCAAGAGTTTTCTTTGGGATAAAGAGATTTTCCCAACTGGCCTTGCTGGAAGAGTTTAACACCAGTAATACAAGTCTGGGTGAAACACTATCTAGGATTCAAACTTCAGATTTACACATTTATTTGAATAAGGAGGATAAACAGAACATTTGTGTAATCTGGATATATTGTTATGTATTACTGGGGAAAACCTCCATGCATATTTGTATTAATAGCTTTATTTCTATGTATTCTAGGAGATCCTGGGTAGTCTCCAATATAGCTATCTCTTGGATTTATATATCTATATTTCTCTTGGAGTTATATGCAAGTATATGTAGACCATTAAGTTCTGGGGAGGCCAGAGATTGTGCTAAACATTGTATAAGTCAACCCTCTACAAGGAAGAATAAGCCTGTCTGAAATGCCAGTTGAGAAACCTTGCATTAGATACACTTTCTCACTATGACAGTTGAAAAGTTATAGAGTGGTAGGTCCCCTATGGGAGCAGAATTCTTGGGGTTTTTTTCCCCCAAAGGTCTCCTAAGTAACATTCAGGATTCCATAGTTTCCCCAACATCACACTAGGATATAACCTTTCTCTCCATCCATATTCCTTAAGATTCAGGGCTCTTCAAGCCTGGGAAGAAGGCATGGCCTGGGGGCGAATGTGTGCACACCTGTTGCTGCCCTTCAGTACCAAGAATTCTGCTTTCATAAGGGACATACTACTCTATTGTAGTTGGAGAGCTGGCCAAACAGCATTTTATTTATACAGAGCAATATCCACAGCACTTCCCCTTTTCTTTTTTTAAAAGGAAGGTTTTAACTTTTACATAGTAAAATAACATATAACAAAACAATTATCAAGCAAGAAGTATAGTTAGAATATCTAGTCTATTTGTTTTGGCAAAATTAAACAAAATATTCTATCTATCCTATATTTATGAGTCTAAGGTTTTATATCTAACTTATCTTTTATCATAACTAAGGAAAATTATACCTATCTAGTCTTCAACTACATCAAAGACCTCAGAAGGATATATTATTACCTGAGAAACAGGAGAAGGATGCAAGCAACTTTTGGGAGTCTTGCAGGGTAGACAGAAAGAGCTGTCAGTCTGGACAGTCACCTAATGTTCCTTTGTAAAGTTGGGGCAACTGTCTTCAGCCCACAGGGCTAGAGTCTCTCGGTCACTTTTTTCAGTGTCCTGGAGAATGTCTGGTAGTTTCCTCTACAAAGCAGGAACCTGAAGGATCATTTTGTCAAGCAAAGTTCAGTGGTCACCTTTCTATGGGTCCTGCATGTCCAGTAGATCAAGCTTCCCAACATGGCGGTGGTACAGTTTACTGCCAGCTCTGGGTCTGGAGCCATGTGTACCATCAACTATCAGAAGCAGTTCTATCAAAGCAGTGCATAGCCTAGAAACCTTTTTTTTTTTTTTTAACTAGCAAAGACTAAATCCACCATGCAGCAAAGTGCCACTTGTAGACTCCTCATTCCCACCACACATTAGGTCAGATGCACACGCCAGGAACCTTCCATAATAGCTCAACTGGGCAGGCTGCTGCTAACTTGAGAGAGACAACTAGGAAGCTGTTTTTAGCTCAGTTTTAG
The DNA here is from genome assembly GCF_903995425.1 of Onychomys torridus. Lineage (NCBI taxonomy): Eukaryota > Metazoa > Chordata > Mammalia > Rodentia > Cricetidae > Onychomys > Onychomys torridus. The sequence goes on along the minus strand of NC_050466.1, from coordinate 66,376,003 downwards.
AATCTTTTTTGTCAGGTTTTAGGTGGAAACTCTTGCCCCACATTGGGTGCCATTTCTAGTTGGAGAGCTTCTCTCCAGGTGCTACCAAGCCCCTGCAGTACCATAACCCACATATAAAATCACTCAGAAGATTATATTATAAACTGTATGGTCATGGCAGGCTTCTTGTTATCTATTTCTTCTATCTTAAATTAACCCATTTCTATTAATCTATAGTTTGCCACATGGCTCATGGCTTACCATTCATTACCTTATCTCTTTCTCTCCCTGCACCACCTCCCAGAATTCTCTTCTCTCTTGTCCTGCCTATACTTCCTGCCTGGCCACTGGCCAAACAGCATTTTGTTTATACAGAGTAATATCCACAGCACTCTATAACTTCCAAATAGCCAGCTTCTCAAATCCTAGTCAAATTGTGATGTACAAGAAACCATGGCAACACTGGCCATTCTGCACTTAAATGGATTAGCTCAGCCTTTCAGTATTTATGGTGATGAGATCACTATAGTCACCCATGGCTTTCTCTCATCCCAAATGAACTTGCTCTCCAGTCTTGTAGATTCTACATCTTTATCCCAGGAGAGGTATTTTCTGCATCTACAGTGGCCCACTGAACAATAGAAATTCCTTTCATTTAATATACCAAGGGGAACATTTGTTGCCACATCCCTGTGTTAAAGGACTTCACATAAATTCCACAATGTCATTCTATATATAAAAAGACATTTTTAAGGCCAAGGTATTGAGAGAAAAGAGGACATACATGTCCCAGGGTCTCATCAGCTACATGAAGAGGCATCCCAGTACCAAGCCAGGGGAGTTTCATCTAAGAAAACATACTCTTTGTCTTTTAACCTCAGATTTAGGAAAAAATGTGATTATGAGTGACTATACATTCCTAGGCACCAAGATATTGTGATTTCAGTACTATCTAGGCATTAGCAGAGCCTAGGAAACAGCAGCTGGCTGTATTATGGAGCCCAAGGACAACTAAGCTTAGATAAAGTGCTCCCACTGGGAGAAATGGCATTGACTAGATTGAGTCAATCATCTTATTGAAAAAGGTAATAGCTTGTTCAAAATGTCTCTCATTTCTGAGAAATTATTTATTTATTTATTTCATACATTCTACACCCTGTTTTCCTAGTTGTACTGTTGAGAAACATATAAGTTGTCTTTGTTTTGTTTTTGTTTTTGTTTTCTTTTGTTTGATGGCTCTTTAGTTGGCACAGCCATATCTGAATGGAATGGCAGAAGTCATAAAGCCAGCACAGCTGCTTGACAAAGATCCACCAGAGCTGAGCCACATAATGGCTGCCATGTCACCTTTGGTTTTCATCTACACCTGTTACATACTTGGGGCACTTTTAATATTTGTACAATTTGGGGATGTTGGATTGATGGAAAATTCCTTATGAATCATTTATGCCTTCTCCAGGAATGCTGCTTCTAAGCTTACCCAGGAAAGTCCTGAACATACTATCCCCCCCACATACTTTGAGGGAGATATCCTTATCTACTTGAAGGTCTTCCTTATGCCTGGGAGGTTGTGTCACATATAGAAGCCAGAGGTCTCTTCATGAGGCTATGAGACATTCTTGAAACATTTGTCCCTGTACTTACACTGGAACAAGATATCCAAAACAAACTAAAGTTTAAAAGGTCAACAAGATTCAGTGAGCTAAAGGAATTGTCCGCAGTTGAGATTACAAGGCTCTTCCCACTGAACACTCTGATAATTACGTGGCATACAACTGCCCTACACAAAGATATATTGATGAGCAAAATGTGGAGTGAAAAGATGATAAAAGTATGAGGTGTTAGGACCTCCCTCTCTTAGAAGTTAGCCCATGTAGAGCCACGATAATGTCATATGACCAAGGAACAATAGAATGCCAGGATTAGACATATAGACCAATTCTATAAGGATATAAATGTGAACACTGATTGTATTGTGACAGAATTTGAATAATTACTGCATCAGCTTTAGCCTGAGGATTTTTCCTGGGCACTCTGACCACTAAGAGTTAATAATACATTACTTGAGACATGGCAAAATGCCCAGGGTGGTTTAAGATTTTGTTTTGGTCTAGTGTCCTTGAAGCAACCAAAACAACCAGCCTGAGCACAGGCTGTCATATGCCTCTAGATTCTCAAAAATTGGGTTATGGGGTTAATGAGTTATTAATGATATCAAAACTTGAAGGAAAATGATTGGAAATGATAACTCTGTTCTGTCATAGTTTATTAATGATGACTAAAAGATGAGCAAAAGGAAGTGAAACACATGTCCAAAAACAAAAATGATATGATTTATGTTTTGGAACATCATTAATGTATCCCTGCTAACTAAATTCTATATAAATAAAGAAACACTCTGGCTGCTAGTCAGTCAGGCTGCAAGATTCTCCCAACCACCATGGCCTTGCTCACTTCCTTCTCCTGCCGACCCTCTACAGGACCCATCCATCACAGGGGAATGACTCCTGGCATTTAGTTATTTTCATTATTTAGGGAATGTTATAGCCAATTTGCTTTTTAACATATTAGGTAACATGGTTGGATTTATGTCTTCAAAAATGATTTTATAAGGAGGGAAAAAGAACAGATGAGCAAGCATAAACTGGATAACCAGTGAAAGCAAAAGGGTGTGCCTGTCCAGCCAGATCATTTACTAGACCATCCTGATGGAACTACCCTGGGTCATACCCTGGGCTATCTAGTCCCCTGCACTCCAAAACCATTGTCAAATACTAACATGTTAGCAATGTCTCAATGTATAATTTCAGCAAGCAGTTCTAGTCTTACTGCTAGGAACTCCTTCATGTTAATGTGTACCATTCATATCTCCTGCTTAAAGAATTTTCCTTGCTCACCAGGCGGTGGTGGTGCACACCTTTAATCCCAGCACTCAGGAGGCAGAGCCAGGCAGATCTCTGTGAGTTCAAGGCCAGCCTGGTCTACCAAGCGAGTTCCAGGAAAGGCGCAACAAAGCTACACAGAGAAAGCCTGTCTTGAAAAAAAATTTTTTCCTTGCTATACACACACACACACACACACACACACACACACACACACACACACACACATCAGATAAAACCTTCACCTAACTATACTGATTCCTGAATGGAATGTTACCATTAAGGGAACATATTTTTTTTAGGAAACTAGCCATATGACAATCTAGCCCCTCAAAAAATAATTTAAACTCTAAATAATTAGAAGAGAAATTTGTCATTTCAGGGAAGTAACTGTTTGGTTTTTGTTGCTAAAATACAAGCTAGAGGGAATGGAAAGGGGTAATGCTGGCTTTTCATATTGTGCAGGGAATCAAGGAGGATACACTGACAAGGAAAACATTGCCTCTGTCCACATTTGCTCTCTGGCCACTACTGTGTCCATTAATTTTCTGCCCAGATGACAGCATGCATCCTAATGTTTGTCTTGCCACTTCTATTTTTCCAAATCACTTACAGCAATCTCCTAAAAAAAAAAAGTAAAAACAAATGCCCAGAAAGAAAACACAACCAAAGCTTCATTGATCTGGACAGACATGTGCCATCATCAGCTCTGACAGCAGCCTTAGACAAGGCACAGCCCAAATGCTTCCTCTCCTCTCCTAAGACACTCAAGACACAGAGAGCAGGAGAGGGAGAGGGAAAGAGGAAGAGTGAGGGGCATAGGGAGGGAAGGAGAGGATAGTAATAAGAATGAATGAAATCATAATACATATTGGGGAGTTTTTTTTTTCCAAATGAAAGATGCAGTAAAAAAAAAATGCCGTTGTGTTTGAATACAATTGATTTCCAATGTGTTTATCGCACAGATGAAATAAAGATGAAGAACTGCAGGTAAACAAAACTGCATATGTCATTTAGTCCTGAAGGATGCTGCACCAAAACAGTACATGGAGAGAATCAGTAATCACGTTTTCTTTCAGCCTGTGGTTAACAAATCAGATAGACACACAGGGCTCTCTAGGTATAATGGTGTGCTAAAAATAACCTCCCTGCCTCTTTATGTAACCCAGAGGCAATCTCATTCAGTTCCTAAATTTAGAGCCCTCAGCAAAGGCCAGTCTGGTGGGAAAGTGGCTGATGGTGCCAGTTACCAGAATGACGCATAGCTCTCAGCTAATAAAAATTAAATTTATCTCTCCCTGGAATAATGTATGAAGGAATACAGGTATAGAAAACATTTTAAGAGCCCCAAATAAGATAAAATGAGCTTTGCTATTGTAATCAGGGCAAGAAGGATGAAAGGGGACCACTTAGACTCAAATTATCTTGTAATAGAAACAAAAATTATATTCTATTTATCTGGTAATCTTATGAGGTGGAAATCTAAAAGCGTCAACATAGCCACAGCAGGCACACTGTTCCTATGTGTCTATAAAAAATTGAAGACGGGGGTGACAATTTCTGAAACCAAAACACGATTTACTGGCTTTGAAGTTTTCCATTAAACAGACACATGCTTTCCTCCTCTGACTCTGCTTCCCAGCTCCTATACCAGCTCTCACAACGAGTTTATGGACAAAATTTTCATGTGCACAGATACCCACTACACAATTATCCCTCCATCATAACTCACCAGGATGACTAAACAATAAAGCTGTCTTTGTTTTTTGTCTCTAATCAAACTATTATTTGCTCTGATAACATTCCCATTCATCTAGCATACATAGTACCAAAATAATGGGCAGAATTGTTTCTCAGTAATAGCTCACAATAAGAATTGCTAACAGTAGTGCTTGAAGTGTTACACTTTCCAGAAGTTTCTTTTGAATTCTGAGAGTTTTGTGATCAGGATGAAAATTGTTTTTTTGTGAATGGGAACCAGGAAAAAACCAAATCCTCTGTCGTCTATTTCAGGAGAATTCCCTTAAGTATTTTTAGCCCTTATCTGTAAAATGGGACCGGCAATAATAAATATCAGAGCAAAGTACAGCTTATTTGAAGTGAAATACTATGTACTAAAGTACTTCATAAATTATATGCTATAAAATTGTTTGATATTTTAATCCCTAAAAATTAGGAGGGATATAATATTTATCAATTTAAACTCTTTTCAAGAAATCAAATATATTTAGGAAATATTTATTAGAAAAAAGATTCTGAGTACTCCTACACTTAAAAGTAAATAAAAACACCTATTTGCTATATGGAAATATTCCATTATCTTTATCACATGGGCAAACCAATAGAATCACTGAGAAATTCCAGATTAAGTAAGTTCATTGTCCATTTTTAAAACCATTCCCCACTGGGCACCAATAAAATGGACAAAAACTGCATAGAAATTTGTTTAATAATCACATATTTTTATTTTCTAAGAAAACCAGTCCTCATTTCAAATAGCCTATCTTGTTGTCACTAGATGCTAGTTATTCTATGGTCAATTTTAGTATATAAGGCATATTGACCAACAATGACAATGTAGATATTCAATGGCTAGTTCATTCTAACATACTCTAATTAAAAACAGCATATCCTCCCATGAGTAGGTTTTAAAAATATACATTTACAATCACAATGCACTTCTTTTGTGCATGCATCTTTTATCTGGAGTTCATCAAGGAGATAATTTCCATCTTGCTAATTATGTTTTCTTTGGGGCAGAACATTTAATGTGAAGCCTACTCTGTTAAATTGTTCAAGTGCATAATACAGTATGGCTAAGTATAATCACTACAATATACAGCAGAGCTCTAGAACTTAGCTAGCATGATGGAAGCATAATACCTGCTAAGAAACATCTTTCCACTTACCTTCCCCCAGGTCCCTAGCAACTACAACTCTACTCTTTGTTTCTGTGAGATGAACTATTTTAGATGCTTTATATAAACAGAATCAGGAATTGGAAGCTCATAGTTTTTGATTCATATATTTGTATGAAAACAAGTTTGGAAATATATCCACAAAGGAAGAAAACACTAATCAAATCCACAACTTGAGCTTTTATTTATGCACCCATTACTAGAGCTAAATATTTATTCTAATATGAACATCTTCCATAACTAGGGCCTGCAGGTAAACATGCTAGAAAAAAAGAAATTGGATAGTAACAGCTAAAACTGATGCTTTCCTTGCATTATAACAAGTGTCATTCTATACTATTCTAAGGACTACACAAATATCAATACACCAAATCTTCTTAGCATCCCTCTGAGTAAAAACTATTATTCCCAGTTTATAGATAGAAAATTGCATGTCTGAAAGGTTAAAAAACAACTTTTCTAAAGCTTGTTGGTCTCTGTACAGCAGATGAGAAAAATCAAACAGGCCCTGAAACCACACTACATGGCCTAGACCCTGAATTTTCTTTTTTCTCACAGGGAGGATATCCACAAACTGCTACTCTTAGCTTAAGCGTATATCCAGAATTGTCCCAGGTACTTATTCATTTTTGTTTTCTATTAAGGATAAATATGATTTATAGAAGATCTTCCTGGATGGCCACACAATACAAAATGATGCTCCCAAAGCCACTAAGGCCATCTTTGTCTGAAAATCAAACATACCAAGGGTTACTCTACTCAAGTCCCACAAAACATACCAAAGAATGCTCTACTCAAGGCTCATTTTTTTTTCTACCTGTGGTTCCTCTCTTTTGTGAAGTTTCTGATCCCCAAGCAAACAAAGCAAGCATTTCCAGTATGGTGAATGTGAGTCTACCACAATTCCATAGCTGATGAGGAACTTACTACCATTAAACTTTCCTAAACTTAGCAAGTATTTTTTTTCTTTCTCCATAGCACATAAAAATCCTAAGGAAAAGCCAGTGTGACTAATGTGCTAAAAATACTAGATAGCAAAACTAATCTGGTACCCGCTTCTGTCTCATCTCTGTCACTAGCTAGGGCTTGGAAGTGATGGCTCATTTAACATCAGAACTCCTGCATCATCATCTTCAAACTATGCTTTTTGGGGAAGAATTTAAAAGCCTTTTATATCAAATTCTACACCTCTGAAAACATAACCTTGACTAAAACAAATAACCAAATAGTAGAAAGAGGTACATAAGAGAAAGTATGACTTTTCCTTTTGCTTCCTTCTACAATATTGCCCAAGAATAATACTCTTCCCCCAATATCTTCTTGTCCTGAAGGTAAATGGAATCCTAAAACTCAATCAGAAAGTTCACCATAATTATCTATTTTTAGGTGGGCCTGCCAATGTATTAAATACCATTTGTGAATGTTTCCTTGCAGGAGTCCATTCAGTGAGCCACGTCAGGTAGACTTGGGAACATTAAAGCTTAAAAGGAGTTTATTTATTTGTTTTGATTTTTATTTCTGTTCTGTTTTTGGGTTTGAGGAAAAAAAGAGAGATAGAAAGAAAGAGAAAGCAATAACATGAAGGTGGATAGGTAGGGAAGTGGGGAGGAGCTTGAGGAAGGGAAAGAATAGATCAAAGTATATTGATTAAAAATATTTTTAAAGCTGGGTGGTGGTGGTGCACTCCTTTAATCCCAGTACTCAGGAGGCAGAGGCAGGCAGATCTCTGTGAGTTTGAGGCCAACCTGGTCTACAGAGTAAGATCCAGGACAGGCACCAAAACTACACAGAGAAACCATGTCTCAAAAAATAAAAAAAAAAAAAATAACATAAAGAACAACTTCTTGTCCCCAAACAGAAAAACAAGTATTGTAGAGATCCAACCACAGAAATATCAGAAAGCGGTACTGTGGCATCTAGATTCAGAGTAAATAATATATGAGAACGTATTTGGAAATATCACACAATGACTATGGTTAAAAATCTTCTCGTATATATTTACCTGTCAAGATAATCCAACTTTGTAGAAATTAGTTCTGAAATTACAGGAAAAGTCTCTAGGCAATCAAATTATATGGCATCATATGCACACATAATGCATACCTACTTTAGTCATAGAAAAGAGGGTCAGATCCTGACCATTCAGAATTTGTATATTCTGATTTTACCTGCTCTTCCAGTACCCCTCTCTCTTCTCAAAAAGAAAAAGTCTCAATCAGCAATGAAGTGGAGTTAACTGGCAGAAACAGGCACACTGACAGGAGTACACACAAAAACTTTAAAGAGAAAATTCAAGTATGACTCAACAACAGATAAAATAATGGCAAGCCATTTCCAGAACCAACATTCTTTGAGTACATCAGTGGAATCTGAAAACTCAGCAGAACCCATTGCTTCTCATGATGACCCTAAATCATATGAAACATTTTGGCTACACTCAAGGTTCATAAGTGAAAGAATTTTAAAAGAAAGGGATATATTATTAAAGTTTCCCATCAAATAATTAAAATAAACCAAATGTTAATCTATCTCTAAAATGTAAAGTTTCTTTAACCAGATCAAATAATTTTCTTATAACACATACCCACATACTTACTGGTTCTTATCCTTAAGAGTGCTTGCAATGCACAATCTAAAAGCTTATGCCATACAAATGAAGACATTTTTGAGAAAAATACAAGAAAGGGTTTAGGAATTGCTTTCTAGGTCACAAATGAGAAAGGAGTGGGAAAGACATTTACAGTTGGAACAAATTATCATTTTAGATACAAAATCCCTGAAGTGGTGATAACATTATCTAAGCTTTGAAATCCCAATCAGACGCCTTATCACATGTCAAGAGATGCCATCTCCAAATCTCTGAAATTTAAATCTCTGGACTGCTTTGCTTTTGATTTCTGGAGATTGTAGCATCTGTATCTAGGTTTTCAAAAGATGCATAAAAGTCTCTGGGAAAATGTAATCACCTATAAAATCCAATTCCACCATGTTTCAATGCAGTGGAATCCTGTGTGGGGTACCTGCTGTTTTACAAGCACCTTTAAAAGTGAGTGATGACAGCCAGGAGATTTTGTGGGTACAGGACCTGCCTGAACAAATCTTCCTTCACACTCCAAGCTGGACATGAAGTACCAAGCAATGTGGTGCATTTTTCTGCCACCAGAACTAAGAAGTTCAACACACACACACACACACACACACACACACACACACACACACACACATACACACACACATTTACCTGAGCTCACAGCAAAGATGCTCCTCATTTCCTCTAGAGATGCAGAATACCGATTCAAACACTAAGAGACAGAATTGAGATTTCTTTTGCTTGGCTTTGTATAGAAATACTTTCCATCTGATAGGAGATGGAAATGTTACCTATAGGGTCTAAGTGTACTTCTTCCCTTCCTTCCTTCCTTTTTCCTTTTGCATTCTTTCTTTCTCAAACATCTGTATTTTCTGTACAGAGGTGGCTGTACACCCCAATTTCCCTCACAACTATACTGAATTACAAGTTGGAATAAGGCAATGGAAATTCCCCTTGCAGAAATCCCTACTGTCAAACAGCATCTCGTACTGAGTCATTTGCTCCTCTAACTGTCTAGAAAATGGCCTCTTCCAGTGAATTAAATGGCATCTCAAGTTGCTTGAGAAATCTAATGCACCTCCTTCTACCACGCAGTCTGTTCTCTTTTCATACATAGCATTAGGCCCATTATCCTTAACTCCACACCCACACAGGCTGCTACCTAGGCAACAGCAACCCCAGATAATATTTTGGTCAAACCAAAATTTTATCCATCTTTGTGAGTCAAATGGGTGGCTAGTATAATCAAATGTATTAAAATTGACTCTCTCAAAACATCTATAAATGGAAATTTATAAAAACAGCTAGAACCTCAGTATTCACAAGGCAGGCTTTGTATGAGTGGGGAGGTGTTTCGTCAACTGTCAAACCATAATGAGCTCTCTCTAAGCCAGTTTTGTCTACCCTCACAATTCAAGCAGCAACTGAAAGGTACCAACAGTTCCAGGGGATTTTTCTGTTGTTTAGAAGAAATGTCAGTTTGGGGTCTCCCAGAAACAGATTTTAAGTTAAGGATCTGGACATAGTTTATTTGGTAAGTGGTCCTGGGTAGAATTCTAAGAGGAGAGGAAGAAAAAAGTGAGACAAGATGAGGTTAGGTGAGGGCGTTAACAATGTATTAATGAGCTATTTACTTCTGTGAACAACTGGGGTGCAATCCCACCCGATACCCTCTGAAAACAATACAAATCACATTCAAAATTGTCTAGCTGGTGGTAGGGAAAAGTCATTTATCTTCCTATTCCTATCTTGAAGGTTGAGGGTCATTCTTATTCCTAAATATCAGACATTTGAGGCCTGACTTGCAAAGAAGCAAGAGAGAAGGAGGGAGAGATAGAGACAGAGACAGAGAAAGCCCTGCCCCAGCAGAAAAATACAAGAACCCTGCTATCATCTACTGGAACCATCTGCAGTGACCTCCAGAGCCTGCACTGCAGTACTGAAGGCAACAAGAAACATAATGAAATTCCCAACCAATTTCAACACTGATCAATAAAATTTGCAAGAGTTTTCAACATGCAGCCAAAAGGACATGGTTTGAAATGGGGTGAATGGGGGGAAAAGTACAAGTTTTATTCAGAGCCTATACTGAGTACTTTTTTTTCACAGCTCATGAAAAATATAATCTATTCTCTGAAGGTGACATTTTGACAATGGCATGTATATACTTTAAGCTTTACAGAGCACAAAAGAAGGTACTATGCTGGGAGCAAAAAGAAGCTACCACATCAACAAAAAAAGCCAAAAGAAGGCTCAACATGCCAGACTCTTATTCAAGAAAGGCTAAAGCCCAGTCCACTTTGCCCCCTTTAAATGATCTCTGACATCTGGATACTAAATGGTTGCCCAAAAAAGCAACAGTCAAGAAGAGAGGCACTGTACCAAGGGTTGAAAGTGAATGTATCTGACTCCAGCAGCAACATCTGACCTAACAGTACTGTAGACAAGTTCCTCACTTACCTTCTCTACCCTTACATGGTTGGCCTACATAGTGGAGAGACCCTGGAGAATAGGACAATGGGAATGGAAGACAGCCCTATGGTCAACTGTAGATTGTAAGGGCAGAAACACAGTCAGTGAACCCTGAGGCTGACACAAGGGGAAGATAGAGTAAGAAAACTATAAATGACAACCTGACTAAAGCACAGAGTTCTGAACAAGACTGGTCCCACTTTCAGCAAGTTTCTAACTTCTCTGAGCCTCAGTTTCTACATCTATAAAATTGGGATGGTATTAGCACCTACCTCAGAGTCTTTTCAACTTAAATGAAATGATATTTATGTTTTTAAGACCCTGCCCAGCACACTGAACAGCAGCTTTGGAAGACTTGAGGGATTAGGCCTTGCCCAGGTCTGAAGACAGACACTAGAGTGGGTGTGGAGAGTGAGATGTTGAAAACCAATATCTTAGAGGGAGAGCAAGGAGGTAGAATAAGGAATCAAACACATTGTAATCCCTAGAAATTCTGTTCAAGACTTTCTAATAATGATGTAAATTGTTATATCATGATTACCTGCATAAGTCTGAGCTCTATGCTAGACTCTGAACTCCTTCATGAACCCATTCCTGTTGAATTCAACATGTGTCAGACACTGTTCTAAGTACTAAAGTAGAGCATGCAATACACTATGCTGCCCTCATAGGGATTATTACATTATGGTGAAGGGAATCAGGCAGATGATACAGACAAGTGTAATGCAAAAAAAAGTGGTCAAGAAAAGCTGAGGGAGATTATTAAGCAGAAAAAAAATTAAAAGAGGGTTTAAAAGAGACAGGGAAGCATGGGAAGTGCGCCACCCAGGCCTATGGAGTTTGCCCCATGTGAGCACCAAATATTGGGATTAAATTGTTAGCAATCCACAGCATCAGCTTAATGATCAAAGGAGTTTATTTGGGGGTAAACTCACAACTACGGGAGATTTATTGTAGGGTCTGGGAAAGCTGAGCTTGTCCCACACTGAATAGCTGGGTCTAAAATCTCAGCATCCAAAACCATGAGGTAACTAAGAGAGAGCCACATACGTGCATCTCAGGTCTTAAGGGTCCCTGAGGGCCCATACCCTAGGGTCATGTAACTCAAGGCAAGTGTAACTCTTACTAGGGGTGGTGCTTCATGCATAGCTCAGACAGCCATCCACTATTCAGAGTGTTGGGGATGATCTGAAGAGGCTTTGATAATTTGAATAGAGAGCACATGAAAGTGCTGAAAGGAGCATCTTTTATATCTGGATCATTGAAGAGTGTCAGGAAGAACGTGAGAACCAGTGGGACTGGAGGACCAGGAGGTAAGCAAAGAGGGAAGGTATATAGGCAAACCCCAGGGTACAACACATTCACCTGGCTAGCTTTGCAAAGGACAAATTCCAGACTGCAACACTGCATCTGAGGATGGGACCCTGACAGAAGGAATGTTTAGGTTAAAGATTTCTCAGATGATGGATAGGGAGCACAATATGAGAACCACAGACATCACATTTTTAAGGCCATTTAGGAATAGTCAAACTTTGACTGTGAGATGAGAAGTCACAGAAGGTTTTGAACAGAGAAGGGACATGATTTGTAGCTGCTAACATTCTTTGGCTGCTGTCTGCCTAATGGCTAGCTGAGAGAGAAGGGTGACACAGCACAAGCAGTTAGGAGGCAAAATCCTGTCATTGATTTTCTGGAGCCTCAGCACTGAGCACATTTGCAGCCATAAAATTAATATCCCAATGACAATCCCTCTGCCTGCAACCTCCAGATGTGTGAATGGGTTAGCACTGTGCTTCTTCAGAGAGTTGTGCCATAAAATGCAGGACATCCAGTGAAATTTAAGCTACAGATTGAAATCTCAGCACTCTCAGCATTGCCGGACATACCTAAACTAAAAATGGTTTAACTCTAATTCATGTATACTTTCTTTGATTTGTTTGTATATTTTAACCAGACCCTGCCTTTGTTCTTTGTAGCTGGCAGTTCTGCCTCCAAGGCTTACACAGAGGAGGGTTTGTCCTAATTATCAGGTACAGAAAGAAAGTACTGTTCTTCTGGATTCTCTATTGTCTTCATCCTATGTTATATTTAAGGGCCTGGTGTCTACCCAGCATGATAAACATTAATGTGTCCTTTCATTGTCTCACCCACTAGAAAGGGAAGAGAAGAACAGGAATTCTTTTACCATCACTATGTTACCCACACAACTGGAAGAGCATATAGTTCATGCTAAGCAAATATCTGTGGCAGGAAAGAAGGAAGAAAGAAAAAGAATCAATACTACATGGAAAGAAAATGAGAAAAAAAGTGATGACAAGGCAGATGCTTTCTGGAGGAAGAAAAGGAGTTTAGAAAGCTCAATTCCAAGGGTTTTTTATCCACCCTCAGGGCGTAGGAGTGGAGGTTATACTCGGAAAACTGTAGGAGATGGAGTTAGGCAGAAATTTCAATGAGAAGGAAGAACCTTTAAAAAGGTCAGAGTGGTAAACAGGGAATGGAAGGAAACAGTGGAGAGAAAATGGTCAACAAGCATGATTTGTAAGAAGGATCACTTGAATGAACTTGTAATTATCTCCAAGGAAGCTCAGCTTCTAGGAATGGCTGACAGTTTGGGTTAGGGTCTAGCTTTGAAAGTGCCAAAGAACCTAGAAACCGAGAAAATTGATTCCTAGTTCAAGATAACCAAAGATTCAGGCTTTATTAGAAGATAAGAGGATCTTGGAGGAAAGTATTAGATTTATCCCTTAAGAACAAGCTGAAAACTGAATCTTGGTGCAGAAGGCTCTAAAGTAAAATTATGTCAGTCAGAGAAAAGATTGGGATTTCAAGTCAATGGAAAGGGTGAAGTGATAAGAGCAGTTACTTCTCCCACCTCTAAGGCAAACCTAGAGTTTGGATCCTACCCCTGCCATTTAATAACTGTGTAGTTCTGGTCAAGTTACTTAATACTTCTGTACCTCAGTTCCCACATCTGTAAAAGAGGATAAATAATTGTATTTAGGATGGGAATTGTGTTAAGGTAACTGAATAAGTTAATGTGTGTACAGAATTACACCAGTGCATATTGGGTAGTTGCAAGGGGAACACTCCTACACTGTTGGTGAGAATGCAAACTTGTACAGCCACTTTGGAAATCAGTATTGTGGTTTCTCAGAAAATTGGGAATCAATCTTCCTCAAGACCCAGCTATACCACTCTTGGTCATATACATAAGGAATGCTCAATCATACCACAAGGATACATGTTCAACTATGTTCATAGCAGCATTATTTGTAATAGCCAGAACCTGGAAACAACCTAGATGCCCTTCAACTGAAGAATGGATAAAGAAAATATGGTACATATACACAATGGAATACTACTCAGCAGAGAAAAACAATGACATCATGAGGTTTGCAGGCAAATGGATGAAACTAGAAAAAAATCATCCTGAGTGAGGTAACCCAGACTCAGAAATACAAACATGGTATGTACTCACTCATAGGAGGATACTAGATATAAAACAAAGGATGACTACACTGCTACTCACAACTCCAGGGAGGCTTCCTAGAAAATAGGACCCTAAGAAAGACACATGGATCACCCAATGACAGAGAAATGGATGAGATCTACATGAGCGAACTGGACATGACAGGGGTAATGAAGGGCAAGGTTTGAGGGAAAGAGAGCTTCGGGAGTGGGAGATCCCAGCTGGATCAAGAACAGAGAGGGAGAACAAGGAAAAAGAGACCATGATAAATGAAGACCCCATGAGAATAGGAAGAAGCAGAGTGCTAGAGAGGTCCCCAGAAATCCACAAAGATACCTCCATAATAGACTACTGGTAATGGTTGAGAAAGCCAGAACTGACCTACTGTGGTGACAGGATGGCCAAACACCCTAACTGTTGTGCTAGAACTCTCATCCAATCACTGATGGAAGCAGATGCAGAGATCCACAGCCAGGCCCCAGGTGGAGCTCCAGGAGTCCAATCGGTGAGAAAGAGGAGGGATTATATTATTGAGAGTTGTTGAGACCAAGATTGGAAAAAGCACAGGGACAAATAGCCAAACTAATGGAAGCACATGAATTATGAAGCAAAGGCTGTGGAGCCCCCAACTGGATCAGGCCCTCTGAATAAGTGAGACAGTTGATTAGCTTGAACTGTTTGGGTGGCCCCCAGGCAGTGAAGCCAGGATCTGTCCTTAGTGCTTGGGCTGGCTTTTTGGAACCTAGGGCCTATGCTGAGACATTTTGCTCAGCTTTGGTGTAGGGAGGAGGGAACTGAACCTTCCTCAACTGAATCCAGCAGGCTGGGCTGACTCTCCAGGGGAGACCTTGCCTTGGAGGAGGTGGGAATTGGGGGGGGGGGGGGATTGGGAGGGAGGGCTAGGGAGTGGGAGGAGGGAGAATGGGGGAATCCGTGGCTGATATGTGAAATTAAGTTAATTATAAAATAAAAATATTAAATAAAAAAGAAAATGATCATGAGAGAGGAAGCCCAAAATAAAGCAAAACATCAAATACATCAGATAGGTTTCCCCACAAGAAACAGACAGTAACAACTCCAATGAAAAAGTAGAAGTGAAACAAACATATAGAAAAAAAGTCTTGTTAAAAACAGAACTGATTAATACCTATTTTAGAATATCAGCAATTCTATTTTTAAAGATAAAACTTCACATAACATTGCTCATAAAACATCAGATATCCACTATTCATGATAAGTTTTTGTTTTGTGTTTATTTTGACACAAGGTCTCCAGGCTAGCCTACAGTTTCTTATAATCTTTTGCATATATATTAGTGCATGTGTTTATATTCATGGGCATGGGTATAGATACACATATGTCATGGTGTACATGTGGTAGTCAGAAAACAACCTTGTGTGCCAGCCCTAACCTTCTGCTTTTTTTTGAGACAGGGTCTCTTCTGCTATTCAGTGATACATACACCTGGATAGCTGGTTTGTGAGTTTTCAGAGATTCTCCTGTATCTGTCTCTCATCTTGCTTTAGGAGTACTTGGATTACATATGTGCATTGCTATGTCTATCTTTACATGGTTTCTGTGGATCTGAACATAGGTCCTCACACTAGCTCAGCAAGTACCTAAACCACTTCTCCATCCCCCTGGACCCTAGCATAGACCTTTTTTTTGGTTTTTCAAGACAGGGTTTCTCTGTGTAGCTTTCACTGTCCTGGAACTCACTCTGTAGACCAGGCTGGCCTCAAACTCACATGCTTGCCTCTGTCTTCAAAGTGCTGGGATTAAAGGTGTGTACCACAACTGTCTTGCAGCATAGAACTCATAGTTCTCCTTTCTCAGATTTCTAAGTTCTAGAATTGTAAACTTTTTCTCTCAAACCTTCTAAGGTTCAATAATTACAGATGAGCTACCAGAAAATAATGGTTTTAAGTCTTTGTATTGGCTGTGTATATCCTAGTGATTTGTTAAATATTCTTGGATACATATGTAAAATAAGCAAATATCAAGGATATTTATAGCCTTTACAGTTTATCATTTATTAGATTTAATTTATTTTTAATGAGGTGTATGTGTCTGCATCCTGCTTGAGTATGTGCACATGAGCACAGGTGCTCATAGAGGCCAAAAGTGGGCATCAGATCCTCTGGAGCTGGAGTTACAGGTTTATATGAGCCACCAGATATGGATGCTGTGGACAAATCTAATGTGGTGGTTTAAAAGAAAATGGCCACCAAGGGATATGTGGCCTTTTTGGAGGAAGTGTGGTTTTGTTGGAGGAAGTGTGTCACTGTAGAGGCAGACTTTGAGGTCTCATATATGCTCAAGCCACACCCAGTGAATCAGACCACTTCTTGTTGCCTATAAGTCAAGATGTAAAGACTCTCAGCTACTTCTCAAGAACCAGACACCATGTCACACCATGATGATAATAGACTGAACCTCTGAAAATGTAAGCCACCCTAATTAAATATTTTTCCTTTATAAGAGTTGCCATGATCATGATGTCTCTTCACAGCAACAAAAACCCTAACTAAGACATCTAGGGTCATCTGCAAGAGCAGTACATGCTTAACTGTTATCAACCACCATAAATTCTACTCATGCAACAATAAGCTAAGAATATGAGCTTGTTGCTAAGAAGCAGAGAAGCAATCATAACTTCAAGTTTTTAGGGACCCATTGAGAAGGTGCAGAGATCTGAGTCTTCTACTTAACAAGTTTTCCTCCCACACCATTTGCTGAATTCTGATGCTGCACAGGACAGGAGGCTAAAAAGAAATCCTATGTATAGCAGAGGGATAAATTTGACTAGATTTCCATGGTGAGCAGTTTACAAGTTTAGAATGGACCAGAGTAGAGTAGTTCCACAGAATATCCCAGATTCTCAGCTGGAACCCTTGGAGAACCATTTTTAGAAGCATTTAAGAAAACAATATGTCGGTAGAAGCTTAAGAAAATATAACCTATAACCTAACTTTAAGTATATTTACCCAGTTAAATTGATAGTCATCCATCCTTTATCTAACTTGAAGAGTAAAATATGAAACCTCTGAAGAAAAATGGAATTACCTAGACCCTCTGAAACTTTTCACACATAATACTTAAAATCAAATACTACCAGATATAAAAAGCCCCACTTGTGTGTACTTCTTGTTTTGTTGTTGTTTTGTTTGTTTAATTGCTTCTCTTTTAAAGACAGAGAGAATGATAAATGTGATAAATAAAAAGTAACAACCCATACATTCAAGAAACTCAGTATACTCCAAGAAGACAAAAGACAAAGAAAATCAAAGCTATGCACATAATAGTGAAACTTGTGAAATCAAAGACAAAAAGAAAAGCTTTAAAATCATACACTGAAAAATACATGAAGGTCATATATTAAGACCTATAGGTAACTTCTCTAAGGAAGTGAAAGAACCCAGAAGGTAATGGAATGACACTTCTAAAGTGCCGAGAGAAAAGAACTGCCAACTTCAAAGGCAATGCAAAGTAAAATATTCATCAAAAATGTAGGTGAAATAAATATGTCTTCTGGCAAAAACTGAAAAAAAAATCATCACAGGCAGACCTGCCATTCAAGAAACACTAAAAATAAATTATCTTAAAAGAAGAAAATAGTTTCAGAGAGAAATGTAGAAATATGGGACAGAATTTTTTAAAAAGGCTATCTCTAAATGAGTTCTGAAGGTATTTATGAAGCAATACAAATATTTTCTTAAGTTTAATGTGTGTGTGTGTGTGTTTAGATTACATAATAATATCCCAAAAGACAAAAAGGAAGAAAATAAGTTAAACTCTTCTATAATCCTAGCATTGTCAGCAAAGTAGACAACATTAGATATGTATTAAAATAATTAAATCAAGCTGGGTAGTGGTGACACATGCCTTTAATCACAGCACTCAGGAGGCAAAGGCAAGTGGATCTCTGTGATTTTTAAGGCAAGCCTGGTCTACAGAGTGAGTTACAGAACAGCCAGGACTGTTTTACAGAGAAACCCTGTCTTGAAAAAGCAAAATAAAAAAGAAATAAAGAAAGAAAGAAAGAAAGGAAGGAAGGAAGGAAGGAAGGAAGGAAGGAAGGAAGGAAGGAAGGAAATATACTGTAGAACCTATAGTACAATAATTATTGAATAAATAGTAAAAAATATGCAACTAGATAGCTAATTGAGAGAAGAAATTCTATAATAGAAATATTAAAATGTTGCCCAAAAGAATGGAAGAGAAGGGGGAAAGCCTACAAAAATAGGGAGATAATTATAAATATACTATATAGTAATATAGAGAGAATATAAACTCAAATATATCAATAATGGCATCAAATGTAATTTGTCATAGTGGATTGAAAGATCAAATCCCTAATATATGTTGACAACAAAATAAATGTATATAAAGTCTGTGATTTAAATTAGGCAGAAAATACATACCATGCAAACTAAACAAAAGGAAGTATTAATATCTCAGATCAGATAAAGTATATATTAAGGTAAAATAATGTTTGAGATTAAGAGAGATGTTTTACAACAATAATAGGGTTAATATAACTGGGATGGTATTAAAGGAAGCCAATAGCACAGCTTCAAAATATGCCAAGCAATCATTTACTGAAATAGAAGAAGAAATACACAAAGGCATAGTATTAAGAGAGTTACACTTAATTGGCCTATTGTAAAGTAGAAAATTAAACTTTTGTAAATAATATTTTACTTGAAAATTTTCCCAGTTCATTGGTTTTCATTTACTGCATATATTGTCTGCACATACTCTATTGTTTTAAGGCTGTATGTCAAGTGTCTTTCAACCAACAAATTAAATAGAACTGTAATTATCATTGCTATGATAAACAGTAAAAAATAAAGTATAATCAAGTTAAATGGTGGAATGAGGTAAGAAAATAAACTAATTAAATCATTTCTTAAAATAAGATATTAATAGTTTCTTTCTGATGAAATAGTACATTTAGAAATATCACATGAAAATTGTAATAATAAAGCAAAACACAAAACAAGTATGTGAACATGTCTAATTATCAGACCATGCACAAAAAAAACAATAAAAAACTTTAAAGATATGTAAACCAAACAAGTCAATTATAACTCAAAATAAGATTAGTAGACTTCTGCCAACAATAAATTATTAGTAATTTTGATAGTCTCTTTCCATAAGAACCACTAGGAAAAGATGACAAAAACATTTTTCTTAGATTTTGAAATAGATTTTGGCCTCAAACTCACAACAATCTGTAGATGGATTTTTCTTTGGGCTGCGAGCTCACAAAAAAATGACGCAGAGACTTATTAATTATGAAAGCTCAGCCTACAGTTTAGGCTTGTCCCATTAGCTCTTATAACTTAAATTAACCCATATCTTTTAATCATTTATATGGCTCAGTTTCCTTCACTCTGTATTGCCCATGCTGTTTCCTCTGCATCTCCTTGCATCTCCATCCTTCTTCTATCTATCATTGTCTATGCTTGGAAATCCTGCCTAGCTATTGACCATTCAGCTTTTTATTAAACCAATCAGAGTGACATATCTTCACAGTGCACAAAAATATTATTACACAACATTTCCCCCTTTTGTCTAAAGAAAAAGGAAAGGTTTTAACTCTAATACAGTAGAACTCTACACAATAAAAACAATTACCAGGTAAGAATTACATTCACAATGTCCAGTTCTTTTGCATTTGGCAAATTTAGAGAAAACACTCCATTATCTATGCTATCTTAGTCCAAAGTTTTATAACTAACCATTTTTTGTCATAACTTGTATTACTTTTATATCTTTTTAGAACTTAAAACATCAGATTAAACAACTTAATCTTTTATGTATTTCAACTATATGAACTTTATATCTCTTAAGTTTCTTTTCTGAATTTGGTAACAAGAAAAACTATAAAACTATAACTATCTAATCTTCAATCTCCATCAGAGTTCCAAGAAGAATAAAAGATTACCTGAGTAAACAGGAAGTGCAGAGAAAGCAACTTTCAAAGCTAAGAAACAACAGAGATATCTGGCTGCCTAGACAGTCACCCCAAGGTTCCTCTGTGATGTTGAGGTATCCATCTTTGGCCTAGAATATTTGACAGACTTTTCTGTAAAGCAGGAACTTTGAAGGACTGTCTTACCCTGTCTTGGCAAAGTTTAGCAGTCACTTTCCTTTGTATTCTGCTTGTCCAGTTTGGAAAGCATACTGTCAGCAATTGAGGCAAGGTCAGTTTCTTTGCCCAGTGACTAGCTTTTGCTACAATGAAAGCAAACTCCATAGAGAATTTCTTCAATGCCCATCATCTTTTCTGAAGTAAATTGATGTTGCTAGGAGCAGATATGTCTCATTGTCATGAAAAACTCTATATTAATAAAACATTTTAAATGTCATATTCTGTGGGTCTTTGAAATGTATTGTTTGAAGACCATCTATCTATCTAAAATGTAGCTGGAAGTTTTTCTGTGTCCTGCAGCTGCTTGGTCCCAAATAAACACACAGAGGTTTGGTCTATGGTTCAGGATCCTTGCTAGTTACCTCTTTCATCTTAAATTAACCCACTTCTATTAATCTACATATTGTCATGTGACCATGGCATTACTGGTCTGCTGACATATTACTTCTTGGGTGACAAGCTGGCATCTGCCCTGACTCTGCCTTCTTCTCCATGTATCTCTTGAATTTCCCACCTAGCTATATCCTGTGTTGCCATATGCCAAAAACGCTTCTTTATTAACCAATAGTAGCAACACATATTCACAGCATATAGAAAGACCATCCCACAGCACTAAAATATATCTGTTTAACTTTGAAAACATGCCTAATATGACTACTACAAGTTTGATTATTATAGATGACTACTAACCTGCATTTCTTAATTATACATTACAATTTTAAATGAGCTGCAGAAGCACAATACCCAAAACAAGAGTAGAAACATACATTCAGTGTAACAAAATTAACTAAATTTGTATCAATATGCCAAAATCCATACCAACATAAAATATTTGAGACTAGTTGTTCAAAAGTACACTCAACAATCACCTTTTTATCCCCTCATTTCTATACTATATCTCTCCTTTTTCCTTTTAGAAAGAGATCCTTGAATCTAATCTCCTTTGTGTTGCTTTCTTCCTGACCATGACCAATAACAACTTGTAACCACCCTCCTAAATGATGACAAACATCCATAACCTACCAAATAACCAAAACCATCGACCCAACATCTTGGGAATGTGAGTTGTGTTCTCTAGACTGCTTCCTGTTGTTTGGAGGTACTGGCATCTTTAGAGGACCCTGAGAAAATTGGGATAATGGTCAAATTCTGAGAAAGTTAGCTGTATCATCTTTTGTCCAGTCTCTGTGTAATGGGAAGGTTCAGGGCTTATCTGAAGTCCTGGCTGGAGTAGTCTATGGGGCTGGACCATCTGAGTCAGCAGTCTTGAAGCCATTCTGGATGCAGAACTCAGAGAAAACTGTAACAGAGTCATTCTGAGATGCTGGATTACCTGGGCCACCTGTTTTAATTGGTGTCTTGACCCCTTGCTCTGAAAACACACAAACTTTTAAAGGTAACATACATATCTGCATTAACACAAGTATGTAATGTGTGGTGTGTACACATCAGTTAAAGATTATTTTTTTCTTCTGTTTAAGCAGGTAAAAGGCATCTGCCAACTTTATACGTTTATTTGAACTGCATAACCAAACTGTAATATAAATCTCTATCTATGCCATATGAAAGGATGGCATGTAATAAGTCATGAGGGCTCTGTAGGCAACATGATTTATCTTGTCTCAGCTTATATATGAGCTGTTTCTGGGCAGAGGGATCAGATTACATGTCACCTGTCCTGTAGTCTTTCTTGGCTTCCTCCTCTATATTTGTAACCAAGATACTCAGGAGGTCTCCCCCAGTCAAATCTGATTTCTATTAATCTGGAAGGAATCCACAGCCTTTCATTTCCTGTGGAAACAAAGCATAACCTCTTCTCTAATGTAATACAGTTTTGACTTACATTTTAAAGTTAAGGCATTCCTAAAGTATACAGGTTGGTTTAATGTGACAGTCCCTTCCACAATCCAATGTCCCTCAGCATCTGTTGTATATGCTAATGCATTCAAAAATTCAAAATTAACAAAGCATCATGTAAGGTCCAAACTCCCTGTGGTATAATATTTCCCATCCTTACATGACTTATTCTTTCTTCTGTTACTTTACTTCTCTCTTTAAAGACTTTATTTTATTATTTTAACCTGTTTATTTTTTATGACTGTCTATTCTTTTTCTTTTTTCTTAAGCCTACACACATTGTTAAGCATGCTGTAACCTGTTTAGAGTTTTTTTTTCCATCTGAACCTGCTTTACTTTGTATCTGTAACCTTTTCTGTCTGCATGAACAAAACCTGCTATGTAGCTTAGCTCATGCGCACTGGCAGCTCAAGCCCACAGTCAGTGGCCAGGAGATGCATCTCTGTTTCATGGCCTGCATGAGAGACTTCAGAACTAAGAAGCTGCATTTGGTTCCATTTTTCTGTGTTTGGAAGCTTTATAAAGCTTTTTCAGGTCTTATATGGAAATATGTGGCCACATGCAAGATGCCATTTGTAGACAGATTTTTCTTTGAGCCACTAGCTCACAAAAAATGGCACAGAGACTTATTATTAATTATGAAAGTCTGACCTATAGCTTAGGTTTATCCCACTAGCTCATAACTTAAATTGGCTCATATTTTTAATCTACATTCTTACATGGCTCAATTACCTTTACTCTGTATTGCCCATGCTCCTTCCTCTGCATCTCCTTGTGTCATCACCCTTCTTCCCAGCATTTGTCTGTGCCTGAAAACCCTGCCTAGCTATTGGCCATTCAGCTTTTTATTAAACCAATCAGAGTGACACATCTTCACAGTATACAAAAAGATTATTCCACAACAGCAATCCTTCTGTCTGAAGCTTCCAGAAGTGCTAAAATCATAGGAGGATGTCAACATGCTTTGCTTGACAAATTAATTTTAGTCTATTTAAAGCGTTCATAATATTGACACTGGAATACTGATAATATATGTCATTGTGATTTGTTTAATAAAGAAGCTGACTGGCCAATAGCTGAACAGGATAAGGTTAGGTGGGAGAGTCAAACTGAGAATGCTGGGAGTAAGAAGGGTGGAGTCAAAGTTGCAAACAGATGCACAGAGAAGTACGATGGGTGTGCTGTACTGAGAAAAGGTACTAAACTACATAGCAAAGCATAGACAAAAAATATGAGTTAATTTAAAATGTAAGAGTTAGCTAGTAACAAGCCTCAGATATTGACCAAACATTTATAATTAATATTAAACTTCTGTGTGGTTACTTGGGAGTGGCTTGTGAGACAGAAACTTCCACCAATATGACAAGATAAAAATGTATTACCCAAGCAAAATCCAGGTGAAAATGAATGTCCTCAGAAATGAATCCTGTCTTTCAATGAGTGATTGATGGTCCTAAGGGGAGCATCTAGGAAGCTAAGTAGTAATTCATTAAACAGATGGTGACACAGAGAGCATCTATGGAATGCAGGGTGGGGTTAAGAGAATACCAGTTAACCTTCCTCACTGTGGTGTGGATACTGTGATTAGCACAAATGGGAGCACATGGGCTTTTTCAGGGACTGTGGGTCATCTTCTAATCCATTCAACCTCTGAAACTGAACAGACATAGTTTAGACTGTAAGTGACTCTAAGCATCTGGCAGATGCAAGGGAGAATCCCTCTACAGAGGCAAATAGCATTATCTTGGTTCTAAGATTGCTTCTACCATCAATTCCCCAAGTATGTTGTCTAATATACATGCAGAATCAGGCAAGAGAAAGACAAAAGAACATGAATTAAGATGAGCAGGGATAAACAAGAGAAAGAGAATAACAAGGAAAGATACTGAAGTTTAAACAGTTTGAAGTAAAAATGTATGCCACATTTTGAGAATTGTTGAAGCCAAGTATAAACTCTATAAAAGAGTCAAGGTTCTTCTCTATGCATCAAAAGTCTATGTGTCAAGTCCAAAATTAAGCAGATAATCCCACTGCATTGATATGTGAAATTATTAATTCATTTATTTAATAATAATATACTGAAATATTTTTTTCTGTGTGAGCTACAGTTAGAATGGAAAGGAGATAGAAAGATAAACTGGAAATTGGCACTTTGCTATCAAGGAGTATATAGCTTATAGCCACATTCATCACACAAATTATTTTACTCAAAAAATCTCTAACTGAAAATGCCTGAAGATTTTTTCTATGTTGTCTTCTAAGTGGTGAAGAAAAGGAGTAAGTTGTGATGCTAAAATTGTATGTTCCTAAATCAGTTCTGGAGGAGAGTTTCTAAAGATAAATGGATGGGAAAGAGACCATCATTACTATAGATAAGACTCAAGACAGTGCTATTTTCTTCCAAGAGAGGATTCTCATGCATGTGGTGAGGACAATCGGTGGTCACCTTAATCTTGAATGCCAAGAGCCACAATCATGGCTTTAGTGTAAGTATTGTGATCACCCAGTACTTCAGGTCAGCCCCACTCTTCAATCCACATAAAAAGTATTAGCAACATGGTCCCAACTATATGGAAGCTGTATTGATTTGGGGGCTGTAAAAGCAATATATTTCTTTTCAGTTTCTTTAAGACAGGAAATGGCTGGGGCTATACTCAAATAAAATAACCTAGTCTCAATACTGAGCAGATGGTTGAATTAAAGCCTAAGTTATTTAATGTCCAACATAAATATCCCTCCTAGCATTTGGAGCTTGGAAATGAACATTTTTTTTCTCAGAATTATGAACTTCTCTTAGACACATTCATAAACAAAAAAAGACTGAAGAAAACCTGTCCTACATATCCTTGTTATTTGTCCCAAATATACTATTGGCATGTTTCTAAAGGAGCAGAAGGGGCTAGGGATGTGGCTCAGAGGTATGGCACTTGCCTAGCATGCATGAAAATTTGCATTAAATTTAATGAAAAGGGAAAAAAAGTGCCTATAAAGAGTGAGTCTAATCCCACAGCCTCTCCCTTGGGCAAGGGTAAACATCCATGTCCCATTCATCTAAAGTTATTGGCCTATAGTCAAACACTGAAGGATTCTGCTCAGCTTTGGGAAGTCACCACCAATGAACTAGTCCAAAGTTCTCATGGCACATCTGTGGTCACCAAGATGTATGACACACTCAGATAGCACTTATACCAGACTACAGTGGATTATGATTAGTCTATACCAGCCAACCACCAGCAATCCTAGATGATGCTACCTGGACTCAAACTCTGTATACTAGAGCTATTTCAGAACTCCATGGCATGCCTAGTTATAAGGATGTTAGTATATGACCAGTTTTAGGTTTCATCAGCCTGGGATTACATTTTAAGGTGAAGTCCTAGGTTTATGATTCAATCCTACCCCCATTCAGTAGGAACTGTGTACCATGCTGTGCTGCCTGGTATTATAGCAGTGTTGATAAAGGCATACCCTTGTCCACATTGACTGATGTTTAGCGAAATTTATCTTTTAGTCTCACAAGCACAGGGACCTATACAACTTCAGTGGCACATTGAGGCCCATGCCACAGTTGTCAGTGAGGCCGCTGAAATTTGAGTCTGTTGTCTTGGGGTGCAGGTCTTTGCCTAGTACAGGATTTGACCTATAATTCTGGTTGCAACCCTTGTGCTGCAAGCTATATCTGTGGTCCCCTGGGTTGGAAAACAGGTAGTGGAGAGAGCTAAGCTGCCAAAGCTGATGATAAGCTGGGTTGCACCTCATTCTCCAGGCACAGGATCCTATATTGTATATCAGGAGGCGTGGGAGTTCTCCAGGCTCACTTCAAGGATAGAAGATATGATACAGGGTAAAACCTGAGTCCACCCTACAGTGCACAAGGCTCAGCCTAAATCTAGGGTCAGTCAGGAGCTCTCTGAGCCTTGGCTTGCATCTGGGGTTTCCAAGTTATAATGGATGCTTGATCTCACCACAATGGGCCTAGCACTGGGAGTTGAGGCCAAGCCTTGTGTTAGATTTCCTGTACTGTTCTTGGGGTGGGGATCATGTACCCAACTCTATCACTGAGGTTGGAGGAGGGGTGGTAAGGCAGTTTCTCGTTCTCACCAAGCCTGAGGAGATTCCAGATTCTTAGTCTAGTCATGGACATTGGCCTAGTAGGAAGGACTTTCTGGCTTTGCTTAGTTCTGGGTTTTATCTTGACAGGCATAGCCCTGGATTTCTCAAGCCTGTGTTTCCTCCTCCTTCCCTTCCTCAATAGGAAAGTATCTCTCTCTGCCTTGAGCTGCTTAGAGATGGGGAAGGAGTGACCCAGATAATATTTTTATTCATGCCTTCTTCTATGCCATTTTTTTGCCTTGTTTACTCAAGTGATAACAAGGACTGAACTCGAGGTAACATCCCTTAGACTTTTGGTTGGTTGCTATATGGATATTACAGATACATTATACTACCATTATACTACTGAATCTACAAGGCCAATGGCTCCTAAACTTCTGCAAGTAATAGTAATCTGGATTATCATGTTTGTCTCTAATCACACATAGAAAATAAAGCCAAAATTGAGTCACAAGAAGGAGGAGAAGGAGGAAGAGGAGAAGAAGTAGAAGGAGGAAGAGAAGAAAAAGAAGAGGAAGGAATGGTAATGGAAGATCTGGTTGTGACAACTGAAAAAAGCAAAGGGATTGATGGGAGTGGGAGTCAGACAAAAAATGGCTGAATATGATCAAAATCAATTATATATATATCTTAATTATGGATTTGTATAATGAATATATGTTTAAATTTTTTAAAGTTATTCCCAGGATCATAACAAATTTGTGTATTATCTCAATATTATATGTATGGTTACAAACTGGGGCTCTTATATTAACTTTTCCAAGTATTCTCTCAAAATTATCTTCCTTTGATTAAAATTGTAATACTTACTCTCTTCAACATGCTTAAACTGAAAGGAAATTTTGTTCTGGCTAATTTTAATGGAAAAATTGCTATTTACCCAGTCTTTCCATTTTGATAGAAAAAATAGCTAGAAATGTCAGATGCTTGTGCCTAATAAAGGTTGCCCTCCTTTAAAATATCTGAAGAAAATTTTCAGTTCAGCTTTAAAAAGATTTCTTAAAATTCAGTATTGAACTTATTAGTACAGAAGAAACTCAATTTGATTAATACTTAAGAATATTATATAATTAGTTCTATAAATAAAGAACATGCATAGCCCCAGAGAGATTCAGAAAGGTTCTAGTAAACAGATAAAATCATCACTAAGAGATAAGGTAGAAAGTGTTCAGGATATAATTCATTCTGTCTCATCATGCTTTTGGAGTACTATCCACAAATACATTTCTATATTGACCAATGGAGATTCAAAATTACCCTGCTTGACTGGTCTTTCCCTTCCATCAAAGGTGATGCATTTTGCATTTGAAAAGTATTATAAGCTTCTAAGTGGTAATTTCTTAATATTCAATATCTAAAATTCACAGACTTTATCAAATGTATTCCTGTTGCTCTATTTCCATCCCTATTTGTTACCATACAGATTTGTATGAATGAAGGGTATGAATTGGATGACTTCTGCAATATGAAAGGATTAAAAGCTCTGCAATATCTTGTGCTAAATCCATAAAGGCAAGATGGAACTGCAGAGGTTCTGTAGATCTGTCTTTGGGCATAAAAAGAAGTATTTACATAATGACAGTTGTTGCAAGAATGTCTCCATCACTCAGACTTACCTATTTGAATGTTCCCCATTTCTCACACTCACATACATCCCCAAAGGCAACAACTGAGGCTGGCCTATAAAGATATGGCTGATGAAATGTTCCAGTCTCTTACACTGCCTTTAAATGATTGACAACAGTGAACACCCTCCCTTGAAGTGAAAAGACCCAAGTATCTCATATGGATGAAATTCTAGATGCCAGCGCTAGACACACAATGGGATACAGGTTGCTCTGAATTGAGAAGCACACTACTGGAACTCCTTAAGAGAACCCATTCATGGGTGAAGACTGAAGAGTGTCACAAGTCAGAAGGACAACTAATCTACACTATAGCAAACTAATCAGCGGACTTTAAAAACTAAAGATATCAGTTTACATTATCCAGACCGGTCTGATATATACAATCCTGAAGGAGGGGAACAGGAGAATCAAAACAAAAGAGAAGGCATCATGAGAATAATTAAACCACCTGTTGCTAGCTTTAAAGTTTGGGGAAGAATCCCAGAACCAAAGAATGATAGCCACTTTGAAACACTGTTAAAAAAAAAAAAAAAAGTGCTGAAACAGTTTTTTTTTTCTTAGAACCTCTAGAAGGAACTCATCCTTGCATCCTTATTTTTGTTTTGCTTTTCTATTTTCTTTAAATTTAATGGCAATTCCTTAATTTTGTCCTGTGATACTTCACTGCAAACTTCTAACCTTTAAACCTGTAAGAAAATTAATGTTTGTTATGTGTAAAGTTCCTAATTTGTAGCAATTTGCTTCATTAGCAAATTAATAGAATAATTGGAATGTTTTGGAGTACTTCATGATTTCTTTCATGTTTGACAGTGTATTTATGCAAAGTTGGCATAGAGGAAAACATTCACACAGAATCTACTCATCTTCTTCCATATCATGTCCAGGCATGCCACCAGGGCTAGCTAGTCTCTCATATTCCAAGATGCCCCCAGCACAAATGCCTGGGAACCATCAACAGAACATTAGATCTGGGAAGATTAAGAATTCAAATTTCTTTTAAAAAAAATTCTCAGTAGATGCTGGTACTGCTGGTTAGGGGGGACCACATTTCTAGCTGTCCTGGTGTATTTAGAAGAGAAAGGCATATAAACAATAAGATACTTTGTACGAAATATACTATAATTCTTGAACTACAGAAAATATCCAGTATGACATACTACACAAAGAATGCAGCCATCAGTACAGAGATACGAAAATAATGCAGTGGGTTGGGAAAAAAATTGAAAAAGAAGTTTAAACAGAAAGGGGGATAGATAAGTCAAGAGCTATATCTAGCAGAGGACTACCTGTTGGAAAAACAAAGAGGAAAACACCTTGTTTCTAGGACACAGAAAATATACAACTCAAAGAAATGGTAATTACAGGGAAATGAGCCAGAGAGAGACAGACATGGAGATAGAGAGCACAAAGAGTCTTTCTGCTCTAAGTACATCAGTGTGATAGTATTCCAAATGCTGGAGCTACCTGCTGATATCTATACACAAACTTGTATATCAGAGGGCACACATGGCAGCTGGGTTGGACAAGTGAGACTGGTAATGAGAACAGAAGCAGAAAGGGTAGGAAGGAGACTCCTACTGAGAGGTCATCAATGCCTGCTCTATATAGTAAAAAAGAAGTGGCCTGGTTACCTTATCTATGAGAAAAGCATTCAAGAATACCAATTAACCTTTATAAGCTTGGTTAAAACTTACGTATAGATAGTGAAAGATGACTATAGATAATGAAAGGGTACCTGCCTGGGTTCGAACTTACACATTTGATTAGCTAATGGAACCATTCACCAGGAGTAAAGACCCTATAAGAGAGGCCTTCTCTGGGAGAACTGATGGTTTTCCATTGTAGATTCACAATATTTTCTTAAGGTGACTGGATTATGTATAAGGGAAAAAGGTCAGATGACAACTGTAAAGATCTACTATTTTCCAGGACATCAAATTATAAAATGAAATTTAGTATTCAAATAAAATAACAATGTTTGCCTACAGCCTGAAACCCATGCCACAATAGTGAGTCCACACCTGACACTGCCTGGGGGACCAAGACCCAGAGGCAAGATCACCTGGAGACCTAGGATAGAACCAAACACAATTGGAGAAAACAAAAATGTCAACATAATGATGCTTAATGATATTATACTATACTCATAGATTTGTGCCTAGCTCAATTGTCATCAAAGAGGCTTCATCTAGCAACTGATGGAAAAAGATGCAGAGATCCACAGCCAAACATTAGGCTGAGCTCAGGGTATCCTGTGGAAGACCAGGAGGAAGGGTTATAGGACCAAGAGGGGTCAAGGACATCACAAGAAATCCCACAGGATCAACTAACCTGGACTCGTAGACACTCACAGAGTCTGATCCCACAACCAGGGAACTAATCTTGGCCCTCTACATATATGTGACAGCTGTGTAGCTTAGTCTTCTTGTAGGACTTCTAACAGTGGGAACAGGGGCTATCTCTGACTCTTTTGCTGACTTTTGGGACCATATTCCTCAAACTGGGTTGCCCTGGCCAGCCTTAATACAAAGGGAGGTGCTTAGTCTTACCACAACTTGATAAGCTGTGTTTTGTTGATACCCATGGGAGGCCTGCTCTTTTCTGAACAGAAATGGAAGAAGAGTGGATCAGAGGGAACAAAGGGGAAGTAGGGGGAGGGAATTGTAGGAAAGGAGGGAGGGAGAAATGCCATTGGGATACAAAATAAATAAATAAATTGAATTAATAAAAATCACAAAAATATCACCAAAGTAGTTATGTTTTCATCTGATTATTTTTGTAAAGCAGTGTATAATGTCTTCTCACTCTTCTCAGACCAAACATATGAGCAATCCCTTCAAGAGTCAACAGAAATGGGAAAAGAAGAGAATAAGAAATGATTAAGGAACAACTTCTTCATAATGGACAACACTTAATGGCATTTGTATTACCTCAGGTAGATGCGGTTGTGGAAAGCATATGCTTTGAGGTTACCTACTGCTTTATTCCTCTCCTTTACTTGTAGGCATTGCTTTGTGGCTATATCCTATCTGTACCCTAAAGGCAGAGCCACACATGAAATGTTGGCCAAATATGGAGCAAATTAGAGGTAATGTCTCCAATTTGAAGGGTTATATAGATATTTCACTAAGAAATTAAATCATTCAAACGTATTGAGTTCTCATTAAACCATATTAAATGACATTTACATCTTAAATGCAATGAGTAATATTGCTTTAAAAATTAAATGTTTAAAGATTGTCTTCTAATTTAATTCAAATGATTAATTTTTAATAAAAGTTATTTTAAAGGGTGCATTCTTGATTTTTTAGCAAAACATGATCTAAATGCATATAAAATCTGTGCAGAAAAGCATCACATACAGAATTATAGGTAATATTAACTTTTATTTATTCTTTTCCATATTGAATGAATATTTTATAAGAGCAATACTGCTCTTATAAAACAAAATGTGAGAAATTTTTAAAGGGTTTTTCTTCTAAAAACTAAAAATATTTAAAGCATATTATAAACTGAAAATCTATCATTATGCAGCCATCTAAACAAATATTTATTCAAATGTCTAAATGCAACCAAATGTCATCCAATGTGATATCTTGTTGACAGACACACTAATTTATATAGAGCTAAGGACTAATAGCTAGATCATATGTGATTGAAAAACAATCAAGAAGGATGTTAATAAATAAATAGAGGAAATGCTTCAGGACATCAATTTAGAAACTTGTTTCATAATGTCTTCTACATATGACATGGTTATTGTGCCCATGAACTCTCTGCAGCTATGAATACCTGCACAAGACCTGCACAAGTCTGGAGCCTGTAAACATTCTATCATGAATGAAGAAGGATTTCATGAAGCCCTACCCCTCCCTGAAAAGATACTGACAGTTAAGGGTTGCTAGGAGATAGGGGTGGGGGGCATCATTTACTTTAATTGTTTAGCCACTGGTAAAGTGCCCATTTTCCAGTAAATAATCCCCATCCAATGCTTATGTAAGTAAACATAATTAAAATCACTCAGTCACCAGAAAAAGCCATGAAAATAAGATGGGGACTTGTTAAGAAGAAGAAAGAGTCCATTGAGAGGGAGAGGGGATGGGAGAGGTATTGGTAGGTGGAAAATGAGCAAAATATATCATATACATATAGGAAATTGTTAAATACTTTTTTTGAGCTGAGGATCGAACCCCAGGCCTTGTGCTTGCTAGGCAAGCGCTCTACCACTGAGCTAAATCCCCAACCCATTAAATAATTTTTAAAAGTTGTTTCCAATATGGGGCCCATGAAAGGATGAGGTTAAAAGATTTTTGTCTTCCAAGACGGTCAATGCTAACGGTCAAAAGATAAAGAAGGTTCACTATAGTGACTATGGATCCATTGGCTCCTGAAAAATAGACCCATGAGTCACAAAGCATTGACTTTAATAGCTCAGCTATGCACAAATGATCCCCACAAATATAGGTGGTCCAAACACAGAAATTCAGAAGAGAATATGAATTGATACTTTATAAGCTGCTAGTGATACCATGACTGTAGATATCACCAGCCATATGGGTAATGTCTGCTTAAGCTGAATCTTTTGTAATTTATTCAAGGTCGCTATGCAGTTTATTGAAGGTTAAAAGTCCTTCTGATTTCATTATTAGTGATAAATCTGAGAAATAAATATGTAAAGATAGCAAAACCTGAAGAAAATTTTGAGTATTTTAAACCCTTTTGAGGGTGAACTCTCCTCAAATGTCTAAACATTATAAATTTGTAGTTCAACAATTCACATTAGAGAAAATTTTAATCACACAGGGGGACAATATGTGATTCTCTGAGGAAAGTGAAAGTTTAAAAATGGCTTTTATTAAGCAGTTAGTTATTGCTGCATATAGCATCATGCTAAAATGCAGCTTTAAAACCCTCAATGTTTATATTATTGCTGTCAGAACTCATACGGCGAGTTTTCAGTCAACTTTGGGTTGGGTGGATAGTTATTCTAATCTTAACTGAGTGCTACTACCTGCATTGTTCTTGTCAGACTACATGGGGGGTAGGAGCTCTCCTTGGTGTATTGTCTCTCTTTCAGCAAGGTAGGCCAAATTTGTTGTCAAGATGGCAGGATTCTCACTGATTGGTATGATATATATTTCTAGGCTGGGACAGTTCTACCACATTCTGTTCACTAAAAGCAAGGCACCAGACCAGGTCACATTCAAAAGAGTGAGAAAATAGACCTCTGCACCTTGAGAACAGGATTGTGAAGGGATGAAAAAATGAGATCAACTTTGCAACCAGTCTGTCACATGCATAATGTAAACAATACATCCACATCAAATACTGGGAGGGGGGGTAATACAACTGAGTAATGGTCAACTACATAAATGGACCACCTCTTTTCTATTATATGTGATATGTACCAAGAAAGTGCCTAGTTTTATCAACAGAGAAAAAAAAGTTTTGCACCCACACTCCACTGCAGCTAAATAGGAACTCCATTAAAATCACACTTTTACCTGTCTGACCTTGAAAGATGCTTAAAATACGATTGAGCTCTTCCTATAACAGATGAAATACATCTATTGACTATTTTGTCAAAAAATATGCATTGTTTCACTCAGCATAACACTGTTGGAAGTGTTATAGGATGTGGCAAATTCTGACACTTTTCAGGGTGATTCAGAAACTAAAACTTTGCCAAGAAAATTCTAATACTTGAGACTTTTTTTTGCCAAGTTATCCATTTAATGGCCAAATTATTTCTCTTCTTTTGTTTTTGTAGATACAATCCAAGCAAACTGTATTTTACCATCTGGGACTCCAGAGCATTTTGAAAATCAGGAGTAGCAGGAGTGAGAGTTGGGAAGATGGCTCAGTGGGTAAGCACTTGCTGTAGAAACTTTAAAACCTACTCTGGACCCCAGAGCCTTTGTGGAGCCAGGCATCAACAATGCCATCTGTAATTGTAATGCTCATCCAGCAAGATGGGAGGCAGAGGCAGGAGAATCCTTGAAAGTTTGCAAGCCATTTGGCCTGGCATATGTAGTATAACAACAAGACACCCACTTCCACAAAAAAAAAAAAAAAGTGGAAGGTGAGGCCCAACACCTGAGGCTATCTCCTCCGACCTCCACATACAAGCTGTGGAACCAGCTCACACTGTGGCACTGAAATACATGAACACAGACATAAGTAAATCCAAACACATGCACAATTTAAAATGCAAAAATAGTAGTAGTTAGGAATTTCTGGCATTACTAGGAAACAGAGACACAGTCTCAGTAAAGGCACTGTTCCTCTGCTGGCTCTTACAGTTTTTCTGCCCCACATCTGAAATTATCCCCAAGCCTTAGGTGCAAGAGTTATATTGCAGATGTAACATCGTACAAACTGAGCAAGCTGTATTTGTGTGTGTGTGTGTGTGTGTATATATATATATATGTGTGTGTGTGTGTGTGTGTGTGTGTGTGTGTGTGGTGTGTGTAGATATATGTGTGTATAGAGATATATATGTGTATGTATATAGATATATATGTGTGTGTATTATATGCATATAACAACAACTAATGAAAAACAAGGTCATGAATTTGAAAAAGAGCAATGAAGGGTATATGGGAGGATTTAGATGGAAGAAAGGGAGGAGGAAATGATGCAATCATATTACATTCCTAAAAGTAAAATTATTTTAAAAATAAATAGGAAATACATAAATTATCCACACACACACCTGCCACCAAAACATAGTATCTGGCTCCAAGAAATACTCAAATTTTAACATAAGTAGGGACACTGACCAATAAGAACACAGCCTGGCCTTGGCTTTTGCTGTACTGCAGTTTGTTCCCTTTATTTTGTTTTTTCTTTTTTAAGAAATTTTTTATTTTACATACCAACCACAGATTCCTCCTCTCTTCCCTCCTCCTGCTCCTAACCCCTAGCTTTACCCCCGCAACCCACCCTCCATTCCCCTCTCTGTAAAGGTAAGGCCTCCCATGGGGAGTCAGCAGAGCCTGGTACTTTCAGTAGAGGCAGGTCCAAGCCCCTCCCCCCTGCATCAAGGCTGTGCAGAAAGTCACATCATAGGCACAGGATTCCAAAAAGGCTGCTCATGCACCAGGGATGGGTTTTTAACAGAAGGGAGGTGCTTTAATGAAACCACTTAACAGGCTAGATGTGTTTCCTCTGAAGCATTAGAGGCACTGATGTTGTCTGGAAGAAATCTAAGGTACAGAGTAGAAGCTGAGTAATTTCTCTGCTCACTGAGGACATGGGAGCTGGCAATACCTATGTCATTAGACCCAGAGTTTCTAAAGGACAAGGTGTGCTTCCTGTAGGACAGATGATGCCCCTCACTAAAGGAAGCACCATCGGTCATCTCACTTAGGTCTTGTTTAAGAGGGCCACCTGGAGGAATGAACTGCTCAGCAGAGAGCAGCTGTAGTTACTGCCACCTTCTCCAGGCTCAGAAAGGAATAGAGGATTAACTGGAAGAGTGATGCATTTATCTTCATCAAGGAAACTGTACAGAGACCCAGATCAATGGGAGCAATTTTTGCCAACCACAAAGGTGCTGATGAAAGAATCAATTCTAAAAATCTTCAGGAAGGTCCAGAAGTTCTAACCCAGTTTCATATAGTGCTAATCAAGTAAAAAGTTTATTTACTTCTCCTTTCTTCCACTGATTCCTTGCACTTGAACTCTGGAGAGAGCTAATAGCTCCATTTCATTAAATAATTGTGATGAAATCAAAAGCAAGTAAAACAAGAGGTTGGCCCCAACATTCTCTTTAACCACTTCCACGAGCCACACATAGTTAGGGAAGCAGAGAAAGGCATCATCCCTAAATAAATCCCATATCCTGAGCATCACACAGGATGGGACATTTTCATTAACTGTTTGGAGGACTTTCTAGTTATATCAGAATATGGAAAAATGCTATGAGATATGCCCAGTTTTCACCTCAAGCAGAATGAAGTGTTTTAAATGGAGAAGAAAACAGCAGGAAACAAAATTGGCTTAAAATTACATAGCACTCTTCATTCTATCTAATGGACCAATACAAAGACACGTTTCATGGAGGAACAAAAATAAGAAAGCAAATATTGACATAGTAATAGGCAGTAACAAAGCATAAAGAGAAACAAAGCTAGGGGTGAGATAAGGTGGTGTTCTATACACTGTAGCCAGAGACAGCATTTTAACAGACATATGAAACAGCAAAGCCAGTTTTAGAAGGGTCTGTGGGAATACAGAGTAGAAAACCCAGGAAGTGCAAAAGTGCTGAGTCAGGAATGATCTTGGCAGTCCAAATATACATACATACATACATATATACATACATACATACATACATACATACATGTGTACATATACATGCATTTACACATATATTAAAAGCATATGGCTAAAATGGAGGGGCTGGGAAGTGAATGTAGGTCATGAGTTTGGAAATTCATCAGGAATCTAATCATACATAAACAGTCATGACAAAGGAATTGAGTTTGAAATACTACAGTTCAGAATTTAAGGGCTAATTTCTATTCTAAAATAATTTCCTTGCTTATTACTGCATAAAGAATGGATAGTGGGCCACCAAGAATGGAAGCTGACTCAATTGGTGAGGCACTTGTTTCCAGGTCACCCAAAGGTGCTTACAAAAGGGGTAGCCATTCCAAAAACAACTGATTTTGAATCTCATGGGAAGAAGGCAGATTCTCCAAGGGTTCCTTCAGGACAGGATCAGGAACCACCACCTTATATTATATACTGAACATCCTATAATCACACAAAGAATTTATGCGCAATCTGAGACTTACACTCTCTGTGAAATATATATGCTTCCATCTACTCTCCTTTACCACATTTCACCCACCATTAACAGCAGTCATTGCATGACTTAGCAGCTCAGACTTTTCATTGGTTCTAACTTGGGCTCAATTTACTATTTATATCAAGTCATATCCCTTTTCCTGATTCTCAACTTTTGTATTATTTACAAATTCAACTCCTTGTTTTAAAGAATTAAGCTGCAGGGAATGGAGAGATGGGTGAGTGGTTAAGAGTACTTAGTGTTCTTGCAGACATCCTGGGTTTGGTTCTCAGCTCCCATGTCAGTGGCTCACAGCCTCCTGTAATGCCAGTTCCAGAAGATCAGATACCCTCTTCTGGCCTCCATGGGAACTAACACCCATGTGCATGTACTCTACATACAAATACAGCTAATAAAAACTAAAACATAATAAGTTTTCAAGGAATTAAAGTGTAGCCTCAGTAGTCTTTAACACAATGCATTATACATACATGTAATTTGGATGTATATCCATTATAGCTTCCAAGTCTTCTCTGGTATAAGGCAAGAATTAACAGTTTTTCTTTTTAAAAATACTAATAGTAATTCTATTTTTCAACTCATTATCTATCAGATAGTAACTGGATGAATTCATACCAAATATCATTGAAATACATACCGGGAGTCTGTACCAGGCTCCATATTCTGGCCTACTATTTTGGAAGAAGACTTTGGCTTTACCATAGGCCAGGCCAGATTTAGGGATTCCATCCCTGGCAACTTTACAAGGAGGCTAGTCTGGTCCTTGGGACCCCAGCACCCCTTTCCCTGGACTCCATGCTCTAACCCACAGCCCTGGCAGCTTCACTGGGGGCCACTCTGGTCCTAGTGACCGCAGGACTCCTTTCCCTGGACTCCATACTGTGCCCATAGCCCTGGAAACTTTTTTGAAGGCCAGGCTGGTCCTAGAAAACCCAAATAAGATACCGCCCACTGCTAGCTAACACTCCATAAAGCCCACCTAACAATCTCAGATTGCATCCCCTCCCCTGGGCTCCATATTTTGGCCTACAACTTTAGATGAAGACTTCAGCTTGACCAGAGGCCAGGCCAAATCTAGGGACCTAAGGCTCCCAAAACCCCAAGACTTGCAAGTCACCAGAAGAATTCTTATCTACTAGGGCCAGAAAACCAGAGGGAAACAGAAACAATGGAACAAAACACCACACAAAAACCAAGTGCAGAAAGGGCAATATGGTACCACCAGAACCCAGCCATCCTACAAGAGCAAGATCTGAACATTCCAACATAGCTGAAGCAAAAGAAAATGACCTTAAAAAATTACTTTATAAAGATGACAGAGGTCCTTGAAGAGGAAATGAAACAAATCCCTTAGAGAAATTGAAGAAAACACAAACAAAAAAGTGGAGAAAATCAATAATTCCCTTAATGAATGCAAAGATAGCCAAGAAAAAAAAATAAACAGGTGAAGGAAACAGTTCAAGATTTGAAAATGGTAATAGACCTCAGCTTGGATTACTAGAACTAGTGGAGAGGGTACCTGATCTGAACTGGCTTGCCCCAGTGATCAGGTCGGTGAATACCCTGTCATTACAAAGCTTTTCTCCAATGACTGATGGAAGCAGATACAGAGATCCACAGCCAAACACAAAGAAGAGCTCCAGAAGTCCAGCCAAAGAGAGAGAAGAGGGATTCTATGAGCAAGTACATCAGGATTATGATGGGGAAACCCGCAGAGACAAACAAACCAAACTAGAGAGAACTCATGAACATTGGATCAATGGCTGTGGAGCCTGCATGGGACTGGACTAGGCCCCCTGCATAGCAAGGCAGTTATGTAGCTTGATCTACTTGGTGGGCCCCCTGGCAGTAGGATCAAAATCAATCCCTGGTGCATGAGCCAGCTTTTTAGAGCCCACTACCTATGATGGGACACCTCATCCAGCCTTGAGGCAGGGGAAAGGGCTTGAACTTGCCTCTACTGGATGTGCCTCCTCATGGGAGGCCGTGCCTTCCTGAGTAGGGGGGTAGGAGAGGGAGGCTGGAGGGGTGGGAGGAGGAAAGAGAGGCACTTTTGATTGGTGTGTAAAATAAATGAAAAAATTTTCTTAATAAAAAAAAAGAAAACATCAACTGAGGGAATTCTGGAAATAGAAAATCTGGGTAAGTGAACCAGAGCTATAGATTAAGTATCACCAACAGAATGATGGAAGAGAGAATCTCAGGTGTTGAAGACACAACAGAGGAAACAGATTCATTGGTCAAAAAAAATGTTAAACCTAAAAAATTCCTAACACAAAACATCCAGGAAATTTGAAGACCAAAGCTAAGAATAAGAAGAATAGAAAAAGGAGAAGAATCCCAGCTCAAAGGCCCAGAAAATATATTCAACAAAATCATAGAAGAAAAAATTCCTAACCTAAAGAAGGGCATGCCTGTAAAGATACATGAAGGTTACAGAACACCAAATAGACTGGACCAGAAATAAAGTGCTCATAGCACATAATAATCAAAACACTAAACATATAAAGATTATTAAGAGCTGCAAAGGAAAAAAGCCAAGTAACATATAAAGGCAGATCTATTAGACATACACCTGACTTCTCAGCAGAGACTCTGAAAGCCAGAAAGTTCTAGACAGACATTTTGCAGACACTAAGAGGCCATGGATGCCAGCCCAGACTACTATAACCAGCAAAACTTTCAACCACCATAGATGAAGAAAACAAGATATTCCATGACAAAACCAGATTTAAACAATATCTAGCTATAAATCCAGCCTCACAGAAGATACTAGAAGGAAAACTCCAATCCAAGGAAGTTAGTTACACCCACAAAAACACAGGCAATAGATAATCCCATACCAGCAAAACCCAAAGAGGGGAAATACACACACACATACACACACACACACACACACACACACACACACACACACACACACACACAAAACAACAACAACAAATAACAAGAATTAACAATCATTGGCCATTAATATCTCTTAATATCAATGGACTCAAAAGGTGCACCTTAGGCAAAGATATATCTTTACAATGTCAACAAATATCCCACAACAGATAATGGTGCTGATAATGATTTGCCAGGTGCTATTTCAAGAGGTTGCAGAGGAGAAGAATTTTGGTATGTTGCCTAGAGATTGCCCTTGTCCAAAGATTCTGCCTGAGGCTAAAGTAAAGAGTTTGGGATTAATTCCATTGGCAGAGAAAATCTCAAAACAGCCTAATATTAATTCTGTTGTGTGATTATTAGTGCTAACTCTGATGAAAAGGAGAAAGCCAGCTGAGCAAGGAAAAATATTTTTGGGAAAAAGAAGGATCAGAAAGTGGAATGGAGATAAATTCTGTGCTGAAAACAGATGAACAAATGAAATAAGGGGAGTGGTGACCTCAGGGCAAGATCCCACCTAGCTAAGGTTCCAACTTCCTTTTTAGGAATTAAATTAAAGAAAAGATTAGAGCCAGGTGTGGTGGGGCACACCTTTAATCCCAGCATTGGGAAAGCAAGAGGTTGAGGATCTCTGAGTCTGAGGCCAGCCTGGTCTAGAGATCCAGTTTTAGGAGAGCCAAGTTTAGGCAGTGAAGGACAGAGAGCTGATGAAGATGTAATTGAATGAGGGGGCAATGTTCCAGAACCAGTAAACAGCAGAACTTGGCAGGTTTGACCATGTGGTTCTGGCTTTATAGTTAAGAATAGAAGAAAATATTGCTCCTGAGATTAGGGAAAGCTGCTGAGGCCAAGCATGTGTCAGAGGTGTCCCTGAGTGGAGGCCTAGAGAGGTCATTGTGTGAAGCTGTGAAGGTGAAGTCTGGATTGCCTTGGAGACCCCAAGATGTTAGAGTTGCCAGAGCCCTGGGACACTGGCCAAGGAAAGCTGCTAACAAGGAGTGGATTGAGCCCAAGAGAAAGAAGTGTGTTGCAGTCATTAAAGCTGAACAGTTAGATATCTGAAGAGTGTTCTGACATCAGACATGAAAATGCAGTTTGGAGTTTGCCCAGCTGGATTTTGGTCTTTCTTTAGTCCAGTATTTCCTTGCTATATGCTACCTATGTTTTGGAATGATGATGTATATCCTGTGCCATTATATGTTGAAAGTATGTGGTCTGCTTTTTTATTTTGATTTTATAAGCGATTATATGTAAGATATTGTATAAATCTCTAAAGAGACTTTGAACTTTGGACTTTTAAACATTGTTGAGACTGTGAGAGACTATGAGGACTTTTGAAGTAAGGCTAAATGCATTTTGCGTTATGATATTGTTACAAGTTTATGGGGACCAGAGAGTGGAATGTGATAGTTTGAATGTAATTGGCTCCCATAATCTCATAGGGAGTGCCATTATTATGTGGAGTAATTTTGTCGGAGTGGGTGTGGCCTTGTTAGAAGGAATGTGTCACTATGGGGGGTGAGCTTTGAAGTTTCCTATGATCAGGATAACATCCAGTGTCTCAATCAACTTCCAATTGCCTGCATGATGTAGGACTCACAGCTACTACTTCAGCACCACATCTGCCTGTCTGATGCCGCACTCCCTACCATGATGGTAATGGAATGAACTTCTGAAAATGTAAGTGAGCCACCCCAATTAAATACTTCCTTTATAAGAGTTGCAGTGTAGTGGTCATGGTCTCTTCACAGCAATAGAAACATGAGACAACCACTACCAACAACAACAAAATTAACAATCACTTGTGCCAGGCTTTTTCTTTTGGGCCACTAACCAGCTCCAAATCATGACACAGAGACTTAATATTAGTTATAAAGGCTCAGCCTTACCTTATGCTTATTTCTTGCTAGTTCTTATCACTTAACCTGTTTCACTTCATCTACATTTTGCCTTGGGCCTTTTTACCTTTTCCTTCTGTATGTCCTACTTTGTGTCTGCTGGCTGGCAGCTGCCTGGCTGGCCCCAGACATCTCCCTTTCTTTCTCCTTCATCTCCCCCACTTCTTCTCTTTTCTCATTTTTCTCTCTCAAGCCTAGATTTCTCCTCCTACTAATCCTCTCTGTCTACCAGCTCCACCTATCCTTTCTCTGCCAGCTATTGGCCATTCAGCTCTTTATTAGACCAATCAGGTACCTTAGTTAGGCAAGGTGAAATAAAGGCAACAGATCTTTATATAATTAAACACACATCCTTACATTGTTAAAAAAATGCAACATAAACAAATGTCACACACCTTTACACAGTTAAAGTAATATTCTGCAGCATAAACAAATGTAATACATCTTTGCCCAGTTAAAATAATATTCCACAATAATCACTGGTCATTACTGTCTTTCAATATCAATGGACTCAATTCACTAATAAAAAGACACAGGCTAAGAGCATGGAAATGGAAACAGGATCCATCCTTCTGCATAGAAGATATGCATATCAACATCAAAGATAGTTATTACCTCAGAGTAAAGGGTTAGAAAAAGTTTTTCCAGTCAAACAAATATAAGAAGCAAGCTGGTGTAGCTATCTTATTATCTGATAAAATAACTTCAAACCAAAATTAATCAAAAGAGGTGAAGAAGAATATATCATGCCCATCAATTCCAAATCATTACTCAATTCCAAACATCTATGTCTCAAATGCAAGGATACCCACATTTATAAAAGAAACATTACTAATGCTTAAATCACACATCAAATCCCACACATCAATAGTGGGACACTTTAATACCCCACTATCACCAACAAACAACATGTCCAAACATAAACTAAACAGAGAAATTATGGAATCAACATACATTATAAATCAAATGGACTTAACAGATATCTACAGAACATTTCAATCAGATACAAAAGAATAAACCTTCTTCTCAGCACCTCATGGAACCCTCTCCCAAATTAACCATATAATCATTCACAAAGCAAGTCTCAATACATGCAAAAAATTGGAATAACATCCTGTATCTTATCAGATAACCATGGATTAAAGATGGAGTTCAACAACAAAAACTACAGAAAGCCTACAAACTCATGGAAACTTAACAACTCTCAACTGAATTGCCACTGGATCAAGGAAGAAAGAAATAAATTAAAGAGTTCCTATAATTCAGTGAAAATGAATGCACTTATGGGACACAATGAAAGTAGTGCTAAGAGAAAAGTAAATAGCACCAAGTATTTACATAAAGAATTTGGAGAAATCTCAAACTAGTGACATAATAGCATACCTGAAAGCTCTAGAACAAAAGAAAGCAAATATAACTAAGAGGAGTAGATAGCAGGAAGTATTCAAACTGAGGATTGAAATCAATAAAATAGAAACAAAGATAACAATACAAAGAAAGCAATGAAACAGAGTTGGTTCTTTGAGAACATCAATAAGATAGACATACCCTTAACCAAACTAACTAAAAGACAGAGTGAGAATACCCAAATTAACAAAGTCAGCAATGAAAAGAGAGATATAACAACAGACACTGAGGAAATCCAGAGAATTATTAGGTCATACTACAAAAAACATGTACTAAACAAAATTGGAAAATCTAAAAGAAATGGACAAATTTCTGGATAGATACCACATACCAAAATTAAATCAAGATCAGATAAACAATGTAAATAGATTCATATCTCCTAAGGAAATAGAAGCAGTCATTAAAGTCTCCCAACCAAAAAAAGCCTAGGGACAGATGGTTTTAGCACCGAATTCTACTAGACCTTCAAAGAAGAGCTAATACCAATAATCCTCAAATTATTTCACAAATTAGAAACAGAAGGAACATTGACAATTTCTTTTTATGAGACCACAATCACCCTAACACCCAAAACACACAAAGACACTACAAAAAAGAGAATTACAGGGCTGGAGAGATGGCTCAGAGGTTAAGAGCACCTACTGTTTTTCCATAGGTCCTGAGTTCAAGTCCCAGCAACCATCTGTGACAAGATCTGGCGCTCTCTTCTGTATACATAATAAATAAGTAAATAAAAAAAGAGAATTATAGACCAATTTTCCTCATGA
Source organism: Onychomys torridus (assembly GCF_903995425.1). Classification (NCBI taxonomy): domain Eukaryota; kingdom Metazoa; phylum Chordata; class Mammalia; order Rodentia; family Cricetidae; genus Onychomys; species Onychomys torridus. The sequence continues at coordinate 66,332,159 of NC_050466.1, read as the reverse complement.
GCATTGATGTAAAAATATTCAATAAAATACTCACAAACTGAATCTAAGAATGTGTCAAAAAGACCTTTCACCACAACCAAGTAGGCTTCATCTCAGAGATGCAGAGAAGGTTCAATATATGGAAAATCTGTCAATGTAAACCATCATATAAACAAACTGAAAGAAAAAAAAAACATGTGATCATCTCACTAGATGCTGAAAAGGCCTTTGACAAAGTCCAACACCCCTTCATGATAAAAGTCTTGGAGAGATCAGGGATACAAGGAACATACCTAAATATAATAAAAGCAATAGAGAGCAAACCAATATCAAATTAAATGGAGAGAAACTCAAAGCAACTCCACTAAAATCAGGAACAAGTCAAGGCTCTCCACTCTTTGTGTATCTATTTACTATAATACTTGAATTTCTAGCTAGAGCAATAAGACAAATAAAAGAGATCAAGGGGATACAAATCAGAAAGGAAAAATCAAACTTTCAGTATTGGCAGATGAAATGATAGTAAACGTAAATGATCCCAAAAATTCTAGCAGGGAAGTCCTATAGCTGATAACCACCTCCAGTAATGTGGCTGGATACAAGATTAACTAAAAAAAAAGTCAGTAGCTCTCTTATATACAAATGATAAACAGACTGAGAAAAGGAAACAACACCTCTCACAATAGTCACAAATCATATAAACTATCTTAGGGTAACTCTAACTAAGCAAGTGAAATAACTGTATGACAAGAACTTCAAGTCTTTGAAGAAGGAAATTGAAGAAGATATCAGAAGATGGAAAGATCCCCCATGCTCATGGATCAGTAGGATTAACATAGTAAAAATGACCATCTTACCAAAAGCAGTCTACAGGTTCAATGCAATTAGCATTAAAATCCCGACACAATTCTTTATAGACCTTGAAAGAACAATATTCAACTTCATATGGAAAAACAATAAACCCAGGATAGATAAAACAATCTCATACAATAAAAGAACTTCCAGAGGTATCACTATTCCTGATTTAAGCTTTACTACAGAGAAAGAGTAATAAAAACAGCATGGTATTGGCATAAAAACAGACAGGTCCATCAGTAGAATCTAATCAAAGATCCAGAAGTAAATCCACACACCTATGCAAGCCTGCTTTTTGACCAAAAAAAAAAAAGCCAAAATTATACAATAGAAAAAGATAAAGCATCTTCAACTGTACTTGAAGTTTTCCTGTGTCTCACCTGGCCCATGTTCAGGATAAATCTCTCTCACCCACCAGTCCTGCAGCCACTTGGACCCAAGTAAACACACAGAGGCTTATATTAATTAAAACTGTATGGCCTAATGGCTCAGGCTTCTTGCTACCTAGATGTTACATCTTAAATTAACCCATTTCTATAAATCTATACCTTGCCACTTGGCTCATGGCTTACCAGTGTCTTTACATCTTGCTTCTTATGGCAGCTGTGGCTGGCAGCATCTCCTGACTCAGCCTTCCACCCTAGAATTCTCCTCTCTCTTTGTCCTGCCTATACTTCCTGCCTGGCTACTGGCCAGTCAGCACTTTATTTATTAATGATTCAGAGCAACACATTGCATATAGAGTGATATCCACAGCATTCAACAAATGGTGCTGGCATAAGTGGATGTCAGCATGTAGAAGAATACAAATAGTTCCATGTCTATCACCCTGCACAAAATTAAAGTCCAAGTGGATCAAAGACCTCAGCATAAACCCAGCTATACTGAACCTGATAGAAGAGAATATAGGAAATAGCCTTGAATTTATTGGCACAGGAGACCATTTCCTAAATATAATGCCAGTAGCACAAACAATAAGACTGATGATTAATAAATGGGACCTAATGAAACCAAAAAGTTTCTGTAAAGGAAAAGACACTGTCAAGACAAAACAGCAGCCTATTGAATGGTAAAAGATCTTCACCGACCCCACATCTGATAGGGGGATGATTTCCAAAATACATAAAGAACTCAAGAAAGTAGACATCAAAAAAATCCAAATAATCCAATTTAAAAATGGGATATAGATCTAAACAGAGAATTCTTAACAGAAGAATTTTACATGGTTGAGAAACACTAAATACTCAACATCCTTAGGCATCAGGGAAATGCAATGACTCTGAGATTCTATGTTACATCTGTCAGAATGGCTAAGATCAAAAAACACAAGTGACAGCCTATGCTGGAGACGATATGAAACAAGGGGAACACTCCTCCACTGCTGATGGGAATGCAAACTTGTACAGCCTCTTTGGAAATCAATATGGCAGTTTCTCAGAAAATTTGGAATCAATATGCCTCAAGACCCAGCTATACTACTCTTGGTTATATATCCAAAGGATTCTCAATCATACCAGAAGGACACTTGTTCAACTATGTTTATAGAAGCATTATTTATAACAGCCAGAACTTGGAAACAATTTAGATGTCCCTTAACCAAAGAAGAAAATATGGTACATTTATACAATGGAGTATTGCTTAGCTGTTAAAATCAATGACATCATGAAATTTTCAGGCAAATGGATGGAACTAGATAAAATCATCCTTAGAGAAGTAACCAAGACCCAGAAAGACAAACATGTTATGTACTCACTTATAAGTGGATATTAGCTGTAAAGTAAAGGATAACCATGCTATAATCCATAGACCAAGAGAAGTTGGGTAACAAGGAGGGATCAAGTGGGGAATGTTTGGATCTCCCTGGAAAGGAGAAATAGAAGAGATCTTGTGGGTAGACTGGGGGCAGATGGGAATGCGAACATGAAGGATTGATGTAAGAAGAATTACTAAATGGTCTTACTAATAAAAAAAAAACAGAGCCAGATATTGGGGTGAAAACTGAGAGATCTGAGGAATAGGACAAGCCACAGCCAATTTCACCTTACCAACTCCTCAGCCTTCAGAGAGAGCTACTTCCTATATATTCACGCTTATATACCTTTCTGTGCTCTGCCATCTTACTTCTTTTCTCTGCCCAGCTTCATCACTTCTTCTTTCCACCCAGCTCTATCACTTCCTGTCTGTCTGTCCAGACCTCCAGACCGCTATGATTAACTAGCACTGGGATTAAAGGCGTGTGCCACCATGCCTGACTCTGTTCACAGTGTGGCCTTGAACTCACAGAGATCCACATGGATCTCTGCCTCCCACTCCATCTACCTGGGGATCCCCAGATAAGCTTTATTGGGGTGCCCAAATGAAATATCACCACAGATCAACTTGGCAGGTAGATGGAGTGGGAGAGTACTGAAAAAGATTACTGGAAAGGTGAGCATTCTGGTAGAAATCTGATGCAAGGGAAACTCCCATGAATCTACAAGGATGACCCCAGCTAAGACTCCTAGCAATAGCAGATATGTAGCCTGAACTGGCCATCTCCAATGGCCACACAAGACTTTCAATGGAGGAATTAGAACACCAACCCAGTTACATGGCCTTTGATCTACAGTCTGCCCTGCCTATGAGATGTGCTCGGGTAAGGGTGTTGCCAATATTGTTGGAGTGGCCAACAAATGACTGAGACCCATGCCTCAACAGTGAGACCACCCCTGACACTGTCTAGAGTGTCAGGACACAGAGGCTGGATGGCCCAGAGACCTAGGATAGAACCAAACACAAATGGAAAAAAATGTCAATGTAATGATGCCTAATGATATTCTGTTATACTAACAGATTGGTTCCTACCCGAACTGTCATCAGAGAGGCTTCATCTAGCAACTGATGGAAACAGATGCAGACTTACAGCCAAACATTAGGTGGGCCTTGGGGATTCCTGTGGAAGAGAAGGAGGACGGATTGTAGGAGCCAGAGGGGTCAAGGACATCACAGGAAAACCCACAGAAAACAACTTACCTGGGTTCATAGGAGATCACAGAGACTGAACCAAAAACCAGGGGGCCTTCATAAGACTCACTTTGGCCCTCTACATATATGTGACAGTTGTGTAGTTTGGTCTACTTGTAGGACTCCCAGCAGTGAGAGCAGGGGCTGTCCCTAATAATTTGGCTGGCTTTGGGGAACCTATTCTTCATACTGGATTGCCTTATCCCTCCTTAATACAAGGTGATGTGCTTAGTCTTACCACAACTTGATATGCCATGCTTTGTTGATATCCATGAGAGGCCTGTACCCTTCTGAACAGAAACACAGAGGGAGTGGATTGGGGTGGGCAGAGGGGAGGTCAGGGAGGGAATGAGAGGAGGGGAGGGAGGGGAAAATGTGGTCAGGATATAAAATAAACAAATTTAATTTAAATAAATATATATACCAGTATCCTACCATACACTCATCTGATCTGCTTTCTCAGATATCATGCATTTCTTAAAGCTAGTAGAAGTATTTTGAGTTATCTTTATTTGAACATGTGAAATTTCCCTATAGTAGTGATATATTTGTCCAATCCATCACTTAAGTGGTTTCATACAACATTCAATGATAGTAATTTTGTTAAATGGGTAAATAGGGGGTAGTGAGATAGCTCAGGAGACAAAGGCACTTGCTACCAAGTCTGATGGCCTGAGTTTAATCCCTGTAACACACATGGTTGAGGAATAGAAACAACACCTACAAGTTGTTCACTGACCTCTACATGCACACTATTGCATTGACATGTGCACACTTGCACATATTAAATAAATTAATGTCTAAAAATAGTGAAAAGCTGATAGGTAAGAATGTGAACTTGTCTATCTTCTTATTATATGAAACAAAAAATGTCATTGTAGTATAATAACAATATCTCCTAAACAGTGCCAAAAGAAGATATCATGTGTTCATCAGTCTAATAACTACAGTATGATAGAAGCATTTACCACCAGCACTCTATTTTTCTGATAACAAGGCTTTCTCACTGGAAATGTTGCTTTAACACTGGAAACTTAAATTGTTAGGTGTGGAAAATCAATTACTTAATACCTATAAGTTATTTTGAGCTGTTTAAAACAACAAACAGACAGGTCAATGTTTAAATGGCCATTTGTATTTCCTTCTAACTTGAGTTCCAAGTTCATAGACATGTTCTCATCTATGAGCCAAGAGTAGAATTTAATTTGGCTGAAGCTGACAATAAAGCAACAAATTAGCAATCAGTTCATTCTTTACAAACAGAAATATGTTCTACATTTATATACTGGGAACTAGCAAATGATATCTAGATCTTAATATTTTGTATTTATATTACAAACCACTCAGTGGAAGGCATAAGTCCTTGAGGATTTATGAAGTACTTATTATCCCAAGAGAATTAATTATTACATGTGAATTTGCATAAGGTATAAGTGCTCGTCTCAGTTCTATAAAAATAAGTCCCTTATGACTGAAAAGATGATTCTAAAGGTACCTCTTATCCAGTGAAAATCATAGTTTATGCATTATTTTTCTCTTCATTAATAAAACGTCTTTTGGTAGCCCTTAAGTTAACTTCTTACTAAATGTTCCAAGTTTAGATTGTTTCATCAATAAGACAAATAGAAAATTTCTTAATTCCATACTAGCAGAAAACCCTTTATCATATAACAATAGAGCATAATCAAGTATAAATTTGTGACTGTATGACTGCTCTTTCATTAATATATTATGCAAATTCCTCCATGACATTCAAACTACCCTCTAGATCCCAATTAAAAAAAACATATAAGAACAAGATCAAACTGTACTGTGAAAGGAAAAATTATAACAAAGTCTTTTTAGCCCTAAATATTTAGCTTAAGACAACGAGCAGAGTAGGACACATTTCATCAAAATATCACCATTTAACAGTATTATAGAAAAAAAAGTTACTCAAAAGTAATAAATGAGTTGTGTTATATGATTCCAGCCATTCTCTTAAAAAGCATCAACCAACATGTAAGAGCATTTCCACAAGCCTGAAGCCTACAGAATCAATTACTCTGGGCATATCTTTCCAAGTGATTTAGCAATTCCTTTTAACATTACAAACATAAATCTATCATAGTACAAGAACTCCAATGTATTTTAGTGTTTCTGGAGCTGACTAAAAATGAAAAAGCATCAAAGGGAAATGCATTATATACTTATTATAGCTCAAAAATTTGGTTCCTAACATCTGAAATAATTCTCTACCATTTAGCTGTCTGCCTTCCAGTACATTCTAGTAGATTTTAACTTCTAGGATCTTATTGTACTTTGGGAAATTATAGATAAAACACTGTTTGAAGAAAGCCAGCATGTGATTATGCTTAAATTCACATTAAATTGGTATTTTACTACTACATTTAAATAACATCCTTTAATTGGAATTAACAAAATGTATTCCCCTTTAAAAATGAATTAATATGATGTGAATTGATTTATAAAGCAACAGCTTTGTAGAAATGTTTCACCAGTCTTATTAAATATTTGTTATTGCTCTGTATTAATAAAAGAGAGATTTTCAGATAAAAAAATATAGTACTTTTGAAGATGGAACAATGTAAATTTATTTTTTACAAAATCTTACCCCAGAAAAACACTTGTGAGTCAATGTACCACAACAGTGGAACAAAGTTATTCAAACAGAACTCTGTTCAAATGAATCATTTATCCATACTACAGCACAGACCTTGAAAGAAATCCCGAAGTCAATGCTTAAAATTATTTTAAGGCAGATGTGTTTTATAGCTATGTCTTCAAGAAATGCCTTTCCCTCCCCCAAACAATCAAAGTGTAATTCATTAAAAGGTTGACTTTATATTTCTCCCTTTTCATCAGCTCTTCAGTTCAAAGCTATCATCATTGTTGACATGAACCTTAAGTCTCTTTTAGATGAACATGCCTGTTGCATCACTAACCTGTACAGCCAATAAAGATAGAACCCCATGTATACTCAATTCTCAACACAGGATTTCTAAAGCCTAGTTATACCTTACCTCCATGTTTTTCATATGAATAGCACTGTTTCAACAAAACCCATGTTTACACAGAATTCTTCACCCAAAGAGTTTAATGAGCAAATGACATTTGTCACAGAAATTAACTAGTAGGCCATCCCTTTCCCAAACTTTGATCTTTGTCTTACACTCCTCCCAAAGACTTCCAAGAGTTCATTTCCCCCACAATGGTTTATGTACATTGTAGTCATATCATCTTTCATTATGTTTTTATAAACAGGCATCTCATTCATACTTATTGGAGTTTTAGTGTTGTTTTTCCTGCCTTTCTCAGAAATGAGCTCAGAACAATTCATTTGTGAATTCCTAAGCCACTCAACAGTCCTGAACTGTGAGCACATGGCAGCCATTATAGTGTCAATACTATAGTTAGTAGTGTGTATATGCTATATATTCATGTTCCCAAGACACAGAAGTAAAATAAGGTCACTCCAGTGTTGTGGCTTTACCCTCTAACAGAGTTAGAAGTAAGAGTTTCAACTCTTCTCACCTGCCCTAATCCACAACTATAGGAAGAAGTCAGGACAGAGAACATGAAAGTATAAAATTTACCAAAGCTTCTCTTCAGTGTTAAAAAGGGAAATCAGTCATTAGCTGCAGAAAAAGATAGATGTGGAACTATAAATAAGCTCCCTGAAAGCACTGCAGAATGTTACTTTCTAAGAGTGACTTATTTTTACACTATCACAGATATGTAAATGGCCTTAAATCTTTCACTGGAATGAGATAGCATAGTGTGTATATCTGTGTATGTGCATATAGTATATAATACAATAATACACACACACACATATGGTTTTATGATTTCATGATACAATGAATTTTAAATCACTACTGTCTGCAGAAAGAGAGAATTGTACTAATTATCTAAAAATTAGTGAATGTGGTAACTATACTGAACTAGACATTTGCTGTTCTTGCTAAATGAATGGTTAGGGTGTTGGAGGAAGGGAAGCCATAACCAGAATATATTGCATGAAAAAAATCTATTAGAAAGGAAAACAAAGAATAGTTTGGGGCAGCAAGATGGCTCACTGGGTAAAGACATTTATCACCAAGCCTAACAACCTGAGTTTGATCCCAGGAACACACATGGTAGAAGGAGAGAAACCAACTCCTGCAGGTTGTCATCTGATGTCCACATGTGTGCTCACCACACACACAAAATAAAAATAAAAACTAAATTAGAAGCATTTATGTCATGTCTCTAAGCTTGCCTTGCCTGCAAGTAGAAACTGACTTTCAAAAATAGTAACACATCATGTTGTTCTGGCTCCTGGTGTCTCTATACATAAAAGAGTATCTCCTGAATATGTTAATTTACACTCTTGTCTGTCATCTATCATGTTTCCTGGGATAGATAGGAAGAAAGAAGGAGAGATGGAGGAAGGGAGGAAGGCAGGGGACTGCCAACATATTGACCAATCAGAGCAAACTCTTAGATTTCCAGAGATAGGGGTGGACTTTAATAGAGTTTAAATTTTGTCTCATAGGGAGAATAGCAAGGTAAGATATTAGGAACTGTGATAGGTGATCTTATGCCATGTCTTGATGATGATGCCATCTAATTTGGATCATGTAGATTTTGTGATATGATATCTATAAATTGGTGAGCAAAAAGAGGTGAAAATATTGACGTGAATTTCAATAAGGAATGCTATTCTTGTTAAATAAACTCTTAATTGGCTTGAGCTTTATTTTCAGGAAAAGGTATTTCCTGAAGCAAGTGGCTAAATTTATCCTCACAATTGGTTAACATAGAAACAGAAAATTATTCCCAGTCTCATTATTGTTTTACATGGTGACAAGGAATTATATTGGTTTCAATACTCAATTACCATGTTGAAGTGATCATTTTCCTTTATTCTGACTCTGGCATACTAAACTGATCCTGGGCTATGCTAATGGTAAAAACACAACATTCAGAGAACAAGATATCAGCGCTCATCAATGCCCAAGTATTGCTGAGCTAGCAAGGCCATGATGACCCCTGAAAATATCACTGCATCCAAGAAGATAAATGGGTTTTTGTGACTTCTTTTATTTCACTTTATTATATGACCTACAAAGTACTCCACAGTTACATTCCCTAGGATCTTAAAGATATTTTTTCTGAAATTGGTCTTTTAATTTTTACTTACTCTTGATTATTGTTTTCTTTTCAAGGACTTGGGTTCTGGGGGCACATGGTGACTGATTTAAATTTAATTAAACAGTGCCATTTTCTGATACCCTCCCCTACTTCTTAAAACATTTCAGTATCCAAGCACTGCTACTCTTTCTTTGGGTTTCATTAGTCTACTGGTGGCATCTCCATCTCACATGCAAAACAATCCCTATGGGTACATCTCAAGATGCCAGCAGCACACCTAATGTATCTACATACTGACAAACACACATTTTACTTTCAAACCATACCTCTCAATAAGTGTTGAAGGTTTGGGTCATTTGGAATTTCACTGGCTTATAAAAGCTATATTTTAATTAAGAGATTAGCTATACATTATTATGGGACACTGTGTTGTTTCAGTACATATGTGCATTGATAACTCAAGTTACTTAGTTTGCTCATCACACAATAGTTTGTAATTTCTTTGTGATGAGAATCTTCTATGATCTGTAGCATGAATCTTAACAGGTCTTATTAATGAAATCAAACCTGAGGCCACTTATTGGGGTGAATGCTGGAAGATCAGAGAAGCAGAACAAGCCACAGCTTCCTCACCTCCACAGTTCCTCAGCTGATCCTCTTTCCTCAGACTGGAAGACTCTAAGTCCTCATTCAGAATAGATCTCAGCCGAACTGCTGCTCAAAAGCCTAAAAGCTTAACCAGCCAAATGTTTAAGCAGTCAAATGCTTCTAGTTTCTAGTCTTCACACCTTATATACCTTTCTCTTTCTGCTGTCACTCCCTGGGATTAAAGGCGTGTGTCACCATGCCTGGCTGCTTCCAATGTGGCCTTGAACTCACAGAGATCCAGAGGGACTTCTGTCTCTGAAATGCTAGGATTAAGGCGTAAGTGCCGCCATTTTCTATCCTCTGTATCTAGTGACTGTCTGTTCTCTGGCCCCAGATAAGTTTATTAGGGTGCGCAACATTTTGGGGAACACAATACCACCACAGTTCTCTGGCCCCAAAGCTTTCTGCCCTCACTTCCTGGGATTAAAGGTGTGATTCACCATGCTTGGCTGTCTCCTTGAACAGATGGATTTCTGCCTCTGGAATGCTAGGATTAAAGGCATGTGCTACCACTGCCTATCCTCTATGTTTAATATTATGGCTGTTCTATCTCTGACCCTAGATAAGTTTATTAGGGTGCACAATATTCGGGGAATATAATACCACCACAATGATCTAATTCTTTTGTATATTGAATTATAAGACACAGAATTTATTATTAAGTATAATCACTGTGTAATAGAATTCCAGAACATGTTCCTGCTTTCTGGCTGTGGCTTTATAAGAATTAAGCAAGTGCTTCCCTTTCTCCTTCTCTCCTTGCCCTCTGGTAATTACTCTTCTGTTTTCTATTTCTATGAGCTTGGAATAATTTATTTTTAATTTTCATATATCATGCTTTGATCATATTCTTTCTCTTCTCCCAACTCCTTCAAGATAACCATTCACTCCCCCACCACTTTATGTTCTTTCTTCTCTCAAAGAAAACAAAGCAATTTAAAAACAAAAAATAAGCAAAAATGGAGTCTGTTTTGTTTCTATTTTAAATTATTTTGTAAGACTATTATACATGAGGCTTTTTATTGGCATATATTAATTAAATATGAAAACCAACTTCACTATAACATTTCACAAACACACACATATATTGTATACATCCTAATAACCTCTTTTTATATGTGGTATACGTGTTTTCACACATGTACAGGTGTAGTTACATGTTAGGATATGTGTATGTGAACACTTGAAGCTAATAGCAGATACCCCTTGATTATTATTATTTTCCACTTTAGTTTATTGAGCTGAACCTGGAGCTCACTACTCCTAGTTAGTCCAGCTAGCCAGCTTGCTCCCTCCACCAATGGATGTTATTTCTGCCTCCTAAGTATTAGAATATTGAAAGCCACCATGCCTGCCCAGATTTAACATGGGTTCTAGAGATCTGAATTCTGATCTTCATGCTTTCATGGCAAGCACTAAATTATTATCCATTGAGGCATCTCCCAATTCTTCCATTAGTTTCATACTACCACTACTACTGACTCCCTTCCACTTCTAGACATGCTTCCCTATTACATTCTTATCTCTCTCTTTCTATGTGGGGGGTGGTATAGCAGGAATCTTAACGGTACTTGTTAATAAAAACAAACCTGAGGCCAGTTATTGGGGTGATTGCTGGAAGATCAGAGACACAGAACAAACCACAGCTATCTCACCTTGCTAGTTCCTCAGGTGATCCTTTTTCCTCAGGCTGGAAGCTTCTGAGTCCTCCTCCACATGAATCTCAGCTGAACTGTGTTGCTCCAAAGCTTGAACGCTTAACCAACCAAATGCTTAACTAACTACATGCTTTACTTACTTAGTTCCTGGTCCTCACACCTTATATACCTTTCTCTTTCTGCCCCCACTCCCTGGGATTAAAGGTTGGGTTTCTGGGATTAAAGGCGTGGGTCACCATGCTTAGCTGTTTCTAAAGTGGCCTTGAACTCAGAGATCTGGCTAGCTCTGCCTCCCAAGTGCTGGGATTAAAGGCGTGCACCACCACTGCCCAACTTCTGTTATGGCTTACTCTTCCCATTTTCTAGCCACCATTTTTGGCTTTGTTCTAGTGGTTGTCTGTTCTCTGATCCCAGATATGTCTATTTCGGGGAACACACAATATTTTAGGGAACACAATACCCACCACAGGGTGGCACCCAATGTGGGCCCCCAGCTCAGGCCCAAGCTGCACATAGTTGGAGTCTTCACATGGGCTGGAGTCTCTTTGGCTTCTTCTTTCTTTGTGGGATGTGGGCTTTCTCAGGATCACCATAAGATTGCCAGCACCCCCAGTCAGCAGGAAGTAGCATGAAAAGCTATGCCCAAATTCCTAAAATATTGTTTACAAATGTTCCTTTTTTTAAAAGGGGTTAATTATAAATATAATCTCTTTCTAAAGAAGAAAACAGGATATAGAGATGATAGGATAAAAGGGTAGATTATTGAATCTACCTTTAAAGAGCAACAACTTCTTTGAAATGTTTTACATTGCTATGGATTTTGGTTTATTGATACAAATTTAAAGTTAATTTTGTTATACTGTATATATATTTCTACTCTTATTTAAGGTATTATGTTTATACAACTCATTTAAATTGTAATGTATAATTAATAAATACAGATTAATAATTAGTCTTCTATGATAGTCAAACTTGTAGCCATGTTAGTTACATTGTTTTAGATATACAAAGTTATATTTCAATTAGGCAGGTAATCTTCAAACACTTCAAAGACCTATAGAATATGGCAATTAAAATGTTTTAAGAATAGCAAGACAGTTGTGTACCTTGATCTGCTTAAGTGGGCCCCTGGCAATAGGATCATAATCTATCCTTGGCACATGAGCTGGCTTTTTGGAGCCTACTATTTATGATGGGACACCATGCATAGCCTTGAGGCAGGGGAGGGCCTTGGACCTGCCTCTACTGAATATACCAGGCTCTGCTGACTCCCCACGGGAGGCCTTATCTTCTTGTAGGAAGAAATGGGGGTAGGCTAGGGGTAGGCTGGAGGGATGAGAAGAGGGGGATGTGTGATTGGCATATAAAATGAATAAAAATTTTTCTTAATAGAAAAATTGTAAAAAATGTTTTAAGAACTTAGACTTTTTGGGACAGTGAAAACATGTCTCCTCTTGGCAGCACCATTACTTCAAAGAAGATGATAGGCATTGAAGAAATTCAGTATGGAGTTTGCTTTCTTTGTGGCAAAAGTTAGACACTGGGCAAAAAACATGCCCTTGTCTGGACTACTTGACAGGATATTGTATAAACTGGACATGCAGGACCCATAGGAAAATGACTACTGAATTCTGCCAAAACAAAGTGAGATGGTCCTTCAGGTTCCTGCTTCACAGAAGAGACTGCCAGACATTCTGCAGGACACATGGACAAGTGACTGAGAAACTCTAGCCCTATAGGCTGAAAATGGATGACCCAACATTGCAGAGGATCTTTGGGTGACTATCCAAGAGGCCAGACATCATCATTCAAGATTTTTGGAAGTTGCTTACAATGCTCTTCCTGTTTACTTAGGTAATATATCCTTCTGGAGACTCTGATGTAGTTGAAGACTAGATAGTTATAATTATGGTTTTCCTTGGTTATGATAAAAGATAAATTAAATATGAAACTTTAGACTCACAAACATAGGCTAGATGACAAAATATTTTCTTTAATTTTGCCAAATACAAATAGAATAGATATTGTGACTGTAATTCTTGTTTGATAACTGTTTGTTATATATAATTTTACTATATTAAAGCTAACACCTTCCTTTTTGACTAGATAGAAACAGGGAAGTGCTGGGGTTTGTCTTTCTGTATGCTGTGAATATATGTTGCTCTCATTGGCTAATAAATAAGCTGCTTTGACCTATGGAAAGGCAGTTTAGAGGCAGGAGGGAAATCCAAAGAGAAAGATGGCCAGACTGCCATCCTAGGAGCAACATGTAATGGGATGCAGGTAAAGCCAGAGAACACATGGTGATACATAGATTAATAGTTATGGGTTAAGTTATAAGAGCTAGCTATCAAGAAGCCTGCCATAGGCCATACAGTTTGTAATTAATATAAGCCTCTGAATGATTATTTTATAAGTGGCTGAAGGACCTTGGGGCCTGGTCAAGACCTTGGAGGCCAGGCAGGACCAGAGAAACCTTCCAGCTACATGGGAGAGGGATGGGTACATATGTCCCAACAAGCTTAATCAAGGTTGCTTACAGGAAGATGAGTGGAGGGGTTACTTATAGGAACATAGGCAATTTACCAGTGGCTACACCACTAAAGAAACTGTCTCTCCTTCCCTCAGCTACTATTAACTGCCTATAGACCCTTAAGGAAGGGTGAGTGTTCCTTTCCCTCCACTACCTTAGCAACATTAACTGCCTAGAAATTATCAAGGAGGGCCAGAGCCTCATGAGCCTCTTCCCCATCCATGATGAAATGTTGAAGGGCCCAGTCTTGTGAAGGACTTTTGTAGGTAATCACAATTGCTTAAAATTCAAGAGTGCAATGGCAATGTCATGTCCAGGAGACAATGTTCCATGTCACTCCATGCCTTCCTTGATTTCTGCATTCTTTCCATCACCACTCTTCCATGATATTCTATGAACCTTGGGAGGCTTTTCAGTTTTTGAGACATGGTTTTGTAGCATCAAAGCTGACCTCAAATTTGTAAGATCTTAAACTCCTGATCTCCCTGTCTCTACCTCCCAAGTGTTGGAATTTTAAACTGCATCATTATCATCCCTGGCTTATGCATTGTTAGAGCTAGAACCCAACGTCTAGTACAGGCTAGCAAGCATTTTTTCCAAGTGAGCTACAACTTCATCCCAACTTTTTAATGGAAATACCTTTGCTACAGATAAATGATAGCAGATCCTAGTTCAGAAATCCCACCCCCAGGAAATGCCCTCGCTAGGCACAATGAAGATCTCTGGCATTTCCTTGTTTATAGTGGAAAAATCTAACCTGAAAGCCCTTAGTAATTATTATTTGGTGAAATTGTTGATAAAATTAAAAGCATTGGCTTTACATTTATCCTCAGATTTAAGAAGCTGTCTTGCTACACTTGAAAAGCTGCCTTTACAACTGATCTTTATTTTGTGCCTCTAAACAAAACAAAACAAAAAAATTAAATGGGTTTCCATTCAGCCACCTCCATTAAGGCACCATGACTCTATATTTCAATCCCACTGCTCTTAAAAGTTGCAAGAGCAAGCATTCAGTTGTCAAAGGGAGATTCAGTGTCTGTCTTGCTATAACAGTGATTGGATAAAAAAAAGGTTTTGGATTGCAGATTTAAAGAGATGAGCCTTTTGAAATTGCTTGGATTTATGGATGTCTGTTAGAATATGACTGACTCTTAAAACAAAAGGACAAACTCTAAATTAAACTGATAATGAAGAGATACATATTGCACAATGAAGCAGTATCAACATGCACAATTAATAGCAGGAAGAAGGCTGAAGTATCTCACTTTAAACCATGTGCCATCTGGCCCAGAAGCAGTCATTCTACCAGACTGACACCAAAGGTCACCAGGAGCGAGAGCCGTATGTCCCGCTGCCAGGCTCCTGGATTTTATTTCTCATTTAAGAGAATCTGATCTGTCATTCCTCTGGCTCCTGTGGGCTTTAAATTCACATAATCAACATATCACTGCCAGAGACTCAGTAATAGCTGAGGCAGTTTAAAGGTGAGTGGAGAATAATCATACTCCCATGCCAGATGCCTTCAGTTCTGTGAAGAAATAAAACGTCCATCTTTCACTCTGAAAGTAAGGCAAATTGGCCTGTGTGAAGGAGATCTAGCCTCTCTTCTCAAATGTGCTAGTAGCTAGATTTCACTTCCTGGGAGGGCTGGCCCTTCATAGAAGATTAGATCAGTTATTTTCCAAATGTGGCTCCTAGCTCTCTGGGGATTCTCAAGGCCCTTCCTAAAGGGTCTAAACATAACAACTACTTTCATAATAATACTTCTATTTTCCTGTTTCATTGTTTGGTATTTGCAAGGTGATCCAAACATGAAGGTGGATAGAAACACTGAGTCTGAGTCAAAGCAACAATAGCAAGTTATACAGGTAGACGCTACACAGAAAAAATGGGTGTGCCAGTTTTGTTTAAAAATATTCTTGATGAAGCTCTAAACATTGTTAATTTCATTATTTCTGAACCCTTAATTACACCTTCTGATCATATTTTTTGTGACAGTAGAAAACATGTTGAATTATACATGTTGAATCATAATGCTCATTTTAAGGAAAGGAATCTATGTTACCACTTTAGGTGGAAGGTAGGTTGTCTGTCTTTTTCATGGACATTAATGTGAAGGAACTGACAAACTATGACCAATAAAAATTGAGTATTTGGTCAATATTTGTCAAAAATGAACTAAGTAATCCAGTTCCTTCAAAGAACAACAGTAGTTATTGCCAATGTTAAAACTGAACTTTTTCAATGAAAATTGGAATTTTGATAATCTTGTATCTGCAGTCATGAATGTGACAGCTTCTAAGCACTAAAGATTTATTTAATGAGATGAGTGATTTAATAATGAGCTCAATTCTTTTGAAGTTGTAAAATGAAATGTGCCAACATTCGGAAGATCTCTATAATGCAAACAACCAACATTTTCGAAATATCCAATTGCTTCATGTTCGAAAACAGGAATGACTAAATTATCCATTTTAGGCCAAAAATAGTAACACAAAATGAAAATTATGTTTTTATATTTCAAAGTCCATATTGAAATTTACTTTATTAAATCTTGGTTTAGAGTTTCAAAGAAGAATATCCATAGTTACCCAAAAGCCTATTCAAATGTCGTTCTCCTTTTCCAATAATTAATCAATATAAATTTGGGGTTTCTCATGGTGATATTATGTTCCCCAAAATATTGTGCACCCTAATAAACTCATCTGGGCTCAGAGAACAGAACAACCACTAAATACAGAGGCCAGAAAATGGTGGCACACACGCCTTTAATCCTAGCATTCCAGAGGCAGAGATCCGCCTGGATCTCTGTGAGTTCAAGGCTACACTGGAAACAGCCAGGTGTGGTAACAAGAGCCTTTAAACCCAGGAAGTGATGGCAGAAATCAGAACGTATTTAAGGCAGGACAAGAAACTAGAGCTGATTAAACTTTTAGGCTTTGAGCAACACAGTTCAGCTGAGATCCATTTGGATGAGGACTCAGAAGCTCCAGTCTGAGGAAACAGGCTCAGCTGAGCAACTGGCATGGTGAGGTGGCTGTGGCCTATTCTGCTTCTCTGATCTTCCAGCATTCACCCCAATACCCAGCTCCAGGTTTGATTTTATTATTAAGAACTGTTAAGATTCATGCTACAGTTTTTTCCTATATTTCACCAAAATTAAATACTGTAAAACATTGAATTCAGAAGCAGTTATGAGAATCCAGCCATCCATCTTCTATTAAACATTAAAGAGATTAGAAAAAATAAAACAATAAGTCCCTGGAACTTCAGGCATATAATTCCAAATATCACAGAGGTTGAGTCAGGAGGGCCACAAGTTCAAGGTATGCTGAGGTTATAAAGTAAATTCAAGGCCAGCCCAAGCAACTAAGTGAGATCCTATCTCAAAATATCTGATAATATAGCTAAGTGGTAGAGTACTTGCCTAACGTGAGTAAGACCCAAGATTCAATACTAAGTACCACAGAAACATAGTAAAATAAAATAGAAGCTGGTGAAAAGGGTCAATGGGTAAAGTTTATTCCCTGGCATCCACATGGTAGGAGAGAACCGACTCCTACCAGTTATGCTCTGACCTCCACATACATGCCATACATGTGCACGCACACACACACACACACACACACACACACACACACACACACACACATATGTATATGCTATAATTCTTGGCAACTTTGCACAAAATGTTTTATATAGTGTACTAATAGATAACAATGTTTTTTATTTTAAAATCAATTTTTGTTTCTTGACATAATCTCGTTGGGTTTCTCCATGATGTTTAAGAAGCTAAGGAGATGGACTCCTGGGAGGAAAATATTTAAGATCTACTAATCTACCACAATAACCACAATAGTATGGTACTAGCGCCAAAACAGGCATGAACACTGGGCATGGCTGTGAACAAAGCAAAATCGCTTACATTGTGAGAAAAGCTTTACCATCCTACAGGGAGCTAATATTCAGAACATACAAAGAACAAAAAGAAAAGGCAAGAAAAGAAAAGGCTTTGGGCTAGAGGGATAGCTGAGCAGTTAAGAGCACTTGCAAATCTTTTTTTTTTTGCTATTAAAAATAATTTATTGTTTGGTTAATAAAAAATTAATTCATGCTATTGTTCATGTTGTTAAAAATATCAAAGTGCTTTAGTCAGACAAACCATTTGGAATTATTTTTTTTAATTTTTATTATTAAGAAATTTTACATACCAACCACAGATCCCCCTTTCCTCCCTCCTCCCAGTTCCCAGCCTTCAACCCACCCCTCATTCCCACCTCCTCCAAGGCAAGGTTTCCCATGGGGAGTCAGCAGAGCCTGGTACATTCACTTGAGGCAGGTCCAAGCCTCTCCCCTGGCCTCAAGGCAGTACAAGGTGTCCCACCACAAGTAATGGGCTCCAAACAGCCAGCTCACACACCAGGAATAGATCCTGTTCCTACTGGCAGGGGGCCCCTTAGGAAGATCCAGCTACACAACTGTCTCACTTATGCAGAGGGCCTAGTCAGTCCCATGGGGGCTCCACAGCTATTGGTCCACAGTTCATGAGTTTCCACTAGTTTGGCTGGCCATCTCTGTATGTTTTCCCGTCATGATCTCGATGTCCCTTGTTCATAGAATCCCTCCTCTCTCTCATCAATTGGACTCCCAGAGCTCAGCCTTGTGCCTGGCCATGGATCTCTGCATCTGCTTCTATCAGTTAATGGATGAAGGCTCTATGATGACAGTTAGGGAATTCACTAATCTGATTACCAGGGTAAGCCAGTTCAGGCACCCTCTTCACTATTGTTAGTAGTTTAAGGTGGGGTCATTCTTATGGATTCCTAGGAACTTCCCTAGCATCCTGTTTCTTCCTATTCCATGATGTCAATGAAACAACACTAACAGAAATACACTAGAAGGCTCAAGGAAACTGAGATACAGTCGGGAAAGGCATTTTTGGGTCAAATGTTAGAGGACTGGATGGATTAATAAGAACTATACGTCTTTCCTAAAGCCAATTCAAAACCATTGAGTAAAGAAATAAAAGAGAGCAACAGAGAGTAGACGTAGAATAGATTGGTAAACTGGGACAGGAATTAGAAAGTTCTATTAGGAAGCAATTCACAATCCAAGACTGAGATTGTTCAAGTCTGACTAGAGGAAATAGAAGCCAAAGGGAATGAGCATAAGGGAGACATTGAAGAGTCACAGTTTGGTAAACAAGGCAATAGAGAAGCAGGAGAGAAGATTCCAAGCCTAAAAGGCTCACATGGTACAAATGCACAGAAATCACTTGGCCTGGATGGGATACATTTACTTACTCTACATCCTCCTAAATTTGGTGCCAGAAGGAAGAAGGCCTGAGTTTCCTGCCAGAGAGAAATTTTGTCTCTACTGGACAAGGTAGAGCAGAATACTGGTCTTCCCACTGGCCATTTCTTTGCAAGATGTCTGCTCCTTCTTATCACAGTGCAGTAAGACCTGAGTTTCTTTACAAGATGGAAGTTGCTCACTAGCAAGGCCACATCCAGCCTTCTCCCATCACTAAGCACTTCTGCTGCCTTCTCTCCAGGGCTTTCCAGTGGTTTCCAAGGTGTTTGGACGTAGCTTTTATTTTTAAGGCTGCTACCTCGCATGGTGGAACTCAGCTCTCTGACCTGTTACTTCATTGTCCTCACCTGCTTCCAATCTCCCCGTTGCTTTTCCAGGTTTGCTTAACTCTAACTTGTCCCATTTGGAGAGAAGGAACAGATACAGCCTTTATATAGGACTAAGTCCAATTCTGAAAAGTGGTTAGCCTTAATTAAAAAGAAAAGAAGCATCAATAAAAGAGAGGGCCTAGGGAAATTAATCAATAGCGAAGTATTTGTCAAGGAAGCATGTGGCTGACTGGCATTTCCCACATAAACCCTGGGCTGGGCATGGTGGTGCACTTATA
This sequence comes from Onychomys torridus, assembly GCF_903995425.1. Lineage (NCBI taxonomy): Eukaryota > Metazoa > Chordata > Mammalia > Rodentia > Cricetidae > Onychomys > Onychomys torridus. The sequence continues at coordinate 66,312,427 of NC_050466.1, read as the reverse complement.
ATCCCAGTGCTAGGGAAGAAGAGACAAATAGATACCTGGGGTTTGCTGGCCACAGAGCCTAGCCTAAACTGTGAGCACTGGGTACCAATGAAAGACCATGGCTCAGAAACAAAATGGAAGGCTCCTGAGGAACAACAGCAAAGGTTATTCTCTAGCATGCACACACACACACACACACACACACACACACACACACACGGGGGGGGGGGATGTAGAGGAAAACAAGAAGGAGAAGTTGATAGCACTAAAGATGAAAATATTCAGCCTGGAGAACAGGAGGGAGGGAGTCATGATGGTGATGAGATAATTATCTTCAGGTACAGAAAGGACTCTGCTAGAGAGAAGTCTGGTTGTCCTCCTATCTGTCCAAAGGCAGACCAAGGGCTTAGCTGCAGCATGGGAGATTTACATAAGATCAAAGAACTTCTTGAACAAATGTGAAAATGAGTTTCAGAGGTGTTTTGTGTAATTACCTTTTCCAGAGATGGCTAAAAATAGTGTAGCTTCTCAAAGCCGGAAGGCCAATAGGTATTCTGTGGACAAGCAGGAGGTAAGCTTTGCTTATCGCCCATTCCAAGTCTCCACCTTCTTCCTTTGTACATCCTTGGATCCCTATGGAAGAGCTCTTAACCCTTTTCAAGAGCAAGGCTTGGACAATTTCATATATATATATATATATATGCCATTGTCCCAGTGGCCACCATCACACTTATAGTAATATAATTTCAAAAGACATAGAGGCAATTTCTGACAAAATGATATCCTAGGCAGAGTCAAAATTGTTTCTTTAACTGAAGGGTTGCATGGCTGCTTTTTAATTAGGATGGATTAATGCAGGGTTTCTGTCTATAGGAACCTAAATTAAAAGGAAGGAAAAGCAATGAGGTTATTTGAGGGGGGAAATAGCCTCTTTGTCCTCTCCTTTCTAAATATAACTCTGAAAAAGAAGGAAATTTGAATAAAAATTTCTCATTCATTGTATATACTAATAATTTCTGTATCTAAAATCTCAACGATATCACTTGGCTTTCCAGAGGGTATAGGTTTCTGTATGTATATAATCATACGCATGCACAGATTATATATGACAGTACATATATGTACATCCCCTTTTTCAGTTACCACAATGTCATTAACAGAAGAGTAGTCGGGTAAATTAGCTATGCCCTCCCTCCATCCTCTGCTTCATTTGGCAAAAGCAAGAAGCTTGCACATTAGTGCATAAACTGACCTTTGTAATCCTCCACTGTAAAATGTGTCCTTGGATTTTCATCCTAAGAAGCAAGAGGAAGCAACTGGAAAGTTTCAGTTTTTCTCTTTTTGTCACAGCACTATCCCTTGATGTATGCAATTGTAGTAAGACATTAAAGAGGGAAAGATGGAAAGAAAACTGAATGTTTTTCATCATCAAAATGAAGATCCCTATCATCTTTTAGTAAAAAATGACCACGTCCATATATCAATTCCAGATCCAACAATTACCAACTCTTGTCTGAACAATTCTGTCTAAATGATTCTCACATCTGTCCTCACTTGTCTCTCTCAAAACTGTCAGTAAATCCTATCTCCTAAGTGTTACTGCAATGGCCTCCTATTTGAACCCACAGCCTTTAGACTCATCTCTCTCCAAATGTGCTCACACTACCATCAGCTAAGTGCTGATTAAGCAGAAACTAAATCATGTCAACAATTCAATTGAAATTACTCAGTTGTTCACAGACGCCTAAAAGAACGAAGCAAGGTTCAGCACTGTGACACTCGATAGCTAGTTAGAAATGAGCAGATTCATAGATCACTGAAGCTTGGTCCTTCCTTCCTAATCCGTTTTGGGCCCCATCCCCCTGGGTCAAGGATAACACATTAATTTAAAGAAGGGGAAGTATCTCACTTGCCCCTTCTTACAACTTCAAATGCCATGTGAAAGGAGGGAAGAGGCATCCCAGTTGCTCCTGCTTAAGATTTAAAATACCACACAAAAGAGAGGAAAGTAGAGCGACTAGGGGTTTCTTGATGCCTACCACGGGAAAACTGGAAGCCAGGGCAATGGCTAAGCTGCTAAAAGAGCTAGCTTGACCAGTGCAATAACCTGGCCAGAGTTCAATCCCTGCAACCCAGGCACACATGCCAGGTAAAGTGACATTCATCTCCCATCCTAGCACTCCTGCATCAAGGTGAGACGTGAGATAATTGGCCAGAAGCTCTCAGGCCAGCTAGCCTAAGGTATGCAGCATAGCATAAGCAGAAACAAGGAAAAGCCTGCTACAACACAGTGGAAAATGAGAACCAGCTGTCCTATTACCTCTACCTACCTACACACAAACACACACACACACACACACACACACACACGAAACAATTTTTAAAGATTTAGTTTTATTCTATGTGTATTAGTGTCTGCCTGGATAAACATATGTAGATCACATGTATGTCTGGTACCTGTAAAGGGCAGGAGACATCACATGCCCTGACACTGAAGTTACAGATGGTTGTGAGCAAGCATGTGGGTGTTGGAAACTGAACCTCAGTCCTATGCATGACTGGCAATACTCTTAACTGCCAAGCCACCTAGTCAATCTCATAATTTTAAAAAGAGAAAGCTAGTTCCTCCTGGTAAATATGATTATTTTCTTTTAAACCTGCTTTGTTACATGATTTTGATCAGAAGAACAGTCATATCTTTGACCCTAGGTACAGACATGAGACTCTAAACTGAAAAGTTCCTAAGATTATTATCTAACCATGGGAGGATTTCTGGTAAAGAACAAAGCCATATTATTGTCTCCTTCCTTAAGAGTTCATCCAAATGAGCCTGCCAGGTGCCCAAAGAAGAAAGTACCCCTCAGGAAAGCTATCTGTTATAGAGATCTTGGGAAACCAGGACGAAGCCTAACTAAACATGTTGGCCAGCATAGGGATCTCTCTGAAAGTACCCTACCCTGGAGAGTGTTTTCCACCTTTACAATAAATGGCCCTTTGGGTCATGGCCCACTCTCAGCCTTTGAGAGTATCTCACTTCATTCTTTAATAGGCCAGACTGACTTCCACACTGCACTCATCTGAAGTCATTTCACAGGAATTACAAAGACCAAGGAACTGAGAGGCCAGAGTGCAACCCCAGCAACAACGCCACTTCAGGACCATTCCCTTCAGGCCTCTGCCCAAGTCTCTTCCTCATCACTAACAGCTCCTCAGCCACTCTTCAAACTTGCAGTTCAAATGCCCAGTGCAGTTATTTTGGGTTTTGTTGTTTTCTCAGCTATACTTCTGGGCTTTCTGCAAGGCTGGACTGTCTGCCCACACTGTCAGATCTCTACTTGCTTTCCCTGCTGTCTACAATGCATGCCAGAGAACTCTGCTCTAGCGATTCAAGAGGCTGAGTATTGGAGTACTTGTTTAATACAGACAAAGTCCCAGGGTTCCATCCCAGCAGCACAAAAACAAACAAAACACTAAGGTTCCATCTCATGCTTTACAGGAAGACCAGGACCTCACACCAAGTCTAGTTGTTTACCTGCTTTTCTTCGACAAGTATGAGACTGCCTAAGAATATCAACAAAGACCTCAAAAGAGAGGAGACATATTTTTTAAAGAATTCAATACTCAGTACTTCCTTTTTAAATATCCAAGTAGTTATTATTTAGAACAAAAATCAGAAATTACTTGGAATTTGTGTTTCTGTTCATTTTAAAACATTTATTGGTAAAATATAGTATAGAGCAACTATTTCTTCCTGGCTTGACATGACAACCACCATCATAAAACAGAGTTGGTATGTTAATCTATAGAACTTTACCATTCAGTCACGGCACCAAAATAAACAGAAGAGTACAGTGGATGGCTAAGGCAATGGTAAAGGTAATGAGACTCTTAAGAACCCCTAGTAAAAGGGGTGGAACCCAAGACTCCAGTCATCATTCTCTCGTGCCCCAACTGCCCATAGTCTTGCTATATAGGAAGTGGAAGGTGGAAATTTTTCAATGATGCTGGTTTCCTTGAGTCAGATACCCTGGAGGTGGGACTTCCAGGTAGATAATTGCCTTTAAGTTTTCCATGCTCTTGTGAGTAGCCATGACATTGCTTCACCAATGTGTACCTGGATGGAATCCTTTCTTTGGTCTACCAGTGCCCCTTTTGCTTGGGGTAAGTAGATACATTTCTTTACAGCACCCCAGGAAATGTCATGCAGTACATATTCTTACATGTCATTAGGATCATAAAGTATGTTCTGTTGTTTTGTTTGTGTTTGTGAGAAACCTAGTGCTGCAAGCAGCTGTAATTTGTTCATTATTACACATTTCTTACTTATTGCTTGCTCTCATACTGCATTTGGAAACTTCCCAATTGTAGACTCTTACAAAAGGTGCTTCTAAGTTTTTGACAAGCAGAGTTGTGCATTTCATTCGGGCGTATACTAGGTTGAGCGATATAAATTTTCCATATTCAACATTTTGTCTACTAAAATGGCAATTTACTACCTTGGAATGGAATGACTGGATTGTAGGATAGATATATATTCATCTTGGGGAGATAGTGCCAAATATGTTGCTGGGTTCTCTTTCTGGTCTCATAAGCTCTGTCAAATGAATCCAAACAAGTTACAAAGTGTAATGTTGAAGATATACTTTATTATATAACACCATGTGGCATTTTCAAGAGTTAAAGTAGGCAGCAATCAAAGGGGTCATTGTAAAGAGAAAACACTCTCATGGGGTGAGCATAGACAATGGCCAGAGAAATCATTGTGCTGACATACATTATACTATTTTTCTCAAAAGCCTGAGAACAGACAGATTTCACATTCAGGTGACTGACAGGCCCATTTTTCTTTTAAAGAATCTCTCTGTCTCTGTCTGTCTCTGTATGTGTGTGTGAGAGAATGAATGAATGAATGAATGAATGAACCCTCAGAGGCCAGAAGAGGGCATCAGACACCCTGGAGCTGGAGTTATAGGTAGTTGTGAGCCACCCAACGTGGGCAGTGGGAACCGTATTTTGGTCCTCTATAAGAGCAGCAAACCTTTTTTTATTTTTTTTTAAACCTTCTTAATCACTGATCACTGAGCTATTTATCCAGCCACTGGATTCACCTTTAAGGAAGGAGAAAATTGTATGTCTTTGTTCTTGACCAGAAAGCCTCCTGCTATGTAGCAATGTTATGATCTTCTTTGGCAGTACAGAAAGTCATATTTCAATCCATAACCAGAAATACAACTCAGATCTCTTTGTTTTGACCAAAAGTCATATCACAGAACAGATTTTCACTTTCACAATTTGTGTTACCAGGAACACAGGAGGAAGGGCTCAAAGCTGATGTTGAGGGAGGAGCCAATCCTCAATGACCTTCAAGCCTGATAATGTAAGTACTCACCTAACAAAACGGTTTACCAAGTTACTATACCAGTTGTATTTCCACCTTTAATAGATGAGAATTGTGTTTGTCTAACTCACTTTTTATTGCTGTCCTTCTGGGAAGGAAGGTGAGTATAACTAAATCACATGGTGGCCATCTTTTGTACTTCTTTAAAGGCTAGTGAAGCCGAGTACATTTCACATCTTCATAATTTACATATCTTCTATAGAGAATCTTAAGTCATCTGCCCAGCTTTCTATTGGTTCGCTGCCTCATTCATTTTTATTACTATTTTGATTTCACAGCCGAAGGCAATATAATTCTTTCATTGCTTAGCTCTATAAATATTTTGATTCAGTTCTATCCCCAAAGAAACCCTGTGTTTGACTCTATTCAATTATATATTACAATACTGAAGTTTTATTTACATATCTTCTCTGGATTATGAAGTAATTTTGGGGTTGTTAAATAATTGAGAACTAGAAAAATAAATTAATCATTGCACTCATAACTCCAGTTTAATATCCACAAGTGATCAATAAATATTTGTCCGGTTTACTAGAATACATGTTACATTATATTCTTCCTAAATTTGTGTGATCCCTTTTGTATTCATTTGTATGAAGCTTATCCCAGCATTGTTAAGTGGTGTGAAGCAGAACACTCTGCTCCTGCCCCCCTACATTACACAGGAATAAGAGTAGTCACAAATGTACAAAGGCAAAGACCAGACAGAGGTAGAACTTTTCTCTGACTATAAGTGAATATAAAGTATAAGCAATAAATGTAATCTACAAGGAAAAAACCCTAAGATCCTTTTTGTATCTTAATACTGTAAAGGGCAAAGGACATTGATATAGAATTTACATCAGAGGGATAAGAACTAATAAAGCTAATTAGTAAAATTAACCTGCCACATTCTTATACATGTACTAGAGACAAATGTTAGTAAAAATGAAACCAATGATCTTCAAGGTTGTATAACTGTGGTGCCTTCTGTTGTCCTTAACTGCATTTTACAGGGATGTTGTTGATTTATGCATCTGAATCTCCATGATATTTTCACTCGCCTGTAGAAAGGATCTATTATTTCTGGTTTAGTCTATTATAAGACAGGTTTCTTCATACACACAATTGTTTTTATTTTCAGTATTCTCTCTCTGTGTCTCTCTGTCTCTCTCTGTCTCTCTCTCTCTGTCTCTCTCTCTGTCTCTCTCTCTCTCTCTCTGTCTCTCTCTCTCTGTCTCTCTCTCTGTGTCTGTGTGTGTGTGTGTCCGTGTGCACGCATATGTGGAGGGGTATGGTGTACTGTGGTGTGGGTATGTGTATGTGTCTTGCTGGGGATGGAACCCTGGACCTTCCACATGACAGACCATTTGGTTACAACCTCAGCCCAATACACTTTTACCAGGATGCAATTTTTAGTACATTAAAGAATAGGCATGCCTCCTTTGATCAGGTAACTTAATTCTTAAATATTTATTCTAAGAAAAGAAGAAGAAAGGGGGGATCCTATACATTAAGATATTTATCTCTATATTATGGTAGTGGAAAAATGAAATCAAGAATTTCTAACAATAAAAAATTAATTGTAACATCAACATAGTGGCACAAGCCTTGAATACCAGAACTGGGAAGGTCAAGGCAGGCAGATCTCTGTGAGTTCAAGGCCAGCCTAGTCTACATAGCACGTTCCAGGCCAACCGAGGCTACATAGTAATACTCTGTTTCAAAAAATAAAAAATAATTAAGTGTATAAATTATTTTATACAAATTCATAAGAGTATTATGTTTCCATTATAAATAGAAAATCATGATGTACAGACCAATTTGATAATAAATGTGTAAAATTATATTGTACTCTGGATAAAATTGTCCCACATAGATGGGTAGAATATCATTGAAAAAGCAAATATGAAAATCCTGGAAATTTTATAGTGGCAAGATTATGAAGGCAATTCTTTAACATTGTTCTTGTTCATTGAGTTATTTCCTCCCCCTCCTTGTATACAGCCAGCATCATTTCTTACAAGGATGATGACAACCACCTCACACCTAGTCTTTAGACTTCTTCCATGGTTTATCCACACTCAGTCTTCATCACAGCTAGAATCATTCTGAAAATAATGAGTCAACATTGTCACTTTTCGCTCAAAACTGTCCAATAGCTTTCCCATCTCATATGGAATAGAAGTCTGAATGACTGTGAATGGGCTGCACACTCACTTCCCTCTTAACATCATCTCATGTTTAACTTTTCTGGATCCTCTGTACCACCCTTAGTAGACTTGCTCCAATGCAAATGACATAGGGCCATTTCCACTCCCACATCTTTATATTGAATCCTTCCTCCACCTTGAAAGCTCTTCTTGAAAGGATGTCTTTGTTCCAATAGCTTCCTGTCCATTCTGTTTACATTTCTAATACCCCGACCTCCATATAGTCTAACTCCCTCCCCCTGTCTCCTATGACAGTTATAAAAATCTATTGAATCGTATGTTTACTTGCTCTACAAGGATAAGGCCTTTTAACTGCTTTGTCTCTCACAAGGTCCTCAGCAGCACCTAAATATTATGAGGCACCTAGAAATGATCCATATTTATTATTTTAGTGAAAAAATAAATTGACTCAACATATTTTCAAGGAACTTTAACGTCTTAGATACTGTTCCAAGTGCTAGAAATAATAGTAGCAAATAAGACGAAGTACCCACTTCATGAAACTTACAAGACAGTGGAGGAATACAAACAATAGGAAGGAAGAGAGAGGGGAGGGAAGATAGGAGACAAGGGATAAAGGGCAAACAGACAAGAGGGAGAAGAGGAAGGGAGAGGGAAAAAGGAACATTACTAACTGTGGTCAGATCCAGGAACGTACAAACCAAGCAAAGTGACAGACTTTATAGTTACGGGCCTTGGAATGAACAGAGTCACATTAAAAGAAAGTTTCAGGCAAAGCAGCAAAATCTGAGGCTAAGGAGGCAGAAGGCTTCATAATGCTAGAGAGGCAGAGAGAGGCCCCGTGGAGTTCGAAGTGATGGCTGAAGAGGAGAGCCAGGCTAAAGGGCCTCAAGGTCATGCGAAATTGAGTTTTATTGTAAACTGAATGAAAAGAACACTGCAGAGTTTTGGGGTAAAGACATGACAATACCATTATAATAATTTTGTTTGTCAAGTCCTGGATCAATCATATGAAATAGAGCCACTCACACCATGACTCATACGTTGTGAGCAGACACTAAATGATGGCTCTTTCCCCTTACTCTTAATAAACATACCTTCATACACATCACCAGTGCTCCAGGTTGAAGGGACTGATTATATTATTACTATGGTTTGTGGAATAATTTTAATATGCTGAATGCCTTAAAATGGTTTTCAATCCAATGATTACAATAAAGTAGACAAGCTGAGTGTTCACTTTTAAAGAACTATTTGTGCCTAAAAAGACTTTTGATTGATTTCCTCCCAGCAAGCTCTGTGCATTAACTCAAACTCAATCTGCACCGTAGTCTGTGTATGCAGACAAATGAGAGTTGAAATGTGAATCTCTGAGGATGGAGCTTGCCCCTTGTTGATAAGTAAAAATTTCCCCCAGAGCATCCATGACAAATCTACTCTAGCGTTCCCCTACGTGTACCCCATGTAGCTGTGGAAGGTGGACAGATTTATTCCCTTCTTCTAAAGTGAATTCTCCACAGGAGAAGGGACAAAAATGTTTATTCATGTGTTTATTAAAATAACCAAAAAAGTTATCATCTATATATCTATTTATAATACAATATTCATCAATTTTAAAAAAATCTTTAAACTCTAAGAGATGGTGTTGAATAAAAGCAACCATTCAGAATAGAATGTTTCCTTTAGAATCAATTTTTTCAAAAATGTAAACGTACAGTGAAATGTAGGGGACAAATGCAGATCTACTCTCCTTCCTACAAAAAGGTTATGTATTTGTGTGTGTGTGTATGGGAGAGAGAGAGAATTTTTAGAATAAAATGTAGGCCCCACATGGACAAATAATGAAGCCCATACTAGGAGAAAACTGTTATGTCTGGAAAACACCAGAAGGCCTTCGAATTTGGAAACTTTAGTTAACAGTCACTATCAGAATGCTTGATAGGATTAAACGAGGTTATGGCCTTAAAGCTCCTCAAATACCCTCAGGCAGCATTGCAAATGTTTTGTTCTCTGAAAAAATGAGCTGGAGACAGTGTGAACATGTGAGATCATAGGGCTGGATGCAGGAAGATTTGAGGAAGTCTAGGAACTGCATTGATGGTGAAGGGACACAAGACCACTCAAGCATGTGGCTCTGGCAGGCCCTGCCCTTCTCCCCCATTCCCTTTGCCTTACTAAAAACTGTTAGATTACATTCCTTATTTGTCCACTTCCTCCTCCTGAGGCTGATGATCAAGGTCCAGCTATCAAAGTATTACATTGAGCAATCAAAACCTCCTTTTAGTTCACCTAATTAGCATGCCCAGTTAAAATTAAACACCTCATTCTAACATGTACCTTTGAAAACTGACATTGACCAATGTGCCACATCTGTCTCCTCTCTATCCAGAAGCAGTCCTTTGTCCCTCCGGAACAAATACCTCTTTTTTCCCTCTCCTTTGTTTCCTTCCCCTTCTCCCTCAACTGCTACCCCCTGTCTTTGTCTCTTAAATAAATCTCTACTGTGCTGAGTACTTGGTCTTGTGGGTCGATACTTTTCCTATCTTTGAGGTGATACTCCAACTGGGAAAACCAGGTTGTTTATTCAGGGAAGCAATTCAAAAATGAATTCAAACCCAGAACTGCTCCTTGCCAGCTGAAGGCAGATGAGCATGTAAGCATGTCATTAACCTCACCAAGTATTTCCTTACCTGTAAAATGGGGGTTGGTAGTGGGTAACTAAGTTGTTGTAATAATTACATAAGATAATATAATTAAGGCACTTAGTTTAAATCCAACATGTGGTACATTCTCAATAAACAGTAGCAGGTAATATCAGGGTGGAGCACCTTCTGAATTTCTTTTGGAAGGACTCAAGGTGAAAACTACCATCAAATATAAATTCCTATAAACTGACTCCATTATTTTCTAACAATACTATAGAAGCATAACCTATAATCTTCAGTAAGTCACACAATCATGTTTGTGAACATCCCCCAATGTCCAATACAATATTAGAGAATAGGCTCTGGAATCAGAAAAAAAAACTGACTATTTTTGGCTCCTCCAATGGCTAATATAGTCTTAGCAAGTCCCAGAAGTATCCTTTATCTGTGCAGTGAGAATATTAACTATCAACATGATTGGTGTGAAAATTGGCTATAATGGAGGCCCTAGCAGAGTACCTTAGATATAATGTGAGTCAACAAACAGATGCTATTTTCATTATGATTACTAGGTTTAAAAAATCATTAACAAATGCCTATTGAAAATGTGCTCAATTTGAAAATAAGTATGCTCTGGGATGGTTTTGTTATATATCAGATGCCATGGGGATTTAATAGTTGTCTCTTATCTATGTCCTGATTCCATTTGCCTCCAAAACAGTTTGGACATTAACACAATACACTTTCTAAATGATATCCTGGGCTTTTCTTTTTCTCAGGGTATTTGCTGACATTTTAGTCAAATTGCACTGTACATGATATGCAACATTCTAGATAATTTTAATTATGAATTCTTTTTTCAGTGTTTCATATAGCTTAAGCCAGTGGTTCTCAACATTCCTAATGCTGTGGCCCTTTAATACAGTTCCTCATGTTGTGGTGACCCCCAACCATAACATTATTTTCATTGCTACTTCATAACTGTAATTTTGCTACTATTATAAATCATAATGTAAATATATGTGTTTTCTAATGGTATTAGGCAACCACTGTGAAATGGTGATTTGACACCCTCCAAAAAGGGTCATGACTCACAGGTTCAGAACCTCTAGTCTAAGTTGTCCTTAAATTCACTATGCAGCCAAGGATAATGTTGAACTTCTGATCCCTGTCTCTAGCTCCTTAGTGAGTACTGGAATTACAGGCATTCACTACCACACCCAACTTATGCACTACTGGGGACTGAACCCAGGACTTCATGAATGCTATCAAGCATTCTACCAACTGACCCACATCTCGGGCCACCAAATTGAGGATTTTTACCTAACTGTTTGGTTCTTTCTCTGTAAAAACAGAATCTCAATTCAGAATTGAGTAGAAAACAACATTTTTGGCCTATACCTTCCTTTCTAGAACACACTTCAGGGGCAGAATCATAAAACCAAAATAAGCTGAGTAGCATTTTTCATCTCATAATAGATAAATGAAAATTATTTTTACATAGGTTTTCTTAAAATACTAGAAAATACTGTAGTCTTCCAGCAATATTTTCATAGTATATTTTCCTTTCTCAATGGGATATCCTCTAAAAGCTTAGAACATACCTGTAAATCTATGGCTTAGCCAGATTCTTATATTCAGTTACCTTCTTAATTGATCCAATTAAGAAAACAAAGTACATGTTTAAATTAGACATGTATCTAAACCATTTAGGAATGATTAAAATTATAGATCAGGCTTTCTTTCTCTGATCAGAAGTTATTGTAATGCTTCTATGGTGCTTAGTTCCCAGCTCACTTTGGTATGTTAGTAAAGCACAGCATTGTCAGATCACAGGGAGTATCTCATTTTCCTTTTCATATCTCCTATTCTAAAGGGGATTAAATTATCCAATTAAGCTGTTAATTAAAAAGACTCCTACAGAAGAAACTGCAGGCTACCAATAGCATTTTTAATTTTCATTGTGCTGTGTTCAAAAGCAATTTTCTAAATTCAGAAGAGTTCAAAGGTACTGCCCTAGATTTCACTTCTGAAGGTACCTGATAGTAGCTGAGAGTCCAACCCACTTCCTCCTCTTTCTGGGCACATGGCCGGACTACATGATGCATCCACCCCAAAGATTGGCTTCAGCCACATGACTGAGTTTTATCCAATGGAATAGAAACAGAAGTAATGTAAACCATTCTCCAGGGCCAGAACAAATCTTCCATTTAATATTTTCCATGGCTATTTTCTTCCTATCAGCCTCTTGCTTATGAGCATGTATTGAATCATGTCTTGAAAATTGTACAATTACAGTATTGAAGGAACCTGGGTTGCCAAATCACCAAATGGAGGAGAGAAGTTCAATGGTCATTAATCTCCATTATGCATGTGATGAAAACAAAATAAACTGAAGTTGAGCTAAGCCTTTAAGATTGTCTGTTGCTATAACTAGTGTGGCTTTAATCACTAAAGAAATCAGGTAAATTGGAAAGGCATGAAAAAATATCTTAAACCTAACTAAACTCATCAGACTCCTTCAGATTTTGATGAGGTATACTTAGCTATGTACCTGAAAAATCTAAGCAAATTCAGGACTTCTTGAGTCTCTTGAAATCTAAGTTACATAAAACATGGTAAAGGAGATTCTGTGCCTCTTGCCTCTGTCTGCCCTCCTTCTTGCCCACAACCTAGAGATCATTCTGGGATAAACTATCATTTATAGTCATCTTTCCTTCCTTCAAACATGGTCTTCTGCCTAGGCTCAGTGTGCTGGGCTCTGCTGACTCCCCATGAGAGACCTCAATTTGGGGGATGTGAGGATGCGGGGTGGCTTAGGAAAGAGGGCTAGGGGTGGGAGGAGGGAGGAGGGGGGATCTGTGGATAGTATGTGGAATGAGTAGAAAATTTCTTAATAAAGAAAAATGAAAATGAAAAAAAAACATGGTCTTACATTGTCTCCTCCACCCCCCCATGTGTGTGGTGTGTGTGTGTGTGTGTGTGTGTGTGTGTGTGTGTGTGTGTGTGGTCTGTCTGTCTCTCTGTATCATTCTCTCTCTCTCTCTCTCTCTCTCTCTCTCTCTCTCTCTCTCTCTCTCTCTCTCATTTGGTGGATCAGTTCACAAATTAGAAACTCAGAAACTTAAGTGAACTCCCCAATAGAGGGCCCACCAGGCTATATACAACCCACCACTTATTACCCACTAAATCTAGAGCATCTCACTTCTACATCCTATGCATGATGTCATGACACAGTTGATTGACTTAGGACCCTGTAGACCATAACTTTACATATACATGCTAGGAATTTATTTAAGATAATTAATGGAAGACCTGGTGGTGGTGGCGCACGCCTTTAATCCCAGCACTCGGGAGGAAGAGGCAGGCAGATGTCTGTGAGTTTGGGGTCAGCCTGGTCTACAGACCAAGATCCAGGACAGGCACCAAAACTACACAGAGAAACTCTGTCTCGACAAAAAAAAAAAAAAAAAAAAGATGATAAGATGATTAATGGGAAACTCTATTTGCATTCTCAGCCAAATCCCAACAGGTTCCACTGAACTGTATGATATACCTTTAGATTAGTTTGGATTCAGGAAAAGTGGTCAACCTTTCAGATTCCTGTACCACTGTCTCAGGGTCACCAGAAAAAATTACAGTTCACTGAAAGTGGACTGGACAAAGAAGCCCCAAGTACAGGAAGGTATGTATCTAGAGAGTCATAGCCAACTAGAAACAAAAGTACACAGAAGGTAAGTAAGGCCTTCTTGTCAAAGGAATTTGCTAGGATCTTGACAGAGGGTGGACTGAAAAAGTCTACCATAGGAAAGTTGAATAATTTTTACCTGTGTCCCAAACCATACCCCAAGGTACTTACATATCATCAGATGCTATTCAGTAGTACAGTTATAACCATTTACAATACACATATCCCCTGTTAAACCAGACAGCCCATTGAAGCCAGAGACTGTATGTTATCCACTTGAATATAGCTGGCTTAGTGATTTCAATAGAATGGATACTCTGTTACCATGTGCTGAATGAATGGCTACAAATTGCCTGCATTATTAAAGCACTGTGACAGCACATAGAGATTCTTTGCTTTGATAGCAATGGTCTTGTGCATTGCCACTTTTGTGTGACCAGCACTACCTCAGAGGTCTCTCTTTCCCTCAGCAGGAATATTACTGGAAAGGAAATAAACTACATCTGCTGACTTATATCCTAGAAGGAATGTAATGACCATCTCTCATTGTCTACAGAGAAAGTCACTACATTCAAGTCCTACATTGCCAAAGCAAGAAATATAGGTAGTTGCAGTGGTTTGTATAGTTTTCTAGCAAATATCTTTTAAAGCAGACCTGAATATCCACATACATAATAGTAATGATTTGCAAAAAGGAGGGCAACAGAAAACCTTTAACCAATGTTTTAATGATGATTCTCATTGTTTCACAAAAGAAAAAAATTACAACCACTAGTCCGCTAGTGACCACATAGATTTGATCTTTAAATGCACAATCTGAAAACATCTTTTTTCAAAACAATAGGGTAGTGCCATTGCGGATAAGGATGTTACTCTATGAAACAATCATGTATTCTTCCATATTTTAAGATGCAACTGAGACATTATGTTCAAAATATCCAAAGTGGTGGCTACCAAATACTAAGCAATTTTAGAAATACTGGTTGAATAAACATATTAAGAAAGATAATAATCTAAGAGACACAAGTTAATCCAAAGGTCAGAATCTCAAAGCACAAAGGCTATCTGTCCAAGCTGTGAGATATTTGACAAGCAATTTTAAGCCTTCCCATTTCTCTGGCATGAGCACCATCTCTCTGGCAAGCCATAGTTCTTAGTTTCTTCTTAGCGATGCTCCAGGGCTAAATAAGAGAAAATTTATGGGCTATGCTTTAAGCTCCATTGAGGTAAGGCACTAAATAAGCTTGAGGATAATTTATGAATTCTGAGCTTGCATCTGTCAGTCATGTCCAAATCCATCTCATAAATGGGGGCGGGGTGGAAATTGGAGACCTATGCTGAACACTTGATGAAAAGCTCAGCAAACTTTGGACAATGGCAGTAAGGCCAAACAACATAGCTTTCAATATACAGGTTCCTTGACTCACACAAGAGAATATCCCACACATAAAAAAATAAAACCTCCTTCAAATACTCAGTTAATAGTCCACTTGCAGAACAGCTGCTATATGACTCAGAGCAGTGTGTTGTTGCAGCCCTAGCCTTAGATCCAATACTTAATTTCCTTTTGATTTACCATAATTATTTTTAAGCCTTTGTGGCTTCCCTCTGGTGGACATGTTTAACAAGAAGAACCAAATTCTGTCTTGTTTTCCTTAGGCCAGCTCTCCTGCTTTTCTTCCATCCCTCAGGTATGTATGTCTGACCACTTAATTCGTGTCTATTTCTTTAAGAAATCAGTCTCACAAAGAAGAACAATCCTGTAATTTGGAGGGTTAAACAGAACCATTTGTAGAAAATGTGTGTGGCTACCAGAAGTGATGCTGTATCTCTTGATAAACTAAGTTACACCAAGTTACTTAGTCCTGCCGCCCAGAAACTGGGAGAGCTCCAACTAATCACTAGCCTGTTGTCCTTAACCAACAAATGCCAATACAATTTCAAAAGTCATAATTCTATAGTTTTATCAAACACTCTCTCTGACCTGCAGGAATGTGTTTCTTTGGAATTTTTAAAAAGGAAATCTAGAAGTAATGCACTATTTATATAATCATGACAAACTTCAGCTATTCATAAGTGTCCAAGTACAGGAATAAAATGAGGATTATCAAATCAGAATGCTTACACCAGAGAAAAAGCACATATACTTCTAACACCTGAAATAATACTGTTTGTTTTTAGAAATACAAATCAAGGTCACATTAAACCATGGTTAAGAGCAGGAAAAGGCTACTGCCCTTCAGAAGTGTATCCATTCAGAGAGGAGGAAGTCAAGGGGAAAATCACTCTCCTCAGACTAATGCAGTGTAATTGTTTTCCTCGTGATGGTGCCCTTCCATTTTTTTTCCCTTCGGAAGTTCCCATGGTTACAAAAGGACGTGGCTCACACTTACACTTTTTTTTCAAAAGGATGACAAGTCACAAGGATACAAAATGACCTCCTGTGGTTCATCTGAATTTGTCATTTTGCTTTTGAAATATTTCTGTTGGCCCACTTAACCCAGTACCCCATGTACAATGAATAATGTGATGGGGGTAGGGAAGTGCCTATACTAAATAAAAAAAATAAAAATAAACAAAGTAGCCACTGGAATGCCATTACAGCTTTATCCTACACACACTCTTAAATGTGATAACAATTTTGTCCTACATGCATACACACTAAGTTAATTAATTAACACTAAAAGTACTGATTAAAACAATAATGCTCTAAGGATCAAAACACGGTACTGCTTTTTTAAAAAAAATAAACCCTTCATACGAGTTAAAAAGTAAATTTGTGTCCCTTAGATCTAGGAAGGATTTTTTAAATTGGATTCTTTCTAGAAGTTTTTGAAAGGGATTTTCTTTTACAGAGATGAAACATTAAGTGGGCTGAGATGGAAGAGCGTTTTCTCCCTCCTCAGTGTGGTGTTTATATAGCTATACTAAAGGGAAATGAAAACCATATATGTTCCTGACATGGAAACAGAATATTCTTTTCTCAATGTCTGCTAAGTTCAGAGTTGGGAGATACACCTGAGCATGCCAAAACAAAACAGGAACTGCTCCATAACTGGTAACCACCAAACAGATGGAGCTTCATAGGGACTAGATCAACATCTGGAGGGTTCATTTCCTAGAACCTTTGCTGTTATGTGGCTAGTTTTGGTGTTATTTTTTAATATTTCTGGCAGTTAATGATCCATCCCTTCCCCCCTATTTTATAAATTCCAAATCTTTTGCCTAATGGACTGTATGCAATCTTTGTTCATGCTGACTTAAATGGTTAGTTACATTGGATATAAGTTCTGAGATAACAATTTTCCAAAACTGAAGAGAAAAACTTTATCAGAAATTATAAACAGAGATCCAACAAATTTCTAATTTAACTACCTTTAGAAGTAAGAAATACTACATATTGACTGCACACCACAGAGCATACATCTTCATCAGTGAGGGTGACAATTTTCATAGACTGATCCTTTCTATGGATACACTCTACTCAGGTCCCCTGCAAAGCTATAGATCGAAATTCTATGTACCACCTAGCTGTGGCTAACCAAAACAGACAATGGGGATGCCAGTTTAACCAAGTAGCTTTGACATTTGTTTTCATTGGTTTGGCTTTCTAATGAAATATATTTGGTTCAGTTTTTGAATTCTTTTATAAGCCCATGGACTTTGAACAGATACTGTTTAGATCCAAGCAAGTCATCTACCCAAATTATGAAAATGCGTTAAAAATGAAAGTCCTCAGTGAAATAAAGGCAGAAAGCAGTGGGGGCTCAGTACATCAGAGCCACCTCTACTGGCACTCCTCAGCTCTGTCAGGACTGTAGAAACCAGCACTCCAGCTACCAGAGTCGACAGGAATTCACGCCTCTGTTCATGGTGGAATTCTTTGGACAGTTAAAAGCTTTCTGAAATTCTTCAAAGTTGCTAATGGCACCATTGACCCTGAAAATGAGAGATGACAAAAGTACATTGTCACTCAATTCATACACATCCACGGGTTCTGGATAAAACAGTCTGTTGGCTACAAAAAGACATTTGCATGCATTTAATCTGTTTACAAGGAAGATAGCTAAAGCTCGGATAATTAAGAAATTAATGTCATTGAGAATGAAAAACAACATTTCCCTAAAGCCTGGCCAGGATGCCTAGTACTCTTCCAAGTCTTCAAATTCCTACATAACTGTATCATCTCCAAGATTTCTTTTTTCTAATTTCAAAAAATTTACTTTTGGCAAGTGTTAAAGATAGAATATAGCTGATAGTAAGTATACTCTGTAAATTATTAGCCAAAAAACCCCAACATTTCAGGCAACTAGTTAGTAAAATGAAATTAATTTCTATCACTTATATAGCTGGCACAGAGGGCACAAATCATAAATATAGAAAGCACTATTCTTTTTACAGATGTGTTTGTTACTACTATTCAGGGATCAAGGAAAGGTATCTCAAGCACTCTAAAAACTACTGTATTGTTTAGTACCACAGCACTACCTGTGTTTGAACTTGATATGAATGGAATGTCCACTGCATACAACTTTGTCTTTGGCTCTTTCTCTCTCAGTACAATATTATAAAAGCCATCCCTCTTGCTGCATTTCCAATTAGTTTTTAACAATGCATTCAAGGTACCAAAATACTTTCTCTAAATTCTTACTAATTTGGAGATTCACATCTACCTAGTATCTGGTTAAGAATCAACCAATAGAATCTGTTACAGATGAGTCATTCTGCCCTGGGATTAAGCTTCAGAATCTGGTACATGCACAGATTCCTGACTGAAATGGAGACTACAGATTCCTACTCAACACTTTGATTGTACCTGTCTTTTGGAAGTGGTATTTTCATTGTATAATGTTTCTCTACACTCAAAATCTATACTTAACTGCAGATATCAGTAAGAAGTCAGGCAAAAACCTCCCCCTCATCAATTTCTTACTCAACTGAACATTTAAAGGGTTTAATAAATTTAACTCAGCATTCTATTTCTTCCCTAATGACTTTGTTACCTCTGGGCATTTGAATAAATGCAACAGCCTTTATCCAACAAATCCCCATAATCTCTTGGGTTTAGTTGGGATGTATTGGTAGGGATGCATATATCATGGGGTGATTCACATTAGGCAAGTGTTAAAGATAGAATACAGCTGATAATCAGTAAGTATAATGTGTAAATTATTAGCAAAACTCCAACATTTTAGGCAACTAGTTAGTAAGATGAAATTAGTTTCTAAAACTTATATGTTGAGTAATTAATCTACTGTGTGGTTTCATCTGCTGCATTTTTCAGTGGGAACACATTTTAGTCCATTAGAAATTGTCAGCCTTCATGACAGTTCAGCCCAGTGGGGGAGAATTTCCAGCACAGTGATTAGATTTTTATACTAGTGGGTAATTTATAGTCAATTTTGAAGCATTTCTAAAGCATGGTTTTAGGAATAAAATTTTAAAATATAGAGGATATCCTAGATGACTTTCTTATGATATGCTAATGGTTCATTTAAATATTAAACATAAAGATATCCAGGTATAATATGTTCTAAGCAAAGAATAACTATAAATTACCATGGCTTCTTGGATTTCTCTGTATAGTTAACTGTCCTCTACTGCAGGAAATTTCTTTCAAGCTACAGAACCTAGTCCAGGATAAGTAATATCAACCTTAATTTTGTTTTTACTTAATACTTTATACATTCTGAAATTTCAGTTGTTAATATTTTTCCTTTCATGGAAAGCAATTGTTTCAAAGGGTGATACAAGATGAACACCAAACTGCAATGTCTCTGACTCTAGATATGAATTATAATTGCTAAGGATATATATATCTTCCTTTGTGTTCAGAAAGGGGCATATTTGTTTTGGTTTGTTAATTTACAGTGTAGGGGGGCAGGGGGGGACAAGAGCTATCACATAGAATACTTTTAAACAGAGAACAGACCAGAGTAAACCAGAATTCTAGAAGCTTGTAAGCAGAATAGTTCATCAGATCATATCCTCTTCTGAGATCATAAAATCCATTTTGAATTTACTTTTTACCCAGACCTCCCTGCTAAAATAGATGGTTAGGCAAATCCAATATTCCTGTTAATGAGCAGTGATCTGATATACTAATGGCATCTATAGATTATTGTCTTCCAAAAGCATAAAATATGTATGAATATTTGACTGCATGTATGTGTACCATGTGCATGCTTGGAGGCCTTGGAGACTGGAAAAAGAACTCAGATCCTCTGGTATTTGAGTTCCAGGTTGTTATGAGCCATCATGTAGGTGCTGGAAACTGAACCTGAACCTGAATCTGAATTGTCTACAAGAGTAGCAATGCTCTTAGCCACCAAATCAACTCTCTGGCTCTTTGCAATTCTAATTCTATACCTGAAACTTAATATTAAAACTGATTTGGATTGCAATTACTTTTGAAGCCTTGTAGTGGGTAGCCATTCCAGCTTTGATCTGGAAGTTCCTATCCCCATTGAGGGTTTGGTAACTGTCACGCCTACAAGGCAGGGCTGAGAAAGGACCCTGAAGACCCGAGATGCACTGGCTCTCTTGGTTCCTGGACCCTGGATGCTGGAGAGAGACTGAGCAGAGTTCTCTAGAGAACACCAACAGACTGTGCTACACCTTTCCCAGACCATGTAGCCTATCCCTTCACTTGTAAGTTAGCCCACAAAATAAACCTCCCTTTTAACTATGTGGAGTGGCCTTAATAATTTCACCAATAAAACCTCACCATGATTAAACCTCATTGTGAAACCTCACTTGATGTAACACTAAGCAGAAATGTAGTTGAAAAGACACTGAGAAGATAGGCTTACTATTAATGAAACAAGAGATGCTTAGTTTCTGTTTGGTTAGATTCTGTTGTCTACAAAATGGAGATTACATATTTCATTGTGTAGACTTTTGTTCCTCTCTCCCATCTGGCAGCACACTGGTATGGTTGGGGGCACAGAATGTGGAGATGCTGTCACCCATTTACTCATTTACCTAAATTGTGGAGGACTGTGAGCACCAATTTGGACTTGTTCTCTGGCAGCTTCTGGTCTGTACGAATTGCACCTCACCTAAAAATAAAGACACCCCTGTAAATATGCTTCTACTCCAATTATGTATTTCCTATTTTCTTAACTTATCAGCTTGAACTAAAGAATAATTTTGGAATTAATGGATAGCAAGCACTTTTAGTGGTTCAGATAAAATTTGAGCAACAGTAACATCTATTATTCAAATCCCAGAGCAAAAGGTTTTATCAATGTGAATTCCACAACATGAGTAAATTAGGAAGGTTTCCAGGCAAATGATTTAAATTAAGAGAATCACATGTACCCAGGAAGTGACCAATGTATTCAACTTATTAATTTAATGTTTTAAATAACCTTTATCAAATTTAACCATATACATTTCAATGAATAAACTAAGTGAACCACACCATGGTTTAGCATAATCATGAGGTATACTGATTATAGATGCCCCTGGGGGTCTCTCTTGCATCATCCTGGTCTGGGCTTGGGAGAGGAATACTTGTCTCTATATCATTTGAAGTTAGACACAACTATCTGACTTGTTATGACCAGTAAAATATTAGAAGTTATATATTCCATTTCCTAATAAAAAAATTAAGAAAACTTGTCATCAATTTTAGTAGTCTTAGGACCAATTTAACTTGTTACATTAAGAGTCATTTGGAGTTGAATAGAGGCCTCAGTCTGTAATATGCCTGATACAAGCATGAAGACCTGTGTTCAGATCCATAAAGCCTATGTAAAAATGCTGAGCATGATGGCATGTGCCTGTAACAGCAGATCTGGGAGCATGCAGTGAGGGAGGTGGTAGAGAGAGGTAGAGTTCATTAGACAAACAGCATAGCCAAATTGATGAGTTTTGGGTTCAGTGAAAGACCATGTATCAAAAAATAAAGGTGAAAAGCAATCAAAGAAATACACCCAACATCAACTTCTGACTTCCATACACACATGCATACACACACACTAGTAAGTACACACCATACACCACACATACACACACACACACACACACACACACACACACACACACACACACACACACACACACACACACACACCCATAGTAAATAAAAAGACCAATGCACATTTCCTCATATTTATTTTATACTATTTGGTTCCATGAAAGCACATATCAAGATGAAATACTCTGAAACCCAATTACTTGAGTAAAAACTATGAGCAGAGCCCCAATGATGACACATGCTAGACATGGAGCAAGAACAAGAAATATGCTTTCTCCATGTTGTTTGTTTCTGAGGTATAACTTATTAATATTGGCTTAAATATACCTTGAAACATGATATAATCTTGAACTATGAATACTTCTAGGATACATGAATATATAGGAAAGCATTTGAATGGAAAGGGGAATTTAGAAATGATTAAGGGATGGGAAAGACATTCAGCTTGATTGAACATCAGTGAGTGACCAGGGGAGAGAAAGGCTCATGCCAGATTTCCGAGGTACTGATTGGCAGGCCTAAGTGTTACAACTATGTTTAAACATTGTCCTTGAACAGAAAAATAAAACAATATTTTTGAAG
This sequence comes from Onychomys torridus, assembly GCF_903995425.1. Classification (NCBI taxonomy): domain Eukaryota; kingdom Metazoa; phylum Chordata; class Mammalia; order Rodentia; family Cricetidae; genus Onychomys; species Onychomys torridus. Next base: position 66,289,998 of record NC_050466.1, on the reverse strand, counting down.
GATTTATCTGGCAGAATAAATATATAGGAAAAGGAGGTATATAGGAAAAGGAAGAAATTAGAGATTAGTTAGAAAAAGTCTATTAACATCTACTAAATAAGTAGAAATGGGCATTAGAAGAACCAGAAGTATAAAAATGCATGAAAAAAAAGCATGAGGAACAAATTAGCAAGTCATAGCAACTACAGGCACAGAGAAGGCAGGAAAGCTAATGGCTTACTGATATTTTGATAATGACAAATCATCTCTCACTATATTTATGAATGTGGTTTTAAAGATGTTCTTGGAATGAAATTCCTTAATTTCCTCAGAAGCTAGTCCATGTGAGCTTATTTTTCACATTTGATTTTTACCTCATCTCTTAGGTTATTTTTTCTTATATACTTTGTTTACATTATTATATAGTATTGACTATGTTTCATAAGTCATTTAAGAGATTCCTGAAAACACATTATGGTTGTTACTGTTCTCTAGTGCCTTTCCAGGATAGAAAATAACATGTACCAAATAAACAGACTTCCTCCAATGTACAAAAGAGTGAAAATCTCTTCATTCTGTAAGAAGAGGGCCTTGAAGAGAAATTTCTCAATGGTGATTTAAAAAAAAATGGATTACTCTTTTAGCCCCAAATTTCTTCAGTTTGACAAAAATATTATATTTGAAGACATCAGAAACATTTTAACCACAGCATCTCTCTCCATTAGTTTATTTCATTTACAAACAGTTATTATGAACTATACTATAAATAGTAGTAGCAGATAGACCCTTGTATTTAGTTCTCTAGATCAAAGCTGAGCAAAATTCTTCTGGAAAAAGACAGATAATAAGTGCTTGAACATTTGAAAATCATAAGGTCCCTGTTTCAAACTATTCAACTCTGCCATTGAAACATAAAGTAACCACAGACCACATGTAAGTGTCATAGTGTAGTCTTTTTCCAATCAAAACGATTTAGTATTTATAAATAAAAGCAAACCATGGGCCTTTATTTGGTCCTGTTTGTCCATTCCAACTAGGAAATACTATTTTGAGGGTGTGTTATTTTGGTACTATCTCTATAGCTGACCCAGGACTGACATAAGATTAAGTGGTGGCTTGGGTCAAAGTCATACCAGTAAACTTTTCTTCCAAACCTTTGATTGAGGGCATATGTTTTCATCGTTTTGCCCTTTCCTCGTTTTACTCACATGAGCATAACTCAAGAAGAAGAGCTGGTTGTTGGTGAATGTGATGCCTGGTAGGAGAGGCTCTTCAACTCCTTGTCTTCTGTCATTTATCCATTTCCTGTAAGCCTAGTGATTGGAAGCAGAACAGATGACACACATCAATGACAATTCTTCTCTCTTCACACTCAGCACAAAAGCATTCAATACACACCCCTGCCATGTGTAAAATGTACTCTGTTGGGTTTTCCTTTACCTGGAAATGCAACCCAGGGCCATTTGGCCTAACAGTGAAGCAGGTGCATCTGATAAAGCACTTTATACCTTATGGTGCTACCCAAGCCTGGTGGTACATATCTGTCATCTCAGCATTTGGGAGGCTGTGGCAGGAACATTGCCATGAGCTTGAGGTCAGCCTGGACTACAGAGTGAGACTCTGTCTGGGAAAACAAAAGCAAAACAACAAAGGGGAACCTCATACTCTATGCATAACAAAGAAACTGGGCCACAGTGATCAGGTATTAAGTAACTCTTTAAAAGGTGTTCTTTCCATTCCAAGGAGGGACAAACAAATTTAACACCATATACAACTGCTTTAGTAATAAACTGGAGTGAGATCAACATATTACTCTTAAAATTTTATCAACAAGAAAACATGTCATCATTTTTTTACTATCATTTAGTAAAATAAAATTTGTTTTAAGTAGAATTTAGAAAAGATAACACTTTAGAATCATAACCTGGTCTTTAAAGGAAATATATTCAGTTTTGTGCAAATCTGTCCATGTTATCATTATGTTTATTTCTTAACTACACACTGAGAGATGGTGTAAACACTCTTATGGACTTTCACTGGCCCAATGTATGAGAATGAGTAGCCTCCAGAATAAGTTAGAAGTTTGAGGCTTAATGATAAAATGATAAGGAAGGATAGAGAGAAAGGTTTACTTCAAGAAAATTCACATGAACTTAGCCCTAAAGAGAGTCCTGTGGCATTCTTTAATATGACTCTGAGTATATTATCAATAAACTAAATTTTAAATATACAATTCTTAATAACCATTATTATCTAGGATGACTCAATACTCCAAAAGAAAAAGAAAATGCAGCTCTATTTATCTATTAGAGTATAACAGAGTCCACATAGAAACACAAATGTGTTTTAGAGAATCCAAAATGTCATATTCTTCAACACTATGTTAGTACTATACACTGAAGTTCACCCATGCATGCTTCCACAATGCAGTTTTTAAAGCCCAGTAAATGTAATAGTAAGTACCCTAAAAGCTTCTCGTAGACCTCCATTATCAGCAATATTTTCTCCCAGGGTCCTCTTCCCTTTCACCTAAGAGAAAGAAAAATAGAAAGTGTTCCACAGTCAACTAGCATTCAGCAAAAGGCATGTAAATATTATAAGATGCAAACATGTCATATTTTAAGGAGAAAATTACATTTTCAGAAGTAGACATGATGTGTTGTGAGATGGCAAACTAGCCCCAGCAAAGGGCTTCTGAATGTAGACATTTCTATCTTCCTACTCTCTGTATTATTTTCTCACCTACCTCTTTATTCTCACCAATTGAGCCAGCTCCAATAAAATGTTAACATTATTCTCAGTGGCTCTAGTTTAATAGGAAAAAATAGAAATGTCAATATCCAGATGACTTTCTCTGATTAACTCACATAATTTGAGTCTTTTTCTCATTGTCCCTATGTCTCTAAATTTTGCCATCCATACAGGAACAAAATTTCAGCACCGACCGTTATCATTTTACCTTCAGCTATTTCTATGAAACATTAAAATGAAAGTTGTTCTCTTGGGGGAACAAAAAAATCAAATAGAAAGGGTACAGACTACAAGGTCAAGGTTTGAAATATGTATGACACCCAGCCAAGCATGGGGAGACATTCTTCTCAACTGTTTCTTAAAACCATAAATGAGCTAGGATAGAAAGTCTAAGTTTATACATCCCACAAACCAAAGCCAACAGAGTATGTTTCCTTTCTTGCTACAAGGACAGTTCAGTATTTACTATCTAGCTTAAGGGTTCACCAACCCCTGTATAGTAAGCAGAATATTGGCTTCTAAAAGACATCTACATCAAAATCCCCAGGGATTTAGGAATAAGTTACCCTACAATGACAAAACTGACTTTTAAGATGGGATTAAGTCAAGGATATTGAAAGAAAGAGAGAGAGAGAGAGAGAGGCTGACTTACTGACTTATCCTGGTTTGTCCAGATAAGCTCAATGTAATTATAAAAGGAAAAGGAAGACAAGAGAGTGCCAGAGTGGTACACTGGACGTTGTTGGCCTTGAAGGAGGAAGGGGCCATGAGCCAAGAAATGTAGATAGCCTCAAAAACTTTGAAAATGCATAAGACAGACTCTTCCCCAGTACCTTCTACAAAGAAAGACATCCATGCTGACACTTTCTTTTAGGCCACTGAGATTTGTGTCGCACTTCTGATCTATAGAATCTTATGAGAATAAATCTGTATTGTTTTAAGCAACTAAATTCATAGTAATTTACTCCATCAGCAACAGGAAATTAATATACAATTCCCACACCATGGATCCTACCAATGACTTCCTTTTTAAGTTAGCCCAACTACTGATGTATCAGGTGATGCTAACAAATAAAAATACATCTTAAGGAAACAAGATTCAGTGTTATCACCAAGAACCCCCACATTCTGTTGCTTTAGTCTCCCAAAGTTACCATTCTGACTGTCTACATTCTTTCACTACATTCCAATGAGGTTAGGACCATTGTCAATACCTTTGTTTAACAAACAAGCATCTGAATCTCAAAGCAGTCCATGGATTTATTTTTTCTTTTAGTTTTTGAAACTAAAATATAATACATCATAAGCCTTTCCTCCCTCTAGCCTTCTCACACACACACTCCCCACTTTTGCTTTCTCTCAAATTCATGGACTCTGTTTCTCTAATTGCTATTATAACCTGGTCAGTTCATACAAAGTTATTTGTATAAATAAACATCTCAGGGCCATCCAGTGGTTTCCCTTCTCTACCAAGACTCTGCAGCCATTTCTGTGACTGCCAGCCTTAGTCTATGGGAGTACTACAGCCCATCTTCCAGTGACTGACTGATGTGATAGTAGAGCTTCCCAACCCCTTGCCCCTGAGCTGAATGACTTCTGGGATGCTATCCATTCTCCAGAACCCTATTTAGTATCAAGAGTAATAAGGCTCAGCTTCCCTCAGAGCCAATGGCAGGTTCCTCATTACATGACTTTCTCAATGACTCACTCACCTAAGGAAACCCTTCTTGGGTTTTGCTTATAATGAAGTTGTTCCAAAACAGAATAATTAAGAAAAAATGCTCACATTCGTCAGGAATTCAAGCCCAAGTAGTTTTCTTTTTCTGGAGCTTTTGTTGTACGGCACATGCCTTCAATTTTTTTCTTATGTATGTTTATATACACTCATGCTTGAATCCCTCTTCTTATTTTTTGCTCTAAGTTTACATCTAAATTATAGCTTCTGGAGTAGCCCATATCTCTTAACTCCTCACACTCTAAACCATCAGAGTAGAGCACATGAGATCAGGTCTGACCTCTCCAGGCCCACTAGCTGCTAACATTCTGCATCTGTGGTAGCCCAACTAAGTTCTTCCCTTGTCACTGCAAAGAACAATTTGGGTACAGAGGGACTGACTCTTACAAATAAAATCTGGAAAATAAAGTTCACAAAGGAAACACACACACACACACACACACACACACACACACACACACACACACACAGCCCTTCTATGGGAATGAGACTGAAGCTGTTCTCTGATGGTTGAATGAATTTATACCGAGACAGATATGCTATTATGATCATTGTCCTAATGGCAAAGATACATGTTTTCAAAACTACATCTCAGTATCTGACACTTTGGGCAAACAAAATAGATACTGAAGAACAAAACTAAATATATGTATTTGAATATATTCATATATATGAGTAAACAAGAGAATGAAAGTATGCTATGTACATATGTGAGTATGACTCTGGAGACATACAGTTCTAAACTCTAACCTAGACTCTACAGCAAGCGAACTGTCATATTAAACTCCACAGAAAAATAAATTTCACATTCATGAAGATTGAAATGTAAAATATCAGAAAAATTTAAAAAACTCTCCTGGGAAAAAAAATGAAGAGGCTCCTGTGATGGTTTGAATGTGCTCATTTATTTGCATACTTAGTCCCCAGCTGATGGAACTGTTTGGGAGGGATTAGGAGGTGTGACCTTGTTGTAGGAGGTATGTCATTGAGGGATGGGCTTTAGAGTTTCAAAAGCCTCTTCAGTTAGTTTAAATCACTCTCTCTCACTCTCTTGCTCTCTTGCCCCCTTGATCTCTCTCTCTCTCTCTCTCTCTCTCTCTCTCTCTCTCTCTCTCTCTCACTCACTTATGGCTATTGTCTCAACATGTAAGCTATCAATTACTACTCTAGCACCACCCCTATCTACCTGTTGCCATGCTCCCCACCATGATAGCCATGAGGTCTAATACTCTAACTCTTTTGCCTTGGTTGTAATCTCTTACCATAGCAAGAGAGAAAGGTAACTAAGACAGCTTCCTTCCTTTCTAATCTGAGTAGAGGAGACATCTTCATAGGCCAAAACAGAAAGACAAAAGAATTGAAGAGACATATGGTATCCTGGAATTTTAAAAATGTTTGGATTTTGTGTGTCATAGATATCACAGGAAAAAAATCTTAAAGGATAAGTAATACACTTGAGGGAGCTACATATAATATGAATAACAGAATGTTAGCATCCCTGCTATTTTAAAAGGCTTTCATAAATTAACAAGAAAAGTAAAGTTACATGGATATATATTCTTTAATCTATCCCTTTCAGAAATATGAAATTTTATTCTGGTGACAATAGGAATGTGTCCTACAGGGAAAAATAATATATACATAATAGGGTATTTATTGCATCAGTATTTCTAACTGAAAATTGTACCCCTGGGTAAGAGGTTAGTTGACTAGGTTATGGTATATTCACACCAGGAATTCTTAAGCCATCACCGAAATCATTAACTAAAGCCATGTGTGTGTCTATGTTTACCTGAACACAGGAGAAAAGTGTATCAGGGTTCCTAACACTGACATTAGGCAGGGAAGATAAGAGAGAAAAGGAAAAGTAATGAAGACAAAGGCAAAAAGGAAAGGAACAAAATCTCACATCCTCAAAGCACATATCCAATTGCATTTTGTCTTCATGGAGGAAAACTATATACATTCATGTGACACAAACATTTCAAAAGTATATTTCTTTTGTTCAAACTTCTTTAACTAAAAACTTGAATTAATTATCAGACCTTTTGGTTCAAAATAATGAGATGTTATCTCTTTTAATTCAACCTAACAATGATTTGGATGGATTTTTTGCACAATATGAAATGTGTGAGATTTTTAAGAATGTTAAAGTTTATCTGTGCTAGGGGATTTGTGATGTCACTAATGTGCAGGCCTGTGAGTCTCCAAATTCAAGTCTGTTAGAACTACCTGAGGGCATGTGACAGACTCCCAGAGTACCAGGCTCCACCCCTAGAGATTCAGTAGGTCTGGCCAGGATTCAAGAATTTGCATTTCTAACAAGTTCCCAGGGAATGCAGATGTTGTGGATCCCAGAAGCATGCTTGAAGAGCCAATGGTCTAAAGCAAGCTAATGTCCAAATGAGGAAAAATGGCCCCAAGGTGCCCCACCACTGCCAACTGCAGCTGTACTCACATTTAAGCCAGCTTTCTTCCAATAATAGCTGCTATACTGGTTAATCATGCACTTGGTTTTTTCCTTAAACTTTTCTTCTGAGTCCGCAGACCACCAAGGATCAAGGTTTCCATTTTTATCATATTTTCTACCTAGGGAAAAGGAAAGTTACAAGAAATCTGTGTTACTTTACAGAAGCTAAAATTGTCATCTTTCCTTTCCTTCACCTTAACAGACTTTCCAAACCAGTCCTGACAGCACTGGATGCCGTCTCTGAGATCAGCTCCCATGTCATCTCCAATGTCGTGGATTAATTGTAGAAAGCAGGGAAGGGAGGCAAAGAATTGAGGGAGTTCTTTCCTTGAAATGAACAAAGGGCATTTTCAAAATGAGATTCATCAATTTAACGCGTGCACCAGTCTCATCCAATCCTGGATTCCTTGTTTTTATCTCCTCTGACCTGAAACATTCTCTGGCAAGCAAAATTAGTTTCCTTCATTCAAAAATCAGAGGGAACTGGAGTAGCACTACCAGTGAAATTCCAAATAATCCATAGGAACAGCCAGTGAGTCATCCAAACCATAGGACCACAGAACCTGACTCAGCCCTATAGCAACCTGCTTCCTCTAAGTTGCCAGGAGCGAAGAGACACATAAACCCTCTGCTATGAATCATTTCACAGTCATCAGTGTGGATAGAAGACCCATCTGTCCTGCTTGGATGAGGAATGTTGCTCTAAAAAGAGAAGTTGGAACTGGAATGGAAATCTCCAGAATGTAACTGGGGGAAGGGAAAGATTAGTTTTTCTTGCTGCATGGTCTCTCATTCTTCATCTTCTCTACACCCTTCAAAACAACAATTTAGGTGTAACTATTCTATTTTCAAGGGTATTACTAGAATCAAAGGCATGGTTTTAATTTAATTACACAGAAAGCCCCCTACACAAAAGTCTCCAAAGAAAGAACTTGTAAGAAAGGGCTTACATGGGAAGCCCCTAAGCAAAATCATTCACTGGATTAACCCAAAGCTCTCCAGCAAGGTTGTTTGCTACTAACACTACCCCCAGGAATGGAGTCACTGTCCTATACCCACTAACACATCAGTCATCAGTTACTGGCCACACACTCATTTGTGCAATACACTGTGTTACATATTGTTGACAGGATGAAATTGCCACATTAGATTCTATCCTGTGGGAGAGACCTCAGAAGAAAGGTCCAGAACCAATGAGCAACACATGCCTTTGTTTCTTAGTTAAGAATCTTCTCTTAGGTAAACTAATTACCCAATAGCAAAAAGAATGTACATTTTAACAGGGAGTGGGAAACCAGAGGAGCAGGAGATGAAGAGACAAGGAAGGCTTTAAGGAAGGGTTGGTGAGATGAAAGAAGAATTATCCAGAAGAAGATGAAGTCTTCTTATCCCAGAATAGTCATCCAGAAAAGGATTTTGGGTACAATGCAGGAACCACAGATAGAAGTTCCTGTCTATGTAATACTGCACAAGGCCTGCTAGGTTCTTAAGGCTGTCTACAAATCATTGTGTTGGTCTGGATACTATTTCAGAGAAAAGGAGGGAGGAAGGAAAGGAGGAAGAGAGAGAGAGAGAGAGAGAGAGAGAGAGATTGTCTAACAATACTCTGTAAGTAAAAAGAACAAAATAATAATATAAAATAAGAACTCCTGGCCCAGTAAAATGGCTCAGTGGGTAAAGTCACCTTCCACCAAGCCTGACAACTTGATTTCAATACTCTGGACACACATGGGAAAGAGAGAATCAATTCTGCAAGTTGTTCCTTGATCTACACACACACACACACACACACACACACACACACATAAAGAAATAAATGTCATAAACTTAAAAATGATGACTCTCAAAGCATAAAGTTTTAGTTGTTTGTTATTATCTTGCTTTTCCCTTTTGCTTAAATACCATCAGGATACAGAGCATCTTTGTATGTTATTAATTTTGAATATATGCCAATAGAAAGAAAATTAGAAAAGAAGCACTTGAAATTATACAAAGCAATCAGGCAGCCGAGTTCCCAAGGCTAACTTCTTAATTAAGCAGCACATACAATCATCTCAGGGGCAGAGCTCACACCTCCAGGGAAAACAACATAGGATGGTAAGGAGGAAACCAGTAGCAAATGGGGAAAGCTCCAGTGCAATCCCTGCAGCCACTGCAGCAGCTCCAGAAATCCTGTTCCAAATGCAAAGGTGATTTCATAGAAACTACAAAGTCTTTTTTTTTTCATTTTACCCTGATCACCAACTGAAATAGTTATTTATTGCAAGCTATCACAGCAAAACATGAGAAAAGTTTTCAATCAGCAATCATATTGCGTGGGATAATCTTCAGTCTATGACGATGCCACTATGAGAGGATAATAACAATTAACACCATCCCATCAACATTATTATAAAAGAAGCAGCTTGTAAAATGAACTAGTACTTACCATTATTATCAAATCCATGTGTGAATTCATGTCCAACAATTACTCCTATAGCACCATAACTCAAGGATCTGTGTCATAAATAGACAATTTGAAAAAATTACAGGCATGAATCTGAGAGCATGACCCTTTAATTTTTTAGTGAAAAGGCAAGATAATAAACTGTTTTCTAGTAACAGTAGTAACAAAAGTATCAAATAATCATACCCATAAAGTATAAAACAATTTCTCTAAATATACCCCTCTAATCAAAACAAAGCAGTATAAATTCTAACATTGTCACTGAGACCTTGTATGAGCCTTAGTGTCCCACTCTATGAAATGAGGAATTTGAAAGACAAAATTTCTGATGTCCTTTCCAGCCTTAACACATCTGTGGCCCTATATCTGTAGCAGTGATATTTTGTATTTATGAACACCTAAAACAGAGCTTGAAAACAATAAATATACTATTTTTATCTGGAAATGTGCTGCAAAGTCACTATAATCATAGAAGTCAAATTGTTTTCTAAATGTAGTCATAAAAAAGGAATAGAGCAGAGATTAAAAGGAATCATTGTGTTTGGAAGTTAGTCACATTCCTCTGTTTCTGTGGCAGACAAGCTGACAGCTGAATAGCAAAGACTGTGAAGCCTTAATCAGATTTGGGGAAAGTGTTATATTATTCCTCTTCACTTTTGAAGAAGCAAGTGGTAGATTATCTGTAAGGATGGCCACCAACAACTCCACCTGTCCTTAAATACAAATGTTCCCTTTCCTCCAACCAAGATGTGATCTGTTTCCTTGTCCTTGTATCTGGACTGGCCTCTAGACTTGTGACCAACAGAATATAGTGTAAGAGTTGAGAGAGGCTCCTGGAACTAGACCTTGAGACACCTTGCAGCTTCCCCCTTCAGCCTTCCCACATGTTAGCAATAATGTAAAGAATTTGACTGCCTGGTTGAAGGGAAAGGGGCCTGGTAAAGCAATGGAGAAGCTCCAAAATGTAAGGGACTCTGAAGGAAAAGGAAAGGCTCTACTGGCCCCACCCATTAGAAGAGCAGGAGGGGAGGGAAGGCATTCTAAATAGTCCAGCCCAGTGGAACAGCCCCAGACCAAATCATAGAATTGTGAGCCAGTAAACGGCTGTTTCTTGATGCTTTATTATACAGCATAGATAATTGGAGCAAAGCACAAACACAAAAGTTGAGGAAATCAATGAGCTTTCCAAACGCATGTGTCTAGGAATTTCTCTCTAGCACATCTCCATGAAGGCCAACCTCCCTCCCCCTTATTCATTTACCACTAAATTCTCTGTTCCTAGAACGATAATAAGAAAATTAACAGCAATTTAACTCATGATTAATTAGCCTTTCCATGACATGTAAGGGACATGTTTTTGTGGAAATTATTTAAGTCAGCTAACCTATAGGTAAGAATTACAGACAATTTAAACTCTTTATTGTAAGATTTGTAATTATGCTAAAAATATTTCACAGTTGGTTCCTGGCATACAACATCAAAGTCATCCAGCAACAGACAGGACCAAAGCTGGAAAGAACAGGATTTTTTGAAGCAACATGTTATTACAGGACGTAATGATCCTTAACATGCTAATTGTTTGTCTCAACTGTACCCAAGGAAGTGCTGGAAGATTTAATTTTTCCCCTTGGTGGCAATTCTTTCCTTTGTTATTTCTTTCCTGCAAGGTAATTTGTATTTGAAAAAAATGTTTCCTACTGTTTTTCCATCATTGCAAACCTTCATTAAAGAAGTAAGAGTAAAATTATGCATTTCAATCATAGAGCTATCATAGCCTATGTGGGACAAACTTGTCATTTCACACGGTGCTAATTTTTGCAGTAGTAGCTAGCACTGTGTGACCTGCAACATTTCGATTTCCCAGATTTCTCAGTCCTTCACACCCCTTAGTCAATGCTATTGACTGGATAAATTTAAGGGATGGACAATGGAAACATACAGAAAGTACTCTGCAATAAATATCCCTTAAGAAGGACTGCTCCAAAAGTTTATTTGCAAGGATAACAGGGAATTCAGAAAATGAATGAATCATTGTAAGTCTCAATTCTCAGTTACAGCAACACAATCCCTTGGACGAGAGGAAAGAAAAAGTAATTTTGTATGGCTAAACCTTATGATGATATGTTTTGTAATATTACATAGATGCTTTCTATACTTTATATTTAACTTAAAGTTTTTTTTTCCATTTTACATATGATCACAGTTCCTCCTCCTTGTCCTCCTGCTCACTCCCCACCTTCCCCTCACCCTACCCCCCTATGCACTCCTCAGAGAGGGTAAGGCCTCCCATAGAGAATCAACAAAGTCTGGCATATCAAATTGATGTAGGACCAACCCCCCTAACCCCCCCATCAAGGCTGAGCAAGACATCCCACCATAGCAAATGGGCTCCAAAAAGCCAGTCCATGCACTAGGGATAAATCCTGGTCCCACTGCCAGGGGCCTCACAAACAGACCAAACCACACAACTGTCACCCATATCCAGAGGGCCTAGTTCAGTCCCATGCAGGTTCCCTAGCAGGCTCCCCAACTGTCAGTCCAGAGTCAGGGAGCTGCAACTAGCTCGGGGTCAGCTATCTCTGTGAATCCATCATGATCTTGACCCCTTTGTTTATATAATCCCTCCTCCATCTCTTCAACTAGACTCTAGGAGCTCCACCCAGTGCTTAGCTGTGGATCTCTACATCATCTGCTTCCATCAGTCACTGGTTGAAGGCTCTGTGGTGACAATTAGGGTAGTCATCTATCTAGTTACAGGGGAAGGCCAGTTCAGGGACCCTCTCCATTCATAAGTGGTTATTAGATGTAAAGCAAAGGACAAGCAGGCTACAATCTACAACCCCAAAGAATCTAGGTAACAAGGAGGACCCTAAGAGAGACATGCATGGATCCTCCTAGGAAGGGGAAATAGATAATATCTCCTGAGTAAATTGGGAGCATGGGAGGAGGGGACGGGATTAGAGAAAGTGACAAGAGAACTGAAGGTAAGGGACAGGGATGGTTAAGTTGGGGGAAGGAGAACAAGGAAAGAGATATCTTGATAGAGGGAGCCATTATGGGGTTAGGGAGAAACCTGGTGCTAGGGAAATTCCCAGGAAACCACAAGGACAATCCCAGCTAAGTCTTCTATTTTTTAAATGAAAATTGTTTAAATTAGCATACTATAAAAAAAATCAACTCATGTGCCTTTTAGAATACAACTGCCTAGGCAGAAATTGGAAGACTTCCTGCCTTAAAAATAGAGCCCTCTGGCCAGGCAAATGTGACACACATCTTTATTCCCAGCACTTGGAAGGCAGAAGCAGATGGATCTCTGAGTTCAAGGCCACCCTGGTCTACAAAATGAATTCCAGGACAGCCAGGGCTATACAGAGAAATCCTGTCTCAAAAAGCAAAATACAAAAACAATAGAGTGCTCCAGAAGGGGAAGGTAACAGTGTTCCTAGACTACCATTTCAGTTTCTCTTATTATCTGAAGGCTTTAACACATGCATGAAATTTGCTGTGGATTATAAACAGTCTGGACTCACCATGACCTCAGGCTGTTATCAAGTATGGGCTACCCTACTCCTGCATCTGAAAATCATTAAAAGGCTCTGAGATGAAAGTAGTTGTAAAATCTTGTTCAATTTTCCTAATAGCTACTTGGGAGTCAGAGAGAATAGGATAAAAAGTTAGAGGCTGACCTGGATAACTTAGTAACATTGTATCTCAAGAACATTTTTAAGGTGAGGCATAGGAACACACACCTATAATCCTGACACTGCATTTGAGAGACTGATAGGAGTGTGAGACCAGCCTGGGCTATATGTGGAGCCTGTTTCAAAAAAACCAAACCAACCAACCAAACAGTAAAACATTCAAAAAGAAGTAAGACATCTTCTTGTATCTTTCCAATGATTAGGAGTTCACTTCTCTAATGTGATCTATTACCTCTTAGAGTAGTTCCAAATAAAAGGTTTCTTCTACATGCCTATCTAAAGTTTCTTAACTGTGCTTTCAACCTACTGGTCCAGTATAGTCACTAGCTGAACACTTGCTGACATCCCTAAACACAGAAAAGCATTCTGCCACTTAATTTTCCTTCCAAAAGACAAAACACAGAATGTCTGTAATCCTGTAAATTACGGGGAAAGGCAAGATGATCACAAGCTCAAGGCCAGCCTTACTTACATAGAAACTGCTAGACTGGCAACTTTGAGGCCTCAACAAAGAAAAAAAACCCTGCAAACTCCAACTCCAAACATTGCCAAGTTCTGTCAAGTTCTTTTTTTTCACTATTTATTTTATTTTATCTGTATATTGCCAAGTTCTGTCAAGTTCTTTTTTTTAACTATTTATTTTATCTGTATGAGTTTTGTTTTTCTTGCATGTATGTCTATGTACTATGACTGTACCTGGTACCCATAAGGGTCATTGTAAGCCACCACATGGATGCTGAGAATTGAACCCAGATCCTCTGGAAGAGCAACCAGTATACTTAACAGCTAAGCCACGTTGTGATCTCTCTTCCAGGTTCTTATATTCTAGTCATAAACTAGAGAACAGCATTTCCCCAAAACATAGAAAGCAGAGTCATCAAACCTTGGGGTTAAACATATCCAAATAAATTTCTTAAAGAACTTGAGAAATGAAGATAATGAGAGGGAAGAGAATGACAATTTCATGGAACACTTTTGGATCATGCTGTATAAGGTCATTTACATTCCGGCTTCTTGCTTTTCTGGCCTCACAACTAAATCCAACACTCACAGGAAGGCTACAATGAGCAGCCTGAGCAAAAAGACAGCTATTCCTTTAGCTCTGGTAGCTATCCATCAATTAAGAGAAAGTAGACAAGAAGCCAGTTCATTGAACTGTAATTTCTACCATTTCTACATTCCCAGTGCAAAGTAGGCAAATGATGCTTGCCAGGTATTCACTGAAGTGATATATTAATAGGAAGTGGTGGCTCACTCAAGTATCGACTATGGCTCAACCTGAGATAGTACTAGCAGACACTAACAAGAATACTTAAGTTTCTGATTCATACATTTCTATAAAAATCCCCTGCCCATGAACCAAATAAATAAATCATTGAATCAATGACTTACAAACATAACCAAACTATTTCCAAGTGTTCAGATATAGTTACGTAACAATAGAAAACTCAGTTAAAATATCTATGATAGACAGAATCAAAGAATGCCAGGATTTTTTTCAGTTTGAAGAGACCTTAGAGAATTACTTAAACTTTTAATTTTTCTGAACTTATTGTATACATTTCTAATCTTAATCATGGGGAAAAAAACAAAATCCAAATGCCCAAATACTGAAGAAAGCTATTCAGTTAAGGATCAGGGGTTACTAATGGATTTGATTAGATACAAAGCTAATATTTTGTATTTTCACTGACAATAGTGTTTCCCTGCAGTCTCCTCTATTGATGCCTGCCTATGTTCCCTCAGCATACAGCATGTCTCAGTGCACTGATCTCATTGCTTTTAAGTGCCAACTTAAAACTAGTTGCCTGAGGAGTTTCTCCAGCCACCAGAAATTCCTTCGCATAAGATGGGCACTGCCAGGGAATCCCCATGGTTGCACCTCTAAACAACTGATGGAATGTGACCTAGAGGTTACAAATAACCCGTCCCCCTTATCTTGAAACATGTTCTGTAGTTCCCCAGCAAGACTGATTTCCAGTTGCCCATTATGATGTGTTGGCTTTGGAACACATATGTGGCAAGCAGAATAATGACTTCCCCAAAGTGACCTGATGTAAATTCCTGGAACCTGTGAATGTGTTATGTTACATGATAAAGAGGAATTAAGGCTGCTAACCAGATGACCTTAAAACCCGGAATTATGTGGGTGGGTCCAAAGTTACCACAAGTGTCTTTAAGAATAGAAGAGGCAAAGAATGATGTCAAATGAGATGCTACTTTGACATTTTTTAAATGAAGAAAGAAGGCTATGGACAAAGGAATTGTGGGCCCCTTCTTAAAATCAGAAAGATAAGGAAATAATTTATTCCCTAGAACTTCCAAAAAAAAGAATGCATCTTGAGTTTAGCCTAGTGACAGCTAGGTTGGATTACACAATGACAGTCTCTATGCTTGTATAATTGTAGTGGTAATTCACTTTTCCAGCCATAGAAGACTCAGAGGACACAACATGTCATTCCTTCCCTCTCAGTTTCACCTCCCCATCTTCTGCTGGGGTTTCCTAGCACCACATTCCAAAAGAACTACTTACACCCTTACAACAGGGGCAGCTTCTGAGGAAGCCCAATCAAAGCACAACCATTGTATTTCTCTGATTTTTATATGCATAAAATATTATGTCATTTAGCCTATAATCATATGAAAGTTCTCATATATCAAAACGCAAATGCAAGTGACTCAAATCATAAAATCAAGTCTAAATTTTCCATGCCACAGCCACATAAAGGCATATAAGAAATAATGGTATT
Source organism: Onychomys torridus (assembly GCF_903995425.1). NCBI lineage: Eukaryota > Metazoa > Chordata > Mammalia > Rodentia > Cricetidae > Onychomys > Onychomys torridus. The sequence goes on along the minus strand of NC_050466.1, from coordinate 66,274,166 downwards.
ATTGACAATGAATATTATGAGAAACTCCACTATAGAGAAAGTATGAATTACAGGCATCTACAATCTGTTTGTAAACAACTGTCCCTAAGTCCAGACCCATCCATTTTGACCTATGGTACAGTTATGCTGGTTACATTTCTAATTGCACATTTAATTACCTCACTTCTTCAGAAACTTCAGTATTTTCTCTTCTAAATTCCTCACTAGACATTCAGAGCCCTCCAATATCAAACTAAAATCTTTTCTACATGACTTCTTATTACTTCTTGACCAGCCAAGTTAGCCTCTGTCATCCTATAATGTACCTTTCTTCCCTTTCTTCAGTTTCTTCACCCAGAATGGTTTTAGCCCATTTCCTTCTATCCCAATTATCTTTCAAGTGATTAAACACATGAAAAATAAAATCCTGTGTAGAAAATTGACTTTTCCATCTAGTCCAATACTCTAGTAACACGGATCAGAAAACAAATACCAAATGAAAACTAATAAGACTTCCAATATTTTCTTTCTGCTGATAACCACTGACTTGCATTGGCTGTTTAAGATACTGCCATGAGTTGCAGAAAAATGTTCAACTTTAAGGGATGTAGAACTCTCAGCTACCTCTTCAGCACCATGTCTGCCTAAATACCACTATGTTTCCTGCCATGACACTAAAGGACTAAATCTCTGAACTGCAAGCCAGCTTCAATTAAATGGTTTCCTTTCTAAGAATTGCCATGTCATGATGTCTATTCATAGCACTTGGAACTTTAAGGCAGACTATATGTTCTGTCATTGGCCAAAGTGACAAGTTCTTCTTTGCTAACTTGTCAAGGACTGGTTTCTTTTCTAATTTACTCACCGAGGGTATTCTGTTCCCCAAAAGAAAGGCTTCTGCAGCTCACCAGCTGGAAATCCTGAGAAGATGGCAAGCAAACAAAAAATGTTAAGGATATGGAGAATATGATTCAATATCCAGACTCTGGTTTCAGCTACAGCCCACAGCTCATCCAAACTGTATTCCTTATGGATCCATCATATATTCAAGAGATCTGTTTAAAGGTGATATTAATTCACCTGAGTTTGAAATATTTATTTCAAACATGGAATCATTTCAAGGACAATTTATACAGATATGCTATTGGTAGAGTCCAGCCTACTGTGAAATGGGCCTCTTCATATACAGCACACTCACAGGCTGCAGGATAGCCAACAGGTTCCCAGATGTTCATAGGTTTCAGACTCCTAGCTACCCATAATTGCAGCCACACATGCCAAACATGAAGAATGGTAACACATTAGATGTGATAGTTTACTGTCATTGCCTTGCACGTCTTTGAATTTGTGTTTTATATGTGGGTTTAAAGGATATCATGAAGCATGTGTTTGAAAAGAGTAGATGTACATGACAGGCATATCAGCTGTTTCTAGGTACCCTTTGCACACCAGTATTTATCCTGCCCAAGGAGTACAGGATTTCAATTGTTTCACACATGAGGAGTCTAGCAAGATACAGCATAGTTTCATGTTACTCTGAACTCAACAGTTCTAGACTTGGAGGCCATGCTTTCCCTGTTAACTAGAATTTGCTTAGATTACTAAAAGAAGTTAATAACATTCTAAGAAATGGAATGATTAGAGTTCTCCATCTTATTTTCTCTTCATACTTCTCTGAATTGCCCAACCTTTCAAACTGAAATTGGTAACAGAGGAGAGGGAAATGTATCATTTCTTTACCTTTTAGTCTCTCCTTATTCATCACTGAGGCAAAGAGTGTTGGTAGATAAATGAAAAAAATAAAAGGCTGAATATACAGCTCAATGTTAGACCATTGCATAGTATTGGTGGAGCAGCACTAACACTACCAAAAATGAAGTAGTAAACTTAGTAGTAGTAGCAGTAATAGCAGTAGCATAAAAATAGCAGAATTAGTTCTGTGCAGTAATCCTACCTTGCTGGTGAAAAAAGATGCCATGTATGTGCTACAAAAAACAAAGTGTGTCATTTTATAAATTCCTTACAGAAGTTAAAAGTGAGCCTCTTCACATGGAAGACTTGCACTGTGGCTTACAAAGATGAAAGGTAAAATTCATGCTAATGACATACAATTTTAGTGTTCCTAATAAGAGCAGTATCTGGCAAATTAAACAACACTGTTGATGAGTCAAAGAGAGGATGATGCTTTACATTTTAGCCCTTGTGGTGGCATTTGTTCTGCTTCCTGCACAAGAGCCCTTGCATCTTCATTTTACACTGAGCCCTACAAATTAGTTAGCTGGCCTTGGATATAGATGAATGCAAGAAACACTTGGTTTTGCCCTTCCAAGTCACCACTAAATTGTGCACTCTGAGCTGATCCTTGGAGTTGTGCTTAACAGTCATTACAGCTGGGAATTCAAAAGAGAGAGAGGATGGGAGAGGGAGAAAGAGAAATAGGGGAAGAGACCTTCTGCAATGTCCTTGTCTGCTTGAGAGCAGCTGCTGTAGGCCCCATGGGACTGAATGTTCTTTTATGAATTAAAATGCTCCTCTGCTTTCTGCTCAACTTTCTAGCTCCCCTCCATGCCAGGACACTTCTAGGGGAAATGAAGGCAGGAAAGCAAGTCTTGAATTTAGAGATGAAGTAGTCATTTCATAAAACTCTTACATTCTGTGTCTTTTATTAATAATATCAGACTTTGAAATTTCAAGGTACATAAACCTAATTACAATACAGAGATGGAGCCAGTTAATGCTTCTCTCTTCCTGCTGCTTTCAAATAAAGGAAAACACATCAAATATGTTGAAATTTCAAGGGGCAATGTTACTTTAATATTCATAATTTCTACATTTCCTTAAGCATCTTTGGCATCTTTACATTGATAGTCCATTCTCTTTTTTTTTTTTTGGTGATTTGATTTTAGTAAGCCATTTTGATATAGATATATATATGCAAATATATTACATATATATGCAAATCAGTGTTTATATGAAAATTTCATTTTAAACAATAAATCACCCCAAAGCAATGATATTTTTCTAATAAGAACAATGATCATAAGCCAAAGTGATTTAATTATTCAGTCATGATGGCTTCCCTCACTGATAATGTGCCCAGCTGGAAGCAGTTATGTCCACTGCCAACCTCGTCACAGAGAAACATCTGACACCTGCATAAGACTCCACTGCTACAGCTTTGGTTTTTTAGGGGCCCCAGTCTCCAGTGCTGAAGTCATCACATCACCCTGATCTGCTATATCTTCTCAGCTTGTAAGGGCCTTGAATCCCAAGAGTGATAAACTGAAGAATCTGATGCCCTTAGGCATGCTTTGCTGAAGTGAATGGATTAACAGTGTAAGCTGCATTTTTGGAGATGTCAACTAGCAAGAGTGATAGACGGAAATCCCAACGGGGTCAATTCAATATCTTATCTCATAAAGTGGATAAGTTGTATTAGCAAAGGTGGAAGTGAGAAATAAATAAATGGAAAGGGAATTCTTTCTCTCTCTTTTTAATAGGTGTCTGTCCTGTTTTCTCAGAAACTCATTTTATTTCAGGGTTTCCCCATTGCAGAACCACTTATCACCTGTTCCAGACTTTTAAAAAAATCAGTATATTTATGGGAAGCATTCCTCACTCTGTGTGTGTGTAAGAGAGACGGGGGTGAGGAAGAGGGATTTAACTATTGGGTTAATCAAAATTAATGATTTTTTAAGAAGTATGGTAGGAGAGTAAGATGTTGCAAGCATTTTGTAAAGGACTAAATCTCTTTGTGATGTTTTGAGAATTCTAAGAGATAATAAACTAAGTAGAAACATGACATATGGTACAGTGCATGGAATTTCTGTGTAATATATGTAATGAATAGATATATGCACACATGTATGCTTTCAATTCTTCTCTAACAGACTGTGTTCTATTATATAAAAGAAAAGACAATTTTCTTCCAACACAACAGACACAGTGGGGAAATTCTGGGACAAAGCTCCAGTTTTGCATTTTTGCTTATGCACACTTCCATCCGTGAGCAAAGCAGAAACCACCTGTACTGAGCCACATAGGAGCACACAAGGTGGTCATATCCATACCATTCACATTTTGTGCTTTACAAGTCACACCCACCACATCTGCAGTCAAAACTTTCAACTTCAGATAATTCTCCTCCTCCCACTACATAGTAACTCTTAAGAGGCAGCTCCCTAAACACCAAATGCAAACACCAGTTACTTCCAAGAGAAAGTGACATTTTTATTATAGTATTTGTATATTTGTCCATTTAACACATAAAAACTCTGCTATCTTTTTATTAGACACCCACTTATTGTTTGAAATGTGTCACTGATAAGTTTTTTTTCAAATTTATTTTTATTTTTAATCATGTGTGTGGTGGAGTAGGTATGTTCATGTGTACACGGGTGCCCTTAGAGGCCAGAGACATTGGTTTTGCCTGGAGCTGGAGTTTCAGACCAGCCCAATGTGGATGCTATCAACTGAACTTGGGTCTTATACAAGAGCAAGACGTCCTCTTAACCACTTAGCCATCTCTCCAGCCCCAAGTCATAATTTTTTTATTATTGTTTTGTCCCATCCTCACTTCCTTGTAAGCTCTGTGGCTTTTGTTACATAATTTTTATAGTGCAGTAGTGTTTACAAATGCATGTCATGGTATAGCAGGGATGTACTCACACATGGCAGTTGGTCTCAACTGTTAACATGTGAAAGAATCAGATCTTAACTACAGTTTGCTAAGCATCACTTTCTGGGTCTCTCTAGTTATTAGTTAGTTTGGAATAGGGCTTCAAATGTCACCTCCATCACTGTGTGTCGTAGTCTAGGCACCACACTTTGAGAACCACTGTCCAAGTGCTTGTCCAAGCAATGCTGGAGTTCACTGATGTACTTTGTATATATAAGACCATAACAGACTGCTATGTGGCAAATGAAAAAGAAAAAGGCCAGTCTTAAAATTTTAGCATGGAAAATATCCATAAGCTGTTGTTGGAATAAAACCAGGTATAGACATAAATGTATAAATAGTATTATAATGGCTATCCTGTTGAGACTGATTATATATATATATATATATATATATATATATATATATATATATATATGTATATATTTTTTTTTCAAAGTGTCTGTCAAATACAAATTGATTGTAGTAATCATCTTTTGGAGAAAATTAGGATTTTAGGTGAACATGAATGGTTTACATTTTGATTAATTGAAGGTAATCAACTTCTGTCATCAAAGCTAGCTGTTTTAGAATTGTGTGTTTAAGCAAAATTTCTTCTAAAAGCTATCCAAACACAGTTAACTAAACTTACATAGTGTTGTTTTGTTCTTGTATTGTTAACACTAACAAATTCTATTGCTATGTCCAGCAAAAATAAGGTTTGTAGTTATAGAATTTCAATGACTCCAATTGTAACAGAATAAAATATTGGCACCTGTATGCTGTAATCACATCATTGTTTATTGTTAATCTGTACCTGGGAAAGCCACAGGGACCTGCTTCTAGTTTTCTACCTGGGTCAACATTTCATTTTGACTGAGCTTTCTCTTTCGAACTCTCCTATCACTGAATACTGACTAACTTCATTGGAGCTCAGCCAAATGCTGACCATAAAATGCAAACTGTTCCTCTTGCTAGCATCATTGATCAAAGAAATGATCACATTCAGCGGATGATAACCGCAAGTTCAACTGATTTTTGTTTTGTTTTGTTTTGTTTTTTGAGACAGGGTTTCTCTGTGTAGCTTTGTGCCTTTTCTGGAGCTCACTCTGTAGACCAGGCTGGCCTTGAACGCACAGAGATCCACCTGCCTCTGCCTCCCGAATGCACCACTACCCAGCAACAGCTATCTGACTTCTATAGTCATCAAATCATGGCCTGAATGTAGCTACAGTTTTTCAGGAGAAATTTAATGTCTCAATGTTTCAGAGCTTCAGTATCAATTTTATTATTGTAAAATCACGCTAATTTGAGTTTTCTAAGTATAGACAGATATAAAGAAAAAAATAAAATTAATCAATTAGCCCATCACTCAGACATTAAGAAAGCAAATGAATATACTCAGGACTAACAAATTCACACTGTATAGAGATATGTCAAACAGGAATAATTTTCCCTCATCTCCACCCATTTCTGCCCAACCTTGACCTATCTTTCTCCCACTATCAGCAGGCCTTATTTCAGATTCAAATATCATCTTACCCCCTGGTGTTATCTTCTATGATTTCTTCTTTATAACTCACTATAATTCTCAGCTGCTCTCCATTTTAATAGATAACCAATCTTGTCACAGGAATTGCAAGTTCTACAATAAAAGAGTTTTTAAATTCTTTCTTTTGTTTTTTAAGATTATAACATAATTACACCATTTCTTCCTTCCTTTCCCCTCTTCAGACCTTCTCATATACCCCTCATTGTTCTCTTTCAAATTCATGGCCTAATAGGGGAATTTTTCATTTTATTCAGCTTTACTATTTTTTCATTGCAATACCCACAGAGCTAGAGCACCTGGCAAGTATGTCCGGCGAGTGAATGGAATCTGTACCTTATGAACCTCAAAAAGGTTCATAAGCATTACCTGTTGTTAGGGACCAAGATGTCAGGAACCAAACATGAACCATGGTAAGTACTAGCTAGACCAGAGAACAAGTCATAAGCTTCTTCCCAGAGCAGTAACCAGAGGCCCCCAAAGATAAGAGAACATCCCACTGTCAGGTGCCATGACAGCTGAATGTAAAGAGCATTCCAGGGTCAGGTAGCCTAGCAATAGAATAAACTGCCCCTGACCAGTGACCTTAGCCAACATCTCGCAGTTGCACGATCTGCCTCACACATCTTGCACCCCTTCCATGTTCTACATGCCCCTTTTCCCCTTCCTTCCTTCCTGCCCCTTCCCCTCCTATCCTATATAAGCTTTGCAGATTAAAATAAAGATTGGCAGCTTGATCAGAATCTTGTCTTGCTGTTCGTCTCTTGTGTCCCCTGTCTCTTTCATTCACTCCCACAGGTGGGTCGCCCCCGTTGAAACCCCGCTGACCGGGGCAACCTGTAATTATGATTATACTTTGTTACCAAAAATCTAATAGTACAGGATGTATTTAAGTACTACCAGTAAGTACATTACTTCTTGAATCTTCCATGCTCAGTGCCAGGTCTGGCATACATTCCATTATTCAAGTTTGCCTTTCATTTTCTTTCTAGATGAGAGTTGGACTGGTTCTTGCTATGATGGCAGAACCAGTATAGCTTTGAAGCCAACACATAGTCCATCAAAATGTAGTATGAAGGCTGGGTAGAAGGCTCAGTGGATAAAATGCTTTCCATACAAGCATGAAAGACTTAAGTTGGGAATCCCCAGCACCCATGTAAAAGCAAGGTGTGATAGCATGTGCCTGTAATCCCAGTGCAGTAAGGCAGAAACAAGAGGATCCCTAGGACTTTATGGCCAGCCAGCCTAGCTAATCATTGAGAGACACTGTTTTGTCTCTCAAGGGAGAAAACAATCAGTGAAGACACTAGACATCAACCTAGCCACAGGGGCTGGAGAGATGGCTCAGCAGTTAAGAGCACTGGTTGTTCTTCCAGAGGTCCTGATTAAATTCCCAGCAACACATGGTGGCTTACAACCATCTGTAATGAGATCTGGCGCCCTCTTCTGACATGTAGGCAGAACACTGCATACATAATACATAATAGATAAATAAATTTTTAAAAAGTAATTCTAAAAAAAAAAAAACCTAGCCAAAACATCCACAAATGAACACACATGTGAACATAAACACAATATGCAAATAAAAACAAAGAAGTCCTGCCTACTTTTAATTAATTTCTACCACACTGTTTCCCCTGGGTCCTCCATACCTTCCCACCAAAGGATTAAAATGAAGTATACTGCCCTTTCTAATGTTTGTGGCACACATTGAAGAGGGAAAATTAGACAAAACCAGACAAAAACTCTTGATCTGTGAGTAATGACCTAATACTAATATCTTTTCTCTATACTCTTTGTTATTTCCCTTTAACTACATAACATTAAGAGTACAATTTAAGGTAATCATCATATAGCAAATATTCTGGAAACACTAGTTTCCAAATGTTTCTCTTATTCAGAAGTTTTACTTTTTCATATTGATACAAATGCAACTGCTTTTTAAGACATCCTTGAGTAGAACTCACACATCTTTTCTTTTTGTTTCTGTATTTAATCATACTGGTCAAAAATAGAGGAGGCCTCAAACTTCCATTGCCAGTGTTCAAAGCCCAGCACACTTAACCCCTTCTTCCAGTCAAAATTTACCAAAATGTATTAACACAAGCAAGACACCTCAAGCTTATCTAAATCTAGAACCATTTTACTCAGTATCCCTACTGAATCTGGTGAAGGGATTAGCATTATTAAATTATTTAATTAGGATTCTTCCAGATACCTCTAAGGTAGAAATGGCACTGGCAGATGCAAAGTTCGGTTCCCCACAAAAGGTAATAGAGACAATTCAAAAGGAGAGTCCAAATGAACTTCAGAATATATAGACTGGGGTACAATGTCAGGCACTGAATGAAATGTTTGCATACGTGCTGGAACTGCTTTCTATAGAGATACACTTGCAGTTCTCCAATAATTAGGTATATGGGTCTTTGAGTTCTTATCAAAATGTGGTTGTTGGTAATATTTGTTGTTAAAGGACTGATGATGTCCATATGACGTGCTGTTGCATTATTACTTTTTCAATTAATAGGATATGTGGCTTTTGCATGGAGTTGTTGATGTATTAATAAGGTTTTGATCTAGTGTGTATTATGACAGCTATTTTCAAAAGATTTAGGTGCTAGTCTCATACGACAAGATGAATCCATATATCAATCCATACTTGAAAGTTAAGTAAGTCATGGTTGTGTTGAGTTTTACTTGTAGTTGCATTTTGCTTATACATTTAGTTATTGCATTTATCCTGTGAAATAGCTTGTAGCTCTACAGCTCACTAAGTGAATATAGCTCATGATACTAAATTCAGAATTGTCAGCATACTCAAATACACCATAAAAGCTATTACAAGCATTTGGTTTGGTCATGATGATGGAACTACTGGCCACTAATATTTACTGAGTCTCTGTGATAATTCAAGCCACATGAGTAAGTTCTGAATGTACAAACGTCATACATCATCAAAGTACATACAGTATAGAAAATAAAAGAGCATGTTATTGAACAATCATATCTTGCAAGACCTAAAGAAAAAGGTGAATCTATTCTACCCTTTCTAAAGTACACAGAAAAGAAATACAGCATTCACAGAAGATGTGCAGAGGAATTTGGAGAGGGGTAATATTTATATAAACATCTATACTAATGGGAAGAAGACATGGCTGATAAAAACCAATTGACCTTTGAGGCAGAAAATGTAAGAAAACTTGTTCTCAAAATGTGGTATGCAAACCAGCAAAATCAGCATCCTCTGGGCACTTGTTAGAGATGGAAACATTGAACTCCTACCCCAAACCTGCTGAATCAAGAACATATGAAGTGGACTTCTGAGTTTCAACCAACCATTTGTCTTATTGAGCCCCACCAGTTTATATCAGAATAACTAATATTAACCCCATCTGCAAATTAGAATCCTGACCAATGCCCCTGCCCAAATCTATTGAGGTGCAATATCTATGATGCTGTCCACTTGTAACTTGGCCACAAAAACAGTAAAGAATTGATCATGTTTAAAGTAACTGATCCATAACTCAGCCCTCCTGGTTTATTCCACTCACTCCACCTCTGATATCATGCATTTGTGACATGATATTTTTACTTGAACTTCCTTCAGACTATTGTTTCCAAGATTAACTTTTATATGACCTAAAAATATGATTGCACTAAAGGACCAATATATATTTAATTGTAATTGACTTGAAGTCCAGGATGAATGCTAAAAGAGAATGTGTATTATATCCTATTCAGGATTACTTCTTGTTATTGGATAACTTACATAAAATTCTTCTAGAAACTTTTTGGGGGATTGCATCAGTTGGGACATGAAAAATGCTACAATTACAAAGCACTTTTGGCTATGTCTTTTTTGTTGTTATTATAAAAGGATTTCATTGTCATTACTGCTAAGATTAATAGTGGCTTTTTATTCAAGTTGGCATCTTTCAATAGTTTGGTGAATGCCAACCTTCCCATTTCCAGAAAGTATCATGTTCTAACAGCTGTGACTCCTGTCAAGGGATTCAGCAAGATGTCTTAGCCATCTGCTGGCTTCCTGCAGGTAACCTCCTGCCACCATATCTATCATCCTAGAGCAGACAAGCAGAAAGCAGATTCTGAAATCTGCCCCCCATCTTGCAGCTTTCTTTGATGACCATTCTATTCTATGTCTGCCATATCATCTTTATCCCACAACAAACACCATCTCTCTCCTTTACCAGAGTTATCAACCATCCCCATCTGTCCAGGACTAAAGAGATGCTTGGAATACAGTAGTTTTCAGCATTAAAGCTGGAATGGGCCCAGGCAAATGAGCAGAAATTAAAAGCACTGGTTTCACCCACTATGTCTGACCTATTTTGTATTGGCAGCATTTTATGGCTCAATTGTTCTTGACATTTGGCATCTTTCAAAGTCATTTGGTTATTAAAATCTTATTAAAACCACCAGAGTTTATTATTTAGTAAAAGGGTCCAAACAATGTCCACTTGTCACAAGTAGTGGTGATGTTGCTGGTCCCCACTAAACACACTTTGAGTAGTTCAACTTTCTGAAACAGGAAATAATAATTCCTGCCTCTGCCCCAGTATGAAGCTCTACCTGGTCCTTTCATATAAACAAATGCTGCCCTAGGCGGGAAACAATGAAACTAGCATCAATGATGCTCAGCCTAGTCCTGGGACTATATTAGGTAAATATATGTTAATGAATGACTGTGTGTCCCACTAAAGCCATATCTGTTTATTTGATGATTTCATCAATGAAGATATGACTATAATTCACCCATATAAGTTATACCAAAACAAAACAAAAACTCAGAGTTTCTTTGTTAGTCTCTTCCAATATCATCCTTTAAGATATAAACTCATCAATATGTATGTCTATTGATGGTAAAGGCATAAAGTGAAAAAAGAATACAGGGTTGTGGATATAGCTTAGTGTAAGTGTTCTTCCTTGTCTATATGAGACCCTAAATTGAAGCTGCAGCATTGCAAAATAAACACACCTCTTTGGTGATTAAGATTTTGTTTTCAATTCTAGGACCTTCTTTAGGGTACATTCTTAGAAGTAGAAGAGTTGCTGTGTTAAATGATATTTAAGTTGTATCCTACAAAAGTAAAAGACAATTGACTTTTTAAAGGGAGGGCACGTGAGATTGGGAATATCAAGACATATTAGTGAGACTGATCCTAACTTCCTGTCTGCCACTGTCAACCTTCTAACTCAGTCAAATAGCTCTCAGCCCTCAGCCAATGCCCCTGCTCACACCTTCACTCGAATCAGATTGACCCTAATAATCATTCCATACTTTCTATTACCAACCCTGAAGCAAGGCTGCCCGGTCCACTACAACAGAAACAGCATTCACAAATACCTCACAGACGGCAGACTGACACCCTAAAGCCACTCGTCCTTAGTCTCACCCAGTAATGGGCTACTAGGAGACTGTGAGCTTAGCAATTGAGGATACTTTTGTTTACTCCTAAGGACTTCATAGAGCATTGTTCTTAGTTGTCTCCCAGGTCAGGCCTCTAAGACAGAGATAATCTTAAAACACTTACAGCAGATGCTTGTTAAGCATACCATCTGTCAATTTTGCAAACTGTTGCAAGTTTGTTCATGACTTAACTTTATCTGTCTCAACAAACTTTCTAAATCTTATTGTAAATTTTTGTGAAATGATCACCTTCTGGTAAACACACTTTAGTATTCTTTATAAGGCATTTTATGGCATCTGTCTGTCAAGTAATCTACCTTCAATCCCTTTATTCTAAGGGGACAAGATAATAGGGCTTGCGGTGTGCTCCATGCTTAGAGGTGGCAAAAGCGAAGTGCATTCATTGTCACAACCCTTCAATGGATATGGAATCAATAGGACATGGGCTCCATCTAACCTTCTGAAACTCAACTACCTTCTGGCTAACTTCATATCCTATAGTCTTGCCATATCAAAAGAGAAAGAAGCCCTCACTAATAGAATTTGTGAAAGTACACATAATGATTGTTTGAAGATATCTTGGTATGCATTCACATGTGTAGCTTAGATACTTCTCATATTTTTTACCCAGTGTTGAACAGTACAGTGTAAAGATAAAAAGAATACAATCAATAAATTGGGCTATACTCCTTTACCTGCTGTGATGCTTAATCTTGATTATCAACTTTATTGGACCTGGAATCAACTAAGAGATTCCAGATTGAATCAACTAAGAGATTCCAGCTCCAATCAACATACTTCTGTATAGATAAGCTATTCACTAGTTTGGATTCAGTGAGGAGGGAGAAGACCCTCCCACAGAGTGGGTGGTGCTCTCCCACAGCAGTGCAGTTTAAGATGGTCCAAAGGAAAAGATGTTGCTTTTTACCTATCCAGCTTCACTCCTTGCTGGTGAGAGCACCCACTTCATTGTTGTTGCTACCAACCTTCGCTAACATCAAAGCCAAGCTTCTTCAGCCTTCCAACATGAACTGAAGACCAGCAGCTCTCTAGGAATCCTCCAGGATTTCAGTGCCATATTGAGATCACTGAAGCATCTAGCCTCATGAACTGAGCAGTTCAGTTATCCGCACTAATATACCTGCAATTCACTATGCTGATGTCTTTAGTAAGTTATTTCACCCCTTTGACCTCCAGTTTCCTCTTCTGTAAAATGGATGCACAGTACAAAGTTTATGTAGCTATTGCAAAGATTAGATATAATAGACATTCAAGTAGTAGACACATTAATAGTTTCCCAGTGTAGAGTAGTACACAGTGTAATCACTGCAACCACTTAATGTGAGTTTTTCATGTAGGAATGGAAGTGGTTGAAAATGGTATTATGCATTATCATTTTTCAGTTACTAGAGAAGGCTCTTATGAGATTTAACTTGCCCATTCCCTAGCTCCCTCTTAGCAAGGTCAGTGCCCAATCCTTTCCATCTTTTTCTTGGGCCATGTTCGAAACTGCTAGCTTGTCCAGGTAGCCTGCCTCTTTAAGGAGAGCCAATATCTTTAAGACTAAAACTAAGAAAATTGATTTTATTTTTTTAACTTCCTAAAGAAAAGTACACCTTTTCTTCAAAAGGACCTGTGAGTCCATTATCAACTTCTTCCACAAGTCATATTATGACCTTTGCTTTTTAAAGCACCTAGGCAGCCTGTATTCCAGCCTATGTGAGCATTCTCATAATCCATTCCTGCACCTTTTACAGCTCAGCATGTTACTCTTACACTTGTCACTCCTTCCTACATGCCATATCATTTTTTCTCTGCCCAGAGAACTTTACTTTCCTTCAAAAGTCTTTTCAGTCATCATTTTCGCCAATAATCTAATCATGGCTCACCAAGATTAAATTACTTCTCTGCAGTGGCTCCCAGAATGCATTGAATAAGTCACTATAATGTCCTCTAAATGACTAGGTAACAAGTCTCTCACCCAACTCATCAGAAGCAAGCATTACTATCTTGCTATGATTTATCTACTATTAGTCAAATTTTCTTCTAAGCTTTAATATATATTATTTCATATTCACAATTCCATAGGATAGTTATATCCTCTCAATTTTATTTAAAAAATTAAACTATGGATTAAAGATGTTGAGAAACTTGGCCAAGACCGCAAGTCAAGATTAAAAATCAAACTGTCCCACTTAAGAGCATTACAGTATCAAGTACCACTATCATATAGTACCTGGAAGTGTTATAATTTATATATATATATATATATATATATATATATATATATATATAACAAATCTTATCCAAATATATTTTCTTAAAATCATAAATACTATCTAACAGTTTCTCTGAGCCAGGAATTCAGAAACAACTTTTGGTGGTGGGGGAGAAGGATGTTCTGTCTGAAGGTCTCTTGGGAGACCACAGTCAAAATGTTCGACTTGGTTGTACTCACCTGAATGCTTGGACTGGAGGATCTGCATGGTGTTAGAAATGGACAGAAGGCCTATGGAGACTCACCTGTGGGCCTCTCTCCAGGCTGCTTGAGTACCCTCATGATGTGGTGATTGGCTTCTCCCAGAGTGATAATCCAAGAGAGCAAAGGACAAGTCACAATGTCTTTTATGTCCCAACCTCAGAACTCAGACTCTATTATGTATATAAAATCCCACTGGGTACAAAACAAAGCTAAGCTTTAAGTTACTACGGGAAGGGGCTTCAGAGAGCTGTGGATACTGAGAAATGAGGATTATTCCAGTTTCCTAAAATGTTAAGTGGAAACATGTTCTAGATCAGGGCTTCTTAAGCTTCTCCACTCACAACCCCTTTGCAACCAAGAAATTTTTATTTGACTTTTAGCATATGAATATGTGTATATATCTCTGCATATTAAACAGGTATTTCCTGAAAATAAAAAAGAAATTATAATACAACTCTTTGGTATATACATATTTTACCATGTATTAAAGATGAAAAATCTGCAGGCTAATGAGATGGATATTCTTATTTATTTTGACATAAGTAAATGTTGGGTAAATATTTAATGCTGTGGGATATAAAATAATCATTAGCATTTTCAGAGTTTTCAATTGTTTTTAAAGATATATTTATTTTATGTGTATGTCTATGCACCACATGCATTCAGGTGCCTGTGGAGGACTGATGAGGCTTGGATACCATACAATTGGAGTTAAAATGCATAACATACAAATCAAGTGCTTGTGAACCACCAGATGTGAATGTTAAGAAGTGAACTTGGGTCCTCTGCAAGCACACCAAGTGCTTTTAACTGCTGAGACATCTCTCCAGTCCCAATATATATACAGGTGTGTGTGTGTGTGTGTGTGTGTGTGTGTGTGTGTGTGTGTATTCATCAATGCTGAGACTGCCACATTTTTGAGACTGAATTTCTCACTGAACCTGGGGCTCATCAAGTAGTCTAGGCTGGCTGGAAAGTTAAGATTTAGGGGGTCTATCCATTTCCATCAACCATCCCTAGAAGTGGGATTGTAGACATGTGTCACCATACCCAAGTTTTACATGGGTACTAGAGATATAAAATGAGGTCCTAATGCTTGCAGAGGAGGCACTTTTCTGATTGCTCCATCTTTCCAACCACTCAAAGGGCAAATTTTAGAATCTTCGGATAGTAGCCAGACACATTATCCACTGCACCACTGGCTCAGTGCTTCAAGGAGCAGAGTTTTAAATCAGACCTTACAGAACACAGAACAATCCAAAGATATACTAACTTGATATGGGCTGAAGAATGCCAACAGGAAAAACATGTTTTCTTTTCATAACTAAACTGTTCTGTTCTATAATAGCAATGCATCATAGGCAAGCACTATCAAAAACATCTTGGGCTTATTATACATTTGATTTGGAATTAATTAAGTTTCTGTCAATGTTCAGAAATATACTATTCCATGGTCTTTCAACATGTTCAAATATACAAGTGACAGAGAAGTTGTGTACTAAATAATGAGACATTGGTATTAATCACTGATGTGTCTCTAATAGCTCCAAAATTATGGAACACTGTTCCAAAATTCTAGATGTTTCCACATGTTTCCAAATGGAGCATCAAATGGATTCAAGACTTTAATTCCATTAAATCCCAGTAGAAGCCATGGGTGAATATCTAACTTAGCTTCCATTCTATGGTTTTAGGCTGATGAATCAAAGAGTGAAGAAATACTCATAGTCTGAAATAGTTATGTCCTTAACAGGAAAAAAAAAAAAACCTATGTTTGATTTCAGGATTAACTCTATGGTTTGGCGTCAGTATAAATGTAGCCTTCAGACAAAGGCTTATTATCTTCTTTAGCACAATATCTATAATTAAACTGGGGCAATCAAATCTCTTAGATATAACAGTAAAGATAATGAAATTATTGGGTTTAGCTCTCAGGCTATGCTTGTCTTCAAGCCAAGATTGTATTTGCTTAAAATAATTGTCTAATATGGTGTCAGATATACAAATATAAAAACAAAATACTGGAATGAAGCATATTACAAATTCATAGTGACATGAACACATATGACAAACTTTATTCTAAAGACCAATCTGTATTACTAGAAATAAAAATTGGATATGAGCTTCTCATTCTTCCAGCCACTACTATCACCTGACTAGATCCAAAGAACCATAGAAACTGGGTCAGATTTGCTTTGCCAATCCTCTCATAGACTTTACTACAACTAGAGCCCATGGGTTGATCCGGTCTGCTATCTGTTCCATAAATAAAGTTTGAATGAAGCCCATCCATGCTCACTTGGCTTATGGTTATCTGTAACTACAGTGGGAGAGTTCAGAAGATGAAGCTGTGTGGCAAATCTGAAAAAATTTGTGGTCTTGTAATTTACAGAAAATGTTTTCCTGATGTGTACCTCTGAAGACTTGGCCCTAGGCAACCTATTAGAAGGCTAAGATATCTATATCTACTATATGATAACTCAAATATCTTATGAAGGAAAGAGAAATACATTGCTATTTACATTGAGGCAATTGCTTTCACAGAGTAAAGGCAAAATATTTTGTGTATGGTGCTATGAATGGAACTCAGAGCCTCGCATATGCTAGGGCGTAAGGACCTTGACACTGAGCTATATCCACAGCCCAGACAAGACACAAGCAGTAACATATATCCCCCATAAAATGCTCAGATTAAGACAGAGACTATTTTTCTCACTTTCTCTCAGTCAATACCCCCAATAAAGATTGCTACTCTTTTAACTTCTATCATACAGGTGAATTTTCCTGCTCCTGACTTATATACACATGGAGTGAAATGGTATTTCCTCTTGTACCTTGCTTCTTTAATTCAGCATTATAACAGTGACAAACACATAGCACTCATGTCACAGCATTTTCTTTTCCATTGCCATATAAGTGACATTCAGATGCATAACTAAAGTACAACATTTTTAACCTATTCTTCTGTTAGTGAACATGAGGGTCTATCCAAGGGCTGCCTGGCATACCAGTTTCAGAAATTCAAGTTTTGACATTGGCCATGTGTTGGCAGTTTACAAATCTATTTTCTGAAACATTCCTGAATACTCTTTGGGTTGTCCATCATGCAGCAAACAGGATAGTAAAGAATAGAAAGGCTAGCTCCATCATGCCACATAATTATACCCATGGCACTCAAGCTCTTCTACTGAGGCTTTTCCTTTGTCCCTTTAAAAAGTGGGATGATAAGTTTTGCAGTTGTCAACATTCAGAAAGCACAGGCTGAGGTGCTAATGATCTCAGTTCCTTGTTCTCCTCTTTAACTGAACTACCAATTTAAATGTAATTAAGACTGGTGGCAGCTCTTTACTACAATGCCCAATACAACAGATTTAGATCACTAAGACCTCACACTACACTCTATGTCTGAAGACATGGATACTTAGCTTGACAAGGGCTGGAAATAAGATTTAACTGCTCTGCAAAAATAACCAAACATCAAAAGATGGCCCCAACCTCAAGGCATGGATTGGGGAAGAATAACAAGTCTATAGGTTTTTCTGTTTTCTACCCAAGTCTTTACTGCATGTAGCAGCAGACTTGGTGGCATAAATCAGAAAATGATAATGAGGCATGAAGGAAATTCTCATAAATCACGTTACTAAGTATAGTTACATTGTAGATGTGGAACCCAATTAAACAGATGGCCACATGCTGTCAGAATTAGCCCCTAATCAATAAAGATGTTCATTTTAGAAAATCACCTCAATTTTTCACTTCTTCAGTGAAGCACAGAGGAGGCAGTTGAGAGGGGATGAGGGAGTCCCAGGAAAGCCAGTGAGGAAATGTGTAAGGAGAAATTCCACCTGTCTTAATTTGTAGTCCAGAAAATCAGAAATGAAAGAAGGTGGGGAGAAGTCACCCAAAGGATTCCTTGTCATCTTGCCTGGTAATGTAATTTACAATGAGAGCAGGCACTGGTCATTAGGAAAATAGAAACAGCTTGAATCTCTTAATTAAAATACTGCTTCAAATTGTTCATTTTAAAACCCCTCTGCTCATGAGCTTTCTGGAACCCATGGATTACCCTGAAATGGCTACTTCCTCAAGAAACTTCTGATGAGGTCAGCCCTTCCCAGCCAAGACAAAGGCATAGCAGTGGGAAACCCTGGAGACAGAACTATTATTAGATACACTTCATTCCCCAAAGGAACAGTGAGCGCTTAGTGACATTTGAGAGAAATGGAAACACCAATGAAGAGACAATCTCATCACCCTTTTCTTGCATAAGAGCTGACCTATTACAGTCACAATTAAGTCTGCAAATACCAAGAGTTGATGAAAGTGGGGAACAAAAGGAATTCTGCTGGAATTTAGAACACCCACTTTAAAAGCATCTGGCAATACCTGGCTGAGAACTTGCAGACTCTCCCTGCAAGGAGTTCTACCCCAAGGAACATCACCCACTGACTTCAGAAGACAATGCACAAGAATATCAGAGAAGCACCAATTCTTGGAGTGAATATCTGCAAGGGTGGAGGATAGAAACGTGCTTGGCAGCAGAAAAGATAATCTGAGTGTATGGATGGTCAGAAAATTGAATACTCTACAGCAATGTATGGTGAAATGGGGAAAAGCTACTGCCACAAACTCCACACATGTGCACTAAAGAGAATGGGGCTGGTGAGAAGGCTCAGTAGTTAAGAGCACTGGCTGCTCTTCCAGAAGATCCAGGTTAGATTCCCAGCACCCAAAAGGCAGCTAACAACTATCTGTAACTCTAATACTAGGGGATCTGATGCCCTTTTCTGGCCTTAGCAGATGTCAGCCAAACATATGGGGCACAGACCCACATACAGTCAAACACCTATTTAATATACTGACTGAAAAACCACAATTTCTGAAAATTGTCTATAGTATGATAAATTTTTATTATGTTGAAAACAATATCATTTGGGGATACCTACATAAATTATTAACATTTTAGTTTTTAGAAGATAAACATGGCCCAGAACAGTGATATATGCTTTTATCCCAGTACTTGAGGGAGGGGTAATCTCTGTGAGCTACAGGCCAGCATGGTCTACATAGCAAGTTCCAAGGCAGCCCAAGCTGCATGATGAGACTCCTCTCCCAAGGAAAATATACATAAAAAGCAACATATTGGTTACCTCTGTGGTGATGAAGACAGTAGTTCAGGAAGGCAGACTGGCAGCTTAAATGACACTGATAAGGTTTCAGCTCTTCACAGAGTAGCACTTTAACTGGCACATGTTGATTTTCCATCCTTCTTGATACTTTCTAACTTAACATGGGCCAGCATGCTACACAGATTCTTTTGAATGCAACAAATATTGCATAATAGAAGACATCCTGTTAAACTTTAATGTCACTTCAGAACCCTGAAGATAGACTTGGAGGAAGTCCCTTGAACTCACTGCCCCTCTTTCCAATGTGGCCATATTAAATAAGTCTTTCTCTGCTTACCACTAGTAATTTGGCTCTTTTAATAGACTTATTGTGGATTAGTGGCTGAATCTGGCTTAGGGAACAGGCTGTAAAACCTCAAGTTCATTGATAACATGGTAATCATAAAGGGACAAAAGATACATTTGGGGGGTGTTTGCTGCCCACAACAAGCTGACCCCAAAAGGAGAGGAATGAAGAAAGATCCAAGCCATGGCTGGAGTCATTTTACTCTGAGGACATTTTCCCATCTTTCCACTTCAGTGGGCATCAGCTGCCCTGTATTTCTACTTGGTCAAGCAGAAAAATGAGTATTTGGACATTGTTTTGGATTCTCAAGGAAGTTTCACCCTTGTAGCTATGAGGAAGGTGGAAGGAGAGAGAGAGAAAGAGAGAGAGAGAGAGAGAGAGAGAGAGAGAGAGAGAGAGAGAGGAGGTAGAGAACACACAGTTGAAGTACAGCTCTGAAAAATGAACTTAAAGAACATACTTGAGACGCTTGGACATTTTACTAACAGGTCATGCAGAAAAGACTTCAAGATTCTTCCAGAGCTGTTCTTCTTGATGAACAACCATCACCCTTGAAGCTCAACTCACTTCTTTCTGAAGTCTTCCTGAGCAGGATGGCCTGGTTTGTTCCCCTCTAAGACATAACACCTGTGCTACCCATGCCTCTGCTTTCTCAATCATATCAAGAGACTCGAACCCTCCAAACTAGTATAGAGATTACTTCAAAGTGAAAACATGAGCTTCAGAAGAAAGAACTGTGCCCAAGCTTCCCTTGTCTGCTAAGAATGAAAATCAGGATACCACAAAAACACCTTTGGCAATGTAACCTTAAGATTACATCAGAACAATCAGAAAAATGATTGAGTAAATAAGCCACATCAGAAGCCCTTACATCTCTGCCCATCCCGTGGTGTGCATACAAACTTTACCTCAAACTCATCTGGGGACACCTGCTTGTGTAATATAAGTTTCTTCTATTAAAATAACCAATCTGGATCAGTGAAATGGCTCAGTAGATAAAGGCGCTTGCCACCAAGCCTCATAACCTGAGTTCAAGCCCCACAACCCACAAGGTAGAAGGAGGGAACTGACTCCTGGAAGTTGTCCTCTTATGTCCATACATATTCCATGGCATGCCGCCCCGCACACACATAAATAAGAAATGCTAATAAACTAATAAAATCAATAATCCAATCAGCATTCTATTGCTCAACAGACATTTTTATATATAATGCATTTTGATAAATGCTATAGATTTTAATTGTAATTGATATCTCAATATCTTAAGTCTCTGTGTAACATATGCAGCTTGGTACTCAACTTGAAACTTTGGACCTTAAGAAAGCAACAGTATTTTCAACATAATGAATATTTGCATACTAAGAAGTGACACTCAAAATATTTAACAACTTCTTTGGTTATATTAATGTAGAAATAAAAAATTAACACCATCTGCTTGGTTTCCTTCTGTTCATAACACTCAAGACAGTCCCACAAATTACCATTACCAACAGGAGCCACAGGAAGGTGACAATAACAGTAAAAATAATCCTCCAACTGCATCTCAGGCCAGAGTCCTATAAGGTCCAGGTCCAACTTGGATGACCTATGACATATGGGGCTGACTGGCCGTGGGATAAGCCTAATACCTCACTGAGAAGAGATCCTTGAGTCACTACCAAAATTAAGTGGGGGCATGGACCGTGCAGTTCATTTGAGGAAATTTCTAGGGGAAAAAAGTGTCAATGCTCTGAGAGAAGTGTATGTGTCCCCTGTGTTCTAGGAACAGGAAGGAAGCCAGTGTGACTAGACAGAGAAAGAGATGGAAGTGGAGTTAATAAAGGTAGAACAACAAATGCTTGACTGGGAATGTAGCTCAGCTAGCAGAATGCTTGCCTAGCATGCACTTGGCCCTGGGTTCCAGCCCTAGTACCTCATAAGCCTTCTGTGATGACATACATGCAACCACAGCATTTGGGAGATGGAAACAGAAGCATCAGAAGTTCAAGGCCAATCCTCAGCTACATAGGTAGCTTGAGGCTAGCCTGAGATACATGAGACCTTGTCAAGGAAAAAAGGCAGGTTTCTAGGTCATTGAAAATAATAATTCTTAATATCAGTAAGATAAGATGATTTGAAGATAGGGGTGACATAATATAACCATCAACAGAACAGTCTGGAGGCGGTGAGGACAGAAGCAAGAAGGCCAGTGAGATGGCTCTTCTTAGCATCCAGCTAGGAAACAGTGATCACAAGAGTAAGGATGATAAATCTTATGGATTTCATCCTGTGTTCACCAAAGTACAAATATATTGAAGTCACAATATTAGATGTCATCACTAGAAGAGTAAGCAAAGATGGAGAATGGGGATTAACAGAATAGGAACCAGGATTGAGTCCTAAGATGCCATCATGGAGAGATAGAGGACCTAAGAAAAAACAAAAAGAGCTTGACCTGGAGCAGTCAGCTTTCCCCACAAGAGGTCACACGACCAACCTGAATTTGATGTCTTTCCTTTTCCTGAATGACTTTTACTACAAATGGATATGACCATAAACAACATATAGGATTATTCTATGTGATTTTCAACTTTATTAATGAGGTATCCTACTCTGTATATTTTCTCAAGTTACCGATTTGCTGTACAACCTAATTAGTGAAATTTATCTATTAACAGGTGTCATAGTAGGCCATTTAACTTTCACTGTTGTATGCTATTCCTTTGCATGAATGTGCCACACTGGCTTATTTCTGTGCACAAGGACACATAAGCTATTTCCCTTTCCCACTACCATCAATGACCCTGACTCAAACATTCTCACACAGGCTTTCTTTTACCTTGCTTTGTGTTGTATGGAGAAGGTTTCTCAAACATTATCATTCAGTAGAAACAATTAGAAATTTTACTAAAACTAGTTTCTGAGCCTCACATCCAAACTTTTTGTATAAGCTAGGGCCTGAGAAGTTGAATTTCTGACAAGTTGCCCCAGGGTGTTTTTGTTCATGGTCCAAAAATGACACTAAGAATCAAAATACTGGAATAGATCAGGCATGCAGATGATGGTCACAGATGTGCAAGCACCTCTCTGGCTTTTTTACACATTGTCAACTTGCCTTGCAATGTGGGTGGCCTAATTTATGTTTCCATCAGTGGCAGGATCTTTAATACCAATTCTGGATGCTGTCTGATTTTTAATTTTTGCCATACTGAACTTTAAAAACTTTAAAAATGAATCATAGAATTTGTTCTAGTTTTAGTTGTGATGCTGTAATAAAACACTCTTGCCAAAAGCAAATTTTTTTTGGGGGGGGGCATGTTTGGTTTACAATTCCAGACCCAGACCACGATCCATCATTAAGGGAAAGCAAGACAGGAATTTAAAGGTAGGTCTGCTTGCATTCCACACAGGATGACCTCTGAAGTACAGAAGAAACCACAGAAGGTGCTGCTTGCTAGCTGACTTGAAGGAAGGCTTACTAGCAGGCTAGAAGACTGCTAACTTTCTTATGGTGCTCAGGACCTCCTGCCTAGGGATGGTGATTCTCAGAGTGGGTTGCCACACACACATACATATTTGTACGTGTGTGTGTGTGTGTGTGTGTGTGTGTGTGTGTGTGTGTGTGTGTGTGAGTGTGTGTGTGTGTGTGTATAATCAAGACAATCCCCTGCAGGCCAATCTGATCTGGGTAATTCCTCAATAGAGGCTATTGTCTCAGAGGACTCTAAGCTTTGTCAAATTGCCACTTAAGCTAACCAGGACAGCATATCCAACATCCCCATCAGAAATAAACACCCTAAAGACAGTATATACTAGAGTTAATCAGAATACACTCAAGCTTCTGTATTCCATAAAAAGTGCTCCCAGTTAACTGCCATTTTCCTCATCAAAGCAAGGATGGTATGGACAAGATCATCAAAACAGTTATGAAAGGAAAAAGAATGTGTGTTCCTTTTAATGAAAAACTTCACTATGGTTCTGTTTATTATAGTTTGAAAAGCCAATGGTGATATAAAAGAAATTATGGACTTATAAGGAAAAAGAAGTGAAAGATTGTTACAATCAAACACAGAAGAAATTGAAGAAAACACTAGGAGATGGAAAGTGTTCAAGGATTGGAAGAATTGATATTGTGAAGATGGTCAAACTACCAAAAGCAAACTACAGAATCAATGCAATCCCCATCAAGAATCTGGTACTCACGTATCTGGTTGGTTGATGCACTATAAAAGGCATTGACTGTTGTTGGATTTGTAAACCACCTGCAGAAAGACAAACAAATGCCACAGGTAGGCATCACTATCCAGAAAGGAAAACAGTAACCATATATCAACACAGATATTGATGCAAGTGAAAATTATTGCCTCATTTACAGCTCCTACTCTGTTGAATGAACAAATTTTATCAGAAAGCAGGGACAGTTTGGTGTAGCTGAAAGTTTTCCTGTGTCCTGCCTGGCCCATGGTCAGGAAATATCTCTCTTACCCACTGGTCCTGCAGCCACTTGGACCCAAATAAACACACACAGGCTAATATTATTTTTAAGATATGGCCATGGTAGGCTTCTTGTTATCTAGTTCTTATGTCTCAAATTAACCCATTTCTATAAATCTATACTTTGCCACATGGCTCGTGGCTTACTGGTACCTTTACATCTTGCTTCATCTGGCCTGTGTGTGTTTATTTGGCTGCAGGACTGGTGGGTGAAAGAGATTCGTCCTGACCATGGGCCAGGTGGGACACAGGAAAACTTTCAGCTACAGTTTGGCAAGAATATATTAGCAGGACTGGAGAGATGGTTCAGTGGTTAAACACATTGACTGCTCTTTCAGAGGACCCAGGTTCAATTCCCAGTACCCACATGGAAGTTAACAAATGTCTGTAACTGTAGTTCTAGGGAATCTATGGTGCACAGACATTCACCCAGGCAAAGCACCTATACACATAAAATAAAAATAAGACTTTTTTTTAAAGGAATACTAGCATGTCTGGCTTTTCACTAACAACAAAAACAATAAATGAATGAAAAACTCAACATGAGTGCATCTGAAAACCTTTTAACAAGAAGTTTACAAATAGGTGCTCCCTCTGAAAAATGCAAGCTGTTCTGTTCAGATGACCCATAGGACAGCTATCTTTCTGGCCTACATCACTCCTGGCCTGGCTACGAAACCATTTTTTATTGGTAATAATACAGAGATGCATTTAAAGATAAATGAATAATATACCACCATGCTACTAGAGGGTCTACCTGCTCCCATGAAAAGTGTATTGATTTAAGTTGCAAATGCCTCAACTATCTCTATAACCAGCTGAGTTTTGTTGGATCAGTCACCAATCTTTCTGGGGTTTGGTTTCAGCTGTGAAGTGAAGGTACTGGACTGGTGGGATGCTTTAGCAGATAAAGTGCTTGCCTTGTAATCCCGATGGCCTGAGTCTTATCCTTAGAACCACGGTAGAAGGAGAAAACCCACTCCTGAAAGTTGTCCTCTGATCTTCACATAGGTATCATGGCATGTGCACACCTGTACTTACAAACCCATCATACATATGCACACACACATGCATGCACATAATAATAATAGTAATAATAATAACAAATTAAAGAGAAAGGTATTATATTAAATGTTAGAATCCCTTATATCTATGAATCATCTGTTTTTTATATTAAATACATAGGTTACTTAGATCAGAATATAGGATTATTTTCTGTACAAAATTAGATTGTTGGCGGGAAGGCTCCCCTTTTCCAAGACTGCAGGAAGACCCTGCAGTCTCCACATCCTGCCACCACACCCATTTGCCAGAGACCCCAGCCACTTCCTGAGAATCAGAGACCAGCCCCCAGCTTCCATCCTGCCCTGGAATTCCCACCTGGACCAGAGGTGAGTGCCTGGGGTCATACCCAGAGAGGCCTGCACCTGGGTCACAACCCTGGGCACCAGCCACTCCAGGGAAGCCCTGCCCAACTGGGCCCCAGGTTCTGGCCATAAGTCAGGACCTCCCATCCCCACCAGGAAGGTTCTCCCTCTCCAAGACCCTCTAGTGAACCCTATAACCTCCACACCCTGTTCCCACACCCATCTGCCAGAGACCCCAGCCAGTTCCTGAGACTTAGAAACCAGCTCCGAGCTTCCATCCTGCCCCAGAACTCCCATCTGGACCAGAGGTGAGTGCCTGGAGTTGTAGTCAGAGAGGCAAACACCTCTGGGTCCCACCCCTGGGCACCAGCCATCCTGGGAGGACCTGCCCAACTTGGCCCCAGATTCTGGCCATTCGTCAGGCCCTGCGGGAAGGGTCCCCTTTCCCAAGACTGCAGGCAGACCCTGCAGTCTCCACGCCATGCCCCCACACCCATTTGCCGGAGACCCCAGCCACTTCCTGAGACTCAGAGACCAGCCCTCAGCTCCCATCCGCACCGGAACTCTCATCTGGCCTAGAAAGCCCCAGGCTACCCTCTGCCCCAGAACTCCCATCTGGACCAGAGCTTCCATCCTGTCCCAGAACTCCCATCTGGACAAGAGGAGCTCCCATCTAGACAAGATAAGGAGACCCCAGGGACTTCCTGAGACTCAGAGTCCAGCCCCCCAGCTCCTATCCAGCCAGCACTCTCATCTAGACCAGAGCTCCAATCTGGCCCAGAGCTTCCATCTGGACCAGAGGGAGGCTCCCTAAATCTGCCAGCTCTGTCTGGACCAAGTACACTGATAAGACCAAGAATGAACCCACAAGGAGATGGGCAGAAGTCAAGGCAGAAGTACATACAACAAAATAAAGAGCAATACAGCATCACCAGAACCTAGCCCTTTTCCAACAGCTAGACCTGAACAACATGGAATGGAAGAAGAAGAAGAAAGCAACCTGATAAGTAACATCATGAAGAGGTTAGAGCCTTATACAGAAGAAATCAAAAATAAAGTAGAGGAAGAGACAAACAAAATATGGGAAGAACACTATAAAAAAAAAAACTAGAGGAAAGGACAGTTAAAGCAGAAGAAAACAATAAGTCCCTGAAAGAAAATCATGAAAAAGCAAGGGAAACAGTCCAAGACCTGAAGAGGGAAATAGAAAAAATGAAGACACTAGCAGAAGGAATGTTGGGAATAGAAAATCTGAGTAAACAAACAGGAACTTCAGAGGCAAGTATAACCAACAGAATGCAAGAGATGGAAGAGAGAATCTATGGTGTTGAAGATATGTTAGAAGAAATAGATTCATCAGTCAAAGAAAACACTAAAACCAACAAAGTCATGAGCCAAAATGTCCAAGAAATTTGGGACACCATGAAAAGACCAAACCTATGAATAATAGGGATAGAGGAAGGAGAAGAATACCAACTCAAAGGCACAGAAAATATATTCAACAAGATCATAGAAGAAAACTTTCCCAACATAAAGAAAAAAATGCCTATGAAGACACAAGAAGCCTATAGAACACCAAACAGATTAGAACCCCCAAAAAAGTCCCCTCACCACATAATAATTAAACAACTAAACGTACAGAACAAAGATAGAATATTAAGGGCAGCAAAGGAAAAAGGCCAAGTGACTTATAAGGGCAAACACATCAGAATAACACCCGATTTCTCAATGGAGACTTTGAAAGCCAGAAGGAACTGGACAGATATAATGCAGACGCTAAGAGACCATGGATGCAAGCCTAGACTAATGTACCCAGCAAAACTTTCAATCATCATAGATGGAGTGAACAAGACCTTCCAAGACAAAACCAGATTTAAACAATACTTATCCACAAACCCAGCCCTACAGAAAGCAGTAGAAAGAAAATTCCAACCTAAGGAAGGCAGATACACCCATGAAAACACAGGCAATAGATAACACCACAGCAGTAAAACCCAAAGAAGAGAAGTACACACACACTACCACTAAAAATTGAAATAACAACAGGAACGAACAATCACTGGTCATTAATGTCCCTTCATATCAATGAACTAAATTCACCTATACAAAGACACAGACTAACAGAATGGATATGAAAACAGGACCCATCTTTCTGCTGCATACAAGAAACACACCTCAAATTCAAAGACAGACACCTCCTAAAAATAAAAGGCTGGGAAAAGACTTTCCAATCAAATGGTCTTAAAGAAGCAAGCTGGTGTAGCCATCCTAATATCCAGCAAAATAGACTTCAAACTAAAATCAATCAAAAGAGATGATGAAGGACATTATATACTCATTGCAGGAAAGATCCACCAAGATGAAGTCTCAATTCTGAACATTTATGCCCCAAACACAAGGGCACCCACATATGTAAAAGAAACATTACTAAAGATTAAATCACATATAAAACCCCACACATTAATAGTGGGAGACTTCAACACCCCACTTTCATCTCTGGACAGATCTGCCAAATTGAAACTTAACAGAGACATAATGGTCTTAACTGATGTTATGGCTCAAATGGACTTAATCGATATCTACAGAACATTCCACCCAATCAAAAAAGAATATACCTTCTTCTCAGCACCCCATGGAACCTTCTCTAAAATCAACCACATACTTGGCCACAAAGCGAATCTCAACAGATACAAAACAATTGGAATAACCTCCTGTGTTCTATTGGACCACCATGGTTTAAAGTTAGATTTCAAAAACAGAAAAAACTACAGAAATCCTACAATCTCATGGAAACTGAATAATGCTCAACTGAATCACCAATGGCTTAAGGAAGAAATAAAGAAAGAAATTAAAGACTTCCTAGAGATCAATGAAAATGAATACACCACATACCCAAACTTATGGGATACTATGAAAGCAGTGCTAAGAGGGAAATGCATAGCACTGAATGCCCACATAAAGAAGCTGGAGAAATCTCATGCTAGTGACTTGACAGCACACCTGAAAGCCCTTGAACAGGAAGAAGCAAAGTCTCCCAGGAGGAACAGACGCCAGAAAATTATCAAATTAAGTGCCGAAATCAATAAAATATACATAAAGAGAACAATACAAAGGATTAATGAAACTAAGAGTTAGTTCTTTGAGAAGATCAACAAGATAGACAAGCCCTTATCCAAACTAACCAAAAGACAGAGAGAGAGCATCCAAATTAACAAAATCAGAAATAAAAAGAGGGACATAACAACAGACAATGAGGAAATCCAGGGAATCATTCAGGTCATACTTCAAAAACCTCTACTCCACAAAACTGGAAAATCTAAAAGAAATGGATACTTTTCTGGATAGGTACCACATACCTAAGTTAAATCAAGACCATATAAACCATTTAAATAGTCCAATAACCCCTAAGAAAATAGAATCAGTCACTAAAAGTCTCCCAACCAAAAAAATCACAGGACCAAAGGGTTTTCACTGCAGAATTCTACCAGATCTTCAAAGCAGACTTAATACCAATACTCTTTAAATTGTTCCACACAATAGAAGCAGAAAGTATATTACCAAACTCCTTCTATGAGGCTACAATTAACCTGATTCCTAAAGGAAAGAAAGAGAACTACAGACCGATCTCCCTCATGAACATTGATGTAAAAATACTCAATAAAATACTGGCAAACAGACTCCAAGAACACATCAATACAATTATCCACCATGATCAAGTAGGCTTCATCCCAGGGATGCAAGGGTGGTTCAACATATGAAAGTCTGTCAATGTAATACACCATATAAACAAACTCAAAGGAAAAAACCACATGATCATCTCACTAGATGCAGAAAAGGCACTTGACAAAAATCAAACACCCCTTCATGATAAAGGTTTAAGAGTGATCAGGAATACAGGGAACATACCTAAACCTAATAAAGGCAATGTACAGCAAGCCAACGGCCAACATCAAATTAAATGGAGAGAAACTCAAAGCAATACCACTAAAATTAGGAACAAGGCAAAGCTGTCCCCTCTTCCCATACTTATTCAATATAGTACTTGAAGTTCTAGCCAGAACTATAAGACAACATAAGGAGATTAAGGGGATACAAATTGGAAAGGAAGAAGTCAAGCTCTCCCTATTTGCAGATGACATGTTAGTATACATGAGTGACCCCAAAAATTCAACCAAGGAATTGATACAGCTAATAAAAACCTTCAGCAACATAGCAGGATACAAGATCAACTCAAAAAAATCAGTAGCCCTCCTATATACAATAGACAAACAGGCTGAGAAGGAAATCAGAGATACATAACCCTTTACAATAGCCCAAATGATATAAAATACCTTGGGGTTACTCTAACTAAGCATGTGAAGGACTTATACGACAAGAACTTTAAGTCCCTGAAAAAAGAAATTGAAGAAGATGTCAGAAAATGGAAAGATCTCCCATGCTCATGGATAGGCAGGATTAACACAGTTAAAATGGCGATCTTACCAAAAGCAATCTACAGATTCAACACAATCCCCATCAAATTACCAACACAATTCTTCACAGGTCTGGAAAGAATAATACTCAACTTCATATGGAAAAACAAAACACCCAGGATAGCCAAAAGAATCCTGTACAATAAAACAAACTCTGGAGACATCACAATCCCCGACCTCAAGCTCTACTATAGAGCTACCATATTAAAAACAGCTTGGTACTGGCATAAAAACTGACATGTGGACCAATGGAATCGAATTGAAGACCCTGACATTAATCCACACACCTATGAACATATCATTTTTGACAAAGAAGCCAAAAATGTACAATGGAAAAAAGAAAGCATCTTCAACAAATGGTGCTGGCATAACTGGATGTCAGTGTGTAGAAGGTTGCAAATAGATCCATATCTGTCACCGTACACAAAACTTAAGTCCAAGTGGATCAAAGACCTCAACATAAATCCAGTTACTCTGAACCTGATAGAAGAGAAAGTAGAATGTACTCTTGAACGCATTGGCACCAGAGATCACTTTCTAAATATAACACCGGTAGCACAGACACTGAGAGAAACAATCAATGGGACCTCTTGAAACTGAGAAGCTTTTGTAGAGCAAAGGACACGGTCAACAAGACAAAGCAACAGCCTACAGAATGGGAAAAGGTCTTCACCAACCCCACATCTGACAAAGGGCTGATATCCAGAATATATAAAGAACTCAAGAAATTAGACATCAAAATGCCCAACAGTCCAATTAAGAAATGGGCTACAGAACTAAACAGAGAATTCTCCACAGAGGAAGTTCAAATGGCTGAAAGATATTTAAGGAATTGCTCAACATCCCTAATTATCCAGGAAATGAAAATCAAAACGACCACCTTACACCTGTCAGAATGGCTAAGATCAAAAGCACAGAAGACAGTTTATGCTGGAGAGGATGTGGAGCAAGGGGAACTCTCCTCCACTGCTGGTGGGAATGCAAGCTTGTACAGCCACTTTAGAAATCAATATGGTGCTTCCTTAGAAAATTGGGAATCCATCTCCCCCAAGACCCAGCTGTAGCACTCTTGGGCATATACCCAAGGATTGCTCAATCATACCACAAGGGCATTTGCTCAGCTATGTTCATATCAGCATATTTTGTAATAGCCAGATCCTGGAAACAATCTAGATGCCCTTCAACTGAAGAATGATGGATAAAGAAAATATGGTACATATACACAATGGAGTACTACTCAGCAGAGAAAAACAATGACATCATGAGGTTTGCAGGCAAATGGATCGACCTAGAAAAAATCATCCTGAGTGAGGTAACCCAGACTCAGAAATACAAACATGGTATGTACTCACTCATAGAAGGATACTAGATGTAAAACAAAGATGACTAGACTGCTACTCACAATTCCATGGAGGCTACCTAGAAAACAGGACCCTAAGAAAGATGCAGGGATCGCCCAATGATAGAGAAATGGATGAGATCTACATGAACAACCTGGACAACAAGGGGAGTAATGAAGGGCAAGGTTCAAGAGAAAGAGAGCTTAGGGGAGCAGGAGATCCCAGCTGGATCAAGAACAGAAAGGGAGAACAAGGAATGACAGACCATGATAAATGAAGATCACATGAATACAGGAATAGGCAGAGTGCTGGAGAGGTCCCCAGAAATCCACAATGATACATCCTCTGTAGACTGTTGGCAATGGTCGAGAGAACGCCTGATCTGACCTTGGCTGGTGATCAGATGGCCAAACACCCTAACATTCGTGCTGGAACTCTCATCCAATAGCTGATGGAAGTGGCTGCTGAGATCCTCAGCCAGGCCCCTGGTGGAGCTCAGGTGTCCAATAGTTGAGAAAGAGGAGGGACTGCAAGAGTGTGAATTGTTGAGACCAAGTTTGGAAAAGCACAGGGACAAATAGGCAAATGAATGGAAGCACATGAATTATGAACCAAAGGCTGTGGAGCCCCCAGCTGGATCAGGTCCTCTGGATAAGTGAGATAATTGAATAGCTTGAACTGCTTGGGAGGCATCCAGGCTGTGGGACCGGGACCTGTCCTTAGTGCATGAGCTGGCTGTTTGGAACCTTGGGCTTACACAGGGACACTTTGCTCAGCCTGGAAGGAGGGGACTGGACCTGCCTGTACTGAATCCACCTGTTTTAAATGAATCCCCAGGGGAGTCTTGGCCCTGGAGGAGATGGAAATGGAGGGGAGAGGATGGGGGGAAGGTGGGTGTGGGGGCGGGAGGGGGAGGACTGGGGAACCCATGGCTGAAGTGTAAAATTAAAACAAAAACATAATAATAATAATAATAATAATAATAATAATAATAATAATAATTAGATTGTAAACACTTCTGGTTTTACAGATGAAGAAACAAAACTGAAGATGGTATACAGATATGAAATACTAAACTTTCCACAAATAATGTTTAATAAAATTAAAATAAAATTATCAATAAGTATCATCTTTATTCATGAAAACAACAGAATTCTTTTGAGGTGGGATATTATTTTAATTGGCTGTGGTTCAACTTATGGATTATCAACATCAGAGAAATTTCAAATGTTTGTCTCTAAAAATCATTCTTGGTTCATGGGCTATGTGAAATAGCCAGATGGTATCTAGCCCAGTCACTGCCTTTATAATTAAATTTGGCCAATTCCTTTTAAGCTAAATTGCTTAAAAATAATCTTGTACAGGACTAAGTGTTTAGCTTAATGGTGCAAGACATACTTAGCATCCATGAGGTTCTGGATTCAAATCCCAGCATGAAAAAAAGAAATATATAAATCCCTTTTCAAAACAAACATTGTCTTCTGTGTCTAATAGAAAAACACCAGGACAATAAATTATTGTATATCAGGTTAATATAAAACTGGTAGGAACCCAACTCTTGGTTCTTATTGGTCTTCTCATACCCTTTTACTAGTGAAATGCCTATGACTATGTCATCCTATCATCATGATTATTAGCTAGCAGTCACTAAGCACTTTGCTGTGTTCTAACTTTATCATTATCCCATTACAGATGAGGACAATGAAATTTAGAAGCATTGTATACTTTTGCAATGTGTGATCTTTCAGATTTCAAAGTATTTCTATTAGGCCTTGCATTATTATAGAGATAGTAGCAGAAATCAAGAGAGTACCATGCCTCTTGTCAAATCGACTTAATATAAGTAGTTCCATTAGACCCTGGTGTTTAAAAAAAGTTGCTGACTGACTTACTTTCTTGGGGAAACAAGCAGAGGAGAAAGTATCTTTGTTAACCCCCAACTTTCTCTCTATAGTGAATTGCATTATTGTTACATCCTAATCCCTGGGATCCTGCTATTACATAGCAAAAAGAACTTTGCAAGTGTAATTAAGGTTAAGGATCTGAAAATAGGGAGTTTATCCTGGATTATTCAGATAATATTATCTAATCCCACGATACCTTAAGAGCAGGCAACCTTTTCCAGCTAGAATCAAATAGATGCAACAGACAACTGGAGGTCAGAAAAGATAGTTGCAGACTGAAATTCAGGGAGATTGGAAGGGTGAGAAAGATTTTACACATTGCTACTGGCTCTTAAATGAAGAAGCCATATTCAAAGAAGTCAGATCCTCAGGCCTGCAACTACAGGAAGTGGATTCAACCATAATATATATTATGGTTGTGATAATGTATGTTCCTACAGACTGTCCCTTCTCTCCCCGTCACTTCTCACTCTGACTGTTCGTAAAAGCAAACGTTCAAATCATTAGAGTGAGAACCATACATTGACATGTCCCTAACTGCTGATAGGTAAATGCACACACACACAAAAAGAAACAAAAAACAACTACTGGCTGAGGATCATTTCAGTGAAACTTCTAAAGCTTCAGCAAGAGTTGATAAAACATCCTATCTCACATATAAGACCTTCTCATTCTTGACCCCTATCCAACCCTCAGAGTTGCTATTTATTCTTTGGCCTATTTGGAGCCTTAATTGTCCCTGGAGCTGATATTAAGTATCTGCACCAGCAGGTCCCTATCAGTTGTTGATGCTTTTATTTCTTCTGTTTATTCAGGGACCATGTCAATCCAGCTGTGAAACATTTTCTACATCTCCTTTATTATATCCAAGTTTGTAATATATTTAGTTTTACTATTCTCTGATGCAAACTTTCAATTGCTGTTTACAAAATAGCTTGTTCTTCTTCCATTAAGATATGAGATCTAAATTCCTTCCCTCTTTATTGTGGACTAATGTTGCTGACTCTCTGCTAAAGAATAAGAAATAATGGAGCTGGAAAGGAGCTGGTAGAGTGATTGCCTAGCATTCAGGAAGCACTGAGTAACATCCCCAGCACTGCATATGATAGCATGCACTTATAACCTGAGCACTCAGAATGTGGAGGCCAGGGGATAATTCTCAGGTACATATCAAGTTTGATGTCAGCCTATGATATGAGACACTATCTCCAAAAATAAATAAATAGTGTAATGTTTTGTAAAAATAAAATAAAATAAAATGGCATTTAGTGACTTCCAAGGGTAATACACTGATGCACAAAAGAATAGCCTTTCTCCTTTCTTTCCTCCCCTCTCTGAAGAAACCAGCTATTCAGCTTTATTCACCAATCAACATTCTGTTAAGATGTTCCACACAGAAAGGGACCACACATAGGTGTTCTAGTCAGTAAGCACCAATATGTAGGAAGCTGAGAGGACCCAGCCACTATCTTACTAAAACTACATGAAAGAGCAATAACTACAGATCTAAGACTAATGGCCACACCTAGAATCAAAATATGGAAAAATTAAATGATAAGTGTTGCTTTGAGCATCTGATTTGGCTGGGGTGGGGGTGAATTGTTATGCAACAACAAATAAGGTAGAATGGGGAAAAACTGACTCTCTACAGATTAAGTCCTACAAAACAGGCTGAATTTTCCCAGTTTTATTTGCCAATATGATGGATTTTAAAAATTCAGTTAGAATTCCTCAAAGTCAAGCATATAAACACTAATTCTTTTAATTGCTCACACTTGTCAAAGCTGGCTATCTTTTAATTGGTGGGGCCTAAAGGCATTCTAGTTTGTAGCACTTATCTCCTAGGATGAGTTATGAGCTAAGACTTTCATCCAAATGGCATGTTCTGAGCAGAAGATCATTAAATCTATTGTTAAATATACATCTATTTTAATAAACAAAAATACTAGCCAGGTGCCTTAGATTCTTCTTTACTGTCTTTGGGGTGCTCCTGCAGTCTGTATTTGTAGAAGAGCCTATATTAGAGAAGTCTAATATAAACTTCAAATCTCAAAACATATGGGACAGAGACATAGTTAAAAGGAATATAATACCAAAATGTAATAACCTGAGAGAAACACACTCTGGTTTCCTTGGAGTGCCTAAAATAGAAAAAAAAAAACAGGCTAAATTTTTTCATTTTATTTATGAATTCTTAAGGGTAGTCTACGTAATATGAAATGAAAAAAAAACACTGAATCTATGTTACTTTCTTACCAATATCCTGCAGATAATAGTCACATTCAGTGTTATACATAATGCTTTTGCAAACAAAATCTTGGGGCAAGATTGCAATTTGTGTAGATGTTTAATGTGGTTTTTGCAAAGTTTTTTTTTTTTCCCAAGAGTTAGAGAAGAGAACCAATACATGTGTTGTCACAGTAGAATGAGAGAGAGTTAATAAGGAAGCTGGCTTAGAATCATTTCTGTCAAATAAGAGGATCCTGAGGGAAAGAAATTACTTTTGACTCAAGCCAAGCAGTAAAGTAAATCCTCTATTTTTTAAGCAAACTGTTGAAGTGACAATTCTGAGAACCAATCCCTAAATATGTACCTTCAGGGATGACCACCCAATTAATTTCATTCTTGTTGACATTTCCCATTGCCTTAGAAACTTCTTAATGCATATTAGTGAAGCTAAAATGGATTCCATAAGAAAAAAAAGATGATAAAGGGTATTTATCTCCCAGCCCCACAAAGAAGCAAAATGTTATTTCAGGGCTTTTTGGAATGATAAGCATGATGTGCTGTTCAAAGTGAACTAGTACAGTACTACTCCAGCATCCTCCTCAGTTGATTAACTCATGAATTTTCAGTCCTAAAAGATGTCAATTAAAGCTCATGGGTTTCATAAAGTGAAAATATCCTACAATGTCTGAAATGGACCAGAAAGACATTTCCTTTAAAAGAAAAACTGACAGTCACGTCACTTTGCCATGGAAACGGGCCTTAAACTTCTTAATATTCTTTTCTCTGAAATAGAAATATACTCTGATGAAGTAAGAATTACAAGTATTACACTGATTTTTATTCTTAAATAATGTTTCCCAAACACAGATCAATTTAATCCCTTTGTGAAGGAAGCACAGACAGCACTGTGTATCTACAGGTTGGGGGAAATGCATCTGTACTTGACACATACACATATTCTTATTATTCCCTAAATTATACAGTGTACCAATAGTTTACAGTGTGTTCCTGTGATAGTTTGAATGAGATGTCCCCCTACACGTCTCAGGTATTTGAATATGTGGTTTTCAATTGATGGCTATTTGAGGAGGATAGGAGATGTTGTCTTGCTGGAAGAAGTACGTCGCTAGGGGCCAGCTTTCAGGTTTCATAAGACTTACACCATTTCTTGCTGCTTCCCACTTGCAGTTTAATATATGAGCTTTCGATTTCTGCTTCAGCCAATAGACCTACTACTTGCAACTAGGCTTTCCTGTCATGATAAACTACTACTCTTATTCCTCTGTAACCATAGCCCCAAATAAACTCTTCCTTCTGTAAGTAGCCTTGATCATAGTGTTTTAACATGGCAATAGAAAAGCAACTAAGACAATTAGATATTATACATAAAGGTGATTCAACTTACATAGGTCGATGTACAGAGTATATTCAAAGACTGCACCATTTTGTATAAAGCACTTGAGCATCCTCACATTTTGATATCTTCCAGATGTCCCAGAACCAATGTCTCATGAATATAGAGAAATACATGGTATCTATTTTCCATTGACAAGGGTGTGGGGGGAACTACACAAATTAATGTCACCTAGAATTTTCCCAAGGCTTGAATAAAATGTTAAGAATAGCTAAGACCATCAGAATCTGACAGCCCATTGGTGTTTTAGGATAATATTAAAGATGGCCTATTTAGGAATTTTTCCACTGGCAACTTAAACCTTGCTACATTACCAAACAAATAACATTTTGAAATTGAAGAATAAAGCTGGCAGCATCTCCAATACAGAGATGGCTCAGTTAGCGCTTGCTTTGTAAGTATGAGTATTTAAGTTTGGATATCCAGTACCTATGTAAAAGCCAGAAATGGTGGCACACATTTATAATCCCAGTAGTGGGGGAGACAGGAGGATGTCAGAGCTGACCAGCTATTCCAGCTGCATCAATGAGCCCAGGTTCAATAGAATACTCTGTTACTGAATGAATGAATGAATAAAATAAAATAAAGAAATAAAGCAGGAAGTTATGGATGAAGATAACCCACATTTACTTCCTGACTCCATAGACACACATCCACCTGCAAACATGTGCATAACACACACATGCACACATGTACTCATGCACACACACATGCACACACACATACTCACACAGTAAGAATTTTTCAAGTTTGAACTAGAGGTTCCTTCTCCACAGCATTCATCCTCTCCACCCAACCAGCTTTCACACATCCTTCCCTAGTAATAAGACATCACTATCTTAATATCTGCCAAAAAAGAATTCAAACTAAAACTAATTCAAAGAGATAAAAAAGAGACAGTTCATTCTAACTAAGGGGAACAGTTAACCAAGAAAACATTACTATCCTAAATATATATGCACCAAACTCAGGGGCGTACAATTTCATTAAAAAATATCTACTACTGGAATTAAAGACCACAGATAAACATCAATCCATTAATAGTAGGTGATTTCAATACCCCACTTTGTCCAATAGGCAGGTCATCTGGAGAAAAACAGAGAAACATCAGAACTAATTGGCATCATGCATCAAAATAAATATAGTCTTTACCCCTCCTTCATTAAGAAAACTTCTCTTTGCAAAAGATAGAGAGCATTACAGAAAATCATAATGATTCAAAATGCAGAGCTGTGGAGTACAATCACAAGGGATACACCTATGAAATGCTTCCTACACCTGAAGCTCAGGGAACATTGCAGAAGAGGGGGCAGAAACATTATGGGAACCAGAGAATCAGGGAGTTTGCTGTAAAACTGTGCCTCATAGTAATATCAGAAGCTAAAGTCTCACCAACACAACTGCCTAAACATGACCTGAACAAGGACAACAACAAACATGCTAAAGTGAATGGAGAAAAGACCAACCCTTCACAAATAGCTATAGGCAACTAAGGAATGCCAGTAATCTTAGGTAGAAATAGTCTTTCCCAGAGTAGAGCATACCAATTAGTTGGTTATTCAATACCAAATGGTCAGCCCTGAAAACATACATGCAAGTAACATAATAGAGTGAGCATGTTATATTTAAGAATATATGTATATTCATATACATGTTTGTATGTAACAACAATTAATGAAAAAAGCAACCATGAATTTAAAGAGAGCAAAGAAAGGTATATGGGAGGGGCTTGGAGTAGGGAAATGATGTGATTATATTACAATTTCAAAAATGAAAAAATATTTTTTAAAAGTTTGAACTGTTATGAATTAAGTTTAAAAGGGCAGGATGACTTACCCTCATCTATGACTATGCTACTACATGGTCATAGAGATATTGAAAATCCTTTGCGGAAGTTATCAGCTTTGAGTCATCAGATTTTACAGCCCTAAATCTAGAATGTCTATGAATAATTCAGATTGAAAATGGAATGGGATAGACAAGCTGAAAAATAGCATGATAAGAGCTGAGAACCAAGGACAGCAGAGCAGATGGCTATAGATTATCATCTGCCATTAGCAAGAAGTTGTAAAACCAACTGTCTTTTTCCTTTGTATTTTTGACTAAAATCAGGACTACATAGAGGACTGTGTAAGCTTTAGCCCTATTCCTTAAAGTTAACAACTTATAAGACAATTGCACAAGTGTGTTCCATGGAAGTTTGACAGGAAGAGTCAAGACTGAGCATATAAGAGCATCAAAAGCAGAAGGTGATATTCATAGCTTGAGGGAAGAGAGGATTCAAGAGTCTAGTGTTTCTAGAATCCAGAAGAAAATAAGGTATTGAAAAGGGTAGTAACAAAGAGCCCAAGATGGCATAAAAAAGAGCCCACTGAAGTCATGGAAACTAGAATATTAGACAAATTTTAAAAAGTAGTCCACCAAAACAGCTTTTGGGGAATGATAGCATGATAAAGCTAAAAACTCCTTTCCATGAGGATCAAACATAAAACTGGACAAAATAGTCAACAAGCATCCATTTTAGGTCTCTGACAATTGGCCAAGAATGAGCAATAAACTGAAAAACATTCCATCTGAAGAAACTGCTAGAATTGGGGAATATATAGAGCAGAACTTGGTGGGCATCTTACTAGGACTGCTCACTTTCTGCAGGAAAGAGCTAGCTGAAAATATAGCTCTGTCAGCTAAAACATGGTAAGCTCAATACAAAATAAAGATGGAAAATCCAGTCCGAAACTTCAAAGGGAGATCCTGAAACTGAAAAAGACACAATCATGATAACAATACTAGGTCCAGTACAAGGAAGACCACAGCAAGCCCATTGGAAACAAAACCCAAGGAAGCCAGAGAGGTCCCTGAGTTTGAAGGCACTCAAACTACTCAAATGCCGGAGCACTAGGTCTGCCCTGTCTCTTGGCTGAGCACAAGCTTGTATACATTGGGATAATCTAACAAGATGAACCTAAAAAATAAAATAAAGGACTGAAAATTGAACACAAGAATCCACAGCCACATACATCCAGAGACACATTCTGCAGAAAAGTAAATTAGCATCCAGACTGCTCCATTATATTATCTAAAATGTCCTTTTTCAACAACAAAAATATATACTACAAGAAAGAAAAAATGAATGGGGTTGAATCAATAAAAAATTACTCTGAGTTCATTCAGATAATATATTTAGGAAGGATTTGAAAATGGCCATTATAATGTGGTTCAAGGAATTAAGCTATATTCAAGTGTTCAAGGAATTAATAGTAATATGGTAACAATGACTACAAGTAAATAACAGAAATAGAAACCATTTTTAAAAATAAATTCTGCCATTGAAGTTATATAAAAATAGAAATGATCTGATCTACAGAATTTTTTTTTTTTGGTTTTTCGAGAGAGGGTTTCTCTGTACTTTGGAGCCTGTCCTGGACTAGCTCTGTAGCCCAGGCTGGCCTTGAACTCACAGAGATCCACCTGCCTCTGCCTCCCGAGTGCTGGGATTACAGGCGTGCGCCACCACCGCCCAGCTCTACAGGACATTTTTAAAGCACTGAAAAAGTGAACAATAGCAAAACCTTTTAAAATAGGGATATAGTATCTATACCTCTCACAACTGACATGATGGATCAATCAATAATTGTAAAGCACATACTGAGGAGATGGTCAATGTGTAAGAGCACTTCCTATTAAAGATACATGACCTGAATTCAGATCCCTAGCACCTACATGAAAGCCAGGCATGGCCACACATGACAGCAACCCACCATTGGGGAAGAAGAAACAGGTGGATCCCAGAAGCTTATTGGCTTGCCAGCCTAACTGAAAAAAATAGTGGTAGGTTCAATGAAAGACATGTCTCCAAAACTAAGGTGGGTATTGGTAGAGGAAAATATGTGATGTCCTCCTCTGGTCTTCTTGGGAATGTGCATAAGTACAAATCTCTCTCTCTCTCTCTCTCTCTCTCTCTCTCTCTCTCTCTCTCTCTCTCTCTCACACACACACACACACACACACACACACACACACACACACACACCACACATACATACACACACACGTATATATCATGCAAATACACACATAAATTTCAAAGCACCTCTTAGCATATTGTAAATATACAATAATTGTTAGCTGCTAATCAGCATCATCAACACTATCAAGATCAACAATATTTTCTTTTCTAAGAGAAGATGCAGTGGCTAGCTCAATATGGGTTTAAACGTATTTAAGGATATTTTCTTATCTGCTGATAGGAAAAAGTTAAATAATTCATGACTTTTAATAGATCACAATGATAAAGCTTTCAGTTCTCTGACATGGACTATCTTTTAGTTCAGTTTCTCAACCTTCCCAGTGCTGTAACCTTTTAATACAGTTTCTCATGCTGTGGTGACCCCCAGCTATAACATTATTTCCTTGCTACTTCATAACTGTAATTTTGCTACTGTTATGAATCATGATGGAAATATCTGATATGCAGGATATCTGATATGTGACTCCAGTGAGAGAGCCATTAGACCCACCCTTGGGGGTTGTGACTCACAGAGTGAGAACCACTGTTCTAGCTGCTTCTTAATTATACAAACTATTCTACATATCTAATCATACTAAACTATTCATTCTTTAAACTCTTCAAATGTTTCTACCTGCATATGAAAATTCAGAAATGTACATACAAATATTATCTATCTATGTATTTATAACTACAGCTAGAAATAGCTTCAATGTTTGCATCCTAATGAGAATTCTTCTGATATATGTTGATTGGGAGTTCTATAATAGATGGAAGATCTGTACCACATAATATTAGAAAAGAGAGCTGGAAGTCCATGACATGGATTTTGCTAAAACAAAATAACTGCAAGCTGGCTACTCTGAGCTGAGGAGAATTAAAGAGTTTAATCTAAAGAGATTCCACTTCCCACCAATGTATTTATCGATTTCACTTTTTCGAAATACTCACTCTGTTTTGGGAACAGCTTTTCTTAGCCAGAAGAAATCAGACTGTGCTAAATACTTGCGGGTTTGCAGTACATTGCCAAAGTAGTCCGATTCTGAAAATTTGATCTGCATAAAAACAAACCACATCATTATTGTTAGAAATGGAGATAAGAGTTTTAAAAATAGACTTCAGCCCACCAAGGAGCAATCAGAAGAGAAGCTATGGGCCTCAGAACATCACTCAGCCATACATAACTCAGGATTCACAAAGCCATGAAATTTAATCTCAGTAATTTTCTTTTAACATACAAAGCTCAAAAATCAATATGGTCATTTCTGGATCACAGGGAAGAAATCAAGAGAAGCTTCAGTTGTTTACTGTGTTCCGTTTACTTTATAATTGAAAATCCCACTTTAACCTTTGCTAAACATAC
Source organism: Onychomys torridus (assembly GCF_903995425.1). NCBI lineage: Eukaryota > Metazoa > Chordata > Mammalia > Rodentia > Cricetidae > Onychomys > Onychomys torridus. The sequence goes on along the minus strand of NC_050466.1, from coordinate 66,232,028 downwards.
CATCTTAGATCTGAAATTTCTTGGCTCATGAGTTCTTGATCCTTTCTAAAATGTGTGCTTTATTTATTTATCACATAAGATTCTTCTAATCACATTCTGAGTATTCAGCTGAAACCTCATTTAGCTTATAGATGATGATTTAGTCAAATGTTAAAAATCCAATTTACTATAATTGGTATTTGTTCATAAAGGGAAAAATGGAAGCAATTCACAAACCTATTTTTCACCCTACGTACGATGTAGTCACCTAAATAATTTAATTATTAACAAGATTTATCTATTAACATGAAGAATGGCTCTAATTGCTAAAAAACAAAATTACAGAGGCAAATCACAGATTATAGACTGCATGAAACTACAGGAAATTGAGGACTCACAACAATGTTGTCTGCTAAGGTTTAGTTCTTTTTTTTTCTGGAAAGAGAGTAATAAACAATTTCAATTCTAGCACATTCTATCCAAAGCTAGCATTACTTCACCTATATATTATAGTGACATTTATGTTATACTAAAAGCAATAATTTGTAGTGATCTTAAAAGCTTTGTTTCTAAAATCTCTTACTGGCATAAGAAGTTGAAAAGTAACTGTCATTAATAAGAAAAACATATGTGAGTAAGTAAACAACCAAGAGTAAATTCTTGTATTTTAAATGCTCACTATTTTTTACTGGGCTATAATAATTGCACAAAAGAGTAGGAATCACTGGCATTATCTTACATGTATACAAGGTATTTTGATCATATTTTCTCACCCTATTATCTACACTTATTTCTCTCCCCTCCTCACTCCCCTTTTCCTAAACCACGATAACTACCACTTCTCTTATGGTTTTTTTTTTCTTCCCAAAAATAAAAAAGAAGTATATCCCGTTTGTCTTTCCAAATCCTAACATGATGCTCTCTGGGTCATTTTACTTATGTTTTGCCCTTCTAATGAACACCTATTGTGCAGTGCTAAGGATTTCAGAAAAAGGCTCAATTTCAGAAAAAGAACATAGATGTGAAAATGCGTATTTTTAATTTTTTTCAAAAATTTCATACAAGCATATAATGTACCTTGGTCATATACATCCCCTACTCTTTCCCTTCAGCTCACCCAACCACTCTGACATATTTTCCATCTTCCTCCCAACTACATTTATCCCTTTTTTAACCCACCAAGTTCAATAAATGCTGCCCATATGTATATGTGTGGTCATCCATTGGAAGTCTCATTTTTAACTGGACAGAATGCTAAGCACCAGCACAACTCCAATTCTTCAAAAAGACTGAAAAGAAAACATTCTAAAGTAAGTTAGTTTAAAAAATTAGCTAATTTAAAACCCAAAGTAATTCCTTAGTAGCTGTTACTCTTTTGATAACTTTAAACCATATTCTTCATTACTTTTTGTGTGTATGTGTGTGTCTGGGAGTATGCAGGTATATGTGTGCACCACATGCATGCAGGTCCCACAAAGACAGTGGAAAGCATCAGATCTCTTGGAACTGGAGTAACAAGTAGTTATGGTTCACCCAGTGTGGGTGCTGGGAACGAAACCCAGGTCCTCTGTAAGAACAGCAAGTGCTCTTAACTGCTGAGTCAAAACCATAGTTTTTTTCAGCCACTGAATGTGTATGAAACTCACAACCATTGCATTATAAATATAAATGTACATATTCAATATGATAGTTATAGCCTTAATAGGTAACATGGTTGTTGGCCAATCAATGTCTAGCTCACATTTAACTGATCCCAAACATAAAGTGAGTATTGTGTCTCAGAATGAAATAAATCTTAGTGAGTCATGTTAACAATATTCCTAGAGGGAGAGGGATTAAAACAACTGAAGACACACTGAGAACAATAGGATTGAAAATATCGCTCCTTGCAACAGTGTCATTCTGCTTAGCAGTGACTTCAAATTGTCCCTTCTTAAAACTACTTGAGCAGGGGAGAACAAGGCTGATAAATAAAGGACAGCATACTAGAAAGTACTACAGAAATCAAAATGAATGCTATGTGTGCATGAATGTGAAACATTCTCAAAAACAAGGTGAATAATGCAAGTTGTATGTATGAGAGAATTGAACGTTTTCATGGAAAATATCAGGAGGTGGGAAGGTTGTGGGAGGAGTTGGGGGAATTAAATATATTGTGTCACAATCAAAATATATTCTATGGAAAAGCTAAATTAAAAATGTATACCAAAAACACCTACCAGTCTTTTGTCTAAGATCAAGTGCATAATGTACAAAATAATAGTACATATTGTTTATGCACACATACTTATGTACCAAAGGCTTTTATAAATATGACTAAATTCAAGATAGTGCTTATATTTTGAAGAATATAGACATGGGAAAAGGAGACTGAATCAGAAAACGTTATACTCAGAACTTAAAGTGTATCTATTTTATTCACTGAACACTTATGTGTATGCCAGACAGTGAGACACACCTGTCAACCAGGTACCTAGGATGCTAACACTTGAGCCTAGAACTTTGAGGCCAACCAGGGCAACACAATAGGAACACTCCTATTTCTCTAAAATAACAATAAAATAAAATGTGTGTATACGTGTACAAAGTCAGTTTAATAATATCTATTGAAGATTTATCCTTAACATAGTTTACATACTGTGTCAGTGATACAAATGTTTCATAATAGAAAGAAATATTAGAATTGGTTCTATTGTAAGATAGACTTTCTCTCAGCCTAAAACAAGAATAGAAAACATGTTTTAGAAAGCAATTTTAACCAACCATTATGCGGCATCTCTGGGCCATAGGGATAAAAGATATGTCCAAGACCTTCAGAATATGATTATAACTAATAGAAAATTCAGATATACTGTCTAAGAAATTCTCCAAAGGAATATCCTTAACAAATATTATCTATTTTTCATATCAATAAAGTCAGGTTTTTTTTACTGTTAGATGAATTTGCTAACCTCAGTACTTTCCAGTTACATATACAAAGCCAAAGGTTGACCTCTAAATTGGTCCACAGACTTTAGAGAGAAAACCATTCCCAAATTTCCTGAAAAAGGTGACAAACTGAGTGAGTGGTGGCATATACCTGTAATCGCAGCAATCCAATAGGAGGATTGGGACTTGTAAGCCTACATAATTTACATAGTGAAACCCAACCTGGAAATGGAAAGAAGGGTTCAAGTCTAAACATACAGTAAACAAAGCTATCATATCCATGGCAACAATTCACCACCATAGCTTCTCTACCTTTAAAATAATAATTTTGTACTGTTTTAGTTACTAAACTGAGAATATTTATCATTTCTTAAACAGGATTAATTGACCTACTCCACTAATTTAATAGAAGCCACAAGTAATGGAGTTTTTCATATATATATATATATATATATATATATATATATATATATAGAGAGAGAGAGAGAGAGAGAGAGAGAGAGAGAGACATAATTCACAATAACACATCTTAATTCTTTTTCTCTTCCTTTGAGACAAGTGTTTAAGGGTAGAGAGTGGATCATTGTTGATATTGTCCTCTGATAGGCAGAAACTACAGGGTGTAGAACAAGATAAAGCTATACAATCTAAAAAATTTGACTCCTCATTTAGTGTTATTTTCTTTGGTCCTAATAGGAAAACCCAATTATTCAACAATGAGAGATAACAACAGAGGAAGAGAAGATAAGAATTGGTACTTGTAAGGAAGCAGTAACTGAGTCATAATGCACCTTTCTCAGTGCAATACTATATAACTGTTAAAACAGTGTTAATAAACATTTATGGGAGACAGTGACAACAGAGAATGTTAACTGTAAAGGAAAGTATAAAACTATGTGTTAACATAAATGATAGCTATAGAGAAATGAAAAGAAACAACATACTCTAACAGAAGAATTATGTTTAAGTACCAATATTGTGGATGCCTTTTGTTCCTTTCCTCTGTCTCCAAAATGTTATGCCCTCTGATACTTTGATAATTTAAAATTTTTCAAAAATCATATTTATGAGGAAAAACTTGAAGTCCAGCAACCTTTGAGAAAGTTTTGTTTGTTATGCAGACAGAAAAAAAATGAATGTGAACATATACTCTAAAACTTTTTAAAGCTCTGCAAGGGACAGATTTGGTCAAAAGCCTGTTGTCCTTTCACTTACTAAAGAAAATCTAGGTCAAGTTGATAACGGCTTTCAATCAATTCCATTTTGACCTTTCAACTGAGTGACCTTTGTGTGCCTAGTTGGGGTTATCATGTCATTTTGCTGGCACAGCTGTCCAGTTTATAAAATTCATGGGTCCTAGATTTTTCTTCTTGGAAATGCTACCTTAGATGTAAAGTACCAATTGCCACAGATTAAGCAGAAGAATAAAGTTATCATTGCCTTCTTCTCCTCTACTCAACTTAGGTGAAGGATGCACAAAACAGACAGAACAAGAAAAGGTGTTCAGTTTCTTTATAGAAAAAAAGTAAAGCTTTGTTTATAAGATACTGCATCTTCCAACAGAAGTAGAAATCTCCCATTTTACTCAATCTATTTAAGGATGCTCAGAGATATGCCCAAATATCTATAAGATTTTGTGTTAGGTACCCAAAGAAATTTCTGAATGCTTAATGGAATCCACAATTTGAATTTCTGTTTTCCCTTATTTAAATAATAGAACAATATATAAGACAGATGTGTTTAAATGAGTTGGATGAGAGGTGAGAGAGAGAGAGAGACAGACAGAGGGAGGGAGAGAGAATTTGCATATCTATACACATATATACAGGGTATGGTTCAAAATGTTTAACCATCCACACATATAATATACCATGGAATTCCCCACAAGTAGCCATGTAATGGTGACCAAGTGTCTCAATCAGTATACCATAACCACATGCCCTACCTCTATGCTAGGGTTGGAGAGCAGTACTCAGTCTGCTCTGGCCAGTAGAACACTCCAGATGGAACCTACTATGTGAGAGATAAGGTGGCCTGGTTAGAAGTTTGAGGGTACCAAGGCACTCCATGTTCTATGCCTATTCTCAGTTCTCTATCACCATAGTAGCTAGGAGTTACTAGAGATAGCTGAAGACAACATTCTTTGTTTTTACCAAATGATAAATAATTATCATATTTTAATGGAGCATTCTATACAAAAAAAAATCATCACACTCTTGCAGTGGTACTCATTCACACACAAAAAGAGGGAGGGAGAGGGAGAGAAATAGGGAGAGGGGGAAGGGGGAAGGGGAAGGGAGGGGAGGAGGAGGAGAGGAGAGGAGAGGAGAAGAGAGGAGAGAGAGAAAAAGAAAGAAAAGGGGAGGGGAAGGGAGGGGAGAGGAGGGGAGGGGAGGAGAGGAAAGGGGAGGGGAGGGGAGGGAAGAAGAGACCCTAGCTAGAGCAGACAAAAGCCTGGAGTTCTTAATTTCTGGTTTACTTTGCAGTTTATTTCCATTCAGCATCAATGAAGTAGAATGTATACTTTATATGGCTAATTTGAACACTGATTGACACTTCCCCTCTTAGCCTAACCAACTTTTCTACATACTGATGTCATTTCAAATGATTGGTAGTTCATTTCTTACTGCTTTTAACAAAGACTACAGAAAAACTGTTGTTCAGAAATTCATTGCATAGTATCTCAATTGACCATGTCATTCTCAGAGGGAAATAATATTCTTTGATTCTTTTTCATATTTGCCTCTCAATTCTTTTCATTTCTTCTTATCTCCATATGAGCTCAACTACACTTTATACCTTTCTCCCTGACCTCCATCTGACCCATCTTCTAAACACTCTCCTCTTCTCTTTTGTGCCTGATGAATTATATCTTTACCTGGGTCAAAATGAGCAAGCTGCTTTTCATTTCCAACAATCTCTTACACTCAGAGCATAAATTGCACATAGACTCTCTAGTAGTCCTTATCTACATGTTTATTAAAACTGAAAACACAGTTCCATTGTGTGCCCATGATATTTCAGTCATTTTTCTATTAACCTCAGTGGCATGATTTACAATCGCATCTTCCCTTAGCCTCCTTTCTAGTTGGGCTTTATTCAGTTTTCTCTATCAGTTTTTTTTTTAACACAAATGGATTTTTACTTTGTGTATTTTGATTTTGTTCACATTGGCTTTTTAAACTGTTTGAAATGCCTGAGTATAATTTCAATCCATGTTGGCAATAAGTCAGATGAAAAACATTTCTTCACAAGAGTGCTTTAAAAGCTTGGTACCCAGTGGCTGCAATTGAGCTCCTGGAGAAATGTATCCTGTTTGGTATCTGGTTTCTTTTCACAAAAGATATTGCATTAGGTGAAGCCTTAAATCTGGGACTCTCAATTTGGACAGCAGCAGACTGCCAACAAAACCTGATCAACTAAGTATTTCAAGCAAGCTCTGAATGCTACCTGATTGGATTAAGGCTTGGGACAGTTCCATCTATATAGCCTTTTAAATCAATTTGCGGGACCTGGATACTGCATGCATTAATTCATCATGACTTTGACTTTTCCAGGCCAGAAAAAAACCACCACTATCATAAGTGCAAATTGAAGATGTCATAGCTAATGCTTATGTTTGTGTTTATGTACCAGTGAAAGTTCTGAACATGTTACTTGATCCTTATGACAATCCTGTATGGGAGAGATTACTATCATCCGTTTTGCAGATAATGAAATTAAGGCACAGAAAAGATACATAATCTGCCTCAGGTCTCACTATAGTAAGAGAAAGCATGAGAATTTCACTCTAAACATTCCTGGGTTCATTCTTATAACTATTACTCTCCCATATCCTGACTTGGGATACTTATCAACCACATATAATTATCTAAGTAAGTAAACAGGATCTCCTTCTAGAGTACTTTGTACTCTAAAGATACTATTCTTAGTAGCAATAGTTCTCATTTTGACCCACAGGACTAACTTTTCAAAATGTTATGCATGTGATTATTTAGCCTACATGTATGTATTTGTACCATGTGTGTGCTCGTGCCAAAAGAAGCCAGAAGAGGATGTCATATCCCCTGGAATTGAGTTACAGATTTTTGTGAGCCACCTTGTGGGTGTGGGAATGGAACCCAATCCTCTGAAAGAGCAGCCAGTGCTCTTAACCACTGAGCCATCTTTCCAGCCCCCATAAGATTTTTTTTCATAGGGATCCTACTATGTGCCAGACATTGGGCCATGTAGGTGCTTTTAAATTCATACAATCACATCTTCTCAAATCCCTCTCCTCAAAGTTCAGGGAACCCCATGAAAGAGGAACAAGAAAAACTATAAGATGGGGCAAAGGACACCAGGAGAACAAGGACCTCTAAATCAACATAATCAATGAAGGGACACAAGCCCACTCATGTGGCTCTGGCATGCCTTGCCCTTCTCACCAATTCCCTCTGCCTTGTTGAAAACCATTAGATTGCATTCCTGAAGCTAGCCACCAAGGTCTAATCCCTTATTTGGCCACTTCTTCCTCCTGAAGCTGACTACTAAGGTCCAGTAATCAGAAGCCCCCTTTGGCTCACCTAATTAACATGCCCAATTAAAATTAAACACCTCATCCTAACATGTGGTTTCCCCCTTTACCTTTATAAACTGCCATTTGCCTATGTGCCATGTCTGTCTCCCTTCTATCCAAAGGCAGTCTTTGTCCCTCTAGGACAAATCCCCCTGTCCCCTTTCTCTTGTCCTCTTCCCCTTCTCCCTCATCCCCTATATCCTTTACCACTGCATCCCAGCCCATTCTAACACAGATATCCTCTTCTTCTCCTCTTAAACATTACACCCACAAGGTCTTTTGCTGATATTTTTCTGCCTGAGTAAGAAAGCAGTCACTGTAACTTTTCTTCCCTGCTTAATAAAGGATCTCTCTGTGAAAATAGGTGTTTAGGTGTGGTCTGTGCCTAATCCAGGGTCTGGGAGGAAGCCCCCACTGTTTGGGGGCCTCTTTCAGTCAAAGCTCATATGAACTCACAGAGACTGACAAAGCATTCACAGAGCCCACACTGGTCTGCAACAGGCCCCATGTTATTAAGCCTTAAATTAAGGCTTCCAGTTTAGTGTTTTTATGGAATTCCTGAGTGTGTGAGTGAGAGGCTCTCTGATTCTTGTACCTTCTCTTGGGCTCTTTTATTTCTGTTGGTTTATCTTTTCCAACTCTGATGTAACAGGTTTTTTTATTTTGTTTTTTTAAAAAATGAAGGAACAAATGAATGAAAACCTACCAACTAGAGTAAACTACTTAACTGTCATTTATACCTGCTGGAAGAGGGAAAATAAGACTTCTCTAAAGAGTGGGGGTATCAATCACTCCAGGGCAGGCCTTATGCTCAAGACTAGTTGACCAACATATAATGGTCACCAGAGGGCTTTTGTGTGCCTGTGTGTGCTTTTATTTGGTTATAGTTTGGTGAGTTTTGGTTTGATTTTTTGGCTTTTTTTTTGGGGGGGGGGCTTTATTTTTTCTTGGTTTTTGGATGGTGTTGTTGTATTGGGTACCTGTTCATTTTTTGAGAAAAAACTTAAAGTTGGGTGGAAAGGAGAGAATATTGAAAGACTTAGGGGAGGGGAAGAATATTATCAAAATATATTTAAATTTAAAAATTGTTTTGAATAATAAAAGATATATTTTAAAAATTACATACATTAAAAAAAATCCCAAATAGCCAAATAGAACTTAAGTAAAGTCTGCACAAGATCCAATGATGTTAACATTCCCTCCCTACTGCTTTGTTTCCCACTCCACCCCCCTATACACACCCCAGCAAGTCTCCCAAATTGACTCCTCTGTTCGCCTGCACAGCCTCCTGATCAGATGTCCCTGGATGCCCTTCTCTGATTGAAGCCAGTGCTTTCTGATCCCAGACTCCAACCCTGTATCCAGTACTCTATATAACTGAAAAGATCATCCAAATTCTTTCACTCTTTGCATTCTTTTCTCCAAGATGCTCATAAATGCATTTACTTCACAGGATCAGTGAAGACAGGGATAACAACATCATTTACATTATTGTGTGAAGTGTTTCCATATTTAATTATCATGATAATAAAATGTTCAGGTATAGAAGATAAAACTGTTTGAAAGGTAAGATGCATAACTTAGTAAGGTGCAGAAAAGTATAAAGCATAACTACTTTCTTCCAGAACAATGTCATCAATTTTGGGGAGGCCATATTTTGAAGCCAAATGTAGAAAGACCCCCCCCCCCATGGATGTATAACGTTTTTATTACCTAGAAAATAATTCAGGATCATGAACACCAAAAAAATATTGAATCATACTGTTTCAGTGTGTTCTATTATGATGGTTTGGAACAAAATGCCCCCCAAAGGGAGTGGCACTATTAAAAGGTGTGTCCTTGTTTGGAGTAGGTGTAGTTTTATTGGAGGAAGTGTTTCACTGTGGTGGCAGGTTTTGATGTCTCCTTTCTCAAGCTTCACTCAGTGTGACAGCCAGTGTACTTCACATTGCCTGCAATATGTAAGACTCTCAGCTCCTCTAATACCATGTCTGCCTGCACACCAAAATGTTCCACACCATGATAGGCTGAACCTCTGAACTGTAAGTGAGCCACGCTCAATTAAATGTTTTCTTTATAAGAGTTGCCATGCCCCCCAAATCCCACCCACCCTCTGAGACTACAACTGTTTCCTGAGACAGAGCCTGCCAGCACCCGACTGAACTAAGAGGTAAGTCTTTATCCTCATACCCAAACACCCCATCCCCTAGGTTTTGGGCACAGGGGCACAACTCTGCGCTCCTACACCCCCACCCATTGCAGTTCCAGTTTCAGGCCAGTTGGCAGGCAGACCTCCTGCACACAGGACAGACTACTTCCATCCCCCATCAGACCCTGTAACCCAAGCCCCACCTCCCCCAAACACCACTCACCCTCCAAAACTGCAACTGTTCCCTGAGAAAGAGCCTTCCAGCAACCTACTGCACTAAGAGGCCAATTGGCAGGCAACCTCCTACAGATGGGTCAGAATACCACCATCTACCACACACTAAGACTGTAGCTACTCACTGAGACAGAGCCCACTAGCACTAGTTGGACTAAGAGCTGCTCCCTAAGGCAAAAAGTCCATCAACATCAACTAGACTAAGAGCTCCCACTGGATCAAGAGTATCAATCAGACCAAGACAGGCTCCCTCAGACACAGACCCCGCTTGCACCAAGTGGAGAAAGAGATGGTAGATGCCAGTGCAAAAATACAGTCAACAACATAAAAACCAATATGGCTCCATCAGAACCTACATCAGCAAGACATGAACATCCCAACACAGAAGAAACAGAAGATATCTACCATAAAAAATGACTTTAAGAAGATAGTAGGCCAGGCGGTGGTGGCGCACACCTTTAATGCCAGCACTCAGGAGGCAGAGCCAGGTGGATTTCTGTGAGTTCAAGGCCAGCCTGGGCTACGAAGTGAGTTCCAAAGCTACACAGAGAAACCCTGTCTCAGAAAAACTTACAAGAAGAAGAAGAAGAAGAAGAAGAAGAAGAAGAAGAAGAAGAAGAAGAAGAAGAAGGAAGTAGAGATATTAAAAGAGGAAATGAAAAATTCCCTCAAAAGAACTGAGGAAAAGTCAAACAAAAAAAAAATGGGAAGAAATCGGTAAATCCCTTAAAAGCCAAGAGAAAGCAATTAAACAAGTGAGGGAAACAGTTCAAGATGTCAAAACTGAAGTGGAGTCAATAAAGAAGACACAAACTGAAGTAATGCTGGAAGTGGAAAATCTGAGTAAACGAACAGGAACTACAGATTCAAGCATAACCAACAGAATGCAAGAGATGGAAGAGCAGATCTCTGGCATTGAAGAAGCGGTAGAAGAAATAGATTCATCAGTCAAAGAAAACACTAAAGCCAACAAAGTCATAACCCAAAATGTCCAGGAAATTTGGGACACCATGAAAAGACCAAACCTAAAAATAATAGGGAAAGAAGAAGGAGAATACCAACTCAAAGGCATAGAAAAGATATTCAACAAAATCATAGAAGAAAACTATCCCAACCTAAAGAAGGAAATGCCTATAAAAATATAAGAAGGTTACAGAACACCAAATAGACTAGATCAAAAAAAAAGTCCACTCACCACATAATAATCAAACCACTAAACATACAGAATAAAGAAAATATATTAAGAGCTCCAAAGGAAAAAGGCCAAGTAACATATAAAGGCAGACCCATTAAAATAACACCTGACTTCTCAATGGAGACTCTAAAAGCCATAAGGTCCAGACATTATGCAGATACTAAGAGACCATGGATGCTAACCAAGACTATTATACCCAGCAAAACTCTCAATCAACAGAGAAGGAATAAACAAAATATTCCATGATAAAACCAGATTTAAACACTATCTCTTCACAAATCCAGCCTACATAAAGCACTTGAAGGAAAAAATCCAACCTAAGGAAGTTAGATACACCCATGAAAACACAGGCAATAGATAGTCCCATACCAACAAATACGAAAGAAGGAAACATACAACACTACCACCAAAAAATAACAGGTATTTGGGCAGTGGTGTAGCACGCCTTTAATCCCACCACTCGGGACAGAGCCAGGCAGATCTCTGTGAGTTCAAGGCCAGCCTGGGCTACCAAGTGAGTTCCGGGAAAGGCGCAAAGCTACACAGAGAAACCCTGTCTCAAAAAACCAAAAAACAGGTATTAACAGTAACTGGAGCTGGGCATTGGTGGCACCCGCCTTTAATCCCAGAACCTGGGAGGCAGAGGCTGGTGGATTTCTGTGAGTTCGAGGCCAGCCTGGGATTCAAAGTGAGTTCCAGGAAAGGTACAAAGCTACACAGAGAAACCCTGTCTTGAAAAACCAAAATAATAATAATAATAATAATAATAATAATAATAATAACAACTGGTCATTAATATCCATCAATATCAATGGTCTCAATTCCTCCATAAAAAGACACAGGCTAACAAAATGGATATGAAACCAGAGAAAAAAAGAGAACTAACAAACATTTTGACTTAAACAGACTTAATAGATATCTACAGAATATTCCACCCTAACACAACAGAATATGCCTTCTTTTTAGCCCCCATAGAACCTTCTCCAAAATCGACCACATAGTTGGTCACAAGGATAGTCTCAATAGATACAAAAAAAATTGAAATAACACCTTGTATCTTATCAGACCACCAAGGCTTAAAGTTAGATTTCAACAAAAAAAAAAAAATTACAGAAAGCCTACAATCTCATGGAAACTGAATAATGCCCAGTTGAATCACCACTGGGTCAAGGAAGAAAGAAAGAAAGAAATTAAAGATTTCCTAGAATTCAATGAAAACAAATGTACAAAATACCCAAACTTATCAGATACTATGAAAGCAGTATTAAGAGGAAAGTTCATAGCTCTAAATGCCCACATGAAGAAGTTGGAGAAATCTCACACTAGTGACTTAACAGCACAACTGAAAGCTCTAGAACAAGAAGAAGCAGACTCACACAGGAGAAACACATGCCAGCAAATAATCAAATTGAGGACTGAAATCAATAAAATAGAAACAAAGAGAACAATACAAAGAATCAATGAAACAAAGAGTTGGTTCTTTGAGAAAATCAACAAGATAGATAAGCCCTTATCCAAATTAACCAAAAAAGCAGAGAGAGCATCCAAATTAACAAAATCAAAAATAACAACAGACAATGAGGAAATCCAGAGAATCATCAGGTCATACTTCAAAAACCTCTACTCCACAAAATTGGAATATCTGAAAGAAATGGACAATTTTCTGGATAGGTAACCTAAAACAAAGTTAAATTAAGACCAGATAAACTATTTAAATAGACCAATAACCCCTAAGGAAATAGAAATGGTCATTAAAAGTCTCCCAACCAAAAAAAAAAAAAAAAAGCCCAGGACCAGATGGTTTCAGCACAGAATTCTACCAGATTTTCAAAGAAGAGCTAATAAGAATACTCTTCAAATTGTTCCACAACATAAAAACAGAAGGAACATTACCAAATTCTTTTTATGAGGCTACAGTTATCCTGATACCCAAACCACACAAAGATGCAAAAAAGAAATAGAAGTACAGACCAATCTCCCTCATGAAGATTGATGCAAAAATACTCCATAAAATACTGGCTAATCAAATCCAGGAACACATAAAAAAAATTATCCACCATGACCAAATAGGTTTCATCCCAGGAATGCAAGGATGGTTCAACATATGAAAATCAGTCAATGTAATACACCATATAAACAAATTGAAAAAAAACACATGATCATCTCATTGGATGCTGAAAAAGCCTTTGACAAAATCCAACACCCCTTCATGATAAAGGTTCTAGAGAGATCAGGAATACAAGGAACATACCTAGACATAATAAAGGCAATTTACAGCAATCCAACAGCCAACATCAAATTAAAGAGAGAGAAACTCAAAACGATTCCACTAAAATCAGGAACAAGACAAGGCTGTACACTCTCCCCATACTTGTTCAATATAGTACTTGAAGTTCTAGCTAGAGCAATAAGACAACAAATGGAGATCAAGGGGATACAAATTGGAAAGGAAGAAGTCAAACTTTCATTATTTGCAGATGATATGATAGTATACATAAGTGACCCCAAAAATTATACCAGGGAACTCCTATAGCTGATAAACTCCTTCAGTAAGGTGGCAGGATACAAGATTAACTCAAAAAAATCAGTAGTCTTCCTATATACAAATGAAGAAGGGGCTGAGAAAGAAATCAGAGAAACATCACCCTTTACAATAGCCACAAATAATATAAAATACCTTGAGATAACTCTAACTAAGGAAGTGAAAGACCTGTATGATAAGAACTTTAAGTCTCTGAAGAAAGAAATCAAGGAAGGTATCAGAAAATGGAAAGATCTCCCATGCTCATTGATAGGTAGAATCAAAATAGTAAAAATGGCAGTCTTACCAAAAGCAATATACAGATTCAATGCAATCCCCATCAAAATCCCAATACAATTCTTCACAGACTTAGAAAGAACAATACTTAACTTTTTATGGAAAAACAAAAAACCTAGGATAGCTTTAAAAAAATCCTGTATAATAAAGCAACCTCTGGAGGCATCATAATCCCTGACCTCAAGCTCTACTATAGAGCTATAGTAATAAAAACAGCTTGGTACTGACATAAAAACTGACATGTGGACCAATGGAATCGAATTGAAGACCCTGACATTAATCCACACACCTATGAACATATGATTTTGACAAAGAAGCCAAAACTGTACCATGGCAAAAAGAAATCATCTTCAACAAATGATGCTGGCATAATTGGATGTCAACATGCAGAAGATTGCAAATAGATCCCTATCTATCGCCATGCACAAAACTCAAGTCCAAGTGGATCAAAGACCTCAACATAAATCCAGTTACACTGAACTTCATAGAAGAGAAAGTAGGAAGTAGTCTGGAAAGCATTGGCACAGGAGACCACTTCCTAAATATAACACGAGTAGCACAGACACTAAGAGCAACAATTAATAAATGGGACCTCCTGAAACTGAGAAGCTTTTGTAGAGCAAAGGACAAGGTCAATAAGACTAAATGACAGCCTACAGAATGGGAAAGGATTTTCACCAACCATACATCTGACAGAGGGCCAATCTACAAAATATATAAAGAACTCAAAAAGCTAGACATCAAAATACTGAACAATCCAATTAAAAAATGGACTACAGAACTTAACAGAGAATCCTCAACAGAAGAATCTCAAATGGCTGAAAGGCATTTAAGGAATTGCTCAACATCCTTAGTCATCAGGGAAATACAAATTAAAACAACTCTGAGATACCATCTTACACCTGTCAGAATGGCTAAGATCAAAGACACTGAAGACAGCTTATGTTGGAGAGGATGTGGAGCAAGGGGAACACTCGTCCACTGTTGGCGGGAATGCAAAATTACACAGCCACTCTGGAAATCAGTATGGCAGTTTCTCAGAAAACTGGGAATAAGTCTTCCTCAAGACCCAGTTATACCACTCTTGGGCATATACCCAAGGAATGCTCAATCTTACCACAAGGACACATGTTCAACTATGTTCAAAGCAGCATTATTTGTAATAGCAAGAACCTGGAAACAGATGCCTTCAACAGAAGAATGGATAAAGAAAATATGGTACATATACACAATGGAGTACTACTCAGCAGAGAAAAACAATGACATCATGAGGTTTGCAGGCAAATGGATGGATCTAGAAAAAATCATCCTGAGTGAGGTGACCCAGACTCAGAAGGACAAACATAGTATGTAATAGTATGTACTCACTCATAAGTGGATACTAAATGTGAGAGAAGGGATGGCCAGACTGCAACCCACAACTCCAGAGAGGCTAGCTAACAGGGAAAGACCCTAGGAGGGACACATGGATGACCCTGTGAAGGAGAAGTGGATGAGATCAACATGAGTGGGCTGGGTGGTGGGGGGTGAGGGTGGCAGAGGGTGAGGAGTGGGGGATGAGAACATAGGGAAATGAGAGGGTCAAGCTGGAACAGGGATAGAGTGGGAGGGCAGGGAGGAAGATACCATGATAGATGAGGACATCCTGAGAATAGGAAGAGGCAGGGTGCTGGGGAGGTTCTCCAGAATCCACAAGGTAGACCTCACCTTGGTCAGCTGGCAGTGGTCCAGAGGGTGCCTGGACTGGTCTACTCTGGTGACTAGCCTAGCAAATAACCTAGCTATCATCATAGAGCCTTTGTACAGTGACTGATGGAGGCAGATACAGAGATCCATGGCCAATCACCAATTTATGAGAGAAAGGAGAGATACTGCAGGCGACGGCCATTGAGATCATGATGGGAGGACATGCAGAGATGACCAGCCACACACTAGTGGAAGCTCATGAACTGTGGACTGGTGGCTGTGGAGCCCCCATGAGACTGGACTATGCCCTCTGGATATAGAAGACAATTGTTTGGCTCAAACTGTTAGGAAGGCACCCAAGCAGAGGGATTGGGATCTGTCCGTGGTCTATGGGCAGGCTTCTGGGAATCCAGTGCCTGTGGTGTGACACCTTGCACAGCCTTGGTGCAGTTGGAAGGGGCTTGTACCTGCCTAGGCTCAGTGTGCTGGGCCCTGCTAACTCCCCATGAGAAATCTTGATTTGGGGGAAATGGGATGCAGGGTGGCTTGGGAAAGAGGTCTGGAGGGTGGGAGGAAGGAGGAGGGTATCTGTGGATAGTATTGAAGTGAGTAGAAAATTTCCTAATAAAGAAAAATGAAAAAAAAATTAAAAAGGGTTGCCATGCTCATGGTGTCTTTTCACAGCAATAAAATCCCTACTAAGACATCATATCCTCAATTCACTGAGATCTTTCAAAAGTTCTCAAAATATTTGTATATTACAAAGATTTTTTTAAGAGAAGTAAATCTTATTTCCATGTTTCTGAAATTAAGCTGGGTGAATATTTTTTAACTTCCACACTTACTCCCATTTTTGACATCCATTAAATGTTATGAAATACTTGTTCCTTTAATGCTATTTTAACTATTGATATCTAATGAATACAAACAGAATGTGAAGTGACTTTCTTCCAGATTAACTCTGAGATATTATAAATACTATTTCCATCTGAGGTTAAAGTTAATATCAACCATTAGGTGGTGATAGTGCACGCCTTTGATCCCCACACTCAGGAGGCAGAGCCAGGCAGATCTCTGTGAATTCCAGGCCAGCCTGGTCTAGAAAGTGAGATCCAGAACAGGCACCAAAGCTACACAGAGAAACCCTGTCTCTAAAAACAAACAAGCAAACAAAAAGGTAATATCAACCTTGTTCAAAAGCATCAAATCACTCCTGGGCACATAGTGAAAAAAATGTGTGTAGAAATAGTGTTCAATTTAATCAGCAAAAGTAACACCTTCTTGATGAATGAAGTATAGAAAGTTTGGAATTTAGGCTCTATCTCACATGTAAAGGGTCTTATAAAATTCTGATAGTCAACCACAAAGCTCGCACTATTTACAGACAGGCCACATGTCAAATCACAATTTCAGCAAAGAGCTATGAGCCACATTGGGCACCATTTGTAGCTAGAGTTTTCTCCAGTCCTGCCCAGCCCCATGGACCCCACAACCACTTATAAAATAATCACTCTGAAGCTCATATTAATTAACTATTTAACCATTAGCTCAAGCCTACCACTGTCTAGATCTTACACTTAAACTCAGCCCATTTCTATTAATCTATACCTTGTCATGTGGCTCTTGGCTTACCGGTAACTTACATCTTGCTACTCATCGTGGCAACTGGCAGCATCTCCTGTCCTCAGCCTTCCATTTCCCAGACTTCTCCTCTCTCTTTGTCCTGCTTGTACTTCCTGCCTGGCTACTGGCCAATCAGCGTTTTATTTATCAATCAATCATCCATAGCAATCCATAGTTATTAAAAGCATTTCAAGACTACTTTTGAAAAAAAGTTCAGTGCTGGAGCTGGAGAGATGGCTCAGGGGTTAAGAGCACTGGCTGCTCTTCTAGAGAACCTGCATTTGATTCCCAAAACCCACATGGGGCAACTTATAACCATCTGTAACTCCAGTTCTAGGGGATGCAGACAAACATACAGACAAAACACCCATACACATAAAATTCATGTATACTTTTAAAAATAGAATGTTCAGTGAATTGTGAAAGTAGGGATTTTCTGTGAAGAAGAAAAATGTCTTCTGAACTATTTATGGGAAAGGAAATAACAGTAGTCATGATTAGAAAAGGCTGTAATGAAAAATATGTACCTCAAAACACTAGAATAAAAAAGAATTATTACCATTCCTCATCAGTAACTTACTGCCAATATACAGTCCAATGCATAATAAATTATAGAGTCATACATATATGCACTTAATTTGCCAAAACAGTCATAAAGTTTAATGAAGTTAACTCTCAGCAGGCAGATTTATATCTATCCATTTAATATAAATGGGGAAAATAAAAAATGTTTAACAACAAACATGATGCACTCACCATTAGAACATGTCCGCTAATTGTAAAATACTCAATTAGGTGAATTATTTCCATTTGCTTTACGATGTCCACTCAGCTTTCTGACACTTCCTGTATTTGGAATCTGCACTAAATCTTGAGATAGGCCTGGCAAACTCAGGCTCATATATAGCCAAGGAATTAATCAAAAGTTGGTACTTTCTGGCACCACAAGATTTAATTGCTTGGACTTGGGTTAGTTAATAGGCATAAGGCCAGTAAAACCTGCCAAAAAAAATACAGTAAATTTAGTACTTACTGCCTTGAGGTCTTCATTAACATGAGTATCATTCATTATAAACTCTGGATAGCCAACTTTTGCCAAAACAGCTCTTGCCTATAAAAAGAAAAATGAGAAATATGATGTCATTTATATTAAATATAAATCTTTAATAATCACTTAATGTGGGGTTTCCAATTTCATCTGAAAACTCCATTGACTAAATGTCTTCTATATGCAAGCCACTGTAAATGATTAAACAAAAAATGACTTACCACCTGTCCTTAATGTGCTACAAATGTAGTGAACATACAAACAATAACAGACTGTGAGCATAGCTGATAGATGTGAAAGTATGAAATACGTTTTCAAAATCTAAATGACTCAATAGCAAGAAAACAAGTTCTTTAAAGAACCTGAATATATATATATATACACACACACACACAGCAGGTATGTAAAAGGTAATATTTCAACATCACTAATCATAAGGGAAATGCAAATTAAAACCATAATAAAATATTATCTGGCATGTGGTAAGCTGGCTATTATAAAGAAGGGTTGGTGGGGATCTGAAGAACCAGAGAATACTTACCTGCCACTGTGGAAAATAGACTGCTCAAAACTAAAACCAGAATTACTATTAGATTCAGCAATTCCTCTACTGGGTGAAGCCATAGATAATAGGCACCACCACCACCACCACCACCCCAAAAATGAAATCAGTATATCAAAGAACCATCTGGACTCCCATGCTCATTGCAGCACTATGTGCAGTAGCCAAGAAACAGAGATGACCTACTGATTGATGTGTGTGGATAAAGTGTAGTGTACATAAACACATACAACAATGGGATAATATTCAGGTACAAAAGGGTAATAAAATCAGAGATCATTGTGGTAACTGAAATAAACTAGACACAGAAAGACAAGTACTACTGAAAAAATAAAGGAGCATGTGGTAAAGCAGACCTGTGAAATGACCTCTGAAAGTTCAAGTTCAAGTTTGTAGACAAAATCCAAGCCCACAATGATCTACATGGTCAATTGAGTGTGTAGATTTTAAATGTTTCACCACAAAAAGGATAAATATATAAATTAATATATATGCCAATTAATTTCTATTAGCCATTCTACAATGTATATCTATGTCAAAACATCCTGGTGTACTTCATGAATATGTAAAAATAAGTTATCCTACAATAAATTAATATGAAAAAACAATATATAGGAAATTCAGGCCACACTAGCAAGCCTTTTTCATTGTTGTTATTCATATAAGTAAGGGTTAAATATTTCCAAGAGGAGCGAAAAGAGATGAGTCATGCATCAGGATGATTATCCATGTGAGTAATGACCAAAACACCAGAAAGATCAGAGGCAGGGGGTCCAGAATAATTTAAGATGCGACACATCATAGTCATCCACTTGATAGACACAGGTACTAATGATTACCTTCTTTGTTTTGTAGCATGCAGAGAATAGATAAAGGGAAAAATCAGTGTGAGTGCCAGTCTGGAGCAACAACTGGCAAAGTGGCCTAAGGACCAATTTCAGGCCTCTTCTTCTACCTGTTTTCATAACTAAAATTATGCTGGAACACAGCTACACTCATTCATTTACCTATTATCTATAACTGCCTCTGTGCTACAACTTCTGAGCTGAAACACTGAAACAAAAACTCTAGGGCCCAAAAAGTCTCCAATATTTTATCTGGGCCTTTGGAAGAAAGTTTGCCAGCTCTTGCTCTAGAGAAATTTTGCAGCTCCATGAGTAACCCTCCCCCACTATGTCCCCAGATTCTGGATTTTACAAAATAAATGCAACTCACAATAGTGTTGCAAGTACATTCCCTAGGCTCCACCCACACTCCCTGGGATGCCTTTTTATCACTTGTATATAGATAGCCCTCCCCAAATTCTTTTTTATCACTGTTTTTAATTGATATAGAATTATATCATTTTTCCCTCCTTTTCTTCCCTCCAGCCCCTCCCTGCAGTCTTCCCTTGAGCTTCTCCCATTCTCACATGTCCCCTCACATTCCCAAATTGATAACTTGTTTTTCATTGTCATCATCATTGTTGTTGTTGTCATACACACACACACACAGAGAGAGAGAGAGAGAGAGAGAGAGAGAGAGAGAGAGAGAGAGAAATCCAGAGGAATTCATTTTTGGTGGTAGTGCATATGTGGTTTCAAGGCTGACCATTCTTCATTGGACAACCAATAAGGTGGTTTATCACTTGGAGGGGCTAATTCTCCTTCTCCCTGCAGTCAATAGCTGTCTATAGATCTTTGTCTAGCAGTGGGACCCTGCAAATTTTTTCCCTTCCACATTAACATGTCCTTTGATATTACCATTGTTCTGGTTTTGTTTCGTGCAGCCATTTCTAGAGTCCTGTCTTCTCTAATTGCCAGCACCAGAAAATCTGAAGGCCTATATATAACCACAGCTCATTCTGGGCTGTTGATCTGCCTTCTGTCATTCTGAGCTCTCCCTCCTTACAGGTAACTCTTAGCCAATGACTGACTGTGGCAGGATCATGAAAGCCCAACATCTTCTCTTCAATTTAGGACCAGCTCAGAGGTATAATTTACACTAGCAGAGTTCCTCAGGGGATCAGACTACTTCCAAAATGTCTTCTGACATTGCATCCTCCCTTCAGCTCTTCCCAGTCTTGGTCTAATTTCTCCCATTCTGCTGCTGCTTTCACTTGCAAGTATTTGCTAAACAAATCATTTGCATGTGAATCTGTATTTCCAGGCCTACCTTCAGATGAGTGAACAAAAGACCTAGGCAGCCCCAGCCCCATTAGCTGTATTCCAGCAAAACCAGTGACCTCCCACACTGCTCTGGCTAAAGATATTTCTTCTACAGTCCCTTCCAAATCACCTCACTCAAGAAATAAATAGAGCAAGATAGTAAATCTCCCTTATCTTCTTTGAGATAATATAAATATTAAATATCATCAGAAATTTCCAAGGCAAGATTGAGAATTTTAGGAGTGCTACAGGACACAACCCTAATAGGTTTTGCTGTTCCAGAGACTCACATACAGCACGGATCAAATTCTGCCTTCAAAAGCCTGTGAGCTACACTTAAAGTTTAATATGATAACAGGATGTTACAACTCTCCCAGGACCACAAAACAACATCTCACATATCTATAGGCTACCTTTTTCTGAAACTACTTACTTTGCTAATTGTAGCTAATTTCTCAGTATAATTTAGTGACTCACCACAAGTCATATGCATCATTTTAGCAAATGAAGAATTGTAGGTAGTTCTTTTCAGCACACACAACCCCAGAAATATACAAGACAAGCTGAGTCATGAACAATTGTTTTCTGAACACTGGCTTTCCCAAAGCATATCAGTGAATTATGCATTCTTTTTCCAACCTCACTATCTGAGACCTCACTGAACTACATACAGAGTTTCACAGAATACATTAGCTCCTGTACTGTATATGTATAGCACTGAATCCTTTTTTATTTAGCATCACCACAACTTGAAGAAAATCAGAAAATAAATGCAAGGAATCCAGATTTCCCTACCAGGGATACACAAATAAAATCAGGTAATGATTCTAATAGCAAACTGCTAATAGCTCAGTAGAATATTCTCTTTTTTTTTTTTTCAAAAATATATAGAGATATTTGTATTCTGGGTCAAATATTCCTTCTTCTAGAGTTTGTTGCTAATTCCTCACCATTCCAACCCATTCCATTTTTCTCTGGGAAGCTTCAGAACTGCATTGTTCAGAACCCCACTGGGCTTGACTCTAGAACAGACTGTCAACAAGAAATGCTCATAGGGCCTTAGAAGGAGGAAGAGATGTAGATGTCATTTATTCACTGAGGCATTAGTGAAGCCCATGAGCATCTGCAACCAGTAGATACAACATGTTGCCACCAACTTCCAAGCATTTTCCTTGGTAGAACCCTTTAGCGTACAGGCAACAGTGACTACTGGCAGTCTTGGTCTTTATTTCCCAGCCCTGCAATAGTATCATAGCCCCTCTAATCACTCATGTTAAACATTTTCCTGCTTGATACACTTAGGAGTGTGTCCACTTTCCTGAATACAGACTAAAGCAAATAGTGAAATATCACTTCCCAACATATTCAGAATGAAAGAAATGATCCACCAATAGTTGGATGGTTTGTTGAAGGTCAAGGTGTTAGTATGGTACGTCTGAAATTAATTATCATACTGGTTGCAACAACAAGAGGGAACATCAAGTCACCATATAAATACTGAGGAACTAATGGGATGCATATTTAACAGATGGCATATTAGCTCTAGTGAGAAACATTTTGCAGGCTATTTGAGGCTGATAAAAAAAAAAAAAAAACTCCAGGGTTTTCTATAACTAGTTATTTCCATCCATTATTCCATGCACACATCTGGAGAGAAGCTACATCTGACAGCTGTGAAAGAAACACAAGCAGATGATAATCTTCACTACCTCTTTGTCTGTAGACAACTATTTCTCTTCTAAAGTCAAAACCGCCTAGTGTATAATATATATTTATCTATTCTACTACCATTCTCTTAATTTTTTACTGGTGGCTGGAGAGACAGTCATGGGTGCTGGGAACTGAACTCTTACATTTTTGGTTGTGAGTCTACCCTTTAATAGCTGAGCCATCTCTCCAGCCGGCCATTCTCTTTATAATTATAGAGTCCAGTCCTGCTCAAGATGACAATAAAACAAATCAAAAATATGTGGATTTATATACAGGTTCCTTAACAGTTAGATTTGGTTGTAGGATAAGATCTGGGTTAATGGCATATGAATTAAAATGTTTTGTGCATTTCTGAGCATCTATTTTAAATGAGACTCGACTCAGCTGAAATCAAATATTCTTCCTGCCTTTAGTCCAGGGTTTCCCAACTTCAGCAGTATTGACATTGGGGCCAAATAACTCTTATGAGAGTTCGTCCTGTAGGCTGTTGAGTATTTAACAGCATCATTGCCTTGAACAAACTAAATGCCTGTAGAAATCCCCATATAAGTTGTGACAACCAAAACTATAGAGATGTCAGATACCTGTGGAGGGAGGGAGTAACAAAGCACCATCAGTTGAGAATCTCTGGAGTGCTGATTCTTGGCCAGTGATAGAACAGCTGGCTTTCAAGCACAGGGCAACAAACAGGATGAAGAAATCTACATGTCAAACATGGCAGGATAAAAAGCAGATAGCATGTGACAGCCTCAAAAATGTATGACAAAATGTGTGACCGATACCAACCTAATATTAAGCTTGAAAATGGCTATAATAGCATGCCAGAAAGTTGCCAGCTTAGATGCCTTCCTTTCTCTCCTCCACAACATGAAGAAAATGAACTGTTTGAAGCATTACATGCCATGTTTTCCATTATCATTAGTGAAGTATAATACCTGCACACATCTCTTTTCATCAGGCAGAGCTTGAGAAAGAAGAAAGTAGTCTCTCAAGGTACTATCTGAAAGAGTTCAGTATGGTATTATATATAATACCTTTTTTGGATCCTTTGGTCCAAAAAACACAATGAGTACGTGCCTGTCTTTATTAGTTGTAGACTACACAGAGAACATGGAAACATGACTTCTTCCAAGGACTCAGCATGTTGGAGTGTACCATATCCCTGAACCAAACACCTGAAATCTCCTGTGAAACAATGTCGCTCTTTTTAATCATAGGAGTCAAGGAGCCATACTTGTGGTGAGAGAGAAGACAATGAGAGAAAATGGTATGAGAAGAAAAGCTGTGGCCTATGAACTTCCTGAACCATTGCAGAAGATTTCCCTAGCAAAGCCAAAGTCTGTACATTTTCCAGGAGAAACCAGGCTTTTCAGTCCTACCTCCAAGCCAAAGGATTCCTTTAAGGGTTGCTATAAGCATACCTTTGAAAAGAGAGATAAGGCATACTATAAAGTCTAACTCTAGGGGAAAAAAAAAAAGGTAAGATTTTCTCTACCCAGAAAACCAAATGTCACAGCTTTTCTTTCATTTGTGGATCTTTTATATAGACATGCTAACTTATGTATGTGTGCGACATGGAAGGAGAAATGAAACAAAAGTGTACAGGTGAAAGGAGGGAGGTCAGGGGCCATGAGAGGAACATGCTCAAAGCACAATTGAGCTAAGTTGTCCTTATAAAATCTGGTACCAGGCACAATGAATTCACCCCAATGAAAAATGAATGGAGAGATGGCTCAGCAGTTAAGAGCACTGACTGCTCTTCCAGAGGACCTGGATTCAGTTCCCAGCAACCACATGGCGGCTCATAACTATAACTCCAGTTCCAGAGAATCTGATACTGTCACACAGACACACATGCAGACAAAACATCAATGCACATAAAATAAAAATAAATTATTTAAAAATAAATAAAAATTAAGGTTGTCATTATCATTCACCATCTTGGCTCCCACATTCTCTTTCCCATTACTCCCAACAAGTGTCAAGCCCTGTGTGTTCATACCAGTTGTTCTAACACACCCACACTAGCCTTGCTTTAGCAATATACTGGGCTCCAGAGTCATCTCACCCTCCCTTCTTCATCCATCAAAACTATTATTTCTTCAAAACACTAACCCATTAGCTATTCCTGGGGCTTCAAAGCAATTTATAATAAAATGTGAGTGACTAATAGCAATCTAATACATTCACCCTGAGAAATAGCTATATTTAAAAGAGTAGCTTATTAGCCAAATGGATGAACCCAATCTTAAGGAAGGTTTTGTTAGTGGAGAGAACTTTTCTTGCTATTAAGAATCAAATTAAATCTACAGCCTATTCAACTTAATCACCATTGTATTCCAAAATGGAATGCGATGTCAAGCACAGAACAAGTGACCAATGTTCAATAAACACAGATTCATATTATGAGTAATTTAGCTAATAAATTCACTCTGAGCAATCAGAAAATATATGTTACATTTTATATTGAACTTTTAAACAGGAAAGCTCTAACATTTGATCAAGAATACCGGTCAGTGCTCCTCATATCAAGGCATATTTCCATATTAACTAACTTTACCACAGGAGAAAAACATTAAGGAGCTTTGTGAGAGACTAGAGAGCCTTCTAGAAAATGAAGTGAAATATGAATCCACTGCAATTCATTCCTGGTGACAAACAAAACCATAATTTTCATATATGGTAATTGTCCTACATCCATAACTTGACTTTTCATGGTTTCCATTACATGCAATCAACTGATATCCAAAATATTAATGGAAAACACCAGAAATAAGAAACTCATAAGTTTTAAAGCAGATGCTGTTCTTATTAGCATGATTTAGAATACCTTGCATGTCATAATTGCAATGTATGTCAAACCTGGCATACATTGTCACACCAGCTATACAAAACATCCCTTTGCCCATTCTTCATTCCTTACACTGGTTTTGTTGGGTTATATTATCACAGTGATGAGCCTCACTAACAAACTATGTATGTGTGTGTGCGTGTGTGTGTGTTTGTGTGTGTGTGTATGTGTGTGCATGTGTCTGTATATGTGTGCATATGTGTGTGTATGTGCATGGGTATGTGTGTGTATGTTCACATCTTAGCTACTAAATTTGGTTTTGCTCTTTTCTATGACTACCAAGTACATGCACCAAGTCTTAATTGCTTGGGATTTTGTTCCCTGCACTAAAATCTTAGGAATACTGCTTTAAAATTGACAAGTACTTTCTATGGAGACAACAGGGAGTTCATAAAGTGAAGATTATTACTTTAAGGCAGAGAAAATGGCTATCACAAATGAACTCAGAAAACCAATGAACATGGAAAATGTAATACACAACATGATTTAAAACTCTCAAGTCAACACTGCCTCCCCAGAATTTTCCACAAGGTACAACTACAACTTGATAATGCTGGAGGGAAGAACATAAGCAAATAGAATCCTGCTCTATCTGTCTGAGAGCTCTGCAATAACATATAATTTTGACACACGTGACCAAACTGATTTAAAGACTGGTCAGGTTGACTGAATTTGCAAAGCCACTTAGCATTAAGCTGATCTACAGAAAGCAAGAAGGCAAGCTCATTTGTTCTAATCCCTACAGACTCAGCTATGGAGGAAAGTCACGTACATTCTCAAATGTCTTGCATGTCTTACATCAAAAGGATCACTTTAATCACTTAATTAAACAGCTTTGTGTTTAGTCTGCATGGTTAAGTCTCCACATAT
Organism: Onychomys torridus; assembly: GCF_903995425.1. Lineage (NCBI taxonomy): Eukaryota > Metazoa > Chordata > Mammalia > Rodentia > Cricetidae > Onychomys > Onychomys torridus. Next base: position 66,205,670 of record NC_050466.1, on the reverse strand, counting down.
TTTTTGTCTTTTCTATTAATTTAACTAACATAAGAAAAAATGGAACAACTGCTCATAGCCCTTTCACAAACAATTTCTAAAGCAACTTTCTTAAACTTTCAGTAGCTTTGATAGCTTCAGTCAGGCTTAACCATGCCAAGACCTCATTTTCTCTGATGAGTTCTGTAATAACTATTAAACATCAATCAAAATTCTGAGCTGTAAACACCCAGAAGTTTAGGAAACTGCAAGAATTATACTATCCTTCAAAACAAAGGCGGTTTCTACGATGTCAGACAGATGATTGGCTCAAACACATATCTTGGCTAGAATCTTACCCTGAGCAGAGCTAATGGTATTGACAAAAATTAGCCTGGGGAACAGCTTTAATATCCTTTTGGGGCTATCAGGATCCCACAAATAATAACAATGCAGTAATCTAACAAATCAAATTTTATCCTCTTGATAAGGATGACACTGATTTATTATAAGTCTTCAAAGACTGTAATTCTGAGAATTGCTTTTGGTTGTGGTCCAAAAGCTAATGCATCATGCCAGGGTGAAGGAGAACTGAATATTGTCATGAATCAGAGGTCTTTTCAACTACAAGCCATAGTTCTAGGTCTGCATGAACTAGAAGACAGGAATAGTCAGATTTCAAGTTATCCATTCTTAATCCTTCCTGGATAATGCCTCACACAGTTGATACTCATTGTCTACTACTTTCTAATATGTATATGTTCTAGGAAGGAAAGTTCCAAATTGCAAATGAGTACTAGGACTAAAACTATGAACTCCATGTTATCTTGGAATTGAGTATTTTCTCCAACCTGAAAAAAAAAACCAAACTACTCAGGTACAAATAAATCATACTTTAGCCAAACTGCCACTCAGTACTTCCACAGTATCTCTCTGTGATATTCTGGCCACATATGTAAGTCCTGTACCCCCAACAGAGTTAAAAATAGTAGCATCTGGGGTTTTTTTAGTGAGTTGTTGTAACCCAAATCACCCAAGTAATTAATTCACAAAGGAACACATATTGCTTCCTCCTGAGAGTTGGGGCAATATTACTTTAAAGAGAGAGATAATACTCATTTATTTCTTTTAAAATTGAACAAAAACAGTTGCCACAAAATATAGATTTTGAATTCATGTTTTTGTTCATTTTAAATTCATTCATGGAATGTTGTAATTAGACGACCTGTGATACCTATTCACATATCCTAAATCTCAATGAAGACAAACCTCACTTGTCCAGAGAGCCAAAATAGTATGAACCAAAGGCCAAGGAAATCCTATATAATAGGTTTTACACAAGCCAAAGTTAATTGTGTGTTCCTCTGTCTCATGCACAGGGTTCTGCATCAGGGGTCAGCAAAAATGTAGTCTGCAGGCCCAAACCAGCCTATCGCTTGGTTTTGTGAAGATGGGGTTTTGTTAAACTATGGTACTGTGGAAACGGATTATTTTTGAGCTAAAGGCATCTAGGAATCAAGGGAAGCAATAAGAAGCTTTCTGCGTTCCCCTTATCTACCAAAAAGCAGAGCTTTCCAAAACAATTCAACTGTCACAAATCCTCCCTCCCTTTAAGAAAGGCAGCTTCCTGTTGCCAAGGAGAAGGGAGATCCCCCATCTTCTGACATGAAAAGTTGATACCAGGATGACAGCATGCAACAGAACTTACTGCAGTAAACCTTACCTTCTATTAGGTTCTCCCATATATTTCTTAGTCATCCTCCATTTGTTAACCCATTCTCATTCTTGTGTGTATGTATGTATACAAATATACATGCAAAGACACACACAAACATACACACATGGGGGTTGGAGGGATGATTCAGCCTAAGACCTTGTACATGGCAGCAAATGCTGTACAAATGACCTACACTTTCAGCCCTTCTTTTCTAATTCTTAATATATGAAAGCTCCAAATTCTAATCATTTTGGCTGGACTACACTGCCTGGGAGCTATCTTGCTTATCCATATTCTAATCAGTATTACAGCCAGTAGAATTCAAAGACACACACACACACACACACACACACACACACACACACACACACCCCAAATGCTAAACCAAAGGGGATAGAGGAGGCAAAGTTTTTCTCCCTGGCAACAGCACACTCTTCTACATATGGCCTGTGGCCACTTGCAAGCTACATAAGTAAGTTGAGTAGGTGTTACAGAGACCATATGGTCTATACAAACTTAAAATGTGCACTATTTGGCTCTTTACAGAAAACATTTTGCCAACTCCTCTTCCACATAAAAGGTTACTAAAATTATAAAACCTAGTAGTAAAGACAGCAATATGAGATGTGTAAATTTATTTTTTCAGAGCTTCAAGGTGATTTGATAATAATTATTTCAGTAATTATATAATTTACTAGAATAATTATTAATGGTTTATTGAGTTAAACATCTGAGCTTTAAAACAGAGACAACGTACAAATATTAAGCAAAAATGGGAATAAATGTCATGGAGAAACATCCATGCATTTGGGGGAAGAAGAAAAAAATAAACGATTAAAAAGCATTTTCAAATGTCAAGATCGAAGGAGCTTAGAAATGCACCTGCAATACCTAGGCCCTAACACTGAACATAACTCCAAGAAATTTAATCAGCTACTTAATCCTGCTCCAATCATTAAATTACCTATTTAAACAGGAGGCAAGTTGGAGATTAACTTAAATAAACACATCCCCTTCTCTCATTAGCAGTTCAATGGAATGAAAATTGGCTCCATTCTTTCTGGTAAGGTTTCGCTCTGGTGGGAGTGATGCTTTACTGTCTGAAAAATTCCCGGGGCCATCTAGATGTCTCAGTGGGTTAAGGTACTTCACTTGTCACTCAAGTATGACCGCCTGAGTTCAATCCCCAGAAACCACATTGGAAGGAGAAAGCCAACACCTGAACATGTACTTTCTGTGACAGTCCATATGCACACTCACACACACACACACACACACACACACACACACACACACAAATAGTAAAACCCTTTCAGACAATCTTTCTGGTAAGGTGGGGGAGAGCAAATGAAATAACTTTGGTGAATTATTAAATTAGAACAATGTAAGTTGTTTTGATGATGCATAGCTATGATCCCAGTATTCAGGAAATTGAGGCAGAAGGATTTTAATTTTGAGATCACTCCCTGCAGCAAGAGCCTGTCTCAAAGCATAAAGCAAATAAGTATGAAATACCATGCATCTTTTTAAAAAATATTTTTTGAGATTATAATAAAATTACATCATTTCCTCCCTTTCTTTTCCTCCCTCCAAACTCTCCCATGTACCTCACCTTACCCTCTTTCAAATCCATGGATGTGTGTGTGTACTGTAATATATATTCTTAAGTGCATATGTAGAACTTTTTAAAAATAAAGGGATAACTTAATTTTCTTTAATGATGTGGTCCTTGGTAGACTGAGCAGACACCAGAGCAGGCACAAAACCTAACTAGCTGGGCAACACAAACTGGACTCAATGAGGAAAGAAGAATAAGAGAAGAAGAGGAGGAAGAAGAAGAAGGAGAAGGAAAAGGAGGAAGAAGTAATCTAGATATTGGGTGAGCAGGAATGGGATGTTGGAGATGGTGACAAGGAGACCAGTTGGGAGTGTGAAAATGTTCAAAAGACACTGTATGAAATTCTCAAAGAATTAATAAAATATTGCTAAAATAGCACTTAAAAGTAAATTAATGGATATCATCAAGCCAATGTCCATGTATTGCTTATTCTTTCACAATGGCACGTCCTTTTGGGCTTCTGAAAGGTTGGTCTTTGGGCAAGCAGTATCAGCACCACTCAGGAGTTTCCACACTAGAAGCAGCAAGTCAGAACATCCCACAATTGGCATTATAATGAATGCCACAACAGCACAGTATTTCTGTACCTTGGCACTGTTATCATTCCAGGTTGTATGTGAGAGCCACCATGTTGATTTAATAATCAATCTTAGCTGCATCCCTGGTGTCTTACTACTACATACTTATAGTATGTAGTTATGAGCAAAGTTATCTTCAGTAGGTTATGAGCAAAATTATCTTCAGTAGGTTATGAGCAAAATTATCTTCAGGCATTAGCAAAAGTCCACTGAAGCTGTAATAGCTCCCAGAGTTGAAGAAGGAGATGCTAGTGTATAGTTAATTCTGTCTACTTTAGACTCCAATACTTGCCAAGGCTTCGGTGCTGCTGCTCAGAATCCCTGACTCTGCATTATCCATTCATAAGAAGGAGACTCATCTGCCCCTTTAGTATTCTGGAGGGAATTCCCTAGTATTCACCACTGTTATGCTCTTATGAGTACTTTATGGAGAAAGTGCTACCATATTTCCCCTCACCAGGTTTTTTAATATATCTCAGACATTTGCAACACAACCCATTTTCTGGACAACACCACTTAGATCCTAGAATGATAAAGGACAAATAATCAACAATCAAAAACTCAGTACAAACAGGTCTCAGAGATGATTCAACTAAAAATTCTAACAACTTTTCTCTAAGTAATTTGGTAAAAATCCATCTTAAGTTCTTTCAGGCATCTAAAAAGCTACACTAATACAATTACAGTTCACTGAAAAATTATCATGCAATCTAGTTTGAAAGCTAAAATCAGTCATAGTGGGGTAATATTCCATTTAATTATAAAGATTAATTCAACCTTCATTTATTTGTGCATGTGTTTGGTTTTTCCATTTTTCACAGAACACCCAAGATTCCAATGCCATCTGGTAGAATTGCTATGCAGTGTCAGCAGCATCTATTAGAGTTACAGATTTCATCTCAAAGTAAAATTGATGGACAAAGGGAAAGTGAAAATGGAGAAGTGGAGGTATTCCACAATCTGATGTGACTGTATCCCTCTCTCTCCTTTTACCCCCTCCAATGTTCCCTACACAAACTGTCCTTAATCACAGGTTGTCATATCATCTCTTTTGAAACAGGTGGTCATTCAAGCAATATTGCAAAAAATAGTGAGAATTATATAAATTATGTCCAGTGTGGTTTTCAAAATGTATTCTGTGCCTTACTTAAAGGCTATCCTTAGCCATACGGTATGACTCACCACTTTTTTCATAATTTCATTCAATTCAATACTTACATCTTGCTGAGTGAGTACTTAAGACACAACAAACCTTGCAAGCCAGGAAATACCTGATTTGTTTTTTAGTGAGTGACAATAGGTTCAAAGTAGACAAATGTGAAGGAAAATAATCAGATTTCTCTAACACACACATACACAACTGTGTTAGTGATCAAAAGAATTTCTAGTAAGACTTACCTAGGCACCTTTCCAGGAAATAAGAATAAGCACTATTCTGGTAACTGTCTTCATAGACTAATTTTTGTTGCTCTTGAATGTCCCCAGGTCTAGATTTTTTTTGTATTTGACTTTGTTCACTAAACAGTAGTCTATAGAATTCATTTATGTGATGCATAGCAAGAATAGAGATGGTTTAATTAAGCTATATACTGAGGAAGTTCGTGACTGAGTGGCCACGTGTGGAGAATGAGAAATGAAATTGAATAGAAGAATATGGAGGGCAGGGTGGAGTGCAGTGATAAGGGAAGGTTCTTGTGAAAATGCCATTGCTGTGGGATGTTCAAGTATGTCAAATGTGTTGCTCTGATTGGTTAAAATAAAACACTGATTGGCCAGTAGCCAGGCAGGAAATATAGGTGGGACAAGCAGAGAAGAGAATTCTGAGAAGTGGAAAGCAGAGGCGGAGAGAGCTGCCAGCTGCCGCCATGACAAGCGAGATGTAAGATACAGGTAAGCCATGAGCCACGTGGCAAGTTATAGATTAATAGAAATGGGTTAATTTAAGATAGAAGAAGTAGATAACAAGAAGCCTCTCATGGCCATACAGTTAATAAGTAATATAAGCATCTGAGTGATTATTTTATACGTGGGTTGTGGGACCCCAGGGGCTTGGTGGCACCTGGAGAGAAGCTCTCAAGCTACATGTCATCTTCAAAGAAATCTTAGATCCAAACATAAATAACAGAAGTAATATGTTATTTTTTTAAAGTTTTGTCCATTTGTGTGTATGTGTGTACACACGTGTGTTTATGATACATATGCGCGCTGGTGCCTGCAGAGGCCAGAAGAGGATATCAGATTATTTGCATCTGGAGTTACAGGTAGTTGTGAGCCACTTAGTGTGTATATTGGGAACTAAATGCATATCCTGTGGAAGAGCAGCAATCAATCTTAAACATTGACCCTCTCCCTAGCCCCAATTTTGTTAGTTTCATAATAACAAAAGTAATGTTCTTCCCTGATGCCCTATTGTGGTGGTTTGAATAAGATGATCCCCATAAGTTCATATTTGAATACTTGGTCTTCCTTGGTGGAACTGTTTGAGAAAGAATGAGAGGTCACCAGGGACAGGCTTTGAAGTTTTGAAAGACTCCTACCATTCCCAGTGTGGAAGGCAGGCATAGTGCATGTCCCCTTCTTCTGCTTCCTGCTTTCCTACTTTCAGATCAAGATGTGACTTCCCTTGGCTATTCCTGCCACCAGGGCTTTGCTCAGCCATTATGGACTCTAACCATCTGAAACTGCAAGCCCAATTAAACTCTTTTATAAGTTGCCTTGGTCACATGGAAAAGAAACCAATACACCTACCATGTACCAGACAGTATGCTGAGTTAACCTTCATCACTGAATCTAAATCTTATCTATGATCCACAAGGCAGTGGCATATCATCCTCATGTCACAGCTGATAAACCAACATGCATACAGGGGAAAACATACCCAAATCACACAGAGACCAAAGTAGCTTCTCAACCAAATTTATTTAGCTTTTATCTGACTTCAAACTTCATGTTTCTTCTTATATCCACTATGCTTAAGGAATTGAGAACAATTTCCTATTATATAAATGTTATTAATTTGTATAAACCCAAATGAAGTGAATAACATATAAGGCCCAGACAATCTCAGTATCAGTATCCATATTCTGCATGCCAAGGCAAATATGGTCAGCTATAAGACTGGTAAGATGCATGAAAACAGGGTTTTAAGTAAACTTACTAAATTCTTCATCTCTCTTCCCTAATAATTACACCATTGAACTTTTGGTTCTGGACATGAGTACATTACATTTTTTAAAAAATTGCTGGCAGATTAAGATTTGGCCAAGAAATATATTCAAAACAAAAAGAAATGAACTAACAGAAGAGTGAAGAGGTAAAAATCAGAAAGATAAATTTCCAGTCAACATAACACATTAAACTGAATCTGAACAGCAGAACCAATCTACCACAAGACCCAGCTATGCCACCCTTAGGCATATACCCAAAGGATGCTCAATCATACCACAAGGACACATGTTCAACTATGTTCATAGAAGCTTTATTTTTAATAGCCAGAACCAGGAAACAACCTAGATGCCCCTCAACTGAAGAATGGATAAAGAAAATGGGGTACATTTACACAATGGAGTATTATTCAACAGTAAAAAACAATGATATCATGAAGTTTGCAGGCAAATGGATAGAAATGGAAAATATCATCTTGAGTGAGGTAACCCAGACTCAGAAAGACAAACATGGTATGTACTCACTCATAAGTGGATATTAGCTATAAAATAAAGGATAACTATGCTACAATCCACAGACCCAGAGAGACTAGGTAATAAGGAGGCTCATGGGGAGACGCTGGCATCTCATTGGGAAGGGGAAATACAAGAGATTTCATGAGAAAACTGAGGGTGGGTGGGGATGGGAACATAAGAGATCGGGTTGAGGGGCACAGAGGAGGAGAGTACTGAAAGAGACTAATAGAAAGGGTGCATTTCCAGGTCAGGTAAAAACCTGATGCAAGGGAATTTCCCAGGAATCTACAAGCAGGATCCCAGCTAAGACTTCTAGCAACAGCAGCTATGTAGCCTGAACTGGCCATCTCTCATGAACAGATGGTGCCTAGTCCAACTGTCATCACAGAGGCTTCATCCAGTAACTGATGGAAACAGATGCAGACCTATAGCCAAACACTGGGTGGTGTTTAGAGAACCCTGCAGAAGAGGAGGAGAAAGGATAGTAGGAGCCCTCTGCGTCAAGGAAGGACATCACAAGAAAACTCACAGAATCAACTAACCTGGGCTCATAGGGATTCACAGAAACTGAACTGATAACCAGGGAGCCTGTATGGGACTGACCTAGGCACTCTGAATTTATGTTACAGTTGTCTAGCTTGGTTCCCTTGTGGGACTCCTAACAGTGGAAACAGGGGCTGCTCTGGCTCTTTTTGTGGCTTTGGAGACCCTATTCCTCATGCTGGGTTGCATTGCCCAGCCTTAGTACATGGAGAGGTGCTCAATTTTACTATAACTTCATATGCCGTATTTTTTTGCTACTCATGGGAGACCTGCCTTTTCCTAAACAGAAAGGGAGGAAGAGCAGATTGGGGGGAGGGAAGGAACAGAGGGCAGTGGGAAGAGGGGATTGGGAGGAGGGGGAGGAGAAACTGCAGCCAATATGTAAAATAAATAAAGAAAAAAAACAAACAAAGGCCAAAAGTGGAATCACACCTCTCTTTTAGAATCCCAGCACTGCCATAAAGATAAACGAGTGTAAATGTCAGTTTAGAACCAACAAACCTCAAAACCATGAGATGGACCATGGCTCCTCTCAGCTTGTGTTCTTGATTCCAAACACTGGTCCCTCTAAACTCTGACAAATGGTTCCCACTTATCTGCTTATATGACTACACCATCAGCTTGGTGTGGTAACACACACTTTTCATCCTAACACTCCACAGACAGAGAAAGATAGATATCTGTACAAAGACAGATCTCTGAAGCAGGCTTTCTTTGGAGCCACCAACCAGTTTCCAAATCATGAGACAGAGACTTCTTATTAGTTATGAATGCTAGTCCTTATCTTATGCTTGTCCCACTAGCTCTTACAACTTAATTTAACCTGTTTCTCTTCATCTACATTTTACCCGGGACTTTTTACCTTTCTTTCCTTCTGTATGTCCTACTTATCCTGCTTCTTTCATGTCTGGCTGGTTGGCTTCTGCCTGGCTGGCTGGCCCCAGGCATCTCCCTTTCTTTCTTCCCCCTTGTTCTCACCTCCCTCTCTTCTCTCGGGCCTAGATTCCTCCTCCTACTTATTCCTTCTGCCTGCCAGCCCTCTACTGCCTAGCTATTGGCTGCTCAGCTTTTTATTAGACCAATCAGGTACCTTAGGCAGGCAAGGTAAAACAGCAACTTATCTTTACATAATTAAATAAGTGCAACATAAAGAAATGTAACATACCTTTACAGAGTTAAAGTAATATTCTGGAGCATAAACAAATGTAACACATCTTTACATAGTTAAAGTAATATTCCTCAACAGATCTCTGTCAATTCAAGGCCAGCTTGGTCTACATAGTGAGTTTCAGGACAGCAAAGAATGTATAGTGAGACTCCATTTCAAGACAGAAAGATGGGGGAGAAAGAGAAAATATATATTACCAGCCACATTTCATTCTATGCTACCATCATAACCATGTCTAGGATATGACACGGTTAAATGTGAATTACAAGGAACTGGGTATTTGGCCACTCTCTACCTCCCCAATAGCCAGGCTTCCATCAACCTCAGACTTCCCTCCAGACCAAGGAACTACATCTGGAGACCAGCCCTGTCTCTGTCCTTCAAACCTAGTGATTTATCCTGAGATATTTATATGTTACATTTTAAAATAAGTTTCCAGTTCTGCTTTGATTCATCCCTGCAAAGGCAGTGGAGATGGAGAGATCAAAAAAGCCACGTACACTAAAGGCAAAATAACAAGCTGCAACCAAGGGACACATGGGCTGTTTGTAAACAGCAGCATAAATGTCATCATCAATTATTCATCATTCAACAAAATTACTGAGTAACCTTTTGCAAACCCACTTAATTCTTACATGAGATTTAGCCAACAAGAAAAGGAAGAGCAAGTTTTGGGTTAAAAACATGAGTCAAGAAGGCTCAAGAGCAAATTAGTAAGCTATGTCCTACAGGTCAAATTCAGACTGCTGCCTAGCTCTGTAAATCAACTTTTACCGGCTTGCATCCATTTGTCTACATATCACCTACAGCTACTTTAATGCTATCCAACAGATCTGAGTAGCTGTTACGGATACTACAATGCTTGCGAAGCTCAAAATATTTGTTTGTTGCTTAAGTTGTTTTTGTCCAATACTGTTGGGCTAAGTCTGAGATGACAAGGGGCTCCTGCTCATCCTTGGGCCGTGGGCAACACACATTGTTCTTGTTTCCTTTAGATCCAAGAGAAGAAACTCAAATCAGCAAGCAATGGCTAGGGAGGGCTAGGGAAAGAGAAAAATAAGAGAATTTCTCCTTTCTCAGATTTCCTTCCATTTCAAATGAACTGTCTCTACTGAGCTTATTTTTTCATGTGAATTATTTTTACTGAAATTCAGAAATTACTTAGAACAACTCTTAGGACCTCATTAGAACATGCTCACATGAGCTGTACAAATCACTTTGCCAAACCTTAACTTTCATCTTCCAAAGCCTAGAAGAACAAACAAAATTGTTCTGCAAACTTGGAAATTAGCTTTATAACCTAACATCAGAACTGAATAAAGGATCTAGTCTGTGAGCCTAAAGGACACAACCTCACCCTGTCCTTGGCTCTGCTCAGGACAGGTTTATTGTGTTCATTAGCTCTAATCCTTACAAGTCACATCCAGGAGGCTTTCATTCACTTGCTCTATAATTGCCAGTTCCAGGAACATAGGACTACACCAAAGGCAGCAGGCATATTCCTCTTCTCTCTAGTTTATCAAGAACACAGTACAGCATGACCATTTTCCTATGCTGACAGGCTTTGTGAATAAAATAAAAAGCCCCCAGTCAGTGATGGGGTGTGCATGCTGAAAGTTAGCTTTCTTTGCTAAGGATCTAAAATTGAAAGCTGGATAAATAAGTTGTCTACTAAGATGAAGTCAACCACTAAGAACTTTTCTAGTCCTGGATCCTAAATCCAGAAGGACTTTCTTATTTTATGATGGTCATGAGGCCAGAGAATGCCTTCTTTGCTCATCACAATTCATCAATAATTAGGTTTACTCCAGTACTCCAACAGTGGATGTATATATTGGTCTTGAGCAAAAGAATTAATAATAATAATAATAATAATAATAATAAATTCATTGATGAAAATAACCAAAACAAACAAATAAGAAAATAAGAAAGAAATTCCAGGTAAAGTAATCCAAGCACAGAAAGACAAGAATTCTATAATCTTCCTTTTATACAGACTAACAAAATTGACCTTCTGAAATACACAATAGAAAGATTGCTGCTCTTGGGGTCTTGTCTGACACCTTACATCATCAACAGGCAACTGGGTACCTCCTTAAAAAGCTGGACACAGACCCCCATGCTCTCTCTGTGCGCTTCTCTTCCTGTGTTTCCTCTCTCTGTCCCTGCTCTGTTCCCTCTGCCAGGCCTGGCTCCTCCCTTCTATCCCTTCTTCTTTCTAATAAAGCCCATTCTAACTCTGGTTTTGTTTTTTAAAAGGTTGGGGATTTAGCTCAGTGGTAGAGTGCTTGCCTAGCAAGTGCAAGGCCCTGGGTTCAATCCTCAGCTCAAAAAAAAAAAAAAATAGATTGCTACTTAAAGCTGGGGAGGAGGTGGAAAAACAGATTTTGATCAGAGGGTGTAAAGGCTCTATTATGCTAGAGGAGTGGCTGGTGCAGTGTATGGTGATGGTAGTTAACAGATATTTCTGTTAAAAAAATAAATTGTTAAAAGAATAGATTTGGGTATGAAGGTAAATGTAGAAGAAGGAAAGAAGAGGATAAAGGGGACTAACAGAGTATAAGTAATCTGATCAGGGAAATAGGAAAAGGGAGGACTCTTTAGGGAGGTAAATACAGAAAAAAGATGGTAAAAATAATGAGGATATCTTAAAAAGTCATAAGGAGTCATACTATTAGCTATTTATCATTTTTAAAGACCTGTATAATATATCCTCATTAATATATTATATAATATATTTATACACAGATATAGTTCAAATGAACTTTTCTCATTTGAGCTGATAATGCTCCCTCCAAGAGCCAAAGACCACCTAACAAAACCCCCAATACCAGACACAGTAATCTCTTTTGAGTTGTTTGTCAGGGCTGTCCAAGAGAATCCCAAAACATACATCCTATTGCTGTTGCCCTTGGTTGCCCTCCAGAGGTAGAAGGTAAGTCTCTATTGCTGAAGACACCATGCACTTCAGACTCAGGGCCGAGAGGCCCCTGAGATGGAACTGACATGAATGCCTTCTCCCAGAGAGCTAGCTTTTATTGTACCAGAAGGCAACATGCAAGCTTCCAAAGGCTGAAGGCAATCAGCAGTCCTACCCATCTATGACACCTATGAACTACAACAAGGACTACCATGGCAAGATAACCTTAAGGTTACATAGTGTCATGCGTAGCTTGGAAGTGATCTCTCTCTCTCTCTCTCTCTCTCTCTCTCTCTCTCTCTCTCTCTCTCTCTCTCTCTCTAATTGGACTTAAGACCTGCTCAACAAGACAAAAGCCATGCCTGGTACTAGAAACCTAGCCAAGCACCCAGGCCTATTAAGCCATGGTTAGTGTAGGAGAAACTGTAATTGCCATATTACTAAAGCAGCATAATACCTAACAGCCTAAACATTTGTCCTTATACCCACAGATGAGTGTAGTCTCCATCCCTAATCAAGGAAATATCTCTTTGCAACAAATGGAAACCATTACACAAAACCAGAACCAATTAAAATTCATAAGTGTGGATCACAGTCCCAATGAATATATCTGCAAAACATTTCCTTCACCTAAAGCTTATGGAATATTGTGGGAGAGACAGTAGAAAGATTGTAAGATCCAAAGGATCAGGGAATTTGCTGTAAGATCATCTCTTCTAGTAATGTCAGAAGCTACACTCATAAAATCTCACCAACATGACTGTCTAACCATGAACTGAACAAAGATGACACCAATATACCTGCCAAAGTGAGCAGGGGAAGAAAGCCCATGAGAATTCAATCTTACACAAAAACTACGAGCAACTGAGGAATGTTGAGAGCAGGAGAAATAGTCTTCTCCTAGGAAAAGCATACCCATTGGTTATCTAATACCAAATGGGCATCTCTGAAAATATACATAAAGTAACATTATACAGACTGAGATTAGATAGAGATAGGTAGATAGATAGATAGATAGATAAGTACATGCATGTAACAGCAATGAATGAAAATGTAGGGCATGAATTTCAAAAAAAGTCAAGGAAGGTATATGGTAGGAGAATATATTTATTGAGGGAGGAGAGAGAGAAGGGAAATAGCATAATTAAATTATAATCTCAAAAATAAAAGAAAATATGGTTATAAAAAGAATAGATATTTGGTGTTCTCAGCTTGATAATATAAGGTGGTGGGATGCTGTATATGGTAATTAACTTGATTGATTCTTTATATAATGTATACATAAATCAAAATCACATTATACCCCATAAAATATATATATATAATTATTTATCAATTACAAGTAAATAAAACATTTTAAAATATTTAATGACATTCACTGAGCTGCTGCCAAAGGGAGATGGCAAACTTAGTTCATAATTCTCGAACATAATTAAGAAAGACTGAACATAAAGAGATGGAAAGAATGAAGAATGTAAATCAATCTTTCCAGGGACAGTACTAACAACTCCTGTCCTTCCTGTGTGGTCCTGCTCCTACTCACACCAAGAGATGGAGTCTCATTAACTTCTTATGACCAAAAGGATATATCACAAGAAATAGTCTGAAACTTCTGAGCTCAGACATTAAGAGGACTCACAGCATATTCATCCTGCTCCCTTAGCTATTCTGTGGATAAAGACATAAGGAACAATGAGACCTGTATGTGAAGTCATCCCAATGGACTTCCATCTGCAACTGTCATCTGACTTCAGCTACATGAGAGACTCCAGGTAAGACCAATGGAAGAACCACCCAGCCAAGCCCAGCCAACAAATAGACTTGAAAGAGTTAATACAATACCTGTTCTTAGTCATTAAGTTTTGACATGGTTTGTCATGCAGCAAACAATAGTCAAAACACAAACAGCTGCAATAGTTGAATTGTTCCACATTAAGGGATGCTCTATTCCCTTTCCTCATGGACTAACCCATAACCAAAACGTCAACTTTTCAAAATAGGGAATTAATCCATCCACAAATATGCTTCTTACAAAAAAGGTAATAGCATCCATTTGAAACACTAAAAATGATAATATTTAAAGTCAATATGAAATCTATTTTGGCAAAGTTGTCATTGCCTCTGTCCAAAGAATTTGATTATATCATTTCTTCCTAGCATAGCTTTCTGTGACCTTCTTGATTCTAAATCTTAACTTATGGCCTAAGTCCCTTCAGTCATTCTTCTTTTGCTATCAGGCTGTTTCTCCCTTTCATATGTGAGTTTCTGTCAGAAATGGATTTGCTGTCACACCCTCAGTCTGCCTTTACCCAGCTCTGCTGAAGTCTAGAAAATGACAACTCAGAAGACAGGTTAAATACAATTTCTCTCTCTTCACCCATTTTCCACTATCTGCCTGCTTGGCCCTTGGGTTATTAATGGAACTGACATTCCTGTACAACTGACTGAGCAGGACCAGCAGCCAGATAACAAGAAAGCAGCTGACAGGGGTAGGCACAGCCCTAGAGATAGCAGATAAGCAGACGGCATGGCTATTAGTTTCATCCTGGGCTAAAAGGAAGGAACACCACAAAATCTACACGGAAAACTCAAAATGCATCTAATGATTCTTTTCCCATGAAATTAAAACCCAAAACACACCAAAACTGATTCTTTTTAGTAAACCCATCCAAACTCAACATGCATTTTTAAATCCTCATATCCCTAATTTGAATCTGGGCCAATAAAAAAAAGTTTTAAAACATCAAATCTCCCCTGCCCATATGATGAATAAAAGTAATACAATGCTACATAATTCTCAAAAAGTAGCCCTCTGCTTTGAACCTCTAAAATAATACCTAAGACTATTGTAGCATTTCAAAGTTCTACAACCAAGTAGTTTCCTCAATCCAAAGTAATCTCCACCATTCACTGAACACTAAACACTTTCACAGTACACATTTAAATGGTTGGTTCTTGCTTATCTATTGTTGTTAAAAAAAATTTAAGTATTTATTACTCCATGTTTCATCTGTTAATAGTACCATTGTTCTACATATCTCAACACTTCAGATTAGTTCACTATCATTTTGTTGTTGCTGTTTCCCCTACGCTGGTGATGAAACCCAGAGTCTTGTGCAAGTACTCTTCTACAAAAACACACCCCAAGACTGACACTGGCATTTTTTTTAATCTATGACAAGATCACATACTAATTAATACTTATTTATATTCTTGTGTGCATGTGTTTTGTGGTGGGTGTATAAATGTAGTGACATTTTATTTGTACTAAATGTGGTGATATTTTATTTGTGCTTTGATAAATAAAGCTGCTGTGGATATCGCTCTGTATAAATAAAATGCTATTTGGCCAGTGGCCAGGCAGGAAGTATAGGTGGGACAAGAGAGAAGAGAATTCTGGGAAGTAAAGGCTAGGGAGGGAGACACCGCCAGCTGCCGCCATGAGAAGCAACATATAAAGACACTGGTAAGCCACAAGCCATGTGGCAAAGTATAGACTAACAGAAATGGGTTAATTTAAGATAGAAGGAATAGATAACAAGAAGCCTGCCATGGCCATACAGTTTGTAAGCAATATAAATTTCTGTGTGTTTACTTGGTTGGTTCTGAGCGTCTATGGGCCTGGCAGGTGAGAGAGATTTGTCCTGACTGTGGGCCAGGCAGGAAAATTCTAGCTGCATAAAGTTTGCCTGGAGATGGAGGGCAGCCATTTTAAGTGAACAAAGTCAGGCAGCACATACCCTTAATCTGGTCACTTAGCAGGCAGGGTCTCTGTGTGTTCAAGACTGCACTAGGGAACAGAGCCAAGTGTGGTGACATACACCTTTAATCCCATTACCAACCATAGAGACCTGGAGGTCTGTATAGACAGGCAGTGACAAGGAAGTGAGGAAGCTGGGCTAAGAGCCAATGAGAGGGCAGAAAAGCAAAGCATATAAAGACATGGGTAGACAGGAAGTGGCTCACATTTGGAAGCTATAGAGCTGGTGAGGTAAGGTTGGCTGGTGGTTCTCCCTATTTCCCTGATCTCTTTCACCACTATATTTGGCTCTGTGTTTTTTATTTAATAAGACCAGTTAGAAATTTGTCTACATATATGTATATGGGAGAGGTGTATATGCACGTGTGAGTATAAATGCCTTTATGTACACCTGTGGAAGCCAGAGGAAGATGTTGGGAGTCTTTTTCTACTGCTTTCTGCCATACTACCTTGACAGGGTCTTTCAATAAACCAGAAGCTTGCTGTTGCAGCTTGGCTAACTAGCCAACTAGTTACCTGGCTCTGACTGTCTCTACCCCACAATGCTGGGGTTACAGGCATCTGCAGCCATGCCTATTGTCATACAGCTTTTAGATGGGTGCTTGGGTTTACAAGCAATAAGAAGGCAGAACAGAAAGTCTATAAAAAAGACAGGACACAGGAAGTAGGTCTCTTGCTGAGGGAAGGACAGGAGCAGCAGTGAAGGGTAAGGTTTATAGCTCTTAACTTTTGCTCTGACCTCTTGGCTTTTAACTCTGCAATTGGCTCTGTGTTTCTTATTTAACAAGACAGTTACATGTACATTTGGCACCCAACCCACATACTGGCTAAAAGTGGTCCTGCTTGAGCGGAGTTGAGCCTGGGCTCTGGCTTCCTTAAGCTCAGACCACATGCATTGGTGTTTCAGTCAAAAGCAGCCTGTCTGCAGTTGCATGTAGCTACTGCACTCAAGCACCCATCTAAAAGCTGTATTTATTTTTATTTTATATGTATGAACATTTGCATGCCTAGTGCTTTAAAATGTCAGAAGAAGGTGTCAGAACCCCTGGAACAAGAGTTACAGACAATTGTATGCTGCCATGAGGGTGCTGAGAATTGACCCTGGCTTTTCTGCAAAAGCAACAAATGCTCTTAACCTCTAAGCCATCTCTCCAGTCTCCTTATTTATATTCTTCAGAATCAATATTATGAATGTAATATTGCAAAAAGAAAGAAGGAAAATACAACAATATGTGAGTTTTCAAAATCCATTGACTGTGTGCCCATTGACGTGATAGTGCCTCTTTACAAAAAGATAATTCAAGTCACCTTCTATTGAATTGTTTTGCAAATTTCCTCATTATTAGAGTTCTGTACTTCCAGTTAGAACAGAAATTTCACCACCATCCCCAGGAAGAAAAAAAAACCATATTGCTCATTTCTAAAGAATTAAGACACTGATTTAATAGAAGTCGGACATTAAGGAGGATATCTTGGCATGCCAGGAAACAAAAGACACTGTCTAAAACATTTGGGGTCATATCAAAATTCCCTAAAGGAATAATTACAAGTTAGCTCAGATGAAATAATGTGAACTTCAAAAAGGATTACAATAAATTTAAACATATCAAATGCATTTTTTAAAATCCTATGTTTATAACAACGCTGGGGGGAAAGTGCTTTGATACTCTTGGAGGTTTCCAGGGCACGACTTGTAAAAATTAATAATAGGAAAAACAGACCTTCATGCAGCTTTTCCTGTATAAACTAATCAGGCTAATCAAGTGATTAACAAAGGAAAAAAAACCTTTTTATAGAAATATTCCAACTAATCAATGCAGAATGATAGAATTTGAAAATCACCATTTGCAAAGCTTAGCAGAATCTCATATTTAGCAATGTTATCAATGCCCCCTAAAAACAACTGTCAGTGATTTTTCAATAGCAACTATCCATTTGTTGCTCTACATAAGTTTGAAAAACAGTGATACCTTGAGCTGGGGTACAGTTCAGTTGGTTATGTGCTTGCTAAGCAAGCATGAGGACCTGAGTTTACATGCCCAGAACTCACACAACAGCCAAGCATGGAGATACATGCCTATAATCCCAGAGCTAGGGTGGGTAGAAACAAAAAGGTACAAGGGGCTCACTGGCCAGCCACTCTAGCCAAATTGGTGAGTTCCAAGTCCAATGAAAGACAGAGTTTAAAAAAATAAGGCGGTAAACTATTGAGGAAAGTACCCAATATTGACCTCTGGCCTCCATATGCAGAGACACAATAAACAAAGGAAGAAAGAAACAAAGATATAAATGTGATGTCTTTATCTCTATCCTAGAGACCTTGTTTGAAATAGCAACACTCAAAGAAAAAGATCCTATCAATTTGAGAGTTGGGGGAGACATGAAAGGGGTTAGAGGGAGATGCTGGAAGGAGGAAAGGAAAGGAAGAAAGTGATGGAATATATTTTAGTTAAATGTACAAAACAGATCCCTCCAGGTGATTCTAATGACATAGTCAAGAAAGAGCATCACCATGTCATTAGAATCACCATGTTGATGAGAAAATTAAAATCAAAGAGTAAGGCTGACAATCTCCAAACCTATGGATTGTCCTTGAGATAGACATTCAGACAACATGGCATCATGTGCTTCTTGAAGGAAGCATCCAGTGCTGTCCATGAACTCTTCCTGTCAAACGAAATTGAACTTCAATCTAATCAAAGCTCAACATTTACCTCCAATTTACAGAAAAGCCAAAGCACAGAATATCCCAGAAGAAACCAAGATTGTTAAAAATTCTGCTAAGAAATCTAATTTCTTTAGTAAGTCAATTAATTTCATTTGTAGAGATGAGGATAGACAGTGCTCTTAACATTTTTAAAGTTTTAAAAGATGTACATATTAGTTACATTATGTATACATGGGATACTGATTTGTACCAATTGTTTAAAAACTAGTCAAACATTTTTATGATGATTACAGAAAATTGAAAACAGACAAATCACTAATTAATGAGGAATTATTAGTGGTAGTACTACTGCTATTGCATATAAAAATGGAATTGTGGTTAGTTTTCAAAACCTCTGTATCTATTAGAAATAGAGTAAAATATTTTGAAATATTGAAATACAGTAAAAATGATGTCTGTATCACCATTGATAGAATTAGTTTTAAAATTTATAATCATAAACATAGATGAGGGTAGGGTCTAGTTGAAGTAGAGTAGCAAAATATTACTAACTGTTGAGTCTCAGTGACAAGGACATATGAGTTTTCTATGAGCATTTTTGTGTAGTATTTAAATGTTCATTAAAACAGCATGTTTATAAAGGATGAAAAACATATAAACATTTCTCTTTTCCTTGAATTTCCATTTTGGCACTGGAATGATAGATTAGAAAGTCAAGGAAGGTACTAAATAGAGGGTAACTGGGTAACAGCAAAGCATTGCTCAATGTCTCACAAATTCTCACAGGAAAAGGCAGAAAATATAGATGATAGCTCTAGGGGTTAGGCAAAAGCATTAACAGTTAAAGTGAAAATCTATTGGTTAAAGTACTGAACAGCTCCTAACATAAAACCTACCCCAGAGTATTTCACTAAGTTTTTTTTTCAGTACTGGTGATGGAACCCATGGTCTCATACATACTAGGTGAGCATTCTATCACTAAGCTATATTATTAGCCCTTATTTACTTTGAGACAGACTCTTAACTATATATCCCAGGGTGGGCTTGAACTTTCCATACTTCTAAGCAGCTATGATTACACACATAAGCCAATAGGCCTGGCCTCAAGCAGATTTTTGTTCAGTAGATGAACCTAGAAGGGAGTACCTAAAGCATGAGCAAATGGGCTGATTCCAATTACATTTTGTGATCATATCCATTGTAACCCAGAAAACCAATATAACCAAAAATGCATATTTAGCAAATTATCAACAATATAGAAATAGAACTTATAGTTGATACACTGAGTAATAAACTTGCAATTTTTAAAGACCATATTCTAAAGAACTAATTCTGGGAGTTGAGAATAGTTGTACATGCCTGGGATCCCAGCACTTTGGAGAAAAAAGTATCAAGAATTCAAGGGCAGCCTTGGCTACATAGCAAGTTGAAGTCCAGCCTTCTCTACAAACCAGAAAAAGAAAATTAATTCTAAGATTAAAACAATGTAAAACATGTTTATTACCACACAATGGTAGATACTCAACTATAATCTAGTTCAGAGACATTTTAACTCACATATACAAATATTAACAGAATACAGACTTCCATATGATACTCTTTGGTAAAGATTACATCATACTAGGAAAAATATTAGGAGAAAAATGAATTAAATATACATATACAGCCTTGTTCAAGAATGTCTCTTAAAGTCTACATATAGAGGAGAAATCAAAGAAATAGTTCAAGAAGTTAGCAATGGTTAGTTATGCTTGGGTAATGACAAAGCAATGATTTTTCTTTATTGTTCTGTACTTCACTTCCAGTATTTTCTTTGATAAGAATAAATTTTCATAAAAATATAATAAATATGAAGTCTGGAAATTATTTTAAAAGCCAGAGCTATGAACAAAACAATGAAATAGATTTTATTAAGAATAAAATGTGAAATTCTGTGAGAAGGGATTTTTTTAATGCCAAGAAGCAACAGACTTAATAACAGTTCCTGTGAGATTATTTTTTTAAAGACCAAGAAATTAACTGACTGTAAATTTGCTATAAGCCACCACTGACATGCATGGCTGAAAGAAAAAGATAGCCATAATATCAACTTCAGCTTCCTGAATATAATTTGTATGCAAAACAAAGGCGGCAATAATATCCCCATTGTGCTGGATGAGTTGGACTCTATATAGAATTATTGTGCTCAGCCTTGAACTTAAGCTTAAAAAAAGTGTTGAAAACTGGAGCATAGCCAGCAGCACAAGGCATCAAAAACACAATATGGAGCATCAGTCTGCACACTCTGACTACATTAGAATCACCTGGAGGGAGAGCTGCACTGTAGAGTCCTGCATCCCTTCTCAGAGTTTCATTCCACAGATTTGATGGAGGCTATGAATCTGCATTTCTAGCTAGTGTCTAGATAATACCAGTGCTGCCAGTCTGAAGACCATGCTTAGAGATATACTTCCATTAGGATAAAGGGAGACTGTAAAACCAAACTTCCAAGAATGGAGGCCCAACTTTCCCAACAACCAGCCCAGGGACCACAGACAAGCATGCTTCCTTCATCTATATAAAGAAATAATTGCACCTTCCTTGTGGTGGTAGTATGATACCAATGTGGTATTTCTAAAACATTTTGAACCTACAGGTTGGCATATAATAATGCTGTCAATTTTATGTGAGTAATATAGTATTTGTTTTATCTACATAACAAAACATTGATGAATCTTTATAAATTAGGAGGGCTTCTGTATAGAAAACCTCATCTTCATAGTTCCTAAACACTGATGTGGAATCAAGGGGCCTTCAGATCTCTATCTAGAACATTCAGCAGATAGAATATCATAGAATAGGTGGCCTACGTGGGTTTTGGGTGTCCCAACCCACTGAGGTACTTAACTGTGAGAGGTGGTAGAAAGAGGGGCCTACAAAGTGTAAACAACTCCATGAACTTCATTCAGTTCTATTAACTCAGCTGTGGTGGAAGCAAATTGCCATCTGTGATCACCCAGAGTCCCATCAGCATGGCGTCATCTGAGGCTTCATCAAAAATGCTGATTCCCAGCATCACCTTACACCCATGGAACCAGATTATCTGGGGTTAGGGCTGCATCTTGTTCCAGTGAGCATTCCTGGTGGTGCTGATGCACACTCAAGTACAAGAGGTTAAATGACTTAGGTTTGTGCGACCTCTGATACAATATTGTTATCTATGATATTCAGTTGAGAACCACATAATTACATCTCTCTCTCAGTTCTCCCTCCCTCCCTCCCCCTCCTCTCATTATGTTTTAAGTAAATTTATGATTCTTTTTTGTTTGTTGGCCTACATTTATAGCTACCCTTGACCAAACAGCATTCCCATGATGCTCTGGATTATAATCACTACCATAAGCTATCATAAAGAATATACCAAACTCCTACTTACACTACATACATAGATACATATCTAAATACATATGCATACATACATTTAACACTAAGATAGTAGTGGAGGGAGCTTGAGAGATGACTGAGCAATTAAGAGCACTTGCTGCTCTTACAGAAGACCTGGGCTCAGTTTCCAGCATCCACATAGCAGCTCACAAGCATCATAACATCAGTTCCAGGGGATGTGATGCCCTCTTCTGACCTCTGAGGGCACTAAGCAAGCAAATGGTACACATGCACTCATGCATGCAAACATTCATACACATAAAATTAAAAGTTTCTTTTGGGCTTTCATAGTTTTGTTTGTTGAGAGAGAGAAAATATGAAGTTGGGTAGAAATGGAGGTAAAGAGGATTGGGGAGGAATTGGAGGAAGGGAAAGAATATGATCAAAATATATTACATGAAAAAATGTTATAAAAATAAATAAACCTTTAAAACACAAATAATACATTTGTTTAATATCATAAAACCTAAAACCCAGAGTAAAGCAACTATCTCCTTTAGGAGATAACTCTGAGGTGGTTATTGTTTACAGATGTGAAAACTGAGGAGAGAATAGGAGAGATTAAACCATCCCTAAAAAGTCATGTAGCTCGTAAGGGGTAAAAATTGGCTTAGAGCCTAGGAACTGCAGCCATGCAGTTGTATTCTCCAGAAGGAAATGTATGGTAACTGCTTTTTCAAGTATGTTTGAGAACGTGTCACCCAGACACCTAGGAGATTAAGGATAACACTGAAGATCACTGACCTCCATTTAGTAACAGTAGCATGCCAGCTAAGCATTTTCATTCTCACAATCCTATTCAAGATGGAGTAGTACCTACTTCTCAGGAGTGGCTCTGTGCAACATTTTTTGGCCTCCTGAAATTCATTTAGCCCCCTTTGAAGATACCTTAAAATTTGTGAGTCTGAATGTAGCCATTATGAGACCATTAGTTCTGCTCCTTGTGAGATGCCTGTTTTTCCTTTATGGTTCTTAGTTGTTCTTTTGCAGAGCTGCCAGCTTAAGTCGTGCTGGGATCAAGAATAATGGGCCTCGGCGGTTCGTGTTCCTGGAGTTGTGTCCATGCCAATGGATACCCACATGCTCCAGAAGAGAATTTGACATCGCTGCTGCAATTGTTGCTGTTATAACAGTGACCGCTACTACTGTTTCTGGGATTGCCATTTCATAACTGGTTACTACAGCTAGCACAGTGGAGACCCTGGCAGCAAAAGTATCTGCCACAGTTAACTAATTTTTCATTCTATTGGGCATGACAAATTTAAATCAATGATTATACATTTTGATTGGCTTTGAAAGTTATTAATTTACAAACTCAAGTTCCATTTGCTCTCGGAATACCATCTTACAAGGACTCCAAATTGCAGTAAGGCTCCTTAAGGAAGGGAATGGCTCAGTTGCCTTTAGCCTACTGGCTATGGGTGGGTTCAGACTTCTGTTGGTCTTTTCAACACACAGATTGCAAGCCCAGAGCCACTTAGAGATCTTTGGCAACAGTTAACTCACACAATTGAGCCTGTATGATAATGAGTATTCGGGTAATGGGGGGGGGGCGCTCACTAACCTAAGACAGAATGCCTGTGTGGCCTGGACAGGTATCTCCATGACAGGTAAGGTGACCTGCTGACATCCCATACAACCTAAGTCAGAAGTTCATTTTTTAGTAAAATGGGGGACCTGTAGGTCCCTGGCCCCCATTTTGGGTAACCGCTGCATTTCTTGCAGACTTGACTTTGATATCCTCCCTATGCTAATTCCCTGTAAGACTCCATCCTCCTGAATGCTTAAGAGAAGCTCCTTGTCTGTGTATCCAGCATATTGGGCGTTAACTTAGATACAAGATTGTAAAACATCAGGAGCAGGGGTGGGGATTTAACTCAATGGTAGAGCACTTGACTAGCCATTGCAAGGCCAGGGGTTAGATCCTCAGCTCAAAAAAAAAAAATCAGAAGCATACTTCTGCCATCCTGGGTTCCCCCACTGTGCTGTAAGCCTGTATTTAAGACCTCCTCCCTCCTTCAATAAACAGCATTCAAAAAAAAAAACAGAGGAGAAGAAGAAGAAGAAGAAGAAGAAGAAGAAGAAGAAGAAGAAGAAGAAGAAGAAGAAGGCAGCATCAAGAACATGATGGGGAAACCCACAGAGACAGCTGACTGGTGCTAGTTGGAGCTCACTGACTCTGGACTGACAGCTCGGGAACCTGCATGGGACTGAACTAGGCCTGCTGAATGTGGGTGACAGTTGTGTGGCTTGATCTGTTTGTGGGGTCCCTGGCAGCAAGACCAGGACTTATCCCAGATGCATGAACTGACTTTTTGGAGCCCATTCCCTGTGGTGGGATACCTTGCTCAGCCTTGATACAATGGGGAGGCACTAGGCTCTCCTTCAACTTGGTATGCCAGACTTTGTTGACTACCATAGGAGGCCTTACCCACTCTGAGGAGTGGATTGGGGTAGAGTGGGAGGGAGGTGAGGAGGCAGGAGAAGGGGAGGGAAGGGGAACTGGAGTTGGTATGTAGAATGAAAAAAATTTTAATAAATAAATATATTTTTAAAAAAACAAAATACAAACAAAAAAAAAAAACAAAGAAAAGAAAACATTCCTATCCCATCTGTCTGCTGGGGAAATGTATTAACTGACTAATTAATTTCAGGATTTCAAGTCTCTCTTCAAAAAAAAATACACTGATTTTATATATTGCATGTATATATATATATATATATGTGTGTGTGTGTGTGTGTGTGTGTGTGTGTTATATCATATTATATATGTTTAACACATTCCCAAACCTATAAATGTACATAAGCATTGTCAAAAAAATTGGCTTAGAATACAGTCAGCATTCCATACACCTAACCTCCATACTGTCCTTCCTGTGGATATTAGTGAGGCAAAGAGATATAAGGAAGACAAACACTGCCTTGGCCTGCATGTCTGTGAGACGGCGACTGGAAGATACATGGACAGGGGTGGAGAGACCATGGTTGCAAACTCATCATGATGAGTACTAGAAGCCAGAGAAGAGCAGGAAGCCAGAACAAGGACATGGTTTGCATGCTCTTTGTCCCTGATGAGGAAGGAGGGTGACTATAATTCTTGAGCATTCTGCAAATACACTGGAACCTATAATAAGGAGGGGCCTGAGATACTCTGGTAAAAGCCTTTCCTCTCCTGTCCAAATCTATCGAAAGGAAACCATGTAGTGTTGCAGGAGTGAAGTCACCAAGGTAGAGGAGCTGCTGGGAGCACTTGCTCCAAGTAACAAGTGGTGAGGAGCTCAGCAGAAGCCTCACCCAAGGGCTAACAAGGTCATGAGCACTAATTGGGTCTGGGGATACACAGAGGAAGAGAGGGAGGGGGCAGGGTGAGCACACTGAAGGGCAGACTGTCTCAGTTCCCTAAAGCTTCTCCTCCTAGGCTCACAGGGCCACTTTACAACTCTCTAGATTAAACAGCCTTCCTCTACTAGCACAACATCTGTAACACCGCTGTGTCATCCTAGGTATATGAAGGAATCTGCAAAAGAGGGACTTCAGATGATCACCCCCTTCCCAAATCTGCAGCCCCCAGCCCAGTACTTGGTACATCCAAAATGTGCTGCAAATGCTTGTGCGATTAAGTTTCCCAAAACAATTCAGGCATCCAGAGTCAATGAAATGCGCTATTACCTTAAAGGCAGGGAGGCATGAAAAGAGGACTTAACCCAGAGGCTGTGTCCTCCTTAGTGGTCTCCTTAGGGGTCGAGCCAAAGACTGGGATTAAAGCACACTGTGTTTGAATGGGGGGCAGAGGATCAAAGAAACTCCAGGAAGGCTCTTCAGAAGTGACAGAGGAAAGGACAGCAGGCAGCAAAGGACATTTTTGCCAGAAAGCTCAAGCCTACTGGGAAAGCCCTCAGGAACTTGTATAGAACCTGTGAGAGCCAAGAGAGAGCAGGGGCAGGTACCGGCCACCTTCCATCAATTAATTGTTGAGGAGGGAGGGGATAGTGAGTCTCCTGAATGCTGTACCACTCACAGTAGGCTCTGGTGGGACAAGAGAGCCCTTGGGTAGAATTCAGGGACCTGCAGTTAGATTTCATATAGGTATGCAGTGAAGTAGTAAGGACAAGGGGAGTGTTTCCCAAACTTTACAAGCATCAGAATCCCCTGAGCTCACCCCACTCCTAATTCTCTTAAGGTGGATATGTAAAAATGTGCCTGGTTAACAAGCTCCTAGGTGCCTCCGATGTGAAAGCACACCTCCAGAACCACGGGCTCAGCGGGGAGCAGCCAGGGTCCTAACAGGTCAAGACAGATTGCATGCTGTGCAAACTGCAGTGTCTGGGATTGGCAGAGTTCAGTAACAAAGGCAAAAGGGTGAGGTCCACTCTGCTTTGCTCTCTGCAATGGAAATCTTCCTACCTCACTCAAAGCCTGTGCGTGGGAGTCGCATGCTTGAGGAGTTGGGAACATACAGCCAACTTCTCTGCACCTGCTGTGGGCAAGGCCACCGCTACTCTCTCACGCCACCCTCAGGACACTGCCTCCCCATGTGTTCTGTGCTGGTATTTTTTCCTTTGGGCATGGTCTGACAAGTGTAGACCCCAGGTTCAAAGAGTACAAGGAAACAGTCCGGAGGTGATGCAGCACTGAGCTCCATAATTAATTCAGCTGGGGAACAAGCCTGAACCACTCTCAGGAAGCTGCTCCTGACTCAGACCTGGCCAGGGAGGCCAAAGGCAGCCCAAATTTCTTCCAGCGTAGCCTCAGAGCCATTACAGTGACCTTGAGGGACTCCTCTTCCGCTCTGAACAAGGTAAATCCTGCAGAAGACACCCAAATCATTCAATTATCACCATATGCCTATTCAGAGGCTGCATTAACCTGAAAACAGCAGGCCTCCTTGTCCTCTGCTGACAAAGAAAAAGAGGCTAGGAATTTGAAAGAGATTGAGGAGGACTATCTTGGCGGGGTGTGGGGGGAGGAAAGGGGAGGAGAAAATGATGTAATTATATTATAATCTCAAAGAAATAAAAGAAACATGCTTGCGGGGAACACAGAAACCTAAATAAAAATTGGTGCTCATTTCCCAATATTAAATTTCCACTTGAAATCAACACAGTGAGTTTCCAAAGACAAAAGTACCTATGACCTCTCTCCAGAGAGGAGCAGAAAAAGGCAGGGAGACAGAGATAACAAATTCACCCTTCAAGGAAGCAGAGGCATCCTCGTTTATCTTTTATAGTGCTCACCCCTAGCAA
Source organism: Onychomys torridus (assembly GCF_903995425.1). NCBI lineage: Eukaryota > Metazoa > Chordata > Mammalia > Rodentia > Cricetidae > Onychomys > Onychomys torridus. Next base: position 66,178,394 of record NC_050466.1, on the reverse strand, counting down.
AGAGGACAAAGCCCACCCACACACTTCCATTTTGAGACAGGGTCACTGCCACAAAAGGCAAGAGGTTAGGCCTTCAGACCACTGCAAGTATCTGGGTTTCCCCACCACTCAGTTGGAGAGGTTGGTCACGAAGGAAAGCTGAGGTCAACACCTCTTAGGAGGTACTTTAATTAGCTGCAGCCCTGAGCTTCATGGTGAGACAAAGAAAAGCTTTAGGCCCCTCACAAATCAGAACATTTTTTTTTTCAGCTTTCCCGATGGGTAGCCAAGTGACTCAGCATCAGCCCAGTGTGGGCACTATTATTGATGAGAAATCTTCCGCCTGGATGATATACTGCATACAACACATGCCCAAAGAACAGTGCCAAGTCATACCAGGAAGAAAAGGCGAATTATTCACCTCCACTTTAGATGCAGGCAAATCCTCTCTTAATGCAGGGGCTACTCTATATCAGAAAGACAAAGCCCAGAGATGGGCAGAGATTTCTATCTAAGACTCAAGGAATTATTAGGCAGAGTTTCTTCTTTCTTGTTGACTATTAAAAAGGCAATCAAGTTGAGGAAAGCAGAAGGAAAGGGGGGGGGGTCGAGGTGGAGAGAAAAATATATTATTTCAAAAACAGCACCAGAGTGAAAAGCAGCACAAAAGCCCGCAGCTTCCGCCTTCTTAGTTAGTACTATGAGCTCCACCTAGAGGACATTTCTAGAATCGCAAGTAATTCAAGTTTCAGAAAGAAAAATGTACATTTTCTCCGGTTCAGGGCTGGTACTGACTGGGAAAACTGCTGGATATCCTTGGACAACACCCCGTTTCTTGTCTTGCATTACTGGAACTTCTCTGAACCTTGAGATGCAAGAACTCCTCGGGGAACCTAATGAGATCCAGAAGGACAATTGCCTTTGATGTCTGTTCCCGTCAGGCTGCTACTGGAGTTCCTGGCAGATTGAACTCAGCTCAAAGAAAGCAGAGTGTTCAAAGAATACTTATAGAAGGGGAAAAGTGACAGTTCTGGTTGAAATAAAATGAAAGACGGCAAGAAACCCGGAGGGCCAACAGGAACACGTCTAATAGGAGGACAGAGAACAGTTTCCTTCAAGAAGGACTCATGGACCACTTGCTACAAGGCAGTCTTTCCCTAACTGAACACCAACAAGTACTGGGAAGTGATCTTAATTTCTATTTCTGAAAAGCTGACTATAAGCGCCCAAATATTCATAACTCGCTCATTCACATGGCTTCTCACTCTCGCTCTCGCTCTCTGCCTCCCTCCTTTCTTCCATCTCTCTCCTCTCTTCGCACCAGTCCACTGTGTGAAAATTGATACTTTAGGACTCCATGCTGCAACAAAGGCATCTAATACACTGATCATCCAACTGCCCAGTACAATATACATCCTGCCCCACACATCACAAGCTAGCTCTGCAAATAAACCAAGCCTTCAAGAAACAACAATGTGTGGATGCCAAAAGCTTAACCTACCATATGGAGAGTGCCCACAACCAACCCCCACACACACAGCCTGTGTGTTCCTGCCTCCTTCAGCCTGTGCCATACATGACCTAAAACAGCTTTGACAGATCTTGGAGGGAGGGGGGGGGAGCAAAATTACCCTTTGTGTTCTTCCATTTCAACAAGGGGACTTGGTATTTACAGCATTCCTACAATGAGAATCTCCTTGTTTCTTGACCATAAGGCAAAAAGTCTGGTGCTAATGATGACTCAAAGCAGTGGACCTAATGATAATAGTCAGAGGTGGGTGGCTAAAATCACAAATGCACAGACCTCCAACTTAATACACTAAAGAAGTCATTGCTAATGAGATGGCCAGCACAATTTTGCATGTCTGTATCCCACTGACAACTGCTCTCATCAGGAAAGTTTCTACACACCCTCCAAAAAGAAGAAATGTTCCCAATTTCAAAGCCTCTCAGCTACAGTGTGGTTGGTATCTGTAGAGAGTCCAGCAAGTGTATGCCCTGGCCCTGCCCATTTGAGTTCCAGCTCCAGAATATCTCCAATTCAAGATGGACCCCTCTATTATTTCTAGACAACATAGCTGTTCAGAATTTCCCTGTTTATTCCTTTATCTTGTTGCACAGCATCAGAGAATGTTACCAAGCTTCACAAGTACCCACTTGTGACAGGAACTATTTTTTTCTGTTACTCCACAATGGTCTATCACTCATATACAGCTGATATGCATGGTCTTTGGGCCATTTGTGGAACATAATGGGCTAGGAAGTACATGTGCTTTACTACAGGAAAAGACTTGCCTCAGGACATTTGCACACATCATGCACAAATGGAGAAGACACATGGACAATATGGGGTTTTCTTCTTTGCAACTTGAGGGCCCTTCTGCCAGCTGCTTCCCATGGCTCCCCACTGCTCTACATTCTGCTGCATCTGATGATGGTTTATAACAAAATTCGCTAGGCAGTAAGCCATGTGGCTCTTACAGACAGCAATTAAGAGCTAAGGAAAGGCTGAATTACATGGCATTTGAAAATGCAGTTAGAGAAAGAACAAGTCAGATCTTATTTTCTGTTACCTCCTGGTGATGAAATCTATGTGTTCATCCAAAAGCACACACCTACCTCTGGGGTCATTTGAAGCCAACAGCTCAGTCAATAAAAAAAATCAACTGCACAGTCAATGTCAAGCATGAAAATCCATTAAACAGAAAGTCAGGGGTTTTTTTCTTCCATCAAAGGAAATCCTTACCTTTTCTTGAGCTTTTCTTTTTGTCGCTGGATCCATCCATTCGTTTTCTTTCTCCAGCATGTCAATAAAGGCCCAGCGAACACCCTCAATCAATTCTTCCATCTATAAAAAAAATACCCAAAAAAGCAGTGTCAAAGCCAGAAACTTCAGACAAGGTTCCCTTGACCTAAATAAGGTTGCAAGAAAACTATTTCAAGGTTCAAAATTGGGGGGGGGGTCTTTTAGTTTGATTCCATGCTCTGACATTTTTCAGGGAGAAGTATCTGTGAACAGATTATACAGGGAGCTGGTGAAAAACCCACCAGAAGCTATCACTAGCCACTCACTTGCCTATATGTAGCTATAAAAGAGGTCTGTCCCCATCAAGGTAACAATCATTTCAATAATTTAAAAAGAGTTGGGGAATGTAGCTCAGTGGTAAAGTGCATGCCTAACAAGTGCAAAGCCCTGGGTTCTATCCCCAATACCCCCCCCACACACACAGCACACACATGCACACACATGTGTGCACACACACAGTTTTATCAGAACCTGAGAGTGTCAAGCAAAACCACAGGCTGTGTACAGCATTATCAAGAAAGCAAGCAACAATTGAAAGAGGTATTATTAAAAGAGAACGATACAGGGAGATAGAGCACTCAAAAGGACATTATACCAACATAAATCAGATTTATGTTAAGACCCCAAATCTCCCTAAATTCAGTGCCAGTAGTGAAACCAAATGCCTAGTCAATATCTATTACCTTTCAACTTCTCCCTCTCCTTCCTTGCAGCCCAGCAAAGTCTTATTTCAGATCTACAATGATGGGGGCAAGGCAGCATCTTCAGACAGGAAGTTTTCTGAAATGTCTTTTCCTAAGCATTTAAAGAATGAGATCACATCCATGTTGAGGACATTTTTGCTTTGATGACAGCCTCTGCTGGTCCATAGCAGGGGTGGGGAAACTGGGGGAAGAGAGTCACTGACATAGGGGTGCAAGGAGACCCCACCATGTATGTATACCTCATAATCCCATTCACCTTCAGAAATGCCTTGGCTTCCTTAATGGAATAGTCAATAAAGAACAAACCCTGTAGTCTGATCTTATGATTATATTTATTATTGAGATTATGGACCTCTAAATCAATTGTTAATGTTCTTTCTAAACATCCCCTTTGTTCTATAAGGAGTTGTCAGCAAAAAAAAACTCACTCAAAATAATGTCTCTCTGTTTAATAAGTTTTCAGCTATGTTTTCAGTTCAATAACAGTTGTAAAGGAACCAGAGCTGTAAATCAGTGGGCTGGGTTCCATCATATGTAAATAAGAACAAACAGCAGATGGGGAAGAGGGGGGGCCTTCACAGCTATTTCTTCCCAACTTAGTGAAAACAAAGAGAGAGAGAGCTCAAGTCAGGATCCAGGCATGACAAGAACATGAAATGACAAGAGGACAAAGTCTCTTTAACATCATTAAGTCCGAGTTCTCAACTTGGTGAGCATATTGGAATCTTGGGGGAGCTTTAAAAGTCCTGACAAAAAGTGATTTAAAAACAAAGAAAAGAAAAGAAAGAAGGAAGGAGGGAGGGAGGGAAGGAGGGAAGAAAGGGAGGAAGGAAGGATGGAAGAGAGAGAGAGAAGGAAGGGAAGGAGGGAGGGAGGGAGGGAGAGAGAGAAAGAGAGAGAGAAAGAAAGAAAGAAAGAAAGAAAGAAAGAAAGAAAGAAAGAAAGAAAGAAGGAAGGAAGGAAGGAAGGAAAGAAGGAAAGAAGGAAAGAAGGAAAGAAAAGAAGGAAGCTTGGAGCCCACACATCAGGACACTGTATTGTTGATCATAAGGTTCAGCCTGGGCAGTGGGAGTTTTGAAAACTCTCCAGGTGAGTCCTATGTACAGAAAGGGTTGAACTCCATAAGCATTTCAGGAAGCCACTTATTTATATGAACAAGGAAATTAGAAGTCAACGGTCTACATAAATTCATATAGCTAATTAAGGCTAGAGCCAGGCCGGGACCACAGATCCTAAATGACAACTGTGAGTACAGAGCTTCTAGAAGCCTCCAGTGTTTTCCCCCATGAATCAGAGGAACATGCCAAGGAAGTAGCAGTTAACTAACAGTCAGATGCAGAAGTAACCATTCCTAACAGGAGGCCTGACAGGAGGAGTACCGAAATGATATGGAGCCTCCCAGAGACTACATCTTTTGCTTAGGCAGTACTTTGCACCCTTAAAACTTAATAAGCTCATCAAGTTAGCACATCACCTGCATGCAGAAAGAGCAAAGCCGTCTTCCCAAATCAGAGGGGGAGACCAGAGATGGAAAGAAGTGAGTAGAGTTGACATATTTAGTGATCAAAGAAATGGAACCAGATGATTAACAGCATGTGGAGAGGAGAAAATCAGGGAGATGGGTAATTCCCAGGCTATAGGCAGGGACAATTCAGTGGATACTGCTGGCATTCTCTAAGATGAAAATATGGGAGAAAAAGAGAGCTGGATCATGGTATGATGAGGAGAGCATGGACATCAAGACATCAAGATTGGCTAATCTATAAAACCCAGTAAAGGAGCTATGAAGAAAAGAAAGATGTGAAGATAGGGGTAACCAAACGGTCTGAGGCTTGGGACTGTGCAATATTTGCTGATGATGATTTTGTTGACATTGCTGCTGCTTGGTGTATGAGCTCTCTGTGTTCTAATACCAGTAGACACACTGGGAAGTAAAAGACTGAAACTATGGACAGAGGGGGAGATGAGATCCAAAGACTGTATGGAAAGATTCATCTTAGACATGAGGCAGGATTACAAGAGGAAGAAAGGCAGAAATGTCATAAGAATATCAATATTAGAGGGCATATAATCATATATTTTCTCTGTGAAATTAGATTGAGATCTACAAAAAGAGTTTCTCTTAAAAGAATAGTCTGCTCCTTCATACATGACCATACACATCCTGGCATCATGAGCACACTGTGAGGAAAAGGGCCTTTGTGTATCAAGCAGAAGAGAAGAATAAAAGGTTTCCTCCCAGTACTCTGGCCAGCATGTAGCATCAATAGGACATAGCTAACAAGTAAGCAAAAAGCTGACCATCCCTAAGGAAATATTTGTTTTGAGTAAGATGCAGGAAAACTAATATTTCATTATATTTTAATCAATCAAATGAAACAAAATAAACCACTGTCCAAGTCAAAAAGATCTTTGGCAGTTAGCAGTTAGTTTTTGTTGTTTGTTTGTTTTAGATTCCTACAATGAGTCTTGAGGCCATTTTAGCCCTATTGTCTTCAGTGGCATTTTAATAAAATATACACTTTTTATTAAAACCAGGCTAAGCAGCTTGGTTTCAAAGGAGCTGCCTTGTCCATTTCTGGGCATTATAAAAGCTATCAAATGCATCAAAGGCTTAGGAATAGAATTTTCCATAGGTTTTCAAAGCTCTTTGTCTGTAACCTGCTGATTGGCATTCCGAGTGGAAATACACTGAGGCAAACTGATTTCAGCTTATTGTCTGAATGAAGAATGACAAATAGTTTACTCATATGTAGAATTCCTTCTCCCCCTCCCACCTCCGTCTTCCGTAAATCAATACTTTGTGCCTTTCATCTATGTCAAAATGTAAGTAAATCACTTCACTTCTTTCCAGACTTGGTCCCTCTTTGCCCTTGAGAGCAACTCTCTCAATGTCTCTCTGTCTCTGTCTCTCTCTGTCTCTCTCTGTCTCTCTCTCTCTCTCTCTCTCTCTCTCTCTCTTTCTCCTCTCCTCTCCTTTATGGATTTATTCTATAATATTTCCTGTGAAATGGTACTGAACTACCCTAACAGACTTCCAGAACAAGAGAAATAATTGAAGATGATTAATGTCATTGGTTGGCATGTCAATGCAAGTAAGATAATGATTTTAGCATACTGGAACCAGTCTAAAGAGTCACACAATAAAATTGCCTTCAGTCAAATTGTTCTCTCTAAGACAGCAAAAGACTGACATAATTTTTAAGTAAGTAGGAAATAGAAATAATATTTGTTCACCAAACCTTGACCTAATGCCCTAAGAGCCATCATATAGCATTAATGGAAATCAGTTAAAGATGGAGTCAGCGGGTTAAGTTATCCACACAAAATGTTTAGTTAGAGTCAAAGACCAAAATGTAACATACAAGAATTAACTAAAATATTACTGTGATAAAAAACTGTCACGTTCGGGTCAAGGGCCTTCTAGGTAAGGCAACATTTTGGAAATCATCTATCTGTTTCAGATTTTCTGAATCAACACTGAAAGTCCAGTTCATTTGGTTGGTCTATGGCGATGGTCAGTTCTCTTCCTCAACAATGTCTGTTTCAAAGTTGCCTCTTCTGTTCATTCTTTGAACCCCATAATTTGGGTCATAGTATCTTATATTGGACCATAGAAAATTGCACATGTATCTACATCCATGCTATTCTTCTATCATGAGCTTTAAAAAAGTGACTTTCAATCATGTCCTTCCCACACTCCTTTTTCTCTCCTGATATTTTCTCCCCACAGACAGGCATGAGAAATTTTCCTTTCATATAAATAGGTAGTGACAGTGCATACTGATTCATTTAAGTACATGCCAACAGTGTTTTTTGATCAAGGGATTCAGTTTACCCCATGAATTGTTATAGTTCCCTTCCAGTCTTTGCTTCTGGCTATAGAGAACTCCTACAAAACCAATTCAAATCCTTACATCCATGAATCCCATCCTGATGTTTCAATCACTTCTTGGAGTTCCTCTCAGGATTATAATCAGAACAATATGAGTATTTATGATGTATGATTGTGACTGTTTTCCATTTATATTTCTTTAGTCTCCCTAACAAGATATAGGAATGTTGAGAACCAGAACCATGACTTAGATCAAATGAGATTATAGATATGTAAGAAATCAATGGGTATCCTGAAAAATTAAATTTTCTGTAACTTTCATGATTTTATATATTGTATATGATTTTTACATGATGATTTTATATTTCATGATCATACCTAATACTGACATTGAACAGATGCTCAGTAAAGACAAATTCATTACTTCATGCTTTTCAAACTCTCCACTGGAAGTTTTAACTAGAGAAACTAGGTAAGAACAAAAAATAGAAGGTATACAAATAGGAAAGGAAGAAATAAAAGCATCCCTGTTTATAGATTACATGATTCTATATGCAGAAAAACCTAAAACTCCATCAAATGACTCATAAAATGATAAATCCAGTAATGTTACAAGATACAAAATAAATGCATAAAACAACTAGCACATTATATCCCAATAGCATTGATGAGAAAGAAATTGTAAAAGCAAATCCATTCACAATAGCTAGGAACTAAAATATGTAGAACTAGATAGCACAGGAAGCAAAAGAGCGCTACAGTGAAAAGTATAGAGCCATGATTAAGAAAAGAAGGGGACCCAAAATTAGGAAGGTCCTCCCATTTTCAAGAGAGGAATAATTAATATTATTAAAATGTCCATGTTACTAAAATGATTTACAGATTCAAAGCAATTCCTGGGGAAATATCAATAAAAAATTTTTATGGAACTAGAAAAAGAACTCCTGAAACTGCTACAGAAGCACAGAAGACCCTAAATGGCCCAAACAATCTTGGGGAAAAAAAAAAAAGCTGAAGGCATCACAATATCTAGATTTGAGACATACTACAAAGCATAAGCAAAACAGCATGGTATTGGCATGAGAACAGACACCCAAGCCAGAACAGAAATAAACCCATGCATCTACAGCCAACTGATGCTCAACAAAAGGCCAAAAACATACATTTTCCTCATCAATAAAATGATCCCAGGGAAACTAGATATTCATATGTATGTTGAATTAGATCTGTGTCTCTCCCCTTATACTAAAATGAACTGAGAAACTACTAGAAGGAAACAGAGAAAACCATCACAAACATTGGTGAAGACCATGAAATTTTTTCAATATGATTCCCAGAGGACAGAAAACAAAAGCAAAAATACAGGATTGGAATTCATCAAACTAGAAAGCTCTGTGCCACAAAGGGAACAAAACAAAGAACTAACCTAGTAAATAGAAGAAAATATCTGAACTCATCATCCGATGAAGTATTAATACCCTAACCATATGGAGTACAAAAAAGAAGGAAAAACAAACCCTAAGGAATCCAATTTTAAAATGAGCAAATTATCTGAATAGCTATGTCTCAAAAGAAGAAATACAAGTGGCCAAGCACTATATGAAAGAAAAATGCAGTGCTATTAGCCATTGGAAAAGTAAGAACCACAGCCACAGTATCATCTCATCCTGGCTATGATGGCTATCATTTTAAATGACAAATGCTGGTGATGAAGTGGCATGCCACATGTGGACATAAAAAAATCTAAGACTGTAAGTCACCTTGAAAGTAGAAGAGTAATTATTAGAGGCTGGAGTATGGAGGAAATAGAACATAAGAAGCTAGATTTGATTGGTGTGCCTTGTATATACATACTAAACCATCATAGTAAGTAGTTTTGTTAAAATGAAAAAAATACTTCTAGCATATACTCAACAAGGAACTAAAAGTGAACCAAATGTTTTTTTGTTTGTTTGGTTGGTTGGTTGGTTGGTTTTGGTTTTTCAAGACAGGGTTTCTCTGTGTAGCTTTGCACCTTTCCTGGAACTAGCTTTGTAGACCAGGCTGGCCTCAAACTCACAGAGATCCGCCTGCCTCTGCCTCCCAAGTGCTGGGATTAAAGGCGTGTGCCACCAACGCCTGGCCCAAATGTTTTTCATGTGTGCAAATCTATAATACTCATCTAGTATAGGAGAAAATATAAAGCTATCTCATACATAGTATGTGATTTCCCAAATATAACCAAGAGACTTATGAGACTTTAAAAGAGGGAAAGCTACATGGCATCTCTTTTCATACAAAGTCAGTTTTTAAAACAGACCTATTCAAACTGAGTGATTCAAAACTGAATCCATCAGTGAATAACAAATCCATCTTTACATTAATGGGAAGGTCATAGCAAATATCTCTGGAATGGCTATAGCCTACAACCAAATGCAAACTTCACTGAAAAACAGGTCATTTGGTGAGTTAGCCTAGTCTACTCTTAAATTGGTGGCATCAACACTACATTTGAAAAATGGATAAGAATGGTGTTCATATATATGTGTGTGTGTGTGTGTGTGTGTGTGTATGTGTGTGTGTGTGTGTTTATATATACACATATATGTGTGTGTGTATGTAGGTGTGTATGTATACAAATACACACACACACACACACACACACACACACACATATCCATATCATTGATGTAGAATAGAGTCAGATTCCTCTACTTCAAACAACTTGATTAATGAAAGGGAAGAACAGACATCATTATTAATGTTTGTAGTTAACTGTCCTTTTACTAGAAATACAGACATCAGACTTAAAGTGAATTCATAAATATTACATATTCATTGATTCATTAGGCTATAAATATTTATATAAATGAGTTTGAATTAGCTTCTGTTAAAAATACAATGGTACTGAAATAAGTAAAGGATGGATCTACAGTGGAGGTGGAACAAATGGTTAAGTCAAAAAGAAAAAAGTCTAAGGACAGAAACTGCTGCAGTTTCTGGCAGTGGAGTGAGCCAATAAATCACATCAGATTGTCAGGATTAGCAAACTTGCATAGCCATTAAACATGCTGGCAAAAGAAAAAAAGAATATCCAATTATTTGGGCCCAAGCTATGCTATAAAGCATGTTAGCCTGGTGGCACAAGAGTTTAGCATGTCCTTTCATCAAAGGCTACCCATCTGTAAGACTGGGCTAGGAACAGGAAGAATATCTTTTTCACCAAATATGAATATACACGATGTTTCCTATTTTATAATTCATCATGTCCTGTTGGCCACTTTGCCACTTTCAGAGGGAATGAATCGGAAACCAGAATAATATCTACAAGCTAGCCATGTCATCATAATGGCTCGGCTCTTGTCCTTAGCTGTGTAACAACACCCTTTCCCCCAGCAAGTAACTGTGTTTTGCTATTCCCAATGTTCAGATATGAGTCAAGGCACAAATACTTTCTTGCAGTAAATGAATCTCCAGTACCAGGCTTTTGCATTATATAGGTCTGATCCAATTTTATTGCCCAGATAGTGACCAACTAAATGTGGCAAAAGCATCACTGTCCATTGCTATCCCAAGACTAGACAACAAATGCGAAAAGCCAGACATGTCATAATCATGGCAGCACATTCAAGGCCAAAGCCAAGAGTAGTGTCCACACTTATTTCAAAAGAATTCCCAATGAGCTATCTAAATTACTTCTTTTGCTGGATGTCATTTTACCAAAGATTGCATAAGTGAGTTGTCAACACTGGGGTCTGAGGATATTTACTGCAACAAGATTCAGCCCACAGAGAGTTGTGAAACCTGGATCTGTTATAAAAATTATATTTGGCTCCTTGAGTAGTTTCTTGAGATTCTCCTATGAGCCAAACTAATGTTAAATGATAGGGCAGCTTCTGGGATGTGGCCAATCCAATAGCATTAAAAAGGTATGGAGAGACTCCTTTTTAAAGGAATTAGAAAGCATTCCAGGCATGGAGAGATGGCCCTGCAGTTAAAAATGCTTGCAGAGGATCATAGTTCAATTCCCAGTACCCATGTAGGGCAGCTAACAAACACTTATAACTCTAGCTTTAGGGGATCTGACACCCTTTCCTGACATCCACAGGCGCCCACATGCATATGCATGTAGTAACACACAAACACACACATACACATAAATAAAAATAAGTCTTTTTTTAAAGAAACACAGCTTTATTCCAACTGAAAACTCCTACGTAAACATCCATTGAAGCCTAGCAATGATAAGATGAATGTACTACCTTCACTCTAAAATAGATTTGAAAGAGGAAATCTGCATGCAGAAGGTGCCACAGTTTGTGTCAAAACCTTCATATTATAAGCTTTACCTTTCCTGTTAATGTGAGGCATGACCCACAAAAGAGGTGTAAGCCAACATTTTCTGGCTACTTACTGTGTATCATGGATTGTGCTGAGCCACTATAAGAATTATCTCATTGAATCCTCACCCCAACCCAAAAAGGCAAGTACTAGTTTATCCTTTTCTGTGATAGTCTGAAATCACGGCTTTAGTCTTGCACCCATTCCTTTACCCACAGCCTATGCTATGTGGCTTTAGATCCTTTCACTAAACATCCCAGTTCTGTAATCTGGCCCTACCTTGTGATCTTGGTCGACAGAATGTAGACATTGCATTTGTATTAGCTACTTGTCTGATTGCTGTGATAAAATACCAGGAGGAAGGATTTATTTTGGCTTATACTTTGAGAGTATAGTCTATCATGGTGAAGAGGACATAGCAGCAAGAATATGGAGAAGCTGGTCACATTGCATCCCTAGTCAGGAAAGAGAGAACAGTGAATGTTCACTTTTTAGTCAGCCAGGGATCCCAGCCCATGGAATAGTGCTGCCCATACTTAAGTTGGGTCTTTCCTCTTCAACTAAACCTGTCTGAAAATGCCCTCATAGATATTCTCAGAGGTGTGTTTCTATGGTGATTCTAAATCTAGTCGAGTTGACAATGAAGATTAAGTATCCCAATATTTATGCCAGTTCTGAGTCTGAGCCTCAGGAGACCCCACATGTTTCTGCTTGCTTACTTGCACCTCTGCCATCATCATGGGAGTATGTCCAGGCTAGCCAGATGATGGAAGTAGGACACATGGAACAGGGCCTAGTTGTCCTAGTCACTTCTGCCAAAACTAATTGTGATGGGCCAACCCCCAGACATTTGAGCAACACAGCCAAAAATCAGCAGATCTGTAGAGGGGACCACCACTGACTCCAGATGCATCAGCAGTAATTGCTTACTGTTGAATGCCAGTTTGGTTTTGTGAGTGACTGTTACACTGCATTCCTCCAGCAACAGATTCTTGTGGAGAATTTATAAGTATGAAAATGAGTTCAAAGAAGTTAACTAATTTTCCCAAATTGGTATAAGTAGATACTGATTTTGAGATAACAGTGCAACCTTGCAGAAAATTAGATGTGATTTCTATGTGAGGTTATTCTAAAACTCAAATAATTTCATTTTTCCTAATTCAGACAGGTCTGCAGCAGAGTTTCTCTGGAAACTGACCCTGGAGATAACTGGTATATTTACTGGATGCACTAGACAAGGTTACCAGGAGTCAGTTTCCTTTCTATGTGTAACTTGTGTCCAAAAGAACTTTTTTTCTGGATACTGATCTTCCTAAGATCAACTCTCATCAGTATCTGCACTAAGTATAAGGACAGTGCTGTGATGCGTGACATGACTTTCAGGTGACTTCTGCCATCAATGTTAGAGTTACGTCTCATTTACTCAACTACTAAGAGAAATGGTGAACAAGGGAATTGGAAGACTTAAAGAATATTAATGGCAGCACATCAATTCAATTATCTTGGCTCACTGATGAGGTGAGTTCCTAATATACGGAGGTTTCAAGTTCAAACTCTACCACCACTGCAATTGGACCCGTGTGGGTATTTAAGTCTTTAACACCAGCTGAAGCAGTGTGCAGTAGGAGGAGAATTCCTTTCTTAGGATCAGAATTATACTAGAATTGCTCACATAGCAGCTCAGACAAATAAAAAGACACTGTAGTCATCTGTAGGTCATCTATGGCTTTACTAACATAAAGTTGGAGGTGTGGGAAACCTTATAGAGTATAAGACGAAGTAAGAACTGTTCAAAGCAGTAAATAAAATTAACATTCTTCATGTAATAAAGTCTAAATTTGAAGTATTATAATAAAAGATTTACTCTAATTAGATTTAACTTTCTGTGTATAGAATGTTTTTGTATCTAATGAGTCCAGTGACTTTAGTTTTCATCTGAGAGCTGATAAAAATTCTCCCTTTGACCAAACTTTAGTCAATGTCCTCTGAGCCCTCTTTTCAATTGAATCTTGGCATTGCTCTCCTCCCTATCCCTACCCCCATCCTATGCTCACTGTCTTGCCAACTTTGAACAAAATTCCTGCTCAATACTTAGAAAGATTTTTCAGTTTTCAATGTCTTATCACTTTCAATATCAGATCAAATTCTTCATTTTCTATGCTTAATATCTGATTACCTTGGCCTACCTGTTGCAAGAATAAATTTGCTTAAGCAAGAGTTTCCTGCTCGCCGTGTTTCCTCTCAGTAGTTTGCCATCCAATGGCTCTCTCATTCTGCTTATTGGCTATAAATCTCTTGGTTTGTTTGCTGACACATGGTAGAGTATAAGTTCTTTTTCCTATTGCAAGAGAGCTGATAGTTATTGTGGTAGTCCTGGACAAAGTGTTTTGTTTTTGTGGGGCTGCACAGACTGAGTCAGCAGTTAAGAGTGCTTACTGCTCTTGCAGATACCCCAGCTTTGGTTCTCAGCACCCACGTGGTAGCTCATAACTGCCTGTAACCCCAATTCTAGAGAATCTTATATAGTAGCCCCACAGGCTACTATACAAAGAGATTCAAGCACGCTCACATTTATACACATAAATAAATAATAATAATTTTTTTAAAAAGAAAAAAATGAAAGCCTTACTGCTCTAACAAGCATCAAAAACTGCTGTTGCTTTCCTTTAATGGGATCTACTGTATAATTAAAACACAGAAAATGTGAGGAGACAGCAAAAAACACCTAGTGGTGGAGCTGAGATACATAACAAAGGTTAAGTTGTTTGAGTACACAGTGTGAACAATGAAATAAAGAAAAATAAGATTAAAAAAACAAACAACAGAACTCAGCTCACCCAAAATGTACAAATGAGAATTCCAACTTTACTGAATTTTCTAGAAACTAGAGTTAAAGTAAAAAAAAAAATAATTCAATACAGTAAACATATTGTTCTTTAATATATATGTCCACATCTCTGCTTAATAACTAGAGAGTGGTAACATTAATTTAAAAACTTTTTTGAGGATCTCTGCATCCACATCCATCAGTTATTGGATGAGAGTTCCAGCACGACAGTTAGGGTGTTTAGCCATCTGATCACCAGACTAGGTCAGATCAGGCTTTCTCTCAACCATTGCCAGCAGTCTACAGAGGTTGTATCATTGTGGATTTTTGGGGACCTCTCCAGCACTCTGCCTATTCCAGTTCTCATGTGGTCATCATTTATCATGGTCTGTTATTCCTTGTTCTCCCTTTCTGTTCTTGATCCAGCTGGGATCTCCTGTTCCCCTAAGCTTTCTTTCCCTCAAATCTTTCCCTTCATTACTCCCACTGTCATCCAGGTTGATCCTCAGCCAGGCCCCAGGTGGAGCTCCAGGTGTCCAACTGTCAAGAAAGAGGAGGGTCTGCAAGAGCGTGAATTGTTGAATCCAAGATTGCAAAAAGCACAGGGACAAATAGCCAAACGAATGGAAGCACATGAATTATGAACCAAAGTCTGTGGAGCCCCCAGCTGGATCAGGCCCTCTGGATAAGTGAGACAATTGAATAGCCTGAACTGTTTGGGAGGCACCCAGTCTGTGGGACCAGGATTTGTCCTTAGTGCATGAGCTGGCTGTTTGAAACCTTGGGCTTACACAGGGACACTTTGCTCAGTCTGGAAGGAGGTGATAGGACCTGCCTGTACTGAATCCACCAGGTTTAAATGAATCCCCAGGGGTGCCTTGATCCTGGAGGACATGGGAATGGAGGAGAGGGGCTGGGGGAAAGGTGGGGGTGGAGGCGGGAGGGGGGAGGACAGGGGAACCCATGGCTGATGTATAAAATTTAAAACACATAATAATAAAGAAAAAAAAGCAACAAAAAAAAAACCTTTTTGAAAAGTACAGTCTTTGGTCACCACTCCAAATATCAGAGATCACTATTTAAAATTGTGTATGTAGAAAACATTGGAAATTGAGCTTGGAATGTAGACTGAGCCAAGCACATGCCTAGAGTGTTATTTTACATAAAAGCTCTGATGCCCTCTTGTTCTTTGTTGTCTGCCTATTTCTTTGGAGAATCATATGGAACCCCAAAAGGGAATATGACTGGTTGGATTTGAATTAAGTTTCACTGCCTTTTTCTTTAAAATGTTGAAATGCTAGAAACAAAACCTCTTCTGTTTCCCATCTCTGAAAAGCTAAGAAATAGAAAGTAAGTGCCTTTTGTTTTATCTATGCTCCTAACAAGTTTGAATTAATTACAGAAAAGGCCACTGTGAAGTCTCCAAGTTTCTCATTTCGATCATAAAATTGGTGATGACCCAGGTGTTTTTCAGAGAAAAGCTGGGGAATATGCTCTAGCCTGGTTCTTAAGAGGCCCCCAAAGCCCTGCAGGGCAAAGGTTGGCTCTCAAGATGGTGCTATCCAAACATGGTGGAACCTTTGAGGTATGGGACCTAGTCGGAGATATTTAAATCATTGGGTCCCAGTACCCTTCTCTTCCTCCATTTCACTCCCTGTCTATGAGGTAAGAATTGTGTTGTATCACATGCATCTGCAATGATAGGCTGTACTGTCACAGATCAAAAAGCAATAGGGCCACCTGATCATAGAGCCGAATCACCACAGCCATGAGCAATTTCCTTCTTATAACTTTTGTCTTTTATAAGCTAATTGTTTCAGAAATTTATTATAGTTAACATAAAACTGATTCACAATAGAACATGTGCTTAAGCCAGATTAGTTGGACTGAGATCTAACCTAAGCAATTTTCATGCTATATGACCTCAGAGAACTTATGGGTATTCTCCAAGCCTCAGTTTTGTCAATCTGGAAAGTGGAAGCACTAATAGCAATCACAATGTCAATATAAATGATTACACATCTGGAATGTGCTTAGAAAAAGTACTTGGCACATAGTTGAACTCCAGTTAGTGCAGCTAATAATGCTACTAATGATAATCTTCATCACTAGATTTAATTATATCGTGACTATAGCATCAGACCTCATGACAATCAGTTCCATCCCATACTTTGGATCTTCATCTGACCTCAATGAACAAGAATCTAATAAATTTCCCTGTGTGTTTAAGATATGAATTACAGACTGGGGAGATGGCTCAGTTGTCAAAGTATCCATTATACAAGTATGAGGACCCACGTTCACATTCCCAAAACCCATGCTAAAAGCTGGATATGTCTGTATATGCCTAAAATTCCAGCTCTAGGTGGGTGTGACTTGCTGGCCAGGGAGTTTTACCAAGTCACTGAGGCTCTATGTACAGTGAGGAACCCTTTCTCAGAAAAGTAAAGCAGAATATGAAAAAGGAAAAAGCTGATGTCAACCTCTGCCTCCACATGCACATAGAAATGACAATCTTTTACATAGATTAGGTAAAGGTAAACAACTAAAGTTAATTTCACCTGCTCCTGTTATGTTAAATTTTTATTGAACTCGGGTATTAAGGTTTACACAAACAGAGCTTTATCACTGAGCAATCTCACCAGCCCATCACTTTTTTTTTTTTTTGAGACAGGGTTTCTCTGTGTAGTTTTGGTGCCTGTCCTGGATCTTGTTCTATAGATCAGGCTGGCCTTGAACTCACAGAGATCCACCTGGCTCTACCTCCCCAAGTGCTGGGATTAAAAGGTGCCACCACCACTTGGCAGCCCATTACTTTTTTTTAACATAATCCCTAGAATATTTAAACTTATATATGTGGCTTATATCCTAGCTCTTCAGACCACAAAGACAACAAACATCAAAAGAGGTCTCCATCTCCTTTCCCTCGCTCCACTGACCAGTCCCTTAGGTATAATACAAGCAAGACTTGGAGCTAACAGCTCTGTCCCACTCTCAGAACAGCACGAAATTATTCACTCTCACCTCTTTATATGGCTCTGCATTGAAAGACTCTCTTTTTCTATATCCTGTTTGTCCCATCCCTAATTAAATTGGCTAAAATCCCTGTGAGCTCTGTGAGTGAAGGAATAGGGGCTGGTGGTAGTATGCCTTCATGTACCCAGGTATACTCGCACTTAGAACACTGTAAGGAAACAGTAGTGTGTAATTATCCACCACTACCACCCACAGAGGGGGAAAAAGACAACACTAGTAGATCAGTGGGTTGGAAGGACAGACAACTATGGCAGCAGAAGGGGATGGGGAGGAAGTCGCTTTTCTTCTGCAAACCAACCTTGAAATGAATTGCTTGTTACCTCTCAGCCACCATAGAAAACAGGAATATCAACCAGAGGCCATTAGGCCAACTCTGCCATGGAGAAGTGCAAGGAACATTGAAGAACAGGAGTCTCTCAGAAAAAAATACTACTTTTTAGGGAAAATTAGTTTAAGGAGTAGGACAGGACACAAGACCAGAAGCCCTCACACAGGATCTGACACAATCTCAATCACTGAGATTTTCAGGAACTGAAAACTGAAGTATTATTCATACTATTACCATTTGAGTAAACAAAGTATTGCTGCCCAAGTTAACTGGCCTGGCCTGACCTGCTCCAGTGAATCACTGGGGCTTCTATTTTGAGTGATAATTATTTTCTAGAGAGTGAGCTGAGGCACTTGCCACTCAAAGTGTGGTACCTGAAACAGCAGCAGCATAAACAGAGAACTTACTAGAAATTGAGACCCTGGACTGAACCAAGTTAAAGAAAACCTTTGCTAAAGTGCAATGAGTTTGCCATCTTGCAATGGGATTCAGCATTTTAACAAGGACATATGATTTGTTCACATGCTAAGGTTTGAGAAGTGCCTGAACTTTTTAACCTCCTGATTTTCATTTGCTTTAACAAACTCTTCTTGGTAAATAAACAATGATAGTTTTTCAACCTAAATTAGACTTTTTTTTTTCTGGAATCTGCCCCAATGTGGCTCTTTCTGTTTTTCTTTTTTCTTTTCTTTCTTTTTTTTTTTTTGACTGTAGCTAATAATACATATTTCTCTTTTAACAAGTGCATCAGTGTTTCCAGGTGGTACTTGGATGATATCCCTGAAACAAGGCTATAAAAAGCCAGACATGTTTTCTCTTAGAAGTTTCCAACTTAAGTATCCCCTGAGGCAAATAGTTTGGGCATAAGGGAGGCAAATAAATTTATGTAAAAAAATGAATATTTGTATGATTAACATACTACCCTCGTGTATATAAAAATAAATGGAGAAAGTGCCAAAATCAACTTATTTTAGAATGTCATACCCTGAGACATGAAAAAAGGGCATGTGCACCAAAACTCAGAAAATAAATTTACTACTTCTCATATTAGTTAAAAAATGTCTATCAAACCTCTTCTACTATATAGATTCTTTTACTAATTTGATATATCCTCCTGGTATTTTAGTGTTATCACTGTGATTATTTGATAAAGTTTCCATTTGTTTACTCTGGCCAAAGAGCAACTAAAAACATTTAAGGATATTGAGCATTTTAAAACAAAGCATTTGTTTCTTGGTGGACCTATTTGAAAGAGACCTGTTTATTTAAAAACTTGGGTCTCAAACTTGACATAAATTCCCCAAAGATAGTAAAACCAAATTAATAAAGGAGAGTGTATTTATATCAGTGGTAGTTAAAAGTAAACTCTAGTATAGGTACATAACACCACCATTTGGTATTATTATCACTATATAACATCAACCATTTGAACCACCATGGCTTAATAGACCTTTAAACTCAATGGTTCTAAACTACCTGTATCCAATATGCTTATTTGTTTATATCAGATTGATAATACAGTACTTTATCTGTGAACCACATATGAACATTATTCTTACTGCCATCAGTAAAATATAATTTGTACAAAGAAAGTTCACACAAAAGTGTCTAAATCCAAAATTATAACTTAAAAAAACACTCTTAATATCAAAAGTAGCAATAATAATGACCTAACTAAAAATGAACAAAAGAGCTGGATAGACATTTTCCAAAGACATGCAAATACCCAAGAGGTGTATGAAAATGTCCTACATGTCACTACTCAGGGAAATCAAAATCAAAACCACAGTGAAATCACACATCATGCCTGTTAAGAGGACTACTGTGAAAGTTAAAAGAGGCAAGTGCATAAAAAATAAAAACTGTACACTGCTAATTGGAATAAAAAATAGCACTGCCATAGAGGTAAATAGTATAGAAGATCTTCAGAAAATTCAAAATAAGAAACCATTACAATCCAGCCATTCTACTACTGGTTATATTTCCAAAGGAAATAAAAGCATTTTGTTCAAACACAGCTCAATCCCATGTTCACTGCAGCATTTTTCCTAATAACGAAGACATAGAATCAACCTAGATCATCATCAGTGAGCAAACAGGTAGAAAATGTGTGTGTGTGTGTGTGTGTGTGTGTGTGTGTGTGTGTGTGTGTGTGTGTGTGTTATGATGTGTGTCTGTGTATTACTTAACCACAAAACAAGGAAATGCTATCTTTTCCAATAACATAGATAAACTTGGAGGACATCGGGCTAAGGGAAATAAGCCAGACACAGAAGGGCAGAAAAGATTTATATGTAGAATCAAAAAAAGGAACTCCAGACGGGCGTTGGTGGCACATGCCTTTAATCCCAGAATTTGGGAGGCAGAGGCAGGCAGATCTCTGTGAGTTCGAGGCCAGCCTGGTCTACAGAGTGAGTTCTAGGAAAGGCGCAAAGCTACACAGAGAAACCCTGTCTCGAAAAACCAAAAAAAAAAAAGGAACTCCTAGAGAATATAACAGATAACAGTAGCTGACAGTGGCAGAGAATGGAGGATGGGGAAATTTGGTGATGTTGGTCAAATGGTACAAACTTTCATATAAGAATATATAAGATGTGTAATTGCCAATGATCTTACACAGAACATGATGACTTTAGTTACTAACAATGTGTTGCATGCTTAAAATTTGTTAAGAGTACATACTAAGTGTCTGTATGTCATATACCAATTTCCTTCAAAGTTTATTAAGATGTGAGAAGTTCTTTTTTTAAGGGGGGTTTTTAAGACTGGAAATTTTAAAGGGAGGTTCCTTAGGACTCAAAAAGTAAACAACTCAGAAACCTGGAGTTCTTGAAACTGACTAGGTATAGTAGGCCCTCCCTCCCTAAGCTTACATAATCAGTAAGGTTTGCTGAGGAAACAGAGGCCAGGTCTGAAAGACAGAGAACTGCCAAGCTGCATGGAAGTGGCACAGACCAGCTGGCTGCCCCAAAGATACTCTGAGCTGTTGAGCTACATGCATCTCATGAGGTAAGCTCTGGGATTCCAGTCTTTTGAGTAGTTGCCAATGATGGAGTAGGCTTTCAGTCATTCCTGCTTCTGTAAGTAACCCTTCATTTATACACCTATAGGTAACCCCAGTGAAACTCTAGTAGTTCATTAAGCTGGACTTCGGTGGTGTCATTGCTTTGGTCTGTTGTCAGTTCCCTACCTGGAGTGAGTAAACATTTCTGGCTCCCCAGAAACAGTGTCACACAATACCATGCCACAGACAAACACAAAACAGTCAATATGGTGATGGGTGTGCTTATTTCATTGTGGTAATCACTTTACAGTGTGTACCAAATCGGGACATTATATACATTAAATATATTCAATCTTTATATGTCAAATAAGCTTCAGCAAAGCTTAAAGAAAAAATATATATCCTCTCCTTCAAGGCAGCTGAGACAGATGAAGAAGAACATGTAACCATCATGACAAATATCTTTAAATTCATGACCTTGAACCTCACCTAGACTTAGATTTTACCCTGCTCTAAGCAGCCATAACAAATGTCCCCAGTCACACTGGCCCACTCCTTTGGACAGGCATTGCATACATTTTCTATCTTCAACCCTTCAATATCTGCTCACCATCTCATATATGATTAACTTTATCCCTATTTCCCTGAAAAATTCGAAGAAGCATTGGAGAACACCTGTGGATCTGTACACCCTGGAAGGTGGACTATAGACTGTGGATCATCACATCTGTCAGGTCTGCCTAGATGACCACCATTCTGTTTGTTTGTCTTTAGCATCTAGGAAGCTCCACTTACCATCTCCTTCTTATCTTCCTGGAAGTGAACATTCACAAACATTTTCCCCACAACATAAGGGAGAGCACTTTCGATAAAGTTAACACATTTGTCCCACTGAGGCAGCAGAGTTGTAGTCCCCTGGATTACCTGCGGAAAAATAATCAATACAATTGAGCTTTGTTTAAATAGTATTTATTGCTGGGGGGAGGAGTCAAGCCATCTGAATAAAGCAGTGTGCAAAAATACTTCCCACCCCATCTCATAAACATGCCAAATAAGAAAGGCCAAGGTGAAATAAGATGGAGAAAATAAAACTCTGTTTGTTTTGTCCCTAGTTTCTAGCTACAACTAAATGAAAATGTTTTGGCAATGGAAAAACAATGCATTTTACCTTTATTCTAATTTTCTCCATTAAGCAAAAACACATGAGCAATGGCATAGCTTTTGTGCAGCAAGTCAGGACAGAAAGGGATGCAGTTCAAGGATCCAGACAGTACTTAGTATCTATTAAGGATTGCAGTTCTACCAGGGAAGGTTTAGAATTGTAAGTAATCACAGTTCTTGTTAGCAGACCAGCAGACCATATCTCACCATGAACAACCTGGGGAGCCCATTTACACAATATCATAGCGGAGTAAAATACAGATGTAAATGTTTTTCCCATCTGCTGTGTTACACCATTAAAAGAAAACTTTCATAAACAAGTAAGGGACTTTGGAAGCAGGATTTGAAAGTGCCAAGGTTTACTCTTGGGGATGAAAGCGTAGAAACAAATGCTCTGTAAGTTTTCTCGGGAGACTGGAGTGTGCAGGCAGACAGGTAGGGATGGGGGAGGAGGCCCTGAGAGTAGTGGCCTGGAATACCCCATGCACAATTTTAGAGCCAGGTTGTTAGAGAAGGGCAAAAGGGATTAAAGCTTAAATTCATCTCTCCTTCTTTTGCTTTCTGGGAACACGACCCTTCTCAGAGGTAAGGAATGAAGCTATTTTTAAAACCTCCAGAGAAAGTAATCCTACAACCTCCTTTGGCAATTCAATATTATATTTAGCACTTCATGTTCAAAAAACATCCCCTTATACCTAACCTCAAATTTTCACACACCACTTCTTACACCTTGCTCTCTCATTCTCTTCACAGTGGGGGTGGAAAGCAGCTGGGTAACATCTTTTATGTGATCCATAGGAATTAAAAATACACACATAGCAAAAATACCTACTTGTTTTCTATCTTAACTATTTGATATGGCCTAAATATATATATAAGTAATTGTTTCATGCTTATCTAGCCTCTATAAATTAACTTTTTATATTCTAGTGACTATAAATGGTCAAAAGTTGCCCCAAATAACCCCATCACTCTCCAAGTATAATAGTCCACTATAAATTTCTATATTTGTCAGTTTCTCTAAGAATTAAAATGTATGTTAAATAAAATGAGCTTATAAGATTTGACATTCATTTTATTTAAATTGATAGAAAAATAAAATACTTTTTAAAGCCACAATATCTTTAAGTCCTCTAAGCCTTAGCAGAATTAGTCATAAGTCTTAGAAATGCAGATGAAAGGAACATCTGTGCGAGTTGGAGGCAATAGAGGTGGGTGAGAAACAAAGACTCAAGGGCCAGGTAAGTGGGGGCAAGAAAATGGATTCAGGCACTTAAGGGTATCACAGGAAGAAACTGAAATGGGTCTAGCAGTATTAGGATAGATTTAAGATTGAATATCTAAGTACAGTTAAAGATGGAATTCCAACACCAAATGAAAAAACAAAGCTGGAACATTCTCTCTATATATAACTAGAACATGGAGAAACCTTGAAAACCATAGTTACAGTGAAAGATTGTCAGACTGTATCCATCCAGTCTAATTGAATTTGCGTATCCTTTGATGCACATCTCCTCTTTCCCAGCCTCCCTCCTCCAATTTCTAGTAACCGCCTTCCTATTCACTGATTTTTATCAATTATTGCATATTCCACATATATTTGAGATTATGCAACATTTGTTATACTGTGTAAAGTGATCATAGTTAATGATAATTGCATATTTCAATTCAGATAAAATACAGCTTTGAGGTTCTCAACACAGAAGTGAAGATATGTTGCTGAGATGATGTATATATTAATTATCTTGACTGGATTTTTCTATAATGTATTTGTAGACCAAAACATCACACTGAACCCCACAACTATACACAATTATCACAAGTGTTTGCCAGTGAAAATGTAAAGAAATTAAATGAAATTTGAACTACTTTTAAAGTGATGTATCATTAAGAAACATCAAAATGATAATTTCAGCTAAAATCACAAAGCAGTAGAAATGAGATGTTAAGGAGGGATGTTTGAACAAGATTTGATGGCCCAGAGTACCACTCTAAATATTATTATGCAGCCACAATATAGAGCTTGAGGTGCTTTTTACAGGACATAGGTATACCAGAATGAAATGAACTAATGCAAAAAAGTTTAAAGGCTGTATCCTATCCTTTTTTTTTAAACTAGAATGGTTAACATTTGGACTGTTGCAGAATGTATGAAACATTTTGATATCTGTTAACTTACCCTTGAGAATTCCAGCCATCTATATTGAAAGCGCCTGCTTAGGTTTGGAATTCTGGAATAAACCATTCTCCACACCAAATAGTTGGCAATGGTTCTATTAAAGGAGAAAAATGAACATTTAATACATTTTAGGTCATATCTGATTCCATGAGAAATACTTTTGGAGAGCTGTTGGCAAGGATAATATAAGGTTAATGAGCAACACCAAAATCAGCTTGAAAATTCTAGCCCCAAGGCATAGGCTCCTGTGCCTGCAGATGGGGATACCTTTAAATTACTAAAGACTTGATCTAATGCCTGTGTATTATTGGCCTTTCAGAAACTAAAATCAAAATATTCATTAATAACAATCATCTAAATTTTTACTTTGTTTCTATAAGCTCTAAGTATGTGAGCCTAGGGAAGTCATCTAAGCCTTCTTGATTCTTTCCTTGTGAAACAATGAGGATGTTCTCTACTTCACAATGTGATTGCAAGGTTAAAATAACAAGATAATTAACAGAGTGAACTCCTAAATCTCTGTTGACTTCGAAATATATGAAGAATCTCATATGGTTCTGTAATGCCCTAATATATAGTTTCAAGACTGTTCTATTTTAAATGTTGCCATTTTCTATAAGGAAAAGAAGCCCTGACCTCAGAAAGATGTGTGGTCTGAGTTCATTTCTAACTCACCTGTGATGATAGACACTTAATGGCCCATTCCCTCTTAGCTGTGCCATTACTGTGGTGACTAATAACACACATTCCTAAGATGGCTACTGACTCATGCAGAAATGTGAATAGCAGTGAGACATGATGATAGTAACCAACTCAACAAGAACAATTCATATGTTCATTTGCATGATACTCTGCCACAGTAGATATGTTCTCCAATGAGCAAAATAGTTTTTTTAATATATATAAGCATAAATATGTCTGTTTTAATTTATATAGACATATAAATTATGATCCTTAGCTCATGATCCTTATGCCTATATCTCTTAAGTGTACTGGGATTACAAGCATGTGCCACCATGCTTGAAGATTTGTGTATTTTTATTTTATGTGCTTAAGTGTTTTGTATGTGTGTTAGTACACCACATATGTGCAGTGTCTGCAGAAGCCAGAGAAGGTTATAGTCCCCTGGAACAGAAGACTTACCAATGGTTATGAGTCACCATGTGGGTGCTGATAACTGAATTCAGGTCCTCTGCAAGAGTAGCAAGTGCTCTTAACCATTGAGTCATCTCTCCATCCCCTCAAAGAATTATTTTTAATAAATATAGGAATCGAAATTTTTAAAGATAAAATACTTATGATCATGAATTAATTTTTCAAACATCATGTCATTTGTACTTTAAGACATATTATCTATATAAAATTATGTTAGTATGACCAGGTATGCAAATATGTGTTTCATATAGTCTTCTTGACTATTTCAGAAAATTTTGGCATACTCTTGTCAGATCTGACTCAGTCACCACTGCTTTTCCCTTCTGACTAACTAAAAAAAGGGACACTGACATTTTCTTGTTCTTAATTTGTACTTCCATTACTATTAATCACTTCCATCCCTGTTTCTCTAAAGGAGGGATTAGGTGGGGGAGGGAAGGCTGAGGAAGAGAGTATGAGGAGAGATGACTGGAATAGGTGGCATTTTGGGGGCAATGTGGAAACCCAGGGCAGTGGAGACCTCCTGGAACCTATGAGAGTGACCCCAGAGAGGTCTCCTAGTAATGGAGGATATGGAGCCATCTTCTGTAGCCAGACTAGGCTTCCAGTGGTGAAACTGGGACTTCAACCCAGCCTCAAAACCTTCAACCCACAACCTGTCCTGACTTTAAGATGCCTGGGGGAAATGGTGGCTCAAAGCTTGTGGGATTGTGGGAGTGACCAACCAATGACTGGTCTAACTTGAGGCCCAAGCCACAAGAGAGAGCCCATGCCTGACACTGCCTGGACAGCCAGAAACCAGAAGCCAAATGGTTCAGAGACCTAGGATAGAACCAAATATGATTGACAAAAAGTCAATGAAATGATTCCTAATAATACTCTGCTATACTCATAGATTGGTGCCTAGCCCAATCATCATCAGATGGGAGCAGGTGCAGAACCCCACAAACATGAGGTGGAACCCTGCAGAAGACAGGGAGGAAGACTTTTAAGAGTCAGAGGGAAAACACAGCCCACAGAATAAATTAAGCAGGGCTCATAGGGAATGAGAGACTGAAGCAGCAATTATGGAGCCTGTGTGGGTCTGTGTTAGGCCCTCTGCATATATGCTGTGGCTGTTTTGCTTGGGGGTTTTGTTATATTCCTAATAGTGAGAGGGGGTGTCTCTGACTCTTTTGCCTGTTAACAGGACCCTTTTCCTCCTACTATGTTGCTATGTACAGCCTTGATATGAAGGTTTATACCTAGTCTTATTGCATCTTGTTATGCCATGTCCAGTTGATATCACTGGGAGGCCTGCTCTTTTCTGAAGAGAAATGGAGTAGCAGAGCAGCAGAGAATCTGGGGGAGAAGGGAGGTAGGGAAGTACTGGAAGGAGGGTAAGGAGGGGTGGGAGAGGAGGCTGCAGTCAGGATGTATCATATGAGAGAAGAATAAAGAAAAATTAAGACAAAGAATTTTTCAGTATTTCAGAGTTATTTTCAATGTACATATGAAACTAACAATAGTAAACAGTGTGTCCCCCAAGCTATGGGCCTTTGGTCATCAATATAGCAGAACTCTATTAATCATAATTATTTTTTAATTTATAAAATGAAAATACAGACACTCTAAAATGTTCTTCTTGCACTTGAGACCATGCTAGAGTATGCACATATCTCCTCAGAGTCTAACATCCAAATAACTTAAGTCTTGCCCTCAGCCATGTTCTGTTTTGGTAACTAAAAGAAACACGCCACCTTAGGCCTTTCCTTTTTGCCTACATATCCCTACTTCTCAACAAACCAAGAAATTCTCACCAAGCATTTATTGTTGATGCTGCACCTCCAGTCAGTGTGATGGTTAACACTGTCGATTTGACAGGCTCTAGAGTCACTTGAGAAAGAAGCCTCTAGACAAGCCTGGGAGAGATTGTCTAGCTTGAGTTCACAGAGGTTGGAAGACCCATCCTGAATGCCTGCCTATTCTATGCACAGGGGTGCCAGCTCAAATAAAAAGAAGAAAGCTGGCAGAGTACATACATTTACTTCTCTCTGCTTCATGGCTGTAGATGCAATGTGAGCAACTGCCTCAAGCACTAGCCACCATGATGGCTTCTCCATTATGATAGATTGTACCTGCAAACTGTGAGATGCAATAAGTCCTTCTTTCCTGCTTTTACGGAGTATTTGGTCCCACCAACGTGGAAAGGAACTGATACAGTGGAGAATGAAATATTTTAGCTTATTAGTATATTTTTTCTTAATTGTACAGATATACTATAATATATAAGAGATCCTTCTTTCATGCACTCAACACATCCTAAGTACCTAGGTATGAACTAATAGTTCTAGTTACTGGAGAGATGGAGAGGTGAGAAAAAAATGTTGACTTTGAGATAGTGAAGCTTTTAGATGAATACATAGATAGCTAAAGCTTAGAATCATTTAGTGCAATCTTCATCACACAATCAGTGGGTTTCAAACAAGTAGACTCAGGCCACCCCATGTCAATTAAATCACCAGCTCTAGAGTAAGATCTAACACAAATATTATCTTTAAGTCCTGCCCCCACCAAGGCCTATGTATAGTCCACTGTAATAAGCCATGGAAGCTAGGGCAGAGCCAGGTATGTCTAAAGCCTGTGTGCTTTCCCACACACCACACAGTGATATATGAAAGCTATTAATTCAACAACAGTTTCCTGACCAATCACAAAAATGTGAAAACACTTCACCAGAGGTGCTTTGCAGAAATCTATGGAGATTTTTTTTAAAAAATGAACAGTGGCTAAGACAATAGCGTAACAAGGTCTCTGAGAGGTAGAAGATGAAATGCTGGCTGGGAAGCTCACCTGGCGAGACAATGGCACTGATGAGTTATTCCAATGTGTTATAAAATTGCTGACAAAACACTATGGGCTATAGCTTAGGGGTGATAATATCACCACACCCAGAACAGAGATGACCATAATGACTGAATCACTACCACCTAATGATTACACACATCAAAAAGAAAATCAGACTCAGCAACAGCCATTGAAAATGGCCCATTTTACCCTTATTTTGGTCCAAAAAGCATTTTTCACAATACAGTAATTTCCCCTAATGGTAATAAATAAAGAAAAGAAAATCATCCCAGCAAAGAACCCACCACTAGGACAGCAATATGAAATTCTTGCCCAAAGCCCCTTACTCAGAAGATTTGCTATTTAAGAAGTTTTTGCTACTCTCCTTCATGTTCTCAACTATCAGAAGTTTATATTTATATTATTTTGTTTAAGAGATAAGATACCTTCTGTGATAGAACAGTGTCGTGGGGTGGCTATTATTATCCCTATTTATAGATGGAGAAAGAAAAGGTCAAAAGTCAACAGACTTTCAAAGAAGTTCTCAATCTTTCCATCTGAATTTGCATTTACTCCACCCTCCTCATACCTACTATTTGAAGTGAGCCAGAAAGGCTCTCAAGAACCAACAAGGTCTTCTAAAATACTTTAGACTGTCCATAAAAATGCCTCAGGCAGTAGTTCTCAAAGTAGTCTTTGGACCAACAGCTTAGACATCACTGGAAAAAAAAAAAACCCCGATCTCTACCCTAGATCTATCATTACATTAATAACTGTAGTGATGGGGCCCCAGAAATGTGTATGTTAACAAGTCCTACACACCCAATTCTGATGTATGGCATGGTTGAGAACTGACAGTCTAAGAAAATCCCATTTTCTAAATGTTCTGAATACATAGCTCAACTAGGACTTTCTAAACCCAAGATCAATCCTTAAGTTTTAATGTCAAAATAGGAATGTCCGGATCTCTGGACATCTTAATCAATTACAGCTCCTGATTTAGTACATTGGGACAAAGCCTAAGATTCTCCATTTTAGACAAGCTCTCAGGTCATGATTATACTGCATATCTGTGGACTAACCACACTTTGAAGAACTAGGTAATCTTATGAACAGATGAGCATAATGAGAGGACCACATAACTGGACACTTTCTCAGTGAGTCTCTAGGAACTTCTGTCTAACAAAGATCATCTAAATGTACATTCTGCTTGATTTACATGAAAATAAAACTGAAGGCAAGAAATATCAAAAAAAAAAAAAAAACCTTAGCAAAATTCCCAAGGGAAAAAGGAAATCTCTCCATTACCACCCTTCTTTGTGTTCTCCTTTGTGTTTCTTTGATAGAGATGTCTTTCTGTATGCTGTGAATATGTGTTGCTCTAATTGGTTGATAAATAAAGCTATTTGGCCAATGGTGAGGCAGAATAAGGTTAGGCGGGACATTCTAACTAGAGAGAGGGAAAGAGAGCAGAGGAGATGCTACCAGCCGCCACCATGAGAAACAAGATGTAAAGGTACCGGTAAGCCACAAGCCATGTGGCAAAGTATAGATTTACAGAAATTGGTTAATTTAAGATATAAGAGCTAGCTAGTGAGAAGACTGCCATGGCCATAGTTTAAAAATAATATTAGCCTCTGTGTGTTTATTTGGGTCCAAGCGACTGGAGAGAGCTGGTTGGGGCTAGAGAATACTGCCAGCTCCTCCTCCTCCTCCTCCTCCTCCTCCTCCTCCTCCTCCTCCTCCTCTTCCTTCTTCTCCTCCTCTCTCTCTCTCTCTCTCTCTCTCTCTCTCTCTCTCTCTCTCTCTCTCTCACTGTTCCCTCTCTACCATCCCATCCTCTTCCTCTCTCACTCATTCAAGTTGTATTTCTCTTTGGCTCCAGTTCGATCACTAATCTCCTCCCATGGTCTCAGCCAACATAGGACAATCTCACAGTGCTCCAATTTATTAGACCTCAGATCTAGTCTAAGGTAACACTACTCCTCTCATTGTCTCATAGTCCTAGGGATGATGGTAGTTTCTTGATGTTAATAAGAACTTGGATTGGCATTTTGCATCTCATTTTGCTTTTCATTTTTGCCTGTCATCTCTGCAACCAGTTCTTACATATTTTCTCTGTTTAAAATACCACTATGGACTAAATGTATATCCTTCTAGATTTATATGTTGAAACTGTTACACCAATGCACTGGCATCTGGTTATGAGGCCTTTGGAATTTCATTGGATTTAGATGAGATCATAAAGGCAGAACACTTAGGTCAAGATTGGTGTCATTATAAGAAATCCCAGAGAACTTCTGTTCTCCTCCTATTTTTCCTTTTCTTTTTTGTCTTTCTCCTCCCCCTCTGTCTCTCTCTCTCTGTGTGTGTCTCTGTGTCTCTCTGTCTCTCTGTCTGTCTCTCTGTCTCTGTCTCTCTGTCTCTCTCTCTCTCTCTGTCTCTCTCTGTCTCTCTCTCTTACCTCTCATTCATAGTCTGTTGTTTCTCAGATCAAATTATCTAATTCGGAGCAATTCTGGGGCAGCCTCAAATCAAAGAATCAGTAGGAAAGATGCAGCAGACAAAAAGGGGGGGGGGGAGTCTACAATGTCCTTTGCCTTTGTGACATGTAATATTTGCCAACAGCCTTCCAAGAAAAAAATTGCAACATTTGTTAATGTTGATAGTTTATACAATTCCTATCACAGTTTATTTTAAACTATAGGTGTATAATCACTTAACATGGAGTTGGGAAGAGATAGAAGTAACTTGAAGGATGCAGCCCCTCCTTACCTACTCATTTTTTCTCCACTTGGAACATCACCTCTTTTTCTATGGCAACCTCTAGCTTATGCCTCCAATATTACACCCCAACCATTTGTTCCCTTGAACTACAAGAGCCATTGTAGTCTCTGTATCTCCACCTCTCGAGGGGGAGTCTCATTGCTCCAGTATTTTTTTTATACCAACTACCAACAGTCAATAGTTGGAGATGTGGTTCAGTGCTGAAATTCTTGATTAGCACTTACAGAACATTAGGTTCAATCTGCAGTACAATAAAAAAAATCCTATATTACTGTCATCACACCCAATCATTTAAGAGGAACATCCCATCCTACCAGGTGAACAGTAGGCTTGATCTAAAGGTTGAAGCAGCAGTCAAGAAATGAGCAGTTGATACCAACCAAAGGCACTTTGGAACATTAAAAGTAACACTAGCAATATCTAAATAATCAGAGATATGCTACTACATGTTGGATATCTCTAACCTACAAATACAAAAATCCAAAGTGTCCCCAAATCTAACACTTTTTGCATATTAACACAAGACTACAAGTGAAAATTTCTATATGACATCATGTGACAGGACACAAAATGCAGGCACACCAAATCTATCTTATGATGAAATGACCTTCAGTCAAAGTTTAGGTGTACACAAACACACAAACGCTGAGTTTTACACCTACACTGAGATCCCATGTATTCAGAAACAAAATCCAAGCTCTAATCCACATCTGGTACCAAGCATTTTACATGTGGAATGTTCAACATATATCTCTAAAATCACCCAAAAAGTTTTAAAAGTACCTATTTTGCATACAGGGACATGTATGGAACAAAACAATGGACTATCAAAACAAATGCGAACCAATTCAGAATATCATCTCTGCTTTTTAATTGTGAGTCACTGGACAAATCATCTTCTATGTAAAAAAAAGGGGGGGGCACTTAGAGAACTTTTCTGAGATGAAAGATTTTTTTTTTCAAGACAGGGTTTCTCCATGTAGTTTTGGTGCCTGTCTTGAACCTCGCTCTGTAGACCAGGCTGGCCTCGAACTCACAGAGATCTGCTTGGCTCTACCTCGCAAGTGCTGGGATTAAAGGTATGTACCACCAGCACCTGGCAAAAGATCATTTTTAATCTTGATGTTAGTCAGTGTCAGAATGACCTGTGTATGGTTTCCAACAGCAAATTCTCAGGACAGAGGCAGTATAGAAACACTAAATAGAAGGGCAGATGGGAAGGGGGTGGAAGTAATAAGCTAAAACCTTCCCTATCCATCCTGATCCCTAAATAGCCTGTCATCTTCTAGTCTCTAACTTTGAAAGCAGTATCTGTATTCACATTAGTTCCACCACCCTAGATGTTCAACATGGCCTTTTTTCCTCTCTTCTCTACATGGAGAACTATTTAATATCCTTTGGGATTCTGATCACAGGTCATATATGGTGGTGGTAAAGCATATGGTTAATGTCTAGAAATTTTAAAGAATTGCCTAATATGTGAGAGGCACTATGCTGGATTTGAAAACTACAAAAGCCATTTCACAAAATGCCTGCCTTCCAGTGTTCACTGTGTTGTAGCAAGATGGGGCCAGCTATTAAAAAAAAAAGGTAATCATTCAAGAAAATAGTATAAACTCTTGGATAACAGTGTGTCTGGAGAAAATCACACTCCTTCTCCTCCAGATACACAGATAGACTCCGTTTTCTAAGCTCTCCCACAGGTAGATGTGTCGCAAGACTACGTCAGGTCTCATGGAATGTTGGTAGAATTGACTTAGCCCATTTGAAGGCCTTTCCACAAACACTCACACAGTCCTTCACCACCAGCTGAGTGAAGAAAGTACCACAATCCCAGAGGAAGGGCAAGCTACAAGACAGAACGATCCTGTCATATCTGAGAGGACTAGAGGGCAATGAGAGTTTATAGACTTTTTACAGCACCTGGCATATACAGTAACTATGGAGACCCAAGAAGACCTTTCCTAAACTAGACTTTTCAGATTACACAAGTGAGGACCAAATAAGATCAGCAGGGAATATAGTCCAGTAGTACTTATTTTTGCTCAGCACCATGCAAGAACCTGAGAAACAAAGGATAAGAAGAGGAGTGAAGAAGAGGAGGAGGGGGGTGGAAGAGAGACAAAGATAAAATGGGGACAGAGGCAAGAAAGAAGACAGATAAAAAAACATTTTAAATATTGATCAGCAATGTGAAACCTTACTGCGAAATGCAAAGTGTTGGCAATCTTTTCAAGATACATATAGTATCTTAAAAGTGGGGGGTTGGAGAGATGGCTCAGGGTTAAGAGCACCGACTGCTCTTCCAGAGGTCCTGAGGTCAATTCCCAGCAACCACATGGTGTCTCACAACCATCTGTAATGAGATCTGGTGCCCTCTTCTGTATACATAATAAATAAATAAATCTTAAAAGAAAGATTTTTTTTTTTAAAATCTCGTAAGTGTACATGGGACTCCCATTGTTTTTTGATGACTTGGTTGTTGAGAAACTGTTTAAAATATCTGAGTATTACATTGATGTTTAAGCGAAATTTTATATGGACATGGTGCTGTGGATATCGCTCTGTGTAAATAAAATTCTGATTGGCCAGTGGCTAGGCAGGAAGTATAGGCGGGACAAGAGAGTAGAGAATTCGGGGAAGTAGAAGGCTGGGGGGAGACACCGCCAGCCGCCGCCATGAGAAACAACATGTAAAGACACTGGTAAGCTACAAGCCATGTGGCAAAGTATAGATTAATAGAAATGGGTTAATTTAAGATAGAAGAAGTAGATAACAAGCAGCCTGCCACGGCCATACAGTTTGTAAGCAATGTAAGTTTCTGTGTGCTTTCTTGGTTGGGTCTGAGCGACTGTGGGACTGGCGGGTGAGAGAGATTTGTCCTGACTGGGCCAGGCAGGAAAACTCTAACTACAGACATGGTTGCAGGAGCCTTCTATCTAAACACTCTTCTACAGTTGTTCTTTGTGTTCACATTTGAGTAAGTTATCAATTTAGCATGAACTAGATGAAAATCTCCCTCCAGTTTTTCCTACTGCCTGTTGCTACAAAAAGTCCCACAGTCATAAAAATATAATCACCACCAGGGTTTTATGGTCCTGGTTATAAATTAAGCTTTGGGAAAAATCAAATTAATACAATTTCCAAAAGTCCCTACTATTTTAGAATGAAGTTCAGAGTCACCAGAAGAAACTGACTCCCTAGCTGCTGAACAATGACTACACAGTGTGGCAGACACGTTTTGGTGGAAATCAGCATGTGAATCTAAAAAGTGTTCAGCAACTCAGTGGCATATAAAGAAAGAAGAGTACTTGGGTTTCATTTCCTAGTACATGTTGAGCAACTCCAATCAAGTAACCTGAAACCCAAAAGGCTCCAAAATCTACAACTTTTTAAGCAGTAATTTTACACCATACATAGAAAAGTCGAGACATAACCTCTTATGAAGCGTCTCAATCAAAAATGTACATGCTACAAATATTGTATAAAATTATCATAAGTCTACATGCATATGTTATGCACGAAATATAATGAATTTTCTATTTAGACCTGGATCCCATTCCCAAGATAGCTAATTAAGTATATGACTACTTCTGGGCCCAAGTTCTTTGGATAAGGGATGCTTAACATCTATTTTAGAGCTAGAAAATATTTACAAAGTGGTTTTATAATACAGTGATTCTCCCATTTTCCCCAGCCCCAAAAAAGAGAATCATAAAACTATCCTGGGATGCCTGTTTAAAATTCAGACTCCTGGGGCTAGAAAGATCCTCAGTTGTTAAGAACACTAGGTGCTCTTGCAGAGGGTCCAAGTTCAGTTCCTAGTACCCATGTATCAGCTCACAACTGTCTATGAATCTAGTACCATGGAGACCCAATGCCTGCCTCTAACCTCCACAGGTATCAGGCACCCACATGGTACACATTTATGTATACATGCAGACAAAACACTCATAATACAAAAATAAATCATTCTTTTACATAAATAAAATAAAATATAGATTTCTGACCCCCTGCAGACCTACTACACCAGACTCTGTGAAGGGGTTTGGTATTTGTATTTTCATCAAGGGCCTGAGGAGATATAGCAGGTGTCATTTGCCCTGTATAGTAAGTACATTGGACTAAAAAAGCTTACCATCACATACACTTACCCACTGTCAAAGTCAATTTTCACTTAGCAATTTTCTAAAGGACACTACTTCTCTCTAAATGGTGAATTTATTGGGTTTTTTTTTTCTGTATGTTGTCAATGAACATGGATGATACCTTAAACAGCAACAGATTTTTTGTAGAAATCTAGATGCTTCTATGGGGTAGAATTAGACATTAGATACTATATTTTATTCCTAGGACTTCTTTAGGCACCTTTAAAAAGAAACTTAATACCTGACAACATGGACAGAATCTGACTAATAAAATATTTGGTTTTGTTTTTATCATAGCACAGCAATTAGTTTTAGTGAAATGTTTTTATAAACTTGTTTACCTTTCATTTTCTGTGTCAAATCTAAATGGCTTAATGGACATAAAAAACTTGAGCATTTTTAGGACTTTTTTTCATTGTAGTCCTATGCTTGCAAAGTTGCAAACCCTAAACAAGCTTTAAAATAAGTTGTTTTATCCATTCAATTTTCCTACAGCTCTCAAAGTAGTCTTGTCTTTTCAACACAGGTAATTTGGTCTGTTGCCAGAAAACTACTTGCTGACTAAAAAATAAACCAGAAAGAAAAAAAAATGCAGCAAAAGACAAAGAATGGACTGGGGGAAAAGGGTTTATATAGAAATCTCAGGAAATAACATCATTACTAACTAGTTCCAAAACTAATAAACAATTTAGGTTCCCAGAGAAAACAGTATGGAGAAATAAGAAATTGGGGTAAATAAGGAGCATAAAACATTGTGCATTGTTGTCGTCTCAGCAGACAATGCTGGGGGCCAATTTATCACAAAGGGCACTGTAATTTTCCCTATGACTGTTTTGCTGTAACTTTCTTTAAAAGCAATTTTCAAAGCACATGAAAAATGGAGGCCCTTCTAATTTATAGAGAAAACAAAAGCCACAGGAAAATGCACGTGAAAGTTCTTACTTCTTCCTCTCAGAGCCTAGTATCCTAAACAAATCTTTAAAGTATTGTGGGACGCGGACCACCACATTCTCCGAGGGGCCGATGTCTTTCAAGTGTGGGTAGAGTCTGGTATCAATGACCTTCTTGATATAGCCCAGCCAGTCAAACTGAGGATAGAGAAAACAAATGAAACCTGTGTTAAGTTAGCAGGTAAGAAGAAAGGCATCCAAAGAGTAGGCTGAGCATAATCCATTCCATCCAAATCATTAAGGATTAAAGTGCTCATCATTTGATTACCCAGAAACCAAAGCCAGACCATTGCCACTCAGACCTATGGCTTTCATCAAAAATGGAGCCTGTCTGTGTTCTGTACCACAAACTTCTGCAACAATAGACTCTCCCTCAGCTGCTCCAGCATCTCTTCATCCTCCATCTTCTCTCTATCTTGTTCCCTCAGCCCCACTTCACTCCAAGACCTTCTCTTCTGTTAGCTTAGTTCACTCCTCTAATCCCCTGGTCTCCCCCCCCTCAATACCCTCCTTGTAACTATCACGTTCCCTTCTTCTTCCCCTAAATTCAGACACAGATGCCTTAGCACACTATTGGTCTTCTCCTCTGTGCAACCTCTCTTATTCCAAGAGGGAAAAAAGCCATAACAAAATAACTCACCTCCATTCTATAGAGCATCACTGTGTGTCTCCAAAACAAACACTCTATTGGCTTCACTAAAGGTCATTTGCCAACTCTTTCCCCTTTGTCTGCCTCCACTAGTGAACTTGAAAACCAGTTACTCACATGCCTAGCACCCACTTCCCTACCTCTTACCCTACAGCAGGGATGGTCACATAACCAAATTCTACTCAGAATTAAAAGCAAGCCATCTAGGGATAGTCTGAAAGGGGGCTTCTCTGTTTACCCTGGTAAAATAATAAGTCAGAAAATACCATGGGTCTTTTCCCTTCTCCTTGCCTTAATGTGGAAAAGCTACAATGGTCACTTTATAGCCATGTTATCAAAATGAAGCAAAAAAGGCTGAGGAGACTAAAATGTAGAGATAAAGCCTATACAATGTTAAACGGCTGAACCAACACCACCTAATGCCCATGGCTGTGTTGTAAGAAAATAGCCTTACCATTTTAAGCCACTATCAGAAAGCTCTAAGTATTCCCTACAACTGAAGAAATCCTACTGCACACACAAGGATATTTTATGTGATAGTTGAAAAGAAAGATAATCAAAATGATGAATAATAAGATTCAAGAATTACAAGGCTAACTTTTATACACAGATGAAATTAAATCCCTTGTAAATACCAGGGAACAAATTTTTTGGAGAGTTTTCACCAACCTGAGGAATCATAGCACTCAGTTCTGAGATATTCATTTTGTTATACATAGCCTCACTGGTTCGGTTTTCATGTGGAATCATTATCTGTCAAGAAGAGATTTGGGTTATTTTTTTCAAATGAATCATTTATTATTGCATGACTGCTTTTTACATGTGCCAAAACATATGTATATTATTATCAACTTTTTTAAGACTTTGGTGTGATGCCCAGCTATGGAGAGAGAATTTAAAAAAAAAAAAAAAAACAGCATTTTAGACAGGATTAAGAAAATAAAAAGAAACTTAGATATCCTCTTCAGTGGGAAATATTGTCCCCAGTACAAAAAGAAGTTCCCACTTCTCCTCTACCATGTGGATGGGCCAAGTCCATCATTGGCTCAATTTTGACAACCAAGCTGAAGTTGCACAATTAAGATCAATATTCCATGTTTACCTGACAATGACCTCAGCTCATTCACCTCTAGGGGACAATGGTCAATGACAGGAAGCTATGTGCCTATCACTGGTAGCTGTGAACATTTTTTTTAAACCTTAGATTTCCCACTGCTGGAGGTATGAATTTGGTCACCACCTAGGAAGAGATTTCACAAGCTTCTAGCCTCTGCCATATTGTTTCTGAGAACTGCAACAATGACTCTTCCTCAAGAGTTATTTTAATCACTTCCATTGACCAAGCATAGCTCCCTTGCCCACATTATCACTTTGCGTTTCTATCTTTCTACTCCCTTGCATCCATTAGCCATCTCTACCTCACCTACAACTCTCCTACCCTCACACCTCCTGCCCATCATCACCATCTCCATGGCTGGGACTGATTGAAGACTTTGCCTGAGGTTTATGTTCTCTAACAAGGCTTTACAATTGAACTACACTTTGCTCTAATCACCAAAACAACTCCATGGACAAGTCCTCTCCTTGTTCAGTCTCTCAGACAGAGATAGTGTAGATGCATATTTTGTAGCAATCTTTACTTATTTGGAGTTGATGAGGCATTTTTCCTCCTCAGCCTCAGAAACTGTGTATCTTGGTAATCTGGGATGTGATGAGTCACCTGAAGACTAAGGGAATGAAAGAAACATTCCTACTGGGCAAAACCTCATGCAGCACAGCTATTTCAAGATAAAATAGTAGGCAACTGCCCCTCTCTTCTAAGTCCTTCAGTGTCTTAGTGTCTCCCCGCACCCCACTCTCCACTGGAGAGGTGTCATGCTCCTTACAGTTGTCTTGCTGTTTGAGAACCCTAAATCTTTGCCTCAGAGGATTTCTACATGTCTCTCCCACCCTCCTCCTTTCTCAACTCAGAGTCCAAACTCCAGGTCGAAACCCTTTGGCCTCAAAGCTGTTTTCAGCTCTCTAGCAGCTGCTCCTCTCCACACAATGGACTTTTCACTTCATTTACCCTCTCAACAATTCTGTCTTGCCTCAGCCCAGCTGCTTTTAGATTTCTTTTTGGTCTAACTCCCTGGCTCTAGGCAAGGCCTTCCATGCTATTTATCATACCTTCAGTTCAAATTAGTACTCTGGGCCTCCTATTTGCTTGGGAAAGGAATCCAAACAGCATGTAGACATGGCTTATAGGCACATCTGCAACAATCTTCACAACATTCAAGGGACACACAGTAATAAACTTTAAAGTGAAGTTGGGGTTCATTAAGAATGTGTTTTAATACAGAGTGAAGTAGAAAGACACAGAGAGAAAATCTTAAGGACAGTATTATATGTCTTAGAGTAAAGCACAGGCTTGACAAAAGAGTTTTCAAGAACGAAGCAGAAGGACACACATATGCCAGTCAGAGGATAACTTCGGGCACTGGTCCTCATCCACTTGGTTTGAGTCAGGGTCTCTTTTTTAACTGCTATTGCACTGCATATACCAGGCTAACTGGTTCATGAGATTCCCAGAATTCTCTTGTTTTCACTTCCCATCTCAAAGTAGAAGCACTAAAATTATAGACAGTTACCACTAGCCCTGGCCTGCTTCTCATGCTTCTACAGCAAGTGCTTTGCCTACTGAGTCATCAACTAGCCCCTAGAAAGAAACTTCCTGCTGTGAGTAGGAATGTGGAGAAAGATAGATGTGAAAGTCCTCACTGTAAAGGGAGACCTAATTCCTCAACCCTACCATTCACCCCGACTCCACATCTCAGCATACCATCACCAGTTTACAAAACACAAAACCAATAAACACTTGGACCTCAGAATTTTTAGCAACTTCCATAATAAAAGATCACCAAGGTCTCCCACAAGCAAATGTTACCATATTTCTTCTCTCTGGACATGAGAACATTTAGGATTTTTACACATTGGTTCTTCTAAAAAGCAGCCATTCTATAAACAAGGCCATTTAGGATTTACCATTCTCCAACAAATTGGTTCCCCTACCTCTTTTTGTCTCTAACATGAACCAGAAAGAATTTAAGGTGAATTATTCAGAATATAGTATATGACATATTGACAACCAATCAATCATTAGAGCAGTGAGAGACAGAGAGAGACAGAAAGAGATGGAGAGAGACAGGAGAGAGAGACACAGAGACAGACAGAGAAAGACAGAGAGAGAGAGAGACAGAGAGAGAGAGAGAGAGAGAGAGAGAGAGAGAGAGAGAGAGAACAACATAAGGCCAGGCACCACTGAGCATGGTGGCACACACCTTTAATCTCAGCGTTCTAGGAGGCAGAGGCAGAGGCAGGTAGATATCTGTGCTTTCCAAGCTATCCTTGGAGTTCCAGGACAGCTGGAGTTACACAGTAAGATTTTGTCTTGTAAAAGAAAAAAGAAAGGAATGTAAAAGTAAAGAATAGTAGACACAAAATAGCACCAGAAAGGCAGCTTTAAAGTTTAAAGTGTGCCCTATACAATTTCTGCATTAAATTTCATATCCAATATTGATACATAAACTTCTCTGAGATCAAATTTTATCAGTCACACTGAGTAGGAATAATACCAAAAAGCAGGTCTGGTTAAAAATTACCTTCCAGGATTTGGGGTATAGCCTAGTGGTGGTAATATACTTAGCATGTGTGAAACTCTACATTCAATTCCGAGAGAGAGAGAGAGAGAGAGAGAGAGAGAGAGAGAGAGAGAGAGAGAGAGAAGAAGAAGAAGAAGAAGAAGAAGAAGAAGGAGGAGGAGGAGGAGGAGGAGGAGGAGGAGGAGGAGGAGGAGGAGGAGGAGGAAGGAGGAGGAGGAGGAGGAGGAGGAGGGAAGGAAGTAAGTCAGCCAGCCACCTTTCAATTAAATTAGTATTTATTGAATATCTGTCTTCTATTTGAGCCATATAAGAATTTCTCTGAGAAAACAGTTTCCGTGCTGGCATTCTTTAATCACAGTAGAGTAGCACATAGATATTGATTAGGCTCGAACTAGAGAAGTGGAAGGAATGCGGAGCTCTTAATTTCTGTAGTGATTCTTTTCACTTCCCAAAGAGGATGCAACTACCTTGGACCCAGAGGGCAATGACACAGAAGGTTACCCTTTGGCCACAATTTATATTTTCATTCAGCATGTATTTTTTACAAAATAAGAAAAAGAAAAGGGTATGGCAAAAAAAGAAAGAAAAGAAGAGAAAAGGTTTGCAACTAAGACTTACCTCAGCTATCTTAATTTCCAATCTAAGCACTGACTTCATGTCATGTTCAGCTCGAGAGCTATTAGCTCCTAAAAGCACAGCAGTGTCCACCATGAACTTATAAAGGGCATCCCGATACTGTAAGAGATAAAGAAGCAAATGGCCATAACAACAGCCTGCTAGGAAATACGTTTTAGAGATACGGAAGAGCAGAAACAATAGGTGGAAATAAGCTTTCTTCATTTCCACTCTGTACTCATAGAGTATGATACCAGCATTATGCAATGCCAGCCACCTACCTGCCACTCTGAAGGGAAAAATAAGAGTGACAGAGTTGCTCAGGCATCAAACATCAAGCAAAATAGTTTTCTGGTAACTGGTGATATTATGGATAAAAGAAACATCTCCAAATGAGTCCAGAATAGAAAGGTAAAGGTCAGGTGTCTCCTTCCCAGGCAAGTGATGCTTTAATAAAGTAATGGGAAAGAACTGTGTCTAAAAGCAGAGGACCTGATCCATGAACACTAATGCGAAGTGTGATTTAGTCCCATCCAGCTCCATTTACCTAGCTTCACACTAAGAAATAAAAGATGATTGTAGTGATTGGAGCCCTGCGTCTTTTCGGTTTCCGTTTCCATAGAGTTGTCCTCCCTGGCTCAGGGGGAGAGAAGGGTAAATGATGATGAGAAACTCAGCAACTACCAAACACAAGATTTCATCTCTAAGGTACACCATGACCCTGAAAGTTATTCTTAACTGTGTGACTCACCTTAAGACCTACAGGTTTCTTGGTAGCTAGCCAGCCTTTTAATAAATGAAATTCAGTCAGCAAGCCTGGCTAATAGTCTTAATGGGAAAAAATGTTTTGCCCTTCCAAAGTCTAGTAAAAAAGTGTTCAAATAGCTCAGTACATGTGTGAGGTGGCTGTACATATAATGGAGGAAGGCATATAAATGAAAACCTAAAGAATGCTTGAGACTATTTCCCAGTGTGTGCTCTGGTGATGAAGACAAACATGAAATAGCTGTGACATGAGGCAAGCAAAAATGTTTCTTAATAAAGCCAGTGCATGCATGAAACTTGGACAACCGGAAGATTGCAGCCCAGAAAAGTTGGAGACATACCATTCGAGAGACATAGGGTTTGGGAACAGTAAGAGATAGGTCCTTCTCTTGAAGGAAGAGCAAAAACAGGTAATTTGGGAGAGACAGGTGGAAATCAGGCAAGGAAGAGGCCTTGAGCTTCTTCAAGGGAATTTAGACGCTATCTTGAGAGAGATATATATTCTTATATTTTTGGCTAGCCTTTAACATCTGGGCCATCTCTCCAGCCCAGAATTTAGACTCTATCTTGAGAGCAAGATATACTAGGAATGGTGGTGTGGGAACAGAACTTGCCAAGTGGTGCTAAAGGGCTATTGAAGTGAAGGTGGCTACAATTAAATATGAATGGTTGTAGTTAAAGCCAGAGTGGACAGCAATGTGATCTAGGGCAGTAGGGATAGGAGGAACTAGGTGGTTGGAGGAAGAATTGCTTGTGAAGGTGGTGTCACTTGGACTGGGTTAACTACTTATAAGGAGAGGAGATGATGATTTCAAGTC
This sequence comes from Onychomys torridus, assembly GCF_903995425.1. NCBI lineage: Eukaryota > Metazoa > Chordata > Mammalia > Rodentia > Cricetidae > Onychomys > Onychomys torridus. The sequence goes on along the minus strand of NC_050466.1, from coordinate 66,135,861 downwards.
TGGTTGCTGAGATCACAGCAGAAGCAAAGGTTCCCTGGCAAATGTTGACTCAAGAAGAACAACTTGGAAACCCCCTTTGATGAATGTCCTCTGCCCACAAGTTGAGAACCACTGGCCTAAACAAAAGATCTCTGCTTACTACACTGGGAATGTGCTCAGTGAAATTATGAGGATAATTTCCAGGAACGAGCAGATATCTTATAGAAACTGATGCACCAAACAGCACCCAGACAAGACATGTAGTGAATAAAACTTACAGATTTGGCTTCAGTACTGTTATCAAGGAAGTCCTCCCTCACAGCCAGGGAGAGTGTTGCTTGGTCCAACTGTTAAAACAAAAGCAGATGGGGTTGTTGGGGATTTAGCTCAGTGGTAGAGTGCTTGCCTAGCAAGCACAAGGCCCTGGGTTCGGTCCTCAGCTCCAGCAAAAAAGAAAGAAAAAGAAAGAAAGAAAGCATTAAATTGTTGTGCACCACAGTAACAAGAGTCATGGGCTCATTGGCAGCCCAGCCATATTTTGAGTTTGTATCACCATCACAAAAATCACTTCATTCCATTCAGAACTACACGCAAATAGGCACTTTGAGAGACCTAACGTATAAGAGATGTGCCCCCTTCTTTGCTGATTTGTGCTTTCTATCTTTGAGGTTTTGCCAACACTGAACAGTGCAAGGCTACTTGGAATAGATATTAGAGATTATCTGACAAAAGCCAGAGAATTTATGATTTTCCCAAGCTCACATGGGTGAACAGAGCTCATAGTAAAATCCCCTCCTGTTTCCAGATCCACTACCCACACCACTGTGGTGCTTTGCAAATGCTCATCTGGTTGGAGCTTATGCATTAGGCTTTCTACATCCCCACTTCAAAAAAATGTATCTTTTTACTCAAAAAGAATCAACTGACATTTTGGAGAAATCTCTGTGATTTTTAGAACCTTCTCTGCAAAGTTAAAAATAAGTTATAGAAACACAAATAACTTTAATCTCAAGTATTTTATCCCCCTTCTATACATAAAATCTACATAAAATTATAGTTTTCCATGAAAATCCTTTTCATATGTAGCAAAGTCTATAAAAGGCCAAATTATAGTGGTGTTATAAAATTTAAGGAAATACTGGTTTTTTTTTTTGTTTTTTTTGGTTTTGTTTTTTTGTTGTTGTTGTTGTTTTGTTTTGTTTTTTAGTAAAATGCATTCAAACCATCCCTGCAGCCTGTGTGAATTGCTAATTGGCCTAAAACAACCAAGTCACAGGCCATTCTGGCTTCATCCTCCTGTAATTCCCAATCTGCCATTGTTTCTTCCAAAAATGAAGTAAGCCAGAATCACAAAACAAAATATTTTGATTAAGATGCTTTGGCTTTCAATTAAATTTGGATCATTCAGCAACTCTTGTGAGCTCCAGTCTTAGATGAAAGGAAACTATACAGAAAATATCAAGAAAGTCAAAGGTTCTTCTCATGAAATGAAATTAAACCCATGGAAGGTAAAAGTCTGGATAATTCAGTGAGGTTACCAGACCTTTTATAAACTTTCACATTGTTATGGTTTCTAGAGAACATTTTAAATACACCAACAGATTAAATAAGGTCAGTCAACTAAATCTTATTAGAAACACACAAACTCCTGAGGTAAAGTCTTTCTTGAGAAACCCACACAAGTTCATGGTATTGTTCTAGCTTTTAAAGTCCTTGCATTTATGATATGAATGCTTCAATTTCAAAAGAAAAGAAAATGTTCATTACAGCACTTAAGAGGTATGTGGACTGATAGTTCAGACCAGTCTGAGCTGCAGAGTGAGTTACAGGATAGTCCAGGCTACATTTTTTTAAGTATGGTTTTAGAAAACCAGATACATTGAACTGAAGATGTAATTTTTGTCCAGTTATAATTGGCATGCCAATTACAACAAAGTGTTTTAGGGGAGAAAGTAACAATACAAAAAGAAACATCTGAAAATTATGCTCTAGGAATGGAAAAACAAAACATTAGAGAAACTTCATTTCTAAGAGAATTTTTCTGGTTGACATCATGAATTTTGATTAGTGCCAGAAAAAAATGCAGGTCATGGAAAAGCAATGACTTGGAGTTGTCTTATACTAGGACAACCCTGACCTTCCAAACAGTCTTTCAAGGCCACACATGCCACTTTTCATTGTTCCTGAAATTCTTACTCTTCCTATCACCAGGCTTAAGATGAGCATGAGCACAGGTAGCAAGGTGATGTTTTAGAATATGCCTTTCTGTTATTTCTTACAATTCTATCTCCCATTGAAATCCACAGCAATCTCTACCATCTTGCCACAGGGGAGCTTTTTCAAAGACCAATATGTGGGCCAATCTGCATATCTTGAGGATGGAGGCATATCTGCCCATTAAAAGGAGTGCATTTTTCTATACTCAGAGGCACCATATGTTCTACCAATAAAGTGGGTACATGTTCCAGGTCAAAGTTTAAGCTGTTTCTTACACAACCAAATCACAGGTAAAGAAGGCATGTCAACTACTCAAATTGAAGAGAGGCATTCTTCAAATGGTCCTGGCTAGTTGATGGACCATGTTTCAAGAGAAAGACCTCTTGTCATATGCTACTGGGGACACAATATCTACCATAGAAACTCACAAAATTCAAGTGATCCAAATAGCAACAATGTCAAGTAAATGATAATTTAAGCTTCCTTATCCACAGATAAAATGAGACTCAAGAGAGACAAAATAATACACATAGTATAATGAGTAACTCTCAAAACTGAACTGAGAGCCTCAGTGTCCTCAACACCAGAGCCAACCCTTGTTACCACACAACTGTTTTTCAAACTATGTCCCACAAAGTCTAAATGCACATTCACTTGCATTTTGTATTTAACGATTAAAATTTTTACATGTAATTTATTAGTGTGTGTATACACCCATGTGTCATGTGTACATGTGGAAGTCAGAGGACAACTAGCATGTGGGTTCCAGGGATTGAATCTATCATATCCCCAGGCCTGTTGGAAAGTGTTTTACCTGCTGAACCATTTCATGGCCCCCTAGAAACTGAAAACTAACAAAACAGCCAGTGCATGCACACAAGTTCTAGAACATTGGTAGCCACTAATACACAAATTTTGTTGTCAGGTTTCATATAGATCTCAGAACAAAACTGTTCCTGCTATCTCTAGACACATGCTTAAAACTGTTTCATGACTATGAAAACTGTAGCTCTATGTTGTTCAAGGAGGAGGTTAATTCAGATGTGTGAACATTCACTCATGTAATTTGGTACAAACAGGATAGAACTAAAGCCAATGTGAGCTGCACTCAAATGCCAAGCAGTGCTTAAACACTTCAGTTTGGAACAAGCTGCCATCTTGGCAAAAGAAAGCAATAATAAGTATACAAGTGCCTTCTTACATTTGGGAAGCATTCTATTATTGACAGTGTTTCTAGGACCAGTATAATTGAATATTAAGTGTGCAAGGCAAGCTGTTACCATGTTCCTCTGTTTCCCTTATTTTTCTACAAACTGACATTAAAGGTAGATACTGAACTACTTTTAAGGTGGTTGTTTTTTTTGTTTTATGGTTTTGGCACAATGTCTTTGGTGGTGATGTGTTACTTCTGACTGGTATCAAGAGGCATAAAATATCTAATTTTCCCATTTTTAGCAATGCTACTATTGATAGTTGAGTTCTAGAGACATCATTCCATGAGTTTCCCAAATATTCACCTGGCCATTTTAGTAGTGATTAATGATAGTTTCCTAAATCAATTGGCTCTTCAAAGATTTAAGTAGTAGTAATCTAACCCTTTTATTTATCCTGATTTATTTTTATTTTTAATTGGGTATATGCAGGATGGAGAGATATCTCAGTGTTTAAGAGCACATAGTGCTTGCTCAGTTCCCAGGATCCATGTTGGATGGCTCAAAACCACCTACAACTCCAGCTCCAGGGAATCTAAGGCCTCTGGCCTCCAAGGGCATCTGCACTCACAACATCATCATCATCATCATCATCATCATCATCATCATCATCATCTTTCTCTTTCTATCTCTCACACACATACATAACTAAAACAGAAAGGATAAATATTTTTAACTATAACTATGTTTATGTAAATGTGTATGTGTGTAAGCAGGCACCTGAGGGTGCAAATACCCACAGAAACCAAAGAAGACATCTAAACCTGGAGTACAGGCAGTTATGAGCCACCTGGCATTGGTGCTGAGAAACAAACTCAGGTCTTCTGCAAGAGAAGTATGTTCTCTTAACTACTGAGCGTCTCTTGGGTTCCTCTCCTAGATTTTCAAGCTGTGCTTCTCCTATAAGTGAGAACTTTGTCTAATTGGCTGTTTGTTTATCCTGAAATCAATCAAATCCAGACTGTGGAGAAAATATATAGGAGAAATAATCTGGTTTCTTTGGCAAATAAGTATGGTTTAAAAAAATAAAGTAAAGGTGGTGACTGTTAAAGATTAAATCAGACTTAGAAAGTGCACATGTGATTGATTCTTAATTTTAGCCTCAATCAAAATGCAGCTGTTTCTGGTTGGGGTTTAAGAATACATTTGAGAGGCTGAAGGTATAGCTTGACGGTAGAACACCTGTTTGGCATGCATGAGGCCCTGGATTCTACTCTCACCAGTATAAAAAAAATGTTTAGTATAATTAGGAAAGCTGAAAACTAACTGTATTACTACAGTTAAGTTTTACTAGATGTTAAGTATGGAATTATGATTGCATTTTGGTTGTGGTAAGAGTCTTTCACATTAGCCCAGGCAATGAAATATTCACAGCGAGAAGATACAGTTTAGACATGCTATAAAATGCTCCAGCCTCCAAAAAGGGGAGGTTTAAACTATGTAAAAATAGCACAAAGTTGAGGCTATTGAAGTTGGGTTCATAAACACATAGATGTTTATTGTACATTTTTATTTTAGTTGGTAGCTTTCCTCATGAAAAAATATGAAAGAAATAGGTCAACTATTTGTCTAGCTCCAGAAATTGGTGAAAAATGAAATAGTTACCATTTGCAATGATGCATCATTGTGTGAATCAAAATCATCTACCAGTTCTCAGAGGGTGTAAATTACATTTGAATTACAATCTCTTCCTTACTTTAAAACACCATCGAAAGTATTTGAAAGAATATCATAATAGTTCTGTAATTGAGAATAATAGTCTTAAAATCTGGCTTTAAAAAATTGAGTGTTCTATCCACATAGAACAGGGACTGATTGGATTGCAACCATCATTGTGTCTCACATAATAGCATTACAAGATGGCTCAATACCATGTTGCTACTTCATCATCCAACACAGACACACAGCTGTCTCTAGAACTAAAACTTTCCTTCTGCGTGAGAATTCTTTCCACAACCAAAGATTTTTCTTGACATCTATCACTGCCTACACTTACAGGTCAGCAACCTACAGCCTTCAAGCCAGCTCATCACTTGGTTATACCCATTCATCATCTAAAGCTGCTTTCCCAGGTACAATGCCAAAGCTTCAATAGTTGAAATAGAGACCAGATGGCTGGCAAAACCTCAAATCTGTACCATCTGTCCCTTCATAGAAAACACATTGCCCACCTCTTACTTAACTCCAAAAAGAAACTCCATGGTTTTAATTTTTGGAGAGGTGGCTTATGTTGGATGAGGAAATACACTACATGGTTTTATAGTCCTATAGTTTTTATATTGATATATCCTTAATATGTTCTGCTTTGATGAAGGGCAGATTAGGGTAGAAAGCAATGTTCAATTGCTTCATTATTATTCTTCCATGGAAGAAGAAAAAACACAGCAGGGTGAATGCATGAAATGACTTGGGATATGTTATTTGAATTCCTACAACCCTCCTTCATTGATGAATCTTTTGTGGTCTGTATCTTTCTGACAACCTCCTAATTTCACCAATGTGATCCACCTCAGGGCACATCCAACTGCTCTCTGCCTTTATGCTCATTCTCCCAGCAAAAATGTGCTTAGAATAAATTCTGCTTTACCTTTTGAAAGGGAGGAGGACGGATTCAGATTGAACTTGACAATGGGAATGTAGGCGTGCACTCAAGTTGTTCTGAAAGGGAACAAGGAATCTGGCATGTGTTGTCCCTTCTGTCAGAGGAACGAGGAGGTAAGGCAAAGAGCAGAGTTCAGAAAGTCTTCTATCATCACAGAAGACCCAGAGACCTCTCCCAGCTAGAATTTACATGCTCAGAGAAGCCATCTAAGAGTGAGAGCATGGATCACTTGAAAGCCACTCATGGGGTTCCTGAAAGGCTGACAGTTTTCTGCTAATCTACAGTCAGCAAATCTTGGAGCAGGATATAATTCTAGATCCTAAAGCTCAGCTGAATTTTTACCTCATCATTTCATTAAGCCAGCATGAATTTCTTTCTTTAGGAAAGCACCCACACTGGGGATTGTAGCACAGTTGCCAAAGTGGTTTCCTAGCATTCACAAGGTGGAGTCTCCAGCACTGCATAAACATGGTATGGTAATACATACCTGCAATCTCAGCACTCAGGAGGTAGAGGCAGGAGTTCAAAGTCATCCTGGGTCAAAGTCAAAGCAAGTTTGAGGCCAGCCTAGGATACTTGACGCTCTGTATATAAAAAGAAATGAAAAAGACACCCTAAAGGGCTAATATGAAAATGAACAAACAGCCCTGGCTATCTATACCTTCAAGATATGTTCATTGGATGCCTTGTCATCAGGGGACACATACAAACGGATGAACACAGAATTGCTGTATTGACCGCGGAATGTTGCAAGTGTTTGCAGTAGACTGAATTTTCTCTCTGACCAAACCCCTTCAGGACCAATATTAGCTTCAAGCACAGGCCAGCGGAAAGGTGAATGCCGCAAGATGTGGAGCAGTGGCTTGGCGTCTGCTTTTTCAATTGCTTCTAAAAGGAAATGGATACAAAGGGCAAGTTAGAATTGTAAACCAGAAGCCAGGTGTGATGATCCATTCCTCTAAGTCCTGAACTTGGGAAGAGGCAGGAGGATCAGAAATTCAAGGTCACCCTCAACTGTGCAGCGACTTCTCAAAGCCAACCTGAGCCCGGGAGACCTTGACACAAAACAGCAAAAAGGAATTGCAAAGTAGATCACCAAGCTAGCAAGCAAATTTATCTTCTCAAGAGAAAATTCCCAGAAATCCCTCCACTTGCAACTTCAGCTGTTAAAGAGAGGGTAAGAGAAGTAGGATGAGTTGTGAATAACTATATGAGCAGAACTCCCACACTCTTTAGTAAACTTGCTGGATGTTCTCTATAATGAAGATGGGCTTACTGTGTAGACCTGAGCCAATGAATGAAATTAAGCCAGTGGTACTTATTACTGGCACTAAGGAATAACCCTAAATTAACAATATGGTTCAGTTAAGACAAGGATGCCCCAGGGAACAGGTGTTTCTAGCATATCAAATGATATCCCCCAAATACTAAATCAACTAACACACTTTCTGGAAACACTTGCTTTAACTCTGGAATGGCATGGATCACCTTGAGGTCTTTGTCTCCCAACAAGAATGCTAGTTAGGAGCCTGACATGCCTAGAAATCTAAATGTCTCTAGATTCCAGTGGTTTCTATGGAACATAATTCTCCTAAGTATATGCCCTCTCAGGCTTTTTCCTGAGCCAGAGCTGGCCTGGATATGGATTCTGATTTTCACACTAGATACAATGGGGTTTTCCCTGCTGCCTTATTCAAATTTCTTATATAGGAACTGATACTCAAATAATCCAGTCACAGAAATAAGATGATTTCCCTGGGGCTGGAAAAATAGTTCCATTGTTAAGAGCATATGCTGTTCTTGCAGAAGACATGAGTTCAGGTCTCCACACTCATGTTGGGCAGTACATAACAGCATGAAACTCCAGCTACAACCTTACCTGACCTCCACCTGTACTCATGCACTCATGTGCACATATCCATACACATATACACATAATTATAGACATAAAATAATAAAATTAAAATGTCTTTTAAAAGATTATTTTTCCACTACAACAGCCACAAATTGACTAAGAAAGACTCATCAAAATCCAGTCTTTGAGAATTTTTTATTGCCTAAATAACACCTTTAAGCATTAATAGAATTTCAGTTCTCTCTTCCTTAAAAATACCTTTAACCACTAATAGAGTTCTGAAGTATAAGGATCATAAATATTTATTTTCTTTATTACTCACTCTCATTCATGCAGGATGAATAAAGGATTTTGGCTTTCTGTACAGCATCAGTGTCCCGCCTTCGACTGACTGATTTCTCCAGAAGTGCTAGGAAGGTGAAAATAGGATTCATTAATATCCTCCCACATATGATGTCAAATTGAAGGTCAGCCTCCAGAAAATTAAATGCAAAGACAGAAAATTCTGGAAAATACAAGGTGTGCAGACAGCAGGGGTGATTCCAAGCTGCTTGAGATCCAAATAAAAACAATTAAACATTATTTTATCCAAGGTTCTCCTAACTCAAAAGAACCCAAAGTTCAACTTCCGTCTGAGGCTAGGCTTTCTGCAGGGGTTAATTTCTTCTGCCAACTCCACAAAAGAAAGCAGTCTTCATTTATTAAATAACCAAAACTTATTCAGTCTGTTGTTTCTGTACCAAGCAATATTCTCAATGGAGGTCATTTCATCTGGGTCAAGTTCCTTATGATTTTCCTCATAACTCAGCCTCTCAAGGAGGTCACCCGGAAAACTTTCCCATTACAAGTTTTATTTGGTGTTGCATAAACTTGCCATGTACATGAAGAAAAATTGTTGCAACAGGAAATAAAGAATTGAGGTTGGAAAGCCTACTCAAATTGTCTGAAAACATGCCTATTTATACATACAAAGTCCTGGATATGTAAGTGAGGCCATTTACAAAAACTGTTTGCCAGACCTTCTTGGAAAATTATTTTCTATTTATAAAATCATTAATAATATTTTTTGAAGGTAAAAAAAAATGGTTGTTGTCGGTCTTCTTTCAAATAAGGAATCAGTGAAAACAAACTTCTTCTAAGGGAGGGAGAGAGAGGGGTTTGAATTAACTTGAGAGTATCAGTTGACCATCATGAAGCCATGTTGACAGATCCCTATGGTGACTGTAGCCCCTTTGGCACTGCCTATTTCCACTATGCAAAACTGCTGCTGACAGGGAACGCACTTGACAGCCTCCAAAATCAGAGGAAAGGCTGTTCCTTTATCTCTCTGAAGAGCTTCAAGGCACAATGCACAATACTAATCAATTTGATCAAAAATCACACATTCCCAGAAGACCTGACTTCTAAACCACAAGTTCCACATTTCAAGAGTTGCAATCCAAAGATCTTGTCTAGGTTTCTGTTTTGCTTTGTTCTGTTTAAGATTTGTTTCATTTTTTTCCATGTGTCTATGTGTGTCTTTGTGTGTATGTATGTACAAAGGCCAAAAGAGGGTGCTAGATCCCCTGGAGCTAGAGTTATAGGCAGTTGTGAGCAGCCCATTGTGAATGCTGGGAATTGAGATTGGGTCCTCTGCAAGAGCACCAAGCATTCTTCACAGCTGAGCAGTCTCTCCAGGCCTACCTGGCTTTTGTTTTATGAGCACCTGTACATAAACCAAGCCCATGACACTAGATAGATTCTAGCAAACTAAACTCTGGTTGAATGTGAACATTTTCAATTATTCGTTTGGTGCATCTTGTGTATCATCACAGCAAGAAAAGTTGGATAACTTGCTCCAGAAATAAAGGTTTGCTTTTGTCTTTTTTTCCTTTTTCCACAAACAAACTTGTCAAACCACATCCATACACACTCAAGGCATCTTACATGACTTTCTGCCACATTTCTTATGCAAGTTATAGTCATTAGACTACTGGAGAGACACATTCAGAAGCAAATAATCCAAATTTCATTTAGGATTCTGTCTTGGGGTGTTCACTGCTATGAAGAGATACCATGACCACTGCAACTCTTATAAAGAAAACATGTAATTGGGGTGGCTTGATTACCGTTTCAGAAGTTCAGTCCTATCATCATGATGGGGAGCATAGCAGCATGCAGGAAGACTTGGTGCTAGAGGAATAGCTGAAGAGTTCTACATCTTGTAGGCAACGGGAAGTAGACTAAACACTGGTCTAGGCAATATCTTGAGCATAGGCAACCTCAGTGATACATTTTTTTTCCAACAAGGCCACACCTCATAATAGTTCCACTCACTTTAGGGGCCACTTTCTTTCAAACTGCCACAGGTTCTGATGATGTTCCAGTGTTAGAATCATGCTGCAGGCTACAAACATGAGGGCCTGAAGGATCATGAAACAAACGACAGGAGCAAAATGAAGCACTGGTCTTTAATATATACTGGTGTGTGTTTCCAATGCATACTGTAGATCACAGGAAGAAGAGGACACATGTATGTTGAACAAATCAATGCTAAAATCCTAACCTCGTGCACAAATATCAGTAATTTACATTGGATAAAATTCTGGTTTCTGCACAAGAATGTGGCTTTTCAAACAGATTTTGCTAATGGCAGGTTCTTTGTCACATCCTTTCTCTTCTGCTCTCCCCTCTCTGTATCAAAGCAGGCAGAAAAGTATTGCTATGCAGACAGTGATGTGGCAATCAGCTCCAGCACTATTTTCTTGTCTCTGCATGTGAATTAGTGAGAAGAGGAATAATATCAAGCCTGGAGAGTCATTAATAAGCAGAAATAATAATAATATATATATATATATATATATATATATATATATATAATATCACAAGCAATTATTCAACTTATTAAAATATCTGCAAAATGTGGAAAGGGCTCAGAGGTCACTCATGTAGGATTTTCCCAGCATAGCCAGTGTTGTTTAGTGGAGGATTTTCAACCCTTCCTCTTCTTTCTTATAGAAAAAGAAAATGCCAATTCATAAAATCTTATAACAGCCTACCTCAAACTTCAAAATTGGTTAGAGAAATTGTTCTCCTCAAAGTATCTTAAAATTGCATATAGTGGGCCATTTGGCAGGCCCTGCAGGAAGGCTCCCCTTTTCCAAGACTGCAGGCAGACCCTGCAATCTCCACACTGCACCCTCACCCATCTGCCTGAGACCCCAGCCACTTCCTGAGACTCAAAGACCAGCCCCCAGCTCCCATCCCCAAGGAACTCCCACCTGGACCAGAGGTGAGTGCCTGGGGTCACACCCAGCTAGGCCCTGCAGCTGGGTCCCAACCCTGGACACCAGCCATCCCTGGAAGAACTGCCCAACTTGGTCACAGTTTCTGGCCATTGGGGAGGCCTTGCGGGAAGGTTCCCCTTTCTAAGACTACAGGCAGACCCTGGTATCTCCACACCCTGCCCCCAAACCCATCTGCCCAAGACCCCAGCGACTTCCTGAGACTCAGAGACCAGCCCCCAGCTCCCATCCGGCCAGCACTCCCATCTGGAACAGAACTCCCATCTGGGCCAGAGAGAGGCTCCCTAAATCTGTCAGCTCTGTCTGGACCAAGTACGCTGGTAAGAACAAGAACAAATCCTCGAGGAGATGGGCAGACGTCAAGGCAGAAGTACATACAACAAAATAAAGAGCAATACAGCATCACCAGAACCTAGACCTCTTCCAACAGCTAGACCTGAACATCACAGAATGGAAGAAGCAGAAGAAAGCAACCTAATAAATAACATCATGAAGAGGTTAGAGCCTTATATAGAAGAAATCAAAAATAAAGTAGAGGAACAGACAAACAAAAAATGGGAAGAATGCTATAAAAAACTAGAGGAAAGGACAATTAAAGCAGAAGAAAACAATAAGTTCCTGACAGAAAATCATGAAAAAGCAATGAAACAGATGAGGGAAATAGTCCAAGACCTGAAAAGGGAAATACAAAAAATGAAGAAGACACAAGCAGAGGGAATGCTGGAAATAGAAAATCTGAGTAAATGAACAGGAAATTCAGATACAAGTATAACCAACAGAATGCAAGAGATGTAAGAGAGGATCCCGGGTGTTGAAGATACGGTAGAAGAAATATATTCATCAGTCAAAGAAAACACTAAAACCAACAAAGTCATGACCCAAAATGTCCAAGAAATTTGGGACACCATGAAAAGACCAAACCTAAGAATAATAGGGATAGAGGAAGGAGAAGAATACCAACTCAAAGACACGGAAAATACATTTAACAAGATCATAGAAGAAAACTTCCCCAACTTAAAAAAGGAAATGCCTATGAAGATACAAGAAGCCTATACAACACCAAACAGACTAGACCCCCAAAAAAAGTCCCCTCGCCACATAATAACTAAACAACTAAACGTACAGAATAAAGAAAGAATATTAGGAGCAGGAAAGGAAAAAGGCCAAGTGACTTATAAAGGCAAACCCATCAGAATAACACCCGATTTCTCAATGGAGACTTTGAAAGCCAGAAGGACCTGGACAGATATAATGCAGACACTAAGAGACCATGGATGCCAGCCTAGACTAATATACCCAGCAAAACTTTCAATCATCATAGATGGAGTGAACAAGACAAAGCCAGATTTAAACAATACTTATCCACAAACCCAGCCCTACAGAAAGCACTAGAAGGAAAATTCCAACCTAAGGAAGTCAGATACACCCTCGAAAACACAGGCAATAGATAATACCACAGCAGTAAACCCCAAAGAAAAGAAGTACAGACACATTACCACCAAAAATAATAATAATAATAACAGGAATGAACAATCACTGGTCATTAATATCCCTCAATATCAATAGACTTAATTCACCTATAAAAAGATACAGACTAACAGAATGGATATGAAAACAGGACCCATCATTCTGCAGCATACAAGAAACACACCTCAAATTCAAAGATAGACACTACCTAAGAATAAAAGGCTGGGAAAAGACTTTCCAATCAAATGGCCTTAAGAAGCAAGCTGGAAGCCGGGGCGGTGGTGGCACAAGCCTTTAATCCCAGCACTCCAGAGGCAGAGGCAGGCAGATCTCTGTGAGTTCGAAGCCAGACTGGTCTACAAAGCGAGTTCCAGAAACAGCACAAAGCTACACAGAGAAACCCTGTCTCGAAAAACCAAAAAAAAAAAAAAAAAAAAAAAAAAAAGGAGCAAGTTGGTATAGCCATCCTAATATCCAGCAAAATAGACTTCAAACTAAAATCAATCAAAAGAGAACATGAAGGACATTACATACTCATCACAGGAAAGATCCACCAAAATGAAGTTTCAATACTGAACATTTATGCCCCAACCACAAGGGCAACCAGATATGTAAAAGAAACATTACTAAAGTTTAAATCACAAATAGAACCCCACACATTAATAGTAGAAAACTTCAACACCCCACTTTCACCTCTGGACAGATATACCAAATTGAGACTTAACAGAGAAATAAAGGACTTAACTGATGTTATGACTCAAATGGATTTAATCGATATCCACAGAACATTCCATCTGAACAAAAAAGAATATACCTTCTTCTCAGCACCCCATGGAACCTTCTCTAAAATCGACCAAATACTTGGCCACAAAGCAAATCTCAACAGATACAAAAAGAATTGGAACAACCTCCTGCGTTCTATCAGACCACATGGTTTAAAGTTAGATTTCAATTTCAACAAGAAAAAAAACTACAGAAATCCTACAATCTCATGGAAACTGAATAATGCTCAACTGAATCACCAATGGCTTAAGGAAGAAATAAAGAAAGAAATTAAAGACTTCCTAGAGATCAATGAAAATGAATACACCACATACCCAAACTTATGGGACACTGTGAAAGCAGTGCTAAGAGGGAAATTCATAGCACTAAATGCTCACATAAAGAAGTTGGAGAAATCTCACACTAGTGATTTGACAGCACACCTGAAAGCCCTTGAACAGGAAGAAGCAAAGTCTCCCAGGAGGAACAGACGCCAGGAATTTATCAAATTGAGAGCTGAAATCAATAATACAGAAATAAAGAGAACAATACAAAGGATTAAGGAAACAAAGAGTTGGTTCTTTGAGAAGATCAACAAGATAGACAAGTCCTTATCCAAATTAACCAAAAGACAGTGAGAGAGCATCCAAATTAACAAAATCAGAAATGAAAAGGGAGACATAACAACAGACAATGAGGAAATCCAGAGAATCATCAGGTCATACTTCAAAAACCTCTACTCCACAAAACTGGAAAATCTAAAAGAAATGGATACTTTTCTGGATGGGTACCACATACCTAAGTTAAATCAAGACCAGATAAACCATTGAAATAGTCCAATAACCCCTAAGGAAAAAGAATCAGTCATTAAAAGTCCCCCAACCAAAAAAGCCCAGGACCAGATGGTTTCAGTGCAAAATTCCACCAGATCTTCAAAGAAGACATAATACCAATGCTCTTTAAATTTTTCCACACAATAGAAGCAGAGGGTATATTACCAAACTTCTATGAGGCTACAATAAACCTGATTCCTAAACCAAATAGAGATGCAACAAAGAAAGAGAACTATAGACCGATCTCCCTCATGAACATTGATACAAAAATACTCAATAAAATACTGGCAAACAGACTCCAAGAACACATCAAAACAATTATCCACCATGATCAAGTAGGCTTTATCCCAGGGATGCAAGGGTGGTTCAACATAAGAAAGTCCGTCAATGTAATACACCATATATATAAACAAACTCAAAGAAAAAAACCACATGATCATCTCACTAGATGCTAAAAAAGGCATTTGACAAAATAGAACACCCCTTCATGATAAAGGTCGTGGAGTGATCAGGAATACAGGGAACATACCAAAACATAATAAAGGCAATGTACTGCAAGTCAATGGCCAACATCAAATTAAATGGAGAGAAACTCAAAGCAATACCACTAAAATCAGAAACAAGGCAAGGCTGTCCCCTCTTCCCATACTTTCACAATATAGTGCTTGAAGTTCTAGCCAGAGCAATAAGAAAACATAAGAAGATTAAGGGGATACAAATTGGAAAGGAAGAAGTCAAGCTCTCCCTATTTGCAGATGACATGATAGTATACATGAGTGACCCCAAAAATTCAACTAAGGAACTAATACAGCTTATAAACACGTTCAACAACATAGCAGGATACAAGATCAACTCAAAAAAAAAAAAAAGTAGCCCTCCTATATACAATAGACAAACAGGCTGAGAAGGAAATCAGAGATACATCACCCTTTACAATAGCCACAAATGATATAAAATACCTTGGGGTTACTCTAACTAAGCATGTGAAGGACCTATATGACAAGAACTTTAAGTCCCTGAAAAAAGAAATTGAAGCAGATGTCCGAAAATGAAAAGATCTCCCATGCTCATGGATAGGCAGCATTAACATAGTAAAAATGTCGATCTTACCAAAAGCAATCTACAGATTCAACGCAATCCCCATCAAATTACCAACACAATTCTTCACAGGTCTGGAAAGAATAATACTCAACTTCATATGGAAAAAAAAAAAAACCCAGGATAGCCAAAAGAATCCTGTACAATAAAACAACCTCTGGAGGCATCACAATCCCCGACCTCAAGCTCTACTATAGAGCTACTGTAATAAAAACAGCTTGGTACTGGCATAAAAACCAACATGTGGACCAATGGAATCGAATTGAAGACCCTGACATTAACCCACACACCTATGAACATATAATTTTTGACAAAGAAGCCAAAAATGTACAATGGAAAAAAGAAAGCATCTTCAACAAATGGTGCTGGCATAACTGAATGTCAACATGTAGAAGGCTACAAATAGGTCCATATCTGTCACCATGCACAAAACATAAGTCCAAGTCGATCAAAAACCTTAACATAAATCCAGTTACTCTGAACCTGATAGAAGAGAAAGTAGGAAGTACTCTTGAACGCATTGGCACCAGAGATCACTTTCTAAATATAACACCAGTAGCACAGACACTGAGAGAAACAATCAATCAATGGGACCTGTTGAAACTGAGAAGATATTGTAGAGCAAAGGACATGGTCAACAGGACAAAGCGACAGCCTACAGAATGGGAAAAGGTCTTCACCAACCCCACATCTGACAGAGGGCTGATATCCAGAATATATAAAGAACTCAAGAAATTAGACATCAAAATGCCCAACAGTCCAATTAAGAAATGGGCTATAGAACTAAACCGAGTATTCTCAACAGAGGAAGCTCAAATGTCTGAAAGACATTTAAGGAATTGCTCAACATCCCTAATTATCCAGGAAATGAAAATCAAAATGACTCTGGGATACTACCTTACACCTGTCAGAATGGCTAAAGTCAAAAACACAGAAGACAGCTTATGCTGGAGAGGATGTGGAGCATGGGGAACTCTCCTCCACTGCTGGTGGGAATGCAAGCTTGTACAGCCACTTTGGAAATCAATATGGTGCTTCCTTAGAAAATTGGGAATCCATCTCCCTCAAGACCCAGCTATAGCACTCTTGGGCATATACTCAAGGAATGCTCAATCATACCTCAAGGGTATTTGCTCAGCTATGTTCATATCAGCATTGTTTGTAATAGCCAGAACCTGGAAACAACCTAGATGCCCTCAACTGAAGAATGGATAAAGAAAATATGGTACATATACACAATGGAGTATTACTCAGCAGAGAAAAACAATGACATCATGAGGTTTGCAGGCAAATGGATCGACCTAGAAAAAATCATCCTGAGTGAGGTAACCAGACTCAGAAATACAAACATGGTATGTACTCACTCATAGAAGGATACTAGATGTAAAACAAAGATGACTAGACTGCTACTCACAATTCCATGGAGGCTACCTAGAAAACAGGACCCTAAGAAAGATGCAGGGATCGCCCAATGATAGAGAAATGGATGAGATCTACATGAACAACCTGGACGACAGGGGGAGTAATGAAGGGCAAGGTTCAAGAGAAAGAGAGCTTAGGGGAGCAGGAGATCCCAGCTGGATCAAGAACAGAAAGGGAGAACAAGGAATGACAGACCATGATAAATGAAGACCACTTGAGAACAGGAAAAAGCAAAGTGCTAGAGAGGTCCCCAGAAATCCACAATGATACCTCCACTGTAGACTACTGGTCGAGAGAAAGCCTGAACTGACCTAGTCTGGTGATGGGATGGCCAAACACCCTAACGGTCGTGCTAGAACTCTCATCCAATAACTGATGGAAGCAGATGATCCTCTGCCAGGCCCCAGGTGGAGCTCCAGGATTCCAATTGTCAAGAAAGAGGACGGATTGTAAGAGTGTGAAGTGTTGAGACCAAGATTGGAAAAAGCACAGGGACAAATAGCCAAACTAATGGAAACACATGAATTATGAACGAAAAGCTGTGGAGCCCCCAGCTGGAGCAGGCCCTCTGGATAAGTGAGACAATTGAATAGCTTGAACTGTTTGGGAGGCATCCAGGCTGTGGGACCGGAACCTGTCCTTAGTGCATGTGCTGGCTGTTTGGAACCTGGGGCTTACACAGGGACACTTGGCTCAGCCTGGAAGGAGGGGACTGGACCTGCCTGTACTGAATCCACCATGTTGAGCTGAATCCCCAGGGGAGTCTTGGCCCTGGAGGAGATGGGAAATGTAGGGGAGGGGCTGCGAGGAAGGTGGGAGTGGGAGCGGGAGGGGAGAGGACAGGGGAACCCATGGCTGATGTGTAAAATTAAAACACAAATATAATTTAAAAAATAAATAAATTGCACATAGTAAGCCTGGTGATGGAATTATAAAGGCACAGGCCTTTAATTCCAGCACTCAGGAGGCAGAGGCAGGCAGATCTCTGTGAGTTTGAGGCCAGCCTGGTCTACAGAGTGAGTTTCAGAACAGCCAGGACTACATAGTGAGACCTTATCTCAAAAAGTAAAAAACTTCATATTTTAGGTAGTCTTCTCCTCACTAAGCTCAAATAAAACTGGTTTAAAAGAATAAGGCAGCTAAGTATGGTAGCTCAGACTTGTCACCCCAGCCCTAGGGAGGCTAAGGCAGGAGGATTCCTATGAGTTTGAGTTTCAAGTAAGTCTGGAGTAAAGAGTGAGATGTGCCCCAGAAAAGAAAAAAGGAAGAAAGAAAACCATATCAGGATGACGGGCTTCCAAACCATACAGACAGGAGCTCTCCGGTTTCAGTTCCTCCTAGCTAGAATGGAGGCAAGTTATCTAATCTCTCAAAGTTTTGGCTTTTTCATCTGCAAATTTGGGTGATAACTATATACCCCAGGGTTTTATGCTGATTTTCAAACTTTAACGCACTGAGAATTTCTAGTTCAGAGTCTAGGCATATGATAAAGTCAGTGGTGGCTAGGCTGCGGATGTGGCTCAGTTGGTAGGACACTTGCCTAATATGGAAGAAGTCCTAGGATTGATACCAGCACTGGGCATGGTGGCACATGCCTGTTATTCCAGCACTCAGGAGGAAGATGGAAACCTCAAGGCCATCCACAGGTACATAGCAAACAATCTGAGACACATGAGAGCCTATCTCTCAAAAAAAGCAAACAAACAAAAAATGTGGTAGCTTGGGCTGGAGAGATGTCTCAGAGGTTAAGAGCATTGACTGCTCTTCCAGAGGTCCTGAGTTCAATTCCCAGCAACTACATGGTGGCTCACAACCATCTTTAATGAGATCTGGAGCCCTCTTCTCTATACATAATAAATAAATAAATCTTTTAAAAAAGTGATAGCTTATTCTGGATGACAGACCAACTTAGCCATAAACAAAATTGGATCATTATCAACCTTCCTAGTGTTTCCTCAATAACTGTTCCTACTTTTCTCCTCCTGTTTCAGGTGTGAGTGGCTATCAAGACATTCCCTCTCTATGGCCAAAGGATCCCTGCTATAGCCACTTTGCAGAGCTCTGCGGGTCTATACATTTCCTCTGCTTCCATAGCACAGGAAACGCTAGATGATGAGACCTGTCTTGTAGTCAGTAGTAATTTCAAAGCTGCTCTGCTTATGTTCTTCATCCTGGACAGCAAGGCATTTTTTTCTAAATACAAACATTTTCAATCAAATTATAATATGTATTCAACAAAAATATGCCCAGATCATAATCTGAAAGAATTCTACAAAGTAAATACATAAAAGTAAGCAAGACTGCTACCAAAATCCCAGAAGCCCTATGGTCCCCCCCTTCTTATCACTTCCCCCAAACAGGATTACCCTTTGAGGTTTGATATTTTTGTTTGGTTTTGTGGCCTTTCACTGAACCAAAGACCTGTGTATGCTGAGCAAACACTCTACTACTAAGCCTTACTTCCAAGTCCAATGTTTACTTCAAATCTGTTTCAGATACTTGCATAATTTAACTTTTTCTTTTAATTTATAGAAGATCCCCATATAGTCTCCACATCTCCTTTTTGAAGACTACAAAATCTTCTCCCATTCTGTAGTTCTTATTTGCTTACTGGTATCTTGTGATGAACTGAAATTCTGAATTTTAATGTAGTTACATTTGTTTATTTCTCCTTCTATGATTAATACCATTTGTTATTTTAAAAATATCTACCTCTAAATCATGACAATGGCCTACACTTTCATCTAGAATCTTCATTTCTTCATATTTATACCTACAGCCCATTTATAATTTCTTTTTGTCCATGGTGTGGACAACCAAAATTGACCTTACCAGGGATGAATCATGAAAAGGGTTTAGTAAGTAATATATATTGGTCACTGCATCTCAAATGTTATTATCAAATACATTTTGGCATGAAAAAAAATGTCATTGACACTCTTGGGATGGACCCAGCTTAGCTCTTTCCCACTACCTGCTCAGCCTTTCCTTCTAGCCCATTGCCATTCCTTTGTGTCAGCTGCCTATCCCCAGAAACACCTTTTACTAGGGACCCCCAGTATCTGCACTGGGATGTAACTCAGGCTATTCTCACTCTTTCCTACCATCCCTTATATGTTTATCTCCAGAGTTCATCTTAGTCCTATAGCAGCCTGCTTGCAGGAGCCCTGCCTCCCATCACAC
The DNA here is from genome assembly GCF_903995425.1 of Onychomys torridus. Lineage (NCBI taxonomy): Eukaryota > Metazoa > Chordata > Mammalia > Rodentia > Cricetidae > Onychomys > Onychomys torridus. Next base: position 66,115,948 of record NC_050466.1, on the reverse strand, counting down.
CTCTATTTGCTGGGGACTCTGCCTCTTGGTTCTGAACAATTCGCCTAACAATTTCCAACATACCCTCTCAGCCTTTCTTCCTGACCCATCTTCATCCCTTTTGGCCACCCATCGAACAGCCAGCATACTTGCCTAGGATCCCAAGTGGACACAGCATCCAAAGAACAGATGACCCATCCTACAAAGACAAGACTAGACATGAAAAGCAAAAAATATCTCAAATGTCATAACTCCTGATGCCTAGATACTAGTGAAAAAAAACACAAACATGAACAGCCAAGACAATGTGCCTCCACCAAAAGTCAGTAACTATTACAGCCAGCCATGAGAAGTAAAATATAGCTGAAGTACAAGACTGGGATTTTAAAATACTGATTATGAATATGTTTAAGGACTTTAAAGAAGATATGAACAAATCCTGTGGTGGTATTGTGTTCCCCAAAATATTGTGTGACCCTAATAAACTTATCTGGGGTCAGAGAACAGAACAGCTACTCGATATAGAGACCAGAAAATGGTGGCTCACACGCCTTTAATCCTATCACTTGAAAGGCAGAGATCCATCCGGATCTCTGTGAGTTTAAAGCCACACTGGAAACAGCCAGGCATGGTGAATCACGCCTTTAATCCCAGGAAGTGATGACAGAAAGGTATATAAAGCATGAGAACCAGGAACTAGGCTGTTAAGCTTTGAGGCTTTCGAGAAGCAGTTCAGCAGAGATCCATTTGGATAAGGACACAGAGGCTTCCAGTCTAAGGAAACAGGATCAGCTGAGAAGTTGGCCAGGTGAGGTTAGCTGTGGCTTGTTCTGTCTCTCTGATCTTCCAACATTCACCCTAATACCTGGCTCCAGGTTTGTTTTTATTAATAAGTACCTTTAAGATTCATGCTACAAAATCCCTTAATGAAGTCTGTAAAAATATAAACAAACAGTTGAATGAAATAATAAAAATAATTCAAGACAGAATTCAACAAAGAATCTCAGCACTTGAGAGGCAGAGGCAGGTGGAACTCTGTATTCAAGGATAGCCTGGTCTATGGAGTGAGTTCCAGAACAGCCAGAGCTATACAAAGAAACCCTGTCTCAAAAAAATAAAAAAGCCAGGCGGTGGTGGCGCACAACTTTAATCCCAGCATGTGGGAGGCAGAGCCAGGCGGATCTCTGTGAGTTCGAGGCCAGCCTGGTCTCCAAAGTGAGTTCCAGGAAAGGCGCAAAGCTACACAGAGAAACCCTGTCTAAATAAATTAATAAATTAATTAATTAGTTAATTAATTAATTAATTAAAATAAAAAAGCAAAAAAAAAGATAGGATCACTAAAGAAAGCCTAAACTTAAAAAAAAGAAAATTTAAGAAGTCAAAGACCTCAGAAGTATGCCTTGCCATCAGACTACAAGACATAAAAGAAAGAATCTCAGACATTGTAGACAAGGTAGAAGAAATGGATAGCTCAGTCAAAGAAAATGTTAATCTAAAATGAAATTTTAAAAACTAGGCATAAAACATCCAGAAAATCTGGAACACTAAGGCCAAATCTATGAATAATAGAAAAAAGGAAGAAGAAACCCAGCTCAAAGGCACAGAAAATACTTTTAACATAGAAGAAATTTTCCTAACCTAAAGAAGGAGGTGTCTATCAAGGTACAAGAAACACACAGAACACCAAATAAACTAGCTCAGAAAAGAAATTCTCCACAGCACATAATAATCAAAACACTAACTGTACAGAATAAAGAACATGAAAAGCTGCAAGGGGAAAAGGCCAAATGGCATATAAAGGCAGACCTATAAGAATTACAGCTGACTTCTCAATGGAGACTCTAAAGGACCACAGACACCAGCCCAGACTAAACTTTCAATCACCATAGATAAGAAATCAAGATATTCCATTATAAAGTCAAATTCAAGCAGTATCTATCAACTAATCCACCTCAACAGAAGGCACTAGAAGGAAAACTCAAGTCTGAAGAGATAAACCACCAAGAAAACACAAATAATAAATAACTGCAGACCAGCAAATCAAAAGAAGAAGAAAACCATAACCTAAATAACAAAATAACAAGAATCAGTAAACTAAACACTGTTCATTGATAACTCGAAGTATTAATGGCCTCAAACCTCTAATAAAGGACACAGAATAACAAATGAATTAGAACACAGAATGTATAATTCTGCTGCATCCAAATCATACACCTCACCATCCTCAAAAAAACTAAACAGAGAAATGCTGGAGTTAAATAATGTCATAAGTCAAAAGGACCTAGCTGATATAGAACATGTTACCCAAACACAAAAGAATATATTTCCTCTCAGCACCACATTGAACTTTTTCCAAAATTGGCCACATACTTGGACACAAATCAAATCTCAACAGATATAAGAAAATTAAAATAACATCTGCATCCTATCTGATCACCACGGATTAAAGCTAGATATCAACAACAACAGAAACAACAGAAAGCTTACAAACTTATGAAAACTGAACAACTCTCCACTGAATGAAAACTGGGTCAACACAGAAATTTAAAAATAAATTAAAAACTTTATAGAATTGAATGAAAATGAATATACAACATACCCAAACTCACAGAACACAATGAAGGCAGTTTTAAGAGGCACATTCATAGCATTAACTGCCTACTACAAAATTTGGAGATATCTCACATTAGTAACTTAACAGCATATCTGAAAGCTTTAGAACAGTGTTTCTCAACCTGTGGTTTGCAACCCCTTTGGGTCAACTGACTCTTTCACAAGGGTCGAATATCAGATATTCACATTATTATTAATGTAGCAAAATTACAGTTAGGTGAAGTAGCAACAAAAATAATTTTACAAGGGTCACAGCATTAGGAAGGTTCAGAACCACTGCTCTAGAAGAAGAAAAAAATGGAATCCAAAAGGAATAGACAGCAAGAAATAAATTCAGACCCAAAATCAATAAAATAAAAACAACAACAAACAATACGGAGGATCAGCGAACTAAGAGTTGATTCTTTGAGAAAATCAGTAAGATTGACAAACCCTTAACAAATTAACTTTAAAAAAAAGGAAGATCCAAATTAATAAAATTATATATAGAAAGGGGAAAATTACAACAAACAACTAAGAAATCCAGACTTGATGTCTTAGCTAGAGCAATGAGACAATAGCTCTAGCTACGACTTCAAGTAGTATGCTCAATAGGTATGGAGAACATGGAAGTACTTGTCTTGTTCCTGATTTTAGTGAAAATGCCTTGAGTTTCTCACTGTTTAGGTTGATGTTGTCTATGTGCTTGCTGTAAATCTCCTTCATTATGTTGGGGTATGTCCCTTGTATCCATAGTTTCTCCAGGACTTTTATCATAGAGGGATGTTGGATTGACAAAGGCCTTTTCTGTATCCTATGAGATGATTACCTGGTTTTTATCTTTCAGTCTCTTTATATGGTAGATTATGTTTATCAATTTATGTATGTTGAACCACTCCTGCATCTCAGAGATGTAACCTACTCAATCATCGGTACTGGATAATGTTTTTGATATATTCTTGTATTTGGTTTGCAAATACTTTACTGACAATTTTTGAATCTATGTTCATAAGGGATATTGGTCTGTCATTTTCTTTTGAGGAGTGGTCTTTGTGTGGCTTAGATACCTGAAATCATGAAAAGAATTAGGAAATATTCCTTCAATTTCTATTTTGCAGAATAATTTTAGAAGTATTAGTGTTAACTCTTTTTTGAAGGTCTGATAGAATTCCACACTGAATCTTTCTGGCTTTGGTTTTTTTTTTCATGGAAGAGTGGGGAGAGTTTGGGAGAGTTTTAATTACTCCTTCAATTTCACTAGGGATTATGGGTCTGTTTAAATAGATTATTTTATCTTGATTAACTTTGGTGGGTTGCATATATCAAAAAACTTATCAATTTCTTTTAGATTTTCTGGCTTGGTAGAGCACAGATTTTTTTTCTTATAGAAAGGTTTTATTTTGTATAGAGCAAGTAACAAATAATGGTTTTTATTATATTTTTGTTATTTAAAACAATTTTTAAATTTAAATATATTTGAGTTATATTCTTCCCCTGCCTCAAGTCTTTCCAGATCCTCTTTTCATCCCTTCCCACGCAACTTTACGTTTTCTCAAAACACAAACAAAAGCCCAATATAACAACAAAACTCCCCCAAACCAAGAAAACAAAATAAAACACCAGCCCACCATAAAAAAAAAAAAACACCAAACTGTAACCAAATAAAAGTACACACACAAAAAAAATTGTGGTGTCCATTATATGTTGGTCAACTACTCCTGAACATGAAACCTGCCCTGGAGTGGTTGATATACCTAGTGTTAATCCATTGGAGAAAACTGATTTTCCCTCTCCCAGAAGATATAAATGACAGTTCAGCTGTTAAACCTTACTCTCGTGGCTAGGTTTTCATTCATTTATCCATTCATTCATTCATTTTTAAATATAACAAAATAAAATATAATAAGAAAACAAAAGCTATCACTTTGGAGTTGGACAAGACAAATCAACAAAAGGAAAAGAACTCAAGGCAAGGCACAAGAATCAGAGCCCCACTCATTCATACATGTAGGATCTCATAGAAGCTCAGAGGAACTGATGTAGACCTGCACATGCTGTTTCAGTCTCTGTGAGCTCATATGAGCTTTGCTAATGCTGATTTGAAGGGTCTTAAATATATATATATATATCTCCTTATGGGTCTCTGGATTTCCTCATTGTCTGTTGTAATGTCCTCCTTTTCATCTCTAATTTTATTAATTTGAATCTTCTCTCTGTGTCTTTTAATTTCACTAAAAGTTTCCTTTTTTATTTCATGGGGCATTGTATATGTTTCTTGTGGGATTTTTTTCTTGTTTGTATTTTTGTTAATTTGTTAAAGACCAAAAAAGGGAGGTCACAAAGTTGGATGGGTGGGGAGGTAGGGTGGATCAGGGAGGAACTGGGGAAGGAAAATCATAACCAGGATATATTTTATGAATTTTTTTCAATTTAAAAAACTGCAAAACAGGGGCTAGAGAGATGGCTCAGAGGTTAAGAGCACCGTCTGCTCTTCCAGAGGTCCTGAGTTTAATTCCCAGCAACCACATGGTGGCTCACAACCATCTGTAATGAGATATGGTGCCCTCTTCTGTAATAATAATAAATAAGAAATCTTTTATTATTTATACATACATTATTATACATAATAATAAAAAATAAATCTTTTTTAAAAGCTGCAAAACAAAGAAAAGTTATGAAAGTAAAAATCTGGCACTGACAATGGTTATTATCCATTAGATTTACTATTATTTTAAGCAAGGGCTGGTCACGTCAAGTCTGAAGACCCAAGGCCTAGAGCTTGGCACACAAAGCTAGTGCTTAGCAAATACTGTCTGAGTTGAATTTCTGAGAAGAAAAGACAGAATTTTACAGCCAATTGCACAAGAAGTGTGAAAAGCTAAACTGACTGCTTTTATCATTTCTTTTTATCAGGAGCCATTTCCTGGCCATGCTAGCACTACACTCAATCTCTAGTTTTGTTCGCATTCCAGTCTGCATCATCTCAGACTTCACTCACCTGTTTCTGGGGATACTAGTTTAATTTTACCAGTTATCTCAGATTAATCACCCATTTTCAATATTCTGCTTCTCAGAGCTGGGAGGAAAATGCTTCATGTTCTTTTTAACTTGGCAGTCCAGAGAACATCAACCCTGTTCCCTTGATTTACTCCTCCTCCTCAAATGGCATTTATTGAGCATTGTAGAACTAAGAAGAAATTTTCAAAGGATGACGAGATTGCTGAGGACATCACAGTACCCTTGGGAATCAGAAGTTAACAACAGCCACAGACAGTTAAGGTCAGTCACTTCAAGTTTGCCCAATGAATAGTCCTAACATTTCCATGTGTGCATGCAAAGGTTCAGGTACATGAGGAAAAATGTACCAAAAACCTTGGTACTGATCCAACACCTCCTTTCTGTTCTTTCTCCAGCTCCTATGAGATGTCTGAGATGTCCCTGTGCTCCGTGTCCTCACTCTGAAAGGAATCCTTGGGCTAAGAGATGAGTGAATGCTCGAGCTATTTGCTTAATTTGCTCTTGAAAACTTTCACATCAACTTCACTAGGATAAATTCTGAAATTTCATTTAGATTATGCCAACATTTCTCCTTTGGAAATCCAAGGGAATACCTTCTTAATTCTAGTAAGAGAAAGAACATGAAAATTCAAAATTTGGAACACCAAAATCTGTAGTGAAAGTTTCCACACCTAAATAATGAACAGAATGTTCTCTAGACTATAATTATATATATATAAATAGCATGGCCTGATTTCTCTTTGGGTGATACTTAAAGGACTTCAAACCAAGCCTGCTTTCTAGACTCCTTGGCTTATTTACTGTACTGATTTATTTTTTCATCTTTCTAATTCACCACAGCAAACAGCATGGGTATTAAAGCTTTATACAGTTAAACAGAGAGACTTTAAATAAGCTCCTACAGTTCAATATTATTCCCTTTAAAAAATAAAACTCGAGTTAACCAAGTCATGGTCCATGGATCCTCCAGCCCTCATATTTTTACACAAATGGCATGACACTCCGCTTTAGAGTTCTGTAGCCCTGCAGCCAGTCAAGCATGGGATTAACTAAGTCTGCTTGACATACTGAAAAGACAATAAGAATCAATATGTCTCATTCTTCTAGAAAACTCCTACTTACATAGAGGGAGAGAAACTGTCAGAATGAATTTCTATGTTCACTTTTTATGACCATCTTAAAAGTAATAATTGTTGGTTAACCTCAGCTTAAGTGAAAGGGGCAAGGATGATTTTAGGAGGATTAAAAACTTCTAACTCATTAATCTAAGTCATAGGTTACCAAATAACACAAAATACCCCTTTTAACACAAAGGACCTCTTTGTCCAGAAGAAAATCAATTTTATAAAACTGCCAGATACTACAAAACTCTGATGGAAAGTAATTATTTTATTATGTTCACTTATAAATGAATTAATTTATAAGGATTATACTTATCAAGATTATGGTTAAAATAATTTAAACTTTAGCATTGCTCTTAATAGTACAGTATTACAATGGATCTGCCAATATAATATTTAAACTCAGGAAAACAACTCCCCTATTTGAATAATTCAATGTAAAGCCTGCTGTGAAATTGAAGCCATTAAAATCCACCTTCAGTTTCACCTACAATAAAAATTCTAGTTATCTTTTTGTTCCTGCCTCCTATTTCAACCTTCTTAGGCAAAGGCTACGCATGGTTACATACACCCTACAGTGGTCCTTCCTGAGGAGTCCTGAGATTGCCAAGGACCCAATAATGGTACTGTTGATTAGTAAGCATCTGTGCTGTGTCCAGTATATTGGTTTTTTGGGTGTTTTTTTTTTTTTTTTTTTTGAGACAGGGTTTCTCTGTGTAGTTTTGGAGCCTTTCCTGGAACTCTGCTCTGTAGACCAGGCTGGCCTCGAACTCACAGAGATCCACCTGGCTCTGCCTCCCGAGTGCTGGGATTAAAGGTGTGCACCACCACTGCCCAGCAGTATATTGTTCTTGAGCAGAGTTAACCTCCCAAGCATCCCTAAGAGATGTATCATTAATCCTACTCTGAAGGTTGAAAAAGTAAAAATAAAAAAACTTAAGAAGTTATCCAAAGAGATTCAGCTACTGAAAATTAGAATTTGGACCTGGACCCAATTCTGGAACTCTTGTTCAATTGCCTATCAGATACTCATCAAAATTCCACAAGTTACTTTCCTTGTGAGGTAACTATCCTTCCAATGCTAGACCAGAAATACCAGTGCCCTTGTAGAATTTCCCAACAGATCCAGTTATATACAGTCTTGCTTTTACAATGGAGAGACGACTTTGAGCTCAGCCTCTCCTTTGCTCTGTCATTCTATTTTGTGACCAGGAATATAGGTTCCTGGAGCACCTAGTCAGAGATGAAAGATTTGGAGAGCTTGGAGAAGAACCAAGTTAGCATGTGTTCAAGGTTTTTCTTCATATCATTTTCTAATCCAAGCCATCGGTATCCAAACTTGAGTGAGAATCACCATTAGGAGAGATTAAAGCACAGATAGCTGGGTCCTTTCAGAGTATCTGATTTTGTAGGTCTTGGGTGGAGTCTGTGGTTTTACACTTATTTTGTTTTTGTTGTTGTTGTTTGGTTTTGGTTGGTTGTTTTTTTTGGGGGGGGGTTGTTTTTTGTTGTTGTTGTTTGGTTTGGTTTGGTTTGGTTTGGTTTGGTTTGGTTTGGTTTGGTTTGGTTTGGTTTTGGTTTTGGTTTTTCAAGACAAGGTTTCTCTGTGTAACAGTCCTGGCTGTTCTGACACTTGCTCTGTAGACCAGGCTGGCCACAAACTCAGAGATCTGCCTGCCTCTGCCTCCTGAGTACTGGGATTAAAGGCATGTTTCACCACCTCCTGGCCCTTTTACACTTCTAATGAACTCCAAGGTATTGCTGATGTTGCAGGACCACTTTGAAAACCACTACTTTAAACCAGTAAATCCTGATTTCTAGAATCCTATCCCACTCAAGATCAAGTAAGGTGGTCTTAGTTTTCCTTTACTCAGGCTACAATTCCATTTTTCATTGTTTTTGTTTGCTATATGTGTGTGTACATGTATATACATGCTCATGTGTGTGCAAATGGACATGTGTATATATGCAAGAGGTCAGAGCATAATCTCCACTATCACTCCTTTGACATCATCCATCTTCTTTGTGTGTATGTATTTATGTGTGTGAATGTGTCTATGCGTATGAATGCCATGATGCATATGTGGAAGTGAGATGGCAACCTTGAGTGTTGATCTTTGCCTTCCACGTTGATGTTCTCCAAAGTTTTTCCCAGTCTTCCTGGCCCATGGACTTCTAAAGATTCTCCTGTCTCTACCTTCCCTCTTACCAAGATCACAGACATGCCCTACTGCATCTGCCCAGCTTTTCCATGGTATCTTGCCATTACAAAGCACCATGACCAAAGCAACTTATAGCAGAGTTTTTTAGGGCTTACAGTTTCAGAGGTTGAGTCCATGATTATCATACCAGGGAGCTTGACAGCAGGCAGGCTAAGAATTTAGATCTTAAGACATAACCATGAGGAAGAGAGAGAGCTAACTGGAAACAGAGAGAGCTAACTGGAAACATATGGGCTTTTGAAACTTCAAAGCCCACCCTAGTGACACACCTCTTAAAAAAAACACCTCTGAATCCTTCCAAACAGTTCTACCAACTGAGGACCAAGTGTTCAAATATATGAGCCCATGAGGACCATTCTCATTCAACCCACCATACACAGGATCTGGGGAATCTGAACTCAGGTCCTCACATTTGCATGGCAAGTACTCTCCCAAGACCACCCATACCTTTTTTGAGACATCATCTCTCACTTGCCTACAATGTGCCAAGTAAATTAGGCTGGCTAGCCAACAATCCCCAGGAATATGCTTGTCTGACTTCCTAGTAATAGGATTGCAAGCATTACTCCATGAAAGCTCGCTTTTTTAGATGGATTCTGGGGACAGAATTCAAGGCAAGAATGTTACCAACATTCTTTTTTCTCTTCTGCTTTTGTTGTCTGCAAGTGTGTGAGGGAGTATCATTTGTTTGTTTTTGAGGCAGGACTTCTAGTTTCAAATTCCCTATGTAACCAAGAAGGATGATGAACTTCTGATCCTTCTGCCTCCTGTCTCCACCTCCTGGTTATATGTGCACTATCATACCAGATCTTAAACAGTACTGAGAATCAAGCTCAGGTCTTTGTGCATACCAGAGAAGTATTCTACCAACTGAGCTACACCCCAAGCCCTACACTAAATGGTTTGTTTCATCTTAGGAAGTATCTGCTTACATTTTTATTTTAGTTCCTAAGATTTGCCAGTCCCAGATTTAGAAACATCCTTTCTTAAAACTAAAGTGCATTAGGGTTCAAGGTGAGGGTTGATTTACTGGTTTGAGTGGGGGTGATCTATGCTGTACCAGGAAGATTTCCAAATTAGAAAAAAAAAATGACATAGGAGATCTGTTTTCAATTCTAGCTTGTATAACACCCTATAGAGGAAAAGAAGAGAATAAATAAATATGGTATCCCCCAAATCCTAAGAAGTCTGAGCTCCAGAATTTGTGACTTCTCTCTCATCTATGAAAGCAGCATCAAAACACTGTAAACATAGATTTTAAAAACCACATCTCAACTAACCCCTGCTTTGACTTCCATCTAACAAAAGGAGGTGAGAGGTGGACAGGTTCTATTTCTGGCTTCTCAAACCATAATGTGTGGTCTAGTGAAACTAACTCTTGAAAATTGGGTTGCTGACAGTGGAGGATTAGAAGTATACTCCCTTGTTTCTCTGTCCAGACTCTTCTCCCCGCAAAGAGAAGAAGGAATAGGCCCATTAGCATCACCAGAGAACTCCAAAGGTAAAAGGACTAAAAGCATGTGTGCTAACTACTGTGTCCACCAGGTGCTATGATGGTTCCCCTGCCAGATGTTGCCCCTGACTGAGGGCACTTGGGAACATCCTATGATCACAGGGACCAGAGGCAATGAAGGTAAGGCAATGACCCTTCCTCCTACTTAAGGAAAAAGGAGAAAAAAATAATCAATATGCTTCAGAGTTTCCTGCAACTAAATCTGCCTCCATTTGGATGGGCATGATGGGGTCTGATGAACTGGTGTCCAATACATTAGCCTCCACCTCCAAGCTATTCTCCACAGGCAGCCAGTATGCTTCAGCAGAACACATCACTCATCAGGTCCCTCGACATGACATTTACAAATGGCTTCCCATTGCCTTAGGATAAAGTCTAACATCTTTACACAGCCTACAAGGCCAGCATGCTCTGGCCGCTGCACTCCTCTTCTGTTTTGTCTTTTGTCCCTCTTCCCTTCCAAGTCAGAGCTCTAAGCACACTGAGCTTCTTGCATTTCCTCAAAGGCACCAGCTGGACAGAACCTCCACTCCTGCAGCTCTTTCCGCCTGGGTTAAAATTGGAGACATTTGAAATGGTAGACCCATAATCTGTGGGGGACAAATTATATGGCTGGATTGGTTAGGCAAGTCACATAATTTCCTTGACCTTCACTTCATCGGATGTAGGGCAAAGACAAAAATAAGCGATGATGGCTGCCGACATCCCAGAATTAGACTAAAGACTGATGGCAAAATGATTCTCTAAAGGAACAAACAGTATAAAATGCTGGGGCTGTAGGAAAATGAATTATTATGAATTTAGAATGGACCAGCAGGTAGTAGAAGCAGTTCAATTTGGAACTTAATCTAAACAGCCCCTATAGGAAGTCTCTGCAGTTAGTAATATAGACAAAATTGCAACTATGTTTCTCTGCCACAAATGTCTGTTCCTGTACCTATCATATTCATTAAAGAAAAGTCTCCTTTATTCTTAAAGTTATATTTGTTACTTTTATTTCTGTGTATGGGTGTGAAGCTATGTGAGTTTATATGCACCATGTGCCTGCAGGAAGCCAGAGGGAATCAGATCCTCTGGAACTAGAGTTATAGAAGGTCATGAGCTGCCTGATATGGATGCTGGGAACTGAACTTGGGTCCTTTGCAAAAGCAATATATACTCTTAACTGTGGACTAATTTCTCAAGCCCATTTCATCTCATTTTATTTTTAAAAGATCTATGGATCTTTTGAAAGTGTCTCCCACTATGCAGACATCAACACCAATGAGGCTTTCCAAACTTATTTGCGACAAGTTATTCTCCAACTAACATACAATTAATTTTCCTCTTATGAGAATTGTCTTTTTACAATGTCCTACTACATACCAAAGTAAACAGTGCATCATTACTAATTCATTAAGCATCCACATAGATGCTATTAATCATGATGAACTAATGTAGTATTAATGGGTAGGTTATAAATCTGCAATTGCATTTGGATTTCCTAATAAATTCAAGTTTTCCATGTTTATTGAGAAGGAAAGCAAAAGAAAAGAAAATGAAGAAAAATCTTTCAGAAAGAATTTAAGGGAAGGAAATTTCCCTCCTTGTACCAGAAGAGAAAATTTCTTGTTTTCTTTTTTATCCTCAAAAAAAATCTTTGTATTTACACAGTACAATAATATTTGAAACATGCAGGTTTTCATTTAAATAATATGAAGGAAGAAAAGATTCAAACACCCACGCACCCTGGAGAGATACTGAATTTTTCCATGACAGGCTGTTTCATTTGATGTACTAAAGCTCAGCTAGCTACTCAATACACCACTACCCATACTAGCAGAGTGGGCAGCATCCGCGATTTGCCAGCACTGGACACTCTCAGGTCCCTTCTCAGATCGATTGAATCAGGTACCATGCCGGGCCATGTAGGTCTGTAATCCCAGCTAATTGTGAGTTCAAGAACTGAATGGACTAAGGTTCCAGTTCAAGTTCAGCTAGACAACTTCGTGAAACTCTACCTCAAAACAAAAAAAAAAAAGGGGAAGGGGCTGAAGCTGCAACTTGATGGCTACTTAGTGGGACAGTGCTTGCCTATTATGTATGAATCGCTGGGTTCAATCCCCACTACTGCAAGAATAAAAAGTGTGTAACTCATATTATCATATTTCATCAATTCCAAAATGAACACTTTTTCCCATAGTATCATCTCTGAAACTGGACTTTGTTTTCAAATCAGCTACCCAGTGACCACATAGCTACCATTGCCTAACTAGGCACGAACGTGATGACAGTTACTATTCAAGTCAGTACTTAAAATGAGCTGGGTGCAGAGATGGGAAGCTGTCATTTAGTAGGTCCTCAGGAAGATTTCAGGACAACTTGACAATGAAATGAAAGCTGACTGCATATTATACCAGAAGGCCAAGTTGGTGGAAAATTCCTGAGATAACTGACTGAGGGATGACTTTTAAAGAAATGTTGAATCACTACTGCTCTTCATGAGCAAGATGGTATTTTGTAGCAAAACAAAGATGATGATTCAAAATCTAAAAGACACTGCAAACAAGTTTTAGTAATGCCAAAATCAATGTGGTTTTTTGTTTTGTTTTTGTCTTGGGGGGGTGTTTTGGTTTTTTGCAGTCTCCTTTTCAATGGATATAAAAGAAGAATGTGTGATAAAAATTAACATCTAGGTAACCCTAAAAAAATGTCCATGAACACAAAATAGAAATCCCAAGGGGATAAGAATACATTGAATTATAGTCTTTACCTTGGCACATAAAAAATAGTGATACATGTTACAGTTCCCAATACTTGTGATTCAATGAAATATGGTGTTAATTTTGTGTGTTTATGCATTCACTGGCTTAATTTTAAGTCAAATAAATAGACCGTAACAATATAGCACATAGCTAAAATGTTACCACTTCAGAAGAACCAGTATTTTAATTCTGGGAGATAACAAATACATCAAGAATACAAAAGTTGTGTTTGGATTTAAATAAAGATACCAATACAAAAAAATAAAATAAAATAAGTATTCCATATGACTCCAAAGGCATTTTAAGGACAATTGAACCTCCTCCTTCTCGTGAGATGAGAGGCTTTAATTCCTGAATATCAGGTTTCACAACCAGGTCTGTGGGACAGAAATACAAACTTGGCCAAGTGAGGATCTGGGCGTAAGGCTGCTGGCAAGAGCAGCTTTATGAAAATTCTGAGATACAGTGAGCTGTGCAGCCTTCAGACCTCAGCAGGAACCACAATTGCCTCTTTTCCTCACCCAGAACCTCCCACTCATTCCCTGTGAGATATATTTCATTCTGGCAATGGCTTGGCCTGAAGCTTTCAACGCCCCCTTCTCACCCGCCAACTTCTTCTCCACAGCTCAGAGGTTCCAGAGTGAAAGCAACACCTTTGACCTCAATTAGCAAAGCAGAATTTTACATCTTAATATACTTTCACTGGTGTGTATCCAATGCAAAGTGCAGCTTAGAGTGGGGATAGGGTGGGTAATGCCTTTTCTTAAATTATTCCAGGGACTTGGGCAAAATGTAGGGAAATGTAAATGGAGAGAAATTAGTAAATGTGCAGAAGTGTTTCTCGGCATTCTTCAATGTCAACTAGCAAAGCATACCAATAGACTAGTCACTTTGCGTGGTTCTTATATCACAAAACTCACAGAACCATCTCCAACATAGTTTGAATTGTTTAACAAATGGAAATAAGGGTATTATTAATTGATATCATCTCTATGAAGTTCCTGGCCCTGGTAGGCCTTTCTCTGTGCAATGTATTGATTGTCACATTGGAAAGATGCTTGACCTATCTCCACCTTCAGTCACAGATGAAAATTTCTCATGCTCCAGCTATTCAGAGTCCACAAACTTTGCAAGTAGGAAATTTGCAATATGCTTCCACCATGCACTTTTGAGCAGACAACCATCATTTTACTAGTTCTCATGCCTCCCTCTTAACCTTGACCAAGAGGAAGACTGTAGAAATAACGGATTCCCCTTCTAATCTAAAGCAAAGGAAATCGGAGTTCTCTGCTTCTGCCATAAAGTCTAGATGCACTCGGAAATTCTCACCAACAATCCCACATTTTCATCCCATTATGACCCCAGTTTCTGGCAATGAACAACAGGAATGCATGGCTGCTTAGAGGACTTTCAGGAATTGTAACCATCCAAGATCATGTGAGTATGCCTTCCAGCTGTTACCACCAAGCCAGCCAGGGGTTTTCTACCCCTGCCAAATAGTCTTCCTGTTTCAGGAAGTGGTATTTCAAAAATATGCAAACTCTTCAGTGCAACTGTAAAGAATAATTCAGTGGTATATACTAACCATGGAAAACAGGAGCTGGGTGTGGGCAGGTGAAGAGGTGGCATTGTGGCTATGCACAGCTTTCTTTCTCAGGACACACATATCCTGTGTCATAAGCCATGCCAAAGAACGTGTATTTAGTTGAAAGAACCTAAATTTAGTCAATGATCTCCTAGAGTAAAATGTTTCCTTCCTCCTCCAATATTCAAGTTCACAGGAAACTTTTCATAATGTGTTAGAATACTTATGCAACCAAAATGCCCCCCTGTCTGCCCTCCCACTCTTTTTTTCCCACTCCTCAGAAACCTCAGCATTCTGTCTCAAGTCAAAAAGAAAGAGAGAGAGAGAGAAAGAGAGAGAGAGAGAGAGAGAGAGAGAGAAAGAAAGATTCCAACAGTTTCATTCTCCCATCTCACTCCTGCCATCTCTTCCCTACCTATCTTTTCCTTCCAATGATGTCTTAAGGCTTATCTTTGTAATCTGGCTACAAGCACCTCTAGATGTTTAATCCCCTCACCCATGATATCAAGCTCAGCCAATGGTCCCCATCTTCAAAATGGACAAGCTAGTTCTCCCTTATATAATGTACTGTTTTACTTATGAATGTACATCCTACTTAGTGTACTGCTTTCTCTATCATTAGTACAATTCATAAATATTTTGAACTATATCATGACAAAAGCTTTGCCATCTAGAGCTGGGAGTTTGCCTTTAATTCCTGGATTCAACACGTGGCAGCAGTTAGTAAATTCAACTAAAAATATACTTCTTCCATGGCCTGGGCAACTCATCATCAGTTCAAGAGTTGCTATTGGCACAAACCTCTGAACACAAATGTCCAGTTTCATCAAACATCCTCAGAAACACACATTAACTGCCTGTAATGTGCTCATTATCAAGAGAGTCTAGACAGTGGCCTACTGAAAGCTTTGTAAACATAGGTTTACAGAAAAAAACTAGGTATTCCAAAACACAGTTGAGAAAACCCTTTAGGCTTTATAATGTGAACCACAGTATACAGCTAGCAGCAACTTCATTAACTCATTAAATGACAAGACCTAACCCATGTTCAAACAATTGATATGATTTGAAATGGTGATACAAGCAGATATCAATCATCATCTGTCTACATGCACTATCTGGAATAACTTAAGAAAATAACCACAAATGAAAGTCACAAACTCCATGTTCTAGCAGAGTTGAGTGTAAGTATATATTCGTTTTTTCTCATTCAAGTCCTTGAATTATGTCAATGGTCTTCTTGGAGGCCTGTGGAAATGAGTTAAGGATCCCTTAGGGATGAAGGGAGAAAATTAATGAGAAAAAATTAAACACCATCCAGAGAGGATCTAGAACATGTAAGGCAAATATTCTACCGATAATGTACATGACCATGCCAACATGGGACCTTTAAAAAAAAAAAAGGTGATTAGGCCACAAGGGCTCTGCTGTCCTAAGTCAATTAATGGTGTCATTTTGGGACCAGGTTAGCATGGGATTATCACTCCTTTTTCCCTCTTATTTATGTGCGTGCTTGCCCACTCCCCATGTCACGACACAGTATGAAGGCTATCACCAGAGGCCAATATCAGGCTCCATCAGCCTGGAGAAACAGGAGCTAAATAAACTTCCACTGTATACACATTACCATATCTGTGGTATACTCTTATAGCATCACAAAGCATACTAAGACATACTCAAATCTGGCATGTATACTCTCAGGCTTGCCTCTCCCAGGATCAATTCCCTCATGCTGAGAATTTAAAGAAATTGTAGACCATAGTATTCCCTTTCAATAGTGTTAAATTTTGAGAATCATGAAAGCTACTTTTATGTTTTCAGTGTTCACTATGTGTTAAAGGCTTTTAAAAAATTGTTCTTTTAATACTTATGGAACTAACAATAATCATAGACTTAATCCTATGCAAAAGAATTTCCATGCATCTTATTGAATTCACTAACAGGATCATCAGATGTGTAATTAAGGTTCAGGGAGAAGCAGCTTTCCTGAAGTTCATGTGGTTTACAAGTGGTAGTCTCAGTTCCTTTCAGAGCCCAGAGCTGAGTCTCACACTACCAGTTCTTAATTTACTCACCAGGAGCTTGCATAAGATTATACTACAATGGAACCTTAGAAGGAACCAGGTCTGTCTAACAGTCCATGTTCCTCCCTGTCATGCCTGCCCAAGGCCAAGAAATTAAATGGAAAGTGATAGACAATTTCTCTTCTTCCCCTATCATGAACAAACTCCAGTTAGCTGGACTCTTCTGGGCCTATGTGCAAAGCCCCAGGAACAGAAAGAAGAGAAGTAAAAGAAAAATTCCATTTGTCCTCACCCAGCCATCCATGACCACCAATGCATCCAGCTGCACACAAAAGGAACATTTCTTCTCTCCTTTCAACAAATGCTTACTGACTACCTCTCTATTCTGTTATATACTATGTCATGCTTCTTTCTAAGTCTATTGGGTTGTAAGATTGTTTTAATGGCAATCAGATATTTTTGTTTATTTTTGTGACTGTATTTTAATTATTTTATACTTTCCTATTTACAACATCCACAAGAGATGTGTTAGCATAGGAGATAAAGAAGTATAGAGATAATTGTGTCCCCTTAAGTTAGCCTCACGGAAAGTTTAATCTTCACACAATAAAATATTCAGAGTAGAGAGAACAAGGAGTGTTCTCTTAATGACATGGTTCAGTTGCCAAATCAACTCCTACCTGTAGTCTAAAAATCACTGCACTTTTTGGTCACATATTTTCTTCTTAAGCCAGTTAGAGATACAGTTTCTGTTATTTGTTACTGACAGCAACTCATGCCAGTGAATGTTCAGTAGTCTTGAGAACATAAATTAGTCAGTGCAATTCTTCAGTATAGTCAGTGTAGATGATTCACACCAAGAGTCATCTACAATAGCCATACTCAGTTCTGAATGTATGGGTTTACTAAGTATACAGTAAAAAAAAAAAGTAAAAGAATAAATAGAAAGTAGAAGATATATAAAAGTACTAGTTAGGCAGTAAAATATCATCAAAACAGGCATCTTGAAAACATCCAGCAGTAACAACTGGATTGGCCTAATTGAAAGAACAAACAAAGGTAACATCATCAAATCAGCCAGTTACAATATCCAGCAAAAATGACTGGGGAAAGTCTATTGAGACAGTTGTGCTAGAGTGCCTGATTGAGAGATTTCCAGACAAAGTAGGGCATTCTCTCCATAAGTGAGTTCTACTTTTCATTCTATCACAGGCATTTATCAATGTATTGCTACAACCAAAGTATTACACAGTTCAATCTATTTGAAGTGCATGTATTTTCCCAACATTAAATATCAAACCCTTCAGAATAAATGCAGTGAATGGAGCTGCTTCTCATGAACATATTCAATGTATTTATATGAACTACTAATGGCAGAAGAGCTATGTTAAAGCTACAGGGGAATAACAGATCACACCCAAACTGAATACTTAGAACAAGTAAAAAAATGATTTCCCTACTTGCTGTTCTCAAGAGCAAAAGGTTTTAGTATGCTTAGCTGTTTGCTGCTTTTCTTTCTTCCTGTTATAGGGCTAAGGGGCCAGCTTGCCCCATGACACAGAGTAAGACAAAGGAATACACTGGAGGTAGAAAGAGATACATAAGGAGAACAGCATAACTAGTAGAACACAGGCCTTTATAACCGATAGCCATTCTGTGGCCTCCTTAGGTCATTTCCCTGCTTAGACAAAGAATGTATCCTAGAGATGCATTCACATTTTCTGCAGTCATCAGAAAGAAATTAATTTCTGTATCTTATACAACTCTAAAATTTTTAGAAAAGTTTTCCCCTAACATGCTATATACAAAAATGGCAAATGATGCATGAAGAAAAATAAAAGACAAAAATAACTTTTCAAGTAAAATTAACTTATTTCACATTTTAAGAGTACTCAATGCAGCACCATTTGTACATATAATACAGGGACATGAATAACCAGGCATTTTGTGGTCTAAAACAATTGGAATCTTCTCTGAATATAACCAATTTGTACAGGAGACTCATTCAAAATAATCAGGGCTGAGTTATCATTATGAAAACTGCCAAGACTGAGTTTATCCTGGACTGTGTAGTGAGGTCCAGCCTAACCTAGGCTACCGAGTAAGACATTGTCTCAAAAAAGAAAGGAAGAAAGGAAAAAAGAAACAAAGAAAAAGAAAAGAAAGCCTTCTGTGAAATGATCCTTCTGTACACTGTGAATATATATTACTCTCATTGATTAATAAAGAACTGAGTGACTGGAACCAGGGAGGAATTACAGGTGGGACAACCAAACAGAATTCTGAGAGGAAGAAGGGTGGAGTCAGAGGAGTTGACAGGAGACACAGAGGGGGGCAAGACATGCTAGAGGATGGGTAAAGCCATGAGCCATGTGGCAATAAATAGATTAATAGAAATGGGCTAACTTAACTTATAAGTGCCAGTTAGTTATAAGTCTGAGGTACAGTACATAGATTAATAGAAATGGGTTAATGTAAGTTGTAAGAGCCAGTTAGTAATAAGCCTGAGCTATCAGCCAAGCATTTATACTTTATATTAAGTCTCTGTGGTTATTTGGGAATGGCTTCTGGGACACAGAAAACCTCCACCTACAAAAGCCCATAAAATAAATGGTTTATTCTTAATACTTCCCCATCCTATCCCCACTTTCACCAGTCTGATGTCACTTCAACAAACTAACGAAGTCAAGGTTCAAGTTGATACATCATTATTCTATGCACATGGTCTGAGGAAAATGATATATTTCACCAGCATGTGTTCAACAATCTGAATCTTCTCATTAGGAGGTTTAACTGAAGACCTCCAGTTTCTACTACCTATAAAAGATTATTTGGCTAGGATCACTCATGGAAAAGGCAAGATTATAAAGGCCATAGGTACTTACAAATAAATAATTGACCTACACTACAGTCTCGCAATCATTGTTATCTGAACATGCACATGTAGTCTCAATTTCATCTTGTTGCTCTGTTACAGTTGTGTTTGAAAATAATACACTGTGTTTCTTCACAAGATATTGGCCAAGATAGCTAAACCATAATAAAGATTATCTGACCTAACCTTGAGTCATCTGTCTTCTGCCTGACACAAGTGATCCAACTCATTCATTGCCTCATATTTTAGAGGTGCTTGTTAGCTCCATTTCTGTCTGCTCAGGCATCTACGATACATGGCATTCCATCTTTATGGTCACATGAAAATATATTGGGAAGGGTTATCATAAAGAAATTTTAGGTAACCACATCACCACATTCAGTCTTTCCCTCCCCACAAAACAATCTTGCTTCTTGGAGACAGCAAGAAATAAACTTATTTTCTAAGTAGAAATCCAAGACATATATTTCATTTAAGGGAAAAATTCACAAAGCCAAGTTGCTGCCTTCAATAGAGGGCAATTTTTCATCAGCTAGGTCTGTCAGATCCATTTTATTTCACAAATTGGACAGCCGAATCTTTGTGTTCTCTATCAGCCATAAGAAAATGGTATTCTTTTGGCTGGTGATATTGGGCTTTATTTTTGGACATTCTTTTTATCAAAGATGAGGAAAAAGACCTTGACAGTAGTCAACATTTTCAAAAGCACATGATATTTATAAAGGATAAGGCCAGCACAAAACTTAAAACATTTGGTAGATATTATTTCATAAACCTTAAACTACCTTTTAAATAAATCAGAGATGCAAAACACAAGTATTTGTTGAGGGCTTGCCATGTGCCAAAAACTGAAGTTGGATAATTTCTATTAATCATCTTTGTCAGTCCATACTAAATCCTCTATGCTGGTGGGTTTGTACCATTTTAAAGATGAGAAAGCTGAGCTAAAAAGAGATTGGTAATTGTCCCAAGGTGACACAGAGGGTAAATGAAAGGAAACCAGGATGCAAATCCTACACTCTAGGCTTAAAAACCTCATACTCTGAATGGCTTACAATGAAGAACACAAGTCTCATGATCACTTTATGCATTTGCCAATTACAGTACTTGTCACAGGAGGACTTTGAATTGTCTCTTCCAGAACTTAGAAATATATAAGAAGCCTGCTACTTGTTTTACAAGGCAAACACAATCTTTGTAACTGAATTAGAAAATATTACCATATAAAAAGCCATAGAAACATATGAATCATAAGCACAGACACAAATACAGGAAACAAAGTACTAACTGACTGAATTCTAACCATGCCTTAAAAATGAAGTATTTGGGCTGAAGAGATGGCTCAGAGGTTAAGAGCACTGACTGCTCTCCCAAAGGTCCTGAGTTCAATTCCCAGCAACCACATGGTGGCTCACAACCATCTGTAATGAGATCTGGTGCCCTCTTCTGTACATAATTAAATAAATAAATAAATAAATAAATAAATAAATAAATAGATAGATAGATAGATAAATAAATAAATAAATCTTTTTTTTAAAATGAAGCATTCATAGGTAAGATTTATTTCAAAATTATGAGTTTAGTTCAGCATGAGGAAATCTAAAGAAGGTTAAAGACAGTCTTGTTAAATGGCAAAAAGTCATTTTCCTGGAGCAGCCCCTTTTTTACACTAGGAAACAGTGAATGAAATACTAGTATATGCTGGGCGTTGGTGGCGCACGCCTTTAAACCCAGCACTCAGGAGGCAGAGACAGGCGGATCTGAGTTCGAGGCCAGCCTGGTCTACAAAGTGAGTTCCAGGAAAGGTGCAAAGCTACACAGAGAAACCCTGTCTCGAAAAACCAAATTAAAAAAAAAAAAAGGAAGAAAGAAATACTAGTATAACCATCAGAAAAAGAAAATACATATACACACATGTCAGGTAATGCAAACTAGATCCACTACTACTCAAGGTAAGAATAAGAAAATTTATACCTATTATCACTGATTTTAGTCAGCACCATACTGAGGATTCTAAACAAAAGAGAAGCAGAGAGGGAAGGAGGAAACTGTATAAATCTTTCTCAACTTTTGACTAACTATCTAAAATTCTCAGAGAAGCTACCAAAAAATCTATTGACAAGTCTAATCTAGTATAAATATAACAAACTTGCTTTTGTTATCAAGAGTTATAAGTCTTAGGGCTGGAGAGATGGCTCAGCAGTTAAGAGCACTGACTGCTCTCCCAGAGGACCCAGGTTCAATTCTCAGCACCCACATGGCAGCTCACAACAACTGTCTATAACTCCAAGATCCAACACCCTCACATAGACATACATGCAGGCAAAACACTGATGCACATAACATAAAAATAAATTATAAAAAATAAGTTTTTTTTAAAGGTTGTTGGGTTTTTTGGTTGTTGTTTTGTTTTGTTTTTTAAGGTTTATTATGTATACACTGTTCTGCCTGCATGCCAGAAGAGGGCGCCAGATCTCATTACAGATGGTTGGGAGCCACCATGTGGTTGCTGGGAATTGAACTCACGACCTCTGGAAGAACAGCCAGTGCTCTTAACCGCTGAGCCATCTCTCCAGCCCCTTAATACTTTTCTTTTCTTCTTATTTTATTTATTTTATTTTGGTTTTTTTGAGACAGGGTTTCTCTGTGTCGCTTTGTGCCTTTCCTGGAACTCACTTGGTAGCCCAGGCTGGCCTCGAACTCACAGAGATCTGCCTGGCTCTGCCTCCTGAGTGCTGGCATTAAAGGTGTGGGCCACCACCAAAAAATATGTTTTTTAAAAAGAAGAATTGTCAGTCTTCATCCATAAATATCATAGAGTAAATATGTGTGCTGGCTATACGGTTTCTCTGGCAACTATGCAACTTTACCACTGCTGCACAAAGGCAGCCATTGACTATGAGTAACTGAGTAAAGTTGGCTGTGTTCCAGTAAATCCATGTTCAGGAAAGTGGGATGGATAGGGCTCATTAGCCACAGTTTGCTGAGACTCTACATCACACACACACACACACACACACACACACACACACACACACACACGAAGCGGGGGTAGGGGATATGAAGATAGCAGGAGAGGGAGAGGGAGGATAGAAAATAGTTATTTCAAACATCAAGAAGATATAAAATATAAAAGCCTAGAAGTAAACTTTCCAAAGGGTAATTTGATTATATCAGTCACAACTTAATTATAAATACTTTCTATCCAACAATTTCATTTCTGGAGGTTTATTCCAGGATACAGTTAGATAAAAACACAGAGATGTGTACACAAGGCTATCTACTACTACGTTATCTATTTATGTTATCCATGTCTTATTTATCAACAAGTTCCAATCACATGCATGATATCAGCTAATTTTTAAAAGATATTAGTATGTCTAAGAAGTTTTGCACATAGATTCATATAAGAAACAAAACTTGCAGTACATGTATATGTATGACTGTTTTATTAGCAATTGTGTCTAAAGGTAGACTTAATGGAAAACTTTCTACTTTCTTTAATTCAGCTAAATAAAAACACAGGCTTTGGAGGTAAGGAGATGGCTCAGTGTTTAGAGCACAGGAATTCGGATGCCCAGAAGTCACATAAATACTCAGTGAGTATGCCAGTTCTCCTGTAATCCCAGCCATCAGAGGGTGGAGAGAGAGGATCCCCACCGTATCAAATTAGTTAGCCAGGCCAGGCAGACCAGCCACATTGGCAAGCTCTGTGTTCAATGAATAGGGTAGGGAGTCATCAAGTTAGACTCACATTGTCAACCTTGGACCTACACACACACACACACACACACACACACACACACACACACTTGCACCCCTACACATGCAAACACAGAAGCACACACAGTACATATACACATGAGGAAAAAATCAAGATTTTCATTTTTTAAGAGAAATAAGCAGAGTAGCTATGCTTGTTCAACAATTTGCTCTCAATTCTAGCAATTCTGAAGCAGCTCATACACCAGTGGTTCTCAACTTGTAGGTAGAGACTGCTTGGGCAAATCTCTAGCTCCAAAAATATTTACATTATGACTCACAGCAGTAGCAAAATTACAGTTATGAAGTAGCAACACAAATAATTTTATGGTTGGGGGTCACCACAACTTGAGGAACTGTATTAAAGGGCTGCAGCATTAGCAAGGTTGAGAACCATTGATATAGACAGTGTCCTCCTCAAACAAATCACACCAATGCTGATTATAATTTTATATTAAGACAGCACTAACATAAAAGGAATATCTATCCAGAATTTTCCATGTTTTCTTATTCAATTGTAGTCCTGCATACATGAGTATGTGCATATGTGTGTACACTCATCTGTCTTCCAAGAAAGAAAAGGAAAAATAAGAAGTAGCCAATGATGGTAGATGAAGAACCAACATAAATTAATATCTCAGAGAGAGAGGCTGAAGAGATGACTAGTGATTAAGAGCACTTGTTACTCTGGCAGAGGACCAGGGGTCAATTCACAGCACCCACAAGGTGGCTCACCAGCATCCTTAATGGGAGTTCTAGGAAATCAAATGCCCTCTTCTGACTTCTGCAGACACCAGGAAAGAACGTGGTGCACATACATGCATTCAGGCAAAATACCCATATATATAAAATAAAATAAATTTTTTAACTATCTTATAGAGAAATAAGTATTAGTCTATGAATTCACTGCTCAAGGTGTTATTTATGGCTCCACAGCACAGGAATCTCATCTGTAGGTTAGAGGAAACCCCTAATGTTCTTCAAAACTCTCATTCATAATTTATCAAGACTAAATTTAAGCCTGCCAGTAAAAAATAAAATAAAAAAAACATTGTAAGCTTATGTGATTTATGTCTATTTGTGAAAATATAATTTCCTCATAATTAAAATAGGTTTCTAATTATTTTGCCAATAGTTTAACATTATATAAAATATACAAATTGGTGCATATTTAATACCCATGCACTTAAAATCTTGGAAAAATAGAGATGGGAAAGAAATGTAATTGTTCTTAGGTCCTCAAAATTCTTTGTTACTGAATGCAAGTTATACAACATACTTCACAGTTATCAAAAGAGGAAAAATATGATTTTTATCTTCTAAAAATAATTACCTTATCTAGTTTTGAAATCTTCCTACTTCCCTCCTTAAATAACTTAAATAACACAAAAATTAGACTCAATGCAAACACAATCTTGTCCAGCAACAGACGTTTCCAACTTTTGGCAGGGGTACATAAGCACACATGCAAATGTGAGTGTGTGTGTGTGTGTGTGTGTGTGTGTGTGTGTGTGTGTGTGTGAGCTTTGTCATTGCTCCAGGGGTCATGGGAGAAAAGTGAGTGACCTGAAAGCTAACTTGGAAGCTAACAGGAACAATATGACAATCATGGGTCATCCAGAGTTCTCAAAACTAATGTTAAAAGATGATGAGGTGTGAAGTACATTCTGTAAGCCATGGAAATCTAGAAGACAGTAAGAAAGAAAAGAGCTTTACCTTGAACACAGTAGACAAATACATTTCTTTCTACAGCATACTGGTCATTAAGTACCTCTGTGTTCTCAAATTCTAACAAGTGCTATTTAACCTCCTGCAATAGAAGTTACCATTGCCTTATTAAGCAAAAAACTAACAGCCTATAATGGGCTTGTGTTAAGAAAATCAAGGACACTGAAATTCAGAAAACTTTCTATCTTCTACTAAAACAAATTTTTGGAAATGAATTTAGTACAGTTTTAAAACTGGATAGTCCAAATTCAAATACTGAACTATTTTTCTTGTCAAATATTACTCTGGAAAGATTAACACCAAACTCTAGTAAAAACTTACCCTTCAACTTGAGATCAACATTGTGTCTCAGCCAAGGATAAACCCCATAGCTTGGCATATCTTCAGGAATTGGGTTATTGTTTATCCAGCCATCACAAGCAAACCGGAAGAAATTTTCACAAGGATCCACAGAAAGATTTATTTTGCTCATGATGGCGGCAGCTATTTAAAAAGAAAATCATAGGATTAATGACAATTGCTGGATGCTGTGCAGTTCTTTTACAAATTAAACAAAAACTCATATCAACCAGTTTCCAAACCCTGGCTTCAACATTTCTCCTCAAATGTCTCTCTGGATGAACTTCATCATATAAAAGGACTGTCTTCAAAGTGTACAGGAGGAAGTTGGGTAAAATTACTGGTCCTAGTTTTGTCAGACTAATACCTTTGGGGTATGGAATTAGAATATAGGAGGATCAATTGGTGGCCTTTCTTCCATTCTACAGATTGTCTCGTAAGCTAGGCTGGCTACGCTTCCTCTGGAACAGTAAAGTCCATTTGCCCAGTGTCAAGTGGATTCGCTGGGCTCTGTCATTTTCTTGATCAACAGAAATGATAGAAATGTCTTCTTGTGATTTTTCCAAGCTAAGTATCTAAGAAGTCATGCACCCTCTCCACTGGATCCCTTCAAATGGAGCCTAGGGACCATCCTCTGAAGATATCTTCCTGGAAAATAAGAGGCCATGGGAAGAAAATATAATTTCATACTCAAATCCTGGCTGCCCTCAACCTCATAGCCATTCTCCTGCCTCAGCCTTCCAACTCCTTGGATTACAGGTATGAGGCACTACACTTGGCTGCACCTATGAGCTTTAAAAAAAGACTACAAAATGAAAAATGAGAAGGTTCCAATATTCCCAATACTCATCTTTAACCATCTTCCAGCTGCAAAACAATTGCTAGCTACAGAGATGTGCACCAATTGCCAATATTTTAATGACATTGGAAGGATGACACTCTGAGCAATCTTCATACCTTAATTAATGCCAGAATACACTTCTACTTGAAATAATGAAGATCCAATGAGTTTTCAGCTAAATAAGAATGAATATCCCACCCCAGTACAATCTACATAAATTTAGAGATGTATGTTTTGGTTATGTGGGCAGTTCCTCTGGGTTAAAAAATAAGGTTAGATATTTCTCTACTTATCCTTCTTACGAAAAAGGCAAACCACTGTTTAGAGTCATTGAAATGAACAGACAAACACCCTAATTTTTTGTTTCATTTTTGTGTTTTTGGACAGGGTTTCACTATTTAATCCTAGCTGGCCTAGAACTTGATGTGTAAACCAGGCTGGCCTCCAACTCACCATCATTCTCCTGTCTCTACCTCCTCAGTGCTAGGATTATAGACATGAGCCGCTATGCCTAGGGCATAATTTCTATAGATTTCTAATCCTCACCATTTTCAACCACTATCTTCAAAATAAACAAGTAGGAAAAACTTGATTCAAAAGTATGATAAATGTCAAGTTAGTTTAACTTTTTTCTTTTCAGAACTAATTCCATTGTCTCTATACTTTTGCTTACTGGTACTATTTTATCCTTACTCTTTAATATTCAAAAGTGCTAGGGCACACAAAAATCTTACTTCTGGCTTCTATTTGTAGTCATTCTGTACAGCCACAGATGGAATCTTCTCCGTAACAGCTCCGGGACGTGGATCACATGAGTCTCAGTCCCACACAATATTTACAGTCACATGGGGAGCTCTCACACGCACTTTGACTCACATAAGCTCACCGCTTTCCAGCTTTCTTCCCAAGCTCCCCACACACACCCCGCCCCCAACTCTTAAATGCCTCTTCTCCATCTCCTTGGGTTTTCTCACAGGTACTGAGGGAAACTGCAAACTCAGCTCTGACCTCGGCCCTGATAGAAAAGTGAAAGAATACATCACTCACACTGACTTTGGAAAGCAGCCCATGAAGCAAGAAAACTCTTCCTGCTGCCTTGTAATTCATCATTTACTATTCACAGTTAGGAGCAGGGCTGCCCTTTCTGTGGGGAACTGTGACTTCAAATTGCAAGGGACCATAGTTGTCAAGACACCAAAACCCCATTCTTCTACTAGCTCCATGGAGAAAACTGAGAATCTTGTGTTAATTAAAAAAATATATGATTATGAAGGAAAGCTGTGAAAGCGCAAGCTGCCTCACTCTCAAGTGTTGCCCATGAGGTTACTTGTTGGCCAGGCTCCCACTGGTCTATATGGTACAGGTAGAAGCATTCCTCATGTGTGCCTTCAGAGGTGTTAGCTTCAATTCGGGCTCAAAGAGTTTTACAAATGCTTACATATTAATATTTCTTTGAAATAATTATATCACTCACATTAAACATTTCCTCTGCACCCGGAAGTACATGCTAAGTCCTTCGTGAGCAGTAAAGGCCATTCACAAACTCTATAGAGTCAGGCTGCTTGGATTGGAATGACAGCAACACTATGCAATAGCTAAATAATTGTCTTAGTTAGGTGTCTATTGCGGTGGCAAAATACCATGACCAAAAGCAACTTTTGGAAGACAGGGTTTATTTGCCTTAGAGGTTACACAGTCCTTCATCAGAAAAAGCCCAGGCAGGAACTGAAGCAGAGGAATGCTGCTTCCTGGCTTGTTCCTCAGGCTCTTATTCAGCCACCTTTCTTAAACCTGCCCAGGGGTAGCACTGGATACAATGGGCCGGACTCTCCCACATCAATCATTAATCAAGAAAATGCTTCCACAGACTTGCCTATAGGCCATCTGATGGAGGCACTTTCTCATCTGAGTTTGTATATACACAGATAACTAAACCCAGAACATACACATAAGCATTTTGGTAATATAATTCTATAAATGCAGCATCCCTTTAATCCCAGCACTCGGGAGGCAGAGCCAGGTGGATCTCTGTGAGTTCAAGGCTAGCCTGGTCTACAGAGCGAGATCCAGGACAGGCACCAAAACTACACAGAGAAACTCTGTCTTGAAAAAAAAATTCTATAAACAGTCATCTAAAATTGATGCTAGATTTCCAGAGCTGGCAGGTTTTCAAATTCTGCAAAAGAAATACAACATATATAGCCATAGGTGATCTAACAGTTCAGCAATGGCTAGATTGATACCACTGAAGCAAGCACATTAATATTCCAACAGAAAATAAGTGCATACTCTCATGAGTGGAATAAAAGTCTAAAATGGCTTCACATTAGTTACATTTGTTCATAGAGCTAGTTTTGCCAAAGGAACTGAGATCAGGTTTGATGTTACAAATTAGGATTACATTGCTTTCAGAGACTGAAGGTTTTGATGCAGGGGTACTATTACAGTTTTTATTTTCTTTGATTTTCACAACTCACATGAAAGTTCAAAAAATCTAGTCCCATTTCACAGGTAATGAGCCCGCAGCTCAAGATGATCATGTATTTAACCCAGACATGTATCTGGACTGTGTACATTCCAGACCTAAGTCAGCCTATCTACACTTACTCATTAGCATTAGCAAACCCATGCATACATTTTTTTTCTGTAGCCTTTCTACAGTTTTCATTGCCAAAGAGGAGTTAGTACAAGAGATCAAGGAGACAAGAAAAAAGGGGAAAGTTGTAGAGAGCAGGCATCTCAGAAGTGACTGCCACTTGCTCAGAAAAGGGACAGAAGTGGGTCAGACATTTCCATCCACAGGCCTTTCACCACTAGCACATGTGCCCTTTCCCACCCTAACACAAGCTCTTGCATAAAGCCAGGTTTGGCTTCAATTCTTTGGCATGTGTACTCAACAGCTATTCCACAGATCCCTGAGCATACTGAAGCTCATACTGCATTAAAGAGGGCTGAGGCCTCGGTGCTTCCACTAAAGAAAAAAAAATTGTATTTCCCTAACATCAGGAAGCCATTTACTAATGTGAAAATTAAAAACAGGACAGCAAGGCAAAACACACTAGGTGGCAGAAGGTGACATCACAAAACATCACTCTGTCCATTTCACTCTGGTGTTATTATGATTTGCAATAAAATTCATGAAGTAAGTGGCCTTCCATCCCTAAAGTTGTCTAAACTAAAATTGAGCACTTATGGCTTGAATATTTTAATTTCTCACATCTGCAAGAACTCTCCCACAGCTAAAGTACCAAGTAACAAGGAATGTGAAACCTGTCATCTGATTGTAGCACCTGGTCCCTCACCTTACTCCATTAAATACTCTCTCTACTTGCTAAGACTCCAGGCCAACTGCTCAAGTTGGGAACAGAAAAGGGCATGGGAAATGCACAACATTCCAAAGGGGAAAAACAGCACCTTTCCAGGGACAATGCTAAGAAGCTGAAAGGTCACTAGACCTCTGTCTAGTCACTAGACCTCAGGTCAATCTAGTGTCATGAAAAAAGAAAGCCCTTGCACAGTTACTCAGCTTGACGCAAAGGGAGCCAGATATGGACTTTAAGCCTAGCTCTGCCCCTAACTCACGATGTGACCCTGAAAAAGTCTGCCTTGAGAAACATACATTCTCTCATCTAGGGGCATCAACTTCATAGAGTTCTTATGAGATTTTAGGAAATGGCAAGTGTGAATCTTTTAGCACACTGCTTGGTTGAAAAAAAGTATTGGTCACTCAAGAATGGGACAAAAATTGGACTTAATATAACAATCCCAGAGTGCTGCTGCAGCCCTGTGACCAGACTCTCATTAACAAAGCTCCAGCTTTACTCTCTCAACCCACTCCTCCCCGATATGAGAGGAATTAATCTCAGAGCAACCATAAGTCCTTGCAAGGCTATTTACATAGACATCAAAATGGTTCCAGCATGTTTTTTTACTACCATGTCAATACTAAGAAGCAAAAACTGATAGCATAAGACAGAGGTTGACTCTGTGTGTGTGTGTGTGTGTGTGTGTGTGAGAGAGAGAGAGAGAGAGAGAGAGAGAGAGAGAGAGAGAGAGAGAGAGACAGATAGACAGACAGACAGACAGACAGACAGACAGAGACAGAGACCCTGAAACCCTCATTATGTAGCTCTGGCTCTCCTGGAATTAGCTATATATAGATCAGGCTGGCCTTGAACTCAGTAAACCACCTATCTCTACATCCTGAGTCCTGAGTTAATGGTATGCACCACCACAACAAGCAGTTTATGAATTCTTTCACCTAAGTCTTTCCCATCTCATTTAATGTCACTGCTTAACATCTAAGTATCACCCTAAATCCCTGCCCTTTTTCTACAATATATCTCAACTCCATCACTACCACAATGCCTTTAGCAAGCCTCCCAGCTCCTAGATCTGCAATCTCCATCTCAAATTCAAGGCAACAACCTCTCTCACCTGGCCTGCTGGCTATAACCTCCTTTCTGATTTTTTTCCCTACATTTCTCCCCAAAGTCAAGTTCTCTACAGAAAGACAATTGTTCCTACTTTGAGATCTTGCATCTCTATGCTGGCCTTGAACTCACTAGGTAACTAACCCTGGCTGGCTTCATCTTCCAAGTACTAGGACCATGGGCATTTACCACCACAGTTGGCTGGCATGATTTTAATTAAGTGCTCACATGTTTTCTCATAAAACTTTCAAGAAACTCTTGAGCATATTAAAGAAAAAGCCAAACCCATGGCATCTAGGTCATGTACAAAACCCCTCACCCAGAAGTCTCTACCATTCTTCAAGCTCATTCCTCTATGTGACCTTTTCCCTACAGGAAAGCACTTGCCTCACTCTTCACACTCCATTTCCCTTCTTTTAATTTAATTATTCAAGGTCCTTTTGAAGATCCTACACCCAGAACCTTCAATCTGGCCATTCTATCATGTATTAGTACGAGTCAGTTTTGATATTTTAATTTTCTGTTCATTTTTGTGCACTGTGTACCTTCTATGGATTTTGATTTTGGTTTTCATTTGTTTTATTGTTGCTTTGAGACAGAGTCTCATGTAACCTGTGCTGGCCTCCAACTTACTAAGTAGCCATGGGTGGCCTTGAACTCTTGATGCTCCTGCCTCTACATTCAAAATATTGGAATTACAGCCATATATCACCATGTTCAAATTATGTGTGCTGAGGATTGAACTCAGAGCTTCATGAATGATAGGCAACTACTCTACCAATTGAGCTACATCCCCAGACCCCTGTGTGTGTGTGTGTGTGTGTGTGTGTGTGTGTGTGTGTGTGTGTTTTACATTTTTTCTCCCTCTACCTATTTTATATATAGGACTAACCATATATAAACCAAAATCTAACTCAGTCCCTGGCACTATTCACTATTTGGTGAATTCACTCATTAATCTCTTCTTCTCCAGTTAAGAGGAAAAGCCCAAATGTTTAATTGTCCTAGGACTTCCTCTTTGGAAAATGCCCTAGGGTCCTACCCCCTTTAAGAACTGGGGGTGGAGGTTGGAAGCAGGGATTTGGCTTCTTCATAATCATAGGGATACAAGCAGGATTTCCTATCTGTGTCACAACCAAGGCACCTTTAAGCATGAATCTTTGCCTTGGTGTCCTCACTGATACAGGGTCTTGTCACCTCCTTAGAAGTTCAATACACATCGCAGAACAGATGAATCCGAGGGGATTCCAGCAGAAGCAGAGATTTGCAGTGTCCCTACTTAGAATCAAACAGGCCATGCCCACTAACCCAGAAGATACACAAAGTCTGTTTAAGACAAAGAGGATCTGTCCAGGAGAGCCATAGGAGGCCCACGGCCTCTGTGTGATTTAAGAGAGGACGCCTTGCTTTGCAAGCCCTTACCTGAGTTCCTTATCATGAGGGTTGAAATATTGTACAGCTCGGCTTTTGCAAAGAAAACAGGAAACCTAAGCTCCACTACTTCACACCAAACCTTAAAAGTAAACTCAAAATGTCTTCAAAATTGCATTTTGTATTTGGTCAACCTCAAGCAAACAGAATACTAAAAATACTACCTGTTTTTTCTTCCAGTCCCCAAGGTACCAAAATTATAACTTCACACAAGGTGGAAAACAGACTTACCGGCTTCTATGCACTCTGGCTTCAGACAGTATTCCTGTTTAGCTTGGAAGCTTAGGAGACCTTGACTCACTGGAAAAACAGACCAAAATAAATGATTGACTTGTAGCAGACCACCATCGAGTAAAATACATTTGGGTATATATGCAAGACATTTGCTATCAGTTTATGCTTCTCAGTATTGACACGGTAGTCAAAAATCAAGTTGGCTCAAAACCAAGGAAGCACTTTGATGATTATGTAAATCGCCTTGCTAGGACTCATTCCTGTCATATGAGGGAGGTGTGGGTTGAGTGGGTAAAACTGGAGCTGTGTTGAGGAGTCTGGTCACCAGGGCCACAGCAGCACCTGGAAGCTTGCTAGAGTGCACATTCTTACTCCAAATCCACTGGTACAGAAATTCTGAGGCTGAAGCACAGCCATTATGTGTGCCTTTGATTTGGTTGGCAGAGCCTCTCACAAACTGAGCAGGCTGTGTTATGGATACACACACACACACACACACACACACACACACACACACACACACACACAAACTCCGGTACAATTGTAATAGTAACCTATGAAGAATTTCCAGTCCTTTGACATGCCAATGTCTTCTACAAAGTTCATGCTTGAGAGCTATGCAATGATGTCACAAAATAAAAGCATGTTTTTAATCTCATAATGTTTTAAGTAAGTTAAGATTTTGTGTTGGGCCACATTCATAGCTGTCTTTGGCTGCATACAGGATACAGGCACAGGCTGGACATGAGTGGTTTTGCAAAAGCACAGAGGAATGCACTTTTTGAACTCCAGGTAGGATCTGGACATTAGCAAATATGAGCCTAAAATCTAAAACCTTTTTGAATAATTGTTTTTCCTCCATAGCTGGAGAAGTTTTGAGGCACTCTTTATTGCTGTGCTCTGTGAGCAAAAACAAGGCATCTTTGAAGATATGACCATGAAGAAATGGACCATGGGGGCTGAGATGTGCAATCAAAAAGCCGAAGAGTGCTTATATCTCTTCTTGAGATGCAGCCCTGCAGATCACCTGCCTGTATGGCATGTCTTATTCTTTATGAAGCCACATCCTAAGAGGGGCCTGCTTTGTCTTTGTTCTTTTCTCTGCTCCCATCCTCCAAACACCCTTTTATCTGTGTTACATTATATATTCAAGAAACCTGCCTACAGAATCACTCAGGCCTATTTTCAAAAGAAGTTTTATAACCTAAAAGGTGTGTTTTATTTTATTTTTTGCAAGAAAAAAATAGGTAAAAATATATAAACACCATAAAGATCAGTATGGGACATTCCAATGTGCCTCGATGGCAGAACCATGGGGAGTTCTTTCTACTCAATTTTAATGTATTTACCAAATGTTCTTTAATGAGCAAGTGGTGTTTTTATAATGGAAATATAAACTTTACTATATATGTTTTTCGAGACAGGGTTTCTCCATGTAGTTTTGGTGCCTGTCCTGGAACTCACAGCAATCCACCTGGCCCTGCCTCCCCAGTGCTGGGATTAAAAGGTGTGCACCTGCGCTGCTGCTGCCGCCACCACCACCACCACCCGGCCCTGGATAATACCTTCTTCATGGTAGCTTTATTTTTAAATCTTATGAAATGGCTAAAAGGTTATTCTTTCTCAAAACTTTGGAGGAAGAGGTGGGGAAATTGGAGGTTTTTTGTGTTTTTTTGTTGTTGTTTTTGTTTTTGTTTTTGTTTTTTTTTGCTACTTTGCAACTGCCAAGCCAGCCTGAGCTACATGAGAAGCTGTCTCAAAGCCCTCCAAAACTAGCCTTATTTCTTTCATTAAAAAGAAATAATTATTGAGTTGTGGATTTAACTCAGTGGTAGAGCGCTTGCCTAGCAAGCGCAAGGCCCTGGGTTCGATCCTCAGCTTTAAAAAGAAAGAAAGGAAGAAAGAAAGAAAGAAAGAAAAGAAAAGAAAAAAGGGCCCAGCGGTGGTGGTGCACACCTGTAATCCCAGCACTCGGGAGGCAGAGGCAGGTGGATCTCTGTGAGTTCGAGGCCAGCCTGGTCTACAAAGCAAGTTCCAGGACAGGCTCCAAAGCTACAGAGAAACCCTGTCTCGAAAAACCAGAAAAAAGGAAGGGAGGAAGGAAGGAGGGAGGGAGGGAGGGAGAGAGGGAGGGAGGGAGGGAAGGAAGGAAGGAAGGAAGGAAGGAAGGAAGGAAGGAAGGAAGGAAGGGAAAGAAAGAAAGAAAGAATTATTGACACAGACATGTAAGGAATTCAATGAAACATTACTTTTTACTGGTTAGAAGCTTGAAAAAAAGTCAAGCAGCATTTTAGCTTCTCAGTTTAGAATCCATCCCCCCACCCCCGTCAAGATCAAGAATGTGAGTGAGGCCAGTAACACGGCTCATTGATGGAATACTTACAGTACATGTGCAATGTCCTGATTTCCACCCCCAACACAGAACAACAAAACAGAAAGCATAAGAAAGACCACACAGCTGAGGTCATCATCACCCAAGTACCAACTGGAACCCACAAACCAGACTGAGGCAACTTCCTGCTGCTATTTCTGTGAAAGACCTTCATACTGTTGATAGTTGGGGGGAATCCAATGAAGTACAATATTTTATGATATACAAAAAGTACATGAAATTCAAGCTTCAGTATCCAGAAAGCATATCTTCCTGGCTCCCATTTGTGCAAAATGTGTCTGTGGATGCTTTAGTGATACAGTGAAACATAGAAATGTATGGCAGTGGAGCCAAGAATATTTACTCTCATCTGCTCTTGACAGGAAAAGCTTGCAGACCACTGCATCTGAGAAACAGATTTCAGGGAGGAAGGAGAAGGGAAGAGGAAAAGAACACGTGGAATAAATTGTTTGTGGGCTACTGCTATACTCAATATTTTAAAGTCCCCAAGGTTCTCTGAAACCACCTCAGACCACTGGCAACCATTCTTTCTGTAGATGACAAAGCCAAAGGAGCGGTAAGACAGGATGCTGGACCTTGCAGACATATGACTGGACTAGGACAGGAAGAGCCCATACTGCCAAGTCAACAAGGAAAGCACCTTCAAGGGAAGAGCCTAACTAGACTGTCATGAAGAACATTGTTTTGCAGGCATTTAGCAAGCTCGACACAGAGTGGAGTCTTGCTTGCTAAAGGGATGCCTGGGGGCAAATAGTGAAGAAAGTTGAGGGGGAAAATTGTATGGAAATAGTTAACAAAAATATAAAAGTTCCTAGGTGGGCATGGTGGTACAGGCTTATAATCCCAGCACTTGGGAGGGAGAGGCAGGAATATCACAGGAAGTTGTGATATTCACAACATGATCTATATAGTAAGTTCCAGACCAGACAGGGATACATAGTGAGAATCTGTTCATAAATACATACATACATACATACATACATACATACATACATACATACATACATACATATTCCTGAATGTGGACCCTCAAATAGATGCCCTCTGAAACAATGTTTCCCCTACTTGCACATGCAAATGAATCCTCTGGTGTCTTATGAAAATGCAGACTGTGAATCAGTAGATCTGGGGGTGGAGCTCAAGCTCTCAGGTGATGCTGATGCTGCCGGTTAGAAGACCATACTGAATAACAAAAGTAGAATGAAGCCACACCTTTAGCTGGTCCTATTTATTATCAATCATCATTAGACATTCTCCAAAAGATTCAAAGTGAGGGCCAGGTTACTAGACATAGTAGGAAGTTATCTTTCCTAACCAGGTCTCCTCCATAATAGCAATGCTTGATTTAGTAAAGTTTACTTTACCTAAAATCTGTAGTGCTTGTGTCAAAAAATCATTTTCTCAAAAGAAATAAAGATTTTCTATAACTGACCATCTTCTAGAATGCTACAGTCTCCGAGAGTAATGATAGGATCATAAGAATAGAATAGAAAAAGTTGCAAAACGCTATGAACATCACTGTAAAGAGCACACATTTTGACTTACATGATGACCACTTGGGTTTGTAAGTCTGGGAGTATGTGTAAACCTAACCCCTTAATCACTTCCCAAGTCATGTGTAATTCCTTGGCATGTCCATAAAATTTCTCCTCTGGTTTTAAATTTCAGGAAGTTGATCGTCTAAAGCCAACTTTGGAGAAACCTCACAACAGAGTCCAATTGTCGAGAAAGAGGAGGGACTGTAAGAGCGTGAATTGTTGAGACCAAGATTGGAAAAGCACAGGGACAAATAGCCAAACGGATGGAAGCACATGAATTATGAACCAAAGGCTGTGGGGCCCCCAACTGGATCAGGCCCTTTGGATAAGTGAGACAACTGAATAGCTTGAACTGTTTGGGAGGCACCCAGGCTGTGGGACCTGGACCTGTCCTTAGTGCATGAGCTGGCTGTTTGGAACCTTAGGCTTACACAGGGACACTTTGCTGAGCCTGGAAGGAGGGGACTGGACCTGCCTGCACTGAATCCACCAGGTTTAAATGAATCCCCAGGGGAGTCTTGGCCCTGGGGGAGATGGGAATGGAGGGGAGGGGATGGGGGGGAGTTGGGGGTGGGGGCGGGAGGGGGAGGACAGGGGAACCCATGGCTGATGTGTAAAATTAAAACACAAATATAATAAATAACAAAAAAAAAACAGTTTTTAAGAGCCACAAATTCAGTCACAAGAGGAGGAGGTCTAGCTTCACCAGAAAGCAATATACTGATCTAATTTCCTAAATCTTCAGCCATAGAAAACATGGAAAGGTGGTTTGCTCATTTTAGCAGGGTTCTCAACCACACAAGCCTAACTCTTTTAAAAGTTAATTACTGGTTTTCTCTTGCCAAAATAAACATGGCCTCATGCATCCTGTATATGCCAAGGAATGTTTCCAGGCCTGCTGCATTTCAAAGTACACCTAGAATCTCTTAAGTATAGGGCTTGTTTCTAGGTGACCTTCAAGTCAATGAAATACTATGAGTTATATAAGAAAAAATTTACAAAGGAAAACAGTCAGGGGTTTAGAAAGCTTACACTTTTGAGCATCCCCTGTCCCTTTCTAACAGATTTCATCCTTTTTCCCCCTAGGAATATGCTTTTGTCTACACATTCTGAGTACATCATTCTCACAGGAGTTATTAAAGTAATTGAATCACAATGCCTTTCAAATCATAAGAGGAAAAACCTCTGCTTTCCTTCACATTCATTTTAAAACCTATTAGAAAGGTTGCAACTATCAAAATCACTGGATTTAGAAAAACTCAAAGAATCCCATTTAAGGACTGATTTATCTTTTGTAAATTGCACTTTGTAACTTGTTCAAACAAACATGGACAAAAGTCAAACAAAAAGATATTCCAGTATGGTTTTTCTCTCACAAAACAAATGCAAGTATCTAACTATGAATTCATAAACACTCAATTTTTGAAATAGAAGACATGATTTTCACCCCTCAGTGCAATCGAATCCACCAGCCATTCCAAACCACTTTCTCATGCACCTTGCCTCTTGGACTATATATTTGGTACTAAAGAAAAGCCTCCTTTTTCATTGATATATCTGACTGAAACTAAAGGTGCATCTCTGTTTTTTAACATAAGCAAACAGCCTGCATTATGACAAGGGTTTCTAGAATAAAGAATTAGAAAGTTTCTCCATAGATGCCCAGTTCCCCTGGCCTCTGGAGTTCCACTTACCTAGAAAGAGCAGTGTGCCTAACACCAGGGTGCAACCAATGAACAGGGCCAGTGCAATTCGAATGCCTCGGTTGGTCCCCTTTCCAGTCTCCATGGGGCTCCCTGTTTCTGCTTCCATCAGAAGGGCCGGAGGGAAGACTCAGAAAATCACTTTTCGTGGTTTGGTAGCTGGTCTCAAGAGTTTGTCAGGCGTTGACATCCAAGACTCTCCTGCTCGTCTGCTAATAGACAGCTTTAAAAATTCCTGTCAGGAAACTTCCCCCTCGACACCCTTTCTCAAATAATCTTTCACAAATGAAATAAAAGAAACTCAAAATATTGGTTGCCTTGGCTCTCCCTTGACTAGACAAAACAAACAGCAGTTGCTTTATCTTGGTGCTCTCTCTCAGCAAAGTCCCTCTCAAGCAATTGTTTGGCAGGCTTTTTGCTCAAGCGATCCGAGTATACATGTTTCACTAGGTTGCTGCACAGATGTTTTAGCTATTTAAACGTATAGTCACTTGGGGAGGGAAAAGTTGTCTTTATCAAAACTAGATTCCCCACCTCCCCCTAACCATGATAAGTTAGGTGGCGAGGAGAGTCTGCATCCAACTCAAGATCTCAATTAGTCACGTAATTCTGCCTAGACAGTCATTCTCCTCGTCTGAACTGTCGTCCTCAAAAATTACTCTTTCAGTGTGCTAGTCCCCTTTTAAAGCCTTCGAAGAGTTCCTAGGATATCCTGGAGCATTTTATTTTAGGAACTTTGTGTACGATAGCATGTGCCAAAAATCAGTCAAAGTCCACTGCAGTGCAAAGTAGCAATTAAGACAACCTACAGAGGATCTTGGTTTGGACTAGAGCTTTTTATTTATTTTTTTTTTAAGGAAGAGAAAGAATACTTTTTGTGGTGCTAAGAATTGTTCAAAAGACAGTTAAGTATATGAATTAAGCTTATTAGAAGCCACAAAAGATAAAGTAAGAGATTTTTTTTTCTCCTGTGTGTTTTGACGAGCACGGCACCCATGCATTTTTCTCTCTAGTTCCTCCCAGACAGCCACTGCTTAGTTAGTATGGTTTTGTGTTTCCATAAAGTGTTTATTTCAGCAGCTTCCCCAGAATGGATTCAAGACTTATTTGGTTCCACTAGAAAGAATGATTAATCACAGTCTTTGATTATGATCAAATTCAAATTATGAAAAGCTGCTTTCTTCACGGGGAAGGGCAATGGAAATTTCAATACCATTTAAATTATTTGGATTTTATTACTTAATGATACAGATGTCACTAATTTGCAGCACAGTGAATTACTACTCACCCCTTCCTGTCCAGCCAGAGGTCATAAGATGGTGGAAGTGTAGGAGGAAGATTCAGGAACTTCTGTAAACTAGAAAACCACAGTTTGTTCACATAGCTTTGGCAGTGACACAGAATTCAGAAGATATCAATGAAGGAGGTACAACATGACTGTATGTTCATGTGCCTATCTAGCTAGGCTTGCTCAGGCCTTAATCCACAGCTTGGGGTTCCCCCAGGTTTAAAAATGTATTCTGTAACACATCATAACCTTACTTTCTGCTTGTTTCATGGCACCCCAAACTCAGGCAAGATTTGAGCAAGCTAACATCATAATGCTGGAGCCCTTCTGTACTCATTAGCTGTCGACATTACTTCATTGCTGATGGATATTCCCCAAGAATGTTTATTCTTGGTTCCATAATACATCTGAGGAATGTGAGCTTTGTGAGATCAAGGACAGTGTCTGTGATTTTCAGTGTTATAGCCCCAGCAACAACAGTTCCTGGCCTAATAGGGAAAGAGAAAAGAAAAGCAAGGAAAATGACTCATTGCTAGTTAAAAAGCAGCTTCTGGAACCAGTCCCATCACTTCCTCATAAGGGGGCGGGGCCTCTAAATACTCCAGTGATAATGGTACTTAAGGTAGGCAGAGCCCTTTTTGTTTTAATCTCACAGCAAACAAATACACATGACAGCAAATTCATTTGTAACTCTAAGATGAAAGCACAGCCTTAGGTGGCACAGGACTAGACATGGAAAGATGGTGACACCTCATATTAGCAGCTGACAATGCTCCCTATACACAGGAGAGAGAACAGTCACCCAAGGATGACAAGAGAGATCTACCTGCCTCTTTCTTTCTCCCCACAATCTCCTTGAACCTCAAGGGTCCTGACTGATTTGGAATGATGATTGTGGGTTGCCAGTTGGAGTAGCCTTGACCTGTCTTAGACTGGTGAATCACCAGAAGTGAGAAAAAATTTGGGAGTTGTCACGAAGTTCCATGCATACATCATTTGCAGAACGGACTTCTTTCTTGAATATTCAACATCTAAGTAAAAAAAGAAAAAAAGAAAAAAAGAAAAAGTAAGCCAAAAAACTAAACACACTTTCAGTGATAGTAATAGAAAACTTGATGCTTTCCATTCCAAACTGAGACATGTGTAGAAAAGAATGCATTAATTCATGAAAATAAGTCTATGGAAGTAAAAACACAACTCTCAAGACATTAAAAATAGTTTGCTGAATATAATGTAATGTAATGAAGGTTTCTTTTACTCACCAAAGAAATTAAAGTAACATTTGAGAGTGGGTGGAATTGATAGAGGATATTGTGTGGGTGCATCATTCCTTATAAGGTAAATTCTTCATTATGTGTTATTTTCCATATTAATTTGTCAGCCTTTTGGGAAATAGTGATTATCTTGCTCTGAAAATAGAGGGCACTTAAAAACAAATTAGGACAAAAAAAACACCTTAGGCCAAAATAAATAATTTCAAGGTACTGATGAATAATGAGTACTCTCAAAAGGCCAAAGAAGAGGGCTGGAAAAGGAAATACATATGAGCCTAATCTGGTCTATCCCCTGTTTTTACAAATAAAGTTTTGTTGGAACACTTATGACAACATTCATGCTACAAGGTCAAAGTTCTATAGTTCTGTGACAGACATTACTCTCTGGCCCATTGCAGACAAAATTGTTACCAACTTCAAATAACATACAAGACACACCCTAAAGGGGATCAAGATCATGATGGGTAAACCCACAGAGACAGCTAACCGTGCCAGTTGGAGCTCACTGACTCTAGACTGACAGCTCGGGAACCTGCATGGGACTAAACTAGGCCGGCTGAATGTGGGTGACAGTTGTGTGGATTGATCTGTTTGTGGGGTCCCTGGCAGCAGGACCAGGACTTATCCCAGGTGCATGAACTGACTTTTTGGAGCCCATTCCCTGTGGTGGGATACCTTGCTCAGCCTTGATACAATGAGGAGGGGCTAGGCTCTCCTTCAACTTGGTATGCCAGACTTTGTTGACTACCATGGGAGGCCTTACCCACTCTGAGGAGTGGATGGGGGCAGAGTGGAAGGGAGGTGAGGAGGCGGGAGAAGGGGGGGAGGGGGAACTGGGGTTGATATGTAAAATGAAAAAAAATAATAAATAAATACATTTTTTTAAAAAAGACACACCCTGACCTGCAACTAAAAATTGTTCCAATCTATGCTCTTGGAACAGAAACTGCTGTGTCCAAAAAACTATGACAAATAGATCTTTACCTGAAACTACAACATTGAGACTACAGAATATTATCCTGTGTGTTTGGAAATGAAAATCATTATCCCCAGGGAAAGGAATTGTCCAAAAAGGTTACTCCTTCAGAGCTGTGAAAATGAGTTAAGTGGCAAGCCACTCTACTGGCTAAATTTGTTGATGATGTGATACACAGCCACTTAATTATTTCAAATAAAAACACTCCAAGCCAGGCAGTGGTGGCGCACACCTTTAATCCCAGCACTCAGGAGGCAGAGGCAGACGGATCTCTGTGAGTTCGAGGCCAGCCTGGTCTACAGAGCAAGTTCCAGGACAGGCTCCAAAGCTACAGAGAAACCCTGTCTTGAAAAAAAAAAAAAATTCCAAGCCAAGTTGGGCCTTAAATGCGATCAATTAGTCAATTAGTGAATCAAAAGTCGTTTCCTGAGACTTTCTCAGGTGCCTGGCCATGTGCAAAGACTTGTGAAAGAGAACCAAGAAGTCAAACTAGAAATTCAAGCACGGACTTAGGCATGGAAACACTTGAAACTTTTGGCAACTTCACCACAAAGCCTCCCTAGAGCACACAGGCCTGGTGGGAATGGCAGCATCCAAAGAAGCAGAAATCTGAGCAAGATTTTTCAAAAAGACTCCAAAAGCAGGACCCGCAAGAACTAGGAGCTTGACAGCAGAAAGCAGTGGTCTTCAACCTTCCTACTGCTGCAACCCTTTACTACAGTTCCTCACGAGGTGCTGACCCCCAACCATAACATTATTTTCACTTCATAACTGTAATTTTGCTACTGTTACGAATTTAAGTAATTTTGAAAATAGAAGTTTGTCAAAGGGGCTACAACATACAGGTTGAGAACCACTGGCGTAAAGGAAGGCTTATAGATGAGCCAAGGCCTTTCTCGAAGTAGGTACTTGAACATTTCCCAATTGCCCTAAATAGGATGCACACATGAGACTGTCTTAGCCAAGCATAATGGCAGCAGCCTATAATTCCAGTATCTCAGGAAGCAGAAGCAAAAAATCAGGTCTTTAAGGTCATTCTTGGCTATATAATGAGTTTGAGGCCAGCCTGGGTGGGCTACATGAGACTGAATGAATGAATGAATGAATGAATGAATGAATGAATAAATAAATAAATAAATAAATAAATAAATAAATAAAATTTCTCCTGAGATGACTGAATCCAGGGAGCTGAGCCCAGTGACCAAACTGGCTGGGCTTATGGTTCATGTCTCTTTGTGCTAAACAGGAGTGCATCTATCTGATGATGGTTTACATGTTCAGGAGTCTTCAGTTTCAAGCTACAAAATCTCACATGGGCCATTAATTTCAGGGAGAAAGAAGGAAATGATTCAAATCCAGAACAATTTTCATCCAGCCACTAGAAAGAGGAGGGTGTAGGGAAGAAAGAAAGAAGCTGGACGGGAGAGCTAATTAGTGAAAGTGACTTCCAGGGGCTTTGGTAAAACATGGTTGTTTGTTGGCTAGGTGCTTCAGAGTAGCGGGGTTCAAATTCCAGGCCTCCCACTAATGAAATACATTACTTACTTTACACTGCTCTCTTGGAACATCTTTCCTAGGTAGATATTCTTATCTTCTTCTTACAGATAATGAAATGGAAGTTTAGAACTATTAAGTGATTTGCTGAAGGTCACAGGACCACATTTGTCTGAAGGCCAACATGGTTTCAAATTCCCAATTCTTGCTCTCTTCCTTATTGCCTGATAAGTCTGCTTATCAGGTAATTAGCAAAGGTAGGCACAGCATGTCAAAATGACACTTGAGCTGAGGAGAAGGGATAAACTATGCTCCCTTTAATTCTCTTGTTTACAAGACTAATTATCAGACTTTGGTCCCTTACCAGGGACAGCAGCCATCATTTAATGTGGAGGGGGAAAGGTTTCCAGTTGGAGAACATACAGAGCAGTTCAGGAAATGGCTCCTGCTGTGTTGCTGTTGCTAATTGAACATTAGGAAGGATAGATAAATCTGAACAGCTATTTATCCATGTGATGTACTTGGTCATGTTTGAGCCAAAGGTGGGATTTTTATTCCTTGATTTTTTGTTTTACATTTTAACCAGCTTATAAAGTATCAGGTATCCTTATGAATCTTCCTACATATTTCATGTTGGTTGATGCGTATCCCTTCGACTCCCTCTTCTCCCCCATCTCCCTAACACTACCCCTGCTTAAACCATTCCATCCCTAGTGTTAGCCCATCCTCATTCATATCACAGGTATTCTACTTGATTCCTTGATTTTCTTACCACATTAGCCATACAGCTGTGTCTTTCAAGTCTCATTCACTCTATGCATATTTTATTTTCTGTTCTGCTGTATTCTCCAGGTGCTAAAGCTGGCTGAGGAAAAGTACGGTCATATGATGGGTAAACAGCAGAGCCTAATGGAGCCTCAACTCTATCTAATATGCACTTGGGGTTTCTCTTAATAGAGTATGGTTAGACAACAGAGAGACAGCCTTTGAAAGAAGTTTATTAGTTTCCATGTGAGGGGAGCAGCACACATAATGCTACAGAGATACCTGGGACTGGACCAGGTTACCCAGAAGAGGGGAGGGGAAGCCATGAGCATTGGGGAGGTAAGGTAAGCGCCGAATGGGCTTCAGAGTGGGTGATTTGAATAATTTCAGGAGGCTTCTTTCAACAGGAACAGTCTACAGCACATTTGGGATCCAGCCCTTGGGTGACTGAAGACAGCAAAGCAGTGTACCCAACTGTGGTATCTTCAAAAAATGAGAAGCTAGAGATAGGAGTTTAGGATTCATTGGTTTGTCTATCAAAGGCCCAGACAAGTATTTTATTATCTCTGGAAATTAGCTTACTGTGGAAGATAGAGCCCTTCTAGGTCTCTGGACCATCCCAATATGTCAAGCATCATAAACAGAAACTTTTTTTAAAATATGATGGATGCAGAGCCCAACACATACCATTTCCAATGCATCTCACTACATAGTGCTTTTTTTTTTAAATGTAGTAACTTTTCATCCAATTAGCACTTATGTGCTGCATCCTCAGACCGAGCAAGACCACCCTGTGTCCTCACTTATACTACTAACCTAAAGAAGATTGAAATTTTTTGTCTTTGTCTAATAAGAGCTAATCATTCAAGGAGCACTTTACTCAGATGTCTATGAAAGCAAGACACTCTGAGGAATGGATGGCAAGTTGAAGAGGACTTGTTAAAACACACACCACTGGGCTCTAGCCTTGAGGTTTCTGATTAAGTCGGGATGGGTTGAAATTTGCATTTCTAACCACTTTCCAGTTGATGATGTTGCTGCTGGTCTTCAGACCACATT
The DNA here is from genome assembly GCF_903995425.1 of Onychomys torridus. Lineage (NCBI taxonomy): Eukaryota > Metazoa > Chordata > Mammalia > Rodentia > Cricetidae > Onychomys > Onychomys torridus. The sequence continues at coordinate 66,071,018 of NC_050466.1, read as the reverse complement.
TTGAGAACCACTGGCTTAGAACAGCCATTAATCTCTTTATAGTACAGTAAAATGGGCTGAAGAATCCACAAAACTAAACACAACTCTGGTGTAGTGAAACCAATGTTGACATTCCAAATGTTTAACAACCAGAGTGCATGCCACTGACTGGATGCTATGCTTTGGGTAAATATCCCCCAAAGTACCGTGTGTTAAAAGGCGTGGCTCCCACTCCACGACACTTTGGGGAGGGAGCAGAATCTTTAAGAAGTACAGCCTAGTGTGGGTTTTTTTCCCAAACCTTGGACTGGGGGGAGTCCCTTGAAGAGGATTTGGAAGTCCAACCATTTTCTCACCCTCTTTTTGGCATCCTAGCCATGAGATAGCTTCATCATCCACTACTGCCTCACCATAGGCAACTGATCATGAACTAACAGTCCTAAAATTCTGCACCAAAATAAATCACATTTTCTTTTTAAGTTTATTGTCTGAGGTATTTTTGTTACATTTTGGAAAGCTGATGAACATACTAAAGGACTAGGGCGAATTTCGGTGGCCTCCACTGTACCTGGCATCACTTCTCAGTTGCTAGATCTGGAAAGTCACAGAATGACTGGCACGGATCAGGCTCTGGGAGTCTTTAATGGGAGACTAGAAAACACGAAGAATATAAAAGCCAGGTTTCATTTTTGTTTCCTGTTCCTGGATTTATCCAGGGATAAAGACAGTAAGTAGGAATACCCACAATAGCAGCAGCAGCAGCAGCAAATGTGACTAACACATCAGAGGTGCATGACTCCAGTAGTCACAATGAGACTGCAGTATCTGGAGCCCAACTCCACGGCAGTGGCATTAGAGATGAATGCTGTGAACTTTTGTCACATTCCATCCCTCATTTTGCTACCTCAGCCTTAACAGTGGCAACAACATTAACAAGTCTTTACATTCTAGGTTCCTCCCGTAATCCAATTCCCCTCATTAAAGATACTGTTTGAAATACATACAGTGGTTTCTTTATTCACAACCGAACACTGATGACTGTCATTCCCTTTTCTTTTCTTGGATTCCTTCCTGTTCCATTCCATGGTGATGTACGTTGCTATGCTGCCAGGCAGAATAGCACAATGATGACATAGTGAAGGACGTGGCACTTTAGTGACGTTACTGCTGTGTGACCTTAGTGAAACCACCCAGTCACTCACAGTTCCAATCTGTCAAAGGTAGACAGTAATAATTTCTACTTAATAGGGTTATTATAAGATTAAGGATTAAACATGGTGGTTGAAAAAGTGATTAAGAAACTATAATTGTAGTGCTTAATGTTTTTTATCCTATCACCCACAGATATACTTTCAAATACTTCCCATTGTTTGTTTGTTTGTTTTTATTCAGAACTATCTATGCATATGAGAAGTATTCAGTACAGGGATAACAAGGTGGCAGGTAAATAACCAAGCCTGAGGATCTGAGTTCAATCCCTGAGACCCACATGGTAGAAGGAGCAAACCAAGTCCACTAAACTGTCTTTGGACTCACACATACAGAGACATGCATTTGTGTGACCACACACAGAAAAGTAAACAGAATTTTAAAAACTTAAATAATATCCAGTGCACACCTTGATATGGGAATGAGAAAGGGAAGGAAGGATGAAGAAGAAATGACAGGGGTGAGGAACGGAGGGAAAGGGATGTCTTGGAGCCATAAATTTGGTGCAGAATATTTGGTTGATTTTTGTTTTGTTTGTCTGCCGGTTTGATTATTTTTGAGAAATAATTTCGATCCTTAGCTCACATTGGCCTCAAACATATTGACTAAGGTGGCTTCAGATTTGCTGGAATCCTCCTGTCTCTGTATCCTGAGTGTTGGGATTATATTTGCAGCACCATGCCTGGTCGGAATTTTTTTTTTTTTTTCCAGAGCTGAGGACCAAACCCAGGGCTCTACCACTGAGCTAAATCCCCAAGTCCCGGAATTATTTTTTAATGTCACCTCATCTCTGGCTCTTCATTACAGACACTAGTCACCCTCCACACCCAGTTGGTAATAAGGACAACTAGATGTGAACACACACCTGTCTGCTTCCTGCTCTATTAGACACGTGAGAGTTGGGACAGTCATTGGGACATCTTGACAGTCCTGGGATCTGATAGGGAAGGTATGTAACTTTGTAAATGAATGTACTTGAAATCCAAGGAGATTATAGAAGTCAGCCTGAAAAGGCAAAGTTCGCAATGTGAATTTTGCAGCCAAGAGAAAGAAACAATAACAGACTTTTTTTTTTCTTTTTACCTAGAGCAGCTGCAATAGTCAAGGACAAAAAATAACATGTTTCTTTCAAGGTAGTAGTCACGGGTTGTTGTTGTCCATATGCTTCATGGGTTACCATAATAACTTACCTTCAGAATACTCAATGACAAATGCACTCTGATGTTTTGTTTAAATCAAGACATACCCCTCTTCTCTATAGGTTTCTTCTAATGGAATATTCAGCCAAAAAAAATGGATGGATATCTATAAAGTAAGGCAGTATCTAAAACAGGTAAAGGGAAATAATACTTCTAAATTTTAATTGTTAATTTTCCATTTTGTAATACATAAGAAAGTTTTCAACTCTAAAAGAGCTGGCTTAACACCATGTAATAGTTGCTATTATTCTTCTAAGTATAGCTCAACAAGTATTCACTAGCCATATATTCTGGCAATATAGGGAATCGAATCCAATACAGTTAATTTAAAAAGAAAAAAGAACACTATAATATAGCTCCTTAATCCAATCCCTACATTCTAGGTCTGATACAAAACAAACAAAAACCAAATAGCAGTCCAGTCCCATACCATTTAAGGCTGTAAATCATGCTGCCAGCTATGAAATAAAATACATTACATCCACCTTCATTACACATATATCTCATGACCACTTACCAGATCCTGATTCAGAATTCTCAGATTCCATGGAGTTCTGGGGAGAAACATGTTGGTAAGCTGGCACTAGCCATCAGCCTACAGTTTCACTATCCACACTAACCCAGAAGCCTAGACAATGGGCAGTGGAATGATAAACTGGGAAAGAGAACTTATTGGCCACTAAGAGTACAAGTTGGTTGATATGACATTTCGAGTCCTGTACATACATTTGTAGATACAGTTTTGCATTTTAGATGGGGACACATGTGTTTCCCTTTAGCAATGAAGACCCTTTTCTCCATGGCAAGGGGCCTAGCTCAAGGATAGCCAGCATGGAGCCCTGCTGAAGCCAGGTCCCAGGACAAGGACCTCTTGCCCAGGGCTTAGGGATAGACCATAGCTCCCATCCAACATAGCAGATTAAAACCACAAGATTATTCTCAAGCAGGGAAATAAAGATCCCAGATGCCAGAAATGAACTATTAAGGGCCCTGACAGGTGAAGGAGAAAGGAAAATGCTGGTTATGGGTTCTTCAAGTAATTTATGCAAGCTCATTTCTTTAAGCAGACAGTGTTTTTCAACATGTCAAATCCTAGGAATATTTTATTATGTTACTATTATATAAAGTACACCAGGTGATATATGAATCTCAAAAATGTAATACATTATGCAAACAGAAAAAAAATCATTTGTCTTTCTAAGGAGGTGATAAATACTACATTACACAATAAGCTGCTTTGCTCAAATTCAAAGCCACGAATTCCATTTGAAATTTACTGATGAGTCTCCAAAGCTTAGTGTTATTTAATCACAATGCCTCCCAATCATAACTACTCAGATGATCAATTTTATCTAGTCACTGATGTTCCTACAATGGTGACAAAGCTGTGGTATTTTTGTTTGAAGACAACACACCAAGTCCCATGGTATACTATAATTAAGAACAACTGTTTATTTTGTCTTAAATACAATACCCCTTACCCCACCTCAAAAACTAGACATTAAAGTACTAAATATAATGATCTTGGTAAGCCAAATTGCTATGTTCCTGGCAGCCCTTCCCTATTGTTTCCCTTAAACATTTCTATCTGAAATGACAGAAAACAAAGAAAAAAATGAAACCTGGAAAATATACAGCTATGTACTTTGACCATATCTTCCAGCTAACCACCGGTGTTTCCGTTCGAACACTTTGAACCACTCACTGCTCTCACTCTATCCTTTGTCCCAGTTTGAACACTTTTTTCACTCATTGTTTTAGATGTCCATGTGTACACCTTGCAGGACCACGACACACCAGCTCTTATTTTCATGTTAGTGAAAGCAGTCTCCCTGGTAGATGGGTAAATGATGGGCTATGGAAGATTTTCAGTCTTCTTGGTTCCCTTAGCAGACATACAGAAAGATTCAGAATGTTATTGAATAAATAAATGATCACCTCATGGTCTCCGTAAACTATGTAATATAAATTAAACATTTTGATTCAAAAAATCTGAAATCCAGAATGCTAGAAAATTTAAAATGTTGAGCAATATAAAACCAGAGGGAAAATTTCAAGGTTGACAGTTCACAGTCAAATTGCAGATGGGCTAAAAATCTTGTAGAAAGCTATCTTCAAGCCATGTGTATAACATATATGAAGCAGAATTTTTTAATGTGGCTCATGGGACCTGAATAATACATATTGTATTAGTCTGTTTTTAACCTCTATGACAAACTAGCATTAGACTGGACACTTTAAAAAGAAAACAGATTCAAGAACATGGTGCTGACTTTTGCTCAGCCCTGTTGAGTGCCTTCTGGCTATGTCACAACATGGCAAATTGCATCATGACAGAAGTGTATACAACGGGAGAGATTAGGTGGCAATACATGAAGGCTCACTCTTTTATAACAACCCATTCTCTCAAGAACTAATTCATTCCAGAAGACAAACACATTAGTGTCTTCCAGAGGCAGCACAATTAATCACCTAATTGCATCCCAGTAAGCTCACCTCTTAAAGGATCCCCCAACTCTATACTTCTAGAAAGCACAAGCCCTTGGAGAAAAAAACACTCAAAACCACAGTACACATTTATCTATATTTAATTGTTTCTAGGGTACACTTTTTTGGGAGGATTTCATATGCTGAAGTACTCAGTCCACAAATCTAACCATCTCAGATATAACTGCAACATTTGATCAAATGTTTTATTCACAGCATCTTCGCTAATGTGAACATTTAACCTGAGTCCATATAACTTAGTACTGACTTAATGGTTTTTTTCGAAACAGGGTTTCTCTGTATAGCTTTAGAGCCTGTCCTGGAACTCACTCTGTAGACCAGGCTGGCTTTGAACTCACAGAGATCCACCTGCCTCTGCCTCCTGAGTGCTGGGATTAAAGGCATGCACCACCACCACCCAGCTCTGACTTAATATTTAAAGTTAATGACTACAAAGAAACTATACAGTGTAGCTCAGTTGAGAAGGATCAGGAATTCAAAGCCAGCCTTGGCTTGGCTAAATAATAATTCTAAAGCCAGCCTAGGCTACATAAGATCTTGTCTCAAAGGAGGAATGGAAAGAGAGAAGGAAGGAAGGGAGAGAGGAAGGGAAGGAGGGAGGGAAAGAGGGAGGGAAGAAGGAAAGCAGGATGGAAGAAATCATTCCAGCTATACCATGGTCGCCATCTTTTTTCCTGTTTGAAGACATTTTAAGATAAAATATTAGCTGGGCAGTGGTAATGCACGCCTTTAATCCCAGCACTTGGGAGGCAGAGGCAGGAGGATCTTTGTTGAGTTTGAGGCCAACTTGTTCTACAGAGTGAGTTCCCAAAAAGCCAGGGCTACACTACACAGTGAAAACCTGTCTTGAAACATTTTTTTAAAAAGATAAAATATTATCCAGTAACATTTTGTTAATATAGAAGCTCCATTTGTATATCTTTTAAAAGTATTTTTTAGTGCAGAGTCATCAACTGTCACTTTCTCAAACTCCAAAGCAACTGCTGGACCCAAACACATGTCCAAAAAAAGGGGGGGGGGAGTGGTTTTGTTTTGGAGGGTTGTTTTCTTTTGTTTGCAGAGCTGGGAATGGAACCCAGATTGTTGGGCATGCTGGGGAAGTATGGGCCTACACCCCCAGCCACAAATTAAAACAAATGCATCTCAATCATGGAATAGGTAATTTTAATCAAACGTTTGGGGATATGTGGTATGCACAATAGAAAAAGAATGTTTTTATAGCTCAAAGCAACAAACCTTTGCTCACAACTTCCAAGGTAAGAGAGAGAATAAGCAAGTAAGTGAAAGTCCCAATTATAAAATGCAAAAGCTTAAGACACTGAAAAATATATATGGAAAATCAATCTAGGGAATGGTTTCTAAAATAAGACACAATAGACACAAACCATAAGAAACAGAGTGACAAGTTTGACTACATCAAAAATTTTAAAAATGCATCCAAAAATATGGTTAAAAATGAAAAGACAGCTACAGACTGAAAGGAGGCATGCCACACTGTAAACAAAAAGGAATATTTGGGGCGGGGGATGGCTCCATCAACAAAGGGCTTGCACAGAAAAGGACTCTCTAGCAGGCCCATGCATGGCAAACATGGCACCAGCAGATCTTGCCTACCCCGCTTCCCTCTCCCTTGCTAAACCATTAGATTACATTCCTAAAGCTAGCCACCAAGGTCTATTCCCTTCTTTCGCCATCCCCTTTATGCCTGACTAAAATTCCAAGGTCCATTAATCAAAATTCATTATTTGGCTACACTGACTTTAACATGTCCAATCAGGATTTACCAACTCATCCTAGCATAGACTTCCCCTTTTCTCCTTAAAAACTGCTCCTGCAGAGACACCTGCTGATCCAGAGGCTGTCCCCTACCCCTTCCCTGCTTGTCCCTCCCGGGTAATAAAAGCTCCTTTTGTTTGTTTGTTGCTTTTTTTTTCCGAGACAGGGTTTCTCTGTGTAGTTTTGGTGACTGTCTAGATCTATCTCACACTGTAGTCCAGGCTGGTCTTGAACTCACAGAGATCCTCCTGGCTCTGCCTCCCGCGTGCTGAAATTAAAGGCGTGCGCCATCACTGCCGCACATAAAAACTCCTTTGTGCTGAGAATTTGGTGTCTGGGTGTATGCTGTGCTGAATCGCAGACACCTTACACTGAGCAAACATGAAGACCTAAGTTTGGATCTCCAGAACCAATAAAAAGCTGGCATGGTCTCAACAATTCAGGCTCTTACAGTCCCTCCTCTTTCTCGACAGTTGGACTCCTGGAGCTCCACCTGGGGCCTAGCGGAGGATCTCTGCATCCACTTCCATCAGTTATTGCATGAGAGTTCCAGCACGACCGTGGGCTCCAGGAGTCCAATTGTCGAGAAAAAGGAGGGACTGTAAGAGCGTGAATTGTTGAGACCAAGACTGGAAAAGCACAGGGACAAATAGCCAAATGAATGGAAGCACATGAATTATGAACCAAAGGCTGTGGAGCCCCCAGCTGGATCAGACCCTCTGGATAAGTGAGACAATTGAATAGCTTGAACTGTTTGGGAGGCACTCAGGCTGTGGGACCAGGACCTGTCCTTAGTGCATGAGCTGGCTGTTTGGAACCTTGAGCTTACACAGGGACACTTTGCTCAGCCTGGAAGGAGGGGACTGGACCTGCACGTACTGAATCCACCAGGTTGAATTGAATCACCAGGGGAGTCTTGGCCCTGGGGGAGATGGGAATGGAGGGGAGGGGCTGGGGGGAAGGTGGGGGCGGGGCTGGAGGGGGGAGGACAGGGGAACCCATGGCTGATGTGTAAAATTAAAACACAAATATAATAAATAAAAAAAGGAGAAAAAAAAGCTGGCATGGAAGAACTTGCCTAAAATCCCACTGCTGAGGAGGTAGAGAAAGGAGGGTCTCTGGGGCTTACTACCCAGTGAGTCAAGCCTAATCAGTGAGTTCCAGCTTCCATAAGACTGTCTCAAAAATTCACGGGAGAGAGATTGAGAAGATACCCAGCAAAGAAGGTGACTCTACACACACATGTGAACGGACACCCATACACACTCATATATACAAACACACTTAATATAATCCCAAAGATTTAAAGAAAAACATGTCCATAAAAACAGACCCAAGGCAGGAAGGATGAGCTGGGATTTAGCTGAGGCAGGGGGATCTTGAGTTATAGGCCAGAGAGGGAGGTTAAAGGACATAATTGTAGGTTGCCTCTGCAGATTTTGCCAAGCACTGTGATCATTTCTGATGTTTATTGGCCCTTCTCATGAAATAATTGGTAGGATTTTTTAAAGATTTGTTTATTTTTTAATTATGTATGCATGTGTGTCTATGTATGAGTTATGTATGTCTATGTATGTTAGTGCAGCTGCCTATGAAGGCCAGAAAAGAGTGTTGGATCTCCTGGAGCTGAAGTTACACGTGTGGCAGCATATTTTAAAAGCGCTCTTTAGTGCATAACAAACCCCCAGTAAATGACCATTCCCTAACTTGTGGTTGCTAAAACTCCTTCCTGGGGGTGGGGGGATGGGGGCAGGAATATAAACATCTACCCTTCTTCCTAATGACAAACTAAGGTACAATTCCATCCAAGTTCACTCTGGAGAACCAATGAATTTATTGGACTTCCTTACAGAACGTTGGTGCTCCCCTAAGCAAAAGGCCACACTGGGAATTCTCTACCCAGCAGGGATGATGGCTTGCCCAGAACCAGAGTTGAGCCCTCCTCCTCTAGTATTCCCCAGCTATAGGCCCATCCTGATGCCACGTGCAGTTAGGCAGTACTGCATACAGCAGGGGGTAGGGAGCTGCTTGATCCTCAAATGAGGGTCTCATTATCCTCCCTTCTTCTCTATAGGGGAGTGTAACAGTCAACAAACCAACTGGGATTTTCCAAATGGGCACAGTTCAACTCCCAAAGAGGGAAATTGCTTGCCTTGGAGGATAGTTTTGTACAGCACTTCTCCATTGCTATTTTCCCAGTAACAGTATTGTGACAAACAGATTCTCCCCATGAATGTTTGCATTAATCATCCAAGTTCAAAAGACTTTGCATTCAGGCTTGATTAAGTGCCTTTGTTCCAGCAAAGAAAAAGCTATCCATCCATTTGGTGCTCCCTTTAATTCTCTATGCCAGTGCCCAATTGAAATGTAAATTGCTCAGTATTCTTACTGTTAGCTCGAACTGCCTAAGTCCCTTGCATTTTACTGGGTCCTCCATCTGCAAATCTCCAGACCCATCACCTTTTTGATGGTTTTTGTTTCTTTCTTTTGTTTCCTTGTTATTGAATACTAACTGTATGCCTGCCAACCCCTGAGGATGTGAAGCTCAACAGGACATGGTCTTGACTATCTGAGAGTGCACACAGCTTTTTAATATAAATAACTAACCTTAGCCAATTTCGACACACAAATGGAAGACTGCCCAACTCTCCCTTAAAGGAGCCCTTCCAGGACAGTCAAGAGTGTCTAATATCTTTACTACTCTTGTTTAATTTTCTTTTAACAGCCAATTAACTTGGGGATGGGAGAAACAGAAGTGAAAAAACTGAGCATTTGGGGGAATGAAAGTAGTAGTGATTGTAAAGTCTCAGGACACTGTGAATAGTATTCTTCAGATTCTACTGCTTGGTTTCTGTTAAATGACAGAACAGAGTAGGCAGGCAGTATAGCTGTGTCCTGGTACAAGTTCTGATTCTGTGTAAGCAAATTGTAAAATCCGATACTTGCTAATAATGGTAACAAGATAATCTCTGAGCACTTCCTCTGTGCCAGGCACCAATTGAAGCATGGATTATCTATCTCACTGGACTGAGAAAACCCTGACAGAATTGCCGCTGCTTTTCTTCCCCTGCGGATGTACACACAGAGGACTAAGGTCCAGATTCTGCCAAGGCAGGATTCAAGCCAATGATCTAGGTCAAGAGCTTCTACTTAAAATAAGAAGCAGAGTGCTAGAGAGGTCCCCAGAAATCCACAAAGATACCTCCACTATAGTCCACTGGCAATGGTCGAGAGAGTGCCTGAGCCGACCTACTCTGGTGATCAGATGGCCAAACACCCTAACTGTCATGATAGAACTCTCATCCAGTGACTGGTGGAAGCAGATGCAGAGATCCACGGCCAAGCCCCAGGTGGAGCTCCAGGTGTCCAACCGGCGAGAGAGGAGGGATTATATGAGCAAGAGATATGGAGACCATGATTGGAAAAAGCACAGAGACAAATAGCCAAACTAATGGAAACACATGAACTATGAACCAATAGCTGAGGAGCCCCCATGGAACTGGATCAGGACCTCTGGATAAGTGAGACAGTTGATGAACTTGAACTTAGGAGGCCCCCAGGCAGTGGAACCAGGACCTGTCCTTGATGCATGAGGTGGCTTTTTGGAACCTAGGGCCTATGCTGAGACACTTTGCTCAGCCTTGGTATAGGGAGGAGGGGACTGGACCTGCCTCAACTGAATCTACCAGGCTGGGCTGACTCCCCAGGGGAGACCTTGCCTTGGAGGAGGTGGGAATGGGGGGTGGATTTGGGGAGAAGGCTGGAGGGTGGGAGGAGGGAAGACAGGGGAATCAGTGGCTGATATGTAAATTTAATTTAAAAAACTACTTTTATAGCCTAAATCTCAGATACAGTCTTTGAAGGAGTGCATATGTGAAGTGGTTTTGGTTTTTGCTTTTTGTTTGGCATTCACTGTGACATCTGTATTCATGTATATAATGTAATTTCATTATATTCATCGCCCTCTCTTGTCTTCCCCTTCCCTTTCCACTGGTGAGTGTGGGGAGAAGGGTTATGGGACAACCCTTTACATGCTGTTGATGATTCCAATTGAAATGATTCCAAACTGAAAAAAAAGAGAGGAATGTAAACTGATGCAACCAATATGGAAATTGGTATAAAAGATTAAAAAAAGTAGAAGTATTATATAAATCCAGTCCTACCACTTCCTGTAATATCCCCAAAGGACTGTAAGTCAGCACACCACAAAGACACCTGAATGTTCATGTTTACTGGGGCAATATTCACAACAGCCGAGGTATCCACAAACAGATGAAAGGATACAAAATGTTGTCTTAACTCCATTTGTCAGAGTCAAACTAGATTAACAATAACCCTGAAAGATAGTTTTTCTTTATTCCCTTCAACATCGTTAATTTTGAATTGAGGACATTAAGTATTCCTTGGATTTCAGATAAATTTCTCATGTAAAATGTGGTTGAGTTTAATTCAGTTTCCCAAGTCTTTCCTCCCCTAATGTGCATCTCCTTGCTCTGACTTCATGATTGGCAGAGAATTCTGTCTCTTGACAGTGGTTTGTTCAAACAGTAGGCCAGAGAGACATTAGCATACATGGCACAAATCAAGGATGTACCTTGGCTTCCATCATGTTCCTGCCCTCTTGCACATCTGCCTGTCAGCAGATGTCTCAGATAAGGCACTGTTCTATGGAGGATGAGAGACACATGGAGCAGACATAGCTCCAATACATAGCTTAGAGCAGAACTCAGCCAGGTCCACCCTAGCTCAACCCCAGCCAACCTCACAGCTGGTTGAGAGAGAAACCAATACTTGTTGCTATAAGCAGCTGAAATTTCAAGTTTGCTTGTTATGAAATAGTAAGACTTTGATAAATAAAACTTCTTCCACTGGCTATGTATTAGTTACTTTCATACTGTTACAACAAAATACCCAAGACAATTAACTTCCAAGAATGTTGTTCGAATCTTAGATGTTCTTATAATAAAAAACCCAGAGCCAGGTATCAGGGTGAAAGCTGAAAGATCAGAGAAGCAGAACAGCCAGCCACTAGTTCTTACCTCTACAATATCTTCAGTCTAAAGAGAGTGAGTTCCTGTTTCCTCAGGCCTTTTAGACCTTTCTCCACCCTACCACATCTTACTTCCTGGGATTAAAGGCGTTCGTGCTTCCCAAGCAAAGGCATGAGATCTCAAGCTCTGGGATTAAAGGTGTGTGCCACCTGCCTGGCTCTGTTTCTCTCCCATACTGGATCAATCTCTTGTAGCCGAATGTGGCCTTGAACTTACAGAGATCCAGACCGATCCCCACCTCCCTAGTGATAGTATTAAAGGTGTGTGCCACCACTGTCTGGCCTCTATGTCTAATCTAGTGGCTGGCTCTGTCCTCTGATCCTCAGGCAAGTTTATTAGGGTCCACAATATATCACCACATGAGAAAATTTTATTTGGGCACAAAGTCCTGAAGGTTCTACTCCACGATTAAGGTAGCCACTTTGGGCTTCTAGAGAAAATGACTCATCACAGCAGGAGTGTGTAACATGGCAAATCACTCATATCACGAGCCAAAAAGCAGAGAGTAGGATAATTAATAGGGTCTCACAACCCTTTTAAGGACATGCCCCCATCACACAAGGACCTCCAAGTAGGCCCTACCTGTCAGGTTCACAGCACTTCCCAGCGGTGCCACCCTTAAGACCACACCTCTAAAACATAAAACCTTAGGACACACTCATCAAAACCACAGCAAGAATTTTAAAGGGCATTAGTATTGATTTCTTAGAGATGTTCTAAGAATAGACCATAAACTGGGTCACTTCAGCAACAGAAAAATTATTTTCTCATAGTTTGGGAGGTTAGAAGTCTAAAATCAAAGTGATGGCAAGGCTTGCTTCTTCTAGAAACTGTGAGGAAAAATCAGTTTGATGTGTTTCTTCCGGCATTCCTCACCTTGCAAAATAGTATTCCTATCTTATCCTCACAGTGCTCAAATACTCCTTTTGAAATGGACCATCAGCCATATCAGTAAAAAGCCCACCCAAACATCTCCATCTCATCATCTGCAATGATACTAGTTCTAAATAACATTGTATTTGTAGGTACTGTGGGAGGGGTGGGACTTCAACATCTTTTCGGGAGAAAACAATTCAACCCAGAACACCTTCCCTGATCTTTCAGAGGGTAGGAGTGAAAATAACACTGGAAGGACCTGGTAGCTTTTTGGCAGTAGGAAAAAGAAGAATTCATCTTTCTATTTCACTATAGTAAGCTATAAAACAGGTTAGGTTTGCTATGGCTCCTAAATACTAAGCACTTAAAAATCTATGACATTTTCATTTAATATTCATGTGTGCAGGTGTGTATGTTTGACAGTAGGGAAAACATCAAAACACACAAGTAGAGGTCAGAGGACAAGTTGTGGGAGTCAGCTCTCTCCTTCCACCATTTGAGTAAAACTGGGGTTCAAACTGAGATCAGGCTTGGCAGAAAACAGCTCCACCTGCTGCGCCATCCTCCCAGGCCCAATGTTTTAACATGCATACGTAGCAAATGCTCTTTGCCCCTGCACATCCCTAAAACTGTAAGGTGTGTGCTTTCTTTATAGGTTTCACCATATTAAGCCTACACTTCCCTTCGTGTTTGTATTTCCAGCAGTCTCCTAATGCTCTGCTACTGGGGGCTGGTGGTTCACACTTACCTTTCTTTGCTGCTTAAGAGGCTGCCTACATGTTCTTCCACTCCATGTTCCCCTGACTAAACTCAACACTTGTCTCCTCTGACCCCCTACCTAGCTACTGCAGCAAAAGTGCTTTAGTACATGCAGAGGAAAGCTGTTCCAGTAAGTATGAATGGAATTGTGTGACCTCCAACCTTTTCCTTTATTACTCTTTGTATCTTCAATAAACCTGCAAAAGACCTCAGCACAAACTGAAATTTGTTCCAGTTTTTACTCTTTACAGAAATAAGCATACTCACTAAAGCACTATCCAGGCTTCTGTAAATTGCATGTTTAGTTGGGTCAAGAATCCAATCCCTTATCCTCTGTTTAGAATTCAGTGTGCAATGTCTCAACACAGAACAGGGTTCCCAGTCCTTTCCAAATCAGACTCAAAAATGTCTGCTCTGCTCAGCCTTCATTAATGGGACTCTACCCACCACCATTGTCTGATTTTCAAATAGTGGGGAAGGACTCAATACTTTTGGGGAAAGTCTTGGGAACTCGCATAGGAGCATTAGGTTAGTGTTTTATCAGGCCACCTTTCAGTTTTTGGTGTAGGAGTTGAACCCGGGACCTCACGCATGCTGGCCAAGCATGGTACCACTGAGCTACACTTCTAGGCCTACATTAAAATATTATTCATGAGATCATTAGAAATGAGTTAGGAACTCATGTTAGAAATTACTATAGCAACATCTACTATTATAATAATACATCTTTGATATTTAAAACATTTACATTCAGCAGCAGTTCAACCCAGCACTTTCAATTTTTCTTCCCACAATATGACCTATCAGATTTTCCATTATTCAGTAGTCAAAGTGGTTGGTTCAGACTGACCTCATAAGCATATGCCAATTAGATTGTGAGGGATACAGGATGTTGGGCTTAGGCTAAGACCTTACCTAATCAGATGCTAGTCTAGTAAGACCACCATGTGATGCTCATGGTCTTTCAAGTAAGAGGTACTACCTCAGCTTTTCTCTTCCTGTTTCTAAACAATAAGACAATTTCCTTTTCAGCGGAACTCATCAAAGTCCTCAGCTGATTAACTCATAGGGGAGAGAGAGTGAGTGTTGACATGTGTGGCTGTCTAGAATTTCCCTGGATCACTATTTATTGAGGCAGGGTCTCTTAGTCTCCTGATCTCCCTGATATATCTCTCCTACTGTCTTCACAGGCACAGCCCTGCTCTTCCAGCATTTGTGATCTCCAGTGGGACACTTGTAGCTACAGTTGCTTCTATATGTAAGTAGACAAGAAGCCCCAAAGATCTAATTTAGCCACTCAGATTTCTGTGGCCCAGGAACATGTTATAGTCCTGCCTTGTAGGCTATAACCTAAAGCTCCAGCATCCTTCTTTGAGAGCCACAGAATTATTCCTGTTAGGTTTGTGGTTTTGTATCCCCTAATCTTGCTAGTATGCCTCTCAGGTAAACTTGTTTCTCAAGATTTTATTTCTATTTTTAAATTTTCTGAACACAGAACAGGGTTTCCAGCTACACACACACACACACACACACACACACACACACACACACACACACACACACGCATGCACGCACGCAGCCCAAGAAGGCTAGCAGAGGGCACTGGATCTTCTATAGCTGGAATTATAGGTGGTTATGAGCTACCTGACATAGGTGCTGGAAACAGAACTCAGGTCCTCTGCAAAAGCAGTACAAGCTCTTCACCACTGAGCCCGTCTGTGGTAGTTCAAATGTAACTGGTCCCCATAATCTCATAGCGAGTGGCACTATTAGGAGGTATGCCTTTGTTACAGTGGGTATGGCCATGTTGGAGAAAGTGTGTCACTGTAGAGGCAGGCTTTGAGGTTTCCTATGCTCCAGATACCTCCCAGTGTCTCAGTCGACTTCCTGTTACCTGCAAAATGTAGGACGCTTAGCTACTACAGCACCACCTGCATGTCACCATACTCCTCACCATGATGATAATGGACTGAACCTCTGAAACTGTAAACAAGCCTCCCCAATTAAATGTTTTCTTTATAAGAGTTGTGGTGGTCATGGTGTCTCTTCTTCACAGCAATAAAAATCCTAGAACATCATCTTCAGCCCTCCTGGCTTTATTTAATAACATGTGTGGAAAATAATTTCAAACCTAAGTACTTTGGTAAATTCAGCAATGGACACAAATGCCGATATTGAAACTACTGCCTATATTCTATCAATTGACAACTTGGCAGTATTTCTCCTCTATTATAGGATCTAGTTTAGGTCTACTGAGCCTCTTTAAATCTGCAGCCTTTCACAGCCTGATCCTTTTAACATGAATACTTCAAAGATTTTTATTTATGTCTGTCTACATGTATGTATGTGTACTGTGTGCCTGCCTGGTGAAGTCAAAGGCCAGAAGAGGGACTCGGGTCACACGGAGCTGAAATTACAGGGAGTTTCAAGCCACTTGCTTTGGGATGGGTACTGGGAACCAAACCCAGGTCCTCTGAAATAGCAAGTACTCTTATCCACTGAGCCATCTCCCCAGCCCCATATCAATACTTTTGTTAGGCTAGGCCAGGAGTAGCACTTGCCTAGCACTGTGAACTCCTGGGTTCACTCTATGCAGAACTCCCTGCCTACACACACCCTACATTTGAAGAGTACATAGGGATCAAGGGTTAGATTTAGATAATCCATTCTTAGTCAAGTATTGTGTAGGTGACAACCCTTCTAAGACTGCAACATCTGGAGGCACATGATGTCTACTTGCCCCTTGGGAAAGTTGATTTTGGTTACCTGGTCAAGGTTGTGTCCAATTTCTCCACTGTCAAGTTGCTTTTCCCTTGCATTGTCTAACAGGATAAATATTCTGCCCTTAATAATGTTCATATCCTAATCATCAGAACTTTCTACAAATGCTGCTTCATATGGCAAAGTGGACTCAGCAGATATGTAAGTGGGGCTAGTAGTCTGGATCATCCTGGTGAAGCTACCCTGAAGGCTTTGAAACTGGAAGGAGGAATTAAGCCAAGAAATGCAGACCCCTCAAGGAACTGAAGGGGTAGCAAATATATTCCTCCTGAAGGAACCAGCTTTGCCAACAATAACTGGAACTTTTAGCTGCATAAGACTCAATTAAGATTTCTGAAGCCCAAAACTATTTCAAGAAACTACATTTGCAGCAATTTGCTAAAGGAACAGGAAATTGATACTAAATCCCCATATATAGGATCCTGTGAAGATTTCCCCTTTAACACTAATGAATAGATCCTGCCTCAGTCTTCACTGATTACCAAAGGTTAAATTTTTGCCTCAGACTCTACCACTTTAACACATGTTCAGCACTCAAAGTAAGAACCTATCTGTGTATTTATGTCCTTCACTTGTTTCTATATTGTCCATACAAATTCAAGATTTCAGGATTTAAAGATTTTATGTATATATATATGTTTGGGCATGCATGTGTATGGATGTCTGTGGAGAACAGATGAGGGCACCGGATCCCTTGGAAGTGAAGCTAAAGGTGGCTGTGGGTTCTAGAAGCTGAACTAGGGTCCTCTGCAAGAGCAATAATCAGGAGCCCAGAGCCAGGTTCAAATTATAGACAAGAAATCAGGATGAGCTATGTGACCCTATACTCATTCATATCTGTGGCCTGGCTGGCACTGAAATCTGAGCCAAGGCAGTCCTCCACGTGCTGGTCAGTGAATAAGGGGACACCAGGTACAGAAAGTCCACCCAGTGTGGCTGCAGAATGAAGATACCTAAGGATGAGGCCACTGACGAGCAAATGGGAGAAAAAAAGATTTGGTCACAGAAGTACCATTCCAGTTTTCCAGCCTATTTTTGCACACCTTCCCAAGTTTCTGGTCCCCTTAGTTCCATGAAGGAAATAAGAAGCAACCCAGCAAGGGAGGACTGGGCTTTGAAGTTTCCTTTCACCACATTGGGACTGCACCCTTGCTCAGAGCAGGATACACTTACCCACTTCACACCAGATTGGTTTGTTTGTTTGTTTGTTTGTTTGTTTGTTTGTTTGTTTTGAGACAGAGTTTCTCTGTGTAGCTTTGCACCTTTTCCTGGAACTTGCTTTGGAGACCAGGCTGGCCTCTAACTCACAGAGATCCACCTGCCTCTGCCTCCCAAGTGCTGGGATTACAGGCATGCACCACCAACGCCCGGCCAGATTGTTTTCTTAAAGCCCAAATGAGTAAATTCTTCAAGCCAGCCTCCTTCTTCCATGGTCTACTTAGAAAAAGATATTCTAAAGAAGTTCCCCTTTAGAGTGGACTCTAAGGTCAAAACTATTTCCTATGTGCACTGAATTTTCTTCATCTGACTCCATCACACCTCTGAGAAAAATGTCTAGTGATGAGTGGCAGAATCAGAATCCAGATCCTGGTGTGTCTATTCTTCTCCACAAAGACACTATCTCTGCAGACATGAAATAATCCAGTAGCTATGGACAACTGATGAGAGATATGTAGACTGTACAATAAGGTTGTGAAGACAACCTGAAATAAATACTGAATGTGATGGGACCAGTCAAAGCATGAAATATACTGACAGCTTCCCTTAACACTGGGAGGATACAGATGGGAGAGTTAGAGTAGCTAATTAAACTCAGACACATGTAGATAGAAGTGGTATCTAGAAAATAAGAGTAGTTGAGAGTGATGACTACCTTCCAGAGGACCTGAACTTGGATTCCTGCATCCAGGTCCTGCCTGTAACTCCAATTCCAGGTGACCTGGCTGATGGCCTCTGCTGGACTCTGCAAGCGTGTGTGTGTGTGTGTGTGTGTGTGTGTGTGTGTGTGTGTGTGTGTGTGTGTGCGCGCGCCTCACAATTAAAAGCACTTGCTACTCTTCCAGCGGACCCAAGTTTGGTTCCCAGCACCCACATCCAAGGTATCTAATGTCTCTGGCCTCCATGGGCACACGTACTCACATGCACATCCATACAGATACATACCTACCTATATATAAATAATAATCTTTTTTTAAAATAGAGGACATCAAATGTGCTAAGGCTATATATGTAGTCAGAACCAAGCAGTGTGAACCTAAGCTACCATCTTAACCACTATCCAAGATGTAAAACTATTATAGAACAAAGTCAAGAAAATGCTCCCGAATAAAACTAACTCTAGAGTCAAAGCCAAGTCTACTATGTGGGGCTTTCCATCTCTCAGGAAAGGGATAGAGCAAGTTTCCTATGCTCTTTCTGGGAGACTGGAGGCCTTCAATCAACAGGCTGGATTGGCCTGCCTCCTCACCCAGGAGAGCTCTCAATTCACTTATTCTCTGACATTCTTGAGCCAAGTTGCAGAGAGGGGGCCTATTCCCCAATGCTTCATCATGAAGGAATTGCTCACTGAAATGATCACATAGTTGGTCATTTCACAGGAAAACTAAACATCCCTGGGACCTCCAGATACTCCAGATAAGTATACCTGCCCAGTCACATTAATCATCTCATTTCCCAGGGAAATCTCAACCAAGAGTATTCAAAAAGCTTTCCAAAAGCACGGGGCTATTTCTTGCTGGTGTGCTATTGCTCGTTTTTGAATGAGTGGAATGGCTGCATCAGGTAATTGAGATTTTCAATGGGTTTGGCTGAGGAAAGTGACCTGCCAGAGTTGATTTGTAGTTCTTAAACAAGGACGAAGGAAGCATGAAGGACAGTGGTCTTTACCCCTGGTCTTCAATGAATTCTGTTTTGTCATAAACCTTCATGGGAAAACATCTGTATCTCCCTTATTCACTGGTTTCTCAATGAAATTTAGCATTTCTCTTAAGCATAAATGTAGGTGAAAAACCATGTATGTTATTACTTGCAATTTCTATGACTTTGTCAACAACAGAAATCAACACCTTATCACATTTCAGTACAGATCTTATAAATGTTTATCCTTATTACTACATCAAAATTATATTACTCAATGCACCACTCTATCTAGCTAGGTAACAAGTAATAAAGCAACACAAATATTAAACTGTAAATTTTTGAAAACTAATATAACCTATTTCCAGCTAATCTTATCTATTGAATATATTTTTCAAATGTTTCTGAAGAGTCTCCAGTTTTCAGTAGGCAGCTCTCAAAGGAATCCAAGGGACAACAATGTTAATAAATCCTGGTGATAGGGGTGGCTTGGAGAGATGGCTCAGTGGTTAAGAGTCTGGCTGCAGCCAGGCGGTGGTGGCGCACGCCTTTAAACCCAGCACTCGGGAGGCAGAGGCAGGCAGATCTCTGAGTTCTAGGCCAGCCTGGGCTACCAAGTGAGTTGCTGGAGAGGCGCAAAGCTACACAGGGAAACCCTGTCTCGAAAGACCAAAAAACAAAACAAACAAACAAAAAAGAGTCTGGCTACTATTCCAGAGTACCGGAATTCGATTTCTAACACCCACGGCAGCTCACAATTATCTAGTAACTCCAATTCCAGAGTATCCAACACTGTCTTTCTAACCTCCAAGGACAACAAACACACAAGTGGTACAGACATATAAGCAGGGGAAATGCCCATACACATAAAAAATTAAGTTGGTAAGCATTAAAAAAAAGAAAAGCCAGGAAGTGGTGGCACACACCTTTAATCTCATCATGGGAGGCAGAGGCAGGTAGATCTCTGTGAGTTCAAGGCCAGCCTGGTCTACAAAGTGAGTTCCAGGACTGTTACAGAGAAACCCTGTCTCCAAAAAAAAAAGGGAGAGAGAAAGAGGGTTGGGGATTTAGCTCAGTGGTAGAGCGCTTGCCTAGCAAGTGCAAGGCCCTGGGTTTGATCCTCAGCTCTTGCAAAAAAAAAAAAAAGAGAGGGAGAGAAGGGAAGAGAAGAAAGAAGCAAAGAGAAAGAAAGAAATCCTTTGGAAGGCAGGAGTAACACAGATACTCAGGAAATTAGGGCAGGAGGACCACAAGTTCAGAGCCTCCCTGCTCTCTAGGACTAGACTTCAAGGTTTAGCCTGAACAAACTCAGTAAGCACCCTGTGTCAAAATAAAAAGAAGATAACTACGTGATAGAGCACTTGTCTAGCACACATGAGGACCTAGGTCCAATCATCAGTCCCAGTACTGGAGTAGGGGGGGTGGGAGGGTGGACATCCTGAGTTATCTTCCACATATGGAAACCTAAATTTAAATTGTACCCCTAAAAACAGGTCTGGAGGTACATGTCCATAACCTTAGCCCTCAGGAGGTAGAGGCCAGAGAATCAGAAATTTGAGGTCATCCACAGGCTACACAGTGAATTTAAGGCCAGCTTGGAATACATAAGACCTAGTCTCCAAAAAAAAAAAAAAAAGTGCATGGATATGGAACCCTCAGGCCCATGTCACCCTTGGACTGCTGAGTGGCCCATTCAGTGTTATCAACATCTCATTCACACCATAGTTTTGAGACTTAGCAAGATAACAGAAATGGGTATGGTTTATTTTTAAATGTATTAATGTTAATTACTATTTGGTACAAAGACACTACACAGGGAGCTAGAGTGATGGCTCATCAGTTAAGAGCACTTGCTGCTCTTGTAGAGAACCTGGGTTTGGTTCCTAGCAGCCATATAGCAGCACATGGCTACCTGTAACTCCAGTTCCAGAGGATCTGCCTCCATCTTCCGGCTTCCTCAGGCACAGGGCACATACCTGATACACATACATGTATGCAGGCACTCACACATACACATAAAAATAAGCAAGTCTTTAAGAAAAGACACTAGGCAACAGGGTGATCAAAGGTCGGGGGTGTTTCTTCAAGGTCACATAGCAGCTCCTACATAATAATGAGGTACCAAAAACTGCTGACCAACTGGCTCCTGGAACAGTGTGCACCAAAAAATGTTGTCCTGAGAGGGATACTAAGTAGCTAGTGTCATAATGAAAATCAGCAACTACTGTTGTCTTGTCCGAGCAAGTCTTGTCAGAGAGAAACATTCAGTGGGAATAAAATGCTCAGAAAACAGAGCTGTCGGATAAACCATACTATGAGCAGCTCCACTGAAGAGCTTCAGACAGACCAACACAGAACATAACACATAATTCCCTTCCCTCTCTCGGGAGTCAGGAGAACAGGATAAAACGGATCAATTTATTGACAGGCAGAAGACAGACGGAAATACAAACTCTTATGGCAACAATAGTTAGAGAAGGCAAGGACCTGACTATTCAAACTACACAGGAAGGAACAGCATATTTTTTTTATTTTGATTATCAGCAGTGCTCTAGCCCACTAAAAACACCACCAACCCAGCTTTCCCCTGATCCAGTTGGATCAGTGTCATAAATATTCAATCACATTTCCAAGAGAAAACAGTATTTCATGTCTTAATAAATCAATTCTTAGTATCTGCTGTGTTGAATAAAATTTAAACACTGTCCATATTTGTCTTTTCTTTCATTAAAAAGCTAGGACACCATAATATATTCCACTGTTAAAAGGAAACTTTCACACTATACAACGCTACAGTCATTAAGAAAAAATAGCACTGCTGGATCATTAGCATTTCTTTAAAAGGCAGCCAAAGCTAGGGTGGGTTTTAGCTAGAGCACAGAGGGTGGGGGATGTTGGTTCAGTTTGCATGCTTCTGTGTTAAAATAACAAGTGTTCAAAACTGAGATCCTCCTTCAGCAAATACAAAGAAATAAGTCTGAATTCACTTTTATCACTCAAGATAAACTCAACACCGCTTCCTTTATTTTCTCCCAAATGTATCTTCCAAGTAGCCTTGCATAACCTTATTCTCTTTATTTCTACCACTTGGCTTAACAGGACCTGAGTCACCAGAAATATGAGTGGATCTGCAGTCGTGGCCTGAAGTTACTCTTCAAGCACCAACCAGGTCATGCCTCGAATTAATAATCTATCCCAACAGCTGATATACTTATTCTCTTTACTTAAATGAAGCAAAAATTGAGCTGGGTGTCAAGGTGGTATAAACTCAGTTCTCGGCAGAGTTCCAGGCAAGCCTGGGCTACATAACAAGCTCCAGGATAGACTGGGCTACATACAGACTGTTACTTTGCCTCAAAAGTAGCAGTAAAATGGGGGGGGAGAGACAATTGGCCCCAACTCATATTCTAACTGCAGCAGTACATCAATTTTCAATCCTCCACAATATACAAAGCCTTTCAAAGAATCATATAAGAATTTAGATAGAGACGTGTCTACTAGTCTGTTTTTAACCTATCCATACACAAAAAATATTGCTAAACTTATCTGATTTGAACATGACTCTCAACTCCTTTTACTCTGTATTGTTTCTTCTTCCATGTCAATCCAATAAAAATAGCAAATGTCTGCACTCATTTTTAAAGATCATTTGGTATAGCCTATATATACCGTTTGTTCCTATCTTAGGAGGAACATCAAAGAATTTTCAGTGTTAACCCTGATTCCATCTCACTAAATATTACATTTTCAATGTTTTACTAACTGTAAAAATACTGTAAATGAACCAATTCCACTGATATAGTATAAATCTTTTATATAAATAATATAAAAGATGATTTAAATTGGTTGGATTGTTATCCACAATATAATACCAAGTTGATATTCACATGCACTTTCTTGTTTGTTTGTTTGTTTGTTTTGCTTTTCGAGACAGGGTTTCTTTGTAACAGTCCTGGCTGTCCTGGAACTCACTCTGTAGACCGGACTGGCTCACCATTGCCTGGCCACATGCCCTTTCTTAAGAGTTCCTAAGTTATTCTTTTTACCCCAGGACTACATGGACTCTACTGTGCATCTGCACATCCTGCAGTCTTCTCAAAGTCTCATAGCAGCTATCCCAAAGATTTTTATATTTACTTGTAATTTATCAGGAAGACTGGTAACAGAAATAATCTTTTGACTTTCAACTTTTCAGTCAGGCAAAATCTGCTATTCTCAGGTCAACTTTATAATGCAGAGGTGGCAAATAGGCCATGGATCATTCACCACTGTGATAAATGAAGTCACTACTACAATTGACAAAGGCCCCAAGGCCTTTAACAAAGACATTGTGACAGAAGTCCAGTTACAGAACTAAATAGTCTAGAATATACCTTTGTTCTTGGCCATCAGAGGTAAGAAAGAGGAACATGGGCTGAAATAAAGTGACAAAACACATGAAAGGTCTCTTTTGTAATTTTAATTGAAGCACTGCTAAACACTTAAGTCTTTTTAAAGCACCAAATTTTAATATCTAAGTCAATTTAGGAATGGGGGGACACTATCAGGAACTTCTCTCCAGAATAAAACAATGATGTACATTCCTCCACATGTCCAAATTAAAATCTACTAAAACCCAAACCCCACACAGAGAAAAAAAAAAAAAGATACTAAAATCACATTCTAGGGGGTCAGTGCATTCCGCAGTCTTTGTTGGGCTGTCTAACTGTCCTTCAGCTGACTTTCAAAAATTAACACCCTAGTTCTTTAAAATATACATTTTTCCCATTGGCTTTTTTAAATTAAAAATAATAATTAAAGAAAAAAAAAACACTTGAAGAAATTCGCGACCAGTTGCCTGACTCAGTTGATGGTATATAGGGCATATGGAAGTCAGGAAGGTGGCTTGCAGCACACGACATTCAGGGGATGCTCATCTTTAAGGCTTAGCTTTCTTCCAAACAGTGTAAAATACCCACCTGGACAGGGAGTCAAGGAATAAGGAAGGCAATTCAAGGAGGAGGAGGTACCAGTTAACATGTGTATATAAGCCTACAAATTGAAAGAGGGACAGAGATTTTTGGTTTTTTTGTTTTGGTTTTTTGAGACAGGGTTTCTCTATGTAGCTTTGCGCTTGTCCTGGAACTCGTTTTGTAGCCCAGGCTGGCCTCGAACTCACAGAGATCCCCCTGGCTCTGCCTCCTGAGTGCTGGGTTTAAAGGCGTGTGCCACCAACGCCCGGCAGGACAGAGATTTATTGGTGTAGGTTGAACAGTGTGGGGATGTGACAAAGGGCTTGTAAACAAGACCACTTTGCAGCACGGGACATCTGACATTTGGGACAGTTCTCTGGAGGCCTCCCAAAAGTTTGAGTCAGTATGCGGAGAAGAGTAAGGGACAAGTAGATAGGAGTAAAGGAAAGGGCAAAGAAGCAGGGAAGGTGGAAGAGCAGATAAGAAGGAAAAGGGAGTCTAAGACCCAGAAGCATAACCCCTATTTCGCAAAGCATGAAGAAGAACACTGTTAAAGGGACAAGGGAGCAGTGGAGATGGAAGAGAAACTAAATCTCCACAAGCCATCGAAGGCCATGGCTGCCCAGCAAGCAGAGTATCCCCCTCTTTGGGCAAAGGACCTAGGCAGTTCTTGTCCCTTACTAGGCATCCGGCTTCAGCAGCCTATTTGCCCAAGCTAGGAGCCAACCCAGGACCAGCAGCATTTCAAGGGCTGATAACAAGGGAAACTACCATCATGAAAGAAACCTGGATTCAGCTTGCAGCTAAGGGAGCTGATGATTGCTAACAATGGTTTAATCACAAATATGGCTAGTCTGGTTACTCTGGGGATCCCCCACTTTCCCTTCCATATGCTAAAATTACTGGTGGGCCATTAAGCTTTTAGGTGAGTTTCTGGGAATTCAAACCACTTCTCAAGTTTCGGGTACTCATCAGTCCCCTGGAGGACTGAGGAAAAAGGCCATTGGGCCCCACCTCAACATTCTGACTGGGGTGATAGAAGAATTTGCATACCTAACTAGTTCCCAGGTGATGTGCCTGTCTAGGGCCTGTCTTTCCACAAACCATTGTTTCTGTTTTAGATCAGTGGGACTTAATGTTAAAGGCCCCTGGAAATCTATGATAAGGGACACCCCAGTCTCTAAGATCCAGAAATAAAGCCTATTTTTCAAGTTCCCAGGAAGATTCCCCACTTAAGTTTGAAACTCAGGGCTTATATACTATAGAGCTAATTCTGCTTGTTGTTATGATTAGTAATGGCAGCATGTGATGTACTTAGATGTTCTGAAAATGCAGCACATAATGTCATGGTCAAAGGATACAATTCCAAGTATGAAGGGACACAGACAATCTCTTTTGAGAATTCCACAGGACAATACAGGCGCCCCAGCTGTTCTTCATAGAGCGACAGGGCTTCAGTCAAATTGACACAATTCCCCTAAATCAGAGAGAAAAGCAAACAATGGGATTTCCAAGTCATACTTATTTGAAGGTCTCTAATAAAGGGAGAACAATTGGAGCTTGAGATAAAAGTTCATCTTTAAAAATGAGATAAGACCTCTATAATTCCACAAATTACACCGAATTCTATTTATGGATTCATTAGTTCATTCTCTTTCTACCTCATTTACAGAGCTATTTCAAATTATTGAAGTATGAAGCAATAGAAAGCAGTGAGGCCAATTTCTCATTAGTGACATAGTTCATTGTATCCACACCATGCAATTTAGCATATTCATCCACATAACCCACTCAAAGTAATTTTTTTTTGTCAGTAACGGTCACAACTGTGTTGAAACTGAAATATAAAATGATGTTCTTTCTTTTCGAAATGATTTAAACTACATCCTTTCTTTAAAAAAAAAAAAAAAAAAAAAAAAAAAGTCCTGCAGGGCAGTGGTGGCGCACGCCTGTAATCCCAGCACTCAGGAGGCAGAGGCAGGCGGATCTATGTGAGTTTGAGGCCAGCCTGGGCTACCAAGCGAGATCCAGGCACAAAGCTACACAGGGAAACCCTGTCTCGGAAAACCAAAAAATAAAAAGAAATAAAAAAAAGTCCTGACACAACTGTATTCATACCCCATCCTTTCCTCAAATTCTGATTTTCTTAAAGTGTGCACTACTGTATGAGTGTGATAGTCTGAAAATAATTTTGTGGAATCGGTTCTCCCCTTCCACCTTTCGATGTGGCTTCTGGGAATCAAATTCAGGTTGTCAGGCTTCTGCTGCAGGCCCTTGTAATCACTGAACCATCCCACTAGCACTCTGTGACTAATTTTTAAGGAATAAGGGACAATGTGAGATGAAATCACAAGTGGCCTATGATGTCAGAATTTCTAAGAAGAGCCTTTTTAAACCAAGTGTCCAGCCAGCCAGCCATGGAAAGGGATTAGAACTATTCCAAGAGAAGGCCTTGGTAGTTTCAACTTAGCACATTCACTTAGCACAACGTCATCCTTTAGTGCCAGCCTGTTTAATAACCCATCATCTAGGGTCCTGCAGTGGGATTTAGCCAAAGTGCCCTTCACCAGCATATAATTTGGTTTCAACATCAAGTTCACCATGAGAGCATATAAACACCACACATGTAATTTACAATTCGTAAATAGAAAACACTGTGCAGTTGTTTTTAGAACACATCACCGCTGGGGAAGCTATATAGAACGGAAATGCCACCAAGGTGTATAGCTGAATGGTCATCTACCATCTTAAAACTGACACCCTGCTGTATGTTTAAAGAGGACATATGGGAGGGCCAGACCTCCTTACTGAGAATGTGGTACAAAAATTGGAAGGTTTCAATTTACTCTTTCCCAACATTGTCAAGAAGCAGTTTTTCAAAAGAAGAAGGGAAAGAAGAAACTCCACAAATAGAGACCTACCCAAAAAAGGAACATGATAAATTTCACTTTCCTCTCTACAAAAATAGAACTTTTTTTTCCTTTTTAAGAAAGATACATCAGAGTTCCAAAACAAAACCCAACAGCAAAGAAATAATCACCCATTAATTCAGCAGCTTCAGTTCTAGAAAATTCTCCATGTCTCATATTATACTTAAGTAACACTTGCTTTTTTAGTTTAAAGACTTTTGTATTGTTTACATTTTTAACCTTAAATCAGTTTGTACTATTTCTGTAATATAAATCTTTATCTGTGCCCTTCTTATTAGGTTCAGAAGTAAGCAAAACTATCTTGTTTGCACATGCCTTAAATCCAAGCACTCAGGAGGCAAAGGCAAGTGGATCTCTGTGAGTTAAAGGCCAGCTAGCCTGCTCCATGCAACCAGTTCCAGGCCAGCCAAGGCTGCATACACTCTGTCTCAAAAAGTGGGGGTGGGGGTGGGGGTGGGGGTGAGGAGAGTAGGACTAGGACAGATGATTCAGTAGTTAAGAATACTTATTGCTCTTCTACAGGGCCCAAATTCAGTTCTTAGCACCCGTGTTGAACTGCTCACAACTGCCTATTAGCTCTAGCTCCAGGATGATCCAAAACCTCTAGTCTCCCAGGTTATCTGCATTCGCATGCACATAACCACACACTCATACACACATATATGCACATAATTAAAGATAACAGCCATACGGTGGTGGCGCACGCCTTTAATTCCAGCACTCAGGAGGCAGAGTCAGGCCTCTATGAGTTCGAGGCCAGCCTGGTCTACAGAGCTAGTCCAGAACAGGCTCCAAAGCTACAGAGAAACCCTGTCTCAAAAAAAACAAAAAACAAATCTTTTTTTTAAAGCAAGCAAAAATAAATAGTAAAAATCGCAGCCCGGCGGTGGTGGCGCACACCTGTCCCAGCACTCGGGAGGCAGAGCCAGGCGGATCTCTGAGAGTTGGAGGCCAGCCTGGTCTACAGAGCTAGTGCAGGACAGGCTCCAAAGCTACAGAGAAACCCTGTCTTGAAAAACAAAAACAAAATTAAAAAAATCACACTTAAGTGAACTATAAAAAAATTTTTTTTGAGAATTGACACTAAAGGGCAGGAAAGATGGCTCAGTGGTTAAGAATTCTTACTGCCCATGCAGACAACCTGAGTTCAGCTTTCAGCACCCATGTTGGGCAGCTCACAACCACAAGTAAGTTCAGCTCCAAGGGATCTGACCTCAGTGGCCTTAGAGGGTACATGCATTCACAGCACACACACACACACACACACACACACACACACACACACACACACACACACACAGTTTTTGTTTTGCTTTATGAGACAAGGTCGGTCTCTCTCTCTCTCTCTCTCTCTCTCTCTCTCTCTCTCTCTCTCTGTGTGTGTGTGTGTGTGTGTGTGTGTGTGTGTGTAGCCCTGGCTGTTCTGGAACTCTCTACATAGACCAGATTGGCCTCAGACTCACAGAGATCCATCCGCTTCTGCCTCCCCAGTACTAGGATTAAAGGTCTATGCCAGTATGCCCAGCTTAAAGACGAAAAATTGACAGTTAAGAGTCTGAACAGACAACTCAGTAGTGAAGAGCACATACTGGGAGTACAGACACTCAAGACTTCATTCAGTTTTCCACACTCATGTCAGGGGCTCACAAATGCTTGGAACTCCAGCTCCAGGGAATCCAACACCCTCTTCTGGACTCCACGGGCACC
Organism: Onychomys torridus; assembly: GCF_903995425.1. NCBI lineage: Eukaryota > Metazoa > Chordata > Mammalia > Rodentia > Cricetidae > Onychomys > Onychomys torridus. The sequence goes on along the minus strand of NC_050466.1, from coordinate 66,042,435 downwards.
CACACTCTCACACACACATAACTGGAAACATAAAATAAAAATAAATGAAGAAAAATTTCAAATGATGCTAATGATGGATTACTTCCAGAAAGCAGATTATGAGAGTGGTCAGGAGTTTGCTACATTTTCCACTGTAGCTTCCCTGTGTCTTACATACCCATTTTTGTATGTAGCAATCTATTATTTTTCTAAGTAGGGGGTTGGAGACAGAAGATAGATGGTCAAGTCCCAGAACCTTACTTCTATTCTCAAAAATACACATTCCCAAGTTCTGTGGCAAGATAGTAAGGATATCTTCAAGCACCCAGTGTAATGCCAGTGATGTCACAAATTTGTCACTGTGACACAAGCAATGTGTTGCTGGGAACATTCAGTTTTTGAAAATCATTGTATAACATCCTCACCCAACCATTAACCATCTCCATTTTTTCTGCTACACACTCCACCTAAGGGCAGAAAAGGAATGGCAGGAATGAAGTGTTATCACCTGAGCATGTCACTAGGTAGTAATAACTGGAGTCTAAGGGTATGAGTCAATGGCAGAACTCTTGTCTAGCATGCAGGAATTCACCACAAAATAAATGAATAAATAAATAATGAGTGAATGAGTGAATGAATGAATGAATGGTGGAGAGTACAGCTTCCTGCAAGGCTTGTGCCCCTTAATCCATGTGAATTTTAGTGTGTGACACATACAGACACCAAACACAAGAAACAACCCCAGGGGAATCACAGAATGGTATCACTTCGTATCTCCACTTGTAGTGAATGTGAGGACAGAATGTTCGCAGTAATGTCTTTTGAATAACTCTTGGCAAAGAACACAGCCTTGGACTTATGATCTGGAGGTTTAAAAAAGAAACAGTTCACAAAAGCAAGTTATCAACTTTGAGTCATTAGTATTTGCACATGCTGTATTCTCATGGAACATTTCTATCAGTTTCTCACACTAAGGCACCAGTTCCCGATTGCAGGCAAGGACAAACCACCATACCTCCTAATGGAACCTTTCATCTACTCCAAACTGAGCGCTTCAGAGGATCCATACTCAAAACCCTTTGCCTCAGCCTCCCAGGTAGTTGGGACTATAGGCAGATGGCATCCATGCCTAGCTTGTTTTCAGTCTCTGTACTGGAGCAGAGGAAGCCCTGCATTAGTGCAGTCCTGCATGAGTAAGTATTACTGACATAGGCATGCCTCAGCCCCATAGGAATGGAAAAGCCTTCCCCAAGTGAGATTCAAAGAGATAGCAATACCTTCCTTGGGGGCTTTAGTGCTAGTGATTGATCAATGTGTGACTGCTCACCTATAGATACCTCCTACCAAGACTAGCTAACTTCTTTTCCCTATGCTGTACATAATAAAACATGCCCCCCCAAAAAAACAAAATAAATAAAAAATAAATAAAACATGCCGAGGTCGCAAGTTGCTTGCAGTAACTGGCTCAATTCTATCAATAGAGTGCACACAGCCTATGTGACCCCAGCTTTGCCATGCAAATGTGTCCTGTTTTCTCTTTTCCATCATTTTTTCACTACCTCTAGTCAGAGTTCCAGACCCAACCCATGCAGATCCTGGTACATCTCTATTTGGTTTTAAGATCCTAGAGCCTCATATGTTTCCTCAATTAATGTGTATGAGTGTAGTGATATTGTGTTCCCCAACATATTGTGCACCTTAAACTTATCTGGGTTCAGAGGACAAAACACACACCAGACAGACATAGAGGCCAGAAAATGGTGGCACACACACCTTTAATCCTAGCATTCTGAAGGCAGAGATCCATTTGGATCTCTGAGTTCAAAGCTACATTGGAAACATCCAGGCATGGTGACATGTGCCTTTAATCCCAGGAAGTGATGGCAGAAAGCAGAAAGATATATATATATATAAGGCCTGAGGACCAGGAACTAGAGCTGGTTAAGCTTTTAGGCTTTTGAGCAGCAGTTCAGCCGAGATCCATTTGGATGAGGACTCAGAGGCTTCCAGTCTGAGGAAACAAGATCAGCTGAGGAATTGGAGAGGCAAGTTTGGCTGTGGCCTGTTCTGTTTCTCTGATCTTTCAGCGTTCACTCCAATACCTGGCTCTGGGTTTGTTTTTCTTTCTTTTTTTTTTTTTTTGTTTTGTTTTGTTTTTTGTTTTTTCGAGACAGGATTTCTCTGTGTAGCTTTGCGCCTTTTCCTGGAACTCACTTGGTAGCCCAGGCTGGCCTCGAACTCACAGAGATCCACTTGGCTCTGCCTCCCAATTGCTAGGATTAAAGGCATGCGCTACCACTGCCCAGCTGGGTTTATTTTTCTTAATAAGACCTTCTAAGATTCATGCTACACATGAGACTTTCTTCTAGTTGTGGAAATGTAAACACAAGGGAATACAATAAATATGCTCCCAAAAGTCCAACTCACTACATCTGTATTGCTTTTATAGTACAAAGCATTGTTTGAGTGTGTTTCCTCATCAACATCCTACATAAAACAGAGGCCTGCAAACTTCCTCCATCAAGGGCCAGACAGATCATATTTAAACAGCACAGACCATGAGGCTTACCTAGGCAATACTCCATACTGCTCCTGGAGCACAAAACAAAGGCATGGCAGTTTATCAAGAAACTACAGAGCAGGCAGCCACATCTAGCCCACAGTGTGTAGACCCCTGCTTTAAGCTACCATGTGCCCACAGGCTTTGCATACAGTGGGAAGAGGAGTAAATAAAACAGGACAAGCTAGAGGTTTAGGTGTCTCGGTATTCTAAGTTCTTTCCAGCATTATTCTTCTCGGATCCCATGAAATAGCCAAGACAGACTAGAGTCTGCAGATGAGTGCTTCCTCAGGAAAAAAATAAGACCTCCACCTATTCTGGCTATTTAAATATACCAATAATCTTTCAAAGCAGTTATCAGTTGGTACTAGGTAACAGTTGGACAGGAGTAAGAAGTTCTGCCATGCAATTACACACTATAAGGTGACTATAGCTAATGACTGTGCACTGTATACTTATATATTACAAGAAAGGAAGATGAATGTTTTCTCCACAAACAACATGATCTATGTTAGAGGATACATGTGCTTAACCTGATTAAAAAGTAAGGCAATGTATACATGTAGGTAAATATCACATGGTAACTCTGTAAATGATCATTGTTATGTTTTTATAAACCAGTCAAAAATAAGTTCATGTTAAAAATTTAAACTAGCCTAATTGATGCATTTACAATACAGCTCCTGAACTTAAGACTCAGGGAACATCACAAAAGGGGTTCAGAAAGATTTTAAGAGCCAGAGGAACATAATAAAATGTATTGTGACATTGTGTCTGCTAGAAATGCTATGGAAGCTACACCCATGATAGTTCAACAGTATGGCTGCCAAAATAATACCTAAATGAGAATGGTACTAATAGACATGATAATGTGGAAGGGAGCCTTTTCATGGGGCCCAAGCCTAGACAAAGAACTACAGGCAACTAAGGAATGCTGAAAACCAGAGAAATAATCTTCCATAGGGAAGAGCACACCAACTGATTACCCAATACTAAATGGTCAGTCCTGGAAAAAAAATACACACACACACACACACACACACTATACAGACTGAGCAGGATGTATTTATGTATTTACATATATATGCACAAGTGTACATGTATCTGTGTGTATGTATTTAACAATTAAAGAGGGAAGGTGGTACATGAGAGGGGGGTTGGAGGAAAGGGAAGTAGGAAATGATATAATTACATTATGACTTTTAAAAAATATTTACAATACAATATACTGTGGCTGGAGAGATGGCTCAGCAGTTAAGAGCACTGGCTGCTCTTCCAAGGGACTGGAGCTCAGCTCCCAGGCCCCAGTTGAGGAGTCTCATAAGCACCTGTACCTCTAGCTACAGATCTGACACCTCTAGCTTCTGCAGGCAGCTGCACTTACATGCATATACCCACAGCAACACATGCACATAAATAAAAATAAGTCATTTTAAAATAAAAGTATTTAGCATTTAGTATTTAGCAAAATTAAAAGATATACTTTAATGAAATGAATTACTGAGAAATCAATGCAATATAAAATTGGTCACAAGGTAAAGTGTTTCTAGTGGAGGGACTTATGTACACAGGACAGAGGACAGATTTCTGCTTAAGATGGTCCAAACTTCTTACTTCAGTAAAACACCAACCAGAGTTGAGTTTGTGTGGTAGGTTGAAGAATCTCCAGTAAACTCAGAAGAATTCAGAGACCAGAGTGCAAGTGCTAAACTTGGTTATTAATTAATTTTTGTACCAAGTAAAGAGACTGCATTAACAATTAGTTGCCTTTGTCATTTTTTAGGAATAATATTTTTCTATATATACCTATTTTATACAAATACCAAAAAGACAACTCCAAACCTTCTTTAAAGTTAAGAATACCCTCAAGAATGAAAAAACACTTCTATCCGGTGTCTGCAGCTCACACTCTAGGCAAAGCTGTTTATCATGAATGTGCTGCTTTTCCCTAGAGATGGACCTAAATAAAGGATGGCGGGTGGGAGAGAACTATGGTCTGTGTCTCCACCTGCTGGTGCAATTTCATACTGCAGCCAGAGCTAACTAAAGATAATCTTGCCTGCTGCTGTTAATTCAAAGATATTGTTCTCCTGACATAGGAAAATTTCAAGAACATGCAGTCAAATATCCAAATAATGATTCTTATTTAAAGTCATCAGAGTAGGGCTGGAGACTGAGTGGTCTACCTGTGTGAAGTATTTCCCATCCTGTTTCAGAACTTTCATGGACAGGTCTAGAATCAGTCTGAGGAACTCCCATGTAGAATCTGGATGTGAAAAAAAAATTAAGTTTTGTAAATAAGTTTTGCATCTATGGAATATTCACTCACAGTCAATAATACAAAAGAAGAGACCCCCCATGTGCTGGCACATGCCCATTATCCTGGTACTTTGGAGGCAGAGGGGAGAGGATCAGGAGCTGAAGAGCATCTTCTAGTAGCTTTGAGGTCAGCTTGTGCTACATGACACTATTTTAAATATGCATGAGCTTGAAAGTTTGTTCATAACCAATAATGTACAATCCTATAGCTGGTTTGTGTACACACTAACACAAACACCAAGGTCAAAAACAAGTTTGCATCTACTTAGGACGAAGAGTACACCACCAATAAAGACTTAACGTAGGGGACTGAGAGCGCAGCCCAGTGGTGGAGAGCTTGTTCATATGCAGGAGATCCTGGCTTCTATTCCAGCATCACTCTCAAAGACTGGACACAAAGGCAGAGCTCAGTCTAAAAGAAAGCTGCCTAAAGAAGGAAATTAGCAATGTGCACTGAGAAGCTGAGGAAATTCTTGTTTTGGAGAGACAGAATGTTGCAGCCTCCTTAAAGAGCCATCCATTGCCTACCTGTGTCAGACCTAACCTCCTTGAGACTACTCCATGAAACCTTTTGTCATATGTATTAACTTAACAGAACAAACTGGCTTCACCCAATACCACAACTAAAAATGTCTTCAGATGGTTTCCAAAAATCTTACAAGACAGTTTATCCTACTTTACTGTAACCCACTTAATGTTGCCACCAATGGATTTGAATATGCCTTGATTTGTGAATTTCTTTTGTTCTGCAACTATAAAAACATGAGACTGTTACCACATTGGAACATAGTACTTAAACTAACCAGAATCCCAACCATGGTCCTTCATATTAGCTCCAGAACACTCAGAACTTTTGAGGTATATGCTGTGTTTTCATATTAAGGGCAGGAAAAGAACCAAAGCCACATTAAAATCCAGCCGCCTTTCCCACCATCAATACTAGTTCAACTGCTGTTTTGTTTTGTTTGTTTGTTTTTCGAGACAGGGTTTCTCTATAGCTTTGGAGCCTGTCCTGGACTAGCTCTGTAGACCAGGCTGGCCTCAAACTCACAGAGATCTGCCTGCCTCTGCCTCCTGAGTGCTGGGATTACAGGCGTGCGCCACTACCGCCCGGCTAGTTCAACTGCTTTTAACAAATAAAAGAAGAGGAGCTGAGAAGATGGCTTGGTGGGGAATGTGCTTGCCTCTCAAGCTTGAGAATCTGAGTTTGACCCTCAGCACCCACATATAAAATGCATATGGTGGCATGTGCCTTGCAATCCCAGTGATGAGTAGGGAGACAGGATTCCTATGGCTTGCTGGCCAGCCAGCATTGCCTACTTGATAAAAATTCTAGGCTCAGTAAGAAACCGTTTCTCAAAAAAAATTAGGAAGAATGTATGTACGCACATGTGTAAATATGCATGCATGCATAAAGAGTTCAAAACAATCTACCTTCTTCTGGAGATGTAGAGATTGGGACTGCTGTCAAATCATTAATCACATAATCAAACTCTCTCCCTTCTTTGGCGTACCTCTTCAGTACTGGAATACAGTCTTCTATGAGAACCTTTCAGAAGGAACAGGAGTGGATGCATGAGTCAACACAAGTGGGTGTCATTAAACACTTATAAATAGGAAATGAGCCGGTTGTGGTGGCGCACACCAGTAGGGTTTGCTGAAGGAGACAAAGGCAGGAGGATCACGAGTTCGAGGCCAGCCTAGGCTACACATTTTAAAAAATAAAAAATAAATAAACTAGGAAATGAAAGCTCGGGGTTAAATCCACAGCACTTCACCATAAACAAGGAGACCTTCACCCCTGTCTGTTAATAGAAAAACTAAGTGTTAAACATATGCTTATATCCTTTCTCATCTGAGTAGTCCCTCTACAGGTGCTATTGCTCCCCTAATTGACTAATTGAGACACAACCTTATTTAAAATAGTTTACATAGGTTGCTCATAGACCCTTGATAAGAAAGGAGGACAGTCGGGTATGGTAGCCCACCCTGTTAATTCCAGCTCTTGGAAGGCTAAGACAGAAAGAGTGACACCCCACAGGTTTGAGGGCAGCCTGGTTTTTATGTTGAGTTCTTAGTAAGAAGGATAAGGGAAGACTACAATGTAAGAAGTTAAGTATGGAGTTTGATATATTTGAAGATTTTTATTGTTCTATTGTTTTATAAAACTTAATACATTGCACAAGTTGCATAGGTAAAATCAGAGAAAATGGCAACACTCAGCTACACAGAGTTTGAGGCCAGCCTGTACTACATGAGATTTTTGTCTCAAAAAAAGAGAAGGGTTGGGGATTTAGCTCAGTGGTACTAGCAAGCACAAGGCCCTGGGTTCAATCCTCAGCGAGAGAGAGAGAGAGAGAGAGAGAGAGAGAGAGAGAGAGAGAGAGAGATCCCTCAACTACCTATAATCCACACATTCATCCCATCTGAGAACTAATGGTATGTCCCCATGATATAGAACTTGCCTAGCATATGCATGAAGGTCCCATTTGACACTCTCACAATCAACACAACTCTGTTTTCTTCACTAAAATTTAAACCATGCACATTATTCTGAACAGACAGTAAATTACTCTATCTCACTACAAACGTTCTATCCTTGTCTTCAACAATCCTCTACGAACAGTCATATTAAACTCCCTCATTTCCCAATTTAAAAGGTAAATTTTCCTTTATATCTTGGTTTCCAAACCCGAGGGGTTAAATTTACTGAAATTCCCTTTTCAATGGTTTCTAGGATTGGCTGATTTAGTTTTCAAACAAGTGGTAACCCAATATGTCAACATCCACTTACTTACTAAATCTTTACCCAAGTGAAATGAAATGTATCTTGGGCCTGGCAATATGGCTCATGCCTTTAATCCCAGAACTCTGCAGGAGGCAGAGGCAGGTAGATGTCTGTAAGTTCGAGGCCAACCTGGTATACAATCCAAGTTCCAGGACAGCTAGGGATGTCTCAAAAGAAAGAAAGAAAGAAAAAGAAATACATCTTTGATATGTTAGCAGTGTGTTGGAATATATACTTAACACAAGTTCATGTTCCCATGACATCCCTCTTATCTGTCTATAGTCTGTGTCCAACTTCCTATTTGATTACAGGGCCTGCAGTAAAGGAGCAATGGAAAGGACAAGCCTCCTTCTACAATGATTGTTCTCTTAAGTTCAGTTGGCTATTTTTAGACATTTGTTTTAATAAAGCCACGTGGAAGACATCAGTTGGCCTCACTCCCTTGGTACTCTGATGAGAATTAGAAGGACAAATGAGAAGCTATGTAAACTGTTCTCCTATTACCAGGCCAAGATATACCATGCCTTTCCACATACTCACCTCATTTCATGTCTTTCAGTCAAATCTTCACATAGCTCACATCAGTCTCATAATACCTCTTGCTAAGTTTATTTCTAAGCATTTAGCAAATTACTTTGAGGAGGATTTCCTGCCACACACCTCCCAATTTCCTTTCAAACTGTTCTGTGTTCAGCAGAAAGAAAAAATTAATCTTTCCTAAGTCACTTACATCTTTAATCACTAAATCAATTCCTCAGACGTCCAAGTAACTGTCAAGGTAAATTTCTTGGATTTTTCAAACCATTTTTTATTTCCTATGCTTATTTTATTATTTTTATGACCTCCATCTTCCTATCTTACTTATTAGTGGCTTCAAAAATAAGCATAAACTCAGATACACAGCATCCATAATCTGGTTCCTACTTCCGACGAAAATGACTTTTTGCCACTTGCTATATTTTTTACTTTATCATTTACTATTAAAATTAAATTTCTGATACTTTCTATTATGTTTTGGTGGAATCCCTCTATTGCAAGGTCTTTGTCTTTGTGTGTGTGTGTGTGTGTGTGTGTGTGTGTGTGTGTGTGTGTGTGCGCGCGCGCGCAAGGGAAGAGGTCAACTTGTCCGAGTAGGTTCTCTCCCTCTGCCATGTGAATTAAACTGAGGTCATCAGGCTTGGAGGCAAATGTCTTTATCCACTAAGCCATTTCAACAGTCCAATAACAGATTTCTTTAAATTCTCATCTTTAAATTTAATTTTAAACTAAATCCTACTTGAGTATAATACAGATTTTAAAAAAATAAGTCACTAAATTTAACTTATCTTACTTAATCATTTTGTATGTGTGTACATAAAATGCATACATACACATAGGTAATTCATCCTTAGTTTTCTTGGCATAGTACCTTTAATTCAGTATTAAGATTACTGTCATTATAAAAGAAATATTTTGCCGGGCGGTGGTGGCGCACGCCTTTAATCCCAGCACTTGGGAGGCAGCGCCAGGCGGATCTCTGTGAGTTCGAGGCCAGCCTGGTCTCCAAAGTGAGTTCCAGGAAAAGCGCAAAGCTACACAGAGAAACCCTGTCTCAAAAAAAAACAACAAAAAAAAATTGTTTCTTGAAACAAATGTTAACCAGAGTAGTTGTTTAAACATATGTAAAAACTTCTGCCTTTCTGAAAACATTTTAACGGACTGTTGCCTTTGGTACAGTGCTCAGGTTGGTCTGTCTTCAGAACCCTCAGCAGAAAAAAAAAAAAAAAAAAAAAAAAAAAAAAAAAAAAAAAAAAAAAAAAAAGCTCAGGCTCCCCCTGGTGGTTATTCTGAGACACTAAACACTGCCACCCTCAAGAGCTTTAGAATAGAACAAGATGTGACTTATCACCCCCAACATCCCCACACACACACACACACTACCAATCTGAGGGAATGGGATGGTCGAGTTTGGGGAGGGGCAGAGAGGGAGAGCAATGAAAGACATCTTGTAGAGTGAACCATTAAAGGGTTAGGGAGAAACCTGGTGCTAGGGAAATTCCCAAGAACCCACAAGGATGACCCCAGCTAAGACTCCTAGCAATAGTAGAGAGGGTGCCTTGTAGCAGGAATCTTAAAGGTACTTATCAATAAAATCAAACCTGAGGCCAGCTATTGGGGTGAATGCTGGAAGATCGGAGAAGCAGAACAAGCCACAGCTACCTCACCTTGCCAATTCCTCAGCTCTGTTTCCTCAGACTGAAAGCTTCTGTGTCCTCATCCCAATGGCTCTCAGCTGAACTGCTGCTCAAAAGCCTGAATGCTTAACCAGCTAAATACCAAATGCTTCTAGTTTCTGGTCTTCACACCTTATATATCTTTCTGTTTTTGCCATCACTCCCTGGGATTAAAGGCGTATGTCACCATGCTTGGCTATTTCCAGTGTGGACTTGAACTCACAGAGATCCAGAGGGATTTCTGTCTCTAGAATACTAGGATTAAAGGTGTGAGTGCCACCATTTTCTGGCCTCTAAGTCTGTCTAGTGGCTGTTCTGTTCTCTGACCCCAGATAAGTTTATTAGGGTGCACGATTTTTTCATGAACACATTGCCTGACCGGGCCTTCCCCTGTAATCAGATTGGTGAATACCCTAACTGTCATCATAGAACTTTCATCCAGTGACTGATGGAAGCAAGCACTGTGTTGAGCTCCTGGAGTCCAGTTGAAGAGAGGGAGGAGGGATTATATGAACAAGGAGGGTCAAGATCATGACGGGGATACTCACACAGAGAGCTGACCTGAGCTGGTAGAAGCTCATGGACATGTACCGACCACTGGGGAGCCTGCAGAGGACTGAACTAGGCCCTCTGAATGTGGTGACAATTGTGTAGCTTGGACTGCTTGTGGAGCCCTTGGCAGTACGACTAGGATTTAACCCTGGTGCATGAACTGGCTGTTTGGAGCCCATTCCCTATGGAGGAATGCCTTGTTCAGTTTTGATGCACTGGGGAGGGGCTTGCTCCTGCATCAATTTGATAAACCATGCTTTGTTGACTTCCCAGGGGAGGCCTTACCCTCTCTGAGGAGTGGATGGGTGGAGGGAGTAGGTAATGGTGTGGGTGGAGCATGGGAGGGGGGGAGGGGAAACTGTGGTTGGTATGTAAAATGAAAAAAAAATTAAATAAAAAAAGATGTGATTTATTAAATTCCTAACCAGGTGGCTTTAACACCATTTAGTCTCGTGGTCTTTCAATATGTACCAACTGCACACCAAAAATCCCATGAAGAACAGTCTTTTACCCTTGCTGCATACATCTGACCACCTGGCTCACCATCTGTGCCCTGAGGGTCACATATTCCATTTCAGGAGACTTAGTCAAATTCCCGTTTCCACCATACCCCTACTAACACCAGATTGTACAGCTGCTCTCGGTCTGTGTTTCTGGTCTTTCCTTAATCTTTACAAGAAATCCATACAACAAAAACCAGGGTGACAGGATTCTTCACCCCCTGTACCCCACACTGATCTAAAGTGACCCCTACGAATTTGAATAAATCTCCTTTAAACTCTCTAAGGTTCAACTCTTCCCAATACAATAGAACAACATCTACCAGTTATGGTGTGGGAATTAAGTACAACAGGCAGGGGGTCTGGCTCATTATTTGTCAGCCAAGGTAACTTTGAATTCAGTGTGAAACAGTTCAGCCAATGTTTTGCAGAGCTGAATTCTACACTCCCTTCTTGAATCTCTCCAACAGGATAAGCTAACTCTAATTTTTCTTGCCCTTTGGCCCACAAAACAATCACAATTGCATTTTAAGGTAGATAGAATTCCTGCCTCAAATTAACATGCATGTAGCACAAATTCAAATTTAAATGTACATACATTAGGGACGGAAAAAGTGCTAGGTAACTGACATCCCAAAGTACAGCACTCATCCAAATTGCTTATAAATCTGGAGGCACACATTTCAGATTGTATTCAATAAGAATTTGCTTGGGCATCTTGCTCTAACAATCCCTCATGTCTATGAGAATGAAATATATACATCCCCACATATCAGAGTGGCTGCTCAACTTTGAGCACAGGACAATTTAAGACAGAAACTAATTGCTTATTTGCAACATGTTAATACACTACACCTACCAATTAAAAAATCTGAATTCTCTCTGAAAGACCCTGACTTCAGGCATTATTCAGGGTAGTGACAGCAGGTGGTAGATTTAAAAAGGACATGACATCTTTTATGCCAGGATTAATGTGGGCTGGAGACATCACTCAGTAGTAGTGGGTGGCTCGCATACAGAAGGACCATACAGAAGGACCAAGTTTAGTCCCCAATAACATAAAGAAAAGTACTCTGATAGAATCTACACTGGGGGACTTCTTTCAGTATCTATACACCATGTATGATAGATACTATATTCACACAAAGAGAATATCTTCTTAACCAATTATACTAAAAGGTACTGGCCCAATTGATAACATGTATTTCTATTTTCAGTCAATTTAAATGTACATTACCAAGAAATAATTACCTGATAGCAGTCTCCTTTAAGATTGTCTAAGACATCTCCACATGTTCTTCGCATGTATTTCTTACATCCGTCAATTACCATTTGGTCAATGTCCAAAACAGGCTAAGGAGAATTTGAATGTACCAAAGAATTCTGAAAAAGTAAGCCTTCTCTAAAACATAAAGGTTCAGACAAATAAAGGTTTTGACTATCGCCAGCTGAGGATCATAAAGTTAAAAAGTAGATATTATGGTGACTTTATTTTTCACACTAAGGACATTCAAGTGAAAGAAACTAGATTTTTTTTTCTCCTCATGAAATGGAAGCCATTTTGATAGCCACTAAGCAGCAGATGGGGCATCCAACATAAATGCTCTCTAATCCACAACTACATTATTATCTCTGTTTCTCTACTGGTAGACACATACAAGGCTGCTAGTTTGTAAATTCAAATGTTTGTTCAAGAAAGACAACTTAACACATCTGCCTTGTGTAGTGGGTATCTGTTCTATGACCCTGAAGTATAGCCCTAGAAATATAGCAGGTAACTGCTCTACCTGCCTATGACCTTAAGACCTGAGATGCATGTATCAGCTCTCTGCTCGCCCTTGTGGATTTGTATGCAGGACTGAATGAGACGGCCAGAACCGCATGCCCCAGCATTCCAGAACCTGCAGGATTCTGTTCTGTACAGTGAGGTTCTCTCCCCTAATAAATTCTTTTGCCCTTTAAGCAGACTCCATAGATTTCTTGCTTTATCTAGTGCTCAATGTGGGACATGAACCCACAACCCTGGGATTAAGAGTCCCATGCTCTACTGACTGCATTTCCTGTTTTCGCAGTTATTATTATGTTCCTTCTCAGGTCTTTGATGGGGTTGACAACTAGATAGTTACAGTTATAATCCTCTCATATCTTAGCTCAGGACATTTCAGACACTAAAGTTAGATTGTTTTATAATAGGACAGCTATTGGAGTAATCTCTGTAACATGCCATTTACCTATGTTCTGGACATCTCTGGATTTGAGTGTGTGTCTCTTGTTTGGTGTTGTTCTTGCTGGTGGTAGTTCTATTTTTGTTTAGGTCATTACCTTTCCCCCCTCCTGAACAATACTTGATAATTGTTCCTATTGTATATAGTTTTATATTAGGTTAGAACTTTCTTATTTAGACAAAAGGGGGAGACGTAGTGGGTAGCTGTTCTATGACCCTAAAGCACAGCCCTAGACTCCATGGATTTCTCACATCAGCCTTGACTTTGGGGAAACACTCACCAGACTCTGAAGGCACCAAAGAAATCCATTTACCTTGTGTTCACTCTAGCTCTCTGGGAAGTTAACTTAACACAGCTGCCTTGAGTTTGGGAAAATTCTCACTGGAGTCCAAAGATACCAAAGGAAGGAGAATCAAAACCCATTTACTTTGTTCTCTCATTCTCTCCTCTCCCTCTTGTATGAGTGTACACATGCTGTTATGTGCATGCACCATATATATGCTTGCTGCCTGGAGGCCAAAAGAAGGCACCAGATAGACTGGAACTGGAGTTACAAACAGTTATAGTCCCCAAGTGGATGCTTGGAACTGAACCCAGGTCCACTGTAAGAGCAGAAAGTGCTCTTAACCACTGATCCATCTCTCCAGTCTCTGAAGTTGTCCTCTTATACACAAAGGATATCTCTACCATGGTGACCATCTTTGGTTTCAGTTTGACAATTTCACATAATATGCCACCATCTCCACCTCCCAGAATCAGTACATCTTTGCCAGAATAATCTTCTTTACCACTGCCCATGATGGCTCGGGTATACGCCAAATCACTCTCTGCCAAATCTAAGGAGGAAACAAAAGACCCAAATGATGACTCTACCCAAATATACAAACCATTTGACCTGCTGAAATCTAGCTTGCAATGGAAATTTTCCAACTTTCAAAAACTGTCCATAATGTGCAAGGTTGTTTCTTGGATTGAGTAATTTTCACAAACTTAATGCATCTGACACATAGGATAAAAAGAACTAAATTACTTAGACAAAAATACAATCTTGAGAATGTGCTGATATTCTGAGTAATTAAAAGAAATGACACCTTTAAAGATGACAAGATATGCCATCTGGAAACTGCTTTCAAGATAATATTATAAGACAAAATGCAGCAGGGTTAGATGAAACAAGACTGGCTGCTCAATGCTATTGTCATTGTTCTATGGTGAGTATCTGTGGGCTCAATGCACTAGTTTGTCTATTTAGGTTGGAATTTTTCCATAATAAAATGCTATTTTTAAACAAGCAACTGTACTTTCTAACTAACTACTCAAAGAAAAATCTACTTCAAGACAAAGTTTACACAAAAGTCCAGACAACCCATAAGTTCATACAATGTAAGCAAATCATAAAAGATAGCAGTGTCAGAATTAAGCTCAGATGAATCCAAGACAATGGCATTTGTCAGGAAAGCAGTGGCTGCCAACACATCCCCACCTTGTTATGCAATCAGCATAGGAATGGAATACTTACTAACATCACCACTGAGGATGAGAATATTTCCAAACTGCTTTGAGTGTAGAATTTTAATGTTCTGATACGGTGAATCCTCATCATACACCACTTCATCTATGTCGTACTCAACCAGGCGCCCATCAGCAGTAGGCCAGTATCTGTCAATGGCCCCTCCTCGAACTATGGGTGGTAAACTGGAGAGGGAGAGACAGGAATGAGCCTCTGGAGAACACTGCCTTACAAAAGGACTTGGGATGGAGAATTTACAGAAGGCCATGAGGGACAAGAGAGATGGCTTAGTTGTTAAGAGAGTGTATTGCTCCTGCAGAGGACCTGAGTTTGGTTCCCAGGTAGTGGCTCACAACTGCCTGTAACTCCAGCTCCAGGGAGATCTGACACCTCTGGCCTCTGCCAGTACCTACACTCACATGTACATACCCACAATTATTAAAAAAAATAAAAAGGCGGCCATGTGCTTGTAGCAGACAGACTCTTTAAAAGTGCAAAACAAATTTGTTTTGTTTTGTTTTTTGTTTTGTTTTCTTTTGTTTTTTTCTTCAGATGTTCCCCACTTTCCAGGACACCTTAAGTCTTTCCATCTCAAGTGTTAATAATGCCTGTTTGCACCCATCCCCAGACTGGTTATCTCAATGGAAGCTCTTTTAGAATGAAGGATCTCTCCCCCTAGATAGTGTTTGCAGGCCAGGTAGAGGGAAGGGCCCGCTTTCCTTTCCATGGCTTTGTGTTGTCTGTTAATTCTTGGCATCCACACCTTGGTTCTTGGGATGAAAACATATTCTCAGCTAAAAAGAAATGCTTTCACTGAGAGTTTGGTTGGTTAGTTATCTTAGAAATTTATAGGATTTCGGTGTGTGCCATATACGTGATGTTATGTCAGCTATTAGGTGCCATTTAGCAGTTCTTGTCTAGCAACAAGCATGGTAGTGTAATGTGGGACAGAAGAAGGTGTGGCATATGAGGTCTTGTGTGGGTCACGGCCATCTGTAGCAAGCAGTAAAAGTCTTTGGACTTGGATTTTTTAAAATGCTTATTATATTACTTACTTCTATTTCTCTGTAGTCCATAAATTTTTTTTTTAAAAAAAGCACAAAACAATCCAAAGTGTGGACATTTTCCTATTCACAAACTCTACCAAGTCACAACAACTGCACAAAACTATTTCTTTTAAAAAAAAGAAAGAAAAGGATACCTTTCTGGCAGGTTTTAAATTTATTTTTCCTAATGAAAAATTGAAGGAGAAAATGCATATGGTAGGTATCACACTTTTCAGTACATACCACCGAATGTCTGCAAAACCACATGGGCATTACTGCAGTTACAAGTTCTGTTATCTAGTATAGATTCCATCTTCAAAAACCCTGACTTGTCCCAATTATGTCCTTCATAGCTGTCATGCTTTTGAATTAAGTTTCAAACACTACATTTCCGGGTTGGGGATTTAGCTCAGTGGTAAAGCACGCAAGGCCCTGGGTTCGGTCCTCAGCTCAAAAAAAACCACTACATTTTCCTTTCCCTGCCCTTTTTTTAACCCTCATTTCACTTGGAATATTATTATTATTATTATTATTATTATTATTATTATTATTGTCATTATCTCCCAAAAAGTCCAGATCAAGCATCTGGAAGTCATCCTTCATGTGGATTTAGCTGAGATCCTCTTGACTGGAGTCAGAATGGCAAACAACATCCAGGTTTCCCAGCAGGAATACAAAGGAGACTTATACTTTTGTTAAAGATACGAAGTGGATGTTACTGAGCTATGGTGATGTCTGCTGGACCTCTTTCCATCTGCAAATGTCCCTCTGACATTATTAGGCTGTTCTGTGGTTCTCAAACTGAGTTCTCTACCAACAGTTATTTACCAGTGGCAATGGGATTAAGAAGCTTCTCCCCTAAAGCAATTATTACTGGAGAAGTGACAAAATGACAAGCTTCTCATTCCATGCTTTTGTAAATAATCAAGTGCTTCTGATAAGGTGAATATAGCAAAAACTACCAGCAGAGGACAATAAATGACAGGAAAAACTCAACAATGAAGTGGTACTATGTATGTACAGCTATGCGGGCCTGTAATGCTGGAACCTGCCTCACTTCCCAGTTTCCTCTTACCTGCTTCCAATATTACAGGCACAAGTGAACAAAACTTTCTCAGAAACGTACACGCACATGCACATGCACACACTCCTATAAACTGCTCCAAAGCTGACAAAGTAATTTCCCACAAACTCATTTAATCCTCACAACTCCTGCTTTAACCACTTCATCTTTCGAGGAAATGAATTCATCTTTCCAAATGCTGGCAGAACAGAGTAATTTATTGTGTTAGGTAATGGCCTAGTTAGGACAGTCCCCAGGCAGGTAGTGAGAAGGAAGCTTCTCCCAACCCTGGGTGGACTGAGGTGAGTAAAGCAAGCTGAAGGGAACCTGTGGCAATAGATGAAAACTATTTCACATTAATAATAATAATAATAATAATAATAATAACAACAATAATAATTGCTCCATGGATAAAGGTGCTTTCGGCCATGCCTGACAACTTGAAATTTGATCC
The DNA here is from genome assembly GCF_903995425.1 of Onychomys torridus. NCBI lineage: Eukaryota > Metazoa > Chordata > Mammalia > Rodentia > Cricetidae > Onychomys > Onychomys torridus. The sequence continues at coordinate 66,025,226 of NC_050466.1, read as the reverse complement.
ATGGAAGCCATGTAAAAATGAAAGGAGACTAACTCTGCCAAGTTGTCCCTCTGACCTTAACACCTACCCACATATGCATAAATGCACTAAATAAATAAATAAAAATAGAAAGGAAGAAAGAAAGAAAAAAAGATAGATAGATAGATAGATAGATAGATAGATAGATAGATAGATAGATAGATAGATATTCCTTCATACTGTGTGACTATATGTCACTGTGCTTCGTTTAATAAAGAAGCTGGGGGTTGGGGATTTAGCTCAGTGGTAAAGCGCTTGCCTAGCAAGTACAAGGCCCTGGGTTCAATCCTCAGCTCCACACAAAAAATAAAAATAAAAATAAAAAATAAAGAAGCTGACTGGCCAGTAGCTGAACAGAAAAAGGTTAGGCAGGAGAGCCAGACTAGGAGAATGCTAGGAGGAAGAAGGGCAGAGTCTGGAGTTGCCAGCCAACCATAGAGCAAGCAGGAGATGAAAGTGCCATGCTAATAAAGGTACCACCACATGGCAGGGTGTAAGTAAGGAATATGGGTTAACTTGAAATGTAAGAGCTAGTTAGTAATAAGCTTAAACTACTGGTTGTACATTTATAATTAATATAAGCCTCTGTGTGTTTGAGAGTGACTGAGGAACAGAAACTTCTGCCAACAAGTTCCCACAAATGCTGAACACAAAGTCAAGGATTTCAGGGGAGAAAATCCACCCTAGTTGACAGTCAGTCAGTTCTAACCAGTACATATGTCTGCTCTCAACTAGTAACACTGCTTGGATTAACTTGAAACTCTCTCTTCTCTAGATTTTTAAAGCCCAGCAAAGAAACAAAGATCTCTAACAGGATATGGCAGCCATCAACTTGATATGGAGTTCAAGGCAGCATAAAGTGTGACTCCCTGCAGTGGGCTACAAAACCAACCTTTCCTGCTCAAAATCAAACCGGGATTTTCAAGGCAGCTCCATGTGTTCTTGGCTTCAAGTACACTATATTATATATTCATTGCAAGAATTTTCCCCAAACTGAAACTTTCGGTGAGCTTTATTTCCTTGTTCCTTCTCACTTGAAAACAGTAACAAGTCTTCACAGAAATCCCAAGGCTTCTGAGTCAAAATTTCTTACTCAATAACCACTACTGAAAAGGGAATAGGAATTTCAGATAACATTACCAAGTTATCTGTTCTTAATTGGTCTCTGACAGTTTCATTTCCCATACAGAAAAGTGTAACGATCTTTTTGCTCTGATGTCTACAACAAGGTAATCCCAACTTTCCATTCTTTCCATCCTTATTTTATAAAAAGGATACTAAAAAAAGTAACAAACAAAAACAAGATCCCTGGGCAGGCGTCTCCATGACAGATAAGGTGACCTGCTGATGTCCCACGCAACCTAAGTCAGAAGCTCATTTTTTAGTAAAAAGGGGGACCTGTAGGGCCCCGGCCCCCATTTTGGATAACTGTTGCATTGCTTGCAGACCTTGACCTTGATATCCTCCCTATGCTAATTCCCTGCCAGGTTCCACCCTCCTGAATGCTTAAGGGAAGCTCCTTGTCTGTGTATCCTGCATATTGGGCATTAACAGCTTAGATGCAAGATTGTAAAACATCAGAAGTGAACTTCTGCCCTCCGGGGTTCTCCCATTGTGATGTAGGCCTGTGTTTAAGGCCTCCTCCCTCCTTCAATAAACGGCAAAAAAAAAAAAACAAGATCCATGTTTTGATATAAAAATCTAAAACTTGCCAGACAGTGGTAGCACACACCTTTAATCCCAGCACTTAGGAAGCAGAGGCAGGTGGATCTCGGTGAGTTCAAGGCCAGCCTGGTCTACAGAGTGAGTTCCAGGACAGGCTCCAAAACAACACAGAGAAACCCTGTCTCAAAAAAACAAAACAAAACAAAAATCTAAAGCTGTGACCAGTCTCACAAGAAAACTCCTCCATCAACCTGAGTTTTTGTAAATACCGAAGCCCAGAAACACATTCTTTTTCTAAGTGTGTGTGTGTGTGTGTGTGTGTGTGTGTGTGTGTGTGTGTATGTAAACCTGCACTAGTTGGTTTTTGCACAAGTCAGTTTTCTCCTTTTACCCAATGTTCTGAGTACTGAATTCAAATTTGGCAGCAAGTGCTTTTACTCACTTAGCCAGTTCCCCAGCTTCAAAAGTACACTCTATTTACTTATACCAAGAAGCAGCAATGATAAAAACCAGAGTACATTTTGGTGTGGGCCAATTCATTTTCCCTGAGTTGGGGTATGTTCAATTAAAGGAAAATTGCAAGCAGGAAAAAGATAAAGTGCAGAAAGCAGTGTGGGTGTGGACGTAGCCAAGGACTACTAAACTGAACTTGGGTGGAATTTAAAAAAAAAAAAATCTGGGTTGGGGATTTAGCTCAGTGGTAGAGCGCTTGGGTTCGATCCTCAGCTCAAAAAAAAAACAAAAACAAAAACCAACTATGTCCTCAGATGTCAAACATGAGCAAGTTTCACATGGCGATTGGTTCTTTTCAGTACTCTCAGGCATCCATCCTATTGCTCTTCCCTACCTAATCACCTACAGGAAGCTGAAGAATTACCTAGTTATCCCACATCTGCCCTGGAGCTTTCCTATGGGCTGATCAAACTCAGCAGGTTGAGTCACCAAGAGTTTAAACATTCAACTTTTGTCAACAAGGGTTTTCTTATTCTAAAATCTGCTGTGAGATAAAGAAAATAGTATTCTCTTCTAATCAGTACATCAGTGATCTGCGTAAATTCCCTCCATGTCTGTCTATATCCAGTTTTTGGCTCTACACAGCTCCAACTTGTTGGAATTATTCAGTATCATCTTTCTGCCTCATTATAGGCTCACCATTCCAACACACACACACACACACACACACACACACACACACACACACACACACTCATCCTGTTTGTTTTTACATATGTGTCCTGTTTGGGATGGGATGAGAGGATGGTTCAGTTCACCATGCAGACAGTAGCAAGCTTTTGACTTTGATCTTCTCCACATCTTCTACAGACACTAAGACCAACACTGCCATTCTGATTATTTTACCAATTAAACAAATATTAAAAGGACATTCATGAGTAGATGGACTTACCGCTTCACCCGCCCAGTACTGTCCTGACTCAGTTCTTTCATTTTTTCTTCTATTTTGTTCAAAAGCTACAATTAAAAGAAATCAGTGGGCTTAGAGTATAAACTGCACAGAACAGCTAAATTACAGAGGAGAGGCATAAGGCTATGCTGACCACAATGTGATACTGGCCCATACACATGCCCCCTTCTACCCATTGGAACTTCCTACCCTGGCCCAAATCCACACTCCCATACTACCTCTCCCTCCTGATGCTGCCCTAACCACAGTCTGAATACTCCCAAGAAGAAACTGGGAAGAAAGCTAAAGGATACCGCAGGTGCAAAACTGTACACGAAAGTTCTACATTCCCTCTAGTAGGAAGTGAAACCCATTCCCTGCATTCAGAAAGTTAAAAGGAAAACTAAGTTAGGGTTCCAGACCATCGGGATTAATTCTTCACAAAGGAGGCAAGTTTAAATTTCAGCTAACCTGAAAGTCAACACTCAAGAAACTAAGCAGACTTTCAGAACCTTAAATCTGGGGAAATAAAATACAAAACATTTTGAAAGGAGAAAGAAAAGTGAGTGAAAACCAACACTGTCAGTTTCTTGTTTGCCTTGAGCATCACTGTCGTAACTCTGAAGGTCCAGCAACACCAATCCATGGGGATAAATCCTCAAATTGGCAAAGCTACAAAAGAAAGTGTAGTTTCACTGTTAGAAATTGTTATGGGGCACTTCAAAGAGAAGAGATGTAGGCCCAATCAAGGCTAAAACAGTTCTTTTTTTCCTTCAATGTCAAAGTTAATTCTCTGGCCTTTTTTTCAATTCCAATTCAGAGATGGGAGGTGGGACATGGTCACTTGTGGAAGATTTAGGACAGGGCCAAATACTAAGCTTTTAATTTTACTTCTTGGGCTCTGAAATTGATCTAAGTCTATGACTGATTCATATTATCTAAATCTATAAATTGATTCACAAGCTATAAATCTGACTTTGTGCATGGTTATGTGGGGGAGAGGGTGGAGAGAGTACCAGGCTACCTCCCAAGCACTGAAATTACAAGCACATGCCACCCTGCTTTTGTACATGGGCTCTCCTGGGGAACACACATCCTCACAAGGCGAACACTTTACCACTTGGGCTATCTCCTCATCCCCTGTAAGCATGTGATTTTTAGTTCTGTTTTTGGTTTTCCTGAGCATGAGACCTGTCCTGAGTATAGCTGATATACCCAATGTGACTTCATCAAAAAAAAAAAAAAAAAAAAAAACCTCCAAGTTTTCTTCTCCCAGCAGGTTTTAATTAAAAGTAGCTTCTTGGCTAGCTAGGGTAACACTTTATGCCCACTTACCCTTCTCCAGTGCTGGAATTTCGTCTGACTTGAACTTCCTCTGGCACTTGATTTTTACCAAGGTCCCCAGGAGGTTTTGTCAGGTTTAGTTAACCAGGAGGAGGGGAAGATTGGGAAGAGCAAACTGGGCTCTCCCAACTAACCTTTAATGTTCATAAGAGGAAGTAGTCATTCTAGCTGGAAGGCTAAGAATGGTGTACATTTTGAAAGAGTTCTTTAAATACAAAGGGAAAGAATGTGTGACAGCAACCTTCATGAGTATGTTTAATCTAAAAACTTACTTTCTGCCAGGCAGTGATGGCGCACACATTTAATCCCAGCACTCGAGAGGCAGAGGCAGGTGGATCTCTGTGAGTTTGAGGCCAGCCTGGGCTACAGAGAGTTTCAGGACAGCCAGAGCTGTTACACAGAGAAACTCTGTCTCGAAAATCCAAAACAGGCCAGGCGGTGGCGGCACACACCTTTAATCCCAGCACTCGGTAGGCAGAGGCAGAGGCAGGCAGATCTCTGTGAGTTCGAGGCCAGCCTGGTCTACCAAGTGAGGTCTAGGAAAGGAGCAAAGCTACACAGAGAAATCCTGTCTCGAAAAACCAAAAAAAAAAAAAAAGAAAGAAAAAGAAAATCCAAAACAATTATTACTATTACTTATTATTATTATTATAAAAACTTAAATTTCCACACTGGTCTTTTTTTCAATTGGCCTCAGGGACTCACCTAAAGGTATTACGTAGTCCTGAAACAGACTTCTCCCATCCTCCCACACATGCTTTCAGTTTTGTTCATTTTTCTTTCAGAAGCAATTTCTGAACAATTCCCGAGCCTGACTTGTTTCTATCCTGTGTTTTATTATGGTCTTTAGTAAAAGATAATCTCTTCTAGCAATGCTCCAGCCAGCAGCAGCAGCAGCAGCAGCAGCAGCAGCAGCAGCAATGCAACCAGAGCCTTGTTGGAAATGCAACAGGGGAGGAAAGTACTCTAGCCCAGACCCGCTGAAGCAGAAACTCTGGGGGTGGGGATGGGGGTTTGTCCAAAAATCTGTCTTAACCAACTCCAGATCATTGCCTACCAAATGTCATACTGTTTATTGCCAGGGGTCTTGTTTTGGTCCTAGCCACACAGGAGAATCACTAGGGCTTTAAAGAAATACAGTGGTCCAGGTCCAGTAGCCTTCTGCTCTGGGGGGAAATGCCTAGGCAGGAGAATTTTATGAAAGCACTGAATTTTAGCCTCCTCTAAAAGATGTCAAAGAATTTTTTAAAAAAAAAGCTTAGCTATCATCCCTAGCCCCAACTTTGCTCCCATCTAAAGTCCATGAGATTACCTTACCTGCCATTTTTGTTCGTGTAGGTTGCTAAATAGCCATGGTCCTGCCAGGCGTGCACTGACTCTGCCATCCCATGCTCCTGAAAAATGGACTGAAGGCCTTTCAGAATGGCCTCACCGTCAGCTGGAAGACAGGAAATAAGGGAAGGTGATTAGGAAAAAAGCATGCAGAAGAAAAGCTAAAGGTGAAGATGTGGAGTTCTGTATTAGAGCACTTGCCTAGTATGGCTGGGGCCCTGGGTTCCATCCCCAGCACCACAAAACATTAATGTAGCATGAATCTTAAAGAGTCTTGTTAATAAAATCAAACCTGAGGCCAGTTATTGGGGTGAATGCTGGAAGATCAGAGAAGCAGAACAAGCCACAGCCACCTCACCTTGCTAGTTCCTCAGCTGATCCTGTTTCCTCAGGCTGGAAGTTTCTGAGTCCTCCTCCACATGAATCTCAGCTGAACTGTGCTGCTCCAAAGCCTGAATGCTAAACCAGCCAAATGCTTAACTCTGGTGCCTTATATATCTTTCTACTTTCTGCGTCCCTGGGATTAAAGGCTGGGTTTCTGGGATTAAAGGTGTGTGTCAGCATGCCTAGCTGTTTCTAAAGTGGCCTTAAACACACAGAGATCCGCCTAGCTCTGCCTCCCAAGTGCTGGGATTAAAGGTGTGCACCACCACCGCCCAACTTCTGCTATGGCTTGCTCTGACCCATTTTCTAGCCACCATTTTTGGCTTTGTTCTAGTGGCTGTCTGTTCTCTGACCCCAGATAAATTTATTAGGGTGCACAATATTGTGGGGAACACAATACCATCACACATTAAAATTAAAAAAGAATAATAAAAGCTAATGTGACATGATTTGATGACTGAACCTTATAAAAAGTCTAAGCATTCTCCAACCTTCATGGAAAGGCTTTAAAGAACACCTGGCTAGCCGATAAGACCGTAAGAACTGACCACAAATAGGTATGCCAAAGACACAGAAAAATAACAATCCAATGAAACTAAAGATTTCAAAAGAATGAGATTCCATTTTAGGCTAAATAATGGGAACACATAGTCCTAGAAAGGGGATGCATACTGATTATTGATGAGTCTCACCCATAATAGGAATTTTAGTTTTATTTTCTAGATGTTTACAAAAGGAAACTGTTGCTGATGTAGATGAAAAATAGGAATTAAAAAGTGACATCCAGTAACATACTTGAAAACAGCAAAAACTGAACAATCCCAACAGAAGGAACTACTGTGTTGTGAACATTTCCCCTCTCCACCCTGCCCCACCTCACAACTTGTCCCTCAAAAGTAGAGCTTGGCATCATGAACTGGTTGGACATGCATGGTGGCTCTGGAGGCTGAGACAGGAGGATTTGTCAGGAGTTCAATAACAGTCTTGCTCCAATGTGAGTTCCAGGCCAGCCTTGGCTACAGTGTTGTCTCAACAACAACAACAACAAAAAAAAAAATCAGCACTCATTAACCTCCCACAGACTCATTTGGCAAAGTCAGAATCTTCAATAACATGATAATACTTAAAAGAACAAAATTCAGTTTATCCTTCTGCAATTATATCTGCAAAGCAGCCATTCCCTGATAAAGGTAAATTAAGAACCAATTCCAAAAGAAATTACTATTCCTCCTGTAGCTTCTGCAGACTGGCTCCTCATGGGAAATAAAGGAAAGAAAAGAAATGGGCCTTTATTAGGAAACATCTTTGCAGACATAAATGAACTACATTTCACCAGATAAGAGCATCTAGACTGTCTAAGTGGGCATTAAACCCAGTAAGTGTCCTTTTAAGAGACAGAAGACACGGGGAGAAAGAAGGGGCAAGTGACTGGATAGCCAAACTGAAGGAACTTAGGTCACCTCCAAGACAAATCTTCAAATCAGACAGAAAGGAAGGACAGACACAGAACCATGCCATGAACCCATCCTAACAAAAGTAGCTGGAAATACAAGCAGTAGCCCAATGACTCACTGAATTCTCTTCCTAGCAAAACAGTACCTTTGGCAAACCCATTTGGCAGAAAATAATCCAGCTTGCTTTACTCTTCTGAAATTGGTTTTAGGAAATTACAACAGTCTGAATTGTGTCTCCAGAACTACAGCATTTAAGAAAACCCACCTCCCCTAAAAATTATTTCCAGGGGCTGGAGAGATGGTTCCATAGTTAAAAATACTGGCTGGCTTCTTCGAGAGGACCCGAGTTTAGCTCCCAGTACCCATATGATGGCTCAAAACCATCTGTAACTACGGTTCCAAGCAGGATCCAACACCCTTCTGGCTTCTGTGAGCACTGCATGCACCATGGTGCAACAGACACATTGTGCCAGCACAATGTCAACTTATGTCAGGTTGACATACAAACTAGAGTTATCTGAAAGGAGGGAACCTTAATTGGGAAAATGCCTCCATAAGATTTTGGCTGTATAAGGAGGCTGGAAAGTTGGCTCAGTGGTTAAGAGCACTGGCTGCTCTTCCTGAGGACTGGACTTCAATTCCCAGTACCCACATGGTGGCTTACAACTGTCTATAACTCCAGTTCCAGGGGATCCAACACTCTCACACAATCATACATGCAGGCAAAACACCAATGCACATAAAATAAAAATAAATCATTAAAAATTAAAAAAAGATTCACCTGTAAGGCCCATTTGGTGCCATCCCTTGAATGGAGGTCCTGGGTTCTATAAAAAAAAGTATGCTGAGCAAGCCATGTGAAGCAAGCCAGTAAGCAGCATCCCTCCATTGCCTCTGCATTAGCTCCTGCCTCCAGATTTCTACCAAGTCCCTATCCTGATTTCCTTCAATGATGAACAGTGATGTGGAAGTGTAAACCAAATAAATCCTTTCCTCACCAACCTGCTTTTTGGTCATGTTGTTTTATTGCAGCAATAGAAACCCTAACTAAGACACACATGCAGGCAAAACACAAATACACATAAAAAAAAATAAAAAGGGGAAACATTTGATTTGCAAACTTGATCACATGAACTAAACCTGTTTAGGTTCAGTTTATCTGGCACCATAGCCTGATGGATCAGTCCACTGTGCAGGTGACAGAGCTAAGCACAGAGCAAGAAAGAAAAGAACACCCAGACCAACAGAAGCTACCCTAAATGTAGAAATCACTACATCATTACACAATCCTCCTTGGCTAGACATATGTTTTCTGTTTTGAGAGTGTATAAAACAATCACTCTTGGTAAATGGCCTCAAGGCTGTGTTCTTGTTGGCATGCTACAAAACAAAACAAATGGAAGGGGAACATGCAGCATTATCCTGGGTGAGATGGACCAGGAACCTAGCCTGGGGAGCTAGTATAAACTCAGTTACTTGGGCCAAAAAAAATGGGATGCCTTAGATGTAGTGCACAGTTTGTGATTGCTGGCCAGCATAGTAGCCAGCCCTTTTTCTCACTGACACAATTAGCCAAAAGGCATCATATGGACTAAAAGCAGCCCTCTGGCCAGGTTTCAAGATAAAGATCAAAGGGGTAAAAAGAAATCCAATTTGAAATGTTACTTGTTTCCACACTATAGGCATTAACTCCCCACCCCCAACTGAGTAAAAACAGGCAGGTCTGAATGAATATATTTCTGGCAGGCAGGCCAGTTCTTTAATTGCTCCATGCCCAGTGTGTTTGTGTGTCTCCTGGTTCCTGTGGGTGTCTGAGTGTGCCAGCCCAGCCAGGAAGGTGTCTGCACAGGGCTATTGGGATCATTCCATTTGCTTTACTGTCCACTTTACATCACTTTCATTTTCTTCCTGAGCTGGGGCCTCTCTTACTATCTCTGCTGTTTCCAGGCCCTAAGGAGTGCAGAGAGGAGGATGGGGCTAAACAGCCTCCTGGTATGCCTGTACAAAAATCAGGGTTTAATGGAAAAACTGAAAGCCAGAGCCAAGCTCCAGTTCACGTAGACTTTCGTGGTGGCTTACTTATCTTGATCTCAGGTGCACAGTAGATAATTGTACAGGTAAATGAAATCCATTTTCATTTGGCTAAATTCACAATCATTATTACTCTATCTCTGCATAGTTTTGAAACCATCTAGATCAGTAGTGTTCAATCCTAAGTACACATTATAATCACCTGGAGAATTATTAATTTCAATGCAATCTTCTTGACCAAGTAAATAAAAACATTAGTGTAGGACCCAGGCACCAGTATTTTTAAAGCTCCCTAGGAATTTCCAATATGTAATAGATCTAAACCATCCTATTCAAAAGAAAAAAAAAAAAGAGCTGAGGGTATAGCTCTTACCATGTGAAGTCCTGAGGTCTAGGTCCAGTACTAAGAAATAAGGAAGCTCTACCCAGCATGTTCATACTAAATACACTCAAGTTCAAAAAGCTACATAACATACTCAGGGTGTGTATTTGATAAAAACATATTATTTACACATTTGAAATTCTCAGGCAACAAAAATAAAGCCTAGCCAGGCATAGTGGTAAATGTCTTTAAACACCGGGCAGTGGTGGCACATGCCTTTAATTCCAGCACTTGGGAGGCAAAAGCAGGCGGATCTCTGTGAGTTCAAGGCCAGCCTGGTCTACAGAGCGAGATCCAGGACAGGTAACAAAACTACACAGAGAAACCCTGTCTCAAAAAATCAAACAAACAAGTAAATGAATACATAAATGCCTTTAATCCCAGGGAAGCAGAGGCAGGTCAGAGCTGTTGAGACTCTTGTCATTCATAGACAGACAGACAGACAAATGAAAGAGAGACAGAGGGAGAGAGAGAAAGAAAGGAAAGAAAGTATTTTTAAAATAAAGTCTAAACTCTACTAAATGAAGTCCTAAGTATCCCAGAACTGCTCCAGAAAACGCTCTGCAATTACTGAAAACCTAACCTTCATGGCTGTCCAGTACACAACATGTAACTTGACCCAAGAAACTGGGTTCTGCTCTATCAGCATTTCTCAATTCTCAAATGGGGATGAAGTAACAATGTGTGAAGGACCAACTATTCCCTTTCAGGGCTTTAAAAACCCCACTCATACCTATCTGATGTCAAGGATGCATGTCCCCTTGCCAAGAAAAAGTGTCCAGCTGGCCCAAGTTCAAAAAACAGAAGAAAGAGTAGCAATACTTTTGAGAACTACTAGATACTCTAAATGTGGTGAAATGAGAGTGAGATTGGAGTATACCCAAATTTGACAAAAGAAGGGAGGACAGTGGCATCATAAATGCCTACAAATCAGGAGAAATGTTAACAAGATCCAAAGGCTAAGAGATAAATGTACTTTGAAGTAGGCATAGTAATCCAAAGTAGGCCAGTAAACTGCTGTTTGGCAGTTCTGAGAAAATTCATTACAATGGCTGGACAAGAAGGGTGGGTTATAACATAACCTTTGAATTATTACTAAGAATCTTCCAAAAGGCTCCAAAACACAGTGACCTCTCCCAGGGTAAAAATGTGTCTTTTGTCTAATAAACAATGCAATGTCCCCATTTCTAGGATGCTGCCTGATCTGTTTACTTGACAATAAATTATGATGATAAGCCTTAAATGGGCATGATAGGTTAGATAGACAGACACTCCTTAGTAAGATTATCAGAATCAAGGAGGAGTCTGACCTAAAAGGAAAAAAAAAAAAACCGAAGACAGAGATGCCAGCTTTCATCTTGGTTTTAGTTATCTTGTGGGCCTTTAAGAAAATACAGGTTCTGGGCTGGAGAGATAACTCAGAGTTGAAAACACTTGCTGTTGACTGACGGTGGTATTGCACACCTTTAATCCCAGCACTCACAAGGCAGAGCCAGGCGGTTACCTATTCAAGGCCAGCCTGGGCTAGAGTAAGTTCTGGGAAAGGCGCAAAGCTACACAGAGAAACCCTGTCTCAAAAAAAAAAAAAAAAAAAAAAAAAAAAAGCACTCACTTGCTGTTGATCTTCCAGAGGACCTGGGTTCAGTTCCCAACACCCACATCAAGCAACTCACTACCACCTATATAATTTCAGCGCCATGGGATTACTATGCCTCCTTCTGGCCTCTTCAGACACCCAAGCACACAGTTATACATACATTGTTGGTTATGGCGGCGCTGCTTGTGGCTGGCCGCCGCCCACAGCGGCCATGCGGACAGAAGAGTGCTGGAGGACAGTAACGAGCCAGTTACCTTTTTAGAGATTAATTGAGAGAGAGGGAGAGAGGGGGAGAGAGAGGAAGAGAGGGAGGCACAGAGAGAGAGAGAAAGGACCAGAGAAACAGAGAGAGAGTGGAAAAGGAAAGGGAGACACACAGAGGGCCCACCCGCTTTTTAGGCTGTGCCACCATCCCAGGCTTATGATGTAATTAAGGACGGAATCCTTACATACATACCCATAAATAAAATTAAAAACCTTTTAAAAATATAGTTTGTGGTGTCTGCTACAATGTGAACCATAACTTAATAGAGATGTCAGAATAATCGCAAAGAAGTGAGCTAAGCCTTCCTATTCCTGTTTACTCAGAGATAATCAAGGCAAGACAGAGAAAGTTCCTCCAACACAAGTCCCTACTAGGCTCAAGCCCCTCCTCCTGCGTCAAGGCTGTGCAAGGTGTCCCACCACAGGTAATGGGCTCCAAAAAGCCAGCTCATGAATCAGATCCTGATCCTTCTGCCAGGGGACCCCTTAAGCAGATCAAGCTACACAACTGTCTCACTTATGCAGAGGGCCTAGTCCAGTCCCATGCAGGCTCCACAGCTGTTGGTCTAAGTTCATGAGTGCCCACTAGTTTGGTTTGGTTGTCTTCCCATCATGATCTTGATTCCCCTTGCTCGTAGAATCCCTCTTCCCTCTCTTTGACTGGACTCCTGGAGCTCAGCCTGGTGCTTGGCTGTGGATCTCTGCATCTGACTAAAGCCTGCATTTTATTTTGGGAAAAGATAAATACTGTTAATTGGTATGTTACTAGACCAGTGGTTCTCAACTTTCCTAATGCTGTGACCCTTTAATATAGTTCCTCAGGTTATGGTGACCCCCAACCATAAAATTTTCATTGCTATCTGCTAGATGGTGGTAGTGCACGCCTTTAATCCCAGCACTCAGAAAGAAGAGCCTGGCAGATACCTTTTGAGTTCAAGGCCAGCCTGGGCTACAGAGTGAGTTCCAGGACAGGCACCAAAACTACAGAGAAACCCGGTCTCGAAAAAAAAATTCATTGCTATCTCATAACTGTAATTTTGCTGTTATGAAATGTAAATAACCAATATGCAACCCCTATGAAAGGGTCATTCAACCATTACAACCCACTGGTTGGGAACCACTCACTTAAGGGGTTAAAGATGCTTGCTGCCATAGTTGACAACTTGAGTTGCATCCTCAGAATCCACATGGTGGAAGAGAATAGACTCCCAGGAGTTCTCTGTCCTTGGTACACATGTTACACACGTCAAGACACAGAACTGCCCCCCTACACACACACACCATAAAATAGATAAATTAAACAGGTTTTGGAGTTCACCTGCTTGTGTTTGAATCCTGGATCTACCACTCCCTACCTGTTTTACCTTATGAAAGCTGTTAAGCTCTGTGTGCCTTGCTGGTCTGGCTCTAGTTCTTGGCTGGGTTTACTGGCAATGGTGAGAACAGATATGCCTTGTTACCCTTAGAGGGAAGCTGTTCACTATTTGCTGTTGTATAAAGTACACTCTGTAGATGCCCTTTAAGGAGTTGAGGAAGTTAGCCTTGGTTCTGGTTTCCTTTATCTTGACGAGGTATTAAATTTTATCAGATTACTCTTTGTCTTAATTCAGTATGATCTCCTAAAGTTTTTCTTTGGCCAATCAACATAATGGATCAGATTTCTTTTTTCTTCTGATAGTAAGTTATCACTTGGTCATTTATGTAATTGTTTTTCTAAATTGTTGAATCTTGTTTGCAAAGGATTGCCTGCCAGTTTATTACAAGCTTTGTGTCTATGTTCATGAGGGATTTTGAATTGTAGCTTTCTCTTTTTGCACTGTACTTGTCTGGTTTTGGTATTAGAATATCACTGGCTTCATAAAATTGTGAGGCCTTCTCTCCTCTGCTGTCTTCTAGAAGAAAATATGACAAAAACGATATTAATTTTTGTTTGAATGTTGGTTAGAACTCTTTAGTGAAACCCTGTAGCTTCGGGATTTCTTTAGAGTTCTTTTAAAAATCATTTTATTTTGTTTTTTGTTTGTTTGTTTGTTTTTTCGAGACAGGGCTTCTCTGTGTAGCTTTGGAGCCTGTCCTGGAACTCACTCTGTAGCCCAGGCTGGTCTTGAACTCACAGAGATCCACCTGCCTCTGCCTCCTGAGTGCTGGGATTAAAGGCGTGCGCCACCGCCGCCACCGCTGCCGCCACCACCACCCGGCTTAAAAATCATTTTAAATTACACTTATTTATCTATGTGTTTATGTAAGATAGAGTGAGAAACTGAAGCATATGCAGAGGTCATGTGGATCCCAGGTATGGAACTTAGGTTGTCAGTCAGACTTGGTGGCAAGTGTCTTTACCTGCTGAGGCATCTCATCTGCCCTTTCTTTGGAGTTTTCACACTACAAATTAAGTTTTCTTTAGCTGTAAGGCTGTTAAGGTATTTCCCATTTCATACTGAGTAAATTGCGGCAGTTTGTGCTGTTGGAATTGACCCATTTCATCTGAAGTTGTCGACTGTGTATCTGTTTCACACTGTTTGTAGTATTCCCCTATCCTTCTAGTACCTGTGGGGTCTGTAATGGTAGCCCTTTTGCTGTTTCTGTTGTTGTTTTGTTTTTTTCCTAGTACTGGCATTCTGACTTCTCTTTTTTTTTCTTTGCCAGCCTTGCTCAAGGTTTGTCATTTCCTTGATTTTTCGACCCCTGGAGCTGAGGACCGAACCTAGGGCCTTCTGCTTGCTAAGCAAGCACTCTACCACTGACCTAAATCCTCAACCCCTTATTTAATTTTTTTAATGAGACAGTTTTTTCTTGATTTCCTCTTAGTCTATTTTTTTCTTAAGAGTGGGAACAAAATTTGGTGATTTAAAACTTTAAAATGGGCGGGGCGGTGGTGGTGTATGCCTTCAATCCCAGCACTCGGGAGGCAAAGCCAGGCGGATCTCTGTGAGTTCAAGGCCAACCTGGTCTACAGAGTGAGTTCCAGGACAGGCTCCAGAGCTATACACAGAAACCCTGTCAAAAAAAAAAAAACCTTTAGAATGGAGACTATTCCCCCTAAATATTCTCTATCATGGGACGGTTTTCACTAGTTACCAGTGTTATTTCTAAATACTCCACAAAGAGCAGGCATCTTAGGTGATTGACAGTTTTCTCTAGCATTTAATTAATAAGTTGGTGACTTAACTACAGGAAATAGTGCTTGTGTTATTTGAGGCTTAAGTTCTAAGAAGCCATTTCTAAACTTCAGTTTGTCAAATTAGAGCTAAATGTCCTTGTTGATTAAGACTTTAGAGCTAGAAAAGACCTTACACCCAGGGGTCAGCAAATTAATGTCATTGGGCCAAATCCTGATTAGCTGCCCTGGTCTAATCTGACCCTCCAGCTAAGCATTTTTCAAGGGTTGTAAATCACAAGTAAAGGCACTTTGAGAATCTGGGACTTGAGGCCTGACTGGTCTACACCACCTGAACACTGTACTATGTGGACCTTTATGGAAAGTTTTCCTATTCCTCTGCGTTTAGATCACAGAAAGCCAGTGAGGTTGACTGCCCGCTTCTGAGTCATCTGGAAATATTTGGAGTACAGGTTCCCAGGCTCCTAACATGGCCCTTTTCCCATCTGGAATTTGTCACAGCACATGACTCTGTTCATGCTTAGATTGTTTGGATGTGTGTCCCTTTGTCTTCTATCTCTCTATTCTCCCATGGCATTTATATTTATTACTCTTGCCTTCTAGGCACTGAGCAAGCCACTAGAAGGCCCATTGTGAAGGGCCTCACCCAAATGTGAATTCTGCTGATAGTGCTGTGGGGGAGGCTTTTTGAGGGACAGTTCCCAAAAAACTGACTTTTGCCATCACAAAGTACAGAATGTTTTAACTGTTTATAATCTCTTTGAATGCTATTTCATTGTTGATTCAGTCTGGCACATATATTCAGACAAAAAGCTTTAAATTGTTCACAGAAACACAGATAGGAATATTAGGGTCCTGATTTGTAAGGAATTCTGTCCACTTAAGAGTTCGTGGGTTGAGAAACCAGAGTGTCAGTGCACATCTTTAATCTAGGCATGTGGGAGGCAGAAGCAGGCTGATCTCTTTTGAGTTTCAAGGGTGGCTTGGCCTACATAGAGTTCCAGGCCAGCCAAGGCTGCATAGTGAGATGCTGTCAACATTCCTCCTCCTCCTCCTAAGAGTAACAGTAGTAATAATAGGAATAGGAATAATGATGTCAGTGGTTAGAAAGCTGGATAGTCACAATGTTGGTAAAGGTCTTAGAAAGGTTTTCTAAATGTGGTAATCCCATTTTCTTCTTCTTGTGCATGCTGTACAAGTCTTATGTCCCCGAGTTATGTCTCCAGCTATTTTTTTGGAGGGGTGGGCTATTTACTTTAAGACAAGGTAATCCTCCTGCCTCAGCCTCCTAAGAATTACAGGTGTGCACCACCAGGCCTGGCCAATCCCACACTTTTTAAGTGTTCACTTTCTGGATGGAGCTAAAGGAAATTACTACTACTCTCCTATCCCGGAGTCAGCCTGAGATGTGGCCCAAAGCTCTGTGACGAAGGCATGAGGAAAGTGGTGGCTGGGGACCTTTTACACCTCATAAAGAAGACACCAATGTTGCCATCATAAAGGGAAGGGGGGGCTATCTGACTTGGGTCAGATGTTTTCTTTGAATGTCCTCTTCTGCTTTGGTTCTTTTCATAGCAGTAACCTGAGTTTACTCTTTTCCTCTTCTGAATGCATGCTGCTGAAGCTGATGTATCACAGGATCACTTGTGATGCTTGACTGAGTCCTTCCTAGAGGTGTCAGGTGGCTTAGTTATTCAGTACCTAAACCAGTGGTTCTCAACCTGTGGGTTGTGACCCCTTTGGAGGTCACATGTCAGATATCCTGTATATCAAATATTTACATTACAATTCCTAACAGTAGCAAAATTGCAGTTATGAAGTAGTAACAAAAACTTTATGGTTGCAGGTCATCACAACATGAGGAACTGTATGAAAGGGTCACAACATTAGGAAGGTTGAGAACCGCTGCTCTAGGAGTTCTAGGCCAACCTAATCTATGTAGTGAGTTCCAGGTCAGCCAAGACCATTTAGTAAGGAGCTGTCTTTAAAAAAAGAAAGAGAGAGAGAGAGAGAGAGAGAGAGAGATATGATAGATAGATCAATCGATCCAGGTAGTGGTGGCACATGCCTTTAATCCCAGCACTCGGAGGCAGAGCTAGGTGAATCTCTGTGAGTTCAAGAGCAGCCTGGTATACAAAGTGAGTTCCAGGACAGGCTCAAAAACTACAGAGAAACAAACAAACAAAAAGAATGAAAAGAGAGAAGGGAAGAAAGGATAAATCTATAAACGACTTACTTCAGCAGTTTCTTTTTCTGCAGCCTCTTCAAACCAGATTCTTTATTGAAAGAAAAACAAATCACAAAACATGTTGAGTTTGTTTTAACATTTGTTTTGTGTGTATGCTCACTTGTAGAGGTCAAAGAACAATTTAAGGGAGTTGATTCTCTCCTGTCTTGGGTTCCAGGGATTATACGAACTAAGCCAGCTTGCCAGCCCATTTTGTTTTTTAAAAGTCTTACCATATTTTTATACCTCATACCAAAAGGTGTTAAGCTGATGGCACCAAAGCCACCTGCTCCAGACCAGACAAACTAGAAACATTTGCTATTAGTACAGGATGGCTCAGGGTACCTCATTGCCAACACTTCATAACCAGAACAGAGGCACTTAGGCCTCAGTATGATACTTTGAGCTTCAACGTTAAACACCATTATAAAACATGCCACTTCATAAAATGGACTTTCCCAAAGACTGATCCAAGGCATTGGTCCTGAAAATAATCTTTTTTAAAAAAGTTTTTGTTTCATTGAACTACATTTCAGAAACCTTCTATATCAACTCCATGTTCTAAGGCCAACAGAAAAGTCTGGAAGGCCCTTGGGCAGGCATATCACTTAGCCTTATTTGAACACTGTGATGTGTACAAACACTGGATACTTTAACCAACAGCATGGTTGGTTTAAACAAAGGCTTTAAACAGAAACATGGGTTCAAATCACAAGCCAACTTATTATTTTCACCTCTCTTTTGCCAGAAGAACTAACTTTCCAAATCTCTGAGTAAGCTAAATTTGTGCCTCTTATACCTCTCTGTCTGAGCATCTTTAGTGGCTGGCACAGTTTCAAAGTATTCAGTCCTAAATATTGTGGTAAGTGTTAAGTATTTTATGTATCACTTGACACTCTCCTAAGCATGTTATTATCAAACCCAACAACACAATGTGTGTGATTTTGGTATCATTAATGCCTTTATGGAGAGGAAAGAATTAAAATGCATTTGTTAAACCATCCAGTTAAGCCAGCTCAGGAAAGCTAGAAAAGCTATTGGTTCCTACTAGCTCCTTTGAGTTTGGGGCCTGAACACATCAATGCATTTGATTACTAGCATTGCCACTTCCTCAATGGTTTCTCCAAGAACACAGATGACACTATCAATTTAATGAAATCCAGGCCCATCACACCGTAGGGCAGTAGAACTGTTTTTCCTGAGGTCTGGAAAAGTGCCTAGTTGTTAAGAGTTTAAAAGAGCATTTGTGCATGGTTTACATACTTGGTTTGCAGATTCAATTGAGGAGGTTTCTTCACTTTTCAGAAGAGCCAAACTTGTAATTAAACTACCATGAAATGCAGGACTCACCAGCAGTTCTGGGTTACAATTGTAGTGAAATGGTGGATTAAACATCCAGAATAAATTACTGACTCGAAAAGTAAATTCACTAATAGCCATACTGGAGAAATTTTTAAAAACACAGCCACAGACAATATTTTTTTTTGTTTTTTTTTGTTTTATTTTAAATGATATCTTGTTATGCAGCCCAGTCTTGACATGAGCTTGTAATCCTTCTACCTCAGCATGCCCACTGTCTACAGATCACAGGGTCACTACACCCTTGCAATGTCCAGTAGTTTAATAAATGAATTCTTAGCTACAAAGGTTAATGTAGATAGGTTATGGAGTTGCAATTAAATTAAAGATTGGCAATGCTAATCTTTAAGATAACAAATCAATCCAAAACCTGAGTATTGTGTTCCCCACAATATTGTGCACCTAATAAATTTATCTGGGGTCAGAGTACAGACAGCCACTAGAACAGAGCCAGAAATGGTGGCTAGAAAATGGGTCAGAGCAAGCCATAGCAGAAGTTGGGCAGTGGTGGTGC
This sequence comes from Onychomys torridus, assembly GCF_903995425.1. NCBI lineage: Eukaryota > Metazoa > Chordata > Mammalia > Rodentia > Cricetidae > Onychomys > Onychomys torridus. The sequence continues at coordinate 66,006,135 of NC_050466.1, read as the reverse complement.
ACGCCTTTAATCCCAGGACTTGGGAGGCAGAGCTAGCCAGATCTCTGAGTTCAAGGCCACTTTAGACACAGCTAGGCATGGTGACACAGCCTTTAATCCCAAAAATCCAGCCTTTAATCCCAGAGAGTGATAGCAGAAAGGTATATAAGGCCTGAGGACCAGGAACTAAGTTAGTTAAGCATTTGTCTGGTTAAGCTTTTAGGCTTTGGAGCAACACAGCTCAGCTGAGATGAGGACTCAGAAGCTTGCAGTCTGAGGAAACAAGACCAGCTGAAAAACTGGCGAGGTGAGGAAACTGTGGCTTGTTCTGTTTCTCTGACTTTCCAGCATTCACCCCAATAACTGGCCTCAGGTTTGTTTTTATTAATAAGACTTCATACTACAAAAACCCTAGAGCACCAAGGATCAAAGCTATTAAAGACCTCAGTACTGTAGCCTCAACCCTTTAAGGAAGAAGTTGCCAATTCAAATACAGCCAATTTAATTGTATGTAGGGAAGATGAGAAGATTCCAAACTGGTAATTCCTCCAACACAAAAACCAAACTGGCTTTCTTTCCTCAAAACAAACAAAACAAATTGCCCACCAGTTAGTTATTCAACTGGAAACTCCTCTCTTTAATGGCTCACACAGAGCTTCAGCTGACTTGAATAAAGTGCTCCTCTTCTATTGGGAGGAGAGGAGGTTCTCAGGCCTTGGTTATATGTTTTCAACAGTCAGTGTTCCTCCCAAAGCATTTAAAACAAGAGAAGCATCCAGTTAGAGCTAGGAAAGGCTACTTGATATAAAGTATAAATTAATTTTACCATATGCTACCTCCAGCAGCTTAAAGAAATGGAGATCATGTAGGAACTACTCTATATAGAAGCATTATGGTATATTCATTTTTATTCTTTTAATTTTTTATACAATATATTTTTATCAAATTTTTAATGCCAGGCCCACAAAACAAATTCTCAACAATGGGAGATTATTTTGCCTGGAGAATTTTCTACAAATCCAGGGGAAAGCGAAGTTGATTTTAAAAAGAAAGAAAAAAAAAAATCACAAAAGCAAACCAAACAGGCAAGCCAAAGAAAGGCAGACTAACAATGGCTCTCTTCCAAGCAGTTCATAAAACATTTCAAACACAATTCACTTATGGTAGAAAACCTAGCAAAGTAGAATCAATGTCTTCCTCCAAAGCTGTTCAATTCTGAGTCCCCTCCAACCCTGCCCCCAAGCAAAGTGAAAGGCTGGGGGGCTGGGGGCAGGGGTTATGCTAAGAGTAAGAACTGGATAGGAACAGATCTTCTGGGCTGAGTTTGTTTCTCCACAAGGTACTAGGGACCCAGGAATGTTTCACAAATGAGAAAAGAGACCAAATGGTCCAGTGCTTCTGCCAATGGAGACAAATGGTGAGGTTGTGGCCAAGAAATAGAAGCCTGAAAAGAGATGAGCAGTGAATTGAGTGCATTCAGCGTGTGCATTTAGTAAGACTCAGGACAGGGCTGAAGGGGTTCTTGTGATTAAGTGTATCAAAGTATTCTGATACCATTGGGGGAGACTGTCTTTTGTTTCATGTCTTTTCTTTGTTTTTTTGGTTTTTTTTTTTAAATCATTATTATTCTCCTGTGTCTTTGGAGATACTGGTAGGGGCCAGAAGTGGGTGTCAGATCCCCTAGAGTTGGGAGTTCGTTACAGGCAATTGTGAGCTGACTCTGGTCCTCTGAAAAAGCAGCAAGAACCAACCCTTAAGCAGACTTGAGTTTAAAAAACAACAACAACAACTAGTACAGTGAACTTCATATTTCTATCAGCATCAGAATGAACCCCAAGGAAGATGTTTGTGATGCAAATTTAAGAAAATCATACAAGTTCAACATAGGGTGGGATCAAAGTTTTCATTCCTCACTCCCAGTATCAGTCCCCCAGGGCTCCAAGGCTAATGCCAAAGGGCACAAGAGAATTCTTTGTGAAGGAGACAGTGTAAAGAATGTAGGGACAATCAGAAAGCTGGTGAATCAGAATCAGAACGGTTAAAGCTTTACAATTCATTTAGCTACCGAAGTCACACAAAGAAAGTATGCTTCCACCAGAAAGTAGTTCACTAAAGGAGACTTCGAGCCACAGGCTGGGTGGGAAGCAAATCCCCAAGCCCTAACAACCAGCACTTGGGGGAAAGTGGTGCCTTCCACAACAATTTACAAGCAAAATAGATGTTCTAAGAAGGACCAAAGGGGTTGAGGATTTAGCTCAGTGGTAGAGCGCTTGCCTGGCAAGCACAAGGCCCTGGGTTCAATCCTCAGTTTAAAAAAAAAATGACCAAAGGAATTTACTGATAAGTTTATCCTACTATTAATTGAAATGTCTAGCCAGAACTTAAACCAGAATTACCTGTGCCAGCACTATTGACATTTGGGGATGTAGCAGGGCTTTGTAGGCATCTTTAACATGTTTATGAGACTAGTTGTGAGCTGGGTGGTGTTGGCGCACGCCTGTAATCCCAGCACTAGGGAGGCAGAGGCAGGTGGATCTCTGTGAGTTTGAGGCCAGCCTGGTCTACAGAGCTAGTCCAGGACAGGCTCCAAAAGCTACAGAGAAACCCTGTCTCAAAAAACAAAAAAACAAAATTGAATTGTTTAAACTGGGCGGTAGTGGCACACGCTTGTAATGCCAGCACTAGGGAGGCAGAGGCAGGTGGATCTCTGAGTTCGAGGCCAGCCTAGGCTACAAAGCAAGTTCCAGGACAGCCTCCAAAGTTATAGAGAAACCCTGTCTCGGAAAAAAAAAATGGGTTAGGGATTCAGCTCAGTGGTAGAGCTCTTGCCTAGCAAGTGCAAGGCCCTGGGTTCGATCCTCAGCTCCAAAAAAAGAGAGACAGACAGACAGACAGACTAGTTGTGAGTATCATTATGTACAGTCTGGGTTTTCTGGGTTTTTGTTGTTGTTGGGTTGGGTTTTTTTTGTTTTTGTTTTTTGTTTGTTTGTTTGTTTGAGACAGGGTCTCATATATCCCAGGCTGTCCTTAAACTCACTATGTATTATAAGATAGCCTTTAACTTCTGATCTTCATGCTCCACCTAAATGCTGGGATTACAGGCTTGTGGGAGTATCAAACACAAGGCTGCATGTACACTAGGTTGTGGGAGCCCGCAAAAGCTTCCTAGTTAGAGCTGAGCTTGCTTTACACAGCAGGGCTTAGGGAATGGTTTGACCACATGCATGGTCACTAGGTGTCTGAGATGGTCTGCACTAGGCAGTGATGGGGAGGAGGTCTTTTGCTCCACCCCTGGGCATTCCTTTGAAAGCCCTTTGGCAGCTATAGTCGGGGCTGCTGGATAAGGATCAAGGCCCTCCCAAGGCTATCCCATGTTTTCAATCTGTCCCTCTCAAGATATATTCCTATCTTTTTTGGGGGGAGGGAAGGGTTGAGACAGGGTTTCTCTGTGTGGCTTTGCACCTTTCCTGGAACTCATTCTGTAGCCCAGGCTGGCCTCGAACTCACAGAGATCCACCTGCCTCTGCCTCCCGAGTGCTGGGATTAAAGGCGTGCACCACCACCGCCCATCGCTATATTCCTATCTAATATTTCCTGCTGCTCCTGCTCAAGAGAACCCTGGGGAAAAGTGGGGTGGGATGGCCCCCTCACTAGGTAAACTGATCTAAGTCTCCAGCCCTATTTCTCCAGAACTCCCAAATTTCCCTTACAGTGTGGGGCATGATAAAACACCCCAACTGAGAGTCACTACCTTAAATTAAGGGGTTTTGCAATTAGGAAAGCAGCAAATACCTTGCAATCCAATAGGCTATATCACATAAAGGTTGAAAATCTCGAGGATAGGTGAGGCATCCCAGTCATCCCATCGTTCCGTATGCAAGAGGATCTTGAGTTAAGGCCAGCCTGCACACAAGCCCCCCCCACCCCAAAATCTGGACCTCAATGGGCCTAATTTATTAATATTTAAAATGTGGACTAGGCCTGCTAAAGATTCACAAGCAAATAATAAGCATGCTTCAAAGGCATACTTGAAAGCAGAACCTGGTCCTGCTAAAACTTACTCCAAGTAAAACAAAGGTGTGAGCAATCGCAGTGCTCTCACTCCAGCCTACATTCTATTCTTGGCAGCCAGGGAATCCCAAGGGACCAGTAAATCCAACCCAAGGGGCTTCTAGATTTGAATGGGGCAAAATATATAGCCACATTTTTTCACTAGTTGAAAATGAGCATTTTCTCCCATTTATATCAGCTACTCACTCCTACCCATTATCACCAGTGAAATCGTTTTTGGATTTCTGAGACTGGGTGTTTCTCTGCGTAGCTTTGGCTGTCCTGGAGCTAGCTCCCTCTGTAGACCAGGCTAGCCTCAGAACTCATAGAGATCTGCTTGCCTCTGCCTCCCAAGTGCTGGGATTAAAGGCGTGTGCCCAAAATTATATTTTTAGTCATATTTTTATGTCATATATTCCAGCTAAAAAAAGAGCTTTTGTTCTGCAGTAATCTGAAATTCTACATTTTTACCAGTCCTGTTGCTCATGTTAGGCCAAGTTGGTAGTCACATCTTTAATCCCAGCACTCAGGAGGCAGAAGCAGGGAGATCTCTGTAGATCTGAGGCCAGCCTGGTCTACACAGCAAGTTCCAAGACAACCAGGGCTACATAGGGAAATCCTCTCTCCAAACACCAAAAAAAAAAGAGAAGGTGGGTGGAGAGAAGCACAGGTTACTTTGGGGAGGAGTGTTATGAAATTTTTTTTTTTAGCTGAGGATCGAACCCAGGGCCTTGCACTTGCTAGGCAAGCGCTCCACCACTGAGCTAAATCCCCAACCCGAAAATTTCAATATAAGTAACTGTTAATTCATGCATCTTAAACATTTGTCATAAGGAGGGGATGTGACTCAGTGGCACAGGGTTGCTTCACATGCTTAATGCCCTGAGTCTAGCTTGCATAAGACCCTAGGTTCCATCCCTAGCACCACACTAAGAAGTGATAATCCTGTTATAAAAGTAATGTGTAAGTCCAAGTAACACAAGTCATTCTGCTTCCATACAGAAAGCACAATCAACAGTCCCAAAGACAAAATGAATGGCATCAGGTGTAGTTTCAAAATCACAACCCAGCCTCATAATTCTATAAAGGGAAGGTATGCCTGGCTCACATATAAGCATTTATCACACGACTAGCATTTACACACCATCGACAATGTACCAGACCTATGGCTGTGACATAGATCCCTTTAGAAGTTTTCAGAGCTGAGTGGCTAACCAGACACTGCTCCAACAAGCAAGGAGAGGATATAATGCCTCACTGAGCTCTACATACCCAGCATCCTGATTAGGGGCTGGGACCAGAACAAAAGAGTGTGTCCTCCACCAATCCCAAGATGCTGAAAAAAAGAATAAAAGAATCCCACAATGTTTCCTGGAATCAACAGTCCTCAGAGTCCAACACTTTACTTACAGGATGACCAAAGATGAGCTTTTGTTGGACTGGAGTGATGGCCCAGCAATTAAGAACACTGGCTCTTCTTCCAGAGGACCCAGGTTCAATTCCCAGCACCCACATGTCAGCTCACAACTGTCTGTAAGTCCAGTTCCAGGAGACGTGACACCCTCACACAGACATACATGCAGGCAAGACACCAATGCACATAAAATAAATCTTAAATAAATAAAAAAATGAGCATTTGTTTTACCTCATCAGCCAGTACACTAAACACTATCACCAGACCTAAGTGGCTGGGTTGCAGTTAGCTTGCATTGGTAACTACGTTAGAATGGAACTGAAACAGTAACACTGCTAAGTAGTTCAAGTTTAATTCCACTAAAATCACATCATGGAGCTGCTCCATTAGGAAGGATTACTGACAAATGGGAGGGGGGAACATGCACCCATGCTCCACAACCATTTGACTCACCCATTTGACTCACCCTTGAGTCACATCCAATACTTACATGCCAAGAGTAATGCCTTTGACTCATTATCAACAATTAAATGTTTTTAGAGACCTCACACATGGATCTCTCACCAAGCACCCCTTTATTGAAAAGGAAAGGTATTTTTAAATCCTTATGCTATAATCAAATCACACCATTTTCCAAATGTGAATGTGGAGAGCAAGGACATCCCTTGGGCTTCACTTAGTGACAGAACACTTGAAGAACTCCAGATTGCTAGACGGTGGTGGCTCACGCCTTTAATCCCAGCACTTGGGAGGCAGAGCCAGGCAGATCTCTGTGAGTTTGAGGCCAGCCTGGACTACAAAGTGAGTTCCAGGAAAGGTGCAAACTACACAGAGAAACCCTGTCTCAAACCTCCACCCCCTAAAAAAAACCTCCAGATCATATATACATATAAGCATATACCTGAATATAGTTGGCTTCTTTCTAAAAGGTTCTTTGACATTTTATCAAAGCTTTCTTTGGTTATCATTAGGTTTCTGAGACAGGATCTCACTCTATACCCCAATTTGGCCTTGAACTCAAGGGAATTCTCTCTCATTACAGGTATGAACCACCATGTGCCCAATTCATCATCTTTCTTGTTTATTTGTTGTTGTTTTGAGAAAGGATCTAATCAAGCTGGAACAGATTTAGATATCTTAAGACCCACCTGGGTGCTGAGATTAAAACTCTGCCAATAATGCCTGGCTTCAGTTTCCTTAGCTCTAATAAGGAACAAAGTGTGAGTTAAAACATTAAGGGCTAATGCTTGAGATTTCCCTCTTAAGCACCTTTCACTGAGCTTTACATGTGCACTCACCCATTATTCTCAATGTTTAAACTAAGCGGAAGAAGATTTAATCTCCTGTGGAAGTGCTAGAATTTTTTCTGACCCCATGCTGAGCTCACTATCCCTCAAGCCTACTAGAAAGCCCATGAAGGATTAATAGAAGTGTTCCCATGGTGATTACATGAGGAGCACATCTCCCAAATTCACCCCTTCCCAACTGAGAGGCCTTTGGTCTGCTCACCAGTTTCTTTGGCATTCCTCACCACTAAACCCAAGGTGCTAGAAAAACTCCCATTAACCAGTCAGCCTTGAAAGCTGCCAAGGTAACACTCACTAAAGCCCTTGTGATCTTACAATCTCCTCCAGCTCTACCACCCAAGCACCATCTTATCTATGGATTCTCTCCCAGCTGCCTTTCTTCCCTCCATCCACGCCTAAGAAAAGTGAGAAGTGAAAGATGCTACTTCTTTTTTTCAGCTCACTTCTGACCACCCAAGCACAATGACTTACCTAACAACCCTGTACTTCACAGGTACACAATAAAAGCACTATGAGATGTGCGTTGTCCCATTCCTCTTCTTCCCCTCAGGGACAGAGATGATGAGGCTCAAAAATGTTTAAGGGATAAACCCAAATTGCCACCTACCGAACAAAACCAATTAGAAAAGACAGACTGAAACGCAGATTTTGCTCCAAATCCCCAGATTTTTATCTTTTGTCTTTAAATTACTGATCTTGTGCTCTCTGCGATATTTTAGGATTGGAGGAAAAAATACCAAGTAAGCGCTCAGAAGTTCAGAAAGCAATAAAGTCGATGTTTAAAACCCTAACAGAAAAGGTGTTCCATTAATCGAGAAACCAGAGGAAATGCAAGGTTTGGGCAAAACACTACATGTGGGATGATCTGGGAAGTGCAAGTCTGCAGCAGTCCTTTAAAGGCCTGATCATTCCCGCCCCCTGCGCCCATGCTTGATTCTCTCAAAGAAAAGAAGCCTGCAATGCATCCTTATCCTCCAAACTCCAGTACGCAATAGATTCTCCCAACCTTTTCTGGTAAGACCAAGCTCGGTTTTCTGAGCCTCCTGGATTAGAGGTGATGGTGGTGGCTATAATTCCCGCGCCCAAATCTCATCCTTCCCCACCCCCAATAATAATAATAATCGTTTCCTTTCTCTGTCCGCTAGGTCCCTTTTCTAAGGATCTGCCTCCTACACAGTGGACTAAGACTCTTGCAAGTGCTAAGTGGCCCCGTCCTTCTCCAGCCTTAGCTGCCCTTAAGGGGAAACCCCCCACTTCGCACCCCCAAGAGGGAAATTCGGCAGCCTGCCAGCACAGGAAAAGGTGGCGTGGCCAGCAGTCCAGCACCTCGCACACCCCTCGCCCAGGCCTGCCTCGCGGGTCGTGCCTCGAACGGGCTACAGCGCTCCGGCACCCGCCCCCACTGGGGACCGCCGCGCCCCACAGCCTGAAAGGGATTTTCCCCCTTAGCGGGGCGTGGAGGGCAGCGAGCCCGCGTGGACCCACGGTCCATCCAGGCCCGGAAGGGCGCCGCGACTGGCACTCAACGACGCGGCTCCCCCAGGCCCCGCAGTGCGGCCACGAGCGAGCTCGGCGAGGACCGAGCACCGGCGGGGACGGTCGGGGCGCGGCGCGGCCTCCGCCGATGCACGAGGGCCCGCAGCGTGCTCAGCGCCGCAGCCGGGGAGACGCAGGCGCCGCGCGGCCGCCCGCCTGCCCGCATTGTTCAACCCGCCGCGCGCGCCCCCCGGAGCCTGGCCCTGGCCTCAGCCCCGCAGGAGCCGAGGGAAACGGTCGCGCGGGCGGCCGCCACCGCCCCCGCCCCCGCCCGTGCAGGTGGCGAGCGGCGCCCTCACCTTTGGCGCCGAGCGTGAAGTCGAGCGTGCTGTGCCTCGCTGCTGCCATAGTGTGGCGAGGCCCTGTGCCATGCCTGGGGAGGCGACCTCGGGAGACTGAGGGACCGCGCGGCGTGTCAAGCTGCGGGCCGGCGGGGAGCGCTCTACGCCGGGGGAGGCCAGGAGTAGGGGGTGGGCGGGGCCGCGGGGAGCGACCCGGGGCGCAGGGGCGGGGCCGACCCGCCTCCTTAGAGGAGGAAGCAGGGACGCCTCCAGCCCCGAACTTGAAGCGCTGGGTGTGAGGCCTCTCGAATGGTGGAAACGGGGGCGCTGGCTCCCTGGCGTGCGTCACCAATGGCCGCGCCCTGCACTAAGGCTCTGGCCAGGCTCTCGCGCCGTTCACCATCCGTTAGGAGGTCATCTCAGGTTTAAACGGCTCAGCGCGACTTCCGGGGGGCCTCCCTATACACTTCCCTATATGCCTACCCCTCCTCCCCAACCAAGGCCCCAGTTACTTCCTGACCATGTGAAAAAAAAAATTAATAAAATACTAGGATCTACCTCTGTAGTCTAAAAGTACAGCCTGCCTTTTTCTTAAAATGCACGCGAAACCCGTTGGGATTATTAATAACATTTCTGTTGGTAAGGGGTAGTATTTGAGAACAGAATAGAATGCTCACAGACATTCAAGTGACATACATTTTCATGCAAAATTGGAAAACAAAAGAATCAAGGACTAAGGCAGAGCGGAGAAGTTGCAGATTTGAGAGCCTCCGGCACAGGACTTCCCCTCCCCTCCGTGGTGCTTCTGTTCTCGTCAATGAGCCTACAGCCTTGGCCTCATTTTCGACCGTTAGTAGTATTCAACAAAATGGGACAAAAGAAAACTGAAGTGTCCGTGGACTAAAGCCATCCTTTATTGAAGAAGCAAAAGCTCTGGGCAAATGACTCCATCATTGTGTGGAGTTCCTCTCCTGAATCTCCGGAATTGCTGTAATGGTTGTTACACTTGAGATTAGTGAATTCTGTGTCTCCTCAGCAGCGTGGGCCCGCGCGCGCTTGCACGCACACACACACACACACACACACACACACACCCCAAAAACAAAACAAAACAAACAAAAAAACCCGTAGATATTAAGCTTAGCTTTCCCTTAGGCAGTTTCTAGTGGTGCTTTGTTTCGTTTTTTTTTTTTTTTTTTAATGTTTGCTTGTTTGTTTTAATGAGTCCTTCATTATCCTGCAAGAACCTAGCACTGACTTCATAACAGTTATTCAACACTTATTAAACTATATCCCTTTTTAGTGTGCTCCTATTTTGTTCCTATCAATAGCCACCTGTTTGTTGCTTCCTTCTCTGCAGACCAGGTCCTCAGTTTTGTGACTTACTCTGCTCTTTTATTCTGCTTCTCTTTGTGACTTATTCTCCTTCGGTCCCACTATATCAGCCTGCAGCTCCTCTTTCTCCCTTTCTTCTGGAGTCATGTCATAGTTGTCCTCCTGTGTGTTGCAAGGGCAGTAGAGCTTCATGCATAGGATTCATTCCCTGCTCAGCAATGGGGTAGGCCTGCACTTAGCCTCACTATCTGCTGTCATCCTCTTGAATTTCTTAAGAACTTTTGAACAGAAGATATTGAGGTTGACCGAAAAGTATGTAGCTGGTCCTGCTCCGCAGATTGTGTAGGGCAGTGCACGTGACCATGGGCTCCCAATTGAAGCATATTCTCCCCCAGAAATTGTACTTCACCTTGCAAAGTGTGAAATAAGCAGAGATGAAGAACTGTAAGGTGCTTTGTCATTAACTGATGGCAAAAGAGAGCCATGAAGAAAAGTGTTGTTTAACAAATAAGCCTCAAGCCAGGCAGTGGTAGTGCACCCCTTAATCCCAGCACTCAGGAGGCAAAGGGAGGGAGATCTTTGTGAGTCCAAGGCCAGCCTGGGCTACAGAGTGAGTTCCAAGAAAGGCTCCAAAGCTGCACAGAGAAACCCTGTCTCAAAAAACAAAGCAATCACAAAAAAATAAGCCTCAGGAAGATAATAAAATATCAGCAACAAATGGGTCATGATATAGGATCAACATTGTTGGGTTGGTGGTAGCAGTTTACTGCAAGAGTCTTACAAAATCTACACAATCCTGGCAAGACTATTAAAAATAAGACATGGGAGTCAGGTGGGTAGTGGTGGCACACGCCTTTAATCCCAGCACTCAGGAGGCAGAACCAGGCGGATCTCTGTGAGTTTGAGGCCAGCCTGGGCTACCAAGTGAGTTCCAGGAAAGGCACAAAGCTACACAGAGAAACCCTGTTTCAAAAAACCAAAAATAAATAAATAAAATAAAATAAAATTTACTAATTATACACACAAAAATGCAAGAATTCTCTGAAGTTATGCTTTGGCCTTTGTGGTGGTTTGAATGAGGGTGGCCTCCAAAGGCTCCTATGTTTGAATACTTGGTCCCCATTTGGTGGACCAGTTTGGGAAGGATTAGGAGCTGTGGCCTTCTTGGTGGAGACAAGTCACTGTGGGTGGGCTTTGAGGTTGCAAATGATCTCTGTCTCATACTTGTGAATCAAGATCTGAGCTCTAAGCCAATTCTCCAGTTCTTCTCCAGTTCCATGCCTGCCTGCCTGCTGCCATTCTTCCTGCCATGATGGTCATAGATTCATGCTCTGAAACAGTAAGCTCCCAATAAACTGTTTCCACTATCAGTTACCTTGGTCATGGTATCTTAGCACAGCAATAAAAAGTAACTAACACAAATATGAAATCCTCCCCCCATAAATTGAAGGCCTGGTCCTCAGATGGTGACACTCTGAGTCACTAAAGGTAGTAGAAATTTTAGGAGGCCTAGCTAGCTGAAGGAAGTAGGTCACTGTGGGTGTGCTTTTTGAAGGTATCTTGTTTCTGGCCTCTTGCTGTTGTTCTCTGCTCCCTGCCTACAGTGAAGTAAGCAATTTTGCTCCTAAAGCCCTTCTGCCATGATGTTCATCTGCCTGATGGCCCCAAAACAATGGAGTCAGCTAACCATGATTGAGAGCATAAGCCAAAAGAAACCTTTTACTCTGTTGAGTTGTTGGTGTTAAGTATTGTGTCACAGCAATGAGAAACTAACCCATAAATCATAGCCTCCACTTTGAAACAACTTCCTGGTAAACAAATTTTTTCATTGACAAAAATGTGGATAGTATGAATTATTCATGTCCATCAGGCTTCCCTCTCTGCTCTTGATCAAAATGGAGAAACGAAAAAGGAAAAGAGGACTCAATTTCCTGGAACTGGTTATATGCTCGTAGACAGATGTGTGCTATGAGAACCAATTCCCCAGACACTAAAATCCAGCAAACCAGTCTGCAGCCAGCCAGGACAAGGAACAAGCAAAACTACTTCATAATCATGTCTCTACATGGGCAAAACATGGACTTGGTGCAAAGCACAAGTATGACCAGACATCCCCCAATCTTGCTAGTAGGGATACCTGCTACTTCTCTACCAACCCCATGGGGCTCTTGTTTGCCCCACTTCTCAAGATATTTGCTAAGATACTCAGCCATAGTCAAAGCCCTGGCAACATTCAACCCTGACTCCCTGGAATGCTCCCCAAACCACCTGATGCAAATCCCCTAAGTCAGCCTCTCACTCTCTGGCTCAGATGTCCCAAGGTCCCCAAGGTGTATCTTCTTCCAAATACGTGATGAAAACAGCTTGTTGAACTCCAGAGGTTTTCCCAAGAGTGTGTTGCTGGAGAGTAGTGAGAATGTAGGTAATAGGATGACATTATAGCTTAAAAGTAAAAAAAGAAAGAAAAGCAAGAAACCTGTGTGGTGATATTGTGGACTCCAATAAACTTGCCTGAGGATCAGAGGACAGAGCCAGCCACTAGATTAGACCTTTAATCCTATCAGTATGGAGGCAGAGCTCCATCTGGATCTCTGTGAGTTCAATGCCACACTAGGCTACAAGAGATTGATCCAGTCTAGGAGAGAAACAGAGCCAGGCAGTGGTGGCATACACCTTTAATCCCAGCACTTGGGATCTGATGCCTTTGCTTGGGAAGCACAAATGCCTTTAATCCCAGGAAGTAATATGGCAGGGCAGAGAAAGGTATATAAGGGGTGAGGAAACAGGAACTTACTCTCTTTAGGCTGAGGATTTCGTAGAGGTAAGAACTAGTGGCTGGCTGTTCTGCTTCTCTGATCTTTCAGCTTTCACCCTGATGTCTTGCTTTGGGTTTTTTATTAAAAGACCGTCTGAGATTCAAACAAAGAACCTGTTTAGCAAAATGCTGTATAATGTTAGGCATAGTTCTACCCAAAAGTCACTTTCAAAATGGGCATGTTGCTCATTAGCCTTTAAGCTTGCTGGCTATCAGCAGCAGGGTTTTATAAAGTCAAAGGAAGCGCTGCACTTTGGGCAATTAGCAACAGAAACTACTTGGAAGAAGGAAGTCCAAGATGGTGATGGTGGTGATAGTCACAGTGGAGGAAAAGCTAAGGTGCTTAACTGAAAATATGCAAAAGCTCTAAGAGCCACTGGAAAGTCATTCAGCCCGCTGTTGTCCTAAACCAGCCTCATGAAGGGTGGTAGGGTACAGTGTAAGTGTCAGCCCTGAGAAGCTGCCCAACCACCAACGGCAGTAACTTTCCATTTGACTGCTTAGATTTAGATTTCTGCTTTTTCACCATTTTGCATGGTACCCCGGAGACATTGCACACACACACACACACACACACACACACACACACACACACACACACAGCCGCCCCTGCCTCCTATGTGCAGCTGAGGTGAAATCACTTCCTTTCTTCAAAAATTGGCATTCATTATTAGGCTTAGAATGGCTGTTAAAAATCTGGATCACTCCCTCACCATTTTTTTCCAGATGAATATGGGACTCGCCCAGCTATTTAAACACAACAGTATTTAAAATGCTGATTAAAAACTGTGGAACTAAAAGACAGGATTAGATCTTTGACACAGTGATTCACAATTCCAGCTGCACACAGGAACCACCTTGGGACTTTAAACACATGGCTGTTGCCTGGAGCCCAGCCCTAGTACTTCATGGAATTGATCTTAGGCATAGCCATTGCATTGAAATTGTTAAAAAAAAAAAAAAAAAAAAACCAAGAGAGTCTCATATAAAGCCAAGAATATCACTGCCAAATCCTACAGCAGTACGTGTCATAACTGGTGTCACTCCCGTTCACATTCACACAGATAGCCAGAACAACCAAATGTGAAAAGATACAAAGTAAGAAGGGTGGGAATGCAGGGAAACTGGAGCTCTTGTGTGTTACTGCTGGGGATGTAACAAGATGCATCCATTTCTGTGCAAAAGAGTTTGGCTTAGTGCTGTTGCTCAGCAGTAGATTGCTAGCTTAGCTTGCCTGAGGTCTTCGGCTCTAGCCCCAGCACTTAAAAAAGGAGGGGAGGGATGATGAGATACTCCACTCTCAGGATATATACACAAAATAATTGAAACTAGATGTTCATGAGAATGAATGTTTATGGAAGGAGTATTCACAATGCTCCAAAGGTGGAAATAACTCAAATGTCCATCCATAGATGGCTAAACATGTGGTATATTCATACAATGAGACATTTGCTATTTGGTTGTAAAATAGTGTGTGTGGGAGGAGTGTCCTGATATGAACAAAAAGCCACAGATAAAGGTCTCCTTATTTATGTGAAAGGCCCACAATTGGTAAGCCCATAGAGGCAAAAGGGGGTCAAGTGAGAAAGTCTTTACTGTGTTATAGGTACAGATTTCATTTTGAGGTGATGTCTTGAAACTAAATGGGGCCAGCAAAATAGCTCATTAAGGAAAGGGTAAGGGTGCCTGCCACCATGCCTGACAACCCAGGACCCAAATGGAAGAAGGAGAAAACTAACTCTTATAAGTTGTACTCTGCAGTGGCATGGGTACAAGCCCAGGTTCTTTGAATACACCATACATACACACACAATACAGTAAATACACACATATACACACGCATAAAACAAATAATAAATAAAAATAAACAAATTTTAAAACCTTAAAAGAGCTGGGCAAGCCTTTTTTTAAAAATTGAAATAGATTTTTTCATACGATATATTCTGATTATGGTTTCCCTTCCCCCAACTCCTTCCAGAGCCTTATCCTCCCCACCTCCCCACCCACCCAAATCTATATCCTTTCTTGCTCTCTCATTAGAAAATGAACAACAGGGGCGGTGGTGGCGCACACCCTTAATCCCAGCACTTGGGAGGCAGAGGCAGGTGGATCTCTGTGAGTGAGATCCAGGACAGACACCAAAACTACACAGAGAAACCCTGTCTCGGAAAACAAAAAGAAAATGAACAACAGGCATCTAAAATAATAATAATAAATTAAGATAAAATAAAAACAAACCTGAATAAGACAAAATGAAAAAATGAGCAGAAAAAAAAAAGCCAAAAAAAGGCAAAAAGACTCAGACACACACATACACAACACAACACAACGGCACACAAAGAAATCCCATTAAAATACAAAACTGGAAACCATAATATATAAACAAAACAGCTATACTGCTGGGTGTGGGGCCTGCCCTTAAGAGTGTTTTGTAGCCAGGCGGTGGTGGCACATGCCTTTAATCCCAGCACTTGGGAGGCAGAGCCAGGCGGATCTCTGTGAGTCCCGGGAAAGGTGCAAAGCAACACAAAGAAACCCTGTCTCGAAAAACGAAAAAACAAAAAACAAAAAACCTCAGCATCGCTCCACCATGTAGAAACTTTTTTTTTTTTTCGAGACAGGGTTTCTCTGGGTAGCTTTGGTGCCTCTCCTGGATATCGCTCTGTAGCCCAGGCTGGCCTCAAACTCACAGAGTTCCGCCTGGCTCGCCTCCCGAGTGCTGGGATTAAAGGCGTGCGCCACTGCCCGGCTAGAAACTTTTAATAAGTGAACTTTACCACCTGAAGCAGATTTTAAGAGCAAAGGACTAAGGGGACAGAGCTTAAGTGAGAGGCTGACCAATAACAGCATGAGGACCATAGGGTTAGTCTCTCTAACTCGTTCACGTAACACGGGTTCAAATGCTAAATTACAGGGGCTGAGCATTTAAAAGCTCAGTGTTAAAGCACAAACTCTGCATGCATGGAGTCCCTGGGTTTAATTCCTAGCACCAAGAAAAGAGAAGTTAAATTACTTAATCTTCATAATAACTCTAAAATATTGGGGTTATTATCCTCATTTTGCAAGTGGGTTAACAGGGGCACAGATAGGTTACATACATGTAAAGTGGTAAGAGCCAAGACACAAAGCTAGGCAGCAGGCTGAAGGAGAGGGATATGTATGTCCTTACTGTTCTACTTCTGATTGTTTGGCCTCAGTTGTTCTAAACACCCTCCCTTTTTGGTTCCTCTACCCCCTACCCCCTCCTCCTCCCCCCTCCTCCCTCCCCCTTCCCCCTCCTCTTTGTATGTAAGTCTCCCTCCCTGGCACCAGTGGGCACCTGCTCCCTATCAGGGTGTGTAGGTTTGGAAGAGATGTCCCATCTAGCTCTTCTCTGGAGGCTCAGCCCCATATCTAGGGTGAAATTCCAACCTTACTAGTTGAGTAACAGGGAGAGGTTCATCAGTTAACAATAGTACTTTGTTACAAGTCATAAGGTTGATATAAGGATTAAATTATGCCAGGCGGTGGTGGCGCACGCCTTTAATCCCTACACTTGGGAGGCAGAGCCAGGCGGATCTCTGTGAGTTGAAGGCCAGCCTGGTCTAAAAAGTGAGTTCCAGGACAGCCAGAGGTACACGGAGAAACCCTGTCTTAAAAAAGACATTTAAAAAATAATTAAATTAATAAATATATGGAAGGCACTGAGGGCAATATCTGATACATGACACGTATTTAATAAATAGTAGGTATATTGAAGAGGACATCAGTGTTACTAAGGTGACATCCTCCTTCAGGACTCCGTACACATCACCCTGTGTTCAGAGGACTTGGCCTGGTACATGGTGGGACCTCAGTATCTGTGACTCTTGGAATGAACTGAACATGCTCCTCATCCAAAGGACCAAATTCCCTGTGGCCAGAATAGCAAAGGAGATAAGAATCTCAAGCTAGCCACGTTCCCAACAGGAGAAGGTTTATGCACATATTCCATTTGTATCCCTGATCCCTAAGACTTCTGGGCAGACCACAGCCCATTCAGAAGTCACTAAGAGTTCCTTTTCATTAGTTTCCAGATCAGTGGTTCTCAACCTTCTTAATGCTGCACCCTTACTACAGTTCTTCATGTTGTGGTGACCTCCAACCATAAAATTATTTTCATTGCTACTTCATAACTGTAAGTTTGCTAATGTTATGAATTATAATGTAAATATCTGATATGCAGGATGGTCTTAGGCAACCTCTGTGAAAGGGTCATTTGACCCCTGAGGGTCGTGACGCACAGGTTGAGAACCTCTTTATTATTATTGTTATTATTATTATAAGGGTTCTGTCTTTAGTTACGTCATCAGCCTGGGACTCAGCCCAACCTAAAAAGCGGGCGGACCCACTGTGTCTCCCATTTTCTCTTTCTGCTCTCTTCCCTTCATGCGGTCTCTGTTTCTCTGGTCCTCTCTCTCTCTCCCTCTCTCTACCAATAAAGCTCTAAAAGGTAACCATGGCTCATGACTCTCCTCCAGCACTCTCCTCTGTTGGCATGGCTGCCACAGGCAGTGGCTAGCCATGAGCAGCTCTGCTTTAACCAACAATTATTATTACTATTATTAAATGGAAGTTTATGAGACATTTTAAGGCATATATAATCTTCATTTGTATTGCCAGTGTCTTGTACAGAATTCAAATACTTGCCACAAAAGGTCAAGTAATCGGTACATGCTATCATGCTATAAACCTTTAACCACTGCCCAGCCCTGTGGACTCACATTTCCTAAAATTTGTCTATTTGCCCCAGAAGGTTCTTACAGCATGAGAAAGCCTGTATAGCTGTGACTACATACTTCTCAGCTCTGAGGTAGAGGACCAAGTCAGAGAAAAAGTAAAGCAACCTTTCTAAAGAGAATCTTCACTAGTGACTCTACTAAGCACATTTTTCTCCACAGTAAATGACCTCCAAGTCATTTGGCTTCCTCCTTTCTTCTTGAAGCGAAGAATAATATGCAGAGGGCAGAGGTTTGCTTCTTGGGCTACATTACTATCATGACATACATGTGAAATGTTTCTCCACAAGTTCCTGTGTTTGAACACTTGGTTTCCAGCTGTTTGGGAAGGTTGTGGAACCTTAAGGAGGTAGTGTCTAGCTGGAGGAAGTGGGTTGCTGGCAGGGTGTGCCTTAAAGGTTATAGCACTACATGGTGTTGTCAGTTCCGGTTGGAACAATCTCTGCTTCCTGATCTTGTGAGATGCAAGCAATGGAGCAGCAAACTGCCCCGCCCCCAGCCCCAGCAGCCATGCCTTACCAGCTGTGGAGGCCTGTATCCCCTGAGCAATATGCCAAAATATGCCATGAGAAAACTAAATTACCTAAACACTTATGCCCAAGTAATGATGCAATAAAAATGTAATCAAAGCAAATAAGTAGAGTGTGGTGGTCTAAAACAGAGCTTGCTGGCTTTTCATCTGAGTACAGCATTTGATTCAGTTTTGCTTAAAGATAAAACAAAACACTTAGTCTCTAGAAAAAGAAACACAACATTGTGGTTAGGATCAACACTTTTTATTGGCCATGTGAGGTCCAAATCTTGCTTCTTTCCCTGATTTTGGCAAGTGACCTCATCTTTCTAAGCCTAGGTCTCTCCATCTGGAAAAAAAAGATAATAGTACTTCTTCACCTGGCTGTTTCTAGGACTAAGTAAGTAAATGGATAGAGAGCTCTCAGAACAGTGCCTAGAACATAAACATCATAGAAAGATGAGCTGATATTATGATTAAGTAGAGACTGATGTTAGACTGCTAGTTTCCTTTGTCATGGTCCAAATGGTGAATTCCTGGAGGCTTATAAAGAAACTCCCATTTCAGTTATCTTTTCCCTATAGCAGAGCTAAGGAATTTTCTAAAGCCCTTGGAGGTTCTGCTTATCTTAACAGGGCTTTCTACAATTCAGTACGCAAGCACAGTCTCAGGAGTTGACTGCTATGTGATTGGCTGGGAGGTACCATTTTGCAGGATGGCAGCACCCTGCCTTTTCACCTGGTGTAGTCTCTCATATCCAGTGCTAAAACTCCATAAGCAAACTTTCAAGGCACAACTCTAGTGCTATCCCCAACATCGATAAAACTGAGTGTTCACCCTCTCAGTCACCTCTAGGGTTCAGCATGCCAATGAAGAACATTCATCATGTATTGAATGCTAGTTCCCCAAGAAATTGAGCTTTTTCTTGCCAACACCCTTTTATTTTTTTTTCCATTCAACTCTTTATTAAACAAGTCAGAAGGCATCTTGGCAGAGACACATCTTCACAGTGGACAAAAAGATTCTCCCACAACAGGAGAGTGATAGCACAGATGAGGATATACAGGTCCTAGTTTCTACCAAACTCCAAAAAGCATTCCCTAGGAAGAAAACATGGGTTTCCCCTTTACCCAACTTCAGCCACAGAATGCTAGATTTGTACAGCTAATCAAGCTAATCAAAATTACTTGCAACCTGATGCCACCCAAATGCTCTTATTTACATAACAAGAATTGCTTCCTGGGATATGGTACACAAATTTGCTCACCTTAACCGCAAGAGGATTCCTGTATGAATAACCATGGAACCAAACAGTAGGTTTTGGTTCTCCCCCCTTCTATTTTAATAAAAAGGAAAAGGGAACAAAGTTATAACTAATATAAGAATATAGCCGGGCAGTGGTGGCGCACGCCTTTAATCCCAGCACTCGGGAGGCAGAGGCCGGAGGATCTCTGTGAGTTCGAGGCCAGCCTGGGCTACCAAGTGAGTTCCAGGTAAGGTGCAAAGCTACACAGAGAAACCCTGTCTCAAAAAACCGGGAAAAAAAGGAGAAACTATATACAAAAGTACAATAATTATATATCATATATACAAGTAATAAATATCTAAACAATGACTGGTCCATTTGCATTTGACAAATTCAGAAAATAATTCCATTATCTATCCTATTTTGGTAAGTCTAAAATGTACCTGATTCACTTTCTATCCTAACATATATCACTAACAGTACTATCTTATAACGTCTTTCAAATTTATATATACTTACTCTTTAGTGAGTTTCTTTTCTAAAATTCTTTTTTTTTTTTTTTTGAGCTGAGTATCAAACCCAAGGCCTTGTGCTTGCCAGGCAAGCATTCTACCACTGAGCTAAATCCCCAACCCTCTAAAATTCTTAACAAGGAAAACTATAACTATCTAAACTCTAACTGTAACTATCTAATCTTAAACTCCCTCAGAGACACAAGAAGTGCACGAAAGTAGCTTCCAAAAAAAAAAAAAAAAAGGCCAACACCCTTTTATAGTGGGACTACAGACATAAAAGTGTGAGCTTTTTAGTTAAGTAAAGATCAAGAACTAAACCTTAGCACTCTAAGTTCCCAGCCCAGGGTTCCTTGCATTAAACTAAACTTTTTTTTTTTTTTTTTTTCCGAGACAGGGTTTCTTTCCGTAGCCTTCTCTGTCCTGGAACTCATTCTGTAGACCAGGCTGGCCTTGAACTCCAAGAGATCTGCCTGCCTCTGCCTCCCGAGTGCTGAGATTAAATGCCTTCCCACCACCATCCAGCTTGAACTGAACTTTTATTGCATTGCCTTTTATGCCTTAACTTCCATCACTGAATGATAGAATGAGCCACAGAATTTGTACAGTACTATTTATCTCTTCTGTGTATCACTTTGGTACATCCCAACCTGGCAAAGTGTATTCCATATGTAGATACGGGGCTGAGTATTATAGCTCAGTGGTACAGTACTGGCCTAGTAAGTGCAATATCCTGGATTCAGTCATCATCCTGAATGCATGAACAAATGAATGAATAAATGAGTAAATAAACAAACAAATAAATAAGCGCCACTGAGATTGAGTTCAGTGCCATGTAGCATTCTGCGGCAGAGCTATGTGGGGCACACAGAGCATGTGGGTTGGTTCTGACTCATCCCAGTAGCATTTACGCTCAGACCTAGAAATGAAGTCAGGGGGAAAAAAAGCACTGAATGCTTCATTTAATATTACAATAAAGATTCTTCTTCCTGTTCTCTGACCCGATTGCAGCTCCTTCAAAGCAAGGGAATTTATGCATGTTGACACAAACCTCGTTTTGAAATCTTCTTTGGCTCCATTTTCAGTTTCTCCCCTTTGGCACAATCGGTTGCATGACTCCCCTGTTAGCCCTTGAGGGTCGGTCTGAAATCCTATGCAGCCATTACTTCTAGGATTCACTCCACAAATGGCAATTCACTCTCTTCTGAGCCCCAAGGCTCTTCTGACTTGGTATATTGCCTGAGATGTTAATGCTTCAAGGATATGTTAACATTAATATTTTAAAATGTGTTCATCATATCCAGCGTTTAGTCCTTTAAAAGCTAAACATCTCATTTTTCAAACTTTTTAACAAATATATGCTTTTCTCACTTTTGTCTGAAAATAGAGTTTGTTTCAAAGAATAACTGTTGATATTAGCACTCTACAAGTAAAAAATACATGGTATTTTATTTTATTTTTTATTTATTTTTTTAAAGATTTATTTATTACATATACAGTGTTCTGCTTGCATGTTTGCCTGCAGGCCAGAAGAGGGCACCAGATCTCATTACTGATGGTTATGAGCCACCATACAGCTGCTGGGAATTGAACTCAGGACCTCTGGAAGACCAGCCAGTCTCTAGCCCCATGGTATTATTTTAAACTTGCTGCTGCTTCTTCTTCTTCTTCTTCTTCTTCTTCTTCTTCTTCTTCTTCTTCTTCTTCTTCTTCTTCTTCTTTTTGTTTTTTGAGACAGGGTTTCTCTGTGTAGCTTTGCACCTGGAACTCACTCTGTAGACCAGGCTGGCCTCAAACTCACAGAGATCCACCTGTCTCTGCCTCCGGAGTGGTGGGATTAAAGGCGTGCGCCACCACCGCCAGCTTAAATTTGCTTCTTAGCTAGGTGTGGTGGAACACACCTTTAATCCCAGTATGTGGGAGGCTGAGGCAGGAGCATCTCTGTGAGTTCCAGGCCAGTCAGAGATACATAGTAAGATCTTGCTTCTAATTAATTAATTAATTAAACTTACTTCCTTAAAAATCTAGGTGGGGCTGGAGAAATGTCTCAGTGGTTTGGACCAGTTGCTGCTCTTGCAGAGAACCTGGGTTCTGTTCCCACCACCCAGATGACAGCTCAAAATAACATGTATTCCAGTTTTAGGGGATCCAATTCTCTCTTCTGT
This sequence comes from Onychomys torridus, assembly GCF_903995425.1. NCBI lineage: Eukaryota > Metazoa > Chordata > Mammalia > Rodentia > Cricetidae > Onychomys > Onychomys torridus. The sequence continues at coordinate 65,984,227 of NC_050466.1, read as the reverse complement.
CCTTTTTGAGCAGTAAACACACAAATGGTATACATACATACATGCAGGCACTCACACATATAACATAAAAATAAATGTATTTTTAAAATATAGATTGATGCACATTAGTTATTTGTAACGAATTTAAATTAATATCAATGTGATGGCACATGCCTTTAGTACCAACTACTTGGGAGGCCAAGGCAGTTAAATTCCCTGAGCCTGGGATTGAGGCCAACCTAGGCAGCACAGAGAAATCCAGTCTCAAAAAAAAACTTTAATAATTATAATAATAATTTAGAATCTCCGGGTTGTCATGGTTATACTAAAATAAATGTTGCTGCAATGCCAAAATACCTGCTGAATGGGAAACAAAGACATCCAAAAAACTCTGCTATAATAAAGAACCAATCCGACCAAACAGACACTGTACACTTTCTGCTGTGATGGATTAAGAAGTACAGCTCCCTTTCTGTACTTTTCTTGTCAAAAATACACAACCTGGTTATGGAGGTGGGCCAGCAGATAAAAGTTCATACTGCCCACTTGAGTTTGATTCCCAGGCACCACAAGGTGGAAGGAAAGATCTGACTGTAAATTGTGCTCTAGTCTCCACACAGACTCACACACAGTAAGTAAATGTAAGAGTTTTTTTGTAATATACAACTTGATTCTAGGCATGATGTAACATAAGAAAAATGCAGATAAGCTATCGTCCATAAAATGAATGGCCTATACTCTTACAACATATGTCAAGGTCAAGAAACTCAAAGAACAGCTAAGGAACAATTTCCAGATGAAGAGATTAAAGAGAGATTACAGCTGAATTGCAGCATGTGATTCAGAATGGCATCTTAGATCTGGAAAGCAAAAGAGCCATAAAAGTTATTATCAGGACATCTGAGCAGAGAGGAGCAAGGAATGTGGATTGGACAACAGTTTGTGTCGCTGTTCATTCCCAAGCTTTGATCGCTATACTCTGATTAGAGAATAAAATATCCTTGTTTAGAAATCACACATGGAACCATTTTTGGTAAAAGGACATAATGTCTCTGGTTCGCTCTCACACAGTATGAAAACGATATGGATGCGTTTACAAGAAAATCTAGCAGGGTGGTGGTGGCGCACGCCTTTAATCCCAGCACTCGGGAGGCAGAAGCAGGCGGATCTCTGTGAGTTCTGGTCTACACAGCGAGTTCCAGGAAAGGCGCAAAGCTACACAGGGAAACCCTGTCTCAAAAAAAAAAAAAAAAAAAAAAGAAAGAAAGAAAGAAAAAAGAAAAGAAAAAAAAAAAATCTAAATCAGTGGTTCTCAACCTGTGGGTTGTGACCCCCTTGGGAGTCAAATGGCCCTTTCACCCCTTTCACAGGGTTTGACTAAGACCATGGGAAAACACAGATATTTAATTCATGATTCAGAACAGCAGTAAAATTACAGTTTTGAAGTAGTAACAAAAATAATGTTCTGACTGGGGGTCATCACAACATGAGGAACTGTATTATAAGGGTTGCAGCATTAGGGAGGTTGAGAACCACTGATTTAGAGAAATAAGGTGAATAAAGCAAATTGTGCATACTTGTTGAATCCAGGTAAAAGGTATATAAGATTTTAGCATCTCATTTGTGAATATATTTACAACTATGTGGATGAAAATCAAAATTATGTAGTCAAGTGTGGTAGCACACATCTGTAATCCCAGCACTTGGGAGGTGGAGACAGCATCAGGAGTTCAAGGCCCATTTTGGCTACATGTTGAGTTCCAGGCCAGCCTAGACTGCATGAGTGTCTCCAAGCAAAAAAAAAAAAAAAAAAAAGGTGAGGGTGGAGTAGACATATGGCTTAGTGTTTGTGAGAGCACTGGCTGTTCTTTCGGAGCAGCAGATTTCAGTTCCCAGCACCTACATGGTGGTTCATAACATCAGTCCAGGGGATCCAAAGCTTTGTGCCCTCCATGGGCACCCATACACATGTGGCACACACACAGAGGCAGACAGATACACCTAAATAAAAAAAATTTTTAAAAAAAGAGATATTACAGCTAGGCATTGTGGTATATGCTTTTAATCCCAGCACTAAGGAGGCAGAGGTAGGCAGACCTCTGTGAATTCAAGGCCAGCCTGGACTGTGTTATGAGTTCTAGGACAGTGAAACCTACACAGTGAGACCTTGTCTTAAAAAAAAAAAGACTCATAAAAAAGTAATACTCCTAGTGTATGTAACAAAGCAGTTCCTAAGACAAGCAAACTATACAAGGAGAGCACTTTCCTTTTTAGAGAGCAACACTGGGGTGTGGTGGGGGGAAGACCCGAACTGGAAACAGCATACTACCAGTGCACTGCTCGTTGACTTCATCGGAGGACTCAGCACCTCCTTTCCCCAGGCAGTTCAATTCAGCTTACTTACTTCACTTAAATGACCACTGTGACACAACCATGGCCTCGATACTCGCCTCCATTCTAAAATCTGGGCTTCTTTGAAAATCACACAGGCCAGCCCAACTCTGTTCCCTAGTCTTCTCAGCTCCAGTCATTTGTGATACATTGGTGAAACAAAGACAAAGGGAGTAGGAGAAGGCAGCTCATGAAGGACCCCCTCAGAATATGAGGGCCATGTCACTTATTGGTCTTCAGTCGTGTGTGTGTGTGTGTGTGTGTGTGTGTGTGTGTGTGTGTGTGTGTTGCCATGGGCTTATACACACTAGGCAAGGCTCTACAACTGAGCTACAAGTCCAGCTCCAGTCACCTCAAAGTAAAAACATCACCATGTTTGTAGATAGTGAATGAAAATGGAGTTTGCCCCACTGTCCACGTTGCTAACCTCAATCATACACTTTGGACTCTTTCTTTAACTTCTCACATTCTAACAGTCATTAAATCTTCCTTGAAAACCTGTTTTATAGCCCCTGTCCTTTCTTTCCACTTATCTAAATCTAGGCCTTTCTTTTTGATTTCTGTCCTGTAACTGAAGGCCCACCTACCTGTTTCAATAGTTCCAGAATACAAATCTAATGATGCAACAACTCCCTTGCTAAAACTCAAAGGTTGCCAACTGCCTTAAGAACAAAGATTAAATCCTATATATGGCTTAATGACTTTTTGTGGTCTGGCTTTAGGCTGCCTTTACTCACTCAATTAAGATTATTCCTCTAAAGACATGAAGTTCTAAACCTGCTTAGTTACTACAAGTCTCAGACACAGTGTGGTCTTTTATGAGCTAATAATGTAAAGAAAACCCACCACCCAACATTTAGAAATAAGATTGCTTAGTAAGTGGTAAAAAAGATGATTCCATGTTCTCTCCATGTTTCATTGGAGTGTTATATAAGTACAACTGCATTGTCTGAGGCAGAGCAGTGTGGCCCACTAGAGCCATATAAGCGATTTAAATTTTCTAGGGGACACATTAAAAAATGAGTAAAGGGGCTGGAGAGATGGCTCAGCAGTTAGGAGTACTTGTCCCCCTTGCAGAGAACCAGGGTTTGATTCCCAACACTCACATGGTGGCTCATAGAACCCAGGACTGCCAGCCAAGGATGGCATCATTCACAATGGGCTGAGTCCTCCCACACCAATCACTAATTTAGAAAATGCCAGCCGGGCGGTGGTGGCGCACGCCTTTAATCCCAGCACTTGGGAGGCAGAAGTAGGTGAATCTCTGTGAGTTCAAGTCCAGCACAGGCTACAGAGTGAGTTCCAGGAAAGGCGCAAAGCTACAAAGAGAAACCCTGTCTCGGAAAACCAAAAAAAAAAAAAAAAAAAAAAAAAAAAAAAAAAAAAAGAAGAAGAAGAAGAAGGAGAGAAGGAGAAGGAGAAGGAGAAGGAAAGAAGAAAATGCAGTGGTGGCACATGCCTTTAATCCCAAAATTCAGGAGGCAGAGGCAGGTGGATCTCTGTAAGTTTGAAGCCAGCCTGGTCTACAGAGCGAGTGCCAGGACTTTGACACAAAAACCCTGTCTCGAAAAACAAACAAACAAAAAATTGCTCAACAGACTTGCCTATAGTCCAGTCATATGGAGACATTTTCTCAGTAGATTCCCACCACTCAGATGACTCTAGCATATGTCAAGTTGACACAAAACTAGTCAACACACCCTGGAACTAGATGAAAACCTGTAAGACAAAGGTCTTGTGGCTGGGTTGGTATTTCAGGCCCACTCCTAGAAGCCTTGCCTGACTATAGAAAATGGACGGTTCGCTCTCTGTATCACCATTACTAGGAGTCTTCACTAGGGTCACTCTTGTAGATTCCAGGGAGTTTCCATGGTACTAGGTTTCTATATCACCAGAGTCCCACAAGAACATCAAGTTACATAACCATAACATATATATGGAAGACCTAGGTCAGACCCACACAGGGCCCATGATTGTTGCTTCACTCTATATGAGCCCCTATGAGCCCTGCTTAGCTGATTCTGTGGGCTGTATTCTGGTGGTATCCCCAACCCCTCTGGCTCCTACAATAGTCCCTCCCCTTTTCTGTGAGGTTCCTCTGGCTAATGTTTGGCTGTGAGTCTCTGTACTATGAATCTTAAAAAGTCTTATTAATAAAATCAAACCTGAGGCCAGTTATTGGGGTGAACGCTGGAAGATCAGAGACACAGAACAAGCCACAGTTTCCTCACCTCGCCAGTCCCTCAGCTGGTCTTGTTTCCTCAGACTGCAAGCTTCTGTGTCCTCATCTCAAAGGCTCTCAGCTGAACTGTGCTGCTCCAAAGCCTGAATCCTTCTCCAGTTAAATGCTTAACCAAAATGCTTAACTAACTACATGCTTTACTCACTTAGTTCCTGGTCCTCACGCCTGATGTACCTTTTTCTTTCTGCCCCCCACTCCCTGGGATTAAAGGTTGGGTTTCTGGGATTAAAGGCGTGAGTCACCATGCTTAGCTGTTTCTAAAGTGGCCTTGAATTTAGGGATCTGGTTAGCTCTGCCTCCCAAGTGCTGGGATTAAAGGCATGAATCACCACTGCCCAACTTCTGTTATGGCTTATTTTTCCCATTTTCTAGCCACCATTTTTGGCTTTGTTCTAGTGGCTGTCTGTTCTCTGACCCCAGATATGTTTATTTTGGGGAACACACAATATTTCAGGGAACACAATACCCACCACATTTCCCCTGTTTTTGTCTAAAATTAAAAAAGGTTATAACTAATACAAGAAAAACTATCCAATAAGTATATGCAATATATACAGTCAAGAATTACATTAACAATGTCTAGTCCATTAACATTTGACAAATTCAGATTAAAAACTCCATTATATATAATAATGTCCAGTCCAGTAACATTTGATAAACTCAGACAAAAATTTTTCATTACTTATCTTTTTTATTTTCATAATAGATTCAGTAGTCTACCTTTTGTCATTTTTATATCTTCTCCTTTTTCTTTTTAGAGTAGATTCAGTGATCTACCCACTTATCCTATTATTTATCTTTTTTCTCAGGGTAGATACAGTGATCTACCTCATATCTATAAGCCTCTGCATCTGCTTCTTGCAGATGTAAGCCTCTTTGATGATGGTTGAGCTAGGCACCAATCTATGAGTATAACAGAATATCATTATGAAATCATTTCATTGCATTTTTTTTCTGCCAGTCCTATTTGATTCTATCGTGGGTCTCTGGATTGTCCAGCCTCTGGTTCCAGCCTGCTCTTTTCTTGAAGGGAAATGGAGAAGAAATTGATCTGGGGAAGAGGGGATGTGTAGCAGGGGGACTGGAGGAGTGGAGAGAGAGGAAACTTAGGTAGGGATGTAATATATGAGAGAAGAATACAAAACAATCTTTTTTGTTTATTTATTTATTATTTATTTATTAAAAATTTTTCCCTCCCCTTCTCCTGCCTCCTCACCTCTCTCCCACTCTACCCCCATCCACTCCTCAGAGTGGGTAAGGCCTCCCATGGTAGTCAACAAAGTCTGGCATACCAAGTTGAAGGAGAACCTAGCCCCTCCCCATTAAAACAATCTTTTTTTTAAAAAAAAATTATTTATTTATTAAGTTTACAGTGTTCTGCCTGCATGTATTCCTGCAAGCCAGAAGAGGGCACCAGATCTCATTACAGATGGTTGTGAGCCACCATGTGGTTGCTAGGAATTGAACTCAGGACCTCTGGAAGAACAGTCAGTGCTCTTAATCTCTGAGCCATCTTCCCAGCCCCACAAAACAATCTTTTTTTTTTTTTTTTTTTTTTTGGTTTTTCAAGACAGGGTTTCTCTCTGTGTAGCTTTGTGCCTATCCTGGAACTCACTCTGTAGACCAGGCTGGCCTTGAACTCACAGAGATCCACCTGGCTCTGCCTCCCAAGTGCTGGGATTAAAGGCGTGCACCACCACCACCCACCCAAAACAATCTTTAAAAGAAATAAAATTGCTTCTTAGTCTCTTGACTAAGATCAAGAGTTAAAAACAAGTAAAAAGAAACTGAGAGGCCCAGTAGATAGTTCACTGGTTAAAAGCCAGATGTCATGGCTTATGGCTTACATCTGTAATCCCAGCACTCCTACATGAGATGGCAGGCTGAGGTGGGAGAATTGCCCAGAAACTCACAGGCCAGTTAGCCTGAAACACACACACACACACACACACACACACACACACACACACAAATAGAAACTAGAGAGGCTAATGTTAATACCTATTATTTTACCTACCTAACATAGTCAATATGTTAGCTTTCTAATATGCACAAAAAGTAATGAAATCTTATAGAATTTCTTTTCACCCTAAGCCTCTGAAATTATGTGTGTGTGCACCTCTAGCACATCTTTGGATGCTACATCTTCACGGGAAGTATTTCTTCTGTAGTTATTCTTCATTCAGTTTCCATTGGGGAAGGAAAATGCAGATTCACATGCTCAAGTTGATTTAATATACCCACAATTTTTCCGGAAACTGAATTGAATAGCCCAAATAATTTTCTTTTAACATTTCTATTCTATGTGGCAAAACTAGATGTTTTTCAAAGAATTGACTGGACTTTGAAGCAAAGAATGTCCACCTTTTGCAGGGCAGCAAGAGGCGAACCCTTGCTGTCCATTTTTCTGTCCATTATAAAGGCTCGTAGTCATAGCTCTTGTAACAAAAGGTAGGTTAACAAGAAAAATGTAGTAAATGTATTGGCTCATAGATGACCTTGAAGACCCAAAGGACAAGCTTGAATTGTCTGATTTGTTTTTTTTTTTTCAAAAAGGGCCTCATGTATAACTCAGGCTGACTTCAAACTTGCTGTATAGCCAAGGATGATCTTGAACTTTTGCTCATTCTGCCTCTACCTCCAAAGTTCTGGGATTATATGTGTGCATCCATAAACCTGGTGTTATGCAGTACTGGGGATCATGTGTGCTGGGTGAGTACCACCCATATTCTGTCCCTTCCTTGAATTATTTTTATGGATAGCAGAAATGTGTTTTGACAAAAAGGGTACAAGTAAGTGAAAGTAGACTGAGGCAGAACCCCGCCAAGGTTTGTTTCTTCAGATGATCTCTGGACTATTAATTAAAGCATTTTTTTAAGATATGAGGCAGGACCTATTTTAGAATTGGGTATCATGATTGACTATCATACAAATAAGTCAGAAAATTTCTTTATGACCAGCTCTTCAAAAGGAAGGTACGAGAAGTTAAAGAAAAAATGTAAGTTTCATTTGAAAAAAAGACATTCTAGCTGTAACCTGTCTTGGGCAAAAGGAAATATAGTTTCTATGGCTTGCTCCAGGGAAAAAGAAAGGCTATGACCGGCAGGTGGGAAGAGGTCAGAAAGAGAACTTATCTGTCAGGCTAGTTCTGAGGTTTCACTTTGGGATGTGGCTTCTGAGTATGAACATGCCCACAGAGACATCTGTTCAAATTCAACAACACACTAATCTGTGTTAGCTCACTATTATTCAGGAATATTTCATGATTGGAGAGCAATTCCAAATTTATCAACTTTCTCTTCCTAGTTCTGACAGATAATTTGATAATAGTGGTTATTAAAACTTTCAGAATATTTTATTCTTGTTAGAAAAATGTACAAAACTATTAGTCTTCATTTGCAGTGTCAAAAATGTTGAAATTCACATAAATCTTTAGACCTGTCTAGTTAAGTTAGGAATATACTTTTTGTTTTGTTGGAGCTTCAAATTATCTTGCTCATAAATCCTGTTGCTATATTTGCTTTGATTATTGGATATTTATTTAGTGTACATTCTTTTTGTTTCAAGAAAATCTCGAATTGGAGTTAATAGCCCAGTAAAACCTTGTAAAACTCTTTGTGGCTCAACAAACAAGCATTGGCAATGAACACAGGACTAAATTCAATGTCTGTTTCTTTCAACAGTTCCATAAACTAGTGATGAGTCACATCATTTGCACGTATCTGAACAGTTTTAACGATGATGTCCATGATGCTTTTTATAGTCTACTGCAGGGAACTGAAGCCAACTATTTTCAGTATGTATTACGCAGTGATATGAAATCACCAGAAAAATACCACCCGCAATAAAAGTAGAATTGTCAATTTAATCTGGAACACCACCCATTTTCCATTATATCTAATGGAAGGTCTTCTTTGGCAGATGTAAAAGATTTTAAAATATCTGTGCTATAGGATTTTAAGGCTATGAGGGTCTGGTGGTGGCGGTGGTGCACACCTTTAATCCCAGCACTCGGGAGGCAGAGGCAGGCAGATCTCTGTGAGTTCGAGGCCAGCCTGGTCTACAGAGCGATATCTAGGAAGGCACCAAAACCATACACAGAGAAACCCTATCTCAAAAAGAAAAAAAAAAAAACAAACACAAAAATGCCCTGTCTGATGGTAATTGGAAGTCTTAATTGGCCGGACAGTGGTGGTGCATGCCTTCAATCCCAGTACTCAGGAGGCAGAGGCAGGCAGATCTTTGTGAGTTCGAGGCCAGCCTGGTCTACAGAATGAGATCCAGGAAAGGTGCAAAGCTACACAGAGAAACCCTGTCTCAACACTCCCCCACAAAAAAAGCCTATGAGTTACCATTTCTTTGTGAATAGCGAAATAGCGAATTTCTTTGGAGTCAAAACATACCCAGATTATTAACTCAACAATCTCATATATCACATGAATATTTAAAATTAAATAAATAAAATAAAAATTAGAATTTTAAAGATTCATTCATTTATTATTTTATGTGTATGATTGTTTTATCTCTGTGTGTGTGTGTGTGTGTGTGTGTGTGTGTGTGTGTGTGTGTGTATGTGGGGGAGTATATACCGTGTACATGCAGTTCCCTCAAATGCCAGAAGATGGCATAAGATTCCCTGAGACTGGAGTTACAGTTTATAAGCCATCTTGTGGGTGCTAGGAATTGAACCCCAGTCCTCTGAAAGAGCAGCCAGTGCTCTTAACCACTGAGCCATTTATCCTGCCCCAGTTTTGGCAATTTTTAAAATGTTGAGTATATTCATCTTAGACACTAGTTATACATTCTGTAGGAAATTACTTTGGGGTTCCATTAAAGTTCTTTTGTTTTTGTAAAATTTTATGCTGTAGGATGTTTAACCTGATTAGGGAAGAATTACATCACTACTAAAACTAGAATCAGTGTTCTTATCAAACAGATGTTCTCAGAACTCATCATTCTAGCCCTGCATGAAAAACTGAAAGTAAAGATTGTGCTCTTTCTTAAAGATATATTTATTTATTATGTAGACAGTGTTCTTTCTGCATCAATGCCTGCACACCAGAAGAGGGCCCCAGATCCCATTACAGATGGTTGTGAGCCACCATGTGGTTGCTGGGAATTAAACTCAGGACCTCTGGAAGAACAGCCAGTGCTCTTAACCTCCGAGCCATCTCTCCAGCCCCAAGACTACACTCTTCTTTCTCCAAATCTTGCAATTTGAGATCAGAATTTCAAGTTAACAAACCTGTATACAATTTGTTTTGTTCTATTTTAAGCCTACACTCCACTGGAACTACAAATAGAGTCAAATGTTTTTATTATTATTAATTAAATTTATTCATTTATTTTAAATCCCTCTTCTTCCATTCTATAACAGACATGGTAAGAACAGGAAATCAGCCAGGCGGTGATGGCGCACACCTTTAATCCCAGCACTCAGGAGGCAGAGGCAGGCGGATCTCTGTGAGTTCAAGGCCAGCCTGGGCTACAGAGCGAGAGCCAAGAAAGGCGCAAAGCTACACAGAGAAACCCTGTCTCAAAGAAAGAAAAAAAAAACAACCTCAAAACAGCAAAATAAGATGAGACATTACACATATTTCTTATGAATTTTAATGGAGACATCTGGTAACATCTGGTAGGTAAAACCTGATCTGAGTGGTCTAATATCCATCACCAATAACTGACCTCATATGTTTCTCTGTGTGATTAAATGGCATCTAAGTTGTCCATTACTATATGTGACACCAATTACTACCTTAAAATAGCAATTGGTGAAACCTTAAAACTTACCACAAAAAGATGCAAGTGAGCTGAAGCATTTTCCAAACAATATCCCAATCACATTGGAGAGTTGACATCAAAGATTTTGGACACCATGTTCTTGATGCAAGGAGAAAAGAAGACTATCTCCAGTTAGAAAAACTACTTTTTTGCTGTTAATTTTTGAAAGGCAATTTAAAATTTATAAAACTACTTTAATGCACTCCAGGTTTTAAGTAAATAAATACATTGTGGATCAGGGACTCCAGGTTTAGAGGAAGCAGTTAAAATTTATGAACAGGGGAATCAAGATAGCTGGGATATTGTATTCTCTCTTCTTGTAGCTTCTAAGTCTGGAGTTGTGTCAATTAATTGGTTTGAGTTATTGTGTCTTGCTGCTCTTTGGGTTGACTAGGATCAACTGAACATTCTTTTTTTGTTTGTTTGTTTTTCGAGACAGGGTTTCTCTGTGTAGTTTTGCACCTTTCCTGGAACTTGCTTTGGTGACCAGGCTGGCCTCGAATTCACAGAGATCCGCCTGCCTCTGCCTCCCAAGTGCTGGGATTAAAGACATGTGCCACAACCGCCTGGCTCAACTGAACACTCTTGCTTAGGGTTTCTCATGTGCCATGATGATGTCTCGGACTAGAGAAACTAAACTGGATTGCATATCTGAGATGGCACAGTAATTCTTATGGCAGTGCTCCCGTGTACTTCACATATTTCTTCCTTGGGTGCTATCGACTTGGGTTTGTTTGCTTGTTTGTTTTTGTTGTTGTTCTTGTTATTTTCAGACAAGATCTCTCACTGGGACCTGGGGGTCACTGATTAGGCTAGGCTCCCTAGCCAATAAGTCCCTAGGATCCTTCTGTCTCTACCTCCCTGCACTGGGATTATGAGTGTACACCACCAAGTCTGGTTGGTTGTATAGCCTGCTGGGATTAAATTTAGGTCCTCATGCTGACAAAGCTACCTCCCCATGTAGGCAGAAGTTTCTCTCCCAACTGCTTGTTTCCATTTACCTAGCAGTCACTTCCCAAATAATTGATTTGGAGGCTTAATATTACTTATAAATGCCAGGCTGGTAGCTCAGGTTTATTACTAACTAGTTCTTACACTTAAATGAACTCATAATTCTCATCTATGTTTAGCCACGTGGCTTGGTGCCTTTTCTCAGTTCTGCCTTGTCATCTTGCTTCCTCTGTGTCTGGCTGGTGACTCCTTAAACTACCAAAAGCTTTTCATTTGAGCAGATATAACTTGCCAAAAGAGAAACTCCTCAAAATAGCATTGGGGAGGGTTTTGTTTTTGCCTTTCCAGGAAAATAAAAACAACCATCTTGAGGAATTTAAAGACGTTTGGACAAATAAGCATCCAAAGAAGAAGGGAGAATACCCAGAAAAAAATTACCAAGAAAAGGAATAATCTGACCAAATGCAATTTCTGAAGTCTCCAAAACGATGATGGGACCCCACAATGACTGTTCCACCTCCACTATGATAATACCACTAAGCTAACAAATACCACCTAAAGATTGGCTTTGGACTACAAACTGCTCAGGACAATTTCCAGGTGGCTAGCTGAGATGATACAGCCTCACAGACTATTGCAGCCAGGACTTGAGACAAGCCCTGCAGAGACTAGACAACAAATGATACAGCTACCTCTCCTAGGACTTGACAATTAACCCAAAGTAAATTTAAGAGCATGATGCCCACATTTCCAAGAGGTGGGGTGGGTAGTTTTTGGTCTTTCAATGGGTTATGGATATTTGTCATTGTTTGGGGTTGTTGGTTACAAGTTGTTATTGGTAATGGTTAAAGAAAAAGAGGAAAAAGATGAACAAAGGAGATTAGATTCAGGGTTCTTGTTTTGAAAAAAAAGAAAGAAAGGAAAAAGGGGGATATAAAAATGATAGGATAAAAGGGTAGATTATTGAATCTACTTTAAAAAAGCAACTACTAACTTTAAATATTTTACATTGATATGGATTATTGCATATTGATACAAAGTTGAAATTATTTTTGTTAGAACATACTGTACATACATTTCTACTCTTGTTAAACGTATTGTGCCTAGACAAGTCATTTAACAATGTAATACAAATTTCTAGTCCTTGAAAGTTATTATTACCAACTATTCAGGATAGTAAGGAAATGCAGGTTAGCTTGCTCTGTTTCTCTGATCTTTCAGCATTCACCCTGGCTGAATATCTGGCTCTGGGTTTTTTAATTAATAAGACCATTTAACAATTCATCTTACACTTCAGAGATCTATAAAATATGGCATTTAAGATGTTTTAATAACATAGGCTCTTTTTTTTTATGACAATGTGACATGTCTATTCCTGGCAGCACCAATCTACTTTGGAGAAGATGATGGGCATTGATGAAACTCAATATGGAGTTTACTTTCTTTGTGGCAAAAGTTAGCCACTGGGCAAGAAAATGCCCTTGCCTCAACTGTTGACTGTATGCTGTCCAAATGGGACAAGCAGGACACAAAAGAAAGGACTGCCAAACTTTGCCAAGATAAAGTAGGACAGCCCTTCAGAAAATTCTGCTTCACAGATAAGTCTGTCAGACATTCTAGGCCTGAAGGCTGAAGACAGATGCTCCTATGTTACAGAGGAACCTTGGGTGACTGTCCAGGCAGCCAGTTGTTTCTGTCATTTCTCACATTTTTTGGAAGATGCTTGCTTACACTTCCTGCTTATTCAGGTAATATTTCCTTCTCAGCTTCTCTGATGGAATTGAAGACTATAGTTATAGTTTTCTTTGTTACCAGATTCAGAAAAGAAATTCACTAAAGAGGTGTAAAGTGTATAAGGTTGAGAGACATTACAAGATAGTTTTGGTTATGTTATGCAAGTTAGGAAAGAAATTGAATTAGGTACAACATTTTGGACTTACCAAGAAAAGATTGACACAGAGCATTTTCTGTGAACTTGTCAATTGTTAATAGACTAGACATTATTGATGTATTTATTGACTATATATTGTATAGAGTTAGTGTACTTATTATATATAGTTTCTCTTATATTAGTTATAGCTTTCTTTTTTATTTTAGACAAAAAAGTGGAAATGTGGTGATATTTTGTTTGTGCTCTCAAAAATAAATCTTGCCTGAAGATCAGAGGGCATAGCTAGCAACTAGAAGCCAGGTAGTGGTGGTACACACCTTTAATCCCAGCATTTGGGAGGAGGAAGCAGGAAATGATATGTCTGGATGGAGAGAGGAAGTGATAAGGTGGAGTGGAGACAGGAGCTTGGCCCTTTTAAGCTGAGGATTTGGTAGAGGTAAGAGGTCTCTCTGGTGGCTGGCTCCTTTACTGATCTTTCAGCATTTATCCCAATAGCTGGCTCTGGGTGTTTATTACTAAGACCACTTAGGATTCATGCTACATCCCCATCCTGCACTCTTCTTTTTACTGAGACAGTATTTCATGTAGTCCAGGCAGGCTTCTGACTTGCTGTGTAGATGAGAATGGCCTTGAATTCCAAATTTTTCTGCCTCCAGTTCCTGAGTGTTGAGATTATAGGTATGTACCACCATGCCTAGTTTAGATAGTGTTATAGATTGAAATCAGAGCAAATGAATAAAAAATAAATCTGTGTTATGTACTAGAGAGTTGGCTCAGTGGTTTAGACTGCATGTGAAGATTGCTGTGAAAAGACATCGTGACCACAGCAACTCTTATAAAGGAAACCATTTAATTGAGGTGGTGGCTTACAGTTTCAGAGGTTTAGTCCATTATTATCATGGTGAGGTGCATGACAGCGTGCAGACAGACGTGGTGCTGGAGAAAGAGCTGTTACATGTTGATATGCTGGTAACTGGAAGTGGACTGAGACTGAGCATATGAGACCTCAAGACCTGCCTCCACAGTGACACACTTCCTCCAAAAGGACCACACCTACTTCAAAAAGGCCACACCTTCTAATAGTGCCACTCCGTTTGTGGGGCATTTTTTTTTCTTGGTAGCCCAGGCTGGCCTCGAACTCACAGAGATCCACCTGGCTCTGCCTCCCGAGTGCTGGGTTTAAAGGCGTGCGCCACCACCGCCCGGCAATGGCATTTTCTTTCAATCCACTACACTGTAGTGCTTCCAGAAGACTCTTATTCCCTTAACCACACAGGTTAGTTCACAACTGCTTGTAACTGCAGCTCCAGGAGATCCAATGTCCTATTCTGGCCACCATGGGCACCTTGATACACACAGAGACACAGATATAGACACAGACACAGACAGACAGACACACACACACATACACACACACAAACTAATCATTAAAAAACTTTTGGTGTGGCCACATGCATGCCCTAAACCTCAACACTATGGGGGATTAGGAGTTTTCCCTGCTGGTTTTCAGTCTTCCTTTGGTCCAGTATTTCCTCACTATGCTCCCTTTCACCTCTTTTGGAGGGGTAATGTATAGTCTATACCATTGCTATTGGAATTATATAATTTGCTTTTTGCTTTTTTTATTTAGAAATTTTTTCCTTCATTTTTTAAAGAGTTATTTATTGGGGTTGGGGATTTAGCTCAGTGGTAGAGCACTTGCCTAGCAAGCGCAAGGCCCTGGGTTTGGTCCTCAGCTCCACATTAAATAAAAAGATTTATTTATTATGTATACAGAAGAGGGTGACAGAATTGAACTCAGGACCTCTAGGAAGAACAGTCAGTGCTCTTTACCTCTGAGCCATCTCTCCAGCCCTTTCATTCATTTTATATAACAATCAAAGATCCCCCTCTTCCTCCTTCCTGTCCCCCCAGCCTCCCTCTCCCAACCCCCCCCACTCCCACCCACAAGAAGGCAAGGCCTCCCATAGGGAGGCACATTCAGTAGAGGCAAGTCCAAGCCCTTCCCCCTGCCTCAAGGCTGCAGGAGGTGTCCCATCATAGGTAGTGGGCTTCACAAAGCCCCCTCATTCACCAGAGATGGGATTCTGATCCTACTGCCAGGGGGCCTCCCAAGCAGATCAAGCTACACAACTGTTGTGGCTACCACCACCCATTCACCATGTCTGAGCAAGGGGCTGTGGATTAAAAAACAGAGACAAGAAACAGCGGGTCATTCGCCCCAGCAGAATGCCGAATGCTGTTTATTGAAGGAGGGAGGAAACCTTAAATACAGGCTTACAGCACAATGGAGGAACCCTGGAGGGCAGAAGTTCACTACCCAATGTTCTACATTCTTGCATCTAAGCTGTTTACACCAAATGCAGGATACACAAAGAACCTCAGGTGAGCATTCAGTAAGAAGGAAACCGGCAGGGAATCAGCATAGGGAAGACATCTGGTCAAGGTTGGCAAGCAAGGCAGCAGTTATCCAAATTGGGGGGGGGGGGGGGCAGGGCGCTATACACAACTGTCTCACCATGCAAAGGGCCTAGTCCTGTCCCATGCAGGCTCCACAGCCATTGATCCAACTTTCATGAGTTCCCTCTAGTTTTGGTTTTGGTCATCTCTGCATGTTCCCCCATCATGATCCTGATGCACTTGCTCATAGAATCCCTCTTCTCTCTCTTTGTGCTTTTTGCTTTTGATGTCATTTGGAGTTAGAGTTAACAGATTGCCTTGAGTCTCAGAGGAGACTTTGGACTTTGGACATTTAAATAGTCTTGAGACTATGAAAGACTATGAAGACTTTTGAAGTTGTATTAAATGCATTTTGCATTATGATACAGCTATAAGCCTATGAGTGCTAGGGAGTGGAATGTGGTGTTTTGAATGAGAATGCTCCTCATAGGCTCATGTTTGAATGCTTGGTTCCTAGTTGGTAGAACCGTTTTAGGAAGGATTAAGAGGTGTGTCTTTATCAGAGGAGATGTGTCACTGGTGCAAGGCTTTGAGGTTTCAAAATCCCATGACAGGCCCAGTCTCACCCCCTGGCTTTGTGGATCAAATGTAAGTTCTGAGCTACTGCTCTAGCATCATGCTTCCTACCATGATGACCATGAACTAACCCTCTGAAACTGTAAGCAAGACCTCAGTTAAATGTTTTCTTTCATAAGTTGCTTTGGCCATGTGTCTCTTCAGAGCAATAGAAAAATAACTAAGACATACACACAAAGTAAAACAATTAAAAATATAATCACAAGTTGATCCAAATGTGTAACAACTGGAGCTGTCAAGTCTGACCATATATCATTGTGATAAGAGTGTGGGTTTTCCCCACAAGGGTGAAGACACAAGTCTTAAGCAAAATGTAACCAAAAAATTGATTCTAGTAGGCTGGCTATCTTTTATAAAAATGGAATCTGTGAAATCATATCTTATGGCAACAATAAATTGATGTTTTCCCCAATATTATTATTTATCAAAATAAGTTGTTAATAACATGTTTGCCTTGAAAAATATTTTGAAGTTTTGCATGCCAAAGAAATCTGCAGATCTCAGAATCACTGACTTGCAATTCCTCAAGTTACCTCAGATCCCAAGATTTCAGAGAACTTTTGGATTGCCTGCTAAAGTCTCTGCAAAGAGCAGGCCAATGTGCATTTCTCGCTGTCAGGAGCATGATTAATTATCTATTTGGATTAGCCAGAAGAATGTGGGTTCTTGCGTTGCTGTGACACAGGTACTTGCTTTTGTGAGCTTTGTTCATGCTTCTTGAGTTGTTATGCTCCCCCAAATGTTTGATGTTTGTCTGTGCCTTCGAGTAGGAAAGAAAGAAAGAAAGAAAGGAAGGAAGGAAGGAAGGAAGGAAGGAAGGAAGGAAGGAAGGAAGGAAGGAAGAGAGAAAAAGAAAAAGTTTTCTCATGTCTGCAGCATCACACAGTGATTTAGATCCCCCCCCCAACTTTTAAAAAGGGATAGCTTTTAAAGGAAAGTTTTGCATGTGCTCATGTTTCCTTAGCTGAATAACCTTGATATGGAAGTGTGCTCGAGTTACACACTATGGTCTTTGGCTGAAAGTTTCAGAGAAATTGAGCTTTTTAATCAGATGATCCTGCTTTCTACTCAGAAAATGAAATTCCATGGGCACCTCACTTCAGAGCAGGCTTTATTCTATTATCACACTTGTTTGCTTTCATTTCTTTCTACCCAAGTGGAGACATGGAAAAAAATCTGAGTACAGAGGATGGCCTTACAAATGAGCTGTTAAGAGATTTAAAAAACAATCACATCTATTTTGAAAACTATTGTTGGGAGCTGAGCCAACTGAATATATGCTGTCAGTACAGTTATGTTTGCCATTTCAGTAATCTAATAGGCTAGCATTCATTTCATGGGCTATGGTAACCTATATCACAATTAAAAAAAATAACAACCATGTGCTTTGTGGTTTTGTTTAACTGGATGAACCTGCTTTGGTAATGCAATTGTTATCCTGAGTTGGTTTATTTAATAATCTTAAAGAAAAGATACCATAAATACCCTTAACTTCTATAGGTTCAGAGCAAAGTCATGATTTTAGGTTTATACAGATAACCACTTACTTGTGTTTCTAAGGCAGAATTCTGGTATTTATTTATTTATTTATTTATTTATTTATTTATTTATTTACAGTGCTGTGACTTGAAACCAGGGTCTCCCACATGCTAGGCAAACACTCTACAATAAGCCATACCTTGAACTCTGAAGTGGCTTTGGAGCTCCTTATTCCAATAGTGCTTACCTGACTGGGTTTGTATATCTGAAAATGGGGAAGATATACACAATGCTTAACTATGTTAAGAGAAATTACTTGACACTTGGAAACAAGGAAAAAAGATGACTTTTAAAAATCCTGACTGGGGTTGGGGATTTAGCTCAGTGATCGAGTGCATGCCCAGCAAGCGCAAGGCCTGGTGTTTGGGGGAAAAAAATCCTGACTGAAGCTTCATTAATGGCCTTTATCTCCAGATCCCATGCAGGAATTATTCAGGTCTCCGCAGAAATGAGCTGATGCTGGACTAAGGCCCAGTCACATTAACTTGGAGGAATTGGCCCAGAAGATATGGGAATGGGAATGATATCTGTGCAGGAGAAGTGATAGTCCCAAAGGGAACGACTTAATTTTACAATTTTTGCCTTTCACTTATTTCAGCATTCTGTTTCTTTTGAATATTCTCTTTTGAACTAGATTTACTCTACTGCTGTTTCTCTCATGAATGGATAATGCCTATAACACGAAGTAATTCTATGTCAAGTCAAATATCTATAGACATAGCTATAGATGTAGGTTGGTTGGTTTTTGTTTTGTTTTGGTTTTTTGAGACAGGATCTCATTTAGCGAAGGCTGGATCTGAGCTTGTTGTGTAGTCAAGGATGGCTTTGAGCTCCTGATCCTTCTGCTTCCATTTCCCAAGTCCTGGAATCACAACCATGCAGGTTTGGGATCATAATTTTAAAAATTATATGTTCTTTTCCTGAAGAAAATTAGTTTCACAAGATATACCAAGATCTCCTAAATGATTTAAGTACATCCAATCTTACTTCTCTAGGGAACTCATTTGTAAGAATTTAACCAATGTTAGCTGAAGAGATCGCTCAGCAGTTAAGAGCTGTCGCCCAGAGGACCCAAGTTTGATCCCCAGCACCTCTGTGGCAGCTCACAACCATCTATAACTCCAGTTCCAAGGGATCCAATGCCTCTTTTGGTCTCTATGAACACCAGGAACATATATGGTACACAGACATATAAGGAGGAAAAGTCTTACATAAAAAATCATACATAAAAGATAAAAATAATTTAACCATTGCATGAGATGATATCTCCCATCTATGAGTCCCATTTCTAGAAGCATTCTGATAGTTTTATCACGCTTATTGTTACATGAAATAGAGAACAGATAGGTGCTGCCTAGAACACAGAGTTCATTCACTGACTTTGAAATTCAAACCTTTTTTTTTAGGCTTAACAATAAGCAGAATATTTATTGCAGAATTACTGGCATTATTCCTGGAATCCAAGAGACATTAGCCACCAAGTAGAGCATAAGTCTAAAAAATCTGCCATGTCTCTGTGACTTTCTTAGGCTCAGCCTTACTTTCTCAGTACAGACTAACCTTGTTATTTGCTGTCCACATGTCAGTCAGTGGGAATAGTCACTAAGTTAGCATTTAGGATCCAGCTACCTGGAGGAAAATGATCTGTTTCTCAGTTCTGGTTTAAAAACCCATGAGGAAGGGAACAGTAGACCTGGATAAGGTCAGGTACTCACCCTCAAAGAGATTAACCATGACTTGGGGCAGTCTCATATAGGAATATTACAAATCCTTTGCGGCTTCGCAAATTAAGCAATAAGGTGAGGCAATTCCTAGAAAACAGTTGCTAGGTAGACAAAACAAGGTTTTGTAGGTTTGATGAAGGGATGACATATTCATAATAAACACGTTGGTTGTTCAAGGCCCAGCAGTAATCTCTGGATTTTGGCATGGGATTATGGGGTATTCCAGGCAAAGCTGTTTTTCTTGATGTCTTTTCAGCATGACACTGTACCTAAAACCCAGCCTTATATTTTTGGTTGTGAGCCTAGCCTTTAATTGCTGAGCCATCTCTGCAGCCCAGGAAAGAGACACCATGATAAATGAAGACCCCATGGGAATAGGAAGAAGCAGAGTGCTAGAGAGGTCCCCAGAAATCCACCAAGATATCTCCACTATAGACCACTGGCAAGAGAGAGTGCCTGAGCTGAGCAGCTCTGGTGATCAGATGGCTGAACACCCTAAATGTTGTGATAGAACTCTCATCCAGTGACTGGTGGAAGCAGATGCAGAGATCCACGGCCAAGCCCCAGGTGGAGCTCCAGGTGTCCAAAAGGCGTGCAAGAGAAGGGATTATATGAGCAAGAGATATAGAGACCATGATTGGAAAAAGCACAGGGACAAATAGCCAAACTATCGGAAACACATGAACTGTGAACCAATGGCTGAGGAGCCCCCATGGAACGGGACCAGGCCCTCTGGATAAGTGAGACAGTTGATGAGCTTGAACTGTTTAGGAGGCTCCCAGGCAGTGGGACCAGGACCTGTCCTTGGTGCATGGCTTTTTGGAACCTAGGGCCTATGCTGAGACACTTTGCTCAGCCTTGGTGCAGGGAGGAGGGGACTGGACCTGCCTCAACTGAATCTACCAGGCTGGGCTGACTTCCCAAGGGAGACCTTGCTTTGGAGGAGGTGGGAATGGGGGGTGGGCTGGGGGGATGGCAGGGGTAGGCTGGAGGAAGGACAGGGGAATCAATGACTGATATGTAAAATTAAATTAATTATAAAATAAAAATATTTATTAAAAAAGAGATAGCAAAAATAAAAATAAAAAAAAACAGCCTTTCTCAATTAAGGCATTTCTAGATTACAAAATTTTCATTGCAATATACATGTCATGTGGGTAGGCTAGAAAGGAGATACCTTGTTTACAACCCTTGTAAAAAAGGAAAGAATAGACACTCCTCACCCGCTTCGAAACTCAGTTGTAGGGAAAGAGAGCACAGTCTGGGAGACAGGTCTCAAATTCCAACTGTCCCAATCTCCCTGCTCCAGGTTGAAATCCCAGGGCAAGATGTATGATAGCTGCATTGCTGAGAAGGCGTAGGACTGGAGAAGGGGGTCTGGATCCTTCTCTTTTGGGGTAAGGCAGGAGATTAACATCTGCAATTTTCTTTCCTTCCTTCCTTCCTTCCTTCCTTCCTTCCTTCCTTCTTTCCTTCCTTCCTTTCGTTCTTTCTTTCTTTTTTTTCCGAGACAGGGTTTCTCTGTAGCTTTGAAGTCTGTCCTGGAACTCGCTTTGTAGATCAGACTGGCCTCGAACTCACAGAGATCCACCTGCCTCTGCCTCCCAGGATTACAGGCATGTGCCACCACTGCCCGGCTGATCTGCAATTTTCTACCAGGTTATAGAAGCCAACCCCTTCATGACATACCGGATGCCATCTTGAACAGGTGCAGAGGGAGGAATGGAACTCTTCCTGAGTTGAGCACTTAACTAAGCCATCCAATAAGACTGTTCACTTACAAAGACATTTTAAATCTGGGATCCAATTGAGGTTAATAAATTGGACTCCATTTTATCCACCTCATCCCTCCTTCTATACAGAGGGGAGAAGCATGTAATGACACTAGAGAAAAAAAGAAAGGAGAAGACAAGCTGTATTTTCTTCACACAGCTGAGAGTGCACCCTGAGGAAATTGAAAATGCTGTCCACTATGTGTGGTATATGTTCTTCCATCCTCTTTCTGACTCAGCAAAGGCATTGCTAGCTTCTGATTTCACAAAACTCCAAGTCCTAGTGTGTTTGTGACTTCTGGTCCCATTGGATACATCCTTGTGCTTCCTACAATCCTTGCTCATCTACCCAATTAAAGCTGGGCACAGACTGACTAGCAAGAGCCACTGTGATTATAGAGTTGGTACTATCTCTTTATAGTTCTTCTAATATTTGCTTACCGTATTCTGAATGTCATTTATTGTCATTCAACAGATACAAATTGTTCTGTTCACTTCCTGGCTCCCTTCTGTTGCTGCTATAACTAATTGTGGCCATTATAGCTATCTTAAGTATAAGTTTTAGGTGGAAGCATTTAATTGATGCCATCACCTTTCCTGAATTCATTTTCCTTCTAGTACAGCCGCTGGCAAAGTGTGACATAGTGGTGAGCTACAGACTCAGTTTCTGGAGCACTATGGTGGGCAGGACTCCCAGATAAACTCTATAACAGACATGGTAAGAACGGGAAATCAGCCAGGCGGTGATGGGGCACACCTTTAATCCCAGCACTCAGGAGGCAGAGGCAGGCGGATCTCTGTGAGTTCAAGGCCAGCCTGGTCTACAAAGTGAGTTCCAGGAAAGGCACAAAGCTACATAGAGAAACCTTGTCTTGAAAAACCAAAACCAACCAACCAAACAAACAAAAAACAAAAACAAAAAATGGGAAATCAATCTTTACTGTTTAGGCTTGTTTGTTATGGCAGCACAACTTGGTCTATCTTATCTAGAACAGGTGTTTTAAAGGAGTAAAGTGACTGAGCGGAGAAGAATCATCCCACCTCTATCTATCTATTTATCTCTCAAAACTGGGTCTTACTATGTAACCTCGGCTGGCCTGAAACTTAGTATAAAGACTAGGCTGTCCTGAAACTAACAGAGCTCTGTCTGGCCTGCCTGTTTCTCCAGTGCTGGGATTAAAGGCATGTGCCTCCACACCCAGCTGGATGGTGCTGTCTCAACCCGTGGGTTCTCAACCTGTGGGTCTTGACCCCTTGGTGGGGGAGTCAAACAGCCTTTTCACAGGAGTTGCATATCAGATATACTGTATATCAGATATTAATTATGATTTGTAACAGTAGCAAAATTAGAATTATGAAGTAGCAATGAAAATAATTTTATGAGTAGGGATCACCAACCACAATATGAGGAACTGTATTGAAGGGCTGCAGCATTAGGAAGGTTGAGAACCATTGTCTTACTGCTCATTCTCTTTTTAAGGAAAAGAAGTAACTAAAACTAGGAACATGAAGGAAGCAAAATGTAAGAAAATTAGATCAGCCGGGAGGTGGTGGTACATGCTTTTAATCCCAGGACTTGGAAGGCAGAGCCAGGTGGATTAACTAAAACAAAACAAAACAAAAAAAAAGAAAAGAAAATTAGGTCCATGGGCGGCATTGTAAACATTTTCAAATATTTTCCACTTTAAGTCAAAAGCACCTCATATTTCTTGAAGAAATATTTAAAAATATAAATAAGCAAAATCAAAATTAATCTAGAATCTTCCTATTATTCCACTATTCAAAGATAGCCACTTTGGAGGAGAAAATCCTTTCAAACTTATATTTACATATTAAATTAATTACTTTTCAGTTGCTGTGATAAAAATACCATAACCAAACGCAATTTAAGGAAGAATGTTTATTTCAGCTTACGCTTCCAATGGGATAAAAATACATCACAGCAGGAAGACATGGCAGCAAGTGGCAGGCAGAGTGATAGGAACAGGAAACTGAGAGGTCATATTTTCAACCACGAGAAAGCAGAGAGAGAGTGAACTGGAAATGGAGCCAGGATATGAATTCTTGAGTCTTTCTCTGTCCCACCAGCTAGCTCCCAAATAATGACACTGAGACTTCTTATTAATTATGAAAGCTTGGCCTATAGCTTAGGCTTCTAACTAGCTGTTATAACTTAAATTAACCTATTTCTATATCAATCTATGTGCTGCCATATGGCTTGTGGCTTTTACCTCTCCTCCTGCATTCTCTACTTCCTCTGTGTGTGCGGGTGACTCTGCCTTCTTCTTCCCAGAGTTCTCTCTGCCCTGAAGTCCTGCCTATACCTCCTGCCTAGCTATTGACCATTCAGATTTTTATTACACCAATCACAGCAATACATTTTCACACAGTGTACAAATATTCCACAACACCCATCCTCAGTGATGTACTTCCTCCATAAAGTCTGTACCTTCCTGTAACCTCCCCCAAACACCAACAACAGCTTGAGACAAAATCTTCAAATACCTGAGCCCATGGGAGACACTTTCATTCAAACTCTCACTTTCTACTCCCTGGCCTCCACAGGCTAATAACCATATCATAATGCATTTAATCCCACTTAAAAAATCCCTATAGTCCTTTATAGCCTCAATATTGTCCAAATTCAAAGTCTCTTCTGAGACTTAGGATAATCTTTTAAATGTAACCTCCTGTAAAATATAAAACAAAATGAATTGCATACTTCCAATATACTATGACACAAAATATACATTAACATTTCAGAAGAGATGAATGGAAGCATAATGAGGAAATATTGGATCAAAGCAAGACTAAAGCACAGCAGTGCAAACACCAAGTCCTATAACTTCATGTCTGGTGTCTGGGACTAGTTTTAAAGTACTTAGATGGCTCTGCCCTTATAGCTTCTAACAAATAATTTTTTCATGAACTGCTTGAGCTCCCTAAATGCAACTTTCTTTGGCAAATGCTTCACAGCTCTGCCATCTGCAACATCTTGTTGTCTCCATTGCAACCCAGGCTTCACTTTTACAGCTCCATACATTGGCCTCTCATGGCCTCTTGCCCTTTCAGGACCTTCATGCAGGGATTCCCATGCCACTTGCTGCCTGGTCTCAGTGGGTCTCTGCAACCACAAAGGAAGAATCCATGATCCCTTTATACACATGCACCTTTCCTGTCTCTAAAGGGAGCATGATGTGTCTGCACCCTTACCTTTGTTCCACTGCAGGAGGCCTGTCCTTAGCTGTGTTAATCTTCTTAACAGTTACAGCCTCTTTTCCAGCACATGCTTTTGGTATAACATTAAGCTTTTTACTGTTCTTTTTTCCCTCCAAATTGTATAATTTATATTTTTTTCTGTCCCACTTGCTACTTTTCATGGTAGACTTGCATGTGTGTTATTACTAATAACCATACCACAGATTCAAACCACCAGACATGTGTAGACAATCTTTTTTCTTTTTCTCATTTCTTTTTCTTTTTTTGGTTTTAAAGACATTTTGAAAGAATTATTATTCTTCCAAACCATTAGGTCTGTTTTTTTTTTTTATTAAACTTACTTTTTATTTATTCTTTTTGTCTTTCACTTTCACATCATGCCTCTGGATCCCATTCATTTCCTGTCCCTTCATATTTGCATTCTGCCCTTGCAAACCGCCCCCCCCCCCAAATAAAATAAAATGAAATTTAAGAGAAAAAAATTTAAAAAGGAAAAATCTCATCATGGAATTTGCAGTGTGACACAGTGAGTCATGGTGTAAACCCCATTGTCCATATATCTTTACTTGCAAGTGTTCATTGCAAAGAGTCTGGTTCAAGGACTCTGGCTTCTGCTACACTATCAATGCTGGGCCCTTACTGGGATTCCTCTTGGATAACCTGTTGTTGCCCTGTATCATGGAAATCCTGCAGCTTTGGGTCTGCAGGACCGGCCCCTTTACATGCTCCAGCAGATCACAGATGGGGTGGACCAGCACATAACCCTGGTTCTGGGCCTGGGTTGTTGCAGGGTTGGTCAGCTCAACAGCTCTCCCTGTCTTCACCACCAGGGTGAGCTCTCCAGCATAGTCCAGGAGAGTTTACCCCTTGTAGCTTCGAGCAAGGGGCGGGGCCCGTTCTCCTGCTTTCACATCCTCATGGTCAGTTCTCTCACATCTACACCTTCAGGGCCAGCTCTACTGTGTTGCCCAGGCAAAGTGTAGGGCCCACTTTCCCGTGCTGCAGCCTGGTAAGGGGCAGGGGACAGCTCTCCCCATCTTAGGGCCTCAGGCGGTGAGGGAAGGGCATCTCTTACCCTCCACACCACTATATGGCAGATGAGGGGCAAGGCCAGATCTCCCATGCTTACATTCTCGAGGTGGTTCACCTGCACCCCTGTCAATAGGAACAGCTCTACTGTGCTACCCAGGTGAGGTGCAGGGTCCACTTCCCAAGCACTGCAGCTGGTAAGGGGGAGGGAGGGTCAGTTCCCTTGCCCACCACAGTTAGCAGGGGCAAGGCAGAAGGACATCTTTCCCTTGTTCTCACCATCATGGCTGACGAGTGGCGTGTGGCCAGCTCTCCCACTCTCCCACTCTCCAGGCCAGCTCACCCACGTCTCTGCCAACAGAGTCAGCTCTACAGTGCTACCTAGGTAAGGGGCAGGGCCCACTTTCCTGAGTGCTGCAGCTGGTAAAGGGGAGGGTCTGCTCCCTTGTCTTTCACAGATGGTGAGGGAGGGGTAAGGAGCTATCGCTACTAATCTGTCATGAAGAGGTATGGGCGAGGGAGAGATCCACCCCCCTTGCACCAGGCATGCGCATGGTAAACATACATACATGAAAGCAAGACATTCGGATACAGAAATAAATCTCTTAAAAGGTGAAAATACTGCCGGGCGGTGGTAACGCACACCTTTAATAATTCTGCCTCCTTGTCCAGGTGTATGGACAGAGGCATACCTGAAGAGGTAAAAGAGATGAGGAGCAGGCTGAGGTGCCTGGGCTGCTGCTGGACCCATGATGCAGCCATGGTCTCTATTGATGTTCGTGGCTTTAATTTTTGAATGTCATCAGTGGGTGACAGAGTTAAAATCTGGACTCAAAATATGTCATTTTACTTTCTTCTTTTAAGATTTTCTTAGAAGAATTATATACCATTCCAAATTGAAAACTGTATTCCAATCTAATAGGAATCACAAACAAATTCAATTGGAATTATGTACTGGTCCAAAAGCACTTGCTTACAAGCATGAAAACCCGGGTTAAAACCGTACAACCCACATAAAAATTCAGGTGCTGCATGGCTTATAACCCCGGTGCTGACTGGGGTACAGCTGAGGATTGCTGGGGCTTCCTGGCCTTCAACCTAGCTCCAGATTCAGTGAAAGATCCCTTTTCAAGGGAATAATGAAGAAAATGATCAAGCAGAAAAGTTAATATCCTTCTCTGGACCCTGCATATGCATGGGCATGTGCATTCAAACACCTGTGCATATATAACACACACATAGAACATATGTACACAGAAAAAAAAGTTGACCCTGGAAACAAAACAGAAGTAAAAAAAAAAAAGCAGTGATAATCACTAACGTAGTTTTTTCAGAAGCTGTTTATAAATTAATTAATTTAGTGTTTTGAAATGGTCTCACTGGGCAGTGGTGGCGCACACCTTTAATACCAGAACTTGGGAGGCAGAGACAGGTGGATCTCTGTGAGTTTGAAGCCAGCCTGGGCTACAGAATGAGTTCCAGGACAATCAGAGCTACACAGAGAAACTCTGTCTCAAAAACAAAACAAAACAAAAAAAGAAAGAAAGAAATAGGGTCTCATACTGTAACCCAGGCTGGCTTTGAATTTTAGATGATTCGCCTGCTTCAGCTTCTCACATGGTAAGATTACAGATGGGAGCTACTGTGCACATCAAAGCTGGTTCTTTGTCAAAAATAATTTTGTACTTTTTTTTGAGACAGGGTTTCTCTGTGTAGCTTTGCGCCTTTGCTGGAACTTGCTTTGTAGCTCAGGCTGGCCTCAAACTCACAGAGATCCACCTGCCTCTGCCTCCCGAGTGCTGGGATTAAAGGTGTGCGCCACCAACGCCCAGCTATAATTTTGTATAAAAATATCTTTTAAAAAAATTTCAGGGGGTTGGGGATTTAGCTCAGTGGTAGAGCGCTTGCCTAGCAAGCTCAAGGCCCTGGGTTCAGTCCTCAGCTCCAGAAGAAAGAAAAAATCAGGACAAATACCAAGCCATCCCTTCCAAACCTTCAATTGAAGTTCAAATGTCAATGTTTTGTTGGAATGACTTTTATTATCTTTGCCTGGAAATCATTTGAGAATAAGTTTCAAATATGCCAGTTTACTGGGAGAAAAAACCTACTTTTTCTGAAGGCCCATAAATTAAACTGATAAAATATTGGTAAATTAGGGCCGTCAAGACAGCTCAGTGTGCAAGGGTGCTCAGTTACTCTTATTTTCATTTATTTTTTGAGACGGTCTTAATACATAGCCTTGGCTGTCCTAGAACTCCCTATGTAGCCCAGCCTGGCCTCAATCTCAGAGATCTGCCTGCCTCTGCCTCCTGAGTGCTGGGATTAAAAGCATGTGACACTACACCCAGCTTTATTTTCATAATTTTTTTTTTTTCCGAGATAGGGTTTCTCTGTGTAGCTTTGCGCCTTACCTGGATCTCGTTCTGTAGACCAGGCTGGCCTTGAACTCAGAAATCCGCCTGGTTCTGCCTTCCAAGTGCTGGGATTAAAGGCGTGCACCACTGCCATCTGGCTATTTTCATCATTTAAAAATGATGAGAAAACTAATGCATGTATTTGAACAAGTTTCATATTTAATCATTATTTAAAACAAATGATGACAAAAATACTTTAAAATCAGGATATCTTTTCTGAAAAAAATTTTAAGGTTCATTTTTAAATGTGTGTGTGTGTGTGTGTGTGTGTGTGTGTGTGTGTGTGTGTGTGTATACATACATGTGTGTGTACATGTATATGTGCCCATAGATGCCAGAGGAGAGTGTTGGACCCCTCTGTAGTGGGAGTTACAGGAGGTTGTGAGTCATCTAACATAGATGCTTGGAATGAAACTCACATCTACAAGAGTATCATTGGCTCTTAACTACTGAACCATCTAGACCCCTAAAAATGAATTCCTTTTCTTTTAAAATTTGATACAGGTCTCACTGTGTATACCAAGTAGCTTTGAACTGAAGTGATCTGCCTGTCTTGATCTCTGCCACTTGAATGCTAGGGTTAAAGGCATTCACCACCACACCCAGCTAAAAATAAATTATCAACCTTTAAAGACTATTACTAAACAATTCACAAATAGAGGTACTAAAGTTTTAAGACCCAAGAAACAAACAAACAAAAAACATTTCTAGCAAGAAGCTGAAGGAAGCAATACCTTTCAATCATGACATATGGTAAGAATCTCACAACTGTTAAACTATACTGTTTAAGAAACACTATTTTTATAAAAAACAAAATGTTTAGAGATAAAAAACAATATATTCTGTCAAAACACATACAATATACAATCATTTTATTGTATTATTGATTCAAAAAAATAGTTGCTGCTTATGCAAATAATTTTCTTCAAACAAAAGATAAGTAATTACTACTTGTATTTATTTTCTCCACAAAAATAACTATGTATTTTTATGGATGTTATACTTTCTTTACAACTATTAGTTCTTTTGACATTTCATATATCTTGATCATATTTACCCCCTCCCATACTCCTCTCTAATCCATGCCTTCTTTCTACCCACCCTATTTTGTGTCTTCTCTCCAAAATATATAGAGTAAAATTTGTGCTGTCCATATACATTGTGTACCAGCTTGATTTCTCATGTTCCATGATTCAAGTATTTAGAATCTTCAGTAATATAGTGTGGCCTTCCATCGATGTATGGATACCTGGGGCCACATCCTTGAAGAAAACTGACTCTCTTCTCACAGCAGATATCAACTGCTAGATCCTCAGCTAGGGGTGGAGCTTTGTGCTTACCTCCCCTTTCCATGCTGGGATTTTGCCTGGTTTGAGCTTGCGTGGGTCATCTGCAGTTTATCACAAGTGCTGTGAGCTCATATGTGCAACCAACTTGCTGTCTGGAAAGCCTTTTCCTTGTGAACAGGGCTCACAGCTGGGTAAGATCTCCTTTGGCAGCATGGATAGTACCTCATAGCACTATGAAATCTAGTCAGTTGGGATGAAACTTCCAGGTGCATACCAGCTTGATTTCTCATGTTCCATGATTCAAGTATTCAGTATCTTCAGTAATAGAGTCTTCCTTTCAAGTTCTGGAGTGTAATAAAAAATGTTGGCAATAGCCTGTAATTTGGGGTCAGGTATCTATGGGACCTTACTGTGCAACAACTCCAAAAGAGGTAACCCATTTCTGACATTGGACTTTTTGTTAGTCAATGGTATCTAGTAGTGCCACTGCTGCCCCATTATAGGGTGACTCCATTTCAATTGTTTCTACATTAGATTTCCACATGACTGTAGATGTAATTCTGAATGGTTTATTAAATAAGAAACACAGAGCCAAATGCAGAGTTAAAAGCCCAAAAGGTCAGAGCAGCTGCCAAGAGCTAAGACTAAGACTGTCTTCTTACCCCTCGTGGTCGCTGTCGTCCTTCCCCTTAGAAAGAGGCCTACTTCCTGTGTATCTGTCTTTTTATTGACTTTCTGTTCTGCCTTCTCACTGGTTGTAAACCCAACCACATGACCTCCTCATCACTGCCTGTACAGACCTCCAGGTCTACCACTGCCAGACTTCTGCTAAATGGCTTGCTATTAGCTCTGATCCTCAGGTAACTTTATTATTTATTAACATACAAATAAAATCACATTTCAGCACAAATAAAATATCACCATACATGACTCCTTCAAAACACCTTTGTATTTGTTATCTCTCCCATATTCTCTCTTCTACTTTGCCCTCTCTGCCACCACCCTTTTAACCATCCCCGTTTCATTATTTCACTTCAACCTTTTATACCACTCTGTTCTTGCACCCTTTCCTTGAAATCAGATAAATTGATTAATGAAATAGAATTGAGGATCTACATAGAAGCCCACACTACAATAGGCACTTAATTTTTGCAAACAAACAAACAAACAAACAAACAAAAATAGCCAAAAGTATATATTGGAGAAAAGACAGCATCTTCAACAAATGTTGCTGCTCAAACTGCATCATTCACTACACGTAGAAGTGAAATTTGATCTTTATCTCTTACCCTACCAAAAAACTCAACTCCATGTAGTTGGAAGCTTTCCTGTGTCCTTCTTGGGACAAATCTCTCCTGCTAGTGTCCCCCAAGCAAACACACAGAGGCTTATATTAATTATAACTGCTTGGCCATTAGTTCAGGCTTATTACTGACTAGCTCTTACACTTAAATTAACCCATAATTTTTATTTATGTTTAGCCACATGGCTTGGTACCTTTTTTCAGTTCTGCCTTGTCATCTTGCTTCCTCTGTGTCTGGCTGGTGACTCCTGACTCAGCCTTCCTCTTCCCAGAATTCTCCTTGTTTGCTTGCCCCACTTATACTTCCTGCCTGGCTACTGGCCAATCAGCATTTTATTTGTCAACCAATCAGAGCAACACACATTCACAGCATACAGAACGACATCCCACAGCAACTCCAAATGGATCAAGGATCTCAACCTAAGACCTGATACTATGAGTCTGATAAAGGCACAAGAAAGGGCTTTCTGAACAGATCCTTAATAGCACCAATAGTAAACTATATTACATATTGGTAAGAGTTAGATATTTGAAAAAAATCATGAAATTATTAAAATAAAATGTATTAGCAAAAGCTTAGAGTGGGGAAGACTTTCAAAACATATCACCAAAGGCAGAAAGTGAGATAGTAAAATAAAAAATGTAAATCTAAGCACTATACTTAAATGAAATAGAGGAAAAGCAGTAATATAATTCTTCCCATGAAAAATGGGAAAGGGGCCTGGCAAGACTGCTCAGTACCTAAAGCACTTATTAGACAAGCATGAGGCATATGGTTGGAGTTATGATCCCCACTGGGTGGGCCTGGCACCAGCTCTTGGAAGGTGGAGACAGGGGATCCTCTTAGAAGCTGGTTAGCTATTGGCAAGCTCTGAGTTCAACTGATAGACCTTGCCTCAATTAATAAGGTGGAGGGAAATCAAGGTTGACTGCTGACATCAATCCCAGATTATCACACACATGAGCACACGTGCATATTCACTTGAACACACGGGCCCCCCAATACTTAATTGAATGAATGTGTATACACTGCACACATACAGTTAAAAAATGAAAATGAGAGAATATGGTTTAAAAAAATATACTGACAGACAAGCAAATTTTAAAATGTTGATTTTTTCTAACCAAAAATGCAAATTAAAGAAAGATGTTTTTTGTTTTTGTTTTTGTTTTTGAGACAGGGTTTCTCTGTAGCTTTGGAGCCTGTCCTGGACTAGCTCTGTAGCTCAGGCTGGCCTTGAACTCACAGAGATCCTCCTGGCTCTGCCTCCTAAGTGCTGGGATTACAGGCATGTGCCACTACCGCCCGGCAGAAAGATGTTATTTTGCATATCTAACAGAAAAATTCAACAAAACAATGTGTATACATAAAACTCTACTCAGATTTCAAGACATCCAATGTTTCATCTAGAATTTTCCTAATTTCTAAATTTTATATAATCATATATATAAACACCTATTTCAAATGTATTCCTAGTGCCTTTACTTATTGTGTTGGCTAACTTTATGTCAACTTGACAAAGGGTAGGGTCATCTGAGAAGATGGAACCTCATTTAAGCAAAAGCCTCCATAAGATAGGGCTGTAGGCAAACCTGTAAGGCAGTTTCTTAATGACTGATGGGGGAGGGCCCAACCCATTATGGGAGGTGCCATCCCTGGGCTGGTGGTCCTGGGTTGTATAAAAAAGCAGGCTGAGGAAGCCATTAAGAGCAAGCCAGTAAGCAGCATTCCTCCATGGCCTCTGCCTCACTTCCTGCCTCCAGGTTCCTGCCCTGCTTGAGTTCCTGACCTGACTTCCTTCAGTGAGGAACAGTGATATTTAAGTGTAAGCCAAATAAATCCTTTCCTGCCCAACTTGCTTTTTGGTCATGGTCTTTCATCACAGCAATAATAACCCAAACTAAGATACTTATAAAAGTACAAAATTATTAATAACAGGCATTATTTATGTCATATTTAATACTGTACTATTATATAGCAATTTAAATAACAGTAGAACATTAATATACTGTCAACTTACTAGTTTGTATATCCTTTTTCAATAAATGACTATTTCATTAACCTGCTTTCTATAGTGAACCTGTATTTCTATTTTCAATATGAAAATATTTTCCCAATTACAAAAACAATGTAATTTGTCCCCCAGATTGCATTATTCTATTTCCTTCTAATTCTACAGTTTCTAGACAAACTCCTGATTACTAATCTTTTTGCTAGGTATTTCCATAATGGAAAAGAGGTGACCTGTACTGGAGAAGTGCACATTCTGTAAATTGCATGGTGCTACCTGCATTGTAGCTGTCTGATGATACATAAAACCTAAAAAGAAATATTAAAATGTATTAAATTTATTAAACAAAGTGGCTGAAAGGTTAAGAAAGGAATGCTATGAATAAGGTCTGAAAGTTAGGGACCTAGAAAAGATGATAGACTTGCTGGATGTGCTGCTACACACCTTTAATCCCAGCACATAGTAGGCTGAGGCTGGCAAATATCTTTGAGTTCCAGGCCAAGCTGTAAGCCCTTTGTAAAAAATGTGAGTCTATGTGGGTGAGGACTGGAGCTTAAATATGCCTGATGGCCTTGGGTTGGATCCCCAGGCCCCCTATCCCCACAAATAAAATGAATCCGGAATGATGAAAAACAGTAAGCTGACAATTACTACATACTTTAGTTGAGATGTTTTTCTTTCTTTCTTTGCTTTCTTCTCCACCCATCTTTTTTCAGATGGGTTCTCACGTCGCTTAAACTAATTCCTGATTCTCCTGTCTCTACTTTCCAAGTCCCGAGATTGCAGGTGGATGTCACCACTAGCAAAGCACCAAATGTTTTCTTTCAATTATTCCTAAAAGCACATAGAAACTTGGAGAATTCTGTCAAACACTAACAATGGGCAAGAGAGATGGCTCTGTAGGTTAGAGGGCTTTCTCTGCAAGCTTAAGGATCTGTCTGACTTCAGACCCTGGCTGCCATCCTAAAAGTTGGGTGTGTCCATGCACAGCTGTAACTCAAATGCTGTTGGGGGTGCAGACAGGAAGATCTCTGAGGCTTGCTGGTTGCAAGCCTAACTCCATATTTAGTGAGAGACTTTGTCTCCAGAAAATAAGGTGAAGAGTCATACAAAAGAACATCCAATATCTGATCTCTACATGGGCATGTGGCCTCCCTCCACACGCATACTTTATAATAATATAATGTAAGAATATTAATATAATAATATTAACACATGATAGACAGACAGACACACACACACACACACACACACACACACACACACACACACACACACTAATGAAATGTGGCTGTCCTCCTTAAAGCAAACATTTCCAAAATGATAAACATGGGCACCTTACCTAAAAGATTTTTTTCTGAGGCTTGTAGTAACTGTCATATACAAATTATATAAATGGAAATGGAAAGCCACTTTTAGAATCAAGAATTTAAGAACAACTAAGATCTTACTTTATGTAAGGGGGACATTTTCTATAGAAAAAACGTACACTAAAAAAGTCAACTGCTTCTTGGCATTTTTGGCTAAGATCAAGTATAAAAAATATAACAAGACACAAATGATAACCATAAAATGCTGGTTTACATGTGTTCTTTTATTGCTAAATATCAAATTCTGACAATTATTATACCATCAAGTTAAGGCTTAAAAATTAATTACAGCTCACTCAAAAGAGATATTGAAAAAATATCTGTGTGCCACTAGTATGTGGATGCTCAATAAATACCAAGGACACAATGATAGCAGAGAGCCACATCACTAGGAAGCATATGTTTACAATCTGCTGTTAGCACAATGACCTAGAAGTGATTATCAAAAAGTCAAGTTTAATTGTATGTTTCTTCAAACTGAGATGCTAAAAATAATATATACATTCTTTACAATTACAGATGATTAAAATAAAAACCTTAAAATGTAAACAATGCAGAATAGGAACACTGAGAATAAAGTCTTACTGTTGAACAAAGTGACAACACGAAGATACTTCTTCAAATCACCAACATAAATCATTTTTCCAATATAATTCATTTTTCAAATTGCTCTACAGAAACCAAAATGGATTTTTCCATAACGATCATAATACACCAGTGACATAGAGACCTTCCAAGTTTTTTTTAGGTTAACATGTATGTACAGTAAATATTCAACAATCCTTTTTACAGCTTACTTAAATAGAAGCATGCTTTTCTATCCATAAATAAACACAAATCATCGTCCATTCAAGCACATTAAGCACTTCTGATATCTCATGCACTGTGCAGAGAGACAAAGCTGAGTATGAATGACACAGTCCTCACAGTAGAAGAGCCCACAGTGAAGCTCAAGAGACAATATGTAACATCTCCTTTTGTAATCAATGAAGCCATTTGTACACAAATCTGCTGGACTTCCAGGAGAAGGTCCCACACCCTAACCCTACAGATTAGCTGACAGCAGCTAATATGAAATGAGATTTTCTTTTGCTCTTGCTGTTGCTTTCACTCAGAAAATGAAGTTAGTGGATAGAATTTCCTCTTATTGAAGGATTTTCAAGGCCTATGGGGTAGTTCAGTGGTAGCGTGCTTCCCAGCATGTGTGAGGCAAAGTACCACACCAAATGGTAATTGTTTTCCTCAGTATTGAAAAAAAGGATTCACACACCATACATTTTCATTAGTAAACTGCTTATTGCATGTGATCAAGTTAATTATGTGAGTATTCACGGCATTCTCTAAGCTTTACCTAAAAAGGTCTGTACATTTATTGTATGCAAATACATTTTGGTCCTGAGTGACCACAGAAGACAGCAAATGCCATATTTTCTGGGATAAGTAAAAATTACTAAATTTGTATGCTTTTAGTACTGTCAGCAACTAATGGCCCACCATTAATAAAATCTCAAAATGATATTTAGTGGATGATCCTATTAAATAACAAAGGTAAATTTGTAATACAGTCTAAAAATTTCTAAAAATTGATTTAAAAGTTTTAGGTGCTTAAGATAACTAATGTTCTGAAAAAGGTAACCTCATGAAGTACCTTACTTCAGGAAGGAGGTATATAGCTGGCTATTAATGAATGGATCATTGTCTTTTGTTACTTGTAATGTGTGTGTTTCATCAAATGTATATTTTTCATGAAAGAAACAGTATGTGCATATATCCCTAAGACTAACAGCCTCACCTACCAGCTAATTTTCTGAATTTCCCAGGGTTCCAAGGTTACCCACAAGACCACCTGCGGTCTTTAGGGCTCAAGAGTCTGTTCCTAGACTGGGAAATCCACATTTGGGCCGCCATTCTCACTATTTTACCAAGTCTTTGTGTACTCACAGAGGTAGCTTAGGGGGAGAGGGAAAGCAAAGATTAGGTGTTTAATCCCCCAACAGAGAAAAACACACTAGATGCTGGTGAGGACAGAGTATGGCTCAGGGTTGAATGCTGTTACAGCATAAAGAAAAGATCTACCCTGGAAGAGTTCCAAGCCGCAAAACTCTAGAAAGTGGTTACTAGATTTGCTGCAGTATCTGCTCTGGTGTGATGTGTTAGAGGACTCAGCTTAGATCTCAGATTCACTTCTAACTGCCTGAGCTCACATGCTGCTGTGGGGGATCCTTCCCGCAGCATACTCTCTAGAACAAGGCTAGTGTGTTGTGAGAAAGACAATACCTGTGCAACAAAACTGTCTTACCACACAGGCCTTATCTACTTTCAACTTTGTCCATTTACTTGTATCACTTGCACAGAGGTTTTGCTTTCATGTTAGCAGATACTTTCATAGAATTTCACTGGTTTAATTGGTATTCAGAATATACAATAATACACCATCAAACTTTAAAATACTTTTCAAACAGAATAAAGTCAAGCATTATAAAACCAAGAACACGTCTCCCTAAATCTTTAATGATGAGTGTGTGTGTGTGTGTGTGTGTGTGTGTCTGTTTTTTGTTTGTTTTGTGTGTGTGTGTTTGAGACAGGGTCATGCTTATAGCCAGTGCTGTTCTGGAACTCACTATGTAGCTAAAGACGGATGACTTTGAATTTATGATCCTTTTGTGTAGCCTCCTAAACACATACAGGCAAGTGTTAAGATTATAGGTGTGCACCACCACATCATCTTAATGGCACTTTTCAATAAATTTTTTCCTGGGGCGGGAGATATAACTTAGTGGGAGAAAGCTTGCTTAGCATTAAGTAGAATAAGTGAGGTCCTGGCTTCAAACTCTAGTAAAACACACACACACACACACACTTTTACCACCAGATTCTGCTTTCCCTTTTACTATTCCAAAATGCTATATACTCACACAAAATATTATTACAAGAATCAATTTTCACATGTTTACAAATTGTTCCACAAACGGAGTTTGCACATTCAATCTTTAAACCTAGGACGTAGTCAGGACTTATGCTTTTCATTTCTTCCACTCTTTTCTACTACAGAGTTTGGATTCTCTAGATATAGGAGGAGCTCAAAGATGTTGGCCAAGATGTTTTAAGGACACACTTTACACTTCATACCTAGTAAGAATTTCAATGGCAATAGACATTGCCATGTAGCTGTACTTCATACAGTCTGTTGGATAAGAGCAAATATTACCGTGCTGTAACCATCCAGAGTCCCAGTGTCACATTGGCAGCTAAAAGTACACTGCCACCAAGCAAGATGAAAAATCCTATCAGATCTTTGATGTCGTTGTCTCCAATCACTGAGGTAAGGGTAGCATCCAGGAAAGAATTTAAAATCCATTGACCATCCAAGGCAAAGCAGGGCACTGCATTAACAATAGCTAGAGCTCCAGAAAGAGAAATCAGATACCTGGGTAAAGATAAGTTAAAGAGCTAGCAGTGAAGTGCAAGTGGACTAGGTGAGATTACAGTAGGCTTCTCTATTTTAAGTCCCAAACATTCTTTTTTATAGCTCTATTCTTTTAAACAAATAAGTTAATATTACATGGAAGTTCAAAAACTTTGACTAGAAAAATAAAGACAAACTGACAAATCTACAATGGATTTAATGATACAACAAATAGAAAGAAATGCAGGCCTAAGAAATAAGGGAAAAAGCTGCCAGCAATCTTAGGGTCTTGTGCACACTAGGCAATGCTCTACTACTTAACTATGGTGCCAGCCCCCACTTTATTATTATTTTTTAAATCTTGAGACTGGGTCTTGCTGCATAGGCTGGTGATATTCTTGTCTCAGCCTCCTAAGTGTTAGGGTTACAAGCATGTACCAATACACCAGTCCCCAAATTACTTCAAAAAAAATTTTTTTTGTATGTGGAGCTGAGGATCAAACCCAGGGCCTTGCGCTTGCTAGGCAAGCTCTCTACTACTGAGCTAAATCCCCTATCCCCTTCAAAAATTTTTTATTATGTGTATATATGTGTGCCTGTGTAAATGTATGTGAACCACATGCATACAGAAGGCCATGGAGGTCAGAACAGGTGTTTGGATCCCCTAGAATTGGAGTTATAGATGGTTGTGGGCCACTATGTGGGTGCTGAGAATGGAACCTGGGTCCTCTGAGATAGCAGTCAGTGCTCTTAACTGCTGAGTTACCTTTTTGTTGTTGTTGTTGTTGTTGAGATAGGCTTTCTCTACGTAGCCCTGGCTGTCTTGTATCTCACTCTGTTGACCAGGCTGGCCTCAAACTCACAGAGATCTGCCTGCCTCTGCTTCTCAAGTGCTAGGATTAAATGAACATGCCACCACTGTCCCGTTATCAATAAGCTCAAGTAGGGAGGGGCAGTGGTGCTATATGCTTTTTAACCCTAGCACTCAGGAGGCGGAGGCTGGTGGATCTCTGTGTGTTTGAGGCCAGCCTGGTCTACAGAGTGATTTCCAGGACAGCCAGGGCTACACTCCAGGGCCCTGTCTCCAAAAAAAAAAAAAAAAAGCTCAAGTTGGGGAGAATTCATCATCTCATGAGTAATTGAAGTATCATCCTTCATAAACTTCTTGCAAATTAAGCTCTCAAGGAGTATTATGGGTTCCTTCCTTTCTGTACCTTTTTATAGGTATATTTCTATATCTCTATTATATTTCCTGTATAACTATATGCTTTTGTGGGGCTAGAGACATGGCTCAGCAGGGCAGCGGTTGCTCTTGCAGAGGACCTGGGTTCAATTCCCAGTACCCACAAGGCAGTTCAGCATATTCACCTCATTTCTGACGCCCTCTTCTGGCCTCTGTGGTCACTGCATGCACAACATAGCTGAGGTGTCTTGGTGGAAGTGTGCTCCTTGGAACTCTGAGGAAAACTGAAGCTGGCAAGCAGTGGAGACATGAAGCTCCTTATAAGGAGAGGCCACCTTCTCTGCGCCCTTCAGGCACTTCCTTCCTGGGAGCTAAGTTGTTGTAATGCCTGCCCACTGCTCTTCCCACAGTCCTCCTTTCTGTATCTTAACCTTTCTCCATACCCAATCGAGTTTTCTTCACTGACTTACCCCTCATATGTAAAACCTAATCTCTTTCATCTTTAGACTCATTTTCAGCAATTAAATGATAAGGCCTCTATTAGTAATGCTCTACTCAAGATAAAAATGATGAAGCCTCAAATAATGCACATTTAAAGTATTTTTCAAACCAGAAAGGATACTTGACAAATGTCTCCACAATCACTGGCAGATCTATGCTTAGAAAGTTGAAGCGTGGGATAAAACTCGTGATGCTCACTAAAAATGAAAAACAAGGAATAACTAATGTTACCCATATCGGATAAGCAACAACACTATAAATTTACCATATGATCAAAAATTGCACGTCTATTAAAATGGATGAGCAAACCTTTCCTACACATATATAAGCAAGCTATATACCTTATATATAAGGAATCAGGGCTAGACCTTTAATTCCATTACTTGGGAAGCAGAGGCAGGGGGATCTTTTTGAGTCTAGCCTGGTCATAAAGCAAGTTCCAGGTCAGTAAGACCTTGTCTCAAAACAAAACAAAACAAAAAAAAAAAAAAGGAAAAAAGGAGGGATAGAAGGAGGAAGAGAAAGCAGACTACAGACCAATTATGACTACCAAATAGAGTCATAGTGACTTGAAAATATAAGGTATATCGAAAACATTCTTATTTTTCAAAGACATGCATTCTAAAAATTGCATTTGTTCCAACTATTAAGCTATTTAAAATGATTGCTTCTTTATTGCTAAGATAAAGATTAACACGAGGGAATCTTTAAAGTCCCCATACTCTGTGGGATTCCATTACCCTGTTTTGGTCTAAAAAGTATCCAGTCATTAGGCAAAACTCACAATTCATATTTCTAAATTAAGCCCAACTAGAACCATTTCTTCATTTATTGAGAATATACTCAATAGCTGCCTGGAGCCACTTAACATCAAACCAATAAGCAAGGAAAATGATGCAGGTTGTCTCTCATTATATAACTATAAGACAGGCCACATGGGGTGGCGCACGCCTATAGTTCCAGCACTTGGGAGGCAGAGGCAGACAGATCTCTGAGTTTGAAGCCAGCGCCAGCCTGGTCTACAAAGTGAGTTCCAGGATAACCAAGGTGACAGAGAGAAAAACAAAAAAGAACAAAAACTATGAAGTGGTTTTATGTGTGGTGCGGTGTGCCTTTAGTCCCAGCATTCAGGAGGCAGCGGCAGGCATATCTCTTATGAGTTTTAAGGTGTGCCTGGTATATGTAGCAAGTTCTAGGCCAGCCAGGGCTACATAGCAAGTCTCTGACTAAAAACAAAAACACAATAAACAAGAAGAAAAGCCTTTTAAAGAATAGCATAAAATGCAAATATTCATCTACTGATAAATGGATAAAGGAAATATGGTCAGTCAAGGATGAACCTTGAAAACATTATACTACATGAAATAAGCCAGTTGTAAAATATTCATTTTATATAAAACTTATAGAACAGGCACATTTATAGAAACAGAAAGTATATTAGTGGTTGCCAAAGGCAAGGGATGTTCATGTTGGGCTGGGGATAAACCTCAGAGGGTAGAATGCTTGCCTAGCATATATGAAACCCTGGGTTTTATCCCCAGAGCCATATGAAACAGGGTGTGGTGGTGTACCCCCTATAACTCCAGCACTCAGGAAGTGATAACAGGAAGATCAGGAGGTCAACACTGTCTTCAGTTAAATAGGGAGTTTGAGGCCAGTCTTGGCTACATGAGACCTTGTCTCAAAAGAGACCTTGTTACATTCATGTGTCATGCACTTTTATGTATTCTGGTAATCTCAGGAGCATGCAGCTCTTGCCACTGTTTTGGAGAGTTTGGAAACATTTTATGACCTTGTGGAAAACATCAGAGATTATCTATCTATATAAACGGCAAAAATTATAGGGAAGAAAAAAGAAATGTCATTCTCCATAGGGTAATTATTTTTCTTCTACTTTAACTCCACTTAATACATAAGAACAAGTTCAAACTTTGATTGATAAGTGATCAAATTTATAATAAATGGAATCAACACAAGGATTTGTATTGATTTCTTGCAATTGAGAATACATATGAACTTCATGATTTTTAAAGAGTCTATTCCCATAATACCTACCTGTGTAGTGAAGATGCAGTGGATGCCCTACATAGAGCATATCAATTTGAGGTGGATGTTTCACTTTTATTAATCGAGTGTGAGTTTCCAATGATGGTACTATACAGAAACTTGAACTTGAGCTGGTTTTGCAATCTTTATTGGTTCTACAAACTTGAGTTGCTTCAACTGCTTTCCGGGCAGGTAGACATGTATGCTAAAGATATAATATTAGTCAATATTAAAACAATATTGATTAACATGAAAAATCTAGGTTGCATTCCTTCATGTTTTTCTCATCATCCAGCAGATTAGGAATGACCTTCATATAAAAGGAATGCTATTGATGTGCACCTACTATAAATATCAATATTCCATGTTTGCTCTATGGATACCATACCACTATAATTTTTAGATTCTCAGATACAATGTGATATCTGAAACATGAAGGTCTTAATTAAATGACACAAAGTAAAGAGAATAAAGAAAGTTTTATAGATTTTGGTTTGGATTTATCTATTTATTATAATAACTATGTCAGACAAGTAAGATTGCCTTGGGAGCAACTTACCAAGCGCTTGTTCAAATTATTTCTGTAGGAGAAACACACATCTGTGAGGCTGTGGTTGTTACAGCATTCAGTAGAACCATCTAGTCGTTTGTATGCTAAAAAGAAACATAGTACTCAATCAGAATTGATTCACATAGAAGTATATTTGTTACAAATTCTGCTTTTTAAAGACAAAAACAGTAAGTAGAATGGTATATAAATCTAGAAGCAACTGATAATGCAGTATCTAGCTTGACAGCTACCGGCTATAATTTAATTTTATAATATTAAAAAGACCCAATTTGAAATGAGATGCTACGTTCAGGTGCTGGCATTAGTATAGCTCAGTTGGTTCAGTGTTTGTCTAGCACACATGGAAGCCTGGGTTCGATCCCTGGCATCCTATAAACCAGGCAAGGTGGCACACACATATAATTCCAACACACAGAAGGTGAAGGCAGACCAGAAGTTCAAGCTCATCTTCAACTAAGTACTGAGGTAAAGACCAACCTGGATTACATGAGACCTTGTCCACAAAAGAAACGAACAAGCAAATGAAGCAGCTGCACTTACCCCAGGTTAGGTGTCCTTATAAACTGATCCACCCATAAAGCTAAAGCTAGAGTGAGATTTCAGTCTGTGATAGTAACTCCAGGCTCTTTCTGAAGTATATATGTATATATAGAAGTATATAGTGAAGAAGGGCCATCTGGGAGTAAGGGACTCTGACAAATGTTTCAACTTAAAGAATCAGATTGGTCACTAAAAAATAATCTTAGTATTAGTGAACAAGAGAATACCAGATATCTGGACTTCTCCCAATATCATACAAAACAAAGCATTGAGCATTACCTATGAAATACTTTAAAGGGAGGGAGGGAAGGAGAGCAGGAGACAGAGACAGTGACAGAGACACAGACAGACAAGAAGGGAAGAGAGGGAAAGAATCCTGAATCAAATCAAGCCTCTAAATTTGAAAAAGACTATGTAAAGTTTGAGATAACAAGTGACTCAGTTTCAAGAATCATGACATTTCAAAAACAAGGGGTGCTGAGATAAACTGAAGAGATTTAGAAGGCATAATAACACCATAACATTAAAACAATACCTCAGTGAATAAAAGCGCTTGTCACCCAACTATGCAAGCCCGAGTTCCATCCCTAGAACCCACAGAAAAGCAGAGGAGAGAAACAACTTCACAAAGTTGTCTTCTGACTTCCATATAATAGCAGCCCCCCCCACATATATGCACACAATAAATAAATGTAGAAATAAAGAAAATGTTTCATAATAAAAGGCTCATGGATATATGGAAGATTAAATCTGAAGAGAATCTGGGAGGTGACCTTTTTAGAGGTAAGTAAGTTTAGCAGGTTCTCAGAAGAAAGTTGCTTCAGCCTTCTCACCTGCTGCACAGGCCAACAAACTTACTTCCCAGGTCTTTTTGGAAGTGGAGACAAGCTTCCCTGCATTTCTGCTAAACAAAACACACTGAAGATCAGTACCCCAGATAGGTCTGGACATGTTAGCATCCATGCGTGGCTACTAGAACTGCTTCTGTTTAGATATAGTTTAGTGAGAAAAAGGAAGGGATTCTTTTTTTTTTTTTTTTAAGAGATCTGCCCACCTCTGCTTCCCAAGTGCTGGGATTAAAGGTGTGTGCCACCACTTGATTTTTAGAGACAGGGTTTCTCTGTGTAGTTTTGCGCCTTTCCTGGATCTCGCTTTATAGACCAGGTTGGCCTCGAACTCACAAAGATCTGCCTGCCTCTGCCTCCCAAGTGCTGGGATTAAAGGAGTGCGCCACCGGCTAACCTGACTCTTTTAAATGTGCAGAGGGCTTTGTCTTTGCCAATTTCTTTGGATTTGTTCTCATTTTCCTTATTTCATGTCTGTGTATTATTACAGAATTATTATTATGCAGCCAGGTAGTGTTGGCGCACACCTTTAATCCCAGCACTCCGGACACAGAAACACTACAGGCAAATCTCTGTGAGTTTAAGGCTAGCCTGCTCTATCTAGTGAGTTCTAAGACAGCTAAGGCTGTTACACAGAGAAACCCTGTCTCAAAAAACAAACACCAAAGAATGTTTATGTGTTGATCTTATTTCCTTAGTTGTTAGCTATTAGTTCTTTATCTGTTCATACAACAGCATGTACAGGTTTAACTCAGTGTTTATCTAGCACCAAAGGGGGAAAAATGCTTCTGGCAAGAACTGCTT
Organism: Onychomys torridus; assembly: GCF_903995425.1. NCBI lineage: Eukaryota > Metazoa > Chordata > Mammalia > Rodentia > Cricetidae > Onychomys > Onychomys torridus. The sequence continues at coordinate 65,940,389 of NC_050466.1, read as the reverse complement.
CTTGTTATGTTTAAAAGTTAGACATAGCTGGGAGCAGGGGAGATAATCTCCCTCAGGAAGTGCACTAAAAACATGCATGTAACATTACACAGACCAAACAGGTTACATTTAAGAATATATATTATATACTTATACATCTATGCATGCAATAACAGTGAAAAAAGAGGCCATGAATTTGAAGGAGAGTGGGAAGGGGTATATGGCACAGTTTTGAGAGAAGAAAAGGAAGGGAGAATGTAAGTATATTATAATCTCAAAAATGTTTTAAATGCTTAAAAATTAAGACTTAAATTTAGGTACAATTATGTGTCTACACATGTGAAAATATACTACACTAGTGTATTTACTAAAATGTGGGTAATTAATTATAGTTGATGGTTGTTTTGATTTTTGCTTTTGGTTTTGGTTTTAGTGGGGATTGAACCTTGGGCCTCATTCAAAGGCAGGCAAACACTCTACTACTGAGCTACATACCCAGAGTCCATACTGTTGAGCATGGATGCTGATTTGACACATTTTTGCTTGTTTGTTTTAATTGCGAGACAGGGTTTCTCTCTATGTAGCCCTAGCTATCCTGGAACTCACTCTCTGTAGATCAGGCTGGCTTTGAACTCAGAGATCCTCCTGCCTCTGCCTCCCAAGAGCTGAGATTAAAGGCGTTCATCACCACATCCAGCAGATTTTACACATTTTAAAAATTATTATTTTTTCTGTGGTACTAGAGATGGAACTCGGGTCCTTGCACAGGTTATACAAATCTTCTACCACTTGAGTTATACACTCAGTCTGAACAAAAGTGTTCTGAGTTCTAAAAGTCAAATATAATATTATAAAAGAAATTAGAAGTTCAACAATATATAATACAGGAAACAAATACACACCAAGAAGAATATCTATTAGTTTGGGCCTATTTATTTTAATAGCTTGCTCTAAAACAATTGGAACAAAATAAATCAATAGGTCTTAGGGTTAGTAATAGAAGGGACTGGTATTTGAAGCATTATGTTATATTAAGAAAATGTACATACCTCTAACTGGGAAGCTTAACTGTTGTAACGTTGATGCACTTATACAGTAACCAATTTGGGGCTCATATGCAATGGTATCTAAACATTCATTCCAATCTTGCACGTTAGTAACAGGGCAATCCTGAAGATGAGTGACAAGGTCTCCCACAAAAAGGCCTCGGGGTCCAATGGCAGGTGAGTCCTTGGGAAGAAGGGAAATCAAATCAACAATGTATAATAGCAAGCTATAATCAATCTAAACTAACCATAATAATAGACACTGCACTAATTAAAAGTAGAATACTTTTTAACATTTTATTAGTTCTTTGAGAATTTCACACAATGTATTTTGAACTTATTCACCCCTCTCTCAACTTCCTCTAACAACCCTCTCCACTCTCCCATTCCTTTCCATTCAGCTTGGAGTTTTCTTCAAAGTAGAATATTTTGAATAATGCATAAAATAATCTATCTCTAAATCCAAAATTTATAGTCAAATAATTTTAATTGCATTCCCCTGTTCACCAAGATTATAAAGTGGGGCAAGAGAACATGAAGTTGTGTGTGTGGGGGGTGACAGGGAGGTGGGGGTAGATCTGGGAAGAGTTAAGGTAAGAGTGAATATAACCAAAATACATTATATGAACTTGTCAAAGAATAGTATTTTTTCAATTAAAAAGAACAAACAAAGAATAAATGTGTACCTAATAAATATAGACAAATTCTGTCATTCTAAAAATAAATAAATAAGCTGGGTGTGGTGGCATACGCCTGTAATCTCAGCACTGGAGAAACCGAGGGCTACATAGTCAGACCCTATCTCAAAATAAATACATTTTAAAAAAGAAAAGAAAAATCTGTGCAAGCCTTCAGGGGAAAATAAAATCAACAACCCAGAATGAACAGAAACAGAAGCTGGGGAGGCAGCTGTTGATAAGTGCTTGTTGTGCAAGCATGAGGACCTGAGTTCACCCCCCGCCCCCAAGATGAGTGCTTTATACCTGAAATCCCTGCGGCGTGCTGGCCAGCTAGCAGAATCAAATGGGTGAGCTCCAGGCTCAGTGAGAGACGAGAGATGGCTTAGTGGGTAGAGCACTGGTTGTTCTTCCAGGAAACCCAGGATTTGACTCCAAGCACCCACATGGTGGCTCACAATTGTTTGTAACTCCAGTTCCAGGGGATCTAAAACCCTTTTCTGGCTTCCACAGGACCTAGGCAGGTACCTGATAGGTATGTCTGTTTGTCTGTCTGTTTGTCTCTCTCTCTCTGTATACATATTCACATTCGTATGTGTGTGCATGTGTGTAGGCAAAACTCATAAAATAATACAATTTAAAAAATAAGTGTAGGGGGCATAAGTGTGTCAGTGTATACCCCTTAATCCCAGCACCGAAGAGGCAGAGGCAGAGGCAGAGGCAGAGGCAGAGAGAGAGAGGCAGAGGCAGAGGCAGAGGCAGAGGCAGAGGCAGGAGGATCTCTATGAGTTCAAGCTAGCCCACTCTACATTGTGAGTTTTAGGATATCTAGGGCTACATAGTGAGACCCTATCTCAATACATAAATGCATATTAGAGGGAGCATTAAGGAAAACACCTGATGTCCATCTCTGGCGTCCACATGCATCAACACACACACATGCACACACCTACTTGAACACCAATTATAAACACTTAGAAAATACCTGCTAATTAAAATTCAAGAGAGATGGCTCCAAAGGACCTGAGTTTGGTTCCCAGTACCCATGGAAGGTGGCTCTCAAGAAGCTCTAACTCGAGCTCCGGGGTATCCCAGACACTCTTCTAGACTTTGTGGGCACTGTTGCTCTTTCAGAGGACCTGGGTTCAGTCCCCAGAATCCATGTCAGGCAGCTTACAACCAACTCCAACTCCAGCTTCAGGGGATCAAACACCATCTTCTAGAAGGCCTTTACTGGCACTCACATATGTGTGGCATATATAAACATAAATAAAATTTTTACAAATTCAAGAGAAACTCCTTATATCCTTAGCGGACAAAACCACAGGAAAAGTCCCAAATATACACACAAAGGCAATGTTCCCCTTGAAAAGATCTGAACAGAGACTTGACAGCATCATAGTAGCTACTAAAATACAGTTTTGGCAACAACTTAAAACTCGTATAAAATGTTCGGGCTGGGTAACCTAGGTTGAATTATTCTTAGTAGTGTTGAAAAGCAGAAATATAAAAATAAACAATAAAGATAAGCAAAGCCTTTTGTCAATAAACCACATACACAAAATCTTGATATTACCTTTTTAGCTCAGAACAAAAAACAATTTTCATGACATTAAAAAAAAATCCAACATATTTCCCCACACTGTGTTTGCATTTGGAGGGATTTTAAGAATTACAAGCGAGCATCTGGTGAGAGCACACCCTACGTGACCCATTACTAACCTCTGCGACTTCAGTGATAAGTACCCCAACTCCAGTATAGTAAAATGGCAAGAGGATTACCGGGAGGAGAACAAGAGCTAAAATCCCAAGGAGAGCAAGGACAAAATTATGCCAAATACCTGCAAAGAGAGAGGATCAAAGTTGTAAGTTCAACAGTAGCAAGAATAATATAGTTTGCTCGACTTCATAACACATGGCATTCCAGTAAGATTATAAACAGAACAGGAGTTGTGAGGCAGAGGGATCTACTTCCTGTTGCAGCAGACATGCTCACTAAGTCTGCCTTCATTTCAGATACTAAAATCTGAAATGTACATAATACTATAATTATGAAGACTATATGAGATTAGGACTTAATATAAGTAGAACCAACACCTTCTAACTATGCATTCTTTATAGAATATACATACACATCCTTAATTTAAACATGCTCATGTTTTTTTATACAAAGCTCAAGTATATACAAACCAAAGTCAAGGTGAAATTAAAAAGCAAAATTCTCAGGGCTGGGGAAATGGTTCAGTAGGTAAAACACTTGCTGTGCCAGCATAAGAATCCGAATTGAAGCCGGGTGGTGGTGCCGCACACCTTTAATCCCAGCACTCGGGAGGCAGAGCCAGGCGGATCTCTGTGAGTTTGAGGCCAGCCTGGGCTACAGAGGGAGATCCAGGACAGCCTCCAAAACTACACAGAGAAACCCTGTCTCAACCCCCCGCCCCCCAAAAAAAAGAATCCAAACTGAGATCCCTAGAATCTGCATGACAGCTGAGCACACAGGAACCTATCTGTAATTTCAGCACTGGGGGTGAAGACAGGAAGATCCTGGGGGCTCACTGGCTAGTCAGTTTAAAACCATGAGCTCTAGGTTCAGTGAGAGACACTGTCTCACCAAACTGGGTGAGGAGGAGGGAGAAAGTTGTAGACATCAGTCTCTGACCTCAAGTGTATGCTTGGGTGAATGCACCTGTGCATACATTGCATATACCCCCCCAACCCACAATAATAAAAACTTTTTTAAAGATTTTGAAAATGTTTAAAAAATTTAAAATTATATTATTTTAGTGTGTGTGCATACTCATGTGTGCTACAGTATATATACACACGGGAATCAAAGTACAACTTGTCAGAGGTTTTTGTCTTCTCCCATGTGAGACCTGGTGACTGAACTCAGGTCATGAGACTTGGCAGCATATGCCTTTATCCACTGAGTTGCCTCAATGCCTCAGTATAAAATTATTTATCAAATATAGTTAGCAAATATGGAAAAATATCAAAATTATAGCAATCTCATCAATCCCATGTCTTAGATCTGGTACAAATGCAATTATTATAAACTCATTATTAAAAATCTTTTCATTAGCTGGGCAGTGGTGGTGCATACCTTTAATCCCAGTACTCAGGAGGCAGAGGCAGGTGGATCTTTATGAGTTTGAGGCCAGCCTGGTCTACAGAGCTAGTTCCAGGGCAATCAAGACTGTTACACAGAGAAACACTGTCTCAACCTCCCTCCCCTAATCTTTTAATTATTATGTGTGAAGTTGTGGAAACCAGATATATGGGATCCCCTAAAGCTGGAACCACAGGCAGTTGCAAGCTGTAATATGTGGGTGCTGGGAACTGAACTCAGGTAATATAGAAGAGAATATGCTTTTAAGGGCTCAGCCATTTCTCCAGCCCATAAACCTACCTATTTACTTATCAAGCTCCTTATTTACGATCACTGAACTTGCTTTACCAGCGTTGTGATAAACAGCTTGTTTTAACTGTTTATGTATCTAAGTAAGTTTGTATGTGCAAGAGCAGAGCTAACACTAGAAAGGTGGGCCCTAGAATGGGGGGCTCTAAGAAGGGAGGGCCCTGGGAAGGCGGGCCCCTAGGAAGGCGTGCCCTGGGAATGCGGGGCCCTAGAAAGGCGGGCCCCTAGGAAGGCGTGCCCTGGGAAGGCGTGCCCTGGGAAGGCGGGACTCTGGGAAGGCGTGCCCTGGGAATGCGGGGCCCTAGAAAGTCGGGCCTCTGGGAAGGCGGGCCCCTAGAAAGGCGGGCCTCTGGGAAGGCGGGCCCCTAGAAAGGCGGGCCTCTGGGAAGGCGGGCCCCTGGGAAGGCGGGCCCCTGGGAAGGCGGGCCTCTGGGAAGGCGGGCCTGCAGCTGTGGTGAAGAACCCAAGCTTGCTCCACTAGGAAGCAGGCAATTACTCTCCCAAGGTCTGCCCCAAGCGGAAGTAGGCCTCAAAGGATGGGTGTGGGGGAGGAAAGTTTCATTAGACAAAAAAGTGCAAACAAAAGGGAAGAGGGGAGCAAGGGACAAACAGGCTTAAGTGGTTGACCAAGAAACTAAAGATCTACCTGCAGAAAAACAACCAAGAGACAGAAACGGGCCGGGCAGTGGTGGCGCACACATATAATCCCAGCACTCGGGAGGCAAAGCCAGGAGGATCTCTGTGAGTTAGAGGCCAGCCTGGGCTACAAAGTGAGTTCCAGGAAAAGGCGCAAAGCTACACAGGGAAACCCTGTCTCGAAAAACCAAAAAAAAAAAAAAAAAAAAGAGAGAGAGAGAGAGACAGACAGACAGACAGACACGGAAACGGGAGTCTTGCCTCTGAAGTACAAATTTCTGACGAACCATGAATCATGTCTGTCTCCCTCCTTGTATAATATATGGGATTATTGGTTTGTTCAAGACAAGGTTTCTCTGTGTAACAGCCCTCGCTGTCCTGGAACTCACTCTGTAGACCAGGCTAGACGCGAACTCAGAGATTCACCTGCCTCTGCCTCCCAAGTGCTGGGATTGTCTGCCACCACCATCTGGCTTTCCAGAGAAATATTTTTATCAACTACTTTGTAAATGCAGTTTTTTAGTAGCTCTAGAAATATATATATAAAAACGGGGGGGGGGAGTTCTACCTCATCCTATTTTAAGTGTAAATTATTTTTTAATACGATGAATTGACTTTTTGGTACAAACAGAATAATAGTGGGATATTGAACCAGGGAAGGCTATGGCTGTCTTGGAGTCAACATAACAGTCCACAGAGCAGGTAGGATCATGAGTGAGACCAACCTGGGCTACAAAGGGAAACAAACCCTGGTCTAATAAACAGCATCAACAAGTAAACCCCAAACAAATAGAAACCCCAATATGGTTAATTGGCTCTGTTGTAATAAATCTTTCCTACTTTATAATAATATACTCGTACTTTCTTATAGTACTTTCAAAGCTTCATTAAAAAAAATAAAAATGGACCAATGTTATCTATCACTAGATTGGCAAGGGTTCTTGCTGACAATCCTGATGACCTGAGTTCCATTCCCAAGTCCCACACGGCAGAAGACAACAGATTTCCTTTAAGTTGTCTTCTGATTTTCCAATGCATGCCACAGCATGCACATGGCCACACCCACCTCTCTCCTAACTTCACTAAACAGACAGAATATTAAAAAATAAAGATAAGTCAATCTAAACATAGTGGGTCATGCCTATAATCCCAGCACTTGGGAAGCTGAGGAAGAATTGCTGCAAGTTACAGGCCAGCATGGACTACATTGTGAATTTCAAGGCATCCTGGGCTATGACAAACAGAACAATCAAAACCAAGAAAAATCCCTCTTTATTTCATGCACTAGAATTTCTTCCAAACAAACTGATTCATAATACTGGATGAATTAGTTGCTAGTAACAGAAACAGGCATGGGCAAATGAACAAATGTGGGGTCACACAATAGCACTGACCCTATAGATACTTTCCAGTTGTCTTCCAGGCTTGCAGTTGGTACTGTTAACCCTCTAAATTCTGAATTTGCCAATGATGGCAAGGTGATATTAGATGTGTGTGAAGCGGACACATTTTATTAATCTAAACAACTCTTTGTCCATTAATGCTTTGTTTGTAAGTATACTTCTGAAATACTTCATACAACTTTTGCTTTCTCCAGAGCACAGTTTTTTTAAGTGACACAAAAGATAGTTGGACCAGATAATTCTTTGTCACCAGTGACTGTCCTGTGCACTTTCAGATGTTTTGTTAGAATTACCATTAGTGATTGTTACTGACCTGATGGCAGCAACTTTCCCCTTTCCTTATCTTCTAGCTAACGCATTCACACAAGCAAGCTGTTTTTAATTCTTCAAACAGTTACTTTATTTTTGCTTTTTCTACCACACAAAAGTATACACCAAACATGCAATCAATTTGAAGACAAAATAGTATAAAATCAAACACTACTCTTAATTGATCAAAGAAATTACACTCAACAACAGCATCTTAGGTACTATGAGGGGAGGGGATGAAGTGACTAAAAGATGCTTAAATTGGCTAATATGACTAAATCATCTAATATTCTATACCGCACAATACGGCTAAGAGAAACTTACACAAAATGTCTTGACATCAAGGAATAGTGCCAAAATTAAGACAGCAAACAAACCTGTAACATTTCTTTAGCAGGATAATATGTATGTATAAAACTGCCCATGTTTTAAAGACTACCTCTTACAAACATCAACTCCACAGAAACCATATATACAATTACTAAGCATATTCCTAAAAGTATAAACATGAGCACTTGGAATACACTATTTAAAAAAATGTAAGTAGTAAGTAAACTTCTTATTCATGAGAATGCAAAAGTGCCATTTCTAACACAGTTGTATAAAGAAATGTAATTTGACATGCATTTTATGAGCTTATTCTCCTGCCAAAACCAAACTTCACAAAAGCACCATTGCTAAATAAGACAGAGCATCTTATCGAGAATATGGGGCTGATGAATTAGTCTCCTGTAAACAAAACTTGACAAAAACACCACTGCAGAACAAAACAGGACATATTGGCAACATTATGCTGTAAGGTATCATGAATTATTCTCCTGTCAAAACCAACTTACAATAACACTATGTAGAAGAATACAGGGCACCTTAGCAATATGAGGTTCATGAATTAGTCTCCTGTTGAAAGCAAGTTTCATAAAAACACCACTGCAGAATAAAGCAGTCATTTTAGCATATGACGGTCATGAAATCGTCTCTTGTTAAAAACTTTACAAAAAATACTTAAGAAGATAGGATACCTTAGCAATATGAGGTTTATGATGTAGTCTCCTGTTGAAATCAAACCACAAAAAAATCACCCTGCAGAAAACACAGAGCATCTTAGCAACAAAGAGGCTTATGATTTAGTCTCCTGCTGAATCTGAGCTTCTCAAAACACTTCAGAGCAAAATAACACAGGCCATCTTTACAAACAATGGTTTCTGAGTTAGCCTCCTGTTGAAAGCAAGTTTCATAAAAATACCACTGCAGAATAAAACAGGTCATTTTAGCATATCTAGTTTGTGAAATAGTCTCTTGTTCAAACTAGTTTCATGAAAATACCACTGCAGAAGATAGGATATTTTAGCAATATGAGGTTCATGATTTAGTCTCCTGTTGAAACCAAACTTCTCAAAAAAGTCCAGTGCAAAATAACAAAGGCCATCTTTAGCAACAATATGAGCTTTGTGAATTAGTCTCTTGTTGAAACCAAGCTTCAAAAAATATCAGTACAAAACACATGGCATCTCAGCAACAATGTGAGGTTAGTGAATTAGTCTATCTTGTTGAAACCAAACTTCACAAAAACTCCACTGCAGCACAAAATAGGGCATCTTACCAACATAAAACTTTTAACTTTTACTCTCTCAAAAGATAAACCTCAGATATGTAGAATTCATCTGCAATAACTTTTCTAGAACTATTCAAACGAGGCATATTTATTCCCAGGCACATTAGTGTAAAATATTTCCCAGGCTTCAGAGGGATCTTTTCACTTTTTTTTAATGGTCATTCTTGCTCTTAACATGTGTTAAAATATGTGATTTCAAGTTGGTCGACTGAGCGAACTTCTTGTTGCAGGCATCAAATGGGCACACAAAGGGCTTGTCTCCAGTATGAATTCGAACATGAGTGCGCAGATTGAAATCCAGGGAAAAGCGTCTCCCACAGCCTTCAAAGGTACATTGGTAGGGCTTCTCTCCAGTGTGAACCAGCTGATGACGTTTCAGCTTTGAACTCTCAACAAAGGCTTTGCCACATTCTGCACAGATGTGCTCTTTAGGCCCATGGATGTGCAAATGCTTTTTCATGGCGGCATTATCCTTGAACATCTTCTCGCAGCCTTTATGAGAGCAAGCAATAGGTCTTGGGAAGTCTCCTTTGGGCTTTTTCGGTTTCATGCTTGTAAATTCTGCCAGCTGTTTGGGATCAGACAGGTCAATGCCAGGTATTCCTTCAGGAGGAAATTTCTTTCCTGTCATGTATTCGGAATAATCAGGAGGTGAGTCGTCAGCCTGCCCTCCCACCATGGGATCTTCTTGTTCAGTAGCCTCCCACATGGCAAAGGGTAATTCTCCTGCAAGAGCTTCGATTTCTATCTGCTTCTGCTCCCACTGTTTGTCGCCCAGGTCAGGGTTCATGCCTTCTTCTACACTGGCCTCGAGAATGGTCGCCAAACTACAGAGATTCCCTTCATAGGGGCTGAGCTCACCTTGACCATGCTCTGCCTCCAAGAAGCCTGACAAAGAGGAAGTGGTCGGCTGGAGATAGTCGTCTTGATTAGTAACTGGAACAACCATCTGGCTTTCAAAATCACTGATTAGCAGGTTGTCTGAGTCCTGATAGCCCACCACCTCCTCTTGTGTCTGCACGATGACCATTTCCTGATCATGGTCCCCATTACTGTGGGTACTGCCTGCAAGTGGCTGCAGAGCAATAAGAGGAGAGTGGTAGTGGCCACCATGTGCCCAATCGACACCTACGTCTTCGTACAATTCGATGGTTTGAATTGCACTGGTTTCCAAAGAAACCGTTTCTACATTGAGTGGCTGAAGCTCCACAAAATCATCGGGAATCTCTGCGTTTTCTGAGGTGAGACAGAGAAGTTTCTCTGAGGCCATGGCTGAGACCCACGTAGCAGTACTGGGTAGCAAGCAGGTGGGAGATTGCTGTGGAGTAGAAAAAAAATCAGGAAAGAAAAGCACGCGCTAGCGTGCTTAGAAACAACAACGACAAAACAATGACGAAATGACAAAAAACAAACAAACAAACAAAAAAACAAACCACAAACCCAAGAGCTTGACAATGACAAAACAAGAAAAACAAACCCAAGAGCTCGACAAGGACAAAACAAGAAAAAACGAACCCAAGAAAGAGCTCGACAACGACAAAACAAGAAAAAACGAACCCAAGAGCTCAACAACGACAAAACAACAAGAAAAAAACAAACCCAAAAGCTCAACAACGACAAAACAAGAAAAAACGAACCCAAGAGCTCGACGAAAAGCGTGCGCTTCGGAGAAAAGCTGGCCGTCGTCAGAGGCGTTAAATGTTGTTTCCGGCAAGATATGCGCATGCGTTGGACACGCCACTGGACGCCACTGGACGCGCCACTGAATACGTCACTGCACTGCGACAGACCATCTAGGAAGCATATCCTGCGCATGCCTAAATTATCTGCCTAAATGATAGTGCACCTCTATAGGGCTTGTGGAGCCTGCATTAGCTTTCCTGCTGTTCTAATTACTGACTGAATATAAATTTCCCTTCTAGAAGGTTCTTTTCTGAAATTTCCTTATTTTATTTCAGTTGATTTTCTTAACTCCCCTCAGACAGGCTTATATCAGATGTGGAGAAAAGAAAAGTCTCTCTCTTTTTTTTTTTTAAAGATAGGGTTTCTCCATGTAGTTTTGGTGCCTGTCCTGGAACTCATTCTGTAGACCAGGCTGGCCTTGAACTCACAGAGATCTGACTGCCTCTGCCTCCTGAGTGCTGGGATTAAAGACGTGTGCCACCACCATCTGGCAAGTCTATTCCTTTTTAATTTTACACTTTGAGTCTGCATATTATATAAGCACCCTACCACTGAGCTATATAACCTCAGCCCCTTTATAATTCTTTATTTCCCCTTATTTAACCACAAGACTCACTAATATACGTGCCATAAGTAATACTTGATTGTCTTGTGTGTGTGTGTGTGTGTGTGTGTGTGTGTGTGTGTGTGTGTGTATATATATATATATATATATATATATATATATATATATATATATATATATAAAATTTATTTATTTGGTTTTTCAAGACAGGGTTTCTCTGTGCAGACTTGGCTTCCTGGAACTCACTCTGTAGACCAATTTGGCCTCAAATTCACAGAGATCTGACTGCCTCTGTCTCCCAAGTGTTGGGATTAAAGTCATGCATATACCACCACCACCCAGCTTTGTCCTTTAATATAATAAATACATGAAATATCCAAATACTCCTTTTACTATGATTTAAAAAAATATTAAAATATGTTAATTTTGTTTTAGTCTTAACATCTTAGATGAGGAAAATTTTCCCTGATAGTAATTTTCATTTTCAAAATTTACTGTTAAAAAGTATCCTTGCCTTCTTGAAATATATCACATTTTGTGCTTTACCACAAAAAGTATCTATCAGTGCTGTATTTTCTTAACAAAACTTCATTTCTGCTAGGTATTAGAGGGAATATGCCTACACTCTCAAGTCTCTGAAGGTAGAGGCAGGAAGAACTGGCCTTCAAGACCAGCTTGGACCTACCTAGTGAGACCATGTCTCAAAGAACAAAACAAAAAACCCCAAACCCTCAACAAAAATCCAACTACAACAATCAAAACAATAGAAAAGCTTAGCTGCCCTCTGTATATGATCTGAAAAAGTTTATATTAAATTTTCTTTTCTTTTTTAACTCTACTTCTGATAAAATACATATATATGGAATGAAAACTGTGGAGAAAATACAAAATATGCTTGAACTATTTTGAAAATATTTGCTGAGTGCTATGCATGTCACTTAAACTTCTGAATTATGATAGTACTTTGGAAAGTTAACTTTATAAAATACATCCTAACTGCTGTGTGTATCTAAATATTTGCCTCAATATAAACATTACCACTGAACTACTATTTACTGTATAAATAAACATTGTTTACTAGGTATTAGAACTGCATTGTACTATAATATCAAAGGAAAAGGACTACTATGATAACATTCAGCAATTATTTAATGTTTAAAATGACACATTTTTTTTAACTACCAAGACATACATACACTTTATAATCTTAAGAAAAAAAATTATTCAGGATTTTTTTTCCCATGTTTTTTGAGATAGGGTTTCTCTGTGTAGTTTTTGTGCCTGTCCTGGATCTTGCTTTGTAGATCAGGCTGGCCTCGAACTCACAGAGATCCACCTGCCTCTGCCTCCCGAGTGCTGGGATTAAAGGCGTGCGCCACCACCACCAGGCCTTTATTCAGGATTTTATTATTCTACCTATAAAACTTTTAGGGAAATTCTTTATCAACTTTTGTAATTTCTCCTCTTATAACTAGCCTGTTTAGTTAATTTCAGCTATCTTCACATTCTTATATTTCTTCATTTTCTGAAAACTTCTTTTAGATATAAATAAAAAACAGTAAAATCATATAATTTTCTGTATATCAGACATTATTCACCAATCTGAATATAAATCCTGTTGAGAGCTGTTTCTCCCTGTTGTTTAATGTTTTATTTATTTTTTTCCAAATAACTCTTGGATTTAACATTCTGGCTCTTCTGTAATTTATTTTTTGATTGTAACATTATTAATCACCCCATTGTTTCTTTATATTATATGTGATAATTTTCCCTGATATGCACCACATGCATATCAGGTGTCTGTGGAAATCTAAAGATTCATCAGATTCCCTGGCCCTGGAGTTAAGGATGGTTGTAAACTACCATGTGGGTGCTGGCAACTAAGGTCCTAAGCTAGCTAGGTCCTCTGCAAGAGTAGCTAGTTCTCTTAACCTCTGAGCCATCTGTCTAGCTCATATCCCATTATTTCTGATCTATTTTATACTTGTCTTCATATGTCTTAAGTTGATTGCCTGACTTATTTTCATTTCTAATTTTATAATAACTATGTATGGCATTGAATTTTTCTTTTAGTAAAGCTTTATACTGTGTATCTAGTAAAATGATCTCATTATTTTATTTTTTATATCATTTATATTATCTATAAATAATTAATCATAATTACTGTACCATTAAGCTATTGTTTTTTAATTAAATGGACCCAATGTGTGATTAAGACAAATTTCTAAATTCTCCTATTATTCTTTAGATTTGAGATTTGTAAATATATGGATTTTTTTTTTTTGTTTGCTTGTCAACTTCATGGGCATTTAAAAAGAAATTGACTCCTGTGTTCATAACATACAATCAAACTTACCTATTTTTGTATAACTAATTATGAAATTCCATGGTTTTACTTTATAATTATCTCCCATGTTATATTATATTTATATTTGTCCTTCTACTTTATCCATTTTGCTTGATGTTCTGATTTGGTATGTCATAGAATAAAAATCACAATTACTAGTTCTCATGGTAGATTGTATTACTTATTAAGTGACTTTCTATTATTTGCATAGAATATTCTGATATTCCAATATTTTATTAATTTTTGGATAGATTTTTCTAAACACCACAAACTTGGAATACTTTTTAAATCTAAACTAAGGGCTTTTTTGTACTGCTGGAGATCAAACCAAGGGCCTCATAGATGCTAGGTAAGCACCCTACCAGTGAACTATATATATATTGTATACCTCCAGGTGAGTCTTTCTGTCTGGTTGAATTCCAACAGTGCTAGAGTTCAGCATCAATCCTTGCATACCATCTTTTCTTCATTCTTGAATTACGATTTATTATGTGACTAACTTTTCATGTTCTCCCTTGACTTTTGCACATTTCTTTGTATATTTCAGCTAAGTTAACATTCTTCATAGTTGTGGTTTCAGGTTTTGACCATTCCTTTGCTTCAGTAAATATAAAGCTTTCTACTCTGCTTTTAATTTAAAATTTTAATAATTTATGTTGGTTTAAAAATTTATAATTGCTTTTGACCAGGCAGTAGTGGCGTGCACACCTTTAACTCAGAAGGGAGAGGCAGGTGGATCTCTGTGAGTTCAAGGTCAGCCTGGTCCACAGAACTAGTTCTAGGACAGCCAAGGCTGTTCAACACAGTGAAACCCTGTCTCAAAAAACAAACAAACGAAACCAAAACAAAACCAATTTGCTTTTGAGGTAGTATAATAAGCTAAATTTATTAACCAAATGTTATTTTTCATAAGAGTACTTTCAATAAAAATCACTAAGCACAGAAAATCCAAACCCAAACAACATAGAAACATTTAAAAAAACAGTGAAGTCTATTTGTTACCTGCACAGAATATCCTCAGCTGCTGGACTGGTGATATAAGTTGTAAATGGGCGGTGAACAGATCAACAAATGCTCCAGGATAAATAATGAAGAGAAAAATTCCAAAGCCATTAAATCGAACTTGTTCCCTATGAAAACATGGAAGAAATCATGTAAGAAAAACAAATTTACTGATATTATAGTATTTGTCAAGTTAATAATGATGTAATCTTAAAATTCACTGTAATTCAAATTTTAAAAAATAATCTCCCTGGATAAGTAAAACATATAAAATAAAAACCAATAATCATAACTTTAAAACAGTGTAATAAAGTTTTGGCCTAGGCTCTAGAGAACACTGAAATATACTTAAAATGCCAAATTTTTAGGATTTTACTATTGTTGAATATATAATTAAAACTTGATTTCTATGAAGATATAGCTAATAATTTTATGAGAAATCAATGATAGAAATTTATACAGAGTACTAGAAACTATTTTCAGAGAAGGACAAGGGGGAATAAATAAATCAAATATATGATTCAAACTCATTATCTTAGTTATTATAAATAATCCTCAAGATTTATGTAAGTATATTTCTGTTTAACTAATGTTGAGTGCATTTAAAAATAGTTAATGGTGCCAGACCATGGTGGTGCACACCTTTAGTCCCAGCATTCGGGAGGCAGAGCCAGGCGGATCTCTGTGAGTTAGAGGCCAGCCTGGGCTACCAAGTGAATTCCAGGACAGGCATCAAAAGTACACAGAGAAACCCGGCCTTGAAAAACAAAAAACCAATACAAAACAAATAGTTAATGGTAAGATAGTCCTTAAGAGGAGCAGTTTTTCCACCATTTCATTTCTAAAAAACATATATTCAGGGTTGGGGTTTTAGCTCAGTGGTAGAGTGCTTTGCCTAGCAAGCGCAACGCCCTGGGTTCAATCCTCAGCTAATATATATATATATATTCAATAGTCTCACAGGACCAAAGAGGTAGTATGAGGAAAGTACTACCTTAATAGTAAATGCACAAGACAACTATGAAATTCACTATTTGTTGGTAATGAGATTTATAAATAATTCATAGTTCATAGTGGCAGACAGTACTATGCAGTCTGCTAGGACTGTAAACCTTGTGAACTGTATCAACAAACCAATCTACCAAGATTGTTCTGTGGATAACCAACCACTCTTCTGATTGGATTTAGGCTTGTTCCACAGGAGGGAACTCATGCTTACTACTACTAAACCTGGCTAAAACACTACATGTGGGGAGGTGTGGTGGTATAATAAGGATGGCTACCATGAGCTCATATATTTGAATACTTAGTCACCAGGGAGTTGAAGTTAGAATAATTAGAAGGGATAGAGGTGTGTCCTTGTTGGAGTAGGTGTGGCCTTCCTGGAGGAAGTATGTTACTGGAGGTGGGCTTTGAGGTTTCAAAAGCCCATGTCAGGCACAGTCTCTTTCTCTCTGCCTGCAGCTCAGAAAGTAGAGCTCTCAGCTACTGCTCCAGTGCCATGTGTGCCTTCCTGCTTCCTGCCATTAAGGATCATGGACTAAACCTCGAAACTGTAAGCAAGTCCCCAGCTAAATGCTTTCCTTTATAAAATTGCATAGATCACAGTCTCTTCACAGTAATAGAACAGTGACTATGAAAGGAAGTCACAGGCCCTAAGGAAGAATCTACTATTATTGTTCTGCTAAATAGATATAGTATTAAAGTGCCTTCTAAAGAATTCATTATCTTTATATTCATAGATTAGTGCTATTGTCAACCATCACAGAGGCACTTGTACTATTTAAGTTTTGCCATGGATGGCAGTTAAACAGACTCACAACTGGTCAAAGAGCAGCAAATATGGGACTGTGAGTGCTCAGCTGTAAATGGGACATTGACATCATACACCTAGTCCCTCGGGGCTCAGGCAGACACTGGAGAAGAGGCAGACAGATTGTAAGACCAGAGTTGGGGAAGGTTGCTGCCAAACCATCTTCCTGATGTAACTTGGCCAGTACACTCATGAACTCAAAACAGCTATGGTTGCCTGCATAGGACCACAAGAGCAAACCAGTTAACAGCATAGCATGAGGTAGGGAGGAGTTCATGAGGCACTGCCCCCAGCTGAGGAGTGATTGGCAGTTGATGGTTTCTGGGAGATTGCCAATGCTCCAGTGGATGGCACTACAACCATGCACCTAACAGGGAGCACTACTGAACTTAGTGGGTTACTAAGAGGTGCGGGGAGAACTTGGGAAGGAGAGGGAGTCTGATAGGAGTTGGAGTCAAGGAGTAAGGGATGGATATGATCAAAATATACCATACACATATGTAAAATTCTCAAAGAATTAAATAAAAGTATAATATTTTTAAAGTTTTCCAAGTTCTCTCACAAACATACTGTAAATTATGAAACTATTAGTAATAATGTTTTTAGATGTAAAACCCCACAGTTTACAGGGCTAAACATATGGAAGGAAAAATGCAATTTGTAAGAGGTAACTGGGGCTGCTGAGATTGCTATCAAACCTGACAACCTGAGTTCAAGTCCAGGAATCTGCCTGTAGGAAGAGAAATGATTCCTGAAAAAAGTTCTCTAACACATGTATACACCCATCCCTACACCCACATACACTGCCTCTTTAAATCAGTAGTGTGCACATATGTTCAAACACACTGTGTTAAGATGAATATCTATTATCAGAAGCTAGATTTGTTCATAAGCAACTGGAAAATAATGTTTAATCTTCTCCTCCAGAATAGTGGTTTGCCTTTTCCCTGGTATATACATACAAAAGAGAAAACATACCTGTCAGCATGCTCCTGATTATGGCAGGAATTGCCATGGAGTATCAGGGAAGGTAGTGACTACCCTTGCCTTCTTCCCAACTTAGTTAGGTGTAAATAGAAAGATACATTTGGGTAGTCAAAACCACCAACACAGCGTGATTCCCAAAGTCAGTCCTAGGTTTCATCCTCTATCTTCCACCTGGGTTGCTAGGCAGGCTTAGATATCGTTGAACCCAGCACTTCTAGCCAACTTTTTATTCTAGCCAACATGAGACAGGGACAGGAAACAGTTTCAGTTGATAAGGTAGAGCCAGGTACAGTGACACACATTTTCCTAATACTTCAGAGACTGAGGCAGGAAGACCCTGAGTTGGAGGCTATCCTGGGTGAAAGACACCTTTCCTTCTGACTACATTCTGAGCAGTGGCAGAGACTTGAGTTCAGTGACAACTAGAGGACCACTTAGCAAGCTGGTTCTGTGGATAAGGGAGCTTTCTGCCAATCCTGTGCCCTGTTGGAGTTCTGGGATCCACATGGCAGAAGGAACACAGCAACTTTCACATGTTTTTCTGTGACTTCCACAAGCATGCCACAGCATGTACATGCACACATACATGCAAAATAAGTATAATTTTAAAATAAAAAGGACTAGATTAAAACGCCCGAAGTACTGAGATTATAACCATGCTGGCATAAAGCAAAGGACAGAAAGAGTTAGAATACAGATGATCACATGATTAGAAGGACATATCAGCAATATATTAATTTTTTTCTATAAAAGAGACACTGCCCCAAAATAATAAATGGAGGGCATACATTGAGTAATATCTACTGAAAGGAAAAAAACTCAAATATAGCAGATTTGAGGAATGAATCTTCTTTGCATGTAGTAGAAAAGAGAAAGTTAAATCTTATTACCTAATAGCTGCTATACCATGTCCAATTTCATGTACAACACCACTAATGAGGACTGCAGCGAAGAAGTAAGTCAGCTGATTGACAGGTAAATTTATACCAGGAACCTGTTTACAGACATAACACAGCAATGATTATCAGTGTGAGTACAGCAGAGTCCTGTTTGTAAACCAAGAGGCATGACCTTCACTCTGTCTTACAGCTGAAACCTCCAAACTTAGTATTCCATGATCTAAAAGCATTATGACCATTAATGATCAATTTTTATCTCTAGCATAACTAAGGAAAAGAAGCAATGTTTTGTTTTATTTTAATCTAGGCAATTTCTATAAATCAGGTTTACTATCAATTTAAAGAAAATGGGAAGGACTGCATTAAAGAGTTACATATCTAGATTCCCAAGAACTTCACCATGGGACAGAATGAAGGTACCCTGAGTGCCAGAGAAAGCAGGGTGACAATGAAGGTGGCAGTGGTTGAGCCATCCTTAACTTAAGGGTTGGATGTTCAATTTGGGAACTCTTCCTAAAATTCATAGTCCTACCCAGAGGTAGTAGTGCATGCCTTTAATGCCAGCAGCCAGGAGGCAGAGGCAGGTGGATCTCTGAATTCATAGTCAGCCTGGTCTACAGAGCCAGGGCAACCACAGAGAGACCCTGTCTCAAAAAAAAATTAGTCAAAAATCCTGTCTTTGAACTGTTAAGAGATTTCAAGAGTTTGTGCTGAGTCAGACAGGACATTCTCCCATTGAGGCTCTTTTTAATACTCACAAGTTATAAGAGGTAATAAAAGGTAATGGACGCTATTATAACAAAGGGCCTGGTCAGTGGTGGTGCACCATGCCCTTCATTCCTCTTACCCTTATCAATTTACCTATCTGAAAAATAGAAGCAAAGATACACAACTTAACACAATATAGACTCATGGACAGATGAAGCAGGAGTTGTTTTACAATCATGTACTCTAAAAATGTTGTGCATTATGAGTATCAGTGCATACCTAAGGAAAGCTTTCTTTTTTTTCCTGGTTTTTCAAGACAGGGTTTCTCTGAGTAGCTTTGGGGGCTGTCCTAGATCTCGCTCTGTAGACTAGGCTGGCCTCGAACTCACAGATATCCTCCTGGCTCTGCCTTCGGAGTGCTGGGATTAAAGGTGTGCGCCACCACCCGGCGTAGGAAAGCTTTCTATAGCCAGGCTGAACAATAAAATTCTTAGAGCCAAGAGGTCCAGTAACAAGGTATCATCTGTTAAGGAGAGAGCTTGAACATATGGACCACACATTTCTCACAGTACAAGACTTAGAACCCAAAAGAAATCTCTCTGGAGAAAATCCCTTCATTTATGAATTATCAATTAAATACTAACTAAAAGTGCTTAATACAGGCAAATTGGGGTCTAGAGAGATGGATCAGTAGTTAAGAGCAGTATACTGGTCTTGCAGAGGAGCTGGGTTCAATTCCCAGCACCCACACAGTGGCTCACAAAACTGTAACTACAGGTCCAGGGGACCTGACACACTGTTCTGGCCTCCATGAGCACCAAGTCCACACATGTACATGCATGCAGACAAAAACAACTTACACATAAAATACAAATAAATAAATCCTTAAAAAACTAAACAGGAAAACTTAAGTAGAATCCTGCTCACTTTGCAAACAGAAAACAGAACCATTCTCAATGCTTTGCCATATCTTTCTAGTTTTTCCCCTTTATATCTACTTTCAAAAGTTATACTGTAGTTATAAACATGACTTTGAAACTTGTGTTTTCATCTAATATCTCTTCATGAGTATTTTCTAATTCTATGATTATTTTTTTCTTTTTTCTTTCTTTCTTTATTTTTGGAGATAGAGTCTTACATATACAGCTGAGTCTACCTACTAAGAAAGACCTTCCTGCCTCAGTCTCCAGAGGGCTGGAATTCTATGTCTGCATTATACCATAGCTAGCTTAACATGCTTTTTTTAGGGCTCTAGAGATGGCTCAGTAGTTAAGAGTACTTGTTCTTATACAGCATCCAGCACCCATATCTTGGCTCTCAACAATTCATAATCCCAGCTCCAGGGAATGTAATAGGTATGTATGTGGTGTACATATATGCATTCAGGCAAAACATTCATACATATAACATAAATCAAAAAATAAATTTTTAGATTAATTTTATGTGTATGTGTGTTTTGTTTGCATGTATGTATGTGCACCACATATGTGCCAGGTGCCCATGATGTCAGAAGAGGACATCAGATCCCCTGAAACTGGAGTTATGGATGGTCATGAGCCACCATGTAGGTTCTGGGAACCAAACCTGGTCCTCTTTAGAGCAACAAATTGCTCTTAGTATCTGAGATACCTCTAAAAACAAGGTAGTGGCTAGAGAAGATCTCTCTCTTTCTCTCTTGGGTTGGAGAGATGGCTCAGTGGTTAAGAGCACTGACTGTTCTTCCAGAGGTCCTGAGTTCAATTCCTAGCACCCACATGGTGGCTCAAAACCATCTGTAATGAGA
Source organism: Onychomys torridus (assembly GCF_903995425.1). Classification (NCBI taxonomy): domain Eukaryota; kingdom Metazoa; phylum Chordata; class Mammalia; order Rodentia; family Cricetidae; genus Onychomys; species Onychomys torridus. The sequence goes on along the minus strand of NC_050466.1, from coordinate 65,919,522 downwards.
TCTGGTGCCCTCTTCTGGTGTGCAAACATACATGCAGATAGAACACTGTACACATAATAAATCAATCTAAAAAAAAACCTCTCTCACCTAGATTTCAATAATTAGGTTAGGCTGCCTGGTCAGAAAGTCCTAAGAATTCTACTGCTTCTACCTTCTTGCATTAGAATTGTGAGTATGCACCATCAGGCCTGTTGTTTTTTTTAAAAACTAGCATCTCAATATGGTTTTTAATAGCTGCATTATGTTTCTTGGAATGAGTTGCTGGTCATTTAACTATTTTACAAGTTTTTGCTTTTTTGTAATTATTTTTGTGACTTAATTAAATTCTCAAGTGTAAACTTTTGTGTGTGTGTAGGTACATACATGCCTCTGCACACACATGCAGAAGCCAATGATGGGTGCCTTCCTCTATTGCTCTCTACCTTAACTAGTAAATTAATTGTTGCATGCATGTTTGGGAGTATATACTTGCTACACTGTGCCTGTAGAAGCTAGAGGACAACGTAGAGGAGTTGGCTCTCTCCTTCCAACATGTGGATCCTTCAGATAGTACAAAGGTTATCAGGCTTAGTGGCTATTATTACCCACTGAGCCATCTTGCTGGCCCTCTCTGTACTCTGTTGTGAGACAGTGTCTCTCAATGAACCCAAAGCTCCACCATTTCAGCTAGGCTAGATGGCTAGTGAGTGTCTTCACCACACGATACCGGGGTTGCAGGCTGCAAAGACACATGAGTGCTGGGAATTTGAACTCAGATCCTCCTGCTTTCACAGCAAGTGCTCTTATATCTACTGAGCCATCTCTTCATCCAAAAAGTGACAAATCTGACTTAGCACAGTGAAAATTTTCTATCAATTTAACACCATGCTACTTCTTATAGTTGTATACTTATGTATTGGCTGGTTTTGTGTGTCAACTTGACATAAGTACCACCCACCATGGGCTGGGCCTCCCCCATCAATCACTAATTAAGAAAATGCCCTACAGCTGGATCTTCTGGAGGCATTTTCTCAATTGAGGTTCCCTCATTATAGATAACTCTAGCTTGTGACCCCTTAGTCAACTTGACACACAAACACATCACTAATAATCCACAATCCTTCCTCTCTTATTGGTCAAGAGCTCACAATAAAATCATAAATAACTTTAAAAGTCCCACAGTCTTTACAAATTCAAACACATTAAAATCTGTCTCTTTTAAAATATTCAATCTCTCTAAAAATTCAAAATCTCTTTTAAAAGTTCAAAGTCTTTCAGCTCTGGTCTCCTGTAAAAATCAAAATTACATTATCTTCATATTTCAAGAGTGAAGAAGCAGGACACAGTCACAATCAAATCAAATCAAAACCAAACCTTAACCATGTAAACAACACAATGTTCAACATCTGGGATCCACTCACTATCCTCTGGGCTCCTCCAAGGGCTTGGGGTCAGGTCACTTCCTGTGCTCCGCCCTCTGCAGCACACAAAACTTGTCTCCCGGGCTCTGGCTGGCTCCACTCCACTGCTGCTGCTGTCCTTGATGGCTATCCCATTGTACTGCCATTTCCAAAACTGCTGGGGTCCACTGCTGCAACTGGGGTGCACTTTCAACATCTCTGCATGACCCGTTCAATCCTCAGCCTGGAACTGCCACTGAGGCTGCACCTTAACCAATGGCCTTTCCTGGCCTCTTACAGTGCCATGCCTCAGCTGCTCTCCATGACCCCTTCATGCCTTCAAAACCAGTACCACCTGGGTGGGTGACTCTTACACTACCAAGTTCGGTGGCCAGCACAATGTACAAGCTAGGATGCCTCTGGAACACCGCTTCTCTGTGCTCTCCAGAAACACTTCCCAGAAGATGTCACCCTAACAATGCTGGTCTCTTCTTAATCAATGACAGGTTCTCCGCTCCCGCCGACTAGCATCAAGTATCCAAGCACACTGCAAAGGTTTTGCTTTAGTAGTTCTGATATCTTGTTAATCACAGCTGAATCTTCCACCCCAGCTAACCACAATGACAGAACTAAAATAGCAAATGGCCCTGATAGTCTTTAATGTTCCCTCTAAAACTTCACAAGCCAGGCCTCCATCCTCTGCACTGCTGTCAAATTCATTTCCCCCATGTTTCCACAGAACATCCCACCCAGATCTCAATGCTCTGTGGCTTTTCAAGCCCAAATTTCCAAAGTCCTTCCACAATCTTCCCAAAACATGGTCAAGTCTGTCACAGTAGTACCCTATAATCCTGGTACCTTTGTCTTAGTTAGGGTTTCTATTGCTGTAACACCATGACAAAAAAACAAGATGGGGAGGAAAGCGTTTATTTGGCTTACACTTCCATATTGCTGTTCATCACTGAAGGAAAACAGGACAGGAACTCAAACAAGACAGAAACCTGGAAGCACAGGTAATGCTTATTTTACTGGCTTGCTCATGGCTTGTTAAACCTGCTTTCTTTTTTTAAATTAATTAATTTATTTTTCTATTATCAGCTTGATACAGTATAAATTCTTATCCTAATAGTGAAATGTTTCTTTGAGGCTTGCCCAGTAATTGAGTAAAACCAAAACTTATTATAAGCCACAGTCATCCTAGGGTCCCCCCAGCTATATAGCCTCCCTGGTTCTGTGGGTTGCAGTCTGATTTTTCTTTGCTTTATGTCTAGAATCCACTTATGAGTGAGTACATACCATGTTTGTCCTTCTCAGTCTGGTTACCTCACTCAGGATGATTTTTTTCTAGTTCCATCCATTTGCCTGCAAACCTCATGACGTCATTGTTTTTCTCTGCTGAGTAGTACTCCACTGTGTGTATGTACCACATTTTCTTTATCCATTCTTCAGTTGAAGGGCATCTAGGCTATTTCCAGGTTCTGGCTATTACAAATAGTGCTGCTATGAACATAGCTGAGCAAGTGTCCTTGTGGTGTGATTGAGCATTCCTTGGGTATATGCCCAAGAGTGGTATTAAGCCTGCTTTCTTATAGATCCCAGGGCCACTAGCCCAGGGATGGCACCACCCACAATGGGCTGGGCCCTCCCCCATTGATCCCTAATTAAGAAAATGTCCTACAGCTGGATCTTATGGAGGTGTTTTCTAAATTGAGGATTCCCTTCTCTCTGATGACTCTAGCTTGTTGACATAAGACTAGCCAGCATGGATCTATATATCTTATCAAGCTGCTTTCTTAAAAACAGACTTACCTATATCTTTAGGAAAGCTCATTTTATTCAAATCTGCAGCCTCAGTAGTCTATTCATGACCCAACTTGTTTTTTCCTGATGTAATTCATATATTAGTTTTTTTTTTTTTGGAGCCGAGGATCGAACCCAGGTCCTTGCACTTGCTCGGCAAGCGCTCTACCACTGAACTAAATCTCCAACCTATTTGTTGTTTTATTTGAAACAGAGTGACATGCAAATTGGTAGGGAGACTAGCTTGATGTTGAACTTACAGTGATCCTCCTGCACTGTCACACTCAGCCGTATTCCTCTCTTACGAGTCTGTTAATTACACTTCAAACACTAGTATTGGTCCTTTGTAATACATGTCAGAAATGTATCCTCCATTTTATTTGCCATGTCATCTTACTTTGCTTTTAGTTTTTGGTATTAAAAAAACTTAGGGGTACCAAATCTAACAATATTCAATATTTCCTAAAACATCAAGACTGACTTTAAATGTAAACCATGGACCCTGGGTGATAACGGCCCATTGGTTTAGATTTACCAACAGTAACAAGTGGACCACTCTGGTTGGGGCAGCTGTGTCTGTGTGGGAAGTACATGGGAAATTTCTGTATTTCCTCTCAATACTGCTATAAACTTAAACCTGCTCTAAAAATAACATTTAAAAATCAAAAATAACTGAGAACAAAGAAACACTGTTTACTGTTACATAAAAACATCCCATAGTTCTGATGTTAGTTTTATGTCTTCCTCATTCTATGTTCACATGAATGAAGAGGCTGATTCTTCCTTTTCCTTCCAGGACTTTTGTGACCCTGAGTTTTACCACTCTCTCAATCAGACTTTGTTTGGGGGCTGCCCAGCAGATGTGTTTCACTTTTTAAGCCTTGATCCAAGAGGGGTTTTCCGAAGAGTGTGGTTCAGTCATTTTTGAAAGTCCACTGATTCCAAGTGTCCATGGTCTGATTATGAAACCCGTTTTCATAATCAACATTCTTAGTGTGTGCACGCACGCTATCTTGTTACATGGAATCTCACTGAATGACTTTTTTCTCCCACAAGTATCAGTGTCCCTTGTGTTCCACCATTTTTCCATTCCCATGCTGGGTAACTCATCTGTTCAGCTTAGTAGCTTCTCTGTTTCTGAGGCCTCTTTAAATGTTTTCCCTTAAGATTAGCTCTCATACATGCCATCTAGCTCACAAAACAACCCACACCAAAGCACAGCTTGCTTTTATTTCAAATAACTCACTTCATTTTATGCAACTAGCTCTTCATTCCTTCTCTACATTATCTTCTGGATACACTAATAAGTAAGACAAGGTAAGAGGTCTGAGCTTGTGACTGACTATAGCAACAGATGGCAAGTCTTATTGCCTGGCAACAGTACAAGATGACCATCTGTCTCTAATATGATTGCACAGAGTATTAGATGTACCAGAACACTGAATGCAGAATACTCTTTCAACAGCACACAGTGCCAGGGTTGTGGGAATTAATACTGAACAAGGCTGCCGGGAATTAGAGAGGAAGCCAGAAGTATGTTTCTTAAGCTCCAAGGGCTATATCAAAAACAAGAGACAAGGCATTTTTAAAATTATATACAAATATGCACGGTAGACTATAGGGCTTCTGGTTTTTTAATGGTTCCAAAGTACAGCACACTTGGTATTTTTATGAACACTGAATAAACTGAGAAGCAAAGAGAAGAATAATTTCTTCTCTACATGACAATTGCCACTGGAATTCTCTCAGGCAGACAGACTAATGATCAGATTTTCTCTAAAAGAGCTTCCTTCCCTCATCTTTTTGAACACTAACTAGTTGTATAGCACCCTCCAGCTTCACATTAAATTAGTCACTGTCTGAGAATTGTAAGGAAAAACCATCACCTTTATTCGCATTTTCTCCCCTTTAAAAACTGCTTGAAAATTTCATACATACAGATAACATGTTTTGATCAAATCCACCCTCCAGTCCCAAGCCTCCAACTCCTTCCTTATCCCATCACCACTTTTTCCTTCCAACTTCATCTGTTCTTTTTTTTTTAATCCACTGAATCCTTTTATGTGCATGGGTGTAGGACCATCTTCTGCATGGGTAGCCTCTCAGGGGCCTTCATTCTCTTTACCACAAATTTAGTTTAGATCCTTATTACTTCTAATGTGAATCATTCCATCTGTACTCTTAAATGGTCTCCCCATCTTTGATCTAACTTTGGCTCATTTTGCACAGAACACTAATCTATAAGTAAAAGAGAAAATTTCTAGAAAGGTCTTTCACAGTCTAGATACTACCTATATCTCCCATCTTATCTCCTACGTTTCATACTGTTCTCTTACAATATGCTTACTTAAACTTTCACCATATTACTCATAGGGGCAGGCCAAAATTACATATACTTCTTTGAATGGATGACCCAACCTATCTACTCACCTGTTTCCCCCTCTTACTCCTCAAATTGAATCCAGGGCTTAATGCATGCTAGGCAAGTGATTATGGAATTATGCCTCCCAACACTTTCTTTTACTTTTTACTTTGGGAGAGGTTCTCACTAAGTGGCCCTTGTTGGACTTAAACTTGCTTTATAGCCAAGCAAGCTTGCAATCCTCCTGCCTCAGCCTCCTGAGTAGCTGGATTTATAGGCCTGCATCACTAGGCCTAGCTTTTATTTGTCTTTTTAAAAGAGCACAACATAATATGCATAGACTCTTATCATCACGGATGATGGACACACTATTTCCTAACTGTCACCATGGGCAAATGATGTAATGTCTCTGGGCTTTGGTTTTCTCATCTGTAAGTCAAGGAGAACAAAATAAACTTCTTGAGTGTATTCTGCCTATTGTTAGAGGTTTTTTTTTTTTTTTTTTGGTCTTGCTTGGCCCACGGTCAGGACAAATTTTTCTTACCCGCCAGTCCCACAGCCGCTCAGATCCAATCAAGTAAATACATAGAGACTTATATTACTTATAAACTGTATGACCGTGGCAGGCTTTTTGTTAACTGTTTTATATCTTAAATTAACCCATTTTTATTAATCTATAAGTTGCCATGTGGCTCGTGGCTTACCCGTATATTAACATCTGTTTCTCATCATGGCAGCTGGCAGCATCTCTCTGCCTCAGTCTCCCATTTCCCAGAATTCTCCTCTCTCCTTGTCCCGCCTATACTTCCTGCCTGGCTACTGGCCAATCAGCACTTTATTTATCAACCAATCATCCACAACATCTGCCTACTAGCCATGTTCTGAGACAACAAAATCAGACACATACGGAAATCTCATATGGAAAACATTGCTCATTACCTACTTATTTATGATCACTATGATAATTCCCCCTGTGTTCCATGTTACAGTGATCCTTCTATTCCTGAGGTGCTTAGTTCTTGAGTTCCATCTTCCCTTTCCAGGCTTCCCTTTCCAGGACATATGAACTGTCCTCACTTTTTTTGCTCTCTTCTTTCCTAGTGCCAGATACACCTTAGATTCTTTTTGTTGCCATAGCACCTTGTATAATGTCCAATCAAACTGGGCAGTGGTGGCGCACGCTTTTAATCCCAGCACTCGGGAGGCAGAGGCAGACAGACCTCTGTGAGTTCGAGGCCAGCCTGGCCTACAAAGCAAGTTCCATGACAGGCTTCAAAAGCTACACAAAGAAACCCTATCTCAAAAAAAAAGTACAATCAAATAACAATCATAGCATCTCACCTTCTAGACTAAAAGTTCCATGAGTGTGAGCACTGGGTTTTGTTCCCCAGGGAACTGGAACTCAGTACATGGCCAGTAAGCAGGACGTACTCATATATGTTTAGTGATGAAATACAACATGTCTTATGCAGCTTCACCTGACAAAACGTCTCAACTTCTAAGAAAGAGTTATGACCATCTTTTACTGTTACTCTCACTGGTTGATAAATAAAGCTGTTTGGCCAATGGCAAAGCAGAATAAGGTTAGGCAGTACATTCAAATAAAGACAGAGATGAAGAAGGGCAGAATCAAGGCAGATGCTGTGAGCTGCCCAAGAAGCAAGATGTGATAGAACCAGTAAGTCACAGGCCATGTAGAGATACACAGATTAATAAAATTGGTTAATTTAAATGTAGAGCTGGCTAGTAATAAGCTTGGGCCATCATCCAAGCATTTATAATTAAAACAACCCTCTGAGTGATTATTTGGAAATGGCTACGAGACAGGGCAGGGCAGAGAAAAGCCTCTATTTACATTTGGCATCCAAAGTGGGGCTTGAACCCATGACCCTGGAATTAAGAGTCTCATGTTCTACTGACTGAGTATTACTCTATAAATCACATTTAAGTTTTTCCCCATTGTTCTAGCTTAGGAGAGGTCATTTCTTCTTTTTTTAAAAGATCTGTTCCTAATCCTTAAATGTCCTATTAACAAGAACATGATTAAATGCAACATTTATAACTCATGGAATGGAAAGTACAAGTATAAAAATGTGAGTTAGAAATACATAAATAAAAGTTGAAGAAATATGAAGTAAAAGTGAGGCAATGTCGAGCACTCTTGCAAACTGAAGAAAGCAAAAGGTAGGAGATAATAGCAGGGGCTTCTGCTCAGGAGTAGAAAACTTGGTTTACATGCATGATGCTGTACTTTCAAACCCCAGTATTGCCAAAAGATATAAGCCTACACTTGTGCTTTAAAATAAGAATTACTATATCTTGCAAGCAAAGGAATAAAACCTAGCACATTATTTTTTTTATATTAAGAAATCACAAGGTAGAGACTGGAAAGATGGATCAGCAGTTAAGAGCACTTGCTGCAGTGGATGGATCTAGAAAATATCATCCTGAGTGAGGTAACCCAAACCCAGAAGGACAAACATGGTATGTACTCACTCATAAATGGATTCTAGATGTAAAGCAAAGAACAATCAGATTGTAACCCACAGAACCAGGGAGGCTATATATATATATATAGCAGGGGGGACCCTAGGATGACTGTGGCTTATAATAAGTTTGGTTTTACTCAATTACTGGGCAAGCCTCAAAGAAACATTTCACTATTAGGATAAGAATTTATACTGTATCAAGCTGATAACAGAAAAATAACTAAATAAATTAAAATTTTTTAAAAAGATACAAACAATTAAAAAAAATCACGGGTTGGAGATTTAGCTCAGTGGAAAAGCACTTGCCTAGCACGCGCAAGGCCCTGGGTTCGATCCTCAGCTCAAAAAAAAAATCACTTGTTGCTTTTGAAGAGGACCAAGATTTGGTTCCTAGCATCCACATAGTAGCTCACAACTGTCTGTAACTACAGTTCCAGGGAATTCAATGCCACATAAAATAAAATAAATAATTTTTTAAAAAATTCACAACATAGGTGTAGTGACTCATATCTGAAATTTCAACACTTGGGAGACTGAGGCAGGATGATCGCCATTGAGTTCAAGGGCAGCTTAGGCTACATAGCAAGTTCTAGGCTAGTCCAGGTAACAGCGTGAGAGCCAGTTTCAAAGAAACGACAGTGATCATTCAAAAATGTCTTATACCTTTACCCCCAACTCTAGCCTTATACTTTTAATTTAAAGATTATTGATTACATTCTGAAAAACCATGAAAAGGACAGGGAATGTTGCACAGCATTAAGATGCAGTTTATTTCCATGTTATAGACATCTTAAGTCAGAATGCCTACTCCTTGCAATCACATCTCAAGAAGACAACCTGAGTTGAGAGGAACCTGTAATGGCTGCCTTGTCTTATAAGTGGTTAATTTATTCTCTGCTACAGGTATTGCCACTGACTGACATCAAATACTGTGACACTTTCTGCTAATCTTGTACTAATGGTTTGTGGTTAAATGTGTAATTTTAAAAATTATGAGGTGTTTTACTTTCATGTTTATGCTATACATTACAGCCATACTAGCCAGAAAATTTTATCTGTGTTTTCAGCAGTTTAAAGCAAAAAAGAGTAAACTTACCACAACTTGCAACACCTGTTCATTGTGAAGAGAGGAGGAAGAGGAAGATGAAGAAGAGGAAGATGAGGAAGAGGAGGAAGAGGAAGAAGAAGAGTCAGCCATCATCTGTGCCAAAGTCTGCATCAGTGTTTTTCCAAGGAGAAAAAAGGAGCTGAACATGGCAATTACGCCAAACACCATTCCAAAATTGAACCTGGCAACAAGGACAAAAACAAACATGTAAGTGTACAATTCTTCACAATGCATACACTCACAAAAGTAACTGACTGGCCATGTTTCACAACTTTTAAACAATGGGTAAAAAGATCAATAGCTTGCCTTATTTTCTCCATCTAAACTAACTGACTCACAGACAGTTCTAACAAACTAAAATACTCTGATACCCCAAAAGAGCTGAATATTGTTGCCAATTTAAAAAGGGGGCTGGGGCATTTCCTCTCCATTTGATCATTTATATAGCACTGTTTTGATTGTTTTTAATATAGTTAGGAATGCTCTTAACATTGGGGCATGCATTCATTTTTCATCCATTCTGTTTGTATCTTATTTTAGCTTCACTTTGTGATAAAGTAGTTTAAATATCAATGGAGTCAAATTTAAGTTTTATTATTCTGCTGTTTTAATCATTAAAATTATGCTTCTATAGTTGGGACTGATCTGTTCCTTTTTATAAGTTCTGTTGTGAAATTTAAAGTTGTAGAATTGTTTGTAGTAGTATTATTTCTGTTTTATTGTTCACAGACTCTGAAGTATTATCTTTTTTCTATTATTATTATTATTATTATTATTATTATTATTTTGGGTTTTTTTGAGATAGGGTTTCTCTGTGTTGTTTTGGTGCCTGTCCTGGATCTCGCTCTGTAGACCAGCCTGTCCTGGGACTCACAGAGATCCGCCTGGCTCTACCTCCCAAGTGCTGGCTGGGATTAAAGGCATGTGCTACCACCGCCCGGCTCAATTACTATTTTTAGTTACTATTACTGTTTTTTCTTACTCATTCATGGCCTAGGCTTAATCAATTTTATTAGTCTTTTCAGAGAATTGAATTTTAGGTTTGCCTATTTTTATTACTGTGTACTTTTTTTATTAATTATTTACATTTAGCTCGAACACATTTGGAACTTACATTTGCATATTTGTGTAATATATATACACACATATCATCTATCTATCTATCTATCTATCTATCTATATATATATAGAGAGAGAGGGGTAAGAGGGAGAGAGAGAGAGAGAGTGAGAGACAGAGAGAGAGAGAGAGGGAGAGGGAGGGAGGGAGGGAGAAGGAGAGGGAGAGAGAGAGATGTCTCACTACATACCCCAGACTGGCCTGGAATTTGCTATGTTGTCCAGGCTTCCCTCAAATTCTCAATTCTCCCACTCAGTATTCTGAGTGGTGGGATTCCTGCTTGGAGCTTTATTTTTAACAAAAAGTAATTTGAAGTACACTATTCACAAACCCAAATTTCTCTTAACTAAGAACCTGTTATGGGGAGCTGGTGATATGGTTAAGAGGTGAAGAGCACTGGCTGCTCTTGCAGAACACCCAGGTTCAGTTCCTAGTACCACATAATCAGCTCACAACTGTCTGCCACTCCAGTTCCAGGGACCCCATACCTGCCTGGCTCCTGCATGCAGGTGGTACACATTCAGCAAAACAAACATACAAAATACAAAATAAATACATCTTTTAAAAAAGAAATTGTTAGGATATTAGGTATCCCAAAGACCATGAAAATACAAAACCATAAATTTCCCTAAGTATCTTATTTACTTATTTATTTTGTTTTATTTTTACTTTAGTTGTGTCCTTTGGAAGAACACCAAATGCTCTTAACTGCTGAACCACCTCTCCAGCCTCCTCTATTTTATTTTTTTGCTTGTTTGAGACAGGTTCTCATGCAGCTCAGACTGGTCTCAAACTTGAAATCTTTTAGGATAGCCTGGAATAAGAGGTATGCACCACTATGGTCAGGTGCCATGATTTTCAATGTATGAAAAAGCACAATGATACAATTGCTTAAATATAAATATATTTAAGCTATTTCTGATGATGATAATTTAATTAAATTACTAATAACCCCCCAAATTAAAGATGAACAGTACCATTGGTAAAGCATCCTTGCTTTCCGCCGTCCCCAACTGTAAAAGGCACGATTAAAAACTGAAGTTTGCCATCTTATATGAAAAGGAGAGATGCTCAATCCATTTTTTCCCAGCCAGTCTTCATAAGAATGTTTAAAATACACAGATGACTAAGAGAAAGAAAAGTTCAGCATCACTCAAATTTGAAGGACAGATTTATAACATAAATAAAGAACTAAATAAAGGTTAAAAATAAAGAAAATAAGTACTGTATAAGAAATCAAGATGTTAGTGGCTCAACAACAGTGGTTCTCACCCTTCCTAATGCTGCAACCTCATGTGGTGGTGACCCCCAACCACAAAATTATTTCATAGCTACATCATAGCTGTAAGTTTGCTACTGTTAGGAATTGTAATGTAAATATCTGTGTTTTCTAATGGTCTTAAGTGACCCACGTGAGAGAGCCATTCAACTCCGCCCACCAAAGGGGTTTCAACCCATAGGTTGAGAAATCACTGGTTTAGTTTTTTTGTTTTGTTTTGTTTTATTTTGTTTTGTTTTGTTTTGAAGACAGGGTTTCTCTGTGTAGCTTTGTGCCTTTCCTGGAACTCACTCTGTAGACCAGGCTGGCCTCGAACTCACAGAGATCCGCCTGGTTCTGCCTCCCGAGTGCTAAGATTAAAGGTGTGCGTCACCACCACCCGAATTATAGTATTTTTTGAGATAGTTTCACATAACCCAAGCTGGCCTCTAGTTTACATGTAGTCCTCTTGACTCCCCCTTCTAAGTTCTGAGATTACAGGCATATGGCAACATGTCTGGTTACATAGTATTGGGAGGAGCAAACCTAGGATTTTGTGCATGCTAGACAAGGGCTCCACAAACAGAGCCACAATCCCCACCTCAAATATTTATAATCTTAAAACCTTACATTTATTCTTCAAAGTATTAAAGGTCTTGGGTTAACTAGGCAGATGGGTTAGAGTCCAGAGAAATATAGTCCAAGAGCAAAATCTGACTTATAGCCTACAATATAAGAATAGTTTTTATTTTTTCAGAGCTGAGGACTGAACTCAGGGCAAGCGCTCTACCACTGAGCTAAATCCCCAACCCCTCAGTTTTTAATTTTTAAGGGATTATTTCTTTAAAAAAAAAACAAAAAACTGCTGGGCTTTAATTTGGCTCACAGCTCCAGGGTATAGCCCATCATGGAGCAAAAGCTATGGCAGATAGAGGTTGAGGAGGTTGGTGGTTGAGGCAGCTGGTAAGATTGCATGCAGTCGGGGGGCAGAAAGAGATGAAAGCTTGTGCTTAGGGGCTTCCTCTTTTTTTGTTCAGTCCAGGACCCCATCCCATGGGAATAGTACTTCTTACATTTGGGGTGGGTTTTTTCCCTCAATTATCCTAATCTAGAAAATCTCTTGCAGCTACATTCACTCAGGGAATTGTTTCCATGGTGATTCTAAATCCCACTAAACCAATAATCAAAAGTAGCCAGCAGTGGTGTGTGCTTGTAATCCCATCACTTCACTGGAGAAGGAAAGGCAGAAGTATCTCTGCAAGTTCACAGCCAGCATGGTTGACATTGTGAGTTCCAGGCCAGCCAGACACACATAGAGAAATGCTGTCTCAATCCTGTCTCTTCTAAATATACAACAAAACCCAAGAATATGTAACAGAGATCCCATGAACCATAAAGCTTAAGATACTTACTATTCCAGCCCTTAAAAATATCCCAACCTTGCCAGGTGGTGGTGGCACACAACTTTGATCCCAGCACTGTGGAGGCAGAGGTAGGTAGATCTCCATGGATTCAAGGGCAGCCTGGTCTACAGATTGAGTTCCAGGAGATCCAGGGCTACACAGAGAAACCTTGTCTCTGGGGGGAAAAAAAAAACAAACCTGACCTCTGCTTACAACCATGAAGACCGTAAGAAATATGTGAGTCAAAAATGCAAGCCACATATAATTTTAAACTGCCTAGTCACCAAATTTTAAGGATTCATTTTCATGTATTTGTAATCTGTAATATCCAAGCTATCATTTTAATGTGTAATCAACATTAGAACACTGAGACACTTGTTTCTAGTATTCTTTGAAATGTGGTATCAAAATTATACTCATAGCACATCTCTATTCAGACAAGCTTTTTCAAATGCTAGGTAGCCACATACAGCTAATAACTACTACAGTGGACAACACAGGTTTATTTTATTGCCACAGGATGGAAAGAAGTCTTTTGAGATCCTTTTTTGACTTCCAGTGGATTCTACAGAAGAGCTAGCTTAGTTTGAATTGGTATATCTAAGTAAGCCTCAAGTTAAACCAACTTTGACCAAATCAAAGTACAAAATTTACCCACTGTCCTCTTGGTCTCAGTAGCAGCTCTTAAATCTCCCCAGGGGCTACAGTGATAGCTGCTGATAAACAGTCACAAGAGTCTTATCTTTTAGAAAGGCTGAAGTCCTTGACTAAGGTAGACCTATAGATACCAAGGCAGTCACAGAAAGCACTGTAAGTACTGTACTGTCATCTGCATACAAAATGCATTTGTCCTACAAGGCTACTTCAGCTCTTTTTTCATCGTAAGAAACAACCTGAGTCTGAATACCAGTATCTGTAATTGTCTCTCCTGTCTTCTGATGGCATTTTAAGTTTGCTTGTTTTCTAGGACTTCACAAGGAGATTGGCACATCTGTGCAGTAACAGTCCACTGTGGAAAGCTAGAAAAATCAACAGTAGAACAGCAAACCAAGAGAAGGTGAATGTTCTAAAAGGCGAGGTCTCAGGCACTGGAAAGACAGCTTAACCCATAAAGCACTGGCTGCTCTTCCAGAGGACCCAGATTCAAATCCCAGTACCCACATGGTGGTTAAGAACCACCTTTAACTCTACTTCCAGGGGATCTTACAACCTCTTCTGGCCACCAAGGGCACTGAATGCATGTAGTGTTCATACAAGCAGACAAAACAGCCATATACCCTCTTTTTTTTTTTGAGCTGAGAATCGAACCCAGGTCCCCAACCCCTCCCCCCCCTTTTTAAGGCAAGATCTTAACCCCAGACACTGATCAGTGCCATTGCTCAGAGGTTGACACTTTCATGTAGAGGATGCCTCAGAAATTAAAGCCACATCCTTATCACTCACTTGCTTGACCTGGGACTGACTGTACAAGATTGATGAGTTCTTTTTATTTGGATTTTTTTCCACATATGAAACAAGAAGAAACCACATGGCTTTTTCTTTTGAAACCAGTCACCAAATCACTGTGGCCTGTGTTGCTAAACACTATGCCAAATCCATCAGTGATTTACAAACAAATGTGCAGAGAAATCAGCGGGGAATCCTGTTAAGCTGCAGATTCTGATTGTACAGGTCTAGTGGTGAGATCTGAAATTCTGTCATTCTAACAAGTGCCCAGTACATCCAAGTGTTATTGGTCGTTGAACCTCAGATTTATGTAGTATATCATAGAGATGCATTAATATAATACTCTCCGTAATTCCAGGCGATTCTTCCTATTGTTATCCCTATTTAAAGACAAGAAATGGAGCACAGGTAGTTATTTGCCCAAGGTCACAAAGGTTAGGAATTGGCAGAGCCTAGTTCTCCTAAGGGCTACACTTCATAGATCTGGCTTTAAAATTAAATATGGCAAAGAAGCACAAGGGCCATTTCATTTTATTGTTATCTAAGACACAATGCCATGAGGCATTTTGTTTAAAAGAACACATGAAGGTTTTACTATTCATGATTTTAATTTTTAAACCCTTGGGAATTTCTATGTTCGTATTCTTGACACCCATTCCATTCTGAAGGTGTCTAAAGCACGTGCTCAGGCAACTGTTGAAATTTCTTACCATTCCAACACCCACAACACTCAAAAAATGCACTGTATGCCCAGGGTGTGTGTCGTCACCATGAAGAAGGGAGTGTAGGGTGTAAATTAGAATTTGAGTAGAACATGTGGCTATCTAAATTCTTAGTACTTAAGCATGCTACTTTAAAGCATGGTCTGTGGGTCAGCACTATCGGCAGGGCAGAGGAACTGGTTGGAAAAACAGAATCTTAGCTTTCTTTCCAGATCTGCTGAATCAGAATCTAAATTTTAACCGGAACCTCGGATACATTTGTACACTTTCGAGTTTGACAACGGTGATTTAAATCACGATTTGAATTTGATTTATCCCAATACCAGCAGTGTCTCTCCGGTTGTAACCTTAGCACCAAGAAGGAAAACAATGCCTTTTCCTAAGCGGATGTTTTAGTTTCTTTCCTCCTTCGAGCCCTGCCTCCCAAGCCCACACCACAGGCTCCTCCCGGGAAGGAGCCAAAAGCTGCAGGGACCCGGCGCCCGCAATGCGGCAGCGGCGCAGGCCGCCACACCCCTCCCGCAGCCTGCCCGGCTTTATTTACTCCGCCGGACGGATACACCACGCGGAAGGGTGTACGTAGACACCGCCGGCGGAGCGGGTTCCAGCCCCCCGCAGGAAACTTGGCAAGGGAGGAGAAAAGGCCTCAGGCAACACAGGACCACGCGCACCAGCCCTGGACTCTGCCGGCTAAAGCCTTAGGCCCGAGGCCCTCACCTTCAACACCAAGTCGGCCAGGTAGACGGCAGTCCAACCACCCACCACCACCACCACCAGCGACACCGGAATCATAGTAGCAGCGGATGGTCGGCGGGCCCCAGCGTCCTCCTTCTGCGATCCACAACCAGCCGACCGCCCGGTGCCTTACAGCCCCAGCACCCGCGCAGGAACCAAGTTGCTACCGGGTTCTTTGCCCGGGTGGCAACGTTTCCTTCCGGATCCTTCCGGTGAGGACACTCAGCCGGTTTTGCGAGTACCGGAAAACGCGTGTTTTGTTTGCTTGTTTTTTTCCCCTGGGACTCTCCGGCTCGGTAGTCTTAGAAGCACCTTGCTTTCGGTTGCCAGAGTGCCAGTGATTGCTTAGGCTTGACCCTCCCTCCTGTTTGCTCTCCTTTCTCACTGATTCTTATCTCCGGTTTGTTGTGCTTTTTTAACACAGCAGGGGTTTAACCACGTCTCTTTGTAACCGGTTTATTTACGGCGACATGTTTTGATAAGTGTAAATATTTGTGTACCTTAATCCAAATAAGTAACATGTCTATCCCTGGAATTTATTCCTAGCTTCCCTTCCTAGTCATCTGTGCCCCCTGTCCCCCCCCCCCCTTTTTTTCCCTTTCTTTCTTTCTTTCTCTCTCTCTCTCTCTCTCTCTCTCTCTTTCTTTCTTTCTTTCTTTCTTTTGGAGCTGAGGATCGAACCCGGGGCCTTGTGCTTGCCAGGCAAGTGCTCTACCACTGAGCTAAATCCCCAACCCCCCCCCCCCCCGTTTTGATTTTTTTAAATAATTAATTTTGCGTAAATAGAATCACACCGTTTAAATAGGGATTATTTTGCACGGCATTTATTTTTAAAGATACGTCTATATTACTGTTTTTGTTTTTGTTTGCTTGTTTTTGTTTTTAAGAAAGGGCTTCACTATGCAGTCGTGGCCTGACATTCACTGTGTGTACTAGGCTGGCTTTGAGCTCTCAGAGATCCCCCTGCACCAAAATACCTGGCTGTTCATTAATTTTTAAAAACTTCTATCAAAAAAACTTGAGTTTGGTGCTGCTATTACATATTGGATGGAGCTCTAGGGCTGGCAAAATAGCTCATCAGGTAAAAGCACTTGCTGCCAAGCCTGACTACGTGAGTTCAATCCCAGGGAATGACTTGATCGGAGGGAACCAGCCCTTGCAAAGTATCCTTTGATCTACTCGCACATAAAATAGGTAAATAAATAAGTTAGGTGAAGCTTCTAAAACCTAGAGCATTGAACATCTGCCCAGTGACATAGACTGTAGTTCTCAGCTTTGCTTGCACTTTAGTTAGTTTCCCCAGGGGCCTTTAAAATCCTGCTGCTTATTGTATAGCCTGAACCAGTTAAATCACAGGTTTCGTGAAACAGACCCAAGTCTGTGTTTTTAAAACCAGTCATGCCACTGTGTATAGCCCAAGTACAGATCCACCAAAGTAGATAACCTCCTGAGGTAAGGACAGGGCTTTGAGCATGCCAGGGATATACTGTAACTAACCCTGAGCTATACCCTCTAGCCATAGTGCATTCTCTCTCTCCTTTCCTCCCCTCCATGTGTCTCTGGTTTTTTGAGACAAGGTTCTCTGTGTAGTCTTGGAGCCTGACCTGGAGTGCTGGGATTAAAGCCATGAGTCACCACTGCCTGGCTTGCATTCTCTCTCTTTTTTGTTTTCGGTTATTATTTATTTTATTATTATTATTATTATTATTATTATATTTGTGTTTTAATTTTACACATCAGCCGTGGGTTCCCCTGTCCTCCTCCTCCCGCCCCCACCCCACCTTCCCCCATCCCCTCCCCTCCATTCCCATCTCCTCCCAGGGCCAAGACTCCCCTGGGGATTCATTTAAACCTGGTGGATTCAGTACAGGCAGGTCCTGTCCCCTCCTTCTAGGCTGAGCATGTGTCCCTGTGTAAGCCCAAGGTTCCAAACAGCCAGCTCATGCACTAAGGACAGGTCCTGGTCCCATAGCCTGGATGCCTCCCAAACAGATCAAGCTATTCAATTGTCTCACTTATCCAGAGGGCCTGATCCAGCTGGGGGCTCCATGGCCGTTGGCTCATAATTCATGTGCTTCCATTCGTTTGGCTATTTGTCCCTGTGCTTTTTGCAATCTTGGATTCAACAATTCACGCTCTTACAGTCCCTCTTCTGGAGCTCCACCTGGGGCCTGGCTGAGGATCTCTGCATCCACTTCCATCAGTTATTGGATGAGAGTTCATTCTCTCTTTTTAATAACAAATTATCTGTATCCCACACTGACCTGGTATTCCTACACAGCACAAGAAACTTCTGGTCCTCTTATCTCCACTTCCAGCTAACTACTGCTGGATGCTGGGATCAACAGAAATGAGACTAAGTCACATATGGCAGACAAGACAGGCGAGCTTTATTGGGACTTCAGTTTCAGAACAGAAGGGAGCTAACACTAGGCAGAGGCTATCAGGCTTCTTTGTTGAGGAAAAGGTGCAGCATGCTTTTACTGATTCTTTTTGGGGAGAATGGAGTGATTTGGCAATTGCCTCATTAATTGTGAGCATCTTTTTAATAGATGCTCTTTTTCTTTCCAGCAGACATCTTGGTCTTGTACCTGGTGGGCTAACCTGAGGTGATTTATCCAGAGAACAATTGAGTTTATCCTATTGCTGGCTTCATTGCTTTTCTGAAGGTCTTTTAGAACTTGACTCTGGAGCTGTTGAGTTTCTTTCCTTACTGTCATCACATGGCATAAATGCCCAAGCATCATGACTTGCTTTTCACTTTTATAAGGCTGAGGGATATTGTACTTGGACTGCTGCAAAATTGTAAGGGTTGGGTAGAAAAAAAGTGAATGTTCCACATTAGTCTCGAACTCAAGTCAACATCTCTACATAGAAAACTGACTGAGTAGAGTGAGCTCAAGGGTTAAGAGAGCAGAGCCAGGTGTGGTGGCTCATGTCTAGTAATCAAGCACATGGGAAACCGAGGCAGAGGGATTGGCATGTCTAGAAAGCTAACCTGAGCTACAGAGAAGCCATGTCTGAAAAGTTATGACAACCAAGGTGATAGATTCAATATGAGGGCAGATGCCAAGCCATTTGGGTCATGCATTAGATGTCCATAAGCACTAGAAAAACAGTTTTGTTTGTGAGGTGTTTTGTTGTTATTTGGGTTTTCTTATCTTTTTTTTTTTTTTTTTTTTTTTTTTTTTAGCAAAAATGGCCTTCAAGTTTCTGTAATGTAAGCTAGACAATTGTTCTAGGTGTTATCTACAGTGAAGTTAGTTGGAAACTAATCCCTGCTTACTCAAGACCAGGTGAACTTAAAGGCCTTATTTAGGTATATTCCTGCTAGCAATTTCTCCTCGCTTTTGTTACTTGTATGCCCTGACTTTTTTCACTTGCTTCACTCATAAGGAGCTAGTAATCTAAACATTCTGGCCTTGTGGCATAATGTGGTATTGTGTTTTATGTCAAAGCTGTTGAGTGAGCCAGCAAGCATGCTAGATTGGAGTCAGAAAGAAAAGGCTCGCTGGGCAATGTCTCTCCAGCTTCAAAACTGGTTTTGTTTTACCTATTTGTATACATTATTTTTGGGCTTTTAAAAATGACTTGAATTTTCTTTTAGTGTATATACGTTATAAATGTTGACATTCAAGCACCCTGTGGATTCATGATTTTCCATATTTCCCTAGTGTTGTGTTAATCTCTGAGAATTTCTGAAGTGTAAATGATAGCTATCCACTTATAAAAACCATTACTTGAAAGCTTATTTAAATTTATTTTATACTTTAAACTAATTTTTTATTTTGTTTTGTTTATTTTTCTTTCCTCTCTCTCACTCCCCCTTCCACCTTTTTTGGTTTTTCAAGACAGGATTTCTCTGTGTAACAGCCCTGGCTGTTCTGGAACTCACTTTGTAGACCAGATTGGCCTAGAACTCAGAGATCCACCTGCCTCTGCCTCCTGAGGGCTGGGATTAAAGGTGTGCACCACCACCACCCAGCTATACTTTAAATTTTTAACTTTAATTTATAATAGTAAATTTTAAATAGTTTTGGATTTTTAATCTTTTAATCCCTCTAACAAAAAAGACATTGGCTGAAACAAAAAGTTAAACAATATTTACTGCTCAAAATTTCACAAAACTAAATAAACATGGTTGAACTTTTATTTACATACTATTTTCAAACGTTCTTTTGTATAAATGTGTTAGAATTTGTACTTCTGAATTTCCAAGTCTATTGGTACACTGTTACATTTGATTTGACCTTTGTTTGCTTTTATATGATGGCTCTGTGGTTTTAACCTTGTTCCTTCCTGGGAGGAGACTATTAATTTGACAGTGGAAATGGCTTCTCTTTTGTTAGCCTGAAGCTTTGTCTGGACCACTTGCTGGGACAAGTACCAGCTACTGTGTGGCTATCTGATAACCCCAGATGTGAAGGAAATTAGTTATTTGTGATTTTCAGTTCCCAGCCTAAAAATGCAGTTATTCATCTGAGTTGATTTTCCTACCAGGAGCCCAGCAGTCAAAACAAAGTACTGAATTGAATCCTGCTGGTTGCTGGAATTTAGCAGGAGTGGAAGCCAGTTGGTGGCAGCAGAAGAGGCCAGATAGGACACAGAATGGCAATCAAGAAAGCTGGGATTAAAAAAGATCAAGGTATTTTTCAGTAAAATAAGCTTGTGACTTCATTTGCAAAACATTTTGGATTTCTGTCAAGGAACTGTTTTAAATAAAGGACACATAACTGAGCTTTTATTCATTATTTGTAGAGGAACATCAAATATGTATTTTGGCTGAGTACATACAGCCTGCATATTAAAAATTGATACTTGCCAGAAACAGAATGTCACTATCTTCTGAGATAAAAATATACATGAAATATAAATTTTTAAAAATTGTATAATTTTAAATTAAAGCATTGGTATACAATTAGCCTTTGAATAATGTATTCATATTTTCAAAGCATGCCGTATAGTGTGAATATATCATTTTTATTTTTCAATTAAAATATTAGTATTAAAAAATTGAGAGTTTGCTATTACATGCATGAATATTTCTCCTCAATTTAAGCTGATCATTTGCTTCTGGGATTATTATTCTTTACATATCTGATACTAACATTTTACCAACCAGGATTAATTAGTGTGTACCATCAAAACAAACTCAAATTCAGTTGATTTATTTACTGTTTAAATATTTATTTTTATTATTTTTAATTATGTGTGTTTGCAGATGCTCTTGGAGGCCAGAGGTATTGTATCCTCTGGAGTTGCAGTTACAGGCTGCGAGCCACCCAACATATGTGCTAAGAATCAAACTCATGTCCTCTAAAGAATAGTGTGCACTCTTAACCACTAAGCCATTACTCTAGCCCCACCACTGGGTTTAAACAGCAAATATTTATGATTTGTGTGCACTACACATCTCCATGATATGCCAATTTGCACAGATGGAAACAGCAATCAAATGGAGACCATAGTTCCAGATGAGTTGTAGGATTCATCAAGACGGAGGAAAGGGTGACTGGGGACCCCACCACTGGCAGTGATAGCCTCCCTCGATAGACAGGCAGTGTTACTTCTGCTCAGGCTTTATTTGTGCAGACTAGTCAAGGACTGAGGGAGCTGATACTTGTGTGTATCTAGAAGTTGAGGACAAGCCAAGTAGGCTTTCATTTTCACTTAAGGGGGAAGGAGGAGAAGCAGATAGAAACTGCCCAACCCTGCCATCATGAGACACTTATCAGTGTTCATGCTGCTATAAAATTAAAATTGTTAAATGTTCCTTCTATTGAGTAGGAACTGACCAGCTAAAGATTCATCTTCGGAAGCAGTCCCATAAATGAAAGCTTTGATTACCAGGTGAAGAAAATATTTTTTGAACCTTTTTAGGAGGAAGACTTTTTTCTTCTTCTTTCTTTCTTTTCTTTTTTTTTCTTTTGCTTGCACTTAGCTTTACAGTCAGTTGAATAAAATGTGTCCTTCCACTGTGTTCTACAGCTATGACAGTGGAACAGTATATTTGGCCTTCAAGAAGCCAGTGATCTGGCTCCTTCCATCTTCATTTGTTTTATTGTATATGCCACAGTATGAGCACCTTCTGGAGAAGAACGAAAGCATCTTTAATAGCTATTATATCAGAAATATATGCACTGTGAAAACATTGGTTTTTCTCAGGTTCCAGTAATATTCTCTGTAGGTAGTTTCAATACACTGACATATCTTTTTATCTAAAGTGTATACTTTTGTTTCATTCATAGTGACTTTAATATGTAGTGGTTATGATTCTCTCTATCTTGATAAGCATATGACAAAGATACTTCTAAATTCTTTGGACATCATGTAACTTGTCTTGACTGAAGCTGAGTGAATTGGCTTACTAATATCCTGTTATGAGGGAAGTATATTTGCATTCTGATTAGAGTACCAAAGGGAATGAACAAAACAAAAATACATGCTTCTGATTCTTAAGTCACTCTTCAATTTCATTGAGTTTGCTATGTTATTGACAGCAATATCATGACTTGCTTATTTATGTACTTTTTCACCCCATGTATGGGTCTTCAAATTGTGTTATGTTAATAGCTGTGTGAGATCTCAGCAATCTCCCAGCAACCAAGCCCAAGCAGAGCTGAATTCATCAGTGATTCATCATTTGTCCAACTCAAGTATGACTTGTAGTTGATTCTCCACACCTAATCTATGATGTTCCTATAAAGTAGCACATTTAGTAATATTGTAGCCTTTCTGTACACAGCAGAATACAATTCAAAAATGCTTTTAATAATAAATTTTGTAAAGGAACTTATGTAGAATTCACAGCTTCAGCAAGTCATAGAAATTCTTCATGTTTATTTACTGAATAGAGGCAGATGTTAGTCCAGCTGTTACTGCTTTCTATGCAATAATTTTTGCCTCATTGATATTCATGCCTTATATAATCCATTAATTACCTTGTTTGTGAGCTGGACCTAGTGATAGACTTTTAACAAGTAAGACATGGTAAAAATCATATGCGTTCACATCTTTAATTAGGATATAAAAACATTGACTTCCATCTTGTTACTCTTTCTCTGGATTTTCTCACTTGCTTCTCTACTGTTTTCTCAGCTTCTCTGTGAAAACGACTATGTGGCTTCTACCCAGCAACCAGTGAGAAGCCGAGGCCCTTGGACCAACAGGTGGTGAGAAACTACATCGTGCCCACCACCATTTAAGTGAGAATGGAAATAGATCCTTCCCCAGTTGTGCCTGTGATGACTGCTTTGCCATCAAACACTTTCATTCCCACTTTAGAAGAAACCTTGAGCCAGATGAAAGAGAGACAGTGGTTCCCAACCCACAGAATTGGTGAGATAATAATGGTGTTTCAACCTACTAACTTCTGGAGTAATTTTTTTTTTATCAACAGTGGATAACTAATATACCAATCAAGAGTGGCAGTGAAGCCTGTTGGTTGATGTCTGGGAAATATAATCAGTGGCTCTAGCCTACTTGAAATACTATGTATTTCTATAACTTTTTCGACTTGCCAAACAAAAATTGTGTACCCCTTAAACCACAACTTCCCATTTCTCTTTTTCTTGGCTCCTGGCAGCTGTTAGAGAGAGTGGGGCCACAGACAGGAGACACAAGTCCTTGATGATACCTATAGCAGCCTAAGTTCAGAGATCTCTACTCTCATGAGGGGTGGTTTTTTTTTTTTTTTTGGTTTTTGCTTTTTCAAGACAGGGTTTCTCTGTGTATCCCTGACTGTCCTGGAACTTGCTCTGTAGGCAGGGCTGGCCTAGAATTCACAGAGATCCACTCGCCTCTGCCTCCCAAGTGCTGGGACTAAAGGCTTGTGCACCATGCCTGGCAAACATAGGATTCTTGACTTCACTGCAGAAAATTATTTCAGGACTAGAAACTTCTTACTTATTTTTTTATTGCTATGATAAGAAACCATGGCCACGGCAGCATTTAAAAGAAACTTTGAGAGCTCATGTTTTCCCAGGGTTAGAGTCCATGATCATCATGGTGGGGAGCATGGGAGCATGGCAACAGGCAGGAAGGCAGGCATGGCCCTGGAGCAGTAGCTGAGACATTACATCTTGAGACACAACCACAGAGCAGAGAGAACCACACTCTCTTTGTATGGCATGGGCCTTTGAAATCTTAAAGATTGCCTCCAGTGATACACCTACTTCAACAGGGTCATACCTCATACCTTTCCCAAACAGTTCTACTAACTGGGAACTGAGTATTCAAACATATGAGCCTATGGGGACCATTCCCATTCAAACCACCACAGGCAGAATGAAGCAAAATTGCTTGTTGGGAAGAGATTTTAAGCATGATATGGGGAGGGCATAATAGAGGCACACAGGAAAAGGATAAGGCACAGTCAAGTATAGGTCTAGGATTTTCAGGAGAATCATACTATGTGTCTTCATAATAGACCTATAAATGATCTTGGTAGCTCCTGATGTGCATTGTATAGGGTTACTATTGATAAGGCTGAATTCTAGGTCACAAGGGTTGCATAGGAAGTTTGTTTTTTAGGTAGCTGTGCATGTCTGTCTGTCTGTCTCTGTCTCTCTGGCATATTGCATATGGTCTGTGTGTGCATATGTGTACAGTTGCATGTGCTTTTGCATACCCTGAAAGCCAAGGAGGACATTGGATGGCTTGTTCTATCACTGTCTACATTATTCCCTTGAGCTAGGGGATCTCACAGAACCTGGAGCTAGGTTGGTGACCAGCTAGGCCCCAGAAATCCTCCTGTCTGTTCCCATAGTCTTGGGATTACAGGTGAATGTAATGATGTTTAGCTTTTTACCTGAGTATTTGGGATTTAAACTGGTCCTCATACAAGTAAGTGCTGTTACCCACTGAACCATGTTCCCAGTCTAATGTGTTCTGATTATAACCAAAAGGTTGTAGTTGGGGGATGGAGAGATGGCCCAGTAGTTAAGGACACTTGCTGTTCTTTCAGAGGATCTGAGTTTGGCTCCCAATACTGATATGTGGTGTGTTACAACTACCTGTAATTCCAGCACCAGGGAATCCAACACCTTCTGGCCTTTGTGACCACCTCAAAAAATAATAATAAATACATAAACCTTGAAAATGTTTATATACTAAGATTCCCATAAAATTTCAGGTTTACATCTGGAAAAGGAATGAGGTCATACTAAAGGTCATATATGTTAGGCCTTAAGCATGGTTCATTGCTACCTTAACATTCTTTTGTGTATGTGTGTGAGTGTGTAAAGGTGCAGGTTTATGCATGACCTGGAACATGTGTGAAGGTACTGGTCTTTTCTCCACATCTTGTTTGAGATGGTCTCATATTGTTTATCCCTGTGTATGCCAGACTAGCTAGCCTTCAAGCTTCTGGGAATGGGTCTGCTAGCATCGGGAGATTTCAAGTCTCTACTTCCCACATTTCCATAGAAGCTCTGGGATTACAGAGGAGCACTTTACTCACTGGGCTATCTCTACACCTTCCATATTTAAAAATTCTTATTTGAAAATATTTCTACATAAAAAGTATATTGTCTCCAGCTGTGGAGATGATGTAGTTGGAAAAGTGCCTGTCATGGAAGCATAAGGGCCTGAGTTTGGATCTCTAGCACCCATGGAAAAACTGCTTGTCTAAACTCCTGTGTTTGGGGGACCACCATGATGAAGGCAACTCTTATAAAAGAAAACATTTGCTGGACGGTGGTGGTGCATGCCTTTAATCCCAGCACTCAGGAGGCAGAGCCAGGCAGATCTCTGTGAGTTTGAGGCCAGCCTGGTCTACAGAGCAAGATCCAGGACAAGCACCAAAACTACCCAGAGAAATCCCGTCTCAGGAAAACAACCAAAAAAAAAAAAAAAAAAAAAAAGGAAAAGAAAGAAAGAAAACATTAAATAGTAAGCCTGCTTACAGTTTCAGAGAGTTAATCCATGGTAAGCATGGCAGGGAGTGTGGTGGCACAAAGCAGACATGGAGCTGGAGAAGTAGCTGAGAGTTCTATATCCTGATCTGTAGGGGGAAGAGAGAGAGAGATAAAGGGAGGGAGGGAGGGAGGGAGGAAGAGAGAGAGAGAGAGAGAGAGAGAGAGAGAGAGAGACTGGGTCTGGCATGGGTTTTTGAAACCTCAAAGTCTACCCCTAGTGACACACCTCCAATAAGGTCACACCTCCTAATCACTCTCTAGTGAATAAACATTTAAATATATGAGTCTATGAAGCCATCCTTATTCAAACTACCATAGTAGCTTATATAGGCCTGTGTTAAAGGGAGAAGTTATACTATATGTCTTAGAGCATATATCTGGAGAACTCCAGATATTCTTGGGCCCTAAGGTGAGAAAAGATTGGTAAAGACTGTAAGTGTAGCTGTGCAGTGATGGTGCACACTTTTAATCCCAGCACTTGGGAGGCAGAGGCAGGTGGATTTCTGTGAGTTCAAGGCCAGCCTAGTATACAGGGTGAGTTCATGACAAGCTCCAAAGCTACACAAAGAAACCCTCTCTTAAAAAATAAAAAAGACTGTAAATGTAATTCTGTGGAATGATACAAGGAAAGTGCTACTGGTTAATGCTGTGCTTGTTCTCATCACAGTGCTTTAACATTTTTAAAATTACATTTATTTGTGTATTTTCTGTGTGTGATTGTGGGCATGTGGGTGCCACCACATGTATGTGGGGGTCAGAGGACAACTTTGAGGATAAGCATGACAACCTGAGTTTGATCCCAGATCCCACAAGGTGGTAGAAGAGAACATCTAAGAGTTATCCTTTGAGCTCTACACATGTGCCATTGCACACATGTACCTGTATTCAAACACACACACACACACACACACACACACACACACACACACACACTCACGATATATACCCAGACAGACAAAATGAATGAATACATATTTAAAGTTAATTTTCTGTTTCCTGTTCTATTTCATTCATAGTGGACTTAGAAAGACCCAGGATGGTCAGATGGCTTTAATGGTAAAGGATCTTGCTTCCAAGCCCAAGGACCCAAGTTTAAGCCTGAGAACCCATGTGGAGATTGAGCCTCATGACCCACATGGAGGTAGGACAGAATCAGTTATAGAATGTATTGTTGTGAGGTAATTCCACCAGAGAACACACATGGACACTCTTCAAGCCAAATAGAAAGTCTGTATTGTTGGCTGGTGGCTGCACATGGAACTTGCCCAAATCATGCAGCCCTAAGCTTTGTCTTTTATATACAAAACCCACATCCTTGTTGACTCACTTCAGTTAGCAAGAACACTTAGCAAAAATCAAAACTACAGAAGCCAAAATGCAAAGTTAGTACATATAGGGACTTGGCTGAATCCTGGAACTATGGACTAGGTCTTTGATGGATTCAGTCTTTGTTTCCATCATGACAGGTGTTGGGGCTTATGTGCTAGGTCAGAATGGTTTGTCCAACGTGGTGTCAGTTGTGCTAAGGTCTGGAGGCCTATGTATATATGCTGCCGTGGCCTATTTGTGTCCATCCCTGAAAGAAAGAAAATGTAATGAAATTTTTTTAAAGCTCACTCATTAAAATAAAGGAAGAAACAGAGAGGAGGGAATCTGAGAGTTAGTGAGAAAGAGAAAAGGATGTAGTGAAAAGCTAAAGCCCCTGGGATTAAGATTGAAAGTAGGAAGAGATGAAGGGAGGACACCATGGTAATTAGAGTATTTTGAGGTTTGATCAGGAAAAGCTACGCTGTCCACTATGAGGGATTTAGGTAGGAAAAAAAACCCAAAAAACTAACCTGAGGATACTTGCTGTTTATTGTGCTTAAAACATTTGGCCTTGTGAGTAATTTATAAAGAACATAACTTTGTTTTCATCCTGTTATACAGGCTTGGATCTCCATGGTTAAGGTGCTGGCATCTGGTAAGCATTTTCTTTTTGTTTTAAAGATTTATTCATTCTTACTTATGTTATGTATGTATGTATACCACTTGCATACCTGGTGCCCACAGAGGCCAGAAGAGGGCATCAGCTCTCCTGAAGCTTGAGTGTCAGATGGTATCTATAGTAAGGTACCATGTGGGTGCTGGGAACCTAACCTGGGTCTTCTGCAAGAGCAGCCAGTGCCCCTAGTGACTCACCTCGCCAGTCCCATGGTAAGGGTCTTCCTGCATTCTAACATGGAAGAAATCAGAGCTAGACAGCAAAAATGGTTGAAATTTCCTTCTTTGAAATGGCAGAATTCTCATGGCCCAGTTACCTCTCTGAATTGCCACATTACCAATAACATTCTGGCATGAGTTTTGGAGGGGGAAAATTGTTCAAACCATAGCATATTTTCTGTGTAAATATTGTATAATATTCTATGCATATTCACAAAGAACATTTCATTCATTCCATTTTAATGAATTTGAGTAAGAACTGCAATCTGGCAAGCAGCTGCACTTGGCACTTTCAGTTTTTCCATCTACTTACTCAGTTATCTTATCATTCAGACAATTGAAAACTGCTGAATTATTATCCATTCAGCTAAAAACCTGCCAAAGGTCAACTGCAATGATCCTGATTTCAGCAAATCAAATGATGCAAAAAGTTTAAAAAAGGGTTTTAGAACTCAGCAAAAATTTGGCCAAAGAAAGTTGTCATGCAGGAAACATGATCTAATCATCTATTTTTTCCTTACCCTTTGAGAAAATGGAATTGTCCAGTATGTAATATTATATAATTCCAACAAAATCTTCTGTATCTAATTAGCTGTAAAAATAGCCATCAGGATAGGTTTGTTTGTTTGTTTGTTTTGTTTGTTTGTTTTTTTTAAGCTGAGGACTGAACCCAGGGCCTTGTGCTTGCTAGGCAAGCACTCTATTTTTTTTTAAGATTTATTTATTTATTATGTATACAGAAGAGGGCGCCAGATCTCATTACACATGGTTGTGAGCCATCATGTGGCTGCTGGGAATTGAACTCAGGACCTCTGGAAGAGCAGTCAGTTCTCTTAACCTCTGAGCCATCTCTCCAGAAATCCACAATGATACATCCTCTGTAGACTGCTGGCAATGGTCAAGAGAAAGCCTTATCTAACCTAGTCTGGTGATCAGATGGCCAAACTCCCTAATGGTCATGCTGGAACTCTCATCCAATAACTCATGGAAGTGGATGCAGGGATCCTCAGCCAGGCCCCAGGTGGAATTCCAGGAGTCCAATTGTCGAGAAAGAGGAGGGACTGTAAGAGTGTGAATTGTTGAGACCAAGATTGGAAAAGCACAGGGACAAATAGCTAAATGAATGGAAGCACATGAATTATTAGCCAAAGGCTGTGGAGCCCCCAGCTGGATCAGGCCCTCTGGATAAGTGAGACAATTGAATAGCTTGATCTGTTTGGAAGACACCCAGGCAGTGGGACCCGGACCTGTCCTTAGTGCATGAGCTGGCTGTTTGGAACCTTGGGCTTACACAGGGACACTTTGCTCAGCCTGGAAGGAGGTGACAGGACCTGCCTGTACTGAATCCACCAGGTTTAAATGAATCCCCAGGGGAGTCTTGGCTCTGGAGGAGATGGGAATGGAGGGGAGGGGCTGGGGGAAGGTGGGGCCAGGGACAGGGGAACCCATGGCTTATGTGTAAAATTAAAACACAAATATATTAAATTTTAAAAAAAAGAAAAAAATAAGCCTGGCATAGCCAAAAAAAAAAAAAAAAAAAACCATCAGAAGGCAATCATGTGTAGCAAAAGCCTTTCATCTTTGTAAATTTAAAGAAAAAATTAATTTATTATGTAAACTTAAGCAATATAATCATCCAAGCTTCTTACCTTCTTTTGCAATAATTCCTAAGTGGAAACATATGTTGTGTGACTCCTGCTTTTTATTGATAAGACTAGTTAGATTCACATTTCAAGTATACATTAGAATCTCTTGGAGGGGTGTAGATCTTCTAAAACAGCCTGGTTCTGACATAAGACAATATGGGAGGCTGAGACTCTTTGTTCATGTTTACATACTCTCTAGGCTTCTATAGGATGTCTTTATTTGGCCATATATCAGTTTGCATCATATGAAAACTCTCCTACTACAAGACACAAGTACTGGGTAAAATGAGGAAATTATCCTGTTAAATGCATGGTTACTTGGAAGTGAAGCTCCATGGTAGAATACTTGCTGAGCATGTACAAGCCCTGAGTATCTCTACCACTAACCCTCCAAACAAACAATTATAGGGAGAATAATAAGGCAGCTGTAGTTATTTATTGCTTATCTATGAATACAAAATCTAAGGTGGGGGGAATACCTGTTAGTGTTTACACTTGAAAGGTACCCCCAAACTCATGGTTCCTATTCAAAGGTAAGAGGTGATTGGATCCTTTAAGGCTATATCTTCATCAGTCGATTAATCCATTGATTGATTCAAAGCTTAGTGGGCTCTTGGGAGGTGGTAGACTTTAGGAGGTGGAGCCCATTAGGAAGTAGATCACAGGAGAAATGTTTTGCTTTTAAAGAATATATGTTGTTCATAGCTCCTTTTTGTCACTACTTCTTGATTTCCATGAGGTGAGCAGCTTTGTGCTAGCACATGTTCCTCACCATGATGTGTCTCATGGGGGGGAGGCAGCAGAAACAATAGAGCCATATATTCATAGACTGAAATCTATGAAACTAGAGCCAGTATAAACCTTTCGTCTTTTTAATTTATCTCATGATTTTTATCAGAGTGATGGAAAGTGGATTCACGGTCTCTTTAAGTGATTTTGTTATTGTGGAACCATCATACAGCATTGTTTATGTTATAGGCTATATGATATGGCATAGCCTGTTGCTTCTATAGCTGCAATGAACAAAGCAACACAAGATTAAATCAAACACAAGGCAAAATGATACAGTCAAGAAACCAGATAAATGAGATATATGTGGCTGCTGGTAGATTGAGCTGCTAGAGCAGTGGTTCTCAACCTGTGCATTGCAGTCCCTTTGTGGGGGGTCTAATGACCCTTTCACAGGGGTCACATATCAGATATCCTGCATATCTGATATTTATATTATGATTCATAATAGTAGCAAAATTACAGTTATGAAGTAGCAGTGAAATCATTTTATGTTTGGAGTTACCACAATGTGAGGAACTATATTAGAGGCTCACAGTTAGGAAGGTTGAGAGTCACTGTGCTAGACTAACATAGCATACTGTTTTGTTTTTTAACATTATTTATCTATGTATATTTGTGTGTGTGTGTGTGTGTGTGTGTGTGTGTGTGTGTGTGAGTACTGCCAAGGTATGCATGTGGAAGTAAGAGGATAACTTGTAATTGGTTCTCTCTTTCCACCTTATGAGTTCCAGTGATCAAACTGGCAAGTACCTTTACCCACTAAGCCATCTCATAGGCCTGGCATACTATTTTATAGTACAACATGGTGGCACATGCCTTTAATCCCAGCACTTGGGAGGCAGAGGTAGGAGGGTCTCTGTGAGTTCGAGGCCAGCCTGGGCTACCAAGTGAGTTCCAGGACAGCCAGGACTCTATTACACAGATAAACCCTGTCTCATAACTCCCCTCAAAAAAGAGTAGCATAATAAATAAATAAACTAGTAATACAGTTATTATAATTATCAAATATGTACTATACATAATTGTATGAATTATATTTTTTGAGATAAAATCCCATTATGTAACCCAGGGTGGCTTCATATTTTTAGTCCTGCCTCAGCCTCATGGGTGCTGTGATTGCAGGTATGTGTTGTTGTTGTTTTACTCTTTGATCTCTGGGGCCCAGCCACCCAGCTCCCAAATAAATACACAGAGACTTATTCCTAGTTATGAACGCCTGGCCTTTAGCTTGTCTTGTCTCTAGCCAGCTTTTCTTAACTTAACTTATTCTGTCTACCTTTTGTCTCTGGGCTTTTACTTTTGTCTATTCTATATGTCTTTCTTATTTCTTACTCTGTTGCCACCTGGGTGGCTGGGTGGCTGGCCCCTGGAGTCCTCTTCTCCTTCCCCTTTTCTCTCTCCCCTTTTTCATTCTTCTCTCCTTCTATATATTCTCTCTGCTTGGCAGCCTCACCTATTTCTCTCTCCTGCCTCACTATTGGATGTTCAGCTCCCTCCCCCCCCCCCCGGAGCTGAGTATTGAACCCAGGGCCTTGCCCTTGCTAGGCAAGCGCTCTACCACTGAGCTAAATCTCCAGCAATGTTCACCTCTTTATTAGACCATCCAGTGTTTTAGACAAGCACAGTAACACAGCTTCACAGTGTTAAACAAATGCAACATAAAAAAATGCAACATATCTTTGTATAATTAAACAAACATTCCCCAGTTAGGGAACCTGCATGAGACTGATCCAGGCCCTGTGCATGTGTGTGACAGTTGTGTAACTTTGTCTGTTTGTAAAGCTCCTAGCAGAGAGATCAGGACCTGTCCCAGGTGCTTAGCTGGCCTTTGGGAACCTCTTCCCCATACTCATGCAACACATCTTTAACTAATAATCCACAACAGGTGTGTGAACCCTTGCTCAGAGTATGCATTACATTTTTAAGTGACTGACAACTCAGTCTCTTTATACAGGCATTAGCACAGACACATAAAATACACCATATTGCTGTGGATACCACTCTGTATAAATAAAATGCTGATTGGCTAGTAGCCAGGCAGGAAGTATAGGGGGGACAAGCAGAGAAGAGAATTCTGAGAACAGGAAGGCTGAGAGAGAGAGAGAGAGAGAGAGAGAGAGAGAGAGAGAGAGAGAGACAGAGACTGCCAGCCGCCACCATGAAAAGATGTTAAGATATCGGTAAGCCACGAGTCATGTGGCAACTTATGGGTTAATTTAAGATAAAAGAACCAAATAACAAAAATCCAATCAACTTTTCTTTTCCTTGATCTTATAGGCAAGGCCCAAATCCCGCACTATCTGCCACTCCCCCTTTTTTGTTTTTATCTCTCTCCTTTTATTTTCTTTTTGAGAGAGTCTTCCTATGCAGTCTAGGCTGGTCTTGAACTCACTATGTAGTCCACTCCTGCCTCAGCCTCACGAGCGCTGGGATTACAGGCATATGCTTCAATCTCCATTTTTCATCTCATGCAATGTCTTTCTCTTCATTGCCTTCTCCTTATTCTAGCCTCCTGGTCAGGTGGTCTTGTAGTTCCAGTGGTGGAATGTGGGGCCTTCCTTTATCAAGCCTTTACATCTGCTGTTTCCTTGTCCTAGCCCTCTCTTCCAACCTCTCTGTTCTGACAACTACTCATTACACCCAGTCTCTACCCAGCCTGCTCAGCAGTATAGATGTTAGCTGTGCATTTTAGCTCTGTCTCTGCTCTGCCAAAGCTTCAGTCCTTGATTTCATCAGAGCCTCTGTTACAAAGGTTCTGTTATAAAGCTTTTCTTGTTTAATTGACTATCTCTCCCTGGACTGATCTTCCTGAGGTTGGGAATAGCATACTATTTCAATATTGTGTCTCCAGCACCTAATATGCCTTTCATATAGGAGTACTCATTTTGTTTTTATTTAATGAACATATATACAGTGGGAAAAAACTAAGGATACAGTTTGGTTTTATAATCTGTTCAAAGAAATTTATTTTGAGAAGTCTCCTGTATAGAAATGTCTTCAAGTCTTATGAAAATGTGATCTATGCATAGCCCATGCATTTTTCAAAGGCTGCTCTGCTTTCTGCTATTTATTTTCATTATATAAATCTTTCTTTTGTTAGGTTTTTGTGGTCCACAAACTACATTTCAAGACAGCCTGCAGGTTACCCATGTAGTCTAAAGAGAGACTTTTTCCTGTGGCTATAATAAGACAGAACCTGATTGCTAATGTTTGCAGCAATTCAAAGGATACATCATGAATAATGATCAGCTCTTGTGGCTGACTGGATGCCAAGGGACAGACAGCAGCATGTCCCCTAGGAGAGAGTGGCAGGTTCTGTCTTTGTAGGCTACAGTGCTCCAAGTTATTTGTTTATGGCCAGAAGACTAATTGTTAATCAATGTGTTTCTGAGTGAAAAAGAGGCCCAGATGCTACATGCTAATTTTCTTTTTGAGAGTGTCAATTTATGCAGTTCTAGCTTGAAGGCTGGAAGAGTCAATCAGTCACACCTGACTAGTTGCTCTGCATGAAAATATGAACAATAATGTTTTCTCCCTGGAATTTGAGGAAGAAAATCTCATTAGAACAGAAGCAATTCTTAGTTCCCAGTAAAGGGCAGAAAAGAAGGCCAATTGATTAAGGATTAGACAGTGATTGGTTGGGTGGTGTGAAGTAGGGGTGGGTTGTTGGAGGAGGAGAAGTAATGGAAGAGACCCTGATCTTCCAGGATCCCAGCATATGGATTTGTTTACTTCAGAAGGTAATTGCCAGCTGAGGCTTGTGTTCTTGCATCTCATTTCAGATTTTGATGATGGAGAAATTATTCTTTTTTTTCTGATGAGAAATTAGATACAAGTTGCATAGGCTTAAAATGTTGATGCTAGTAATTGGCTAGATTTAAGGATACAGGATTTTACAATTAGATTCTCATTTAAGGAAAAGCACCTTGCTTTATTTAGAAAATTAGTTGTTTATTAGTCAAAGTGGATTTGCTTATGAGGTCTAAACTATTTGGATTCATTTCACGTAAATTTTTTCTAGGTGCTAGGTTCTTAAATTGAAAGAGAAACATAAGCTAACATAATAACATACTTAATGAACTGCATGAACATCCTGGCCAAATCTTAAGAGAGAAACCATTACTGAAGGAGCAAAATGGTTTCCATTTTTTCCCCAAAGTCCCAGTCATTGTAGGTTATCATATATAGAGTAGGGCATTTACTTATTTTTTATTTTCTGAATTTCTTCTTGTATAATGTCAGAATCCTTAAACATTTGCCCTGACTTTTCTGGCTAACTTAAAGCTATGTTGGCAACATGGAATCAGTTGTTTCTCAAATGAGATCAGCAATCCTTTTGGGTAGAGTGTGTGTGTTCATACGTGTGTTGGACTGCTAAAACAGCTGTGAAGAGAGTTTGGAAATTCCACTTTAAAGGACTGAGCAGGGATATGGAGAACTCTTTAGATTTATGATTAGTCTCTTCCAAATTGTATATACCTCATTTTTGGTGTTATGGCCCTTCATTTCTCAATGATTTCAAAAGTTGCCATGAAATTCTCAACGTAAGTGTTTGAATATGATAAGGGCCTTGGAGTCTTCTCCTTTGCACATTTTGTAACCTACCTGGAGAGTGAACTTCTCAAAGGTGGGACTTGTTCAATAGCCAGATAGAGGAGACTAAACAGAGCAGAGTCTGGGTAAGGAGTCAGGGTGTTTCAAAAGACAGAATCTATAGGATATGTAGATATTAGACAGAGTTTATTAGGATTAGTAATTCTTGTGGTTATAGATGCTAAGGAGTCCCACAGCAGGCAGGCCTCCTGCAAGCTGGAGACATGAGGATGTCTGAAAGCCTCCAACACTTATGGTGAAACTATGAGTTTGAGGCCAAAGTCACTAGAAATTGATGGTGAGAGGGTGCATAGCAAGCAACTAGTATATATTCTTGTATTTAAAGGCCAGAGAACATGGAGCCCTGGTTTCCAAAGGAAGGAAAACAGAGTATATCCCAGGTTTAGGAGACAGAGGTAACATTTCCTCTTTCTGTTTTTGTCTAGGTGCTCAGCTTTTTGTATAGTATCTGCTTATATTGAGGACATATCTCTACTTCATCCATTCAAAAATCTTTGGAAACAACCTTACATATTCACCCATAAACAGTGCTTCACCAGTTCTCTTGGTATTTTTAATCACATTGACACAATTAATACCACACAAGAAAGGGATGAAAGTGGATGTCACAGTCTTTATATAGTAGGATGGAAAAAACCTAGAAGATAATGAACTAGAAGATGAGAAGTGGCTTCTCTATACAACATTTCCAAAATCTCAGGGGGAAGTTCTGGGAAGGAATTTTCATGGATAGATGATCTGCTGACCATGCTTTCACACCCCCCCAGTGTCACTTGTTCCAGCATTTTCTCTTACTTGTGATGTCACCACCCTTATCTTAGAGCTCTTGTAAATGAATGTAAGCCCAGATTGCTCCCCAGAATTTCAGGTACTTTTGGCTAATAGAGAGAAATGTATATGGTCAGCAATAGTTGGGAAAGTTCAGTATGTCCTCCCCATAACCAGGTTGGGATGTAACTCTAAAACTAGAACTCAAACCAACATTCTGTTAAGCATCAGGAACTTGGAGCAGCCAGTCCTGAAATAGGGAACCTGTTCCTTTAAGCTCAGTGACTCACTTCTTAGGCTTTCTTGAAGAGTTCAAAATAGACTTAACAATATTCTGAATATGTTATAGTTTGTGTATGAAGTATCTCTCCTAAAGGTTCATGTGTTGAAGGCTTGGTTCCAGAGTGTTTCCAGAGAGGTGATTGGATCATAAGGGCTCTGACCTACTGAATGGATCAGTCCATTTTTGAGGTCATAGTTAAATGGGCTTTTAGGGGGTGGGTATGTGACAGGAGAAACTATGTGACTCAAGGGGCTCTGGGTCACGATACTCTGCCTTTTCTGTGCCTTGAGATGAGCCACTTTAATCTACCCCATGGTTCTTATCATCATGACATTCTGCCTCACGGCACACAGGTTGAGAAGCTACAGAGTCAGGTAACTATGAACTCAAACTGTGAGCCAAAATAAAACCTTCTGAGTTTGAAATCATTTTCCTAAGGCATTTGTTAGACCAATGAAAAGATTAACAAATACAAGGAAGAAATATTTCAGACAGTAGGCCTCATTGTCTTTTGTAAAGGGAGTAGGACACATATTCAAATAGAATTCTGTGTCTAGATTCTGGGTATGCTAGATTCTTCTTTCTCGTCTATATCTCTGATTCTACCAGCAAGAAATTATTATTTTTTTTTTTTTTTAATTGAGACAGGGTTTCTCTGTAGCTTTGGAGCCTGTCTTGGACTAGCTCAGTAGACCAGGCTGGTCTCGAACTCACAGTGATCCACCTGCCTCTGTCTCCCAAGTGCTGGGATTACAGGTGTGCACCACCACCACCTGGCCCAAAATTATTTCTTTTTATATTAAAAAAAAATTTGTGTGCATACATGCCTACCTGCCTGCCTGTGTGTGTGTGTGCGTTAATGGCATGTGTATGGAAGTCAGAGGACAACTTACAGGAATTTGTTCTCTCCTTCCACCAAGTGGGTTCTAGGAATAGAACTCTCTGGTCCTGAGGCTTGGTTGCCTGCTCCTTTGCCTGCTGAGCCATCTCACTGGCCTGAGAGATTATCTCACCCATCCAAGTACTAACCAGGTCTAGCCCTGCTTAGCTTCCAAGTTCAGATTAGATCTGGCAAGTACAAGGTAGTATGGTATAGACAAGAAATTATTTCTAATATCCCTTCAGTGAATATAAAAGCCACAAGGCAGCCCTGGGTTTGATCCCCAGTACAAAAAAGCAACACCATACAAAACTTAGGGAAGATCCAGCTGGCTATATTTACATAGCTACCCCAGGATATGTACTACTGGGTTGAGCCCTTCAATATTAACTATCTATTTCAAGATTATAGTTGAAAATATATTTTTGCTTACTGACTTAACAGTTCTTTTGGGGGGGGGGCGTGAGGGGATGTGCTGGGGATCAAACCCTTGGCCTTGCACATGCTTGGTGAGTACAGTAGCACTGAGCTATATCCTCATTTGGATTTTTCATGATATCCTCTCCCCTTACAAGCACCCATAAAGAAAGTATAAAAATTATTAAAGGAAGCCAAATAGCTCACTAAAACTATTCCATCTCAGGGTAAAGTAATGTGTTTGTGATTGAGAAGCTAAGGATGAGATTCTGCAAATGACACCTCTGTTGCAAGAGGCTTTACCTAGAAGAGCATTAAAGATAGCTTATTGGGCTGAACAAAGAACAAGACTTCATCTTAGATCTATTGCTGTGAAGAGACACAATGACCAAGGCAACTCTTATAAATGAAAGCATTTAACCATAAGCTTGCTTATAGTTTCAGAGGTTTAGTCCATTTCATCATGATGGAGAGCATGATGCCATGCAGGCAGGAAGGCATGATACTAGTGAAGTAGCTGAGAGTTCTACATCCTGATCCACAGGTCGAGAAAGATACATTGGTCTTGGCTTGGGCTTTTGAAACCTCAAAGCTCATCCCTAGTGACACACTTCCTCCAGCAAGTCCATACCTATGCCAACAAGGCCACACCTACAAATCATTCTAATCCTTTCAAAGAGTTCCACTCCCTGGTGACTAAGAGTTGAAATTTATGAGCCTATGGGGGCTATTTTTATTCAAACTATCACAGACTTCTTTCTTACTGCCTCCTGTATCTATGAGTATCAGCCCTTAAATGGTCTTTGACTTTGTCAGCAGCAATTGGTTCCACCAATAATTGGTTCCTATTTTTCAGGAGGTATTTATTTTTATTAATATATATTAAATGTACAGAGGGGTTCATTATGGCATTTACATACATGTTTATGATATACTTTGAGGTACTCCTTTAGTTTCATATCTTTTCTCCTTAGGTCCCACATATGGGAGAAAACATACATTTGTTTTTTGTGGGACTGACTTATTTCACTTAATCCAGTGTTATTCAGTTGCATCTATATTTCAAAATTAAAAACAGTACTTATTTTTTCACAATTTAAAGGTGTTTCTATTCTTTTTTTTAAAATTCATTTTACATACCAACCACAGATCCCCCTCTCATCCCTCCTCCTGCTTCCATCACCCCCTGCCTAGCCCCTCGACCTACCCCTTCCTCTAACAGGGTAAGTTCTCCCATGGGGGGACAGCTAAGCCTGGTACATTCAGTTGAGGCAGGACCAAGCCCCTCCCCCCTGCATCAAGGCTGAGCAAGACATCCCACCATGGGGGACAGGCTCCAGAAAGCCAGCTCATGCACCAGGGATAGATCCTGGTCACACTGCCAGGGGCCCCATAAACAGACCCAGCAAATAGCACTTCTAAGTGTTTTGTTTTGTTTTTTTAAGTTTCTCTAGAGTCAGCCTTTCAAGGGTTTTAAAGAGGCACAGTTCTCTGTACTACAAAATCTTCTACATACCTTCTGAGGCACCAGGTATCAGTCAGACCGGTCCCTTCTGGAGGTCTGCCAACCCTCCCCTTGATCTTCTAAGTGTAGTCTCATTTCTTCCCTTTGTTTCACAGCCCCTGGGCTAGCACCTGCCTCCTACAGTTTAATATAGTTGGCTATCTCAGTGTTTTCTTTTTGCTTTCTTGCCAACTCACTATATTCAGTTTTGTCTGTTAAAACAATTGGCATGTCTTCTGTATTATGGAATCTTGAACTATGCAGTCAGTTGTAGTTAGAGTTTTCCTGCCTGGCCCAGTCAGGACAAATCTCTCTTACCCGCCAGTCCCACAGTCACTCAGACCCAAACAAGTAAGCACACAGAAACTTATATTGCTTACAAACTGTATGGCTGTGGCAGGCTTCTTGTTATCTGCTTCTTCTATCTTAAATTAACCCATTTCTGTTAGTCTATACTTTGCAACATGGCTCGTGGCTTACCAGTACCTTACATCTTGTCATGGCGGCAGCTGGTGGTGTCTCTCTCTGCCCCAGCCTTCCACCTCCCAGAATTCTCTTCTCTCTTGTCCCGCCTATACTTCCTGCCTGGCCACTGGCCAATCAGAACTTTATTTACACAGAGCGATATCCACAGCAGTCAGTGTTTAAAATTAAGAACAGAAGCAGGGAAAAACTCTAGGAGTTTTACAAAGAGATCTTCAACCCAGAAGGTTGGTTGCGAAGGTAACTGCTAGTAGACTATGACTGTTGTGACTAGCCCAAGATCTAAAATGACAAGCCCATTTCAAGTAATTAGGAGATTTCTCTCCAAGTCTAATTGTCCTAATGACTTGACAGCAGGCAT
The DNA here is from genome assembly GCF_903995425.1 of Onychomys torridus. Taxonomy (NCBI): domain Eukaryota; kingdom Metazoa; phylum Chordata; class Mammalia; order Rodentia; family Cricetidae; genus Onychomys; species Onychomys torridus. Next base: position 65,879,836 of record NC_050466.1, on the reverse strand, counting down.
TGGAGAAGCAGTCACTAAGTATTTGGGAGTGACTCATAGTGGGTTAACTGGTCTCCACAGATGGCTCCAACAGTCCTTTTCCCTTTTGCCACATACATAGCACTGTATCAGGGTAGGACTTGTTTTTTCCTCCTTGCATAATCTGCTTCCTATCTGGTTTTATGTTGACAGCCTTGGATTCTTTTTGTTTAGTCATTGCTTTAGTTTTATTTCTGGGTGTGATGACAAACTCCCCTGGAAGAAAGAGAGTGAATGCATGAATGCATGAATGCATTCCTGCTTGCTAGTGCTTATCTGCTTCTTGCCTTAATGCAGTCTAGGGTGCAGTTCCTGAAATGTGGTTGCCCACGTTCAGGGTGGGGCCTTCCCACCTCCACCTTGCTTAAACCTATGAAGAAAATCCCTCAGAGGCATACTCACAGACCAACACAAGCCAGACAAGTCCTTATTGAGACTCTTCCCAAGTGATTATCGATTGTTTCAAGTTAACAATTAAAACTACCCATCACAAATAGCTCTGTGCCATGCCATGCCACTGGTGGGGCAGGACTCAACCAGGAGCTGCCTGAGGTCTCTAGTCCAGGGCTGCAACATAACAAAAGCAACAGTTCTGTGGCATGCTATGCAGCTAGGGGGAGAGAGCAAGAATCTCAACCAGGAGCCATGGCAGTTGGGGGATGGGGGTGGGAGCGGACAGCATTATGGTGGGCTAGTTGGAAGCTGGAATAGAGAGAGGCAGAGCTGGAGCTGTTCATGGGATGAGGAGAAAGACAGATCTGAAGAGGTGAGGGTGGTGAGGAACAGGCTAATGTGAATGGCCTGCTTGCCACCCAAGTCCGAGGTGATGTCTGGGCCTGGCCAAGGAGGCTGAGGTGCTGTGTGTGACAGAGGCCTGTAGTCTGGGCCACCACCTAGGGCCATATTGGTGTCTGAGGGCTGTGCTGTGGTGGGGGCCATGCTGATCTGAGTGGCCTGTACTGCCATCTGGGGACATGGTGTCATGTGGGCCAAGGCTGCTGACAAGGGCTATGTCTAGGTTCATGGTCCTACCAAAGCCAGGGTCTGTGTTGATGTCCATAGCTTGTAGACATAACTGTCTTGTTAAATAAGAAACACAGATCCAATTGCAGAGTTAAAAGCCACGAGGTCAGAGCAATAGCTGAGAGCTGAAAACCTTACCCTTCACTGCTTCTGCTATCTTTCCTCTCCGCCAGAGAGCTACTTCTGTGTTTTTTCTTTTTATAGACTTTCTGTTCTGCTTTCTCATTGGTTGTAAACCCAACCACATGACCTCCTTGTCACTGCCTGTCTATACAGACCTCCAGGTCTTCTATGGTTGGTATTGAGATTAAAGGCGTGTGTCGCCATGCTGGCTGTGTCCTTGAACACACAGAGATCCTGCCTAGCTCTTCCTCCCAAGTGCTGGGATTAAAGGCATGCACCACCACCGCCCGGCTTCTGCTATTGCTTGCTCTGACCTATTTTCTAGCCACCATTTGTGGCTCTGTATCTAGTGGTTTGTCTGTTCTCTGACCCCAGATAAGTTTATTACCTGCACAATATTTTTGGGAACACAATAACACATTTCCCCTGTTTTTGTCTAAAATTTAAAAAAGCTTATAACTAATACAAGAAAAATCATATCCAATAAGTATATACAATATATACAGTCAAAAATTACATTTAACAAATGTCTAGTCCATTAACATTTGACAAATTCAGAGAAAATAATTCCGTTATCTATCCTATTTTGGTAAGTCCAAAATGTACCTGATTCACTTTCTATCCTAACTTATATTACCAACAGAACTGTCTTATAACATCTTTCAAATTTATACACTTACACCTCTAGTGAGTTTCTTTTCTGAAATTCTTAACAAGGAAAACTATAACTAACTGATCTTCAACTCCCTCAGAGACCCAAGAAGGAAATAATACTACCTAATAAAAAATAAAAACAGGAAGTGCATGCAAGCAGCTTCCAAAAAAAAAAAAATGTCAGTTGACAGAAACAGCCAGCTGCCTGGACAGTCACGTGAGGTTTATCCACAGTGTTGGGGCATCATCTTCAGCCTATAGGCTTAGTGTATCTGACAGACTCATTTGTGAACTAGGATATATACAAGGTCAACAGTTTGACCTCACATTTGGTGAGAGCAGTCCATGTACCAGAAACACCTGAATTCCATTAGTGTCATGTCATGATTCAGGATTTTAAATTCTGGAAATTAGTTTTTTTGTTTTGTTTTGTTTTGTTTTAGTTCAGCTGTCCATTTTTCTCGACTGTGTATATGTGGCTTCATCTCGGCATCCCGTTCTTCTCCACATCCCTCTATTAAACGCCAGTCTACTATTGAGAGGGGTGAGCTTAGTTACTCTTCAAGAATAACTGTTTCCTCTGCTGTTCCATTGCACATCAGAAGCCATTGGCCCACTCCCTGTTCAGCTGTCTTCGAAGAAAAGGGCACGGTACCTTTTCCAGATTGCAAAGGCCACTCACTTCAGAGATGGTGCCATATTGTCCTGGCTTCAGAAGATGACTTTGTTAAAGCCACAACCACACTTGTTTTGGCAAGAATTGGTAGTCTTTTGTTTCATGTCCTGTCTGTCAGCAGTTGATTTGAGGATACTTTGTTGTTCAGTGGCTAACTTTTGCCACAATGAAAGTTAACTCCATATGTAGTTTCTTCAATGCCCATATTTTCTCTGAAGTAGATTGGTACTGCCAGGAGCCAACATGTCTCATAGTCATAGCAAAAAAGAAAAATTCCTAAGTTATTAAAACATTTTAAATGCCATATTCTGTAGATCTCTGAAGGGTTTGAAGATGACCTTACTATCTAAAATATATGTTCAATCTTGAAAACACACCTAATATGACTACAAGTTCAATTGTAATATCTAACTACTAACTTCCATTTCTATATATCCTAATAGTTGGTAATAATAACATTCAAAGATTAGCAAATTGTATTACATTGTTAAATGAATGGTATAAGTACAATATCTTGAGCAAGATTAGAAATATGTGCATGGCATATTCTAACAATCTCTCTCTCTCTCTCTTTCTCTCTCTCTCTCTCTATATATATATATATAAAATTTGTATACAATATAAAACAATCCAATCCAATGTAAAACTAGTAATTTTCTTTTTCTTTTTTCTCTTTTTTTTAAACAAGCACCTTAAATCTAATCTCCCTTGCCTAGCCCTTTTTCTAACCCTTAACAACAACTTGTAACCAACCCTCCTAAACAATGAAAACTATCCCAGACCCAAAACCCATAAAAAGACCAAAAAACCACCCGCCCCATACCACCATGTGGGCGCCGTATTCTTAAAATTGCTTCCTCCTGGGTATGGGCAAAGGTATCTTTATTCTGAAAAGAAAAAATTTGGGTTAATTGTCAAATTCTAGGAAAGGTAACTATATTCTTTGTTATCCATAATTTCAAAGTTCAGGGTTTATCTCAATGTGTTATTGTGTTCCCAAAAATATTGTGCAGGTAATAAACTTATCTGGGGTCAGAGAACAGAGCCACAAATGGTGGCTAGAAAATGGGTCAGAGCAAGCTATAGCAGAAGCTAGGCGGTGGTGGTACATGCCTTTAATCCTAGCATTCCAGAGACAGACATCCCTCTGGATATCTGAGTTCAAGGCCACATTAGAAACAGCCAAGCATGGTGACCCAAGCCTTTAATCCCAGAAACCCAGCCTTTAATCCCATAAAGTGAGCCTTTAATCTCAGGGAGTGATGGCAGAAAGGGAAAGATATATAAGGCATGAAAACCAGGCACCAGAGCTAGTTAAGCATTTGGCTGGAGGAGCATTTGGCTGGTTAAGCATATAGGCTTTGGAGCAGCACAGTTCATTTGAGATCCCTTCTGGATGAGGACTCAGAAGCTTGCAGTCTGAGGAAACAAGGCCAGCTGAGGAACTGGTGAGGTGAGGAAGCTGTGGCTTGTTCTGTGTCTCTGATCTTCCAGCATTCACCCCAATAACTGGCTTTGGGCTTGTTTTTATTAATAAGAACCTTTAAGATTCATACTACAATAGCTCCTGGTGACATCAAGCACATGCCAATGCCAGGGGTCTGGGCTGCCACCTGGAGCCATGCTGGTGTCTGAGGGCCATGCTGCTGTGGAGGCCATGCCAAGCCAGTTGGCCTGTGCTGCCACCTGGGGCCATGGTGACATGTGAGCTTGGGCTGCAGCCTAGGACCATGTCTGGGTCCATGGTCCTACTACAGCCAGGGTCTGTATTGATGTCCATGGCCCATGTCGCTACCAAAAGCCACACAGATTCCTGGGGTCTTGGCTGCAACCTGTGGCCATGAGGATGTCCAAGGCCAGACTGCCACTAGGGATAGCCTTGGTGTCATCTAGTTCAGGGCTTCTGCAGAGGGCCATATCTGGGTCTGTGATCTTACAGCAGCCAGGATCTGGGGTGGTATCCATGGCTCTAGTTGCAACAGAGGACTTCGAAGATGCCTGGGATCTAGTCAACCCCCTGGGACCATGTTGGTGCCTGAGGGCCATGCTGCTGCAGGGAAAGTGCTTATCTAGGTGGCCTGTGATGACACTAGGACCGTGGTTTCATTTGGGCTAGAGCTATGAACTGCTGGAGCATGTAAAGGGGATGAACCTACAGATCCAAAGCAGCAGGATCTATTTCCACAGCAACAGGAGATCCAAGAGGAGCCCTAGTGAGAGCCCATTATCAGTGGTGTAGCAGAAACCAGAGGCCTCGAGCCAGACCAATGACTTGTGGCAGTGAACACTTGGAAGGAAAGATGAATGGACTAAAGGGTAAATAGTGTGACTCAGTGGGCCACCTATAGCTTCCACAAGATTCTTCTTTGTGTGTGTGTGTTTTTTTCCCTGTTTGTTTTTGTTTTTGTCTCTGTTTTGTTTGGATTTTGGTTTTTCTTTTAAAATCTGGTTTTGATTTGGGGGTAAGGTTGCAAGGGCAGAGGGCAGATTTGAGGAGACAGGGAGATAAGTGGAATTGGAATGCATGATGTGAAATCCACAAAGAATCAGTAAAAGTTATAATAAAAAGGATTACCTATGTATAGATTTTTAACTATCAACCTGCTATTATGAGTTTTAAAGTAATCCTTTTGCTACACATTTTACAGAGTTTTCATCGTACCCAGTATGCTTACAAATCTTGAGGTATGGAAAGTTTATGTAATAGTCTTACAAATCTTGAGATAAGATTTATACCTTAGCAAAAGTTTTAGACAGTTAAACCCAACCAGAGTATGAGATGAGCCCCAATCATCCCAGGAAGACCCCAGACCCCTGGGATACTTTCATCTGCAGGAGGGCCCCCCAGAAACCAAGATTCCAAACCAGCAGATGCAACACGAAAGGGAAATGTATTCAGCACTGGTGCAAGTGGGCTCTCTGTCCTGGTCAGTCAGAGAGCCCGGAGCAGCGGTTACAAGCATTTTTAAAGGCAGAAACTACAAAACTAGCATAAGATACCAGTTACCCCGGGTTTGGCCCAAGTTAAAAATCATCATATATTTCAGCAATCATTTTGTTACGCGGGAAATTTTGTAACACTCCTCGTAAACTGGTTGGTTCAGGGGAGGTCTAGGGGGAGCGGTTACTCTGGAGGGGAGTTTGCATAGTTACAGGCTTGTGATTGGCTGACATTTGACCTGGTTTGCTGGACTCGACAGATGGTCCTTATCTTGGGCCCCATTTGGAGAATTTTTAAACAGAGACTTATTATTATTATTTTTATCTATAATTACAGACCTTGTCCCAAGGCCGATGTCTGGACTTTGAAACTTTTTACTTATTTCCAGGGAGAGGATGGGTCAGTGTCTAACGCAAGCAAATTTACAGAAGCAAAGTCAGCAATTTGCAATTGTAAAATGTATCTCTAATTTTTTTTTTCTCAATCCCCACTGGGAATAGTCTGTCCCTTCTTGATTTTTTTTTTGCTCTCTTTTCTCTGTCATATAGTCAGGTGGCTCACCTAATATGAGATTTCAGAAGAAACCTTTAAACAATCATGCTTGGGTCTAGAGAAGGGGGAGCCAACTCCAGAGCTAGCTTTTAATTGGAGTGGGGACAGCATAAAACAACATAATGCCACTCATACCTTAAAGACACCCGAATTCCTGTAAAACTGAATCTAGTAAGCTAATAACAAAGAAGGCTTAGAAATAGGAAAATTTTGAGCCCTGGCTATAGATGAGGATGCTGTAGGAGAGAGTTGAAGGATGCCCCAACCAGTGAAGTGTGTGTTACAGATGGCCTACTCCTTTTCTTTCTCCCCCTTCTGGTAGGTCTGGCTCCCAGTTCCCACTTTGTAACAATCTTACAAATCTATCTATGGTAACTGAAAAGACAGGATGTTTACATTGTGGGGGGTGGAGGAGAGCAGACAAAAATAAACAGGGCTTGGAGCAAAGAAAAGAGAAATAGGGAATGGGAAATCTCTTTTCATTTCCTGAATCACAGTATTTGTGAAGGTTTCAAATAATATTAGGGTCTAGGGTGCCATTAGGTGGCCCTTTGGATTGATTATCTAAGGAGTATTGAGGCCAACTTGGATTGTAAAAGCAAGTTTAGTGCCCTTCAGGTCGAGTGTCAGGTGGAGAGGCTGAAGGTTTTCTAAGGGGCATCCCAAGGGGGAATGAGAGGATATGGAAGACATGTCCCCACCATAGATGAGAGAGGAAAAGGAAAATATCACTGCAGCCTGTAGTTGTGGGTCTCCCTAGGACTCAAGGAAGACTGATCAAGGACCACACTGTTCCAGTGGGTCATCATCACTGTAAAGGGAAGTCAGGGGCTTAGCCTGGCTAAGCCAGAGGAGAGACTGAGTGCCTGGTACCAGAACTTTCATGGAGGCCAGAAGGTGAGGATGAAAACCAAGCTGTAGGAAGAGGGAGGCTCATCAATAGGAAAGGGCTAGAGAATAGAGTAGGTGGGAAGAGAGGGCAGGAAGGGGCAATAGCCTGATTGGGCCTAAGGAAACTTCAGGATTCCAGCTCCAAGGGTGGCAGGGGAAGGGGTCAGGTGAAGCCAACCAGTTGTAGCCTTAAAGACCATGGTTGGGGGTACCTCTGGCTCCAAGAGTAATGGAGGGGTGCCAGATACTCAAAGGTCACTTCCTCAGACTTAGGAAAACATTTATACCTACCAAAGGGGAAACTTACCTAATTGCTACTGGTGGGTGGGTGCCAATTGATCAATGCTGGGAAGTGAGTCTGTTATGGGTAGACTGGATGTGAGGGAGAGGGTCCCAGTAAAGCTATGGCTCCCAAGGGGAAATGGAGGCATCAGGAGAGTCTATCCAAGTCATGGCATCAAATGTTAAGTGTTAAAGCTCAGATGGGAGGTATTCTGGCAGCCGGAAGCCAAGGAATACCATAAAGCCACACATACACACACACACAATAAACCCTACACAGGAGATTTACTGGGAGAGGAAAACCCCCAGGAGGATGGCTGTCTCTGCTCAGGCAAGAAACAGGAGAGAACTGAGCAGAAGACAGGGTTTATATAGCTTTTCTTGGGAGTGGAGTGGGGCAGAGCTTTCCAGGGTGGGGATTGGTGGGATTTCAAGGCCAGAGCTTGGGCTTTTTAACTCTGTTGGTTGGGGACAGGATCCAGCCATTAGGGCAGTTAGAGTGTTCTATGGGTGGAACCTGGCAGCTGAAGGTCCTCAGAGGGAGGGCCTGAATACTGGCCTTGAGGGCCTTACAACCCAGGTCAGAGGCACAGAAAATATTTTCAACAAAATCAAAGAAGAAAATTTCCCAAACCTAAATGAGGTGCTTATCAAGGTACAAGAAGCATACAGAACACCAAGTAGACAGGACCAGAAAAGGAATTTCCAATAATAATAATAATAATAATAATATAAGAAAACATTAAATATACACACCAAAGAAAGAATATTAAAAGCTATAAATGAAAAAGATCAAGTAACAATTGAAGACAGACCCATTAGAACAACATCTGACTTCTCAATGGAGACTCTAAAAGCCAGAAGGGCCAGGATAGATGTTCTACAAACGCTGAGAGACCAAATGGGCCAGCCCAAACTAGTGTATGTTAGCAAAACATTAATCACCAAAGACAGAAAGAAAACATTCCACAATAAAAAGAATTGTAGGGGGCTGTAGAGATGGCTCAGTGATAAAGAGCACTGGCTGCTCTTCCAGAGGTCCTGAGTTCAATTCCCAGCAACCACATGGTAGCTCACAACCATCTATAGGGGATCTGATGCACTCTTCTGGCAAAACATTGTACATGCAGACAGAGCACTCATACATAAAATAAATCTTAAAAAAAGAAATGTAAACACTAGCTACAAATTCATATCTATAGAAGGTGCAAAAAGAAAAACTTCAATTGGAGGAGGTCAGCCATATCCAAGAAAACATAAGAAATAAATAATCCCAGACCAGTAAATCAAAAGGCGGCGGGGGTGGGGGGGTGGGGGGGAATCCATACTATACAACAGCATGCATTAGCTTACTCTTGAACTGGCCATTATTGGTGGGCTCTTATACTCTTACTTGGCTTAATTAGCATGGCTGTCAGTAACTATCTTGAGTAGATCATTTCATTTGGAGGGCCTTAGCAAGATTCCCCCATGCCTTGTCATGGGACTTAGTCTTGTTCTGGTCCTTTCCTGGCCAGGGAGAAATTTCAGCGGAGGTACACCCTGACAAATGGGGCCCCACTCCTCTCACTCAGTCCAGAAAGGTCCGAATGACTGCAAGGGTTCCTGGGCACCAAAACAGAGTCCTTCTGACACTCCCAAGGGGTACATTTGTATAGTCAATTCAGTTCTGGTTCTGGTTGAGGACAACAAGCCCCATGAAGAACTTTCTAACTAGGAAGGATAGACCCTTTCTGGAGAGCCTGCTTCTGGAGAAGAAGGGCAAAACTTGTGCAGGGAGCCATCTACTGAATGGAGGATTTGCCTGATGAGGAACTTTCCCCAATCTTCCCACACTAAGTTGGAACTCCAGTAGCAGAGGATCCAGTTTTCTGGTTCTGCCTCTCATGAGAGATTGGTTTCAGTTGTGTTTGAAAGAATGGCCAGCCAACTGTGTGAGTGATTGAATGCATACCAGGCAAGTCTGGCCCAGAGGTTTATGTAATTGATTTTCATGATTTTGATGTTGTGTTTGTGGTCGTTTGAGTGTAACTGGCCCCCATAATCTCATAGGGAGTGGCACTATTAGGATGTGTGGCCTTGTCAGAATAAGTGTGTCTCAGTTCACTTCCTGCTGCCTGAGATTCAAGATGTAGGACTCTCAGCTCCGTGTCCAGCACCATGTATTCCTGCATGCTACCATGTTCCACCATGATGATAATAGACTAAACCTCTGAAACTGCCTGAGATTCAAGATGTAGGACTCTCAGCTCCCTGTCCAGCACCATGTATTCCTGCATGCTACCATGTTCCACCATGATGATAATAGACTAAACCTCTGAAACTGCCTGAGATTCAAGATGTAGGACTCTCAGTGCACTATCCAGCACCATGTATTCCTGCATGCTACCATGTTCCACCATGATGATAATAGACTAAACCTCTGAAACTGCAAGCCCAAGGGGAAGATGAGACATCTTCACATATACCAGGGGACATCAGGCTCTCCACACCTGGGCAGGACTCTCTGTTAACTCATAACTCCTCTCTGCCAGGGGCCCTCAGATGGGCCATGGCTCCACATGGGCCTTAAGATCCTTCCTCTCTAGCTGGCCCTGGGCTAGAAATCCCAGGCAGCACTTGGTTCAGTCCTATGCCCCTCAATCCTCCCAACCAGCGCCATGACATGGCCCAAAACTGTTGCTGTTACCTTCTTGCTGCCCTGGCGATAGAAACCCTGGGCAATGCAAGAGATGCCAGGGGTCTAGGCAGTAACCTATGGCCACATGGGAATCCAAGGGCCATGTAACTGCCAGGACCATGCTAAGCTGAGTGGCCTGCACTGTTACTCAAGGCCATGGTGTCCCCCTGAGCCAGGGCTGCTGCTGAGGACCATGTCTGGGCCCATGGCCCTACAGCAGCCAAGTTCTGGGTTGATGTCTGTGGATCTTGTTACCACCAAGGGCTGAGCAGTTGCCCAGGATCTGGTCAGCCACCTGAGACCATGTTGGTTCCGAAGGCTGTGCCACTACAAGGGCCATGCTGATCTGGGGGAGCTATGCTGCAGTGGCCAGTGTCTGGGGTGATGTCTGTGGTTCCTGTTACCACCAAGGGCTCTGCATGCAGATGCTTGGGGTCTGGTTAGCTACCTAGGACCATGTTGATGTCCAAAGGCAATGCTGCTGCCAGGGCCTTACTGATCTGGATGGCTTGTGCTGTCACCAGGGCCATGGTGATGTCTCGCCTGAGCTGCTACAGAGGATCTGTGGTCCTGCTGCAGCTGGGGTCTGTGTTGATGCCCATGACCCTTGTTGCCATAGGTGTCATGGAAACCATGAATGTTGAAATCCAAGTGCCATACTGAGCTGGCCACACCCCTCACTAGCCCTGGAATAGCTGGCCCCGCCCCCTGCCCTGCTGGACACTGCTGCAGGAGAGCTGGCCATTGCACTCTGGAAAGATGGACCCAGCCCTCACCATGGGGGTGCACCTCACCTGGGCAGCACACTAGAGCTGACCTGTTGTTGGAACGCAGGGGAGCCGGCCCTGAGGTCCTGAGAGCAGCAGAGATGACCCTGCCCCCTCCTGTCTGCCATGTGGTGGCATGGGTGAGAAAGATGCCTCCCCTCTGCCCCTTGCTACCTGTGGTGGGTGAGAGAGCTGGCCCATGGGGGTCACAAGACTGGGAGAACTAGGCCTGTCCCTCACTGGAGCACATAGGTGAGGTGGCCCTGCACCCCACTTGGCAGTACACTAGAGCTGACCCTGTTGGTGGTGGCACAGGTGAGTCAGCCTTGAACAACTGAGAGTGGACACGGTCCCCTGTATGCCCCCTGCATGCAGTGGAGAGAGGGGGTCCTGTACTTTGCCTGGGCAAGACAGTTGAGTGTGAGTGTGAGTGAGGCAGACCTGGGGGGCCGAGAGCAGGAGAACTGGCACTGTTGCTCGCTGCAGGCTGCATTGGTGGGCTGCCTGAGGCAGTGCTGGAGAGCTTGCCCAGGTAGTGAAGATGAGGGAAAGCTGGCAGGCTGACCAACCCAGGCCCAGAACCAGGGCTATGAGTTGGCCCACCCCAGCATCCACCCCATCTGTGAACTGCTGGAGCATGTGAAGGGGACACACCTACAGATCCAAAACAGCAGGATCCCCAGGACACAGGACCACAACAGGATATCCAAGAAGAGCCCTGGTGAGAGCCCCTCAAATCAGCGGTGCAGCAGAGGGGAGCCTCGAACTAGACCAGTGACTCAGGGCAGTGAACACTTGTCAGAGAAGCTGGAAGGACTAAGGTGAACTGTGTGACTCACCGGGCCACACCACAGCTTCCGCGACAGCGAGAGTCTTCTCCTTTTGAGTGTGTCCTTTTGCTTTGTTCGTTAGTTTTCTTTGGTTTTAGATTTTCCTTTTGAAGTTCGTTTTGTTTTTGGGGGGGTTTGCAAGGGTGGAAGGTGAATTGCAGGGGTAAGATGGGGAGGTGGGTGGGATTGGATGCATGATGTGAAATCCACAAAGAATCAACAAAAGTTAAATTTTTAAAAATATCCTTCTCCTCCTTCTCCAGGGGCTACCAGACATTGCACATCTATGCAGTTGGTGTTAGGAGCTCATCCAACTAACCAGGGCCCTTATAGAAGCCTGACATCTGTTCAAGGGGCTCTGTCAGAAGAATCATGCACACCTGAGGCTGTAGGTACTTTCACATGGGAGCAGGACCCCCCCCCCCCCGGGGGTACAGCTGCCCTCAAGAGGACACGACACCTTCTAAATCTGTCAAAGGGGTTTCTGGGTCCTACATATACACACAGTCAGCCCCAGGTCCTGACAAACTGGCCCAAGGGCCCCAGGACGCTACCTCATTTACCCCAGGGGCTGGAGCCTCTTCTTCATCTGCACTAGGGTCCTTGGAACCTTTACAGTCCCTGCAAGAGCCTCTGAAACTGGCCACACCAGCAGAATGGTCATTCACTCCTATGCCCTCCCAGGCAGACAAGATCACATCATCACCTTCTAGCCAAAGTGGGCCCATATGTTCTTTCTCTTATGAAACAGGTGCCCTCAGCACAAAGGGGGCTCAGTACATCACCTTCAAATCACCGTGGCTTAGGCCAGTAAACCTGTGACCCACAGGGCCTCAGCTCTGCCTTAATAGCCAAAAGAGGCCTCACACCCAATACATCTGACCAATGTGACCTTGACCCTACTCTACTTTCCTTTAGGTCTCTAGAATGTCCCTCATCTTTGGAAAAGGCTCAGGGAACTTCCAGCTATACAGGAGGTGTCCTAGAACCACCCACACATGAGGGAGGGGCTCTGAGCAATACAACATCTACACAAGGGGTTTTGGTGGGGGGGCTGTAAAGGCAGAGTGTAGATTGGGGGAGGCAAGGAGATGGGTGGGATCAGGAGGCATAATGTGAAATCCACAAAAAATATCAATAAAAGTTTGGAAACAAAAACCAAAACAAAATCTACCCATTACTGTCATCAAGAATACTGGAAGTTAAGGCATCCGTCTCTTAGTATATTTTCTTCTCAAGTCACTGTGCTGTGAGATACCACATTGAGAAGCCATATGAAGGAGAACTGAGGTATATGGGTCAGTGATGCTTGCTGAGAAGGCACTAGACAGCCAGAATTTACCAAAGAAGTCAGATAACTGCAACTCCAGATGACATAAGGGACAGAAGAACCACTCACTAAAGGTACTAGTGAAAGAAAATGGCATTGCCATTGCGTTAAGCCACCATGTTTTGGAGTTATTGAGAAAGATTATTAACACTGGTATCCAATGGTTTCTTTCAGACTATCACAACAAGGCAAAAATGTAATTATACCGTCACAGTTTAAGAAGGCTCTAAAGTCTTTCACTAAGCTCCTTTGGAGATGGAAGACGAAACCTTTAGACACTGAACGGAGGGAGACAACATAGCCAGGGGTTGGGGATTTAGTTCAGTGGTAGAGCTCTTGCCTAGCAAGCACAAGTTCCTGGGTTCGATCCTCAGCTCTGAAAAAAAAAAAAAAAAAGACATAGGCAGAATTGCCTAGACAGAAATGGATGGGAATTCCTGGAGGAGTGAATGAAGATAGAAAACATAGAGGGTGGAGCAGAGAGGGAGAGAGCGAATGAGGACTAGTGTAAACGTGGGGCGAGAATGAGAGCCAGAAAGAGTAGATGGGCAACATGGCCAGGGACTGGCTTTTCTGAGGAAAAAAGAGCCACAAGCAATCCTGGTAGCAGGAGGGTCGAGACTTTTAACATATATTACTAGTGTCTAGTATTTATTATCAACTTTATGGCTTTTTACAGTGTGTTCTACTGAAATCACTATAAAATGGAAAAAAAAATTTTTTTGTATGGATAGAAAGGAAGGCAGCTGTGAGCCAGGGCCAAATGTTAATTTGCCTCACTTCTTTTTTTAAAGATTTATTTATTTATTATGTACACAGAAGAGGGTGCCAGATTTCATTACAGATGGTTGTGAGCCACCATGAGGTTGCTGGGAATTGAACTCAGAACCTCTGGGAGAATAGTCAGTGTTCTTAACCTCTCTCACTCAGCGTGCATCCTGATCCCATCATCTCCCCACCCCTTTGTATCCACCCTCTGCCCTTGCAGCCTTCCCTGCAAAATAAGATAACATTTAAAAGAAAAACAACAAGCAACAAAAACAAACAGAAAACAAAAACAGAACAAAATCTTGACATGGAAGCTGTCACACAGTACTCCCTTCAGTCCATACAGCTTTACTTGTAAGTGTCCATTGCAATGAGTCACTGGTCTGGTTCGAGGCCTCTGGTTTCTGGTACACTATGGATGTTGGGCCCTCACTGGGGCTCCTCTTGGATCTCCTGTTGTTGCCTCACATGATGACGATCCTGCAGCTTTGGATATGCAGTTCCGGCCCCTTCACATGTTCCAGAAGTCCATAGATGAGGTGGGTGTTGGGGTGGACTAACTCTGCTTCTGGGCTTGGATGGTAGGTGGGTTGATCAGCCCACCAGCGCTCCCTCAGTGTCACCACCTGGGCAAGCTCTCCAGCACTGCTCTCAGGTCTGGCTCACCTGCACTCACACCGCTAGGGTTAGATCTCTTGTTTTGCCCAAGTGAGGTTCAGGGCCCACTCTTTTGAGTGCTGCAGTTGGTGAGGGGCAGGTTCAGCTCTCCCACTCTCATGCTCCCAAGGCCAGCTCTCCTGCCTGCTGCAGGTGGCTACCACATGGCATATGGGATGGCCAGGCCAGCTCTCCTGCTCTCACACCCTCAGGGCGGGCTCACCTATGTCCCCACCAACCGCTCTACTGTACTGCCCAGGTAAGGTGCAGGGCTTGCTCTCCCGAGTGCTGCAACCAGTGAGGGACAGGACTAGCTCGTCCACCCACCACAGGCAGTAAAGGGTGGGGGCAGGGGGAGGGCATCTCCACTCACCCACTCCATCTGCATAATAGATGAGGGGTGGGGCCAGATCTCCCATGCACATTCTCAGGACCAAATCACCCGAGCCCCTGCCCACAGGGTCAGCTCTATTGTGCTGTGGTATAATCCTTCTGTACATTGTGGAAAATGTGTTGCTCTCATTGTTACTAAAAAGCTGATTAGCCAACAGCTAGGCAGGCTTTTCAGGACAGAGAGAATGCTGGGAAGAAGGGGAGAATCAGAGGAGTCACCAAGAGACTCAGAGGGAGCAAGCCATATGGCAATGCATAAACTAATACAAATGGGTTAATTTAAGTTGTAAGAGTTAGTAATAAGTCTGAGGTATTTACCAAGCATTTATAATTAAGTCTTTGTGTCAGTTATTTGGGAACTGGCAGGCAGGAAAGAAAAGTCTGTCTACACTAATGTGCTGCCAGAGTGAGGTTCAGGGTGTGCTCTCCTGAGTGCTGCAGCTGGTGAGGGGCAGGGTTAGCTCTCCCATTCTCCTGACCCCAGGACCAGATTTCTCACCTGTAGTAGGTGGTGAAGGGCAAGGGGTGAGGGGGACATCTCTCCCTCACCCACGCCACCTCGTGACAGACAGATAGTGGTTGCCACAGTTCTTAACATATCAGGTTTTTGGTTCTTTTATTCATTAGTACAGTATGAGATGTTCCATTCTACCCCTTTCTAGGAATTGAATTGACATCCACAAGGAACATAGGCACTTGTATTCATAAGCAAATTGGTACAGTATTAAAAGTAGCTCAGAAGTTTGGGCATG
Organism: Onychomys torridus; assembly: GCF_903995425.1. Taxonomy (NCBI): domain Eukaryota; kingdom Metazoa; phylum Chordata; class Mammalia; order Rodentia; family Cricetidae; genus Onychomys; species Onychomys torridus. Next base: position 65,864,499 of record NC_050466.1, on the reverse strand, counting down.
TAGATCCATGGTAGAATGTTTGCTTGGCACACATGAGTTTGACCCCCAGAATAGAAAATAAAAGAGAAAAAGAAAATACAGAGATCAAGGTGTTCATTAGGGAAAGATTTAAGTTACTATGTAAAAAGAATTATAGTATCACTAGCAAGAATGTTGGGATTAAACATCTAAGGAATAAAGGCTTAAGGATCTATTTTGTTAGCTCTGTTTTAGCTTTTGTAATACATAATCTAGAGTTTCTTTGCTTTGGAGATTGCTGTTTTCCCTCAGGTGGGGGAAGCAGGGCTGTGTTTCATACCTGGACAGAGATAAGGTAAACTACAGTAAGAAATGTATTTGTGGTACTCACCAAGAGCCAGAAATCTTAGCAAAAATTAGACAGGAATCAGGGGCTTCGAGGACTCTGCAGACATCTGGGCAAGGCATGGACTTCCTCACAAGGTTTGGGAAGGACTGAGCCAAGCTCTTCCAAATCCAAATCAAGGAAGCAAAGGACAATTGCATTTTTCCCCAAATGGACTCCAAGAGAGAATTAGACCACAGTGGGCTATGGGCATGAATTGTATGCAACAAATTCTTTCCTTTAGTTTCTGTTACAGAAATATGTTCTAGCATGAAATTTGCTATCAACTCTCTGTGGAGGAATTGAGACTAGCATGACTAAAATCATCTTCTGTATTCTAGAGTTCAAATGTAGAACGCCAATTGAAATAGCAGGTTTTTAAATATATTATCTCAAATAAGGTACTTTCTGAAAGTCCGACAAAAGTTTAGAACAAACTTTGGTAGTATGGTATAGGCCCTAGCTAGTGGAAGATTCCTCTCACCTTCCAAGTTTGAAGGCACTTTCAGTCCCTTTATTCTATTGTTTATGAAAATAAGTTCTAGGAAGTGAGATAAAAAATCCACAATGAAGAGTTTGTTAAGATGGGAATGGAGAAATGGCTCGGCAATGAAAGGCTCTAGTTAAAAGCTCTGGCTGCTCTTCTAGAGGACCAGTTAGCAATGTGGGGCAGCTCATAACTACTTGTAACTCCAGGGTATCTGGCACCCTCTTCTGGCCTCTATGGGCACTTGCATGCATATGCACTTAAATCTCCCTCCCCCATAAACACACAATTAGAAACAAAATAAATATTTTTGTAAAAGTTTGTTGGTGGCTGAGGAAAAGACTCAGTTTGTAAAGTGCCTGCCAAACAAGCAGGAGGACTTGAGTTCAGGTCCCCAGAAGCCACATAAAAAGCTAGAGGTGGCAGCATGCTCCTGTAACCTCAGCCTTGGGGTAGGGAGTAGAGATAGTTAGGTGATTGCTGAAGCATTGGTCAGCTAGGCTAAATGAATTGATGAGCTTCTGTTCAGTGAGAAACTTTGTCTCAAAAAATAAGGGTGGAGAGTGATTGAAGAAAGACACTCAATATTAACCCTAGGCCTCCACATGCACAAACAGCGTATATGCCACACATACATAACACACACACACACACACACACACACACACACACACACACACACACAGACACACAGACACACACTTCCCTAGGTAACAGAGTTGTAAGGGGGCAGTTTTGAAAAAAATCTTGAAGCCCTTCTGATAGAGAATTCCATGACTTGTGATAAGTTACATTTCTGTTCTACTAAATGGTCTCCCTCCCCTGATTTGGTTCATGAGGTTTTGTTTCCTTTTGCCTCTGTCGCCTGAAGTAACAGAAGAGCACAGAGTTGTGGAAGACACAAATAAGAAATTCTCTTTTCTGGTTGTAAGTTTTGAAGTTGTTGCTACAGGCTACAGCCCTCACCTAGTTAGATGATTACTGGTTTTCTCTATCATGCAGACAAGTTGTCTTGAAAGGAAGGGAGCATGTTATCCATTGCTCTACCCAGAAACTACATTTCAGTTTGAGCTGCTAATTTGGAATGTCACCACCAATATTCACTTTCTATGAGTCTGGGTGGCACATTTAAATGCATCTAAACAGCCTGGATAATTGGAACATCAGAGCCAGGAGGTTGCCAGTTTTTGTGGTTCATCCTCTTACCCAAGGCGAGTCCTTATCCTTAATCAGTGCAACAAGACCGTCTAAGTTAGTGGTTTTTGGACTGTATCCCAAAACTTCAGTTTCTAGTTCAGCAGTACAGAATAAAGTCTTCATTCTGTATTGCTCATCTTTTACAGTAAGTGTTAAGTAGTCAAAGAGGTTGAATGAAGTACTTATTGGTGATTATTTATGTCATTAGTGTCACCCATTGTATGCCATTTGAGATGAGGTAATGGCAGCCCCAGAATTGGATTTTATAATTAGAGAGTCATCATTTGGCTGGATATATTATGTATCTTTCCTGTGACTCATCCACCATCCCAAAGCAAATCCTAAATGCCAGACTTAGGTTATTATTTATGGTGCTGGGAATCAACCCTAGGGTCTTATGCATACTAAGCATGTGTTCTAATACTGATTCTACTTCCAGCCCCTGGACTGAATATAATTTTTGAGCTTTGAGAATTTTTATATTTGCCTAGACAAGAATCAGTGTTACCTAAGTGTTTTGTCCAAAATCAGAGGGTGATCCACTTTAATCATTACAACCTCAAACTATTATTGTTCATAAACAGTCCTCATATCGTAGCTCAGATGTGGTTTATTTTATAAAGTAGTAAACAAGTTTTGATAAGAACCCTGAGTAAATCTGTATAAAAGGCCTTCTTAAAGTGAATTTTATATTTGGTACTTTACAAGTAAACAAAAATAAATAAAAAACACCCATTGACAGTAATTAAAACTGATTGGAGAAAGCTTTGTGTTTGAGGTATTGGTGTGGGATAACTCCAAGAGTTAAGACCAGAGTTATTTCATGTCAGCATTAAGCAGGCAGTCTTAAAATCTCTCTGAAGTAACTTCAGCAGAAGCAAGATGTTTTGTTTATATAACTTAAAAAGTTCACAAAGACTACATTACGTGGAAATGGTGAGTGTAACCTGAGTGTCAACCCTATTCTAACATGAGCTGTGGCTGATCTTGCCTGGCCAAGGGCATCCCAAGTACAGAGACCACTTTTCCAGCAGATATTTGGATTAGACACTCTTCGTTTAGGCTTTTGTTAACACAGTATGCCTCTGTTCAGATAAAGTAGTCCTTACAGCTTAATGGATGCCACCATGAACTGTTTCCACAGAGCTGGGTAAAGGCTCCAGACCAGGGAGGGGGGGATCATGGAAAAAACAAAGGACAGTGCCTATCATTCCTCCCCACTTCATCCATACGTTTCCTATTGCCTCTATGAGCTGACAACTATTTTTGGCTATGTGCTATGACCTGCAAAGCTTGGGTCTGGAACCCTGACTAGGGGTGGCGAGTTGATGAAGAAATGATAGACACATGTACCAAAACATCTGGAGTCAGGTGCACTATGCATGCTGTGATGGAGGTGCATCTACTTCCTCTGCATCCTGTGACCTCAAGCAGTGTTTATTATATATGGCAGAGGAGGTGTCGGGAGGGAGTATTGTTAGCTAGGCTTAGTAGGAAGTCTCTGTAGATAAGCAACCTCAAGTCCTAAACATCCACGAGGAGGAAGCTCTGGTTGCTAGTTTTTACACACATGAATCAATCATTTGTAAATACTCATATTTGGACTAGGGGAAGAAGATTTTGTCAATCCTGAGCTGGACCCATATGGGGATAGGTTTGGCCAGTTTCCCATGGGCCTGAGGCCTTGGGTTTTGTCATGGTTGTGCCTATGTCAACAATACACATTCTCTTGGGACATCATTCATTTTGGGCTTCTTCCTCTCCTTACAGCTATGTTTGCAAAATTTCCTTGGATAAGAGACAGTATAGCGATGAAGAGAATAGATTCCAGAGCAAGGTGCCTAGCTTCAAATTCTGGCATTGCTGCATAATTAGTTGTATTACCTTGAACAAATTTCTTAATTTCTCTGTGTCTCATTTGGTAAACAAGAGGGCATAAAATTTATTTCTAGCTCATAGCAAATGCCACTTAGACATTAACTGCAACTGTGATTTGGAATTCTGTCTGTGACTTTAGGGCTCATCTAGTTTTATCAGGACACTCAGTTGTCAGGATATGTCAAAAGCCCACTACAGAAACTACTATGTGACCTTGGTCTCTTATACAACTCTGAGTGTGGAAGGGGCATAGGTAATGCCACCCCTCGCCTGAGTAGGGCCAGGGCAAGTCTGGAAGTTTCTAACATGGATTCAGGGGTGATGCCCTAACTGGTGGCTGCAGCCAGGCTTCCAGAAGAGCATAATATGAACTTTCATAATACTTCTTGCATGATGACAGTGCTTTGAGCCTACAGTATTTGGTTACAGGGGATTTTCTGTAAACATTTGTCATGGTAAAGACCTTTTCAACCACTTAGTCCAATACAAGACTGAGTCATTCAAACAAGGGTATTAGGATCCCCATCCCACAGGGAAATGGGGTTTGCAATTGGTCTGGCTGTCATGTCTGGGATAGTTGATGGGGGAATCCCTCTGCCTCAGCATTTCCTTTCAAGATACAGCCTCTTTGCTATGCTGTGGCAGATGCTGTCCCCTCACCTCATTATCCACTAACCATTCCTCTTTTCCATTGTCTCCCTCACACTAGGAAAATAATAAAAAAATATCCTACTTGATACTGTAGGCAGTTATATGACAGAGTTGTTGTCAAGGGAATATCAGGAGAATTTCTCTGAGAAGTACTTCTCTCTATTAGTTAATTTTCTAATTACAACATGCTTGACAGAAATGACTTAGGGGAGGAAATGTTTAACTTGGTTCACAGTTTTAGAGTGGTTTCAGTTTGTCATGGAGCAGAAGGCATGATGAGAGTGTAAGGGGGGACAGTCTCTTTATATGGTACAAAGGGGAAAAAGCACAAGATTCCTGGGACTGGTCCCCAGTGACCTACTTCTTCCAGATAGGCACCACCTATTAAAAGTTCTGCTATCCCCTAAATAGAATATATACATACTATATATATATATTATGTATACCATGAGCCTGTGGGAGACACTTCAGATTCAAACTTTAATACCCTATTTTCTGCACTTGGGGACACTAGCATGAGGAAATGGTACAGCTATTTGTTATTAGGCAACATACCCAAGAACACAGTCCAAAAATGGAGTTGTGGGAGAATTCTGAGTACTTGTGAGAAAACTCCAAGAAAACAAGACGAGAGTCTTGTGACCTCAGTTTCTTCAGAACACGGAATTGTTCTTGGACTGTGTTTTCGTGCCTCTTCCAGGTGTAGTGGCCTGGAGCGGGTTTTCGTCAGCTGTTGTTTTTCATGTGCCTCTGTGGAGAAACATGTTTTTGCCACGTGCGGCTCATTGTTGTGATTGTGTACTCCGCTGATGTGATTCTTCTTAACCCCCACAGTATAAATTGCCTGATTGATGCTCTGAATAAAAAATAAAGTTAGCTCTTGCATGAGACTTTAGTCCACCTCATTTTTAGGCCCTGCTCATCCAGGTTCACACTGCCAATGAGATCTGTAAACAAGTGGCACCACGAATCAGGGGCCTGAAGTCAGCTGTAAGAGAGTGAGGGCCCTCACAGAAAGAGGAGTGAGCATGAGGGGGGCAGAGTCCAGTGGGGGTTTTGCCTTTTGTTGAGCCTGTGTATCCTTTTTTTATTTTTAAAGAAAGGAGCATCACAAGTATAATCGCTGGTTTCTAAAATTTATTTATTATTTTTATTTTTTGTACATGTTAAAATTCTGTACATGCGCAGCTTGGGGGGGGGGAGTCTTGTCTGGTGCCTTACGTCATCAGCGAGTGACTGTATCCCCGCCTTAAAAAGCCACACACGGACCCCCACGCCCTCTCTGCAGCTCCTCTTTCTGTTTCCTCTCTGCTCTGTTTCCACAATCTTACATTTTTGGTTGTGAGCCTAGCCTTTAAAGGCTGAGCCATCAATCTTTCTGTCTCTCCTGGCTTGGTTTCTTTCTAATAAAGCTCTTTCTAACTCTCGTAACTTTTCCGTGCCGACCCACCAGTGCTGTTCATCCTTTCAGTAGATGGGTGTTTTGCCTGCGTGTATATCTATATGAGGTATCGGGATCCCCTGGAACTGGAGTTGCAGACAGTTGTGAGCTGCCATGTTGGTGCTGGGAATTAAGCCTGGGTCCTCTGGAAGAGCAGTCAGTGCTCTTAACCACGGGGCCATCTCCTCAGCCCCATAACTGCTGGTTTCTAGAAGAAGGAACTTCAGATGAAGAAATATGAAGAAAAAAATGTTCAATTCCGGGTCACCTGGGTGTTAATTCAGACTTGTTAAAATGCTTAAGGGAGATAAGGAGGATATTAATCATGAGGAAGAGATGGCTAATTCATTGAGTGACTATAAACTAGATGATCAAACCTTACAGTTGGAAAAAGAGGCACAAAGAGATTTCTTTTCCCATTCAGGAAAAATCAAAAGTCCAAACACCACCGCTGACAGCTGTGACACTGACACGTTCCTGAGCTCCCTTCCGGGGTCCTCCTTTAGATAATGGATCCTCCACTGACTGCAAGGGACCCTGAAGCACGCGGTGAGGCATTTGATCATCTAATCTTCAATTCCCTCCACTTCCTCGTGAGGAATTAGGAGAGCCTATAGAAATGCTAAGTTGAAAAAAATAATAAAAAGAGTGCTAAGTTTACAACCTAGGCAAGCTAGGGCAGGACAGAGAAATGGAATTCAGTTCCCAATTCTTCCACAGTCTCATGAACTGACTGCTCTTGGTACTTCCAGTGCAATTTCAGCAAAATCAGAATGTTTACCTAATCAGGCACTACCCAGCCTATTTAAAACTCTAGAAGGAGGGGCTGCACTGGACAGTCCTTGAATGTTATTTTGAGAGGCAAGAAAAGAACTACAGCTATTTGAATCCAGACTAAAAGGCATTTTGTACAGTATGGATCCTTCACTTACATATTTTCCCCATTACACTGTCTGCCATTGATATTACAGCAGGAGGAACTTTGGAATGGATCTATTTACCCCACAAGGGCCATAAAATACTAAGTGCTTATCTTACTCTTCTTGTTCAGTTAGTAAATCAGGGGAGGAACTGATGTGCACAATTATATGGACTTGATCCTTGCTGTATTATATTACCCTTAACTAACAATCAGTTTTTATTTTATTTTATTATTTTTAATTAATCAATTTATTTTATGTGCATTGGTGTTTGCCTTCATGTATGTCTGGGGTCCCCTGGAACTGGAGTTACAGACAATTGTGAGCTGCCATGTGGGTGCTGGGAATTGAACCCAGGTCCTCTGGAAGAGCAGTCAGTGCTCTTAACCACTGAGTCATCTCTCCAGCCCTAATAATCAGTTTTTAAAAGCATTACAGAACACTATGGATTTTCAAATTTCATTTTCAGATTACTATGGAAGGATAGGAAATCATTTTCGAGCTGGCAAACTATGGGATTTTCTCATACAAACTGAATTTTTGATTACAAAAAATGGTCCAATCTTCTCCCATTCCACAGGCAGATATTTATTTTATCAGTGGTCATCTATTGGTATAGAGTGGTTCATGACCCAGATATTATCAGGCTATTAATGGTTCTTTTTTCTTAGCCAAACAGATGGGACTGGCTGTTTTGATTCATCTATTATGGTTAATTCATAACCCCCTAAGTATTGCTTCAGATTCTGTTTAGTATTTCTAGCAACTGACTTATACTCCATGCACACTCTAGCCTCCCTGGTTTTATTGAAGAAGGAAATAAGCGAGCTGATGCATTAACCTGCCCTGTTTTTACTTCTCCAGAAGAAAATTGGGAAGGGGTATGTGTCTGTCATTGCAGATGGATCCACTGAAACATCATGGATTCCTCTTCTGACTCCTCCAGCTCTGGGCCATCAACGACACCATGGAAGTCACCAGAAAGATAGCAAACCTCCCTCCAGCTAAATGGCAAAAGGAGATATCGATCATATCACCAGAAGTCAAGTTTGCCCACCTGGGGCCAAGTTACAGCTCTATGCACCAAGGGAGAAGTTATTTTACTAATGACTGTGTTTCTGACTGGACCTTGAGACCATAAAAAACTCATTCATCCATCTGAAGAAGGGACTGCATTTAATTTTTCCTTGGGATTTGAATCACTTCCCATTTGCATAGGCCATCATAACACTTGTATTCCTATTAAAGGCAAATATGAGATTATGTTCTACAAGATTCTAGAACTACTAATCATATGGGTCTCTTTGCAAGCTATTCTCTAGATTTTCCTGATGAATATAATGTAACTAATAGTACAGGACACAGTTTGTGTCTCTATGCTTGGTGCTTCTTGGTGGCAGAGTATTACACACAATGCTTTCACTGTTCTAATATAATTTGCTTGCTTATAGGATACTCATCAAATGACAACTAGATTTATCTATAACACCCCAAATCAAAACCATTTTGCATATCCTGCAATCAAAAACTAAAAAAGGGTAAGATAAATGTTGAAACATGATCCAAGAATGGAGTCCTGTGAGGGGAATTCTGAGTGCTTGTGAGACAACTCCAAGAAATCAAGATTCTGTGACTCTAGTTTCTTTTTTTATTATTATTATGTGTTTTAATTTTATACATCAGCCATGGGTTCCCCTGTCCTCCCACTCCCGCCCCGCCCCCACCTTCCCCCCAGCCCCTCCCCTCCATTCCCATCTCCTCCAGGATCAAGGCACCCCTGGGGATTCATTTAAACCTGGTGGATTCAGTACAGGCAGGTCCAGTCCCCTCCTTCCAGACTGAGCATGTGTGCCTGTGTAAGCCCAAGGTTTCAAACAGCCAGCACATGCACTAAGGACAGGTCTGGGTCCCACAGCCTGGGTGCCTCCCAAACAGTTCAAGCTATTCAATTGTCTCACTTATCCAGAGGGCCTGATCCAGCTGGGGGCTCCACAGCCTTTGGTTCATAATTCATGTGCTTCCATTCATTTGGCTATTTGTCCCTGTGCTTTTTCCAATCTTGGTCTCAACAATTCACACTCTTACAATCCCTCCTCTTTCTCCACAATTGGACTCCTGGAGCTCCACCTGGGGCCTGGCTGAGGATCTCTGCATCCACTTCCATCAGTTATTGGATGAGGGTCTAGTTTCTTAAAAAACAAACAAACAAACAACAACAACAACAAAAAACAACAACCGGAATTGTTCTTGGAATGTGTTTTTGTGCTCCTCCCATCCTCCCATGTGTAGCAGATAGGAGTGAGTTTACTTCAGGTGTTGTTATTCATATATCTCTATGAGAAAATATGTTTTTTGCCATGTGTGGCTTATCCTTGTGGTTGTATACTTTACTCGGGTGATTCTTCCTAACTCTCAGAGTATAAATTATCTGATGTGCTGAATAAAGTTGACTATTGCATGTGACTTATTGCCTCATTTTTATGCCCCATTCTCCAGGGTTCATGCCATCAACTAGACAATATATTGAACAATAGTAGAAAGTAAGGATGGAAAAAAACCCTGAAATTTCAATGACATTGCTGAGCTGCTCAAAGAAAAGTAGGATTGGGGCTTGGGAGATGGCTCGCTCGGTAAAATGCTTGCTACACAACCATTAGGACTGCACTTTGATTCCCAGGATCTATATAAAAAAATCAAGGCATGATGGTGTGTGCTTGTAAAATCTCTGGAGCTTGCTGACCACCCAGCTTAGCTTAGTCAGTGTGTAACACAAATCCTAAAAGTTCTTATTAATAAAAACAAACCCAGGGCCTGGTATTGGGGTGAATACTGGAAGATCAGAGAAGCAGAACAAGCCACAGCTTCCTCACCTTGCCAATTCCTCAGCTGATCCTGTTTCCTCAGACTGGATGCCTCTCAGCTGAACTGTTGCTCAAAAGCATAAAAGCTTACCCAGCTCTAGTTCCTGGTCCTCACGCCTTATATGCCTTTCTGTTTTCTGCCATCACTTCCTGGATTAAAGGTGTGAGTCACCATGCTTGGCTGTTTCCAATGTGGCCTTGAACTCACAGAGATCTCTGCCTCTGGAATGCTAGGATTAAAGGAGTGTGCTACCACCTCCTAACCTCTATGTTTAATATTGTGGTTGTTCTGTTCTCTGACCCCAGATAAGTTTATTAGAGTGCACAATATTTTGGGGAATACAATACCACCACATCAGTGAACCCAGTGACAGTCTACAATGTATAAGACAAAGAATGACACCCAAGGTTGATACACACAGAGGAAGAGATACAGAGACATAGAGACAGACAGAGAAACAGAGAGACATAATCCTAAGATTGAAGCCAGTCATGTTTGCTCATGCCCATGATCCTAGAGTTTAGGAGGGTGAGGAAAGAAAAATTGTAACAAGTGTGAGGCCAGCTTTAGCCACAGTATCATTTCCAGTGGAATAAAGAGAAACACTGAAAAACTAATAAAATCCTAGGTCTATTGTAGAATATTATTTCAAGATGTGTTACGTTTATTTATTCTGTGGAACATTTGTTTAATGATGCAAAGATATGTTGCATTTGTTTAGCTCTGTGAAGCTGTGTTGCTGTGCCTGTCTAAAACACCTGATGGTCCAGTAAAGAGATGAATGGCCAAAAGCAAAGCAGGAGAAATGATAGGCAGGGCTGGCAGGCAGAGAGAAAGCAAGAGAACAAGGAGAGAAGGATGCTAGGGTCCAGCCACATAGCCACCCAGCCACACAGCCACCCAGCCACACAGCCAGCCATGGAGTAAGAGTGAAAGTAAGATTACAGAAGTAAGAAAAGGGAAAAAGCCCAGAGACAAAAGGTAGATGGGATGATTTAAAGTTAAGAAAAGCTGCCAAGAAACAAGCCAAGCTAAGGCTGGGCATTTATAAGTAATAATAAGCCTCCAGGTAGTTACTTGGGTGGTGGGCCCCCAAAAGAGCAAAACCAAATAACAACATAGGTCTGCTTATCTCTGGAGTTTAACCATTGTTAGTTGTTTCTCTGCTATATACTCAAAGTCTCAACCTTGTGGCTAGTTCCTATACTGAAATTGTCATTGTGTCTCCCAAACCAGACCCTTATTTTTGTAGCATTCCCAGATCTTGCATTTCTCTCTCCACAGTGCTGGAGGTAACTGTTCTGAGCCACTAATTGAGCCTTACTATATACCTTACCCACTATGATTCAGAATCTTGCCAGCATCTGGCACTGGGTTCTAGTCACATACTTGTACCCGATTCCATGTGGTGTCTTTCCAGATACAAGACATTCAAAATTATTTTGGACATTTTGATTATTTTGGTTTCAACTACTGGCCACTGATGGCAAAGACACCTCCTTTGGTCCTAGGCCCACCTGTTTTGTCTAATTTGTACCTCCACAATAAACCTTCAGCTAAGATGATATCCCAGCACAGCTTGTAGCTGTGCCTATGCTGGTGGGAAGACATACAACTTATAAAGACTCTGGTGGTTTGAATGGGAATGGCTCTTGTAGGTGCATATATTTGAATAATGGACCCCTAGTTGGTGGAACTGCTTTGGGAAGGATTACAAGGTATGGCCTCATTAGAGGAAGTATATCATTGGGGGTTTGGTTTGAGGTTTCAAAAGTCCATACCAAGTCCAGTGTCTCTGCCTCTAACCCTCAGATAAAAGGTAAGCTCTTAGCTACTGCTCCAGCACCATGCCTGCCTGTCTGCTGCCATGCTTCCTGCCACAATGATAATAGATTCCACATCTAAAGCTGTAAGCAAGCCTCCAATTAAATGCTTTCTTTCATAAATTACCTTGGTCATGGTGCCTCTTCACAGCAATTGAACAGTAACTAAAACAGGTCCCAAATGAACTCTTAGTTCTGAACATCTTGTTCTGAGCACTTTATCTCTCACTTGTCAGACGTTCTCATACAGCTGAGTTGTCACTTTGAGCCTGGCCAAGAAATATGATCTTGATCCCCAAATGGAATCTATTCACAAAATTGTCTGGGAAAGGAGTTCTGGATTATAAGAGTCAGAAGATTATGGTACTAGCTCTGCATCACACACAAGCAAGGCAAAGTATGCTGCTTCTGTTATTTGTATACTTTTATTATCTATGTTCAGGATGGAGTATTAACCACTGCCTGGCACTATTATTTATTTCAGTGGGATATAGTTGGAGAGCTTCTCTCCAGGTGCCACCAAGCCCCCATGGTCCCTCAACCCACGTATAAAATAATCATACAGACACTTATATTATTTAAACTGCTTGGCCATTAGCTCAGGCCTACCATTATCTAGCTCTTACTCTTATATTTAGCCCATTTCTATTAATCTATACTTTGCCACGTGGCTCATGGCTTACCAGTAACATACATCTTCCTTGTCATGGTGGTGGCTTGCAATGTCTCTCCCAGCCTTCCACTTCCCATAATTCTCCTCCTCCTTGTCCCACCTACCCTATCCTTCCTGCCTGGCTACTGGCCAATCAGCACTTTATTTTACCCAATCAGAGCAACACATTTGACATACAGAACATCCCACAGCAGTGGGAAGTGATTTTAAGCTCACTAAACATAAGGTTATAGATTATATCATATTAAATCATTATTGAATGGCATTTTTATAACATGTTCATTGTGTTTTTAAACTTGGAAGTTTGCAGAATATAATGAAGATTTACTGGAGACATTTTTAGTTAAGAAAAATCGCATCTCCCCACCCTCAGGATTTTCTAAAACACCAGAGAGAAGTTAAAGAAAGAAGAATAAAAGCACCAGTCACCCTGGCTAGCTATGAACCATGCTCTCTGTGTGAATCAAGTGTTTGATTCAGAAAAATCTGCTTGTCTCCTGGACAAATACCAGAACGGCTGCTTAGAGTTGTGATTATTACAGCTGTGCTGCTCCTAGAAAGAAGCGTGAGGAATTGGGGTATTGCAAAGGCATGAGCTAGTGGTCCCACTTTATGTCAAGTGAGAATTGTATCTTTTCAGTTTGTTGTTCCTCCTCTCTGCTGTTCTCAGAAACACAGACCTTGACTCCTTCCCTGGGGGTGATGGGTAGTTTTAATTGTCCACTTAATATAATCTAGAATCACATGGGAAAGGAGTTTCAACAAGAGATTATCAAGCTGAGGTTGGCCTGTGGGTTTGTCTGTGGGGGATTGGTTTACATTCATTGATGTGGGAAGAACCAACCTAAAAGTGGGTGGTACAATTTTCTGGGTTTTTGTCCATCTTGGACTGTATAAAAAAAGAAATGAGAGCAGGGCATGGTGGTGCATACCTTTAATCCCAGCACTCAGGAAGCAAAGGCAGGTGGATCTATGCTTGGGGATGTCTTTCTGTTTGCTGTGAATGTGTTGCTCTGATTGAATGATAAATAAAACACTGATTGGCCAGTAGCCAGGCAGGAAGTATAGTATAGGCAGGGTAAGCAGAGAGGAGAATTCTGGGAAGTGGAAGGCTGAGTCAGGAGATGCTGCCAGCTGCCACCATGAGAAGCAAGATGTAAAGTACCAGTAAGCCACAAGCCATGTGGCAACTTATAGATTAATAGAAATGGGTTAATTTAAGATATAAGAACTAGGGGTTGGGGATTTAGCTCAGTGGTAGAACACTTGCCTAGCAAGTGCAAGGCCCTGGGTTTGGTCCTCAGCTCTGAAGAAAATAAAAGATATAAGAACTAGATAGCAAGAAGCCTGCCATGGCCATACAGTTTATAAGTAATATAAGTCTCTGTGTGTTTACTTGGGTCCGAGCAGCTGCAGGAGCCAGGTGGACGCAAGAAACCTTCAGCTATAGATCTCTATGAGTTCAAGGCAAGCCTACAAAGCAAGTTTCAGGAAAGCCAGAGCTGCACAGAGAAATCCTGTCTTAAAAGATAAAAAACAAAACAAAAATGAGTGTAAGCATGCATTTAGTCTCTCTCTCTCTCTCTCTCTCTCTCTCTCTCTCTCTCTCTCTCTATTTCTGCTGCTGCTGCTGCTTCAAGACCTGCCACCCTAACTTCCCTGCTATAATAGACTATAAGCTGGAATTGTGAGCTAAAGTAAACCCTTTCTCCCTTACATTGCTTTTGATCAGCTTATTTTATCCTGGTGACAGAAAAAGAAACTAAAACACTTTGTAAGTATGCTTGCCTCTCTGTAGGGCCACAGCACAGCTGCATAGACTCTGTATAAACTGAGAAATTCTTTAATGGGTAGTTGGTCCTCTCCTTAGACACATTCATCTGTTTTCATATCTGAGCACTTCTAGGGGTCATCACTGTGCACAGATATACTGGAAGCAAAGTGAGCAGAAGGCACTGAAAGCAAGAAGCCTATCCACAGTGACTCATGTGGCTTTGGCAATGGAGATTTCTTCAAACATGCATCACAATGGCTATAACTTTAATGGTTTGTAAGTGTACAATTCAGTGGCATTCACTGTATCCACAATGCCAACTGCCAATCACCACTATCTAGACCCCAAACTTTCCCATCTTAAACCCTCTACACACTATATAGCTTCTCTCCCTGCCTTAGCTTCTGGCACTTCTGTTCTGCTTTTTTACTTCTCAGAATTTGCCTGTTCTAAATATTTTATCTAAATAGAATCATACTAATTTTTTGTCCTTCTGTGTTTGGCTTATTTTAGTTAGCATAAAGTCTTTAAGTTTCATCCATATTGTAGCATGTATCAGAATGCCATTTCTTTTAATGACAAACTTACATTCCATTGTATGGGAGCATATTTTGTTGGACATTTGGCTTGATTCCCCCTTGGGCTGTTCCAAATAGCACCACAATGGACATGAGTGACATAGGTCATTTTGGGTACCTGCTTTCTCTCTTTAAATACTCAAGAATGAAGCTGTTGGATGATGTGGCCTTTGCATTACAGACATAGTATTGGTATCATCAACACAGAAGATAAGGGTTGGTAATAAAGGACACACATACACATCTGCAGAATTAAGGCAAGTATCCAGAGAAGTATCAGATATAAGTACAAGGAGAATAAAAGGTTGGAAAAGATGACCATGGATTTTTTTTCTTTAATTAAGGTGCTGTGATTTCATTTATTTTTACATATGGACCACAGTTTCCCCTCCATCCTCTTCTTCTGGTCCCTCCATCCACCTCCCATCTATCCCCCTATCCACTCCTCCTCTGTCTCTATTCAGAAAGGGGCAGGCCTCCCATGGGCATGAGTACAGCATGGTACATCAAGTTGAGGCAGGACTGAGCTCCTCCTCATGACAGATGGGTAGCTTGGTCTATTTGTGGAGCTCCTAGCAGTGAGATCAGGATCTGTCCCTGGCACTTGAGCTGGCTTTGAGAACCTGTTCCCCATGTTGGAGAGCTCTTTCTTTATAGAGAGAATTGAGGTGCTTTAGGGACAATGAGTCAGGGAGACTAAACACCCAGGAAGGCAACAGCAGTGAGTCTTCAGGATATAGTGGGAGGACCAAGCTCTTGGCCAAGACATGATCATGTAGGAAGTACTGGAGTCCACAGGAGCCAAGAATCCAGAAAAAAAAAATCAGTGAAGACCATCAATTAAAAAGTCTTCGTCTTTTTGGGGTATTTTTTTTCCTAATCTGGAGAGAATCATGTTTCTTTCTTTCTTTCTTTCTTTCTTTCTTTCTTTCTTTCTTTCTTTCTTTCTTTCTTTCTTTCTTTCTTTTAAAAATGTGGGTAGAACACTCATATACAGAATAATTTTATTTTATGTGCATTGGTGTGAAGGTGTCAGATCCCCTGGAACTGGAGTTACAGACAGTTGTAAGCTGCCATGTGGGTGATGGGAATTGAACCCGGGTCCTCTGGAAGAGCAGCCAGTGCTCTCAACCACTGAGCCATCTCTCTAGCCCTCATGTATCTTTCCTACTCATCCATGGAGAAAACCTAGGATGGATCCTGATGTGTAAGGGAGTATTCAGATAAGGTCAGACCACACCTGCTTGTGTCAAAGAATCTCTGAAGCAGTTTCCTTTTGGAGACCAAAATGAGCAGCCCAAGGTGGTCTGTGTTCCTACATGACACTATGAACAACGATTACAAAGTGTCACAGTCTTATTACACATTGCGCCTAAGGGGAAATATACTGCATGAGCCTTGAGCAAATTTCTGTTATGAAGCCAAGAAACAGACATCTTAAATCCTAGGCGATGACTAATTCTCAAATACTTGGCTTAAAAATAATTTCAGAGGCCATTCTAGGCCACTGAGATCAGTAATTCCATGAGGGCACAAACCAGGTGGCATCTTAATCCTCCCGACACAAACCCTGCTGGGAAGAGTTTACACCACATCTTTGGGTTTATCATTTGAGCAGAGGCCGTGATAGTAAAGGTCATGTAGTGATGACAGCCAGAGGAATAGCTCCAGAGGACTCATGCACAACCACTCCCTTTTGGGTTCACAAACAAAGCTATTCAAATCCAGGATGGCACAAAACATGCTTACCTGGAAACCTCAGCTGCCTTTTTTTAAAAATAAAGGATGACCTTATTGATTTATTATTTGTTTTCTTTTAAAATATTTTATTTCATTATTAATTATGTGTACCTGTGTATGAGTGTGGGTTTGTATACCTGAGTGCCTGCATATGCTGAGACATTTTTCCAAGGAACTTTCTAATGTAGGCCAGTTCTCTCTGGGACCAGAAGTGGTGAAGCCCAGCCCAGCCTAGTCTGTGAGCTTCACTTGAACTAATTTATACTAAAAATAACATCCATATATAATTACAAACGGCTTTCTTTCCTGCCTATCCTTACTAGCAAGAGCTACACCACTGTATACTATCCAGAATTTCAACTGATGCTGCTTTGAATTGGCAAGATGCTTAAACTAAGGAGGAGAATTCAACACAATGAGATAATTTAGGTCATGATCTTCAGGGAACCTTTTTCTTCAACTGTTCTAAAGTGAACCTCAGTACAGGGGAGAGAGCTTAGTCTCAAGACTTAGCAAGCTAGAGTGCTTGCTTTAACTCGCACAACAAGTTAAGAAACCAAGAAAACATGAAAAGAAAAAAATTGAAGTAGGTGCAAATGTGGCCACTTAGACTTGGTGAGAAATTCCACTGCTCTCAGGTTTTGGCTGTGTGTGCTTTCAAGATTGAGGTATCTATCTGACCATCTATGTGTCTGCCTATCTATCCATCTGTATGTGTGTTTGCTTGAATTATTTATGTGTGCCACATGTGTGAAAAAAATCCATGGAGACAAGAAAAGTGTGTCCAATTTCCTGGTGCTGAGAATCAAACCTAAGTCCTCTGTAAAAGCAGCAAGCACCCTTCACCCTAAGCCATGTCTCCCACCCCCAGATGTGTGTTGGTCTTTTAATGCCAGTTCTTATCTCTG
Organism: Onychomys torridus; assembly: GCF_903995425.1. Classification (NCBI taxonomy): domain Eukaryota; kingdom Metazoa; phylum Chordata; class Mammalia; order Rodentia; family Cricetidae; genus Onychomys; species Onychomys torridus. Next base: position 65,847,224 of record NC_050466.1, on the reverse strand, counting down.
ATGGGCCTGGGCATGCTCTCCATCATTGCAATCAAACATCCTTAAGGTTCCTGGGCACCTTTGTGAAGCCCCTCCTGGATTGCCTGATGCTCCCACATCTGAAAACTCAATGACACTTCTATATTCTCTTGGGTATGACTCTCCAATTTTCCTCCCATATATGGGAAACTTGTTAAGGGAAAATTTTTTTCTTCCATTTTCCATTTCTCTTGTATGTCTTGCATTTAAAAGATATTAATATATGTTTGTAGAAAAAATGAATAAATTCATAAATATAGAAGCAAGTTATATTTATTTTAGTACAACTTTTGGAATCCCTACTCCAAAAAGTGGCATGTGTGACATTATATCTTGAGGAAATGTTCTTAAGAATCTGATTTAAAATTTTAATGTTTCAACAAATCTATTTTTTCTGAGTTTTCTTACTGAAAAAAGTACCATCTGCTATGCATTTACTAAATGAATTAATTGATTAGTTAGATTCCGGTTGCTGGGTATGCTCTTTACCCACTTTACACCTATCCCTTGGTTTTTGTCTTAGCTAGTGTTCTATTGCTGTGAAGAGACACCATGACCAAGGTAACTCTTATGAAAGAAAACATTTAACTGAGGGCTTGCTTATAGTTTCAGAGGGTGAATCCATGTGACCATGGATCATGGCAGGAAGCATGGCAGCTGGTAGGCAGGTATGGTGCTGGAGCAGTAGCTGAGAGCTCACATTGTATCTGAAAGTTGGATACAGAGGGAGAGAGAGGCTGAGAATGATGTGGGCTTTTGAAACCTCAGAACCCGCCCCCCCAGTGATATACCCCCTCCAGCAAGGCCACACCTTCTTATCCTTCCCAAAACAGTTCACCAACTAGGGACCAACTATTTAAATATATGTGCCTATCGGGGCCATTCTCATTCATACCACCAATGATCTTAGCTAAGAAGTAGGTTAGTATGTTACCTCAGTGGGTAATTGTCATGAGGACAAAATCATACAGTGCTGCAGAATGTCTGGAAAGCTGGTAAATAAGTACCAGGTAGAGTGATTCTGGACTGGAAACTTTTCAAACCATTGTGTTTCAGAAAGCCATATTTTACCTGAGGGGAGACAACATCACCACAAACCAAGTTATTAGTCATAATAATCTCTAGGGAGACTGCTGGAATAGTGAGAGAAAGACTAAGAAAATTTCGTCCATTAATCATGTCCCTAAGAACAGAACTCCCTTGTGTACCTACTTAATCAAAACAGAACACCATCCTGCCAAAGTGGCCAATACCCAAACCACACAAGTGAGTTATTTCAAAGTCACAGGAGTTACCTTCCAGAACCAGAAAGCCTATTAAAAATAAATAATGTGTATTTCTTCCTGGAAAGAACAAATCAATACTTCTGCATGGGCCCAGCACCACACATCAGCCCCCACATAGTATGTTGCCTTAATCTAGAGCAGCAACTGAACTGACCTCCCTTTCTTCCCATGGCTTGCCTCATTTCTCAGTAAGAGAGAACTTCTACATTTCTCTCCTCTGAGGCCCACATGGGCGTTGAAAAAAAATCCCTCAAATAGCACACCACACATTCCAGCTGTGATGGTTGGTCTGGGAGCCATGCCAGACTCTAGTATCTTCTCAAACTCAGCTACAATCCCTCTGCAGGTCAATTCACTTAAACAGCTCTTCAGTTTTGAAGGTAACATCTTTGAGCTCTGGTATGTGTCAGGCACAGATCTAAGGCTTTTCTATCAATTATACCATTGGATTCATTTTAGAAGCAAGGAGATTATTTTAAGCCACATTAAGCCACATAATAAGTGGTCTGGGTCTTGAGCCTAGGCCTTTCTGGACCTATCACTGGATTAAATGCCTGGGATACTCAAAATATTATATCAAAACAACTTAAAAAATGGATTCTTCACTCAGTTATTGGTAACTTTTAAGTATATATAAAAGACCTTCAGTATAAAAAACATAAATATTCTGAAATTTAAATACAAATCAATTTCTTATGAAAATGTTGTTTATGAATTGCAATGTACAAGTGTAAAATGTACTATTTTAAATATCTTAAATTAAATGTACAATATACTATAATATTAAAAAGTAACTGCTGAATGATTTTTATTTTTAATATGGTGAGGAAAAATTTAAAATTAACATGTGTGACTTATATCTTATTTTTATTGCATAGTACTTCTGTAGAGTAATGCTTACATATGGTGTAGGAAAATAAATATTGCATGATTTTACCTTTGGTGAGATTAAGTGATTCTTTTGGGTAGTTTTATGTGATTGTTATTAAAATATGTAAAATATATCATATTAAATACCTGAGTGTCCACAGGATATATACATATAGATTTGAGCAAAGCATTTGCATGTACATTTTATCTAAATGCTTGCTGACTGAAATATGAGGTATAAGCTCCTCTTATAAATCAGTGGATACTGGATTTGGTAATGTTAATAAAATTTTAAAAGCAGAAGCAATCCTGTGAGAAATGTGGAGAGAATAAAAAACCGCCATAAATGAAGCGTCAAGTAGAAACCTAGGAAGCATATTAAAGCTTGGGCAAGAGTTTCTTGGTGCTGGGCAGTAGTGTCACATGCCTTTAATCCCAGCACTCAGGAGGCAGAGGCAGTTGGATCTCTGTGAGTTCAAGGCCAGCCTGGTCTACAGAGCAAGATCCAGGACAGGCACCAAAACTACATAGAGAAAAAAAAAGTTTCTTGGTAACAGACAAATTCATAACGTTATTTTTTTTTGCTGTTGACACATTCAGATGTGTCAAAGATCCTAAGTGATATTTTCTCCCTAGTTTATATATTTATTTATTTTAAAATTATAAAAAGATATATCCATTTTTATTTTGTTTGCACGGGTATGTCTGTGTACCACATGCATGCAATGCTCACAGAAGCCAGAAGAGGGCGACAGATCCACTGGAACTGGAGTTGCACATGGTTCTGAGCCATCATGTGGATGGGATTTTCTAGAGAAGCAGCCAGTGCTCTTCACTGCTGAACCATCTCCCCAGCTCCAGTTGTTTATTTTTATTTCGTAAAATATACCCCATTCCTAAAACTATAATATTGAATACAACATTTTTTTTAAACATCTTTCTTACTTTCTGGTAATGACATTTCTGATTTTCAGGAATTAAAGTAAACCAAAAAGTATGATTATGAGAGAATCATTCTGAGAGAAATCCAGTGGGTGGTTAGCATCTCCAGTGGTTCTTAGCTTTTAAACCATGTGTGTAGTACTATGTTATTTCACATATACATGCAAGACTCTTTCCTGGACAATATGATATATGAAATGATATATGAAAGGAACAGAAATAAATATTTTTTTCTGGTTAAAAACGCCTCTTATTTTTGGTTGAAATATAAATGTATGTAATCAACTGGCATGTGGTGGCAGTGGGCTCAGGTTGGAATGAGTATGCTGCGCAGGGCCATGGAGTGAAGGCATGGCCAGTACAGTGGTGGCTGTTGGGTTGACCACTGATGCGGCAGGATTTGCAGGTTGCTATGTTTTACAAGCCATGAAGCATGTAAAGCCTCAAGTAAAACAAGTGTTTCAAAGTCTACCAAAATCTGCCTTCAGTAGTGCAAAGTACAGAACTGGTTTTGAATCCACAACAACAAAACAAAATGCAGCATTAATACTTGGCATGATCCCTATAGCCAATAAAGGAAAGATTAGAGGTACTCACCAATGAATTATGCTCTTAAACCATCCAGACAATGGAGGATCTCCTTATAGAGCAGCCAGAATCAATGGGGCTGAAGACTCACTACAAGGCCAAGTTAAAATAATGAAGTAAATGTATGTGACTCTTAAGCCCATTAGTCCATTTTAAGAGTATGCATTTTTTAAAATTATTATTTATTATATATACAGTGTTCTGCCTGCATGTATGCCTACAGGCTAGAAGAGGGCACCAGATCTCACTACAGATGGTTGTGAGCCACCATTTGGTTGCTGGGAATTGAACTCAGGACCATCTGGAAGAGTAGCCAGTGCCCTTAACTGCTAAGCCATCTCTCCAGCCCTGCATTTTTTTGTGATTAAAGGCACTAGAGCCAGAGGATCCCTGTTTAATTCCAAGAAACTACTTGGCAGCTCACAATCATTTCTAACTCCAGTCCCAGGGAGGCAATCACCCTCTTCTGGCCTCTGTGGGTACCAGGCATGCATGTGGTGCACAGTCATACATGCAAGCAAACACCCAAATACATAAAATAAAAATATCTATGATTTATTTTGTGTGCTAAAATATTAATAAAAGGAAAAATAGTTGTGCATGTCATGGAAAAATATGGAAGGGAGTAGGTTTACTCAAATATTTGTTTTATATGGCACCAATTTTAGAAGTAAAGTATTTCCACTTTAGAATAAGTATCAAACAAAATCTGAAATATAGAATATTTATTTTACTTTTACTTTCGTGTGTGTGTGTGTGTGTGTGTGTGTGTGTGTGTGTGTGTGTGCACACATATGTGCAGGTGCCTGTGGACTCCAGAAGAGGGCACTGGATCCCCTGGAATTGCCACTACAGACAGTTGTGAGCCATCTACTGTGGGTGCTAAGAAACAATGTTGGGGCCTCTGCTAGAGCACATTCTCTTGACCTTTGAGCTATCTCTCCAACCCCCAAAATGTGACACTGTTTTTAAAAAGCACATAGATCCATGATTTTAAAAACAATAAAATATCTAGTTCTTTTAAAAGGGATTTTTAAAAATCCAAATTATCTTAAGTCTAACAATTTTCTCTAAAAAGTCTAGTGAATAACTGCTTTGGGCATTTGCTCTATATTCTTCTATCTCATTTAGCACTACCAACAGCCCAATGAAGAGTGTATCAGAACACCTTGTGACATGAAGTCCTTATTCAAGAATGATTTCAAAGTCCAGTTCTACTGACTGCTCCATAGAGTATCATCAACCACCAATAGTCTTTAAAATGGTATTTTAATAAAACAAATGAAAAATAAGCATGGAAGTTAATGATTTTTGTCTGGTTGTATATTTGATACAGATTCTCTGTCTCTGTCTCTGTCTCTCTTTCTCTCTCTCTCTCTCTCTCTCTCTCTCTCTCTGTGTGTGTGTGTGTGTGTGTGTGTGTGTGTGTGTGTGTGTGTGTGTGTCTATTGTAGTTTACTCATGTGGCACAAATATTTTCCCTCTTTGATGAGGATAAAACTGGGGGTACTTGCATTGTGTTATTTCTATTTATATTCATTGAAATAAGTCCCCTTGGCTCACTCAAGGATGATCCTTATAGCTGATCCTCAGTATAATCCCATCCTGGGACTCCCTGCCAAGCCATTCTTAACAAACATTGATCAATGTCATTGTTGTCCTGAAAAGCTTATCCAAAATCAAATCAGAAATTAAATTCCCACTGCAAATCAGGACAATAGAGACCATGAATAAGAGTCATCTTGACTATTGGATTGGTCCCCAGTGAGGTTAACAGAAAACCAAAGCCTAGCCATATGTTCTCTTTTAGGCACAGTTGTTCATTCATCTGGCAGAGCCTATAAATCACATGCTTATTTTAAAAAATTGTTGTTTTGAATCAGGGGGAAAAAACCCAGATCACCTTCAGGCCAGAATCAGCATGCCAAATCCAATTCCAAAGCTTTCAAGTATAATGTGGACATTTATTCACTATTCAGCTTATTTTATTTTTCTGTCTGCTCCATTCCCCATTCATTTTGAGCTACTCGTAATAATACCAAATACAGCAATAATACCAAGTACAAGACAGCACAATGTGGGGGTTAGAAGGGCAGGAGGGGCAGGAGACAGACTCTGTATTTCAAGTCATTGTGTCCTTGGCACCTTCTGAACATTGTCTTTGTTCAGCGCAGTGGTTCTTGGTCTAACTGCATGTTTGCATCACATGAGAGAATTTTTACAAAACAGAAAATTCTCCTAAACTTCACCTAGACCAATTATACCAAAATTTCAGCATAATGCACGAATATAGTTGCTTTGCTTTTATTAATCGCAGGTAATGTCAATGTGCAGCTAAAGCCAAAACCCCTGCTTTAAGAGATCTTTTATTAAGCCAGGCAGTGGTGGTGCATGCCTTTTATCCCAGCACTCAGGAGGCAGAGGCAGGTGGATCTCTGTGAGTTCGAGGTCAACCTGGTCTACAGAGTGAGTTCTAGGACAGCCAGGGCTACACAGAGAAACCCTGCCTTGAAAAACCAGAAAAAATAGATAGGTGTGTGTGTGTGTGTGTGTGTGTGTGTGTGTGTGTGTGTGTGTGTGTGTGTGTGTGTGTGTGTGTGTGTGTGTGTGTGTGTGTGTTTAAATTTTATTCCATGGCCACTTCTAAATCTTAACTGTCCCATTCACATTTGTTCGTTTACACCATCTTTCTTTCTAATGAACATATAGGATGAGACTTAAAGTACCAGTCTTTCTTTGGGAGGTAATCCACTAGGGGAGTTGGCAAGTTGAAGTGCCAATTAGGGGTGTCATATAAGTTATTTTTCTCACTGTTGCAAACAGATACCAGACAAAAAAGCATCTGAAGGTTTTATTATTCCTAGCCACTTCTGGAGTCACATGACTGCACGTGTGCTGTCAGCAGTCAGGCAAAAGGCTTAGTCACTTCAGGGCCTTACGTCCTACATAATCCATGTGTGCACAGTGTGGTCATGTAATCTATGCGCATGTGTGGCGTAGCTACATAAGCCCATATACACATGCGAAAGGTGACCTATAAAAGCATGCTGTACCTGCTCCCTGCTCTCTCTCCCTCTCATCAGAGGTAGTGTGCACTTCTCTCTCTCTCTCTCTCTCTCTCTCTCTCTCTCTCTCTCTCTCTCTCTCCACACACACACACACACACACACACACACACACACACACACACACCTTTCTTTTCTGTAGGCCTAACCACCTCCACCTTTTCTCTTCCCTAATAAAAACTCTTATAGTGGGTTCCATGTTTTCTAGTGCCTGGTAAATAACACCAACAAATAAATAACAGAAGGAAAGAAGGGTTCATTTTGGATCACAATTCATGAGCTACAGTCCATAATGATAGGGAAGGTATAGCCATGGGCCAAGTGCTTGTCTGTGGTATTGGAAGGCAGCTTGTTCATATCTTAGAGGGTAAGGACTTAGCTGGCTGTCTCCTCTTTCCCCTTTCTTTTAGTCTGGGACCTCAGCTCATGTGATGGTGCCACTTGTCATGAGTATAGGTCTTTTCTCCTCAGTTCATTCTCTTCAGAAATTCCTCAGAGGCACACACAAAGGTATGCCTCATTTAATGCCCTAGGTATTTATTAACACAATCAAGTTGACAGAATTAACTATCACTTGTTCTCAAGGGAACTCAAATAGAGAAACTAACAAGACTAAGATAGTCTTGTTATAGAGATAAAAAACATAGCTCAGAGTGATTCCATACAAGGAACAGGGGACATAGAATATTTATCTACTAATTCTTGCAATTTATTAGTTGATGATTCCTTCCAGGAGTCTTTAATTCTCTATCACTTCTAGCCTGTAGTGTGCACAGTCAGAGAGGATGTATAGTAGCCTGAAATAGTCTTTAAGCAAAGTATTACAAGTGCTGACAGAAATCCAGCTAGTACATAACAGAGCTAAGCTAGATCACACTTGTGCTGCGTCCATAGGCAAAAAGATTCAGATTCAGTACATCTTCTTCTTTTGTATATGCATCTATTATGTTTCCATTTCATCTTATATTTTTCATTATTTCATGTTGTGATATCACATCATATTAGTTACATTGTGTTGCTGTGATAAAATAAAATGACCGAAGGAAATTTATGAAAGAAAGAGTTTGTTTCAGCTTACTGTTTCTGAAAGAGAGTCCATAATGATGGAAGAACAGCAGCAGGCATCCAGAGCAGGAAGGTGAGAAATCACATTTTTAACCACAAGTCTGAAGCAGAGAGAGAACTGGAAGTGGGACAAGGCTATAAAGTCTCAAATTCATTCACTGACGAAAGGTATTATTATTATTATTAATATTAATTATTATTATTATTATTATTATTAATGAAAAGATCACAGGAAAGAACTAAGATGCAAAATCAAAGTTTTTTTCTTCTTTTCTAGTGATCTGGTCAGGAAGAAAGCTGGTCAGGAACAGCTCTTCAGATGGAGGAATGCACACCTCACACCAGCTTCAGAATTGCCGGTTGCAATTCACATATCTGGAACCACAAAGTTCACAGTGTTGCCAAGACATTTCCTATTCCTAAATTTACATGTTGCAAATTTGGGGGCTTTTAAAGTGCAAAGTTTTCCTCCAAATAATTATGTGTACTTTTAAAGGAGATTCTTGCCATCTGTCTATAGTGTCTGACTTTTTCCCAAGGACCATGAGATGAATTACTACCCCAAAAGAGGCAAGGGCCCTGAAGGCTTTGTGGGAACCAAGTCACTAGTCATGGTATTCAACTTTGTGAATGTCAGTACTATTGTCTGTTATGAGTATGTGTGAGTGAATGTACAAGTGACTTGTCTTTTCCATCATGTGTAGGTGAGTGTTTGTACTTAATAGTTTGTAAACACTGGCACAATGTCTGCTGGTTTACATTGCAGCTTCTTAAGCTGAGGTTAATCCAGGGCTTTAAGGACTGAGTTCGATTTTTCATTACCCTCTAGCTGAAACTTAGTATTCATTTTAGTTATGAACCTAGGCAGTGGGCCTCAGTAAAGTTAGGCGTTGATCTTTAAATTCATCGCTACTGGTGTTTCAGTTATACTGTACTTGTTGCAGTTATTGAAATATTTATGTTCATTACTTGGGAATTATGACAGTTAATGAAAACATCCCTTGTCTTAGTTTGGATTTCTATTGCTGTGAACAGACACCATGACCATGGCAACTCTTTTTTTTTTTTTTTTTTGGTTTTTCGAGACAGGGTTTCTCTGTGTAGCTTTGCGCCTTTTCCTGGAACTCACTTTATAGTCCAGGCTGGCCTTGAACTCACAGAGATCCACTTGCCTCTGTTTTCCGAGTGCTGGGATTAAAGGCGTGCGCTACCACCACCCTTTTTTTTTTTTTTTTTTTAAGCTGAGGGCCTTGTGCTTGCTAGGCAAGCGCTCTACCACTGAGCTAAATCCCCAACCCTATGGCAACTCTTATAAAGGAAAACATTTAATTGGGGTTGGCTTACAGTCTCAGAGGTTTAGTCCATTATCATCATGGCAGGAAGCATGGCAGTGTGCAGGCAGACATGGTGCTGGAGCTGAGAGTCCTGCATCTTGATCCACAGGCAGCAAAAGGAGACTGTGTACCACACTGGGCATAGCTTAAGCATATGAGACCTCAAAGCCCGCCTCCACAGTGACACACTTCCTCCCACAAGGCCACACCTATTCTAACAAAGTCACATCTCCTAATAGTGCCACTCCCTATGGGCCAAGCATTCAAACACAGGAGTCTATGGGGCCTATTCCTATTAAAACCACCACATTCCTACATCTTGTTTTTTAATGTAATAAAAAAACGCATCGGCTGGGCAGTGGTGGCACATGCCTTTAATCCCAGCACTTGGGAGGCAGAGGCAGATGGATCTCTGTGAGTTTGAGGCCCACCTGAGCTACAGTGTGAGTTCCAGGAAAGGCACAAAACTACAGGGAGAAACTCTGTCTCGAAAAAACTAAAAACCAAAACAAAAACAAAACACACACACACACAACAACAACAAAACAAAACAAAACAAAAAACAACCCCCCCCAAAAAACACATTGATCATGTCACATTCATTTTAATATGTTGATGACAATTTCAGTACAATGATTAGACTTAGGATTCTGTATACATTGTTTTATGCATTTAAAAAACTAATCTGAGAAAAGCACATTTCTTAGATACAAAAGGTCTATGACACAAATCCTAGGTTTACAACAATTAATAAATGGGACCACACGAACCTAAAAATCTGTACACAAAGGACACCATCATTCCAGCAAAGCAGCAGCCTACAGAATGGGGAAAGCTCTTTACCAATTAATTGTACATATGATAGAGGGCTGATATCTCATATTCTATAAAGAATTCTATGAAGAAATAAAATAAAAGAAAAGAAAGAAAGAAAGAAAGAAAGAAAGATTAAGAAAACAAATAACCAGTTGAAAGGGAGTGCTGAACTAAGGAGGGAGTTCTCAAAAGATGAAACATGGCCGAGAAACACTTAAAGAAGTGTTCAACATTCTTAGTCATCAGGGACATGCAAATCAAAATTACTCTGAGATTCCATCTTACAGCAGTCAGAATGGACAAGATCAATAAAACAAACAGAAAACTCATTCATTGCTGGTGGGAGTACCAACTTGTACACCCAATGTGGATATCTGTAGGGTGGTTCCTCTGGAAGCTAGGATTTGATCTACCTCAAGAACCAGCTTTACCATTTTTGGGCATATACCTGAAGAACTCTACATCCGACCTCAGAGATACTTTTTTACCCATGTTCACTGTTGCTCTGTTCACAGTAGCCAGAAATTGCAAACAGCTTAGATGTCCATCAACTGACGAATGGATAATTAAAATTTGGTACATTCACACAATGGAATATTACTCAGCTTTAAAAAAAGAAATTACGAAATTTGAGGTAAGTAGGTGGAACCAGGAAAGAATCATTCTGAATGAGGAAACCCAGACCCCAAAAGAAAAATGGTGTATGTTTTCTCTTATATGTAGATGTTATCTTTTAAGCTTTTGATATGTGGACTACAGTCCAAATAGGCACAAGTAAGGGACCAACGGGGAGGAGAGGATCTCTCAAGGAAGGGGATATCTCTCAAGTAAGATAGTGATATGGAGAGACAAGGGAGAAACAAGAAGAAGAAGATTAATTGAATAGGGCATGGGATGGGAGAGCTGGGTAAAGGAAGGCAACTAGGGAGGGACAACTAACACTAAAGGCTCTTTGGAAAATCATATGGAAACCCATTACTGTAGAAGCTTCCTAAATTATATACATACATTAAAGGAATCTAAATAGAGTCACCAAATAATATGGGAGAGAATGTCCTAACTAGACATCTTATGTCACCAAGTAAAATCTCCAGTGCAAGGAATGGATTACATCTTGTTGAGACATTGTGTAAAGGATTACCATGGGACCCCCAAACACCACAGGCTACTACCAAGGCTATATTTGATTCTCCACAACATGATTGTAAGGCCCTATTGCTGAAGACAGTGCTTACATATGTCATCAAACACGGAGAAGTTGAGCTGGCTCCTAATAAGAAGCTTCACTGTACTGAATATCATTCATGGTACTGGAAGGTATTCTGCACACTACTAGAGGAGAAAGGTAATCATCAATATCACCCAGCTACAAACCCTGTGACTGCAACCCTGACCTACCTGTAAGATATATTGGTGTAATACTGACAGAAATGTTATGGGAGTAACCAACCATTTTTTTTTTTTTATTGGATTTAAGGCCTACTCCATGAGATGGAACCTGTACCTGATACTGCTAAGTGGGCAAGGACCTGAACCTGGACAGGTTATGATCCTAGGGGAAAGTAAAATACTATTGTTCTGCTAAAGGAACATAGCAATAAAGTGACTCCTAATGATATTCTGCTATACCCATAGAACAGTGTCTCACTCAGCCATCATCAGAGAAGCTTCTTCTTGCAGCAGATGGGAAATAACACAGAGACCAAAAACCGGACAATGTGCAGAATGAGAGACTTTGAAGAACTCAGTCCTAAATGGGATGTTTTCATCAAACTCCTCCCCTCGGGGCTCAGGGATCTATGTGGAAGAGGAGGTGGAAAGCCTGTAAGAGCCAGAAGAGATGACTGACTCCAAAGAAATAGTCTTTTCTACATACAAAAAGACTGACACACATATGAACTCATAAAGATTGTGGCAGCATGTAATGACCTGCATAGGTTCAAGTCAGACAGGGTCCCAGCACTGAGTTGGGAAAGTATACATAGGGTCTCACTCATAATCAAGAAGCTATATATCTTACAGGCAGATTCATTCTTCATATGAAAATAAATAAACACATCAATTGCATTGTTAGGTAAATTCTTTTCATCTTTAATATAGTAAAATGATACAGATGCCAAAGAATTATTTAAGCATATATTTCTTTATTATCTGTTGCCAAGAAATGTTTTGTTTGTACCCAATTTGTATGCTGAAGAATGACCACAGGAAAATATTAAAAGTCCTTGTTTTTCATTAAAACTATTAAACTATTTCGTTTCTGTAGTAGCAGAACATTTTGTCTATATGGTGAAAACACTTTAATTCATAACATAGAGCAATTTTAAATCTGAGCTGAGGTGTTTTGGATGGTGATCATTGGTGTTGCAGGGTGTTAAGGCACACACAGTAAAAAGTGCATAAGCTATATGTTCAGAACCAATGCTAGAGTGAAGTATGCAACATGGGTGAGCTCTGCCAGAAACAGCTCAGATTCATTATGTATTTGATTTTGAAAACATTTGGTTTGTTTTGTGTTCAGAAGTCATTACTGTTGACAGTTTTTTCATGACCTTTCCACATTTTGTTCAGTGACTCCATATTGAGAAGTTATTATATAGTGCAATGTTTGTTATGTATTTTGAGACAAGGTCTTGTATAGCCCAGGCTGGCCTTGAACTTGATGTCTCTGGGAAATGCTAGAAGGTACAGAAATTAATGGAGGGCCATGAGTGTAGGTAACATGACTCTGTAGATCAGTGTCTATTTTGGTACAATATCAGCCTTTGGTACAAGTGAACTAACACTTTCTCACTTCCCAGCCAAAATTACTTAATGAATAATAACCAAAGGAACCTACTAAGAGAGAAGGCAGGCATTGTGTCTGAACTACTATAATGAATATGACTGTGTGTTGTTGGTTGTTTTTACTCTTTTTTGAGGGCCTGCCACCCAGCTCCTAAATAAATCACACATGGAGGCTTACTCTTATGTATGAGTGCCCGGCCTTAGCTTGGCTTATTTTCTAGCCAGCTTTCCTTAACTTAAATTATCATGTCTACCTTTTGCCTGTGGGATTTTCCCATTCTCTTACTTCTGTAAATCTTACTTTTGCTCCGTGGCTTGCTGTGTAGATGGGTGGCTGGCCCTGAAGTCCTCCTCCTTCTCTGGCTCCTTCTCCTCCCAGTTTTCTCCTTCTATTTATAACTCTCTGCCTGCCAGTCCAACCTGTCCTTTTTCCTGCCTCACTGTTGGCCATTCTGGCCATTCAGCTTTTTTTTCTTTTCTTTTCTTTTTTCTTTTTTCTTTTGAGCTGAGGATTGAACCCAGGGCCTTGCGCTTGCTAGGCAAGCACTCTACCACTGAGCTAAATCCCCAACCTGGCCATTCAGCGTTTTATTAGACCATCAGGTGTGTTAGACAGGCACAGTAACACAGCTTCACAGAGTTAAACAAATGCAACATAAACAAAAGTAACACACCTTAAAATAATATTCTACTACAACTGTGAATAGTATAACCGATTGTGTTTTGATGATGTCATTTGCCTAGTTCTTATTTCTTCAGGGCCACAGAAGTGCTTTCTCAATGTCTAGTTTAAAAACAAATACAGGGCTGGAGAAATGGCTCAGCAGTTAAGAATACTTATTGCTTTTGCAGAGGACCCAGGTTGAGTTTCCTGCACCCACATGATGGCTTACAAACATCTTTAACTCCAGTTCCAGGTAATTTGATGCCCTCCACAGGCATCAGGTATGCACACATAAGTACATGTGAGTGAAACAATCATACACACAAAATAAAATAAATTAATAAAATAAAATAAAAAGAAAATTTCCAGCCTCTAGAACCCAAATAGAATGTCAAAGGTTAGCAATTCTGATATTTAGTTCTAGGTGGAGGGATGATGTTTTTGAATGCATATGGAATGATACTTAGCAAGGAAAGAGAAAGTTCAGGTTCACACCAACATCCTAGTTAAATCACATAACTGTAGCTCCAGTGTTTGATGAGAACAGATACCACTGTAGGATTAATCCAATGCCAACTAGTATCTTAGTTTCTTGAAGGGTTTTTTCCATTGCTGTGTATTTATTACATTCAAAAAGTAAATGGTAACCAAAACCAGCCATGGTTCTAATGCAGCTGTCCCAGAGTTATGTTTCAGTGTTTGTGTGGGCTACATTTGTAATACACTTTGTAAGAGCTTAATATAAATTCTTGGAACTCAGATAATGCCTCTATGTCTATTAAAAGAAGTAAGAACTCGGATTTGAGAAGAGGTTGCTTGGCAATAATAAAACAGAATAAATCAAGTCACCTTAACACAAAGCAGTTCTTTCTTCTATGTGACAGTTTGTCAAAATTTAAGGGGAAAAAGGCTTTCACTTTTATAAAACAAAAGGAAGTTATCACATTGTGGAATATATTTTTCATGCATAAAAGCTCAATTTTATTTCCAGTAATTTGGCAACATAGAAAGCAATAAGCAATAATATAAGTCTGTATTACTGTATTGTTGCAAGAGTTGAAAATAAACCATCCTCTGTTTTTCACATGATGATTAAGGATCTTTTTGAGTTTGAGTAGTCTTTTTCTACGTGAAAACAAACACTGTCATTTCCCACAGGGAAAAGAAAGACTCACAAGAAAGCAACCTGGAGAAAAGGTACACAACTGTATATCAGTGTAGTTGTACACTTCCTGTCCTGACTGCCCAGTCCCAAATAACCAACTCAGAGGCTGAATATTAATGATAAATAATCAGTTGATAGCTTGGGCTTGTTACTAGTTAACTCTTACATTTACCTTAATCCATTTCTATTAATCTATGTATTGCCACGTGGCTGCCATCTAGCATGTCTTGCTTCCCCAGTGGCTGGCTGGTGCTCTCCTGACTCTGCCCTCCTTCTTCCTATCATTTTCCGTTTGGCTTTCCTAACTTCCTGCCCAGCTACCAGCCTGTCAGCGTTTTATTAACCAATGAGAATAATACATGTTCATAGTGTGGAAAAGGATTGTTCCACAGCATCTCAGTGTCAGACCAACCTGGACAAAATGCGTACAACTGCCTATCAATGTCAGGCAATCTTTTGATGTAAGGGAAAGACAGAAATAATTCAGCTTTGCAGGCCAGAGCACTTCTCTTGTAACCACATGCTTTTGTAGGAGGAAAACAGCCATAGGCAGCAGGTGAATGAAAGAGCATGGTTCTGGTCCAGTAAAGCTTTATAAACTCAGGCAGCAGACTCCAGCTTGCCAACTTATGGAATATATTATCAGAAAGTTCATTACAAGACTTGCTCAATAGAAGTAAATTCATCCTGGTACTGTACACTTGGATGACCACCTGTAGCTGGAGAGGTCATAGACCCTAGGAGAGAGCCTATAACTGTCGTTTTCTAAACCAGTAAAATTTCTAACTGTATTCTAAATATTTACCCTTATATCTATAAATAAGCATAGCTCTCATCCCTCATCAAAGATGCTTTTTCTTGCAGTAGGTAGAGGCTACTATGGAGATCTACAATTAGACAAAATGCAGAGATTAAGTGACAATGAGCTACTCATCCCTATCTGGTATATCCCCAATACAACCCTTACACCTAAGGCTCAGGAAACATCACGGAAGAGTAGGTAGAAAGACTGTAAAGGCCAAATGACCAAGATAGTATCTCTAGACATGACAAGAATGCTGTCCATATAAACTCTCAACAATATGGTTGCCTAACAAGACCTGCATAATGACAACACTAGTTGACATGCCAACATGGCTGGTGAACATTTTACAGTTTCAGGGATTTAGTCCATTATAATCATGGTGGGAAGCATGGCAGCATTCAGGCAGACATGGTGCTGGTGCTGAGAGTCCTACATCTTGATTGGCAAGCAATAGGAAGTGAATTGAGACACTTGGTGTGACTTAAGCATATATGAGACCTCAAAACCTACCTCTACAGTGACATACTTCATCCAGCAAGGCCATATTATCTATTTCAACAAAGCCATACCTCCTAATAATGCCACTCCCTATGAGCTTATGGGGGACAATTACATTCAAACTACCACACAGTCATACACATTGAAAAGACTATTAAGTTTCCTTACCTTTTAAATAATCTCACAATTAACATTTATTTTTTCTCTTTTGATGACTCCAGATTTCAACTCACTGATGGTAAGAATTTTAATGAACATTGTGGAAGAGTTTTTATCAAACTAAGTATGTTGCAGACATGCTTCATGTATTATTCTTTAGTGCCTGGCAGTGCTCTTAAGTTCTTTTTTAAAAATTATATATTTATTTATTAATTTTTTCCATTTTACATACCAACCCCAGTTCCCCCTCCCTCCTCTTCTCCTGCCTCCTCACCTCCCTCCCACTCTGCCCCCATCCACTCCTCAGAGTGGGTAAGGCCTCCCATGGTAGTCAACAAAGTCTGGCATACCAAGTTGAAGGAGAACCTAGCCCCTCCCCATTGTATCAATGCTGAGCATGGTATCCCACCACAGGGAATGTGCTCCAAAAAGTCAGTTCATGCACCTGGGATAAGTCCTGGTCCTGCTGCCAGGGACCCCACAAACAGATCAAGCCACACAACTGTCACCCACATTCAGCGGGTCTAGTTTGGTCCCATGAAGGTTCCCAGGCTGTCAGTCCAGAGTCAGTGAGCTCCAACTAGCACTGGTCAGCTGTCTCTGTGGGTTTCCCCATCATGATCTTGACCCCCTTCTCCTTCTCTTCCTCCTCTTCTTCCTCCTCCTCCTCCTCTTCTTCCTCCTCCTCCTTTTTAATGCCAAATGCCATTTTTTTTGAAGGAGGGAGGTCTTAAATACAAGCTTACAGCACCCTGGAGGGCAGAAGTTCACTTTTGATTTTTTTTGGGGGGAGCTGAGGATCGAACCCTGGGCCTTGTGCTTGCTAGGCCAGCGCTCTACCGCTGAGCTAAATCCCCAACCCCACTTCTGATGTTTTACAATCTTGCATCTAAGCTGTTACTGCCCAATATGCTGGATACTCAGACAAGGAGCTTCCCTTAAGCATTCAGGACCGTGGAATCTCGCAGGGAATTAGCATAGGGAGGATATCATGGTCAAGGTCAGCAAGCAATGCAACAGTTACCCAAAATGGGAGCCAGGGCCCTACAGGTCCCCTCCTATTACTAAAAAAATGAGCTTCTGACTTAGGTTGCGTGGGATGTCAGCAGGTCACCTTACCCATCATGGAGACACCTGTGCAGGCCACACAGGCATTCTGTCTTAGGTTGGTGAGTGCCCCCCAGACACCATCTCTGAATACTCATTATCATACAGGCTCAATTGTGTGAGAGCTGCAGAGTTAACTGTTGCCAAAGATCTCTAAGTGGCGTTGGGCTTGCAACCTGTGTGTCTGACACAGAAAAGACCAACAGAAGTCTTAACCCAGCCATAGCCAGTAGGCTAAAGGCAACTGAGCCATTGCCTTCCTTAACGAGCCTTACTGCAAATTGGAGTCCTTGTAAGATGGTATCCCGAGAGCAAATGGAACTTGAGTTTGTAAATTTATAACTTTCAAAGCCAATCGAGACAGGGTTTCTCTATGTAGCTTTGCGCCTTTCCTGGATCTCGCTCTGTAGACCAGGCTGGCCTCGAACTCACAGAGATTCACTTGCCTCTGCCTCCCGAGTGCTGGGATTAAAGTGTGCACCACCAACGCCCGGCCAAGAATTAAATCTTTAGTGCTATGAATTTTCCTCTGAGTGTGCATTGTTTTCACTATTAATTTATAAATGTGCTGTGATTTCAATGCTGATTTTTCTCCCAGTTCCCAAGTTTTTTAGAAGACCATTTTAGAATTTTTCAAATAAAATAGTTGTTTCTTTCTTGTTGTTAGCTTCTATGCTTTTTCTTTAGCACCCAGCTCATAAAACGTGGTTAAAAATCCATGGCTCAGTAGGATATAGGTCCTAGTGGGGAAGCTGCTGCTGTTGTTTTGCTAAACGGGCATAATGCACCCATCAACTTGCCTTCTACATAGCTGTATTTATCCTCATACACCAGTACAGCTGTCAACTCTGGTCAGAGCTGCTTCTTTTTGCAACTGGCAGTGGTTACTATAGAGACATAACTGGCCAATGTACTAAAAATAAGTGAGGGTTGAGTGTTCAACCCTTAACAGGACATCTGTATTACCTTTTCTAAGGCTCAGGGAATATGTTGAAACAATGTAAGAGCATGGCCAGCTAGATGGCTAACAGGGCAACAACACTTGCAGTTTAAACCTCATGACCTGAGTTTAATCTCCAGAACCTGAATATAAAAGCTTGAGGAGGCACATGTGTAACTCCAGGACTCCTACATCAAGATGGGAGGGAGAGATGGGAGAATTGTCTAGAAGCTCTCAGTCCAGCTAACCTGGAGTGCACATCATGCTAGAAACAAGAGAGAGATCCTGACTCAACAAGGTGGAAGGAAAGAACCAGCTCTTGAAAGTTATATTTGGCCTCTACACACAAGTCATAGCATGCACGTACCTGTTCTCACACACAGACATAACATACACACAATAATAATAGTTATAATAATAACAATAGTTTCAATTTTAAAAGGATATGCTGGAGTGTTGTGGAGCACTGTCCTGAGGCGATGACATGGCTATCTTCTGGTCATGACATAGCCACTGAACTGTTTAACATAACAGCTGTGATTACTTGAGCGAGACCTGTACAAAATTGTGCTTTTCAGCATCCTGTTACCGAGAAAGGAGGAATATCATGAGGCCCTACCCTTCCCTGAGGATTTACAGGCAGTTAATTGTTGTTCAGGAGGGAGAGCCATTTTGTTCAGTGGTGTAGTCACTGTCGAATTGTATAAGCTCTTTCTTTCTTTCTTTTTTGAGCTGAGGATCGAACCCAGGGCCTTGTGCTTGCTAGGCAAGCACTCTACCACTGAGCTAAATCCCCAACCCTGTATAAGCTCTTATAACTATCCTTTGACCTGTTTCCTGTAAGCAACCCTAACTAAACTTAGTGAGTCACAAAAAAAAATAAAGACATAAAAGTAGAAAGGAAATTAGGGAAGGAGATCTGTAGGGGGTGTAGAGAAGGTAATAGAGGTGAGTATGATCAAAATACATATTATGTATGCATGAGAATGTCATAATGAAATCCATTATTACATATAATGAATATGTTAATAAAATTAAGAAAAATATAACATAACATATAATAGTATACATATATATGCATACACAAATCACATATGTGTACATATATACTGAATCAAGTTAGTAACTATAATATTAAAATATTTTATATAAATTTAGTTAGCTATTTTCTGAATTCTGGAAGAATTGTCATTATAAAAATTCTTTAAACATTAGGACTCTTCAATTTATTTCGAGGCGATTGTGGGTTTGAACTGGGCACCTACACTTGGCCCAAACAATCAAAGCAATACAGCTTAATTATAGTAACTGATCTTTGGTTGGTTGCAGGAGGTCTGTAGTCAATTAACTAATTAAATATAAATGATTATGTGGTTAAGCTATAACCAATTTACTGATTGACTAGACTGTAACCAATTAAGAAGTTGCCTATTTCTTATTTCCGTTTTCCTATAAATGATCCTGTCTTTAGAGTACTCAGAAACCTGTTCTGGTTTAGGAGCACCTGGTTCTCAAATTGTGTTTGTTATCTTGCTTAAATGAACTACACTACATTTAATTGGTCTAAGACATTTTCCTTCTAATAACATTTGTAGTAGTTCTTGTGCTGGCTAGTTTTTTTAATTATTTATTTTTATTTTATGTGCTTTGGTGTTTTTTTTTTAAATAGATCTTTTAAAAATATTTCTTTCTTTCTTATGTATACAGTGTTCTGCCTGCATGTATCCCTGCAGGCCAGAAGAGGGCACCAGATCTCATTACAGATGGTTGTGAGCCACCATGTGGCTGCTGGGAATTGAACTCAGGACCTCTGGAAGAGCAGCCAGTGCTCTTAACTGCTGAGCCATCTCTCCTATACACTCTATTCTTTTTTTTTGGTGTGCTTTGTGCACTCACTTGTCACAGTCAGCTACAACTTTAGGCACCAAGGGCAGCTTCATAGTCCTGCTGCATTTTCTTTTGCAGGTCATTCTTTCTGAGAGTGCTCTTCAAAGCCCCTTTCAAAACACCAAAACCTCTTCTTCGCGTTTCACTCTTTGTTGACAATTTTGTTTATTTCAATCAGAATCCATGTCTTTATCTGCCTCCTGGCACACCACTCCATCTGCTCACCTGCACATCTATGCATCTGGGTCCATTCCTGACATTATGCGTCAGCAACACTTGTTTTGTTCACATGGAGACCAGTCCTGCCTGCTCTGCCTTCTAGTGGAAACTGGATCCTCCACACTTGGGGTTGAGTGTGGCTATGACAAGTAGCTCTTTTGTCTCCTGGAGCATTCTAAGGTTTGTAGTTAGAGAACTTTATTTACACAGAGCGATATCCACAGCAAAGGTTAAACAGATGTGTTATTTTTCTCTTCACATTCCTCCTGTGATCACTTACAGCCACTGGCTCCAGTTTCTGGCACCCTAGCCATAGGCTACCTTTTCCATCTTCTTCTTCTCACCCCCTATTATATCTCTGAGCTGGATTATACTGGTTGTGCTGCTGAGGTCACAACTGCTCTCCAAATTGCCAAAAGTAGCAGTTCCGTCATTTCCCTGCAGTATTTAACTTGGTCGCTCTTTCACTTACTGATAACAACAAAATACATGTTAGGTGGTAAAAAGACAGTCATAACTGCACTGAACGGCAGGATTGTGGAATGGTGTGCGTTTACATTGTTGTGAACTGCCGTCACCATCCATTTATCTGCTGTAATTTCACTCCTTCTCTAGGTGATCTGTCTCATCGAAACTCCTAGTTCTAAGCACCATCTCCACAACTGTGACCTCCAAATTTGCATGACAGCCTAGATGACTTCACTGGACTTTATATAGGGATCTCTATCTTCTTGGAAAGTTCTATTTAGACATTCAATAGGCATTAACGTTATCCAAGGCAGCTTTTATTTTCTACCTCTGAATCTGTTTCTACTCATTACTCGGTGAGGAAAACATCAATTTGAGAGGAGATGGAATGAGAGACCTAGAAAAAGTGAGCATGTTTTTCATAGAGATTGGAGCTGTCACCCTAAATGTTTTAATGCAGGGACACAGCATCCTGGGGTGGGCTAGGGTGGTAAAGACAGAACATTTTAAAGGGCATACAATTAAACTGGAAGGGAGAGTCAGAGGTTTGGGGAAGGGGAGACACAACAGAATCTCTCAACTTGGCACAATTGATATATGAGGCTCGTCCATTCTTCCTGATATCTTACCACCTAGTCTCTAGCAAGAGAATTATTTGAGAAGGAGAAGAGAAGTAGACTGACACAGGGCAAATGTTACCACCAGCCCTTGTAACTTCCCCCAAACATACTATGATGCTTGTATCATAAATTGAAGAACGGGTTTAGCTTTGAAGATAGTTTGCAAATGGGCACTGGTTACATGACCCACACTCTAGAAGCACTGACTTACAGTGCTTATTGGCCAGAAGCCAGGCACAGGGTCCTAATCCTTTTATGAATTATTCTGGAAAACTGTTCCAGATGCCAGGGTGGGGAGCATGTGCTGAACTCCCAGGGCTGTCACTGTGGCGTGCTTTAAGTTTGAGTTTTATTTCTTTTTGTTTTTGTTGTTTATACATTTATTGTTTTGTGTGTTCATATATTTCATTAATTCTTTTCCCAAAAAAGGCTTTGCAGGGCAGGAGGGAAAAGAGACTGGGGAGGTTGCTTTGCATAGTATATAGTACAACTGAGATTCTCTTTGGTTTTCCAGATCCTGATGTTGAGGAAAAAGAATTGTTCAAGGATGCATAGGTTGTAGTAATGTTTCTGGTACAAGTGCCAGAGTAGTTATTGTTATAGTTTCAGACCCTGATACAAGAAGGATCCCTTCTTACTGCATCTGCTATTGTCACCAAAGGGACTAGAATTACCTCAGGTATGAAATAGAGCCAGGTTATAGAGCTCTTATGTGACAAAGCAGGAAAATAGATCTCTAAGTCTATTTACCAGCTGTCAAAACTCTGCAAAAATAGTCTATTTTAATATTTGTTAGAAAAAAATGCCCAATAAAACTAAAGTGCTCATCTTAACACTGTAATAACAGAACTTTGTAACAACACTTATTCAAATCCATTAAGCTTTGTTGAAATGAGATGTCAATGTAGTTTACTGGGGCTTCTGTGCCACAATGGACATTAGGGTTCAGGCAGATAATGACCGTGCACTTACCCACATGCTCTCAGATTCTTTTTCCAATGTGTTGTCAGCTTCTGCCTTCAAAGTGCCCTTACTGATAACACCTTACATCTTACTTGGAGGCTTGCCCAAAGGGATTCTGGAGTGAGCCTCTACTGAGTGAAGGGAGCTACAAGCTCTGGGAATTTGTTCTCCTATGCAGCCTTTAAGCAATGACTGATAGACATAGGAATATAACAGCTTCTGTTCCTTTGACTGTTGGGACAACTCTACAATTAGCATATGTGCCAGATCAGCATATGCTCCAGATTAGCATAATATGGGGGTAGACAGAAGATAACTTCTGCTGGATTTGAGACTGAATCCTTATTCCCTAGTTTCTCATGGAAATATTTTCTTTTTTGTTTTCTAAAAAGGATTTATTTATTTTTATTTTACATGTATGTATATATATATGTAGACCATTTGCATGCCTGGTGCCTAGGGAGGCCAGAAGAAGGCACCAAATCCCCTGGAACCAGAATCATAGACACTTGTGAGCTACTATTTGGGTGCTGGAAACTGAATCTGGGTCCTCTGTGGGTGCAGCAAGTGCACTTTACTGCTAAGTCATCTTGCTAACCCTAAGGAAATTTTTTTTAATTTTTGATTTTGAGACTTTCATGTATGAGTACTATATTAACACAATTTCTACCCTTCCCTCTCCCCCTCTAACTCCTCCTTTGTTCTCACCACTACCTCTCTAATCCATGGCAATTATTGATCTATATCTATCAATAATGTACTATATATAGTATATATGCAGAACACACACATATAATATATTCTGAGGCCATTTAGTGTTGCTTATATGTGTCTGTGTTTAGGGATAACCACTTGGGATTGGATAATCTATCAAGAGGCTCATCCCTGGAGCAGACTGAGTTTCCCTTTCTCAGCAGCCATTGATTGCTCTTCATCCAGGGGTGGGGACTTGTGAAATTTCCCCCACTCAGTTGGCATGTCATCTGGTATTGTCATTATGCAGGTCCCATTAGGCAGCCATATTGTTGAGATTTCATAAGTGCAGCATACCTGTTATAGCTAGAAGACATTATCTCACAGCAGGTATCCTGATCTTCTGGCTCCAGAATCTTTCCTCCATTCTTCCATAGTATTCTCTGAGCCTTAAGTATAAGGGTAGCATTGTAGATGCATAGATTGGGGCTGGGAAACTCATGGTCACTTATTCTCTGCATTTTTGACCAGTTGTGAATCTCTGCAAAAAGAAGTTTCTTTGATGAAGGTTGACTACTACACTTATCTGTGGGTATAAGGCTAAGTATTATAAAATATAGTTAGAAATTATACTGGTTTAGGAAAATGGAGGCAGTCTAGTCTATGACCACACCACCTACAGGTACAGGTAGTTGACTAAGTTTACAGTATCAGGCATGAGTTACTTTTTATTGAGCAGACCTTAAGTTCAATTAGACAGCTGTTGGTTACCCCTAAGATAAAATGCTATAGTGCACCATCGTGAAACAATTACTTATATTTTTGGTTATGAGTCTAGCCTTTAATGGCTGAGCTATCTCTCCAGTCCATGAAGCAATTTCTTGATAAAGCATTTAAACACACAATTTCCCCAAAAGTTCTGCTTTGGGGGAACTCAACTAATGACATGTTCTATTTTTAAATTTAGTTATTAATTTTAATATTTTTGGAGACAAGGTCTGGCTGGAATTGCAGGTGTGCAAGGTGTGCACTGTAGAACCAGTTCCCCAGCAAAGTAGTCCTGTGTCAATGCAACATCCATGAATAAGGCTGTAGGTTCCAACCTCTGCAGAGACTAAGCACTGATGAAAAATCCTTTCAGCTTTTCCCTACTTCCCTCTTGAGACCCTGAGAAAAATGAGGCAGAGCATCAGGTAGTATGTTATTCCTGTTCCTCATCCCTCAACTCTTGGACCATGATTTTAGTCCATGTTGGTTCCACTGCTATGAGTCTATGGTAAGACAGCACATCATGGCAGGGAGTTGCAGAATCCACAGCTCAACTCACAGAGGACTGAATGCAAGAGGAAACAAAGGGTCCAGAGTCCCAGGATCAACTTCAAGGGCATTTTCCAATGATTTAACTTCCTGCCTTTCCTAGGCTCACATCTTTAAGAATCTAATCCTTTCTGTGTTAGGCTGCATCTAGGGGTATCTATCCTTGTGTTACTGTGACATGATATTGTGCTCTACAAATATAATTGTCCCCATTCATAGCTATTCTGGAAAGCATGTGGCCTATAGGCTGCAGGTTAGAATCACCTGCTAGATAAAGTCTTAATTTAACACATGGACCTTTGGAGATAGTCCAGATCCAAACTATAGTAGATCCTCATAAACTTTGCACCATCAGTCTTCCTATTTTAGCTTTTTATCCAAAGAAAACACACCTATTTTTTACCTTTCAGGACTATATTTCATTCCTTCTTCTATGTCTTACTTATTAATGACCTTTCCCATCTTCTTCAATCTGGCTTAAAACAAATTTAATGTTGCTCAGATGTATATAACATACACCTATTCCCTCCCCCGCAATATTAGATAGCTCCAAACACAGTAATAACCCCTCCCTTCTTTCTCGGTTTTCTTAAAATTTATTAAATGCATTTATGTATTGTACATATGTATATGTGTGAATGCATACATGCCATGACACCCATACAGAGGTCAGACGACAATATTGAGAATGAGTTTTATCCTACCATGTAGGTACCAGAAATTGAACCAGGGTTATAAGCCTTGGCTACAAGTGCCCTTACCTATTGATCTATCTTGTTAGCTATCTCCCAGGTTTTTGTTTTTAAGACAGGTCTCAGGGTCTCATGTATCTCTTCAGGCTTGCCTCATATTTACTCTGTAACTGATGATGACCTTAACCTCCTGATTCTCCTCCACAGTCCTTACGTTGTGATTAGAGGTATATCTTATCATGTGTGGCTTATTTATTTATTTCTTCTTAAGACAAGATCTCACTATATAGCCTAAGGTCTCCTCAAATTTGTAATCCTCCTACAACAGCCTCTTGACTATGGCATTGCAAGCAGTCCTCTTATTTTCTTCTTAATCAAGGGTGGCACAAGAGGTGTTTCTACATGTTGCTTCAGTTCTTCAATCATTACACAACCCACAGTGATTGTGTGTGTGTGTGTGCGTGTGTGCGTGTGTGTGTATGTGTGTGTGTGTATGTGTGTGTGTGTGTGTGTGTGTGTGTGTAGGCTAGAAGTCAACCTTGGGTATTGTTCCTCAGGAGCTATTTACCTTTTTTTTTTTGACAGGATCTCTCACAGAACCTAGAGCTTACCAATTTGGCTAGCCTGGCTGGTCAGCAAGCTCCAGGGATATGTCTGGCTCTGCCTCCCCTGCACTGGGATTACAGGTATGTGCTAACCATGCCTGGATTTTTTACATGGGTACTAAGGATCTAACTCAGTTCCTCATGCTTCCTTGGCAACACTTTTCTGATTGTACTATCTTCCCAGCCCGTGGCCTTATTTTCAAACAGCACCCACAATCTATTGACACTTTTATGCTTCTAAGGTTAGCAGTGACATTTTATGTTTTCATTTCTTCAAGGAGATTTAACTCCAACTCAGATTTAGATTTTCCTAGTATATATTAACAATACAGATAACTTTTGTGACCTCAAAATGCATGGGAGTTTTTCACCAACAAAAAGCAAGCAATTGTGAAGTAGATGCCAACTGAGTATCTTCTGGTTAGTTTAGTTCGGACACTGTATATGTGGAGATACATCAGAGCCCATGAGTTGGAGATCCAGTTCCCATGATCCTCACTCCATCTACTTTAGATATCACTCAAAACCCCCAGAATGTTTTTGCCTGTAATTCTGACCATGAGATATGAATCAGAGTCATCACTCCCCATATTTGTTTTCTTTGTTGAATGTTTCACAGATCTCAGGGCAATGTGCTTACTGGCTTTGGGTAAGGCTATTGTAAAGGATACAGATGATGCCAGGCATAGACGGAAGCATGGGAAGAATACAGAGCTTCCATGCCCTCCCTGGAACCTCTACGTGTTGAGCTAGCTGGAAGCACTCCAAACCTTGACCTTTTGAGTTTTTCTGGAGCCTTCACTGCAAATTCATGCTGATAGGAGACTGACAAGGGGAACCAACAAAGCCTGTCTATTCAGGTTCTCCTTGGCCTTTGTAGCAATCCTCCCTCCAGGTTATGGGGCAAGATTGCTCTAGAGAGAACAGAGTCTTCTGATCTAACATGAGACAAGGTAGATCAAAGGAGGTAGGTTTAGTCAGAATCTATGGTCTCTTATCTCAGTGTCCCAGAATAAGAGCATGCTATGTGCCATATCTGATCTCAAGCATGTATGAGGTGAACATTATGGTTACTGCTATCTTCACACCTTCTCCAGTGTACCAGTACCTTGAAGTCTCATGTTCTAAGCTTTAGATCCAAGTTTAAGAGATGCTTATCTTTTCCATTCTACCACATCTAGTCTATCAACAAGAGGGCATCTTTTAAAAAGACCCAATTAGAATAACTGGATTTATGCTGAGGTCTTTGATCCACTTGGACTTAAGTTTTGTGCATGGTGACAGATATGGATCTATTTGCAGCCTTCTACACGTTGACATCCAGTTATGCCACAACCATTTGTTGAAGATGCTTTCATTTTTCCATTGTACATTTTTGGCTTCTTTGTCAAAAATTATATGTTCATAGGTGTGTGGGTTAATGTCAGGGTCTTCAATTCGATTCCATTGGTCCACATGTCGGGTTTTTGTTTTTGTTTTTTTTTTTTTTTTGTTTTTTTGAGACAGGGTTTCTCTGTAGCTTTTTTTGGAGGCTTTCCTCCTGGAACTCACTTTGTAGACCAGGCTGGCCTCGAACTCACAGAGATCCACCTGCCTCTGCCTCCCGAGTGCTGGGATTACAGGCGTGCGCCACCACTGCCCGGCAACACATGTCGGTTTTTATGCCAGTACCAAGCTGTTTTTATTATGGTAGCTCTATAGTAGAGCTTGAGGTCGGGGATCGTGATGCCTCCAGAGGTTATTTTATTATACAGGTTTCTTTTGGCTATCCACTCATAGGAGGATACTAGATGTAAAACAAAGATGACTAGACTGCTACACAACTCCAGGGAGGCTACCTAGAAAACGGGACCCTAGGAAAGACACAAGGATCACCCAATGACAGAGAAATGGATGAGATCTACATGAACAACCTGGACAAGAGTGGGAGAAATGAAGGGCAAGGTTTGAGGGAAGGGAGGCTTGGGGGAGCAGGAGATCCCAGCTGGATCAGGAACAGAAAGGGAGAACAAGGAATGGTAGACCATGATGGATGAGGACCACATGAGAACAGGAGTGGGCAGAGTGCTGGAGAGGTCCCCTGAGGTCCACAGTGATGCATCCTCTGTAGACTGCTGGCAGTGGTCGAGAGAAAGCCTGATCTGACCTAGTCTGGTGATCAGATGGCCAAACACCCTGACGGTCGGGCTGGAACTCTCATCCAGTGACTGATGGAAGTGGATGCAGAGATCCTCAGCTAGGCCCCAGGTGGAGCTCCAGGTGTCCAGTTGTCCAGAAGGAGAAGGGACTGTGGGAGCGTGAATTGTTGAGCCCACGATTGGAAAAAACACAGGGACGAAAGGCCAGAGGAATGGAAGTACATGAATTGTGAACCAAGGGCTGTGGAGCCCCAAGCTGGATCAGGCCCTCTGGTTAAGTGAGACAACTGAATAGCTTGAACTGTTTGGGAGGCATCCAGGCAGTGGGACCAGGACCTGTCCTTAGTACATGAGCTGGCTATTTGGAACCTTGGGCTTACACAGGGACACTTTGCTCAGCCTGGAAGGAGGGTACTGGACCTACCTGTACTGAATCCACCAAGTTTAAATGAATCCCCAGGGGAGTCTTGGCCCTGGAGGAGATGGGAATGGAGGGGAGGGGCTGGGGGGAAGGTGGGTGTGGGGGCGGGAGGGGGAGGACAGAGGAACCCATGGCTGATGTGTAAAATTAAAACACAAATATAATAAAAAAAAAAAAAGGAAAAAAAAGACCCAATTAAGTGTATGGGTGTTTTGCTACATGTGTATCTGTGAATCGCATGGGTGCCTGGTGCCCCCAGTGGCCTGAAAATGGCACCAGATTCCATGAAACTAAAGCCAAAGGTTGCTATGAATTGGCTATGTGCATGCTGGGAATTTAATCTGTGTCCTCTGAAAGAGCAGGCAGTTCTCTTAACCACTGAACCATCACTGCAGCTCTTTTGAGTGTATACCTAGAGGGCATTTTTAACTTCTCTGCTCCTCTTCATCCAGATTATCATCACCTGTAGCCTTTCCAACACTCTCTATTTCCCCCTGCTTTTTCTAGAATGGTGTTTTCTATATGTTAATAGCAGCAACAGTGAACTCATTAAGACTCAAGCCAAGGCAACTCCACTGATTGAAACCTCAAGGCTGTCCCCTCTCCCCATACTTATTCAATATAGTAATATATTGCCAGAGCTGTAAGACAACATAAGGAGATTAAGGGGATACAAATTGGAAAAGAAGAAGTCAAGCTTTCCCTATTTGCAGATGACATGATAATATACATGAGTGTCCCCAAAAATTCAACCAAGGAACTGATACAGCTTATAAACACCTTCAGCAACATAGCAGGATAGAAGATCAACTAAAAAAAAATCAGTAGCCCTCCTATATACAATAGACAAACAGGCTGAGAAGGAAATCAGAGATACATCACCCTTTACAATAGCCACAAATGATATAAAATACCTTGGGGTTACTCTAACTAAGCATGTGAAGGACTTATATGACAAGAACTTTAAGTCCCTGAAAAAAGAAATTGAAGCAGATGTCAGAAAATAGAAAGATCTCCCATGCTCATGGATAGGCAGGAATAACATAGTAAAAATAGCGATCTTACCAAAAGAAATCTACAGATTCAATGCAATCCCCATCAAATTACCAATACAATTCTTCACATATCTGGAAAGAATAATACTCAACTTCATATGGAAAAACAAAAAACAAAATAGCCAAAAGAATCCTGTACAATAAAACAACCTTTGGAGGCATCACAATCCCCGACCTCAAGCTCTACTATAGAGCTACTGTAATAAAAACAGCTTGGTACTGGCATAAAAACCGACATGTGGACCAATGGAATCAAATTGAAGACCCTGACATTAACCCACACACCTATGAACATATAAGTTTTGACAAAGAAGCCAAAAATATACAATGGAAAAAAGAAAGCATCTTCAACAAATGGTGCTGGCATAACTGGATGTCAACGTGTAGAAGGCTGCAAATAGATCCATACCTGTCACTGTGCACAAAACTTAAGTCCAAGTAGATCAAAGACCTCAATATAAATCCAGTTACTCTGAACCTGAGAGAAGAGAAAGTAGGAAGTAGTCTTGAACGCATTGGCACTGGAGATCACTTCCTAAATATAATACCAGTAGCACAGACACTAAGAGAAACAATCAATCAATGGGGCCTGTTGAAATGGGGATTCCCATTGCACTTAAAAACCAGCATCTTTTGCCAAAATGGTCTACAAAAGCCCTGCTAGTCCCTGTCTACCATTTATTACTTCATCTCATGGCAATCTCCCATGTGTTTAGGCTTTGTGTTCTGGGATTATACATTCCCATCACAGGGCTTTGAAGCATATGCTCACCTCTTCCTGGAATGTTGTTTTTCTTGGTCCCTTCTCACCTTTTCAGCTTAACTTCTTATAGAGATGCTTGTCCTACCACCCCTTCCCCTCATTCTCTTCTTCAGATTATATATATATATATATATATATATATATATATATATCTTAAGAGGATTTATAATTCTGGTTTGCTTGCTTAGCTCTCTCTCGCCTTTCCCACAGCAATAAGCTCTGAGGGCAGATAGTGAGCAAACTATTTACTCTTGTGCATTGTTTTCTCCCCTGAAACACTGGGGATGGAAGAATGATGACACTTGGTAGATGTTCAGGATATTCAGCTGGAACTCAAAGACCCTTGTTAAAGCCTCTATCCCTTTAATGTGAACATCAGAGCATTTTCCCATGAGCTCTATAGCAGTTTTTTTTGTCTTCTCTACAAGACTGTGGTGAACAGGCTCATAGAACTAGATCTTGCTCATTTCTAAGTCCTCAACATCTAACACAGTGCCTAGATCACAACAGACAACATTAATACAACTGATGAATGAATGAAATTATTCTTTTGTTAAAAGGTGACTTGGGGTGAGGGAGATGTCTCAATGCTTGTGTGAAGACCTGATGGCTTGTATCCTATTCCTGACTCCACAAAGTAGAAGGAGACCCAACTCCTGAGAGCTGTCCTCTAACTTCTACATGTACACCGTGGCATGTATGCTTGCATACACACACACACACACACACACTCACACACACACACACACACACACACCCCAAAATAAAAAAAATATTAAAAGACAACTTAGTTAAAAGCCCAGGACAACTGAGAGATGATTGCCAGTAATTTCTTTAAGGACAGAAGGTAAGGTAGTGTGTTTTTGGAGATGCAGATCTGAATCCCCTTCTGAGGCAAAATAACTCATTTATTATAGAAGGAGAATATTTTGGGGAAGCAAGCTATTGAACTACAAAGATAAAACAAAAATCCCTTTTTGAAATAGATTTTGGGGAAGGAGATGCTAAAGTGTGTGCAAAACTAAATGAAAAGTAGTAGATTTCCAATTCTACACATTGCTTCTTGCTAAAAGAAAGGTTTCCTCTTTGTGGGTGCTTGTGGAATGAAGCTAAGGTCTAAGGAGACAGATGACATATGGCCACTGAATCATGGCACAGAACCAGGAGCTAAGAAAGATCCAGTTTTCATTTCCTGTTGTGCTTGGCATTTGCTACTCTACTATTTTCCCAAATTAGCAATGGATTTTTGATGAATATTATAATGTCATTTGTGTTTTGACTCAGCTACACTCTAGGAACATGACCATACCTTTCTGTCACTTACGAAAAGGAGTTAATATACAGCATCATATACACAAGCAGAATTCTAAATTAAATTATTACATACTTTAGAAAATTTACTTTTAAAACATTTTTATTGCATTTATTTATTTATTTGGGGTGCATAAGTATAACCATGCACATGTGGAGGTTAGATGACATGTTTGAGGGGTTGATTCATTCCTTCTACCATGTGAGTCTCAAGGATCAAACTTGGGTCATCAGGTTCGACAGCAAGTTCTTTCTTTCTCACTTTTTTTTTCTGAGAGAATTTCTCTGTGTAGTTTTTGGTGCCTATCCTAGATCTCAATCTGTAGCCCAGGCTGGCCTTGAAGTCATAGAGATCCACCTGGCTCTGCCTCCTGAGGGCTGGGATTAAAGGTGTGCTCCACCACTGCCCGGCTGACAGCAAGTTCTTTTACCCACTGACCTATCTTGTTGCATTGGATCTTTTTGAAGATTTATTTGTGTGTGTGTGTGTGTGTGTGTGTGTGTGTGTGTGTGTGTGTGTGTGTATGTGTGCTCTGCTTTGTGCACATGAGTGCAGTACCCATGGAAGCTAGAAAAGGGCACTAGATCTGGAGCTAGAGTTAAAGGTAGTTGTGAGTTGTCCAACATGGGTGCTAGGAAACAAACTTGGATCTTATGCAAGAGCAGTATGAACTCTTAACCTCTTAGCCATCTCTCTAATCCTTTGTGGACCATATGCAAGTTTAGTGTTACTTTTCCTCATAATTAGAAAAGATGTTTTATATAAATATGTTAGTTCTATGACAAATGTGCATACAGAAAAAGTTTGTACTTAGTATTCCACACAGGTGTTTTCAATTTTTACTTGGAAAAGGAAATCAGTATTTATTCTCTGGATCCATTTTTTGTTGCTAAAAGCTCTTCCATATTTTTAATATTCCTTATATTATTATTAGAATTAAAACTATACATTGGGGATGGAAAGATGCCTGGCAGTTAAGACCTCATACAGCTCTTACAAAGGATCTGACTTTGAATTCTGGTACCCTGTCAGGCAGCTCACATCTGTCTGTAACTCCAGCTCTACATGATGTGACACCTTCTTTTGGCTTCCATAGGCATGTAGGTGCACACACACACACACACACACACACACACACACACACACACACACTTAAATAATAAAATAATTCTTCAAACAAAACAAAACGGCAACAACAGCAGCAAAAACAAAAACAAAACCATGTCTTTACTTGAGTTATGTGTGATTCATGTTTGTATATCCTGTGAAGTGTGATTCTAGAATTTTTACAGTGGCTATTTCCCCCTTTGCATTTATTTTAAAAATATGTTTCCACTTCCAAAAATATATACTTGCTTTGTAAGGTGGTACATATCAGATGAGGTGAGATCCTGTGTAGGAAAGTACACTTACAGAAAGCCTTTTAGATGTGTGCATATCTTATCTACATCACTACCATTCTCTCTCTTCGTTGTTAAGGGCATCTTGATTTTATAGGGTATTTGATTTTTGTTATAATTCCTACTTCATTCATCTTCTGCCATTCATTCATTCATTCATTCATTTATTGATTGATCGATCCATTGATTGATTTAATTTACAGGTGTGAGACCCATTCCTGGTTTTGTTTGTTTTAAAGATGTAAGAGGAAGTTGGTTTGGGGAACTGAGGAAGCATTTTCTTTTGTTGGAAGATAAAAGCCTCCTTTCCTATAGCCACTGCTCCTCCTCCTGGTTTGGATGTACATGACAGATCCTGGTTCTTGGAGCTATGGCTGTCATCTTGGGAACTCGAGGATAAAATACTGGCTTGTTCAGAGTGGCAAGGGGAAAGAACTTGAAAGAGCCTGGCTCTTTTGACATCATAGAGTTTCTGACCAAGCCAAGAAATCCCTCTCTTCACATTCCTGGATAGGTGAGATAACAAAATGGCTATTGTTTGAGCCTTTACTAAGCAAGGATGTGTGCTAATCAATGGTGTACTTCCATATGCTTCTGTGGAGGTGTACATGTGAGTGTGGTCCCTTGAGGGGATTTTTGTATACTAGGAAAGAATTTGAGAGTCAGAAGTTAGGAACAGGCCAGGTGTGTGCAACATACCATTCATTCCAGCACCTGGGAGGCAGAGGCAGGCAGATTTCAATGGGTTTGATCCCAACTTGATCTACTTAGTGAGTTTCAGGCCAGCCAGAGCTGCATAATGAGAACTTGTCCAAAAAATATATGTTAGGAAGAACTGACTGAGTTAGTAAAACAAGTCTTCCCTTGCTGTTTTCTACAATGAGCAAAATGTCACTAATTCACAGAGCTTTTGAAAGGACTAAATAAAATGATTTAAATGAAAGCACTTTGCAGCTTAACAAGGGATGTATGGATGTATTGTTCTGTTAGATATCCTACCACTCTTGGACTGTAGTATGTGTGTGTGGGGGTGGGAGAGGTGAAAGTATACAGGTAAAAAGGACTTTGGTGAATTGTATTTTGTGAACAACACTGTGCCCTGCTCCTCTTAAGTAATTTTTACTGAAATATGCTCCAAAGTCTTAATCTGTCCCTTCAATGTCCAGTTCCCCATGACTTACTTCCCATTTTCCATACATTGAATGAGACTCACTGTTTCATTTTCCTATTCCTCATCTTGACTGTCCCCCAGAAATAGACTTATCTTGTATCCTGTTTCCTTGAGCCCCTTCATTAATTATCACTCATCAACCTAGTGTGTGCTGGTGTGTGCCAGGCGCTTCTTGCACAACAGGTGCAGACTTTTATAGGAGCCTTGAACTGACAACAGGAGTGGGAATTTTAAGGGTTATGGAATGAAGTCAAGTAAAGTGTTTGCCTTCTTGGTGTTTCTGAGGGGTCCCAGCTGGGACTGACGCTTAGTTGACAACTACTCACCACTCTACAAGGTTGGACCCTATTGATGTCCTCTGTGCTTGATGACTTCACCCCTGGCTTGGAGTGGGTGGTTGACTCAGAAAATTGAAAGGGGGTGGGTCCTAAGTCTAGCTACTCTGTGGAGTACTTCTACCAAAGGGATTTGGGTTTTTGTTTTGTGTTTTTTTGTTTTATTTTGATTTGCTTTGGTTGTTTTTATTTGGGATTTTTTTTTTTTTGAGTTATGATCTCTCTTCATAGCCCTGGCTGTCCTGGAACTCACTGTGTAGACTAGACTGACCTTGAACTCACAGACATACACCTGCCTCTGACTCCTGAGTGCTGGAACTAAAGGTGCAAGCCACCATGCCCGGCCCAAAAGGAAGCTTATATGAAGTTAATTTCACAGACTGAAGAAGTTCAACAACAAAGCCATGTTCAAAAACAGTGACCATGAGCCTTAGGATTTGAAAAATATTTCTCCAGGTACCTAATCTTGACCCTTGCCAAACCTAAAAGTAGACATTTCCCTTTGTTTTGTTCTCTTCTGTTGTCCCCCTTGTGCCAAGATCTAAGGTCAATGCATCAATAAAAGCAGTAGAGCCAAGTTAGCTAGCAAGGACTCTGAGCTCAGCGACCATGCCAGCCTGTCCATTTTAAACCATGTTTGACCTACAAACTAGGGTGATGTCTTATAGTTTGATGTAATGGTATGCTTTTATTATTTGGTGACTGCTTACTGAGTGCTGATTATTAAATAACTTTAACAGCTCCCAAGCGACCAAGCTTGGGTTTGAGCAATGTCTGTTATCAGCACCCCTGCTTCCCCCAATTTTTAATGAACCTTTTCTCATTTTCTGGCCTCTAGATAATACAGCTAAAGATAGACTTTTCCGACATTTTGAAGTTCACTACACTCCTCAGAAAATGTGAGAGAATGCAGCCAGCCTTCTCAGGAAGATTAGGAGGGCAGTAAGATAACACAGTCACCTCCAGGCTGATATTTGAGCCCTGCTTTCTACACGGTCAAGCCTTTCAGAAGCAGCCAGCCTATGGCTTGTATCAAACTCTATATTTAGGAAGAACAACTGTGAGCTATGACAGGAATTCTCTTTAACACTTAGCCTTAAACCAAGTTCTCCTCTATCCCAAGCCAGGAGCAGCTCCCAGGACCGGAGAGCCAGAGCACTCCAGCTATTTCAGCCACATGAAAAGCACTGGAATTGAGATCCCAGCTCAGAGGACACCGGGAGTTCCTTCTACCCTCTAAAGAGCTTTGTGATTTCTCACCTGGCTGCTTGGGACTGTTCTCAGGCCGTAAACAAATCCAGAGAGCAGGTAAGCAGAAGGACCCAGCTTTGGCTCTCCACTTTCTAGAGGAAATTTCTTTGATCACCGACTTAAAGTGACTACTCATAACTTTGTAGTTTGCTAAGTACTGGGTGTAGCTTCTTTCTCAATTGCCTGCTCACTGGTGGTAACACTAATTGTATAAAGCAAGTGTGTGTGTGTGTGTGTGTGTGTGTGTGTGTGTGTGTTGAACTAAAGGGGTTTTCATTGACAGGAATGTTAAAAAATATCCACAGTCCAGATATGATAACTGTGACCTTGAAGCTCTGCTGGCTAGTGTTACAGTCAGCTGCAGACTGCTAACAGGCTCTAAACTGAGAATTAATCAGAAGTGTGGGCAGAGGAAAGCTGGAACGTTAAGGTTTTTTGTGTGTGTGTGTTTATTTGTCTAAATGAAAACCATTGTGAGAGTGTTAGACAGCTTAAGTTTAGAATCCTTTTCTCCTTTCCTTAAGTGCCAGGCTTGGTCTTAACAACAAACTTGTGTAGACAGAATCATCTTTTTGAGAGCTTTGTTTTGGTCACTGTTTCCCAGCAGGGTAGAGGGCAGCACTCAATGTCCTTCTCTCTATGAACACCAGATTCCAAGGTATGGAACTGCAAAAACTCTTTCTCTTCCCTCCCAGCATAGTGAAGTGGTCAGAGCATCATTCCCCACCTCCTTGGGAATTATTTTTAGCTTCAGGACAGAATATAAATCCCTTTGAGATAGAGCCTTACTCATTTCCTTGACCTTTCAAAAGAACACACAAAGCTCTTCTTTCCAAACAGCGATTGATTTTCCCCCTTAATCTCTTCTTGTGATTAGTGATACTAATGTTGGATGGTTATAGTAAGCTGAAGGGTTTTATTTAGAAGCTAGATATTAGGTGCTGCCCAATCAAAAGCAAATAGGGGTCTATCATCCATGACTCAGCATACAGACCATTAAAATTTCCCACAGACTGCCAGGAAAACTTACCTGTGCTCAGTTGGCAAGCCTTACCAGTTTATTAAAGTCAATATATGCCTTGTCAAACGTGCAGTGTTTCAAATTTTAGCCAGATCCAGGAGACAGACGTAGCAAGTGCATGTTGTAAAGAGTACCTATTTGGATCAGAAGCAGTGGTCCTGAAGTGGGTGGTGGTGGGGTGAGTATAGAAAGCATCGCTTGCTGTTTCCAGCCATGGAAGAAGCACGCAGATGCAGAGGGAAGGTGCACTACACTCTACATCCTGATGGAGGTGAATGCTCGACCAGGGAAACAGCCAGGGAACACTGTCTATTTTTATTCATCACTGTGCTTTGCCCTGATTTCTCTGCAAATAATGAGAACAGCAGGAACTGCTGCTGAACTGATTTATACAAATATTCTGTAGCCTGATGGTGAGAAATGAGAGCAGGAAGAGAACTGACTTTCTGTCCATGTCTCTATTGAAGATGGTCGAAGATGTTAAGAAGAGATTCACATACAAATGAGAATCTAACAAAGCTAGAGAGAAGAGATGAGGTTCATGCATCTGTTAGGCCAGAGTGTCCCAGAAAATACTGTGATCCAGAGGTTAGTGCAAATTGTCAGTGAAACAATAAATCACGGACAAAAACCAATGTAGTATAAGTAAAACCACTCATTCTCTGCTTTTGCATTTCAATTTGCTACTGTAATCACATAAAGGCATTTCCATATCCTCATGATTGAAATTAATATACAGTAACTTAAACAAAAAACAAAACAAACAATGTTGCCAGGTGGTGGTGCATGCCTTTAATCACAGCACTGGAGGCAGAGGCAGGCATTTCTCTGTGAGTTCTAGGCCAGCCTGGACTACAGAGTGAGTTCCAGGACAGCCAGGGCTACACAGAGAAATCCTGTCTCAAAAAATATGTTAATTCAACTCTAGTTGTATTGCACACATAGTGAACACTGTGCTCAGGTCTTTAAAGTCTTATAAGAATTAATTTTGCATTATTTTTCTTAACTTTTGGCAAGTGGAAACGTCAAAAATTAAGCTATTCTAAGCATCTCATTTTGGGATTGAGCTGTGTACCCTAGAATGAATGACAAATTAGAATGTTCTTCATGTCTCTTTGATGCTGAATGGAAGGTAGCACTCCACTTAAAACCAATCAGAAAAAATATATTCTTGATTGTTCAATCTGTTGTTCTTACTTCATTTTCAACTATATTAAAATTGGGTCTTCCTGGACTCTTATTGTGGAAGCAGTACCTATATCCTAGCAAAACACTTAGATGAAACTTTAAAAGTTCTGTTATTTTCATGTACGTAACTCCACAAACTATATAAGATGCAATAATTGTAGATATTTTTAAAATAAATATACAATTATTTATCTTCATAGAATAGAAGCTAAGATCTAAAATAAAAAAAAAAAACCTTGCATTTTTGCCAAAGATCTCTGGTCATTTATTTCTGTGTTGAAGACCAAGCATCAGTTCTTCTCTGTACCTTAAGTCTGCAGATGAGCACAGCACTCAGAAGTTGTTAGCTGTGGCCATTGGCAATACCGCAACAAACATTCACACCACGCTTTAGAGTTCAGAAAGCCTTGCCAGAGGCATTATGTCACTCAAATATTACCATAACCTGTGAGGCAGGGCCATTTTGAGGAACAGAAAACAGACCTAGAAATATTGAATAACATTGCCCAAACTTCAGGTGATTTGTGTGAAATAGTAATACTGCTCCCTGTGTTCATTCAGTCATATGTTAACACATATGCATAGCACTCAGTAGATAGAATTCAGTTAACTTATTTAAGGCTTAGAACAGAGCATGTTTTTAATTCAATGAGTTTGTAACTTTTTACTTGCTCTGGTTGATGTTTAACAGACAGCTATAAAAACAGGTTCATTATTATTCTTTGTTCCCTTAGCTCCAGCAAACCATAGCCTACATCCCTAGATGGGCTTTGGTCCCAGTGCTCAAAGTTAGGTCTCATGTGTTTAAAGAAAGTTGGGGAAGAAAACACTTCTACACTTTGGGGGGTCCAATATGTAGTCATAATTCTACTTGCCTTCTAAGGTAGTTCTACTGAAAGAAGACTATAAATGAAGGCAGAGTTTTTGTTTTTGTTTTTTTTTGTCCCAGTTGCCTGGCCCCAAATAAACACACAAAAGCTTATATTAATTACAGAATGCTTGGTCAACAGCTCAGGTTTAATACTAGCTAGTTTTTACATTTAAATTAACCCATTTCTATTAATCTATGTATTGCCACATAGTCAGTGGCTTTATCAGTCCTCTGGCATCTTGCTTCTTGGGAGGCTTGCTTGCATCTCTCCTGATTCCACTCTTCTTCATTCCAGTCCTCAGTTTGATTTTCCTGCCTAACTTTATCCTATCTTGCTATTGGTCAGCTACCTAAATTTATCGTGCCTTGCTATTGGCCAAACAGCTTTATTATTAACCAATGAGAGTAAATGATATTCACAGCATACAGAAGAAATATACAACATAAGACAGCTCAAGAACTTTCTGGTTTCAGTGTGTCTAGAGCCTAGTCTTGTCGGAGATGGTTGGGTGGGATATATGTGAAGATTAAACAACTCAGCTCTTCAGATAGTCTCCCAAGTCTCTGGGAGAAGAGGTATATGTACAGCTAGAGAGGGTATTCGGAAGTGGAGACATCTTTGGGTATTCTACAGAGAATAGTTGCCCCTGGTGAACTGAGTAGCTGCCCTGGCAACATTGAGTACAGATCAAAAGTTCAGTTTCAAGCCGAGAGCCTCTGAGGCCGAACAAAGGTGTTTTATTCCCACCACCTCTTCAGTTTGCTGCTCTTGGCAGAAGGTCAAGAGGGTAGGGAAAGAGATGATAGGGCCTTTCAAGTTTCTGATCACCTATCATTTGCATCAGGGGCAAGGCATCTCAGTATATCTCCTCTTGAATGATTTATTGAGGTGCTCTAGTGTTCCCTCTCCCAGAGGCATTGGGAAGGAGAGTCTCCACGTAACTACAGAAACTGAGACCGAAAGAATATATGGCCAGTGAAAGGGGTGACTGCCCAGTTGAATCATGAGTTAAAATTCTAATTTATCAAGACCTTGAATCTGAAGGCTGCCACCTCTAACAGTGTCTTATTTGCTTTTGTTTTTTATTTTAGGGATAAGATCTCGTGAATATGTCGAAACAGCCAATTTCCAATGTTAGAGCCATCCAGGTAAGAAGGTATATTTGTGTTTTATCATCAACTCGGTGGCTTCTTAGTAAGTCATACCAACTGCGATTGTTCATCTCTAACTGATTATTAACTTTAAGAAAAAAAGAAAGTTCCTCTTTCTAAGACTTAGGGGGCAGAAGTGAGAAATAAAACTGATAGGATGCAACTGAGAGCCGAGGATACTTTTGATTGCTCTGAATCGTAAGACAATCAAAGTTTATAAATGAGAATTACATTCTACAAAAAGTACTAGATTCACAATAACCTATTCTATCCTTTATGAAGAACCAGAGAGAGGCTCCAGAAGGCCCCAAAATAACAAAGAGTGGGAAACACTAATCTAATTTGATCAGTATATCTGTTATGCATGTATAAAAATATAGTACTAAAATAATACTGTTTCCCATAAGGATATATAGCTATTACAGGTTAATTAAAATATGTTTGTTTATACGGATTTTTATATGTCCATTGATAGAGAATAGAACATTCAATTTTAATTTTTGTAATCAACTGATATACAGATATAGCAATAGGTCACAGTTTGCTTGACTCATTTGTTTCAAATATATCTTTTGGGCCAGGAGGTTTAGTTCAGTGGTAGAGCACACAAATTGTATGTGTATGGCTCTGAATTCAATTCTCAGCATTAATAAAATAAAATAAATCTTTCTTTAAACAATAACCTTTTAAAGTCAACAGTTCTTTCAAAGCCTTGTGAGTTTAAGTTCATATATTATTAATTTTCCTCATGCCATTCCAGCAAACTTGTTGGTTGCTTAAACTGGCTTAAGTGTCATCCACAAAGAGGAGATGGAGGAGCAGGCTTTTGGAATGTAGATACAATATGAAAATAACTTCCAGTACTTGTTTTTACTCGACTTCATCTGTTATTTCTTTTGAGGGCTCCGAGTTTAACTCTCAAATAGTTCCCACCCCTGGGCACAATACTTTACTGTCAATTTCTGTCTTCCTATTGTCAGCACAGAATCTAACTGTGCTTTCTCCAAAGAAACTTCTTCCCTTCCCTGCCTTTTCTGAATGCTGCAGAGCACTCAGTGGCTCCTGAGTATAGTAATTCTGGTGCATTAAACACAGCACAAACACAATTACAAATGGATGCCTGAGCTTTGGAGTGCTCTGTGAACAGTTGGCCAGGCTGTGAACATGCTGTTGAAGGTTTGAGTAATCCTAGTACACAGCAGTGGTGAAGGGTGTTGGAGAGACAGGTCTTTACTTGTCATGACTAATGCATACCCTTAAATTGATGGCGTTCTTAAGTGGCAGGACATATACCAGTCTCTGGAAACCTGTCACTGAGCAAGCACAAGGAGGGGCCTATGAATTTGGCAAGGATTTCCTTCCACATGTTGACAGTCGGCATTCTGGTATCTCTGTCTAGTTAGTCTCTGAAGTACGCTTACAAAACACTGCCCACTGCCATTATTTTGTCACCTGGACCTGTGAACCTTGGGCCTTGAATCTTCTCTTTTACATGGTATTCAAATAGTAGCATGGACTCTGAAACGGACTGCAGTCCTGAATCCATCTTGTGCTGGTGCAGAAGCGTGGAAAAGGACTTCCTGCTGTTTTACCCCCTCTAGACCTCCATCTCCAAACCTGTGGAATGGAGGTAATAGTAGTTCTGTTTAGGAATTAACAAATGAGACCCCCCCCAATAGCATAGTAAGCTATCATTGGAGACCAGTCATTATTCTATTTATGATCACAAGGGTAGTTTATGTCAGAGTTCTGATTGCTGCACTCCAAGCTCTTGAAGTGCTAAACAGAAAATTTCCTTTTTATTTTTCAAAACACTATCAAGCTGCTTTTTCATCCCTTCCTTTTAAAGCTGAAAGTGTATTGATTTTTCTTCCTTAGTGCCCTCTGGCTCACACAAATCTCCACTGACAATTCACCAGCATTTTATTTACTAGATTTGACCTTGATGTATTTTAA
This sequence comes from Onychomys torridus, assembly GCF_903995425.1. Lineage (NCBI taxonomy): Eukaryota > Metazoa > Chordata > Mammalia > Rodentia > Cricetidae > Onychomys > Onychomys torridus. The sequence goes on along the minus strand of NC_050466.1, from coordinate 65,805,617 downwards.
GGTCTGCAATATTTAAAAAGCTGCTATTGACCATTCTCAATAGCTGTTATTATGCTGTATTACAAAAATCCATCCACTTTACCAACAAGGGCAATCAGTGGTTCCTTATGGATGTGGTGTGTCTCTTTCAATATACTTGATGTTTCACCGAAAGACCTATTTAATGCACTTTCAAATGAAATATTTTTTGTTGTGGCTAGTGTCAGCACTATCTGATATTTTTCTATTATCCTTACATTAACCTTAATCAGGGCACATTCAACAAAATATGAAAGTTGTGACACAATACAAAACAGTTCATAGTAGGAACATTAGATTATGATTTTCTCTGGAGCAAACACAAAATCTGATGAGAGAATACTCCAGTTGTGTAAATATCATAGGATGCTCTGAAATGGTCTAATTAACACACTTTAGTCACTTCAAAATTTTTTTAAAAAATCACTTTATTTTTGTGTGTGTAAATCTTTTGCCTGGATGTATGTATGTGCACCATCTGTGCCTGGTGCCCAGTGCACAGAAGCCTGAAGAGGGAGTCAGATCCATCATGTGAGTACTGGGAATGGAACCTGGGTCCTCTGAAAGAGCAGCCAGTGCTCTTAACCTCTGACTCATCTTTCCAGTCTATAATCACTTGTTTTACTAGACTCTTATCTACAGTTCTACTCAACTGCCATTTTCATGGGGGCATATTATGTGCCAGGAGTATTGTACACAACAATGAGTTGATACCTCATCTCTGTTCTTGATAAGCTCATAGCTTGTAGTACTTAATACCTACATGACTTTGGGCAAGTAATTTATCTTCTCTGTCCTCCATCTTTTATCTGTTAATGGAATTAGTAGCAGGACATGTTTCATAGTGTTTCTGCAAGTATGAAATGAATTTAATACATGTAGATGCTAGGCCAGTGTCCAAATGATAGTAATTAATAAATGGCTGTTACCACCTATTGATCAGTCATCAGTTACAAATATCTGTGACTTTAAGCGTACTTAATTTACTTTTCTGTAAAAATTGGGACAAACACTACTATGTAACAGGACTGTTACAATGAGTAAACTAGATAGTTCATCACAAATCTCTAGTTTCTGGTATACAGTACACACACCCCTTAAAAGATAAGTCTTCTGCCTATGCAATATAAGGAACTCCATTTCCCCCATGCACCAAAGTAACATGGAGGATAGAATAGGCTGATTTTTACAGAAGGTAGATAGCTGTCTTTCATATTTGCTGAAGATGACCATTATTCCTCACTGCATTAAGTCTCAGCTAATGGCATCAAAACATTCTGAAGGAGCCAGTTTACGTTTCCCCAGACTAGAGAGAGCTCTTTACGCTGCTTGTAAAGTTTTATATCAGATGTTGACAGAACATTTTCTAGAAAGGACCAGATAGACTGTAAATGTGTGAGGCTTTGAATTGTTTGGTCTGCTTCAACTGTCATCTCTGCTATTATTTTCGGAAGCAGTCACAAAGCCATAAGTGAATGAATGTGCCTGTTTCCCAATGGCTTGTTTAAAATTTAAAATTTAGGTGGTAGGTTGCATTTGTCCTGTGGATTGCAACTTGACAGTCCCATTGTTGATTATAATAGAGCTGCAACCAAGGCGACATCAGCACACTCTGTACACTGGGTCTGTTCCCTTCAGTTGAAGGGATGTGACATGACAGGTGGCAGGGAAAGTTAGAACTGCTGAGAAATCTAATGCCATCAGCCATCTGTGCAGTGGCTTTCTCTAATGAGACCAAGTGATACCAGCCATTGGCTGTATCTTCTGGCCCTTCTGAGCACACCAATTTTGGGAATCCTCACAGGCCTCTCAGGGCCTCAGCTCACACAGAACCAGTAATCTCTGGGTTGACATTGATCCATTCTTTCTGGTATTTGTCCTGTCTCTTGAGATCTAAGAGCATCATGACTGACTAGAAAAGAGTTTTCTGCCCTAGTTATGGCTGTGCCATGTGATTTGACTAAAATAGTCCTTATAATTTGTAAATAGAAGATGTTGTGTCAAATGACCTTTAAGGCCCTGACCAGCTTCCAATAGCCTGTGCAACAAAAATAGTTACAGTGCAGTGTAACTTTCATACACTGCAAGTTAGGATTGGAAAAATTAACTGATGTACCTAGGATTACCTAGGACTGAGTCACCTGACTCAGTCATTAATTGTGATCCTAAAATACAGTGTTCTATGGTTTTATTGCTAACTCTACCCACCCTTGATACAGAGGTGAATGGCTGTGGACCATCTCAAGGGAAACCACAAGTGCCAAGTCCCCCTGAGATGCAGTATCTTTTCAGGGATGACTTGTGTTTTCCTCTTAAAGAGTTCACCCAACATTCATAAATGGTGTCTTTTGAATGAAGATGCTGATAACCACTTAAAGTCATATTAAAAGCAAGTTGGTTTGAAGTGAAAAGCACAAAGCAAAATAATTCCATGATGAATGTAGTCTTGAAATATAAGCAAGTATGGCCTCTGTATTACCTCTGGCTTAACTGACTTAATCAAGCTTCATGTGATTCTAAATCTAACTCTTTTTATCACACATTCAAATGAATGATTATCTGAGCCTTGCATTGTTAGGGAGTGTGTGGTTTCTTATTATGGGAAAGTTTCCCATGCTACACAATACACATGCAGAATGGAATATTTCTGTAGCACACATTTTAGTACTTCCTTTATCACCTGTTATCAGTGCTCTTCTAACTCTCCACAGCCCAGGGTAGAAAGGCTCCATAGAAGCAGAAAGCAGCTTCAGTCAAAGCAAAGACAGTGTACTGACAGGTTTTATGGACTGTTTATCCTGTGTTGGATTTCAGGTTTAAAAAAAGGATTCCAAGTGTATGACAGTCCTTACTACAAAGGAGCAGACTACCATCCTGTGTGGCTGGTCAGATAATCATTGATTAAGCTAAAAATCCTAACAATGACACGTACTTTCCTTCATATTTTATTTAAATTAAAACAGAAAGTTAACTTTCATTTGATGTTTGTTTTTCTATAGAGCAAGACCTTTTTCTTTGATCATAGGTCTACTGTTTCTTTCTTACATAAACTACTCAAACACACTGTTTATGATTTCCAATGCTGGTTTCTTTAAAGTGTAGCAAGAACTTGAATATAGCAGTTTAACTCTCAAGTAGGTTTGGTGTTACTCCAGCCAATCCTCTCTGATGCTTTGATGAAAGCTCCAACATTGTGACATGAGGCAAGCAGTCATACCCTAACTACAAGATGTCATGTTTTAATGCTGACATTTACAAGTGCTTAAGAAATATAACCTGTCCCCCAACCAATTATGCACATTGTCTTAAAAGCTGTACAGTACATTCTTGAAACCTGCTTTACCATGGATGACAAGATTACAGTTGAGTCATTCAGGAAATTGAAGAGAACAAAAAATGTTGAGAACAGAGTGGTTTGGGGGAGACCTTGCAGAATGAAACATCATAGGTGAAGAAGAGTGACTGCGTGGGAGTTTCTCAAGACTGTTGAGTGGGAAAGTTTGGTGTTTTGAATCAATTCCACATTTCAAGTATTCCTAGGTCTTTATGCATTCTACTGCCGTAAAATTTTATTTCAAAATGAATCAGCCATCTCTTAGTTGGTAGAGGTGTGTGTTCTTCTGTACCTATTTTAGGCTAAAATATATATATATATATAAAAATCTCATTTTCTAGTCTAAAAGCACGCTTCTTTCTGTAAATCTTTAGTAAAGATACTCTAAATCTCAAAATGCCATGTTGTACTTCATTCAGAGAAGGACAAGGCTCAAGAACAGGACAGAACAGAAAGACATTCTGAAACATTCAAACACACAGGCTTTCCTGTCTACCATAGGAGAATGGCACACAGGAGGCCATCTATACTGCCAGACATGCTGGAACATTTGAAAACAAGATAGCATCAGTGGGTGTGGGAGTCCCTGCAAACACACAGTGTTCAGATAAATCACAGTAGTTTCGGTAAAAGAGCTAGTGAGTGGGGACAAGAAAAGGGGAGAGGATAGATCAGTGGAATGAGGTTTAGTAAGAATTGCCAGAACCCAGTGAGCAGCAGCTATCAAAATCTAACCCTTTGGGGAAAGAAGATGTCATCCCACTGTAAGCCATAGAGTAGTGACTCAGAGGGGAATATTGTTTCCAGAATCATACTGGCTCAAAGCCTAGAGTCAAGGAAGGAGAACAATACAAATAATTAAGGGAGTGGTGGAATTAACTTACAGGGAATTCTTTCTACTTTGCTTCACCTGGTGAGATCAAGAGTAGTATTAATTTCACATCAGATAGGTCTTCTAACAGGAAACATTATCCTGCTCTAGCCAAAGATGACCTGTTATATTTTTTCCATTTCCAATTTGGAGAATGTAACAAATTATGTGTAGCTTGGGAAGGTGATGAACCAGGTCTGCTGCATCTGGGGTGTATTTCAAGATATGTAACATGCATAAACTTCAAACAGGAACAAGAAATAAGAGTAACAAGCTTTGAGGTGGTGGTGAATGACTTTAGTCCCAGCACTCAGGAAGAAGAGGCAGGGGAATCTCTGAGTTTGAGGCCAACCTGGTCTGTAGAGCAAGTTTCAGCACAGCCAGGACTGTACACAGAGAAGTCCTGACCTGAAAAACAACAACAAACAAACATAAACTGAAATAAGAGTTGTACTGCAAAAGGAAACAAAAATATCAAGGACCTTCTTCCTTTGTATTTATAGAGATTAAATATAGATTCACATCTTAATATTGATTCTAGGTCATTCATGTCAAGCCCTTTCTGTGTTTTTTGTTCTACTATAAAAAAGTATAGCTGGCCAGGTGGTGGTGGTGCATGCCTTTAATTCTAGCATGTGGGAGGTAGAGGCAGGTGGATCTCTGAGTTCAAGGCCAGCCTGGTCTACAGAGTGAGTTCCAGGACAGCCAGGACTACAGAGAAACCCTGTCTTGAAAAACAAACAAAACAAAAGTATAGCTTACAGTGGCAGCATGGATCTGGACATCATTATGGCCCCAGGTGGCAGCACAGGTCACCCACATCAATGTATCCTCTCCTCCATGGCAGCATTGCCCACGGACATCAACATGGCTTCATGTTTCAGCACAGACCAGAAACATCTGTGTGACCTTTGGTAGTAGCATGGATCACAGACATCAACATAGACCTGGCCACAGTAAGACTGGGGGTCCATGGTCCAACTGAGGCTGGGGTCTGTGTTGATATCCTTGGCCTGTGTTATCACTAAAGGCCAAGCAAATGCCTGTGATCTATGCTGTGGCTTGAAGCCATATTGATTGTCCATGGTCCCTTGCTGCATCCTAAAGCCTTGTCTGGGTCTGTGGCCCTGCTGCAACTGGGAGCCCTGTTTGTGATCGATCTGTGCTGACACCAGAAATTATGTGGAGGTCATGATCCGTGCTCCTGTGAACAATTAAACAGCATATTAGCTTCTTTGGCAGTGATATTGATGACTTCAGGTGCACAGTTGAGAAAAAGGGACATGGAAGACTTCTGTGACAACCCCTACTTCCACCCCAACCTCCCCCAACAAAAAAAGAAATAGTAATGCCTAAACTGTGATAGAATGTGAAGTGTTTCCCTCCACAATAGATGACTTCCAGCAGGTGTGCAAGAGGGGAAGGATTCAGTTCTATTTAAGAGGCATGCTCCAGTGAGTATCTAGCTAACACAAATTGGACTTTTTTTTTTTTTTTTTTTTTGCTGGGGGAAGGTCACAAGGGTGGGGGAGTGAACAGGGAAGGACTGGAAAGCAAATGTGATAGGGATGTACAATGTGAAATCCCCAAAGAATCAGTAAAAATACTATGTTGAAAAAAATAAAGTTAAAAAAAATATAGCTTGCATTATACACAATTTGAATAGCAAGTACCACACTCAGTTTGCAAATGGATGCTGTGGGATGTCTTTCTGTACACTGCGAATATATGTAGCTCGCATTGGCTTATAAATAAAGCTGCATTGGCCTATGACAGGGCAGAATGGAGTCAGGCAGGAAATCAAAGAGAGAGAGAGAGAGAAGAAAGGCGGGGTCAGAGAGATTCTGCAAGCTGCTGTTAGGAGAAACAAGATGTGAGAGAACAGATAATGCCACGAAGCAACATGGCAAATCATAGATAAATAGGAATGGGTTGAGGAAGAATAATGAGTTAATTTAAGTGTAACAGCTAGTTGGTAATAAGCCTGAGCTACTGGCTGAACATTTATAATTAATATTAAGCCTCTGAGTTAATTATTTAGGAAGAAGCTGCTGGATATTTGGTAGTTGCTGGTGGGACAGATACTTCTGCCTACAGATGGAAGTACTGAGTGATTGAAAAGGTTTTTTATTTATATTCAGACATAGAGTAAGGCAGTGAAAAGGCAAAAAATACGACTACATTTTCCCACCAAATTCAAGTTATAAGGATTTTTTTTTCTTATGGCTATAATGTAGCCTATAATTTGTCACTCAAATATCACTGCCCTACAATTATAATAATGAAGCCTTGCTAATTATCTTATTACTAGTGTAGTGCATAACATATTTGACAAAGCATTGCTCTTATACTCCCTTACTGATGCACTGTAATGCTTGGATGCTCAACAATGGTTTCAGGCTGCTTTTGTTCCCATCAATATTTGCTGTTCTAAAAACCCATTTAGGTTCTTGATTTCTTGAGTGATGCCTTCAAGAAGAAAAAGTGTCATGTCATTGAGTTAATGGCTCATTTTTCAATGTAGTTTTTGTGTTCTTTTCAAAGGTTACTCTCAAAGTATAAGTCTGCGATTTTAGAGCTGGTTAGAACCAACTTTAGCCAAGGGAAAAGAACTCTTGGGAGACTGGATTGGTAGAGAAGAAGGTTAACTATTAAAGTTTGATTTGGAAATGTAGCCTTTGTTGTACTGTTTATGTGACCTTGATCATAAACTCTAAACTCTTTGAGGTTTAGTCTGTTTATCAGTCAAACAAAGATGATGATCTTAACTTCACAAGACTGAATGTTGTGAAGAGAAGGTTATGAACCCTCCTTTTCTACCTATTTTGCATTTTACTTTTTGTTAGATAATATGTGTTTTAATTTTTTGAACTTAAAATATAATTACATAGTTTCTTTCCTTTCCTTTCCTCTCTCCAACCCTTGCTCCCTCTCAAATCCATGGCTCCTTTCTTTTAATTGCATAAATATAGTTTGTTGAGTCCAGTTTAGTGTTAACTTGTATGCATATAATTTCAGGGCTGACCAGTTGCTATCACATAACCAATTAGGGGGATCATTCTTAGGGAAGACTATTTTTCCCAGTCTCAACATTCCTTAGTTGCCTGTAGTTCTTTCCCCTTCAATGTTAGCATGTCTATTGGTGTTGTCCTTGTGTAGGTCTTCTTTAGGCAGCCATCTTGCTGAGGTATCCTGGATGAAGCTTCCCTGTCATTTCTAGGAGACACAACCTAACAGCAGAATTCTTGGCCCTTTCTTCACTCTCTTCTGTGATATTGTCTGAGCCTTGTGTGCAGGTGTATCCATAAGAGCTGAAACCCTATGCTAAGCTGTTCCCTGCATTTGTGGTTTTCAGTAATATTCTCTATCTGTAGCAAAGACAAGTTTCTTTGATGAATACTATTTTGCATTTTAGATGTCCTTACATTGCTTTACTTGAAGGAAGGGTTCCATGGTTAAGAGGTTTAAAAATCATGAAGTAGCCCATTATTTCCACTATAAATAGGGATAATGAGGCACAGAACAGCTATCATTTTTTTCACTTTGAAAGAATATATAGCAACTACCAGCTCTCCTTCAATCCTATAAACCACCTATGGAGATGCTACAAGAGGTTCTAAGATTAATCTTCAAATAAGAAAATGTTGCCTCAAAACATGAACTATAATATTGTTAAGGATCACCTTTGCATGTTTCCTTACTGAAAACTACATTTGATTATAAAGCATAATCTTGATTAAATAGCTTAAAACCCTAGTCTTTCAGAAACAGTATTTTAACCCAAATTCACTACTAGGAAGATTCATAATAAATGGGTTGAATGAGGTGCTCTAAATAAACTTCTTTTTCAGGAGAGGGAGGTCAGGTTCTTTCTTTGTAGCCCAGGATAGCCCCAAACTCACACTCCTTTTGCCTCAGCCACTAAGTACTGGGATTTCAGGTGTGTGGCACTGCATGAGGCTCTAACTGAATTTTTTTTTTCGAGACAGGGTTTCTCTGTGTAGCTTTGCGCCTTTCCTGGAACTCACTCTGTAGCCCAGGCTGGCCTCGAACTCACAGAGGTCCACCTGGCTCTGCCTCCCGAGTGCTAGGATTAAAGGCATGCACCATCACTGCCCGGAATGAACTTTTAATTAATTAATCTTCTCTCAAATAGTCATTGAATTGACCCATTTCTTCTTTCATCCAAATTGTAGTAGAGGAAGTAGTCTGTAGTCTATTGGTCCAATATCATCTCTGAATCTATTCACATTGTTTTCGTCTTATTTCAAGCCTTTATGTATGTCATTCAGTCTAAATATTGTCAGATGTGAAATACTAATAATTTATTCAGTCTTGACTCTTTGTGGTGCTGTATCTAACTTAGTCTCATGTGATCTAACTGATAACTCTATCACCAAGACACATCCCTAGTGAATAGCATTATTTTATGTCCTCCTAAGAAATAAAGTAATTACGCCAATTAAAATCATAAGAGGTGACCTGGAGAGATGATGCCTTCTTGAAATTCCAGTTATTGGGGAAACTGAAGCAGAAGGACCACTTGAGCTTGAGGCTAGCCTGGGCAAAATAGTAAGATCATGATCTCATGAGATTCATGAAATTTTACTCCATTTTTTCAGAACATAAGATCTACTTTCCCTCCATCTTATGTGTTTCTGTTATGATACATGCTGATAAAAAATACTTCTTGGAATAAAAATGATGTATCTTTGATGCTATTTGCTGCTAATACTCTGAAACTTGTTTCCTTTCTGTGGGCATTATTCTAGCACAAAGGAGGGTTTTCAAGCCTGCTCTCCTTTGAGGCAAAACGTAGACCTGCCACATTGTGTGAACCATGATATTGGCTATTTCCTATGGTATGGGTTAATCATTACCCTGGCACCAGAGCATATACCTGGTGGCTCTAAATGGACTTCTTAATTTCCTTTGGTGTGGTACCCAAATCATCCACTCTGTGTCACAAGTTAACAAAACATTTTGCTCCTTTTCCTTAGGCATCATTTTCATTCATATCAAAATGAAATTCCACCTTTTTAAAGCCCATATATACAATTACTTATAAGGCAACATTTTATCTTCGGTGGAAAATGCATTCTAGTTTTAAAAACTGTTTAACGCATGTTTTATTTGAGCAATACTACTGTTTGAAGACATTGTTGGTAAGTATTAAACATTTTCACCTTTTGATGTCTGTAGAAATATGGGTGAAATTTAAATTTGCATATTATCTTCTCAAGTTCAAATACTGTGTCAACATATTCTTACATATTTTAGTGTTTGAAGTATTTCATGTTTACAAGAAGGTATTTTATGCTTGCCACTGAAGGAGATTAGTATTTCATCTTAATAGAGGACAATAATTGAATTTTTATTAAAAAAGGAAATGGATTTTATAGCACTATCCTTTTTCCTTACTGTCGCACACATGATAGTGTTAGGGAGAAGATAGAAGAATGTCAACTCAGAGAGCTGAGGTGATGCTAGAACAGTGCCAGGATGCTACAGGAAGAGGGTGACAATTTGGGAAGTGTGGAAGCACCCTCATCATTGTACATGTGGAAGAAACTGATGGAGAACCAAATGTGTTATAGCTTCTGTGGATGCTCTTTCCTCCTTTCCTATCATTATGTGTCCCTTCCTCTTCACTGAAAGGGGAAAATAATATGCACCCCAGGAGGCCAACAGCCAGAACGAACTGTCTTCAAAAATTCTTCCATCCAATAAAGAATTATAAAATCACTGCACAGACCTAAGGATGAATACCAGGAATGTGTAATAAATGGAAGTAAAATTTTCCTTTGCATATTTTTTGTGCTGTTGTTACAGCAATTTTTCTTCAATAAAAAGCTTTGAAGATGTAGTTTTCAGAAGCATTTTCCTCATGATGATTGCTGTCTTAGAATGTCACTGCAATTTCTTATTATTCTTAAGCTAAATTTACCCTGTTTTCTCTTTTAGGCAAATATCAATATTCCAATGGGAGCCTTTCGCCCAGGAGCTGGACAGCCTCCCAGAAGGAAAGAGAGTACTCCTCAAGCAGAGGAGGTGAGTGAGGAAGAGAGCTAACAGATATAGCAAGGCCTGCTCCCTCCACAGTCTTCCCGGAGGCCAGGTTTCTCAGTTAGCAGGACATTCTGTGCTTCCCTTTCCAGTTCAGCCAGTGTTAAGTGTCTGACAAAGTTGCTTGACTTCCAGTTGTCGGCTGAATTTGTGCACAGGTGCTTTAGGGTTAGCGCTAGCCACTTGTTTGGTAAGTTTTTAGTCAGGGTCTGTGATTAAACTGGGCAAGCTGTGTGTGGTGCGGCTTCTGATGGCAGACTAACCTCAATTAGAGCTCAGTAAGTAAGCGCATTCAATTACTTTCAGATTCAGTCATCTTGATCTTCCTTTAAAAAGGAGGCTTTCTGAAAGAGGCTATCTGGTCTCCCTCCCTGTATTTCCCTATTCTTTACTCCCTGTCCAATTGAAATCCCTTGCTAAAACAGAGATGGAAATGAAGAAATGTAGCAAGCAGAAACAAGTACCCTCCTCAGGCGTATTGACTTGCGTGTGACTTTTCTGCTGATTCTGAGGGAGCTGGGATTAAGGTTTTAGAACATTTCATTAACACAAAAAATCAGCCCATTTTAAAAGGTAAGGATTTTTACGGCTTTTTTATTTGGCCCCCTATCTCAAACTTTCCTTAAATGACCTTGGTCCTGAATTTCACCTTTTCATCTGTGCACTTTCCTGATCATGATCCTAGCTCCTTGGCTTTAGCCTCCGATCAAAAGATTTTTTTTTTTTTTTTTGAGAGGAGGAAGTGTAGTATTTGAATAGTATCACCAAATTTTGGAATTTCAGTTACTAATTCTTCTGTCTGGGACTTGGGTCAAGTAGATGAATTTGTGTTAGCCAAGCAGGATCTCCTCCATCCCTCAGAGGGTTGCTGTCAGGAAGGAATAAATGGAATAATGGACATGGTATAGTCTGGTAGGCATGTGATAAATAACCAGTTCTTCAGAAATTGCCCTGATTATCCAATTTTTATGAAAGACTCCAGGCCTCTTGCTTTGCAGGTTTTAAGAGGCCTGGGGAGTTTGAAGGGATGGCCATGGGACTCTGCCCTCACCTCCATTTTTTTTTAGCATCTTCCTCATCTTCCTCTTAAACTGTATCTGTCACTATGAAAGATAGTCAGAAGGTAGCTTAGCCCTCTTTCCTGTGAAATTGGCTGATATAACAGCTGTGGGACTCACTTCTTCTTTTCTCTCTGTTGGGCAGGCAGCCATGAGTTCTTCCCTGTACATGAGTATCTTGCTTAGGAGGCTAGGGAAGACCCTTTCTATCACTCTTTTCTTGTCCCTAGCCTGCTGGTTTGGGCATACTCCAAAAAACTACCAAGGACCTATATCACTTGGATTGTGACTATCTATTTTCCAACCACTCATGTATTCAAATGGCTAATTGGTATTTCTCATAGGGTAGAAAGAATGAGATATCCACAGAGATCCTGAGCCCCTAGGGATGGTCTATACATTGTGACACTCCTTGTTCTTGGTGTTCATTGGGTTGAGCAGAGAGCTAAGGCAGTTCCTTACCCAATACAAACAGATAGGGACTCTTAGGGCTTGTGGGGTTTGAGGGAGGAAGTGACATCATGGTTCAAACTCTGTTTTGAGCCTCAGAGTAAATTTCCCAGAGAAACATCACAAGGGGAGTCATTGAGTGGTTTGTCTTAGCTACAAGGTGCATTAAATAGGATTTTTTGTGGGTTGGCTTGAGGCCCTAGTTACCTTCTGTGGCATAGTTTGAATAAGGAACTTGAATGTAAATTCAGAATAACTTTCACATCCACATTTATTACTGTAATCTGTATTTGCAAACTAAGAATTGCTTACATTCATAGAATTCAGATTTGTTGCCAGGCCCCATGCTAACAGAATTTGAATAATAATGTGTGATTTGTAACGCACCATCAATAACCAGAACAGCTCACCTCCGTCCTAGCCAGGTTAGACCCCCAGGTAAACTCAGAAAGTTTTTTGATTTTGACATTCTCTAAGAAGTGAACAAATGGATGTATCCCAGCAGAAAAAGAGCCTGAGTCATTGGCTCTCTGACAAGGTGTGTGACCACTGGCTGTCTCTTGTGTACCTGGGGCTTCTGACCAGCCCTTTGCTTTGCCTACAGACATGGACTGTACCTTCCAGATTTGGTTTATTAGACACAGGCATGCACCAGGCACAGGGGACTTCTATCCACATCCTTTTGCATTAGAAAAGTAGCTGCTTGTTTGAAGTAACCTGGGGGTCCTGATGAGCCATTTCTAAGCCTCCAAATCACTTTTTAACTAAAATATCACTATTCTTAATACACTACATAATAACACATTGGGACTTGCTTTTGAATATTTCTTTTTCATCTTGTCCCTTCACAAGATGCAAACATATTATTTAATTCTAGTAAATCATTTCTTAGTTGCGAAGCTTTGGGAAATTTTTTATTTTTGTTTTTTAGCTTTTCCATATCTTCGTCTAAATGGTGAGGTAGGGATAAAAGCAGATCTGTAGAGCTGGTGTGAAAATTAAATGATTTAGCACAGGTATCTTAGAACAGCTAATAGTGTTTGCTGATGTCAGTGAGTTTTTGGTTTTGAACATGAATAAGTAGGTCATACTCTATTGCCTCATGTAAGAGCCTAGGGAAAAACTCAGTCGGGTATCTGGTAGCAAAGAAGGTCATGAAGATGAGGTAGCTTGGAAATGCTTCAGCACACTTCAAAGTTTGGCAAATTCTCTGTGATTCCCAAGGCAGGCATTTCCCTTCACAGAATTGTCACTGAAGTGGGGAATAATGCTAGGTTTGGTAAGGTTTCCCTTACATTCTCTTCATTTACACTGAAGAATAAATAGCCTCTAGTTCCCTGCTGAGTTGGGATATCTATGAATAATGGATATCCTCCATTATTCAAGTCAAACCCTCTTTATTCATGCTTTAGTTTACTGTAATTCTTATAATAACTAATTCACAGAAGCAGAGGAATATGATTTCCATTGTTTTTAAAAGGTAGTAGAACTTCAGTGAAAAATGTGCCCTGCTTCCTCAACAATATCATACTATCAAATTATTAAACACAGTGACAGTCTCCATTATTTGCCCCCTTACTAAATCAAATGCCAAGCCTTATCTTGATAAGAAAATGAAAAAGAAACCAGTCCATTGAGGTCTTAATAACATGATAGGAAGATGTCTAGCATTAAATATTACCATTATTAATCTGTGTAAGTTCACCTTATAAATCTGCCCCCAGACACATAAGTGTGGATGTTGGCTGTATGTGTTAAATGTGCTGTTCCTGGAAGTGATTCACCTGGGAACTTACCAGAAGGATCTAGAAACATTTTTCTCTTCATGCTTCTTTATTAAGATCTACCCACATGCAACCGTGGGAGCATTTATAAGTGCTGAAACATTTTTCTTTTCATTGCTACATATATTTAAAAAGAAGCAACACTTTACAGCCTTGTTAAAAATTCCTTCCTGAAAGCCCAGCAAAGAACATTCTGGAATACCTGGTTCTTCAAATGGGTGTTTTACCATTTTAATGACCTTTTCTGTATCTACACTTACAAATGATGAATATGTTTGCATGGAGAAAAGAAGCCAGGTTTGTGACTCTGTACATGGACCCAAGCAAACAATATCTTACAAGGATTTGCAACAGATACATCCTCATTGAGTTACTTAATCTTATTTAGTGTGTGTGGCACATTAGCTATTTAGTCAGCACTGTACCAGCTTCACAGAAAGTAAGTACAGGAAGTCCCATTAGCCCTTACAAGTGGAATAACACCTCAGTCTTTTATGCCTACTCATCCTCCCCAATAAACAATTTAAAACATATCTGTAAGGGACATATCTACCTAGAGATTTGTCAGAGTTCAGGGAAGCTTGAATACATTCTTCTTCTAGGTGCTAAACAAGAGAGAAGGAGACATGGGCAGGCACCAGACCTGGACTAACAGCACTAGCTTTAACACTGTCCTTCACAGGAGGCAAATGTGCAGGTTCTTCTCTCTCTCTCTCTCTCTCTCTCTCTCTCTCTCTCTCTCTCTCTCTCACACACACACACACACACACACACACACACACACACACACACTTACATACATTGGTTTACCCAATTCTTGGTTAAGCAGATGGAGCTATAACAGTTCTGCAGTGGGAACTATGTCAGTTTGAGTCCTCTAAGAAACAGGTATTTAAGGTTCAGAGTATTTACTGGGGGAAAACACTTATAAGGAAAGATAGAAGAGAGCTACAGGAGAGATGCTGAGACACAGATGCAGGAGAAGAGGGAGAGGCTTGGTGGAAGAAACCCAGACTTCAATGTGACTCTAAGGCCAACTTTCCAATCTAAATTTCTCCTGGGAGGAGTCCCTGTCTACCAGGTATGGGATCACCTTAGGAATGCTGTTGTACTCAGTCATTTGTTACCACTGGGTATAGTAAATGTGACCTCTGCATGGTAATGGATGGATTTTAGTGACAGGGAGTTAGGGCAGTCATTCCCTGAAGTAATCCGATCTAAGGAATGACATCCTGGCTGTTAGGGTGATCACATGTCCTCCAATATCTTCCTTTCAGGCAAATAGGAAGAACAGACTAGCATGCAATTTTCTTCTCTAGTAACTAGATGGAGCTACACACAGCAACTGATCTTAATGTTTTATAGTCCTTTTCTGTTTGTGCTGGGTGCATGCACATGGAGGTGTGGGTTGATTATAGGATTAACTAGTTAAACAAAAATCATCAAGTATACATTCAAGTTTCTGTCAATCAGGCACTAGAGGAGCCACACACAAAAAGAAAAGGTTGTGTGTCCCTCTCTAAAGCTGAGATTCTGTTAATGATAGGAAATTTAAACTACTCAAAGCAGCAGACAAAGGTTGGCATCTGTCATTCCCTCACACATTCAAAGATGTTTCCCTTATGTCCTTCTGAGTTTGTTCATGTTTCCCAAAGGAACCATAGGACAAAAGGCTGACAACTACCGTGCTCTGAACAAATTTTTGCAAACTCCTGGACTAATTTGGGCTAGATGTGCAGTGATGTTGTACAGTTTTCTGCCATCAGTTAGCTGATATTTTGATAATGCTAAATCAAAGTCAGTCACTTTTAGAATATGCTTTTGTGAGAAACACAACTACTTCTAACTATTGGCAGTATTTATTAGTTACCATACACTGAACTGTTGCCTAATGTGTCCTAAGTCATACAAACATGACTTTTTCCCTTACAACATTATTTTACATTCCTGTACAAATTTCAGGGAATTTTGTTAAAACTCTAAGTCACCATGCTAGAATCACACTCTGATTTTCTTTCTTTGATATTTGTTCTCCTGCTCTAGGCCATGAACCCGAGAGATGAAATATCCTTGTTTTTGGTGAGTTGAATTTCTTCTCCTTTCTTTTCAGGGGGCTCCTCCTGCTTCAGAGGAAGAGAAGAAGCCAATTCCTGGAGCAAAGAAACTTCCAGGACCTGCTGTCAACCTACTGGAGATCCAGAATGTTAAAAGCGAACTGAAATATGTCCCCAAAACGGAACATTAGTTCAAAGGGGGAAAAAAGGTGAGTGGAAAACCAGTCTCTTTGTCTGAAAATGACCATTATCAAAAGGAGGAATCTCTACCAGTAGTGTTCAATTAAGACAGCATTTTTGTGTATTGTTTTTGGGGAAAGCCTATTTATTGGTCCCTTTCTGGTCATTCTTCTAGTTAGAGAAGGATGAAATTAGGTGAGGGCAGGTCATGGCATGTGTATTTCCACACCGTATGTCGTAAAGAATAATGAACTATTGCTTTGGCAAGAGGATCTGACAAACAAGTAGATGTGCAGATTTGGAAGTGAGAGGAGGCAGCACTGTATGCATTCAGGCCTCATAAAAAGGTCACCAGAATATGTGCAAGGCACACCAAGAAGCGCTAGGTCTGATGGAAAAAGAATAGATCTGAAACTGTGCATGTAGATGGAAAAAGAGTACGTCCAAAACTATGCAGGCTGCTCCAACAAGGCACATGAAACACTTATTTTCATTTTAATGCTCAGTAATGATTTTCTGGTAAGCCAATCCTCCACCTGCAGATCTGGTTCCTATTAACTGGAATAGAAATTCTGCCAACAGACAGAGTATGGGTTCACCAAATCATGGCTCTTTCTCCTAGGAGACATCAGGAGCAAATCTGTCCTTTACCAGCAGCATTACTGAACTTCACCATGCACAACCTTAAACAGAAGTCTGGAGGAAAATCTACATGGGGACATGTAATAGGCTTTTTATCTTCTTCTTCTTATTTTTTGGGGGGGCTTTCTAGACAGGGTTTCTCTGTGTAGTTTTACGCCTTTCCTGGATCTTGCTCTGTAGACCAGGCTGGCCTCGAACTCACAAAGATCTGCCTGCCTCTGCCTCCCGAGTGCTGGGATTAAAGGCATGCACCACCACCGCCCGGTGCTTTTTATCCTATTGATTGTCCATCATTCATTTGTCTCTCCATCAATTTAATCAATATTTATGGATGGCAGAAATATTCACCACTTGCCACTGTATGAAGAACGTTATATCCCCCCCCTTTTTTTTCATGACAGGGTCTTCATTTATAGATGAAGTTGGGCTGGAGCTCTCTGTAACCTAGGCCAGCCTCATGGCACTCATGGCAGTCCTACCTCAGCCTCTCTAGTACTGGGATCAGAGGCATGGGCCACTATGCTCGGCTCTAACATTTCTTATAAGCTTCATAATGCCCATTTATCACCTTCATTCTTGAAATGAGTCCTAGGGGGACTGATGCTTTCAGTTACCTACTTGTCACACAGTTTCAAGTACCACATCTCACCACACCATGCAAATTGATTGCACATACCCTCCTTGCACTTGGGTTGAATATTGACTTTATAGATGGCACTAACAATGTTTGTGGGACAGTCCAGTGGGTTGTCATGATTTCATTTATGTCATACTTATTCTAGACCTTGGAAAGATACTTTCAAACTAGTTTGGTTGAAAAGATTTTCTAGAGGAAGAGGGGAGCTAGCTGGTTTACCTCCTTCCTGCCCTTCCTCCTCCTTACCTCCCTCCCTCCCACCCTTCTTTCCTCCACTCACCCCTTCCCCCCCTTTTTTTTAAAGATAGATTTTTCATATATTGTTCAGACTGGCCTCAAACTTACTATCCTCATGCCTCATCCTATCAAGTGCTGGGATAGGAGGAATGTACCACCATGCTCACCTTAGAATCCGCTTTGAGTTAAAATAAAATAATAATATGTAGTGTTTTTAGCACAATTACATAAGAGAAGGAAGGAGTGAGAATGGAACAAATTCCATTCCATGGCCACAGAATAAAGCTCAGGGATCTGGATCAGGACACAGCTACCTGAGTGGGAAATAACTGGTAGATAAGTGCATGAACTTGTTATTTATAAAGTAGCAGAACAAACTAATGACTATCATGCTCAGCTCTGTTTGAGTTGCCAAATTGACATGAAATTTTTGAGTAGGTTTTTGATCAAACTGTGGAATTTCTTGTTGAGTAAGACCGGAGAAGGGATATGGATTTTTTTTGTAATATTTATATCATCACCCAACTAAAGCTGTTTAAACACATGAATTTGTGTGTGTGTGTGTGTGTGTGAGTGTGTGTGTGTGTGTGTGTATGTGTGTGTGTATTATGGGCATATGTGTGGATGCAAGTGTTTGTGCATGTGAAGGCCAGAGCCAGATATCCAGTATCTTCCTTAATCGCTCTTCACCCCATTTTATTTCTTTGTTTATTTGTTTGCTTGTTCAAACCCGAAGCTCACCAATTTGACTAGACTGGCCGGCAATCCCAAGTGACCCACTTGTCTTCACCCTTTTCCCTTGTGTTGGGGTTATACATGTGCACAGCAGCTCCATGGCCAACTTTTATATGGCTGCTGAGGATCTGAATTTCGCTCTTCATGCTCCTCTAGCAAGCACTTTACCCACGGATCCATTTTCCAGCCCCTAGAAACATGCATTAGTGTGTGTGGGGAGTAGGGTGGGGGAGGCAGAGGTCAAGGCAGGGTATCTTCCTCTATTGACCTTCACTTGTGAGGTTTTTAAACTTTACTTATTACTGCTATGTGTGCATGCATATGAACATGCACATGCATGCCATAGTGTGTGTGTGTGTGTGTGTGTGTGTGTGTGTGTGTGTGTGTGTAGATTATAAGAGAATTTCATGGAGTTGGTTCTCTTCACCTTTACATGGGTTCTAGGCATCAAATTTGAGTTATGTGGCAAGTGCCTTTACCTACTGAAGTATCTTGTAGAATAGTCTGCCATGTTTTCCCACTAATTTTTTTTCCACAATTTCATATACATATATGTATTTTGGTCCTTTTCTCATCCTCTCCCATTTCCTTGTCAGTGCTACCAGCCCTTTCTATTTCCCCATAAATCTCTTCTCCTTATTTCTTAGTTTTGATTTTGTTTGGTATCCCAGAGTTTTATCAGGACCTTCTGTATGATTCAGAGTTTGGAACTAACCATAACCTGGTGGGCCCCCATGGATGTATAACTTGATACCACATTTCACCCTCTCCCAGACTCTGTCACTTGCCTGTTGATCAGCTATATGTAATAGGGCCCACCAAGTTCCTTCCTCCTCTACAGCTGACTGTTAACAGAGCCTGACTTTTATGGACCTGGTACCACTAGGCACAGCTGATATGAGGTCATGATAGCCATTTCAGAGTCCTGCTTAGAAGATGGTATTTCACAGCCCTTTTCCCCATCCTCAAGCTCTTAAAGACTTTCCATCCCAATTTCTGTAGTATTCACTGAGCCTTAAGAGGATGTTATAAACCTTAATGGGGTCTTAGTGCTGAACTATTCTTTACTGTCAACATTTTGTGCAGTCATTCACTGTAAGAAAAATTTCCCCTATGTAAAGCTGAGAATAGCCTTTATTTGTGGGTGTAAGCATAGATATTTAGATATTTAGGAGGTGTTTTGTTGCTATGTCAACTCAGCTAAGCAGCCACCTTAGCCACCACCACCTCCACTGAAGGATATAAGACCTCTTCTGTCTTGTTTTTTTGAACCAAGTTTACATTATTAAGCATGAATTTCTTCATAGAGAAAGTCTCAAGTAGGAAGTAGTCAGTTACCCCCATAACAATTGTGTCATCATTACATAAATGGGCTTATTTTTGCCTAGTATTATAGTTTATAGAATTCACAAATGGTTAGGTCATTAATGCCTGTGTTTTATAGCATCCTGCATGGTGCCATCTGGTACCATAAGAACAGATCCATCAGGGAGGAATCTAGTTTAGTTCAAGTTTGATTTGTGTTGAACCTCACCTTTTTTCCAGTTGCAATTAATGTAGTCTTTATTTGTTGCAGAGAAATAACATTTGCCAAGTATATTAAAGAAGGGTGGCTACTAGGCTGACATGTTATGCATATTAACTAAATCTTGGAAAGTATCTACCTGTCACAAAAATTAAATAACCAAGATTCACCTTGTTTTTGAGGCAAGGTCCCCTCACTGAATCTGAAACTCATGATTTTGATAGATTGGCCAGCCGGTGAGCCCATGGAATCCACCTGTCTTCACCAAACCCAGTGCTGGAGTTATAGTCATGTGCTTCCATGTCTGAATTTTCCCTGGGGAAACCTGTACTCACATTGGGAACCAGACCAGGCAATAGCAACACAGAGATAGCACACATTATGTCTTAACCAAGAGACATGGGACATTTCTTAGAGGGTTTCCAAGCCAATGTGGAGGATAGGGTGGGATGGGGGAAAGTAGGGTATTCATCCATGTCACACTGAGGATTGTTTTAGATGAGACTGAAGGTAGCCAGGTGTTAACTTAAGAAAGTCCAAGAACTAGATACAGAGACAAGACTAGCAGAAAGGTAAGAAAATCATGTGTTTTCTGACCTCCTCATGCCTATTCATTCCTGCATTATTGGGAATCCCACAGACCTACCAATGGTCTGGGGAACCTTACTTGGGTTTGGAGTCCAAATAAGTTCTCTCCATTTGTCTCCTTCTTCATTCTCCTGTCAGACTACAGGTGTTTGGTAAAGAATCTTTATAAGTAGCTTGTGGAACCTGTACACTTTCTTCTCTCTGTACTAAGATGTACAGATAGAAACTATGGCCTTTGCTGTCAGGATACCTAAGATTTGGCAGAAAGATAGAGAATAACAGAGGGTAAATAAGTCATGAGTTAAAGGGTTGATTTTTGAAGATATCTGATAGTTGCTTTGACCCACTAAGTAGACAAAAAATCATGCTCAATAGTATTACTTTGGAACAGGAGACAGTCATTGGTAGGGACAATTTTAGGGTACTGGGAAGGGATATCCTCTAGACATATGGAATCTGCAGGACCTTGTTAATAAGCTGATTTGTTAGGACCAAATAGTTCCTTTAAGGCAGTACTGCAAAAACTTTGAGGGCAGAGCAAAACAAGGCTGTACAACTTGTCTGTATCTCTTCTTTTTCCAGTGGTAAAAGAGCTCACTGCTAACAAAACGTTAGAGAGGAACAATGGAAGTAGTAAGGTGGTAACACTGCAGCAATTACAAGAAAAGAAGTGATTGACAGGGGTGGAACCTAAGAATTCTACAATTATGCAAGTGAACAGCAAGACAGCAGCAACTGAAAACCCTGGGATTGATGAAGCTCTAGAAAGAAACCATTATTCTGAAGTCATAGGCATTCTGCTACTTATTGGTGAACATGGCAGACTGGCCATAGGCTTTGTGGCAGCCACACTTCACACATTATTTTACTACACTAGGGACTCTGAGAAATGCAAAACATTTTTGTGGTTTCCTTTTTTTTTTTTTTTGGTTTTTCAAGACAGGGTTTCTCTGTGTAGCCTTGGCTGTCCTGGAACTCACTCGGTAGACCAGGCTGGCCTCAAACTCACAGAGATCCTCCTGCCTCTGCCTCCCGAGTGCTGGGATTAAAGGCACATGCCAGCACTGCTTGGCTGTGGCCTGTCATTTTTTAAAAAGATTTATTTATTTATTATGTATACAGTGTTCTGCCTGCACGCACCCCTGCAGGCCAGAAGAAGGCACTGGATCTCATTACAGGTGGTTGTGAGCCACCATGTGGTTGCTGGGAATTGAACTCAGGACCTTTGGAAGAGCAGGCAGTGCTCTTAACCTCTGAGCCATCTCTCCAGCCTGTGGCTTGTCATTTTTAAATCAACACATACACATTTATTTATGGTGTATTCAGTATACATAATCAATCAAAGCAGGATGATCAGCATGTCTCTTTCCTTAAATATTTGTAATTTTATGCTGGGAAGGTTCACATTCTTAGTTCTTTATAACATATTTAGTAGACTGTTGGGACGTGTCATTCAACTATGTTGTAGCATGCTGCAACCTGTTACTTTCACATAAATGAGCTTTGGCATCTATTACGTAACCTTCCTCCATTCCACCTCCCCCTACCCTTCCTAATCTCCAGCAACTACTGTTCTATGATCAACTTCTATGAAACCAATGTAAATTGTAACCAGTATTACAAATGCAGCTTCCACATATGGGTAAGAACCATGTGTCCTTCCTTTTAAAACACTTTACATAAAGACCTCCAGCTCCATCCATGATGCTTCAAATCACACAGATTTTCACTTTATATGGCCAAATACTATTCCACTGTGTATATATGTCACATTTTCTTTGTATATCCATCCATCACTACACACATCATTTCATTTTAAAAATGCAAACTAGGGGCTGGTGAGATGGTTCAGTAGTAAAGAGCACTTGCTCCTCTTGCCTAGGGCCTTGGTACACTTCCCAGCACCCATACAGCAGCTCACAATGCTCTGCAACTCCAGTTCCAGGGGTAGCCCTCTTCTGCAGGCATGCACACGGTGCACATATGTATATGCAGGCAAAACATTTATAAAATAAAAATCATCTTTCTTAAAAATGAAAACATTTTTATAATTTGTAGTAATTCATAGATTTTGGTGATGTGTGATAGTAATAATTTGTGGAATTAATCCCATTTGCAATTACCAGCTAAGGAAGACACTGTCATTTTTGCTACTACAGATATATTTACTATGCAAATGTATAGCAAAATATATAAAATCAAAGAAAATGAAATTGTAATTTTCAGCAACTTGTTGGCTTTAGTTTTAAAAGAGAATTTATGTCTAGGTAAGACATATTTGCTAACCAGCCATCCAGAGATATGTCATCTCCCAAAAAGGAGAACATAAGGTACTCATTACTCTTAAATGTTAAACATTATGTATCACTGTCACTCTTGCGTATTTACGTGCTAATGACAGGAGGGCAAACTGACGGACCCACATACTTCATAAGTAGTGTACTTAGCATTAACAACAGGCCCCCTGAAATGGGTGAAGCAAAAGCAGAGACATACACATTGAATAATAATAATAATTGAGGACTTATTTCTAACGTGTAGTAATGGGTGGGTATGGTCGCTCATGTCTATAATCTCAGCATTAAGGAAGCTGAGGAAAGGAGATCTCCATGAATTCAAGGCCATTGTGGACTGCATATTGAGCTCCTGGCCAGCCTTAGCTACAGAGTAAAACCCTGCCTCAAAAAACCCACTTTTAGTAAAAGAGCAATAAGAAATAGAAGATGTGAGCAGCAAAGAAAACCAACTAGACTTTATAGGCCCAAATAGACAATTATGCTTAAAACATGAAGATTTCGGGTTGGGGATTTAGCTCAGTGGTAGAGCGTTTGCCTAGCAAGCACAAGGCCCTGGGTTCGATCCTCAGCTCAAAAAAAAAAAAATGAAGATCTCACATCAATAACCAAATCAATAATATCACTGTATTTGGGAAATGTGATTAATATTAATTTTTAAACAGAAATATCTTTATCAGATGACAAATAATAATATGTTTAAAATCTATTTATATAGACCCTAAACAAAGCCTGTGGCTCATGCCTATAATATCAACACTTTGGAGGCTGTGAGACAGGAGAATTATTGTGACCTCCAGGTCCACGTGGGCTAAAGAGTGTTTAGCCAGAAGCCGGGCGGTGGCAGCGCACGCATTTAATCCCAGCACTAGGGAGGCAGAGCCAGGGGGATCTCTGTGAGTTCGAGGCCAGCCTGGGCTACAAAAAAAAGTGTTTAGCCTTAAACTCTGCCCTAAAACCCAGAACAAGCAATCAAAATTTTAAAAATTCCCCAAGAAACCATGGAATTAATGTAACAGAATCTAGGGAGTAAAAGATAATTGCATAAAATAATTGTCCCTCTTAATATAATACTTTGATCCCTTTTGTCTAGCTCTCTACATGTAAATATGGGGTACTCTATAACCAAGTTCCTAATAATGTGGAGATTTGGAGTCATAAAGATGTGGTCTCATTTCTTTCTACCTTTGCAACTTTGTTAATTTTATAATAAGCAGAGAACAGCGTACCCTGTATGTGGTAGCTTTGAAGCATAGGGGGCTGCTTCTCGAAAAGTATATATAAGCACAATGCCTGGGCTAGGCAATGACTCATGTAGTGAGAGCTGGTTCTTTAAGCCTCTTTTTCTTGACATACCATCATTCATAGCATTTCTACAGTTTTGCATCTTGCTTTTTCCACCATACAGTTTATCATAAGAGTGATTGTTTTCATGTTGCTTTGCAGCCTCTAGGACTAACACGATTTATTTTTCATAGTCTGACTTATCATGATTTCAGAACCTAGTCTCTCTGCCAGAAGACAGAGGACTGATTTATTGATTTATGTAGAACTATATGTAAAAAAGGAAAATAAGACCTAAGAGAGTCTCCTAATGTCTTCTCTAAAGTTTGCTGGGCATTTTTGTCCTCAATTTTGATGTGTTCTCTGCTTTGACCCAATTACATAGGCTCTATTCTCTTTCTCTAAATGAAATGGTTGGAGGTTTTTTTTTTTACTCGTTAGTGAAGCTGCCTCTCTTTTGATTTGTAACCATCCTTTTACTACTCTTCACTTGGCTAGGAGAAGGAGAGTTTCCTCAGTGGTTCTGAACTACATCAGGGTTTCATTCATTCTTTTTGTTGTCTTGTAAAGCTTTTGTGGTAGGACCTGTTTACAAGTTGCATAGAAACAATTGGCTCAGGACCCGATTCTGCAGATTTGTGTAAACTGGCATCTAACTTTTCCTGGGCCAAAGGACAGTCATGACTGGCATATCCTTTGCTTTCAATATTGTAGAATGCTTTTCTCTACACAGTGGTTTATAACCTAGGATATAGGAGTGGTGTGTGTGTGTGTGTGTGTGTGTGTGTGTGTGTGTGTGTGTGTGTTTTGTCCTTCAGGTAATATCTGGATACATTGCTGTGCAGGGTGGGGAGGAAGACAAGGATGTTGTTAAACACCCCATGATGTCCAGAATAGCCCCAATAACAATGAAGTATCTAGCTCCAAATGTCAGTAGTGCTAGCAAAGAATAAACCAAATTTTCTGCTTGAGAGAAAAATGTCATATCCAGCAAACTTCCCTCTCTAAGCAACCTATTCAATGCAATTTATAGAAATTAAGGTAGCAATAAAAGGAGTATAGGAATTAACTAACTAACATGTATAGTTTTAACCATAATTATATCTTGTGGAAATAAGACACTTAGATACAGTTCTTTCTATCCATTAGTAAATTAGATATTTATAATGTATGTAATATACCTATATGGGTTATAGTACTTATCTCAGTTTCTCCAAACTTTTAAAATCAATGTTAACTATTAGTAACAAATATCTGTAGCCTATAGCACCTTTATGATTTCCTCATCACCATGAGCAGTCCCATTTATTACATGCTTGGGAATGGCTGATGAAGCATCCTATGTTTCACATATATATTTCATTTACCTCTTGTCTTGACTGCGAGGGATGGCCAGTTCCTATATGGCAGAGTCAAAGCTAAGGTTATTCAATTGCACTAGAATCACCCAGCTTGTAAGTCACTCCAGCATCTGTAATACTCTCCACCCAGTCCTTTGAATCATGATTACTTGCTGTATTCTTTTAGAAAATGTCCTTCTAGTCAGCCATCATTCTTTTGAATATTTTACTGTGCCAGCTCTGAGTGAAACAAGCAAAGGCTGCAGGAACTGCTCCCTCCCACCAAGAGGGGTACTGAGCCACAACTCTCTTGTGCTAGCTTATTTGTTCCTTGGCTTGTCTATTCACCCATTCATTCAACCAGCCAGCATGTAGTAACTGTAAAGGATTCCCCTGGGATCAGAGATAATCAGGTACTGGGGATCAGAGCTTGTGTCCCAGTTCACTAGAGATGATTGGGTACTGGGATCAGAGCATGTAGACCAGTTCACCAGTTAATAGGTGAAATGTTGCATGAAAGCACAGAGAATTTGCTTTCTCTTAAAGTTCTTAGGAAAAGGGAGTGGTTAATGCCTGTAAAATGTGAGAGAAAGCATGAAACAAAGAAAGGAGACTGGAATGTAAAGGACATGAAGGAAAGGAAGTACAGGGGGAGGAGAGGAGACGGAATAGAACAAGATTATGACCACAGGGACATGGTGTGGTCCCTGACTAGGTTCAACACAGCTGCTGCAGAGGAAAGCCAGGCCTCTGCAGTGGCCCGCCTTTGCTCCCAGGATGAGCAAGGACTTGTCAGGCAGGGTTGTGTTGTTTTCAAGTGTAGCTGTCTTCTAGCCATGAAGCCTTTTCTCTCACCCCCTCTCACGCTGTGTGCAGCCCACGCAGAAAACTCAGAAAGTGAATTCCGGGCTGTCTAATCAGACTTGGCTGCATCGTGACAATGCTGCTCGTTTCAACTCCCTGCACATGCTGTGGCATTTGAGAAGGAATCACGAGGAAGAAATCAAGACTTGCAGATTTCCTTGTGCTCCCTTGCCAGTGTCCCCTGCCTGTGAACTCATCAATCCACATGTTTTGGTTTTATATCTTTATGCAGATGGTAAGGTGGTAGCTGGTTTAATCTCAGGCAGGGATGGTCAATTGGCTTCCCACTGAGTGAATTTTCTATTAAGCAGTCGACAAATTAGTTTCTTTCATCCAGGCAGGTGGCACCAAGGCAGCTCAGAACAATTCCTCTTGAGAGCTGGAAAAACAGCAGAAAGCAAGCATGTTCTATTGCCAGGAAGTCACTGGAGGTGTTCTGATAGAGAGCCAGTGATACCTCCTTCCACCTCAGAAGATTTGTTATGACATATAACAGGGGCAATTCAGCCTGGGCAGGCACTGCCTCTCTTACTGCCTAGCTCTCACCCGACTTTCTAATAGTACAGAAGATAATGTGTGTGGCCTTTAGTTCCAGAGACAGTTCCTGAAAACTTGCCAAGCAGGTTTGCTAAATGCCAAGTGTTCAAATATTCATTTGTTCACTCTCCATTTTCATTTCTTCATCATTTAGTACATGGGCTAGGTAGAATTTACCCTAACTGGAATAGCCTTTCTCCTTCAAAATGAATGTTATCATTAAGAACTATGCTTGACCAGGACAGAAATGAAAGGATGCACCCATGAATATACTAGAAGTAGATATCAAGAACTCAGAGTAGCTGGGTATGGATGTGAGAAGGGACACTTGCTTACAGGAGAAACGAAGAAACAAGGTTTTGAATCTGAGTCAGCAAAGAGTGTGTGGGGTGATTATAGCAGTCAGTTGTGATGGCACAAGATGGTATGGACAGGCTCCTGCCACAGATTTTACCACCTGACAGAAGCCACTAAATGCTACATGTTCTGGAAAGCACGGAATACACTTGTACTCCATTTCCACTTGTGCTGTATTGTGATTGTGTGAGCACTTGGAGCTGAACGCACAAACAGGAAAACAAATGCTAGAACCATAAGGACAGTGAGGTGCTTCTGATGGGGCACCTAAGACAAACAAGCATTGAGAAAACATTGATTCCTTTTGCTGTCCCTGTACTCTGTCCCTTGCTTCCAAAGCTGGGAATTGTTTCCCTTTGAAATAGCATCCCCTCTGAAGAGTACCTCAGCCTATTTCTGTAGAGATCGTGAAGAAAGTGTGCTGAAAATGAAAAAGCACTAATTATCTGTGACTAATCTGAGCTCACCCAGAGGCTCCTCAGCATCCCGGAGGACCTGCTCAGGCACCACCTACTTTGTTCTGCCAGAGCTTCTGTTGTGTGAGTTGATTTCAGCCTGCAAGTGTCTTCTTTGTCCTGGAGGAGGCATTGCAGCTTCAGTTTTCAAAACCTGCCTGGTGGCAGTTTTCCAAAGCCTGGCTCTCCAGACGGTGTTGCCAGCATTTCACTAGAGCACTTTCATTTTATATTGGAAACTTCAAGGGATTTTTCTCCTCTTCTTCCAGTTTTCAACTAGTAAATGGTTTGTAATTCTGGATTTTCCTCCAAAAAGAATCAGTGTTAGGAATATTTGGAGGTTGAGTTGCTGTTTCTCCCATGTCAAAGAAAAGTTGATAAGTTTCATTTTACCCCTTGCTGTGCATTTTTAGATGGGCCTGGTAGGCAGAAAGAGGCATCTCACCTATTGCAGTAATCTCTCATGCAAAGACCTTGGAGTATTGATGTCTGGTCCAGGGAATAAAATGAGAACCATGTCAGTCTGAACAGCCAGACAGACCCTAGTTGTTTTCTCTATTACATCCTGCCCTAACCTTCTGCCCTACTCACCCAATTAGTACCCTACAGGAGGGTTTCATCTCTCTTTCTGTATTACTTAATTTGGCAGTTAAATGATATTTCCATTGCAATAAGAGGGAAGCAGGCAGGCAGTCACTAACAAATACAGGTGCTAAATAGTATGGGAATCTGCAGATTTTGCAAAATGGCTGCTTAAAGGGGCATCATGGGCAGGCAATAAAGAAAAAGAGGTTTGTGAGGGGTTATATAGAAAAAAAACCAAATCACATCTTTTAACTAGGATCTAGCAGTAGGAATAACATTAGCAAGCCTTAAGAATAGATTTTGAGAATTTAAAAGTATTTCCATGTTCATTCCATTTCAAGCCACTCATCAGTGCTGTAAGATCAGTCAGACAAGAATTGCATTTGCAATTCATTCTTATGTGACTTCCAACTTCACAGGGTGGAAGATTGTAGGATGTGTTATCATTTTCCACCACTGAAGGGGAATTATAAGCCTGGTTATGAAGTACTTCTATTTAAGTCCACATGCAATAGGGGTAATAATCCTTTCTAACTAGTAATGTTGTGTCATGACAGATGTATTGCAAAAGAAATGTACCGTATCAATTTCTACCCATATTTGGTGTTAATTTGCTTCCTGTGTCTAGTGCTGGTGATCAAATCCAGGACTTTGCACATGCTAGTGCACCACCACTGGGCTACATACCATGATGTTTAAATTAAAAATAACAGTAATTGTGCCAGTGATAAAGTAGATAAAGACACTTGCCACCAAGCCTGATAAAACTTGAGTTCAGTCCCCAGGACCTACATGGAGAGAACAAATTCCCTAGAGTTGCCATCTACTTGCCACATGTGAACTGTGGTGTGTTTGCACACATACATACAAATAAATGTAAAAAAACCAACGTAGTTCAGTACAGTATTTATTCATATGCAATTACCAAAGCATCTCTCTCTCTCTCTCTCTCTCTCTCTCTCTCTCTCTCTCTCTCTCTCTCTCATACACACACACACACACACACACACACACACTGACACAAAACATTCAGGATTATGGAAATTAGGCTGAGTGTGTTAGTATCAGAAGTACTACGTAGAAAGCAATAGCTCTGGGGGGAAGCTTTAATTTAAAATGCCCTAAATCACCATTCTATAAGTGAATTCTTCTGTAAAGCTTTCCATCATCAGCAGAAGACAAGAAAGGTATCTTAGATACCCTGCAGCATCATATACAAAGCTTGCTTCTTATTACCTGTCAGGAAGCAGTGAGCCTGGAAGTCATTTTGTGCCAAATCCAATCCAATAATGAGCCAATTATAGGCCTGCTTCCACTGCCAGGAACCCGCCACTCCACCAACCCAGCTGGTTTCAGATCCCCTGGTGGGCAGGAAGAGGAGCTCATGGCCCAAATGAGTCCAAATTGCTGATAATGCTCTAGACCAGTGGATCTCAACCTTCCTAATACTTTGATCCTTTCATACAGTTCCTCATGTGGTGTTGATCCCCAGCCATAAAATTATTTCCATTGCTACTTCATAACTGTAATTTTGCTACTGTTATGAATTGTAATGTAAATATCTGTGTTTTCTGATGGTCTTAGGTGAGCCTTGTGAAAGGGCCATTTGAACCCCAAAGGGGTCATGACCTACAGGTTGAGAACCCCTGCTCTAGACCAATGGGGATGGCAAATGTAACTATATCACAATGCTTCTGGAAGCCCTTAACACATCATGCTCCTGTCATCCCTTCATAGATGAGTCCACACTCAGTTTCCTCTCCTGGGTTTCCTCTTTCTCACTAGGCAATCAAATTCTGAACTATCTAGAGGTAGTTGCCAGGGCTCTGCCTCTTTCACCACAGGTCAACTTTGCATAATCTGCTACAATCTGCAGCCTTTATCACAGTATGAACTAGGACCACAGAACCTGTAGCCCAGCCTCACTACTGACAGCTCTACTGCACACGTAGGAGGTAAAATCCCAAGAAACTTGAGTTAGGTGAAATAGAAAGCTGTCTCGATTAAAATCCAAACAGCTCTGTGAATTTTGGCCGACATTTCCAACCTGCCGAGATCATTGCAGGGTTAGATTCTAGAATCCAATAGTGTAGTTATTCTTCTTGGCTGACTTTGCATGGATGGCCTGCCAATTCAAGAAGCAAGCCTTTTCCTATTTTAAACTGAGATCTTGAGGAGAATGGGGACCATGGCAGCACCAAGGACAGCATTCTTGGCAGTGGTCTTGGAGTATGAAGAAAACTCTTAGATGAGAACAATGGTTTTCAATTAAAAACTATTTTTTTAGCCAGCATTCAAAAACATGGGTTACATTATGACATTTTCATACATATGCTATATTGTACTTACATCACATTTTCTCCTTTCTCCCTTCCCTCTCCTCATAAGTTTCCTTCCCTCCCTCAAACAGTCCCTCAAAATTTAATGTTAAAATCATCTGGGCTAAACCCCTGATTCAGTAGGTCTGGAATGGGTCCCAGAATGTGCTTTTGTGACAAGTTTCCATGGTGGCCACTGTTACTGCTGGTGGTTTGGGGAATACACTTTGAGAGCCATTGACATATAGCATGCCTATCCCTCCACTCACCCTAGTTTTATAGCCAAGACTCAAATATGTATTAAGAGACTTAGCCAGACTTCTTTGCTGAAGTTCAGTAAAGCAGTGATCACAAATTCTTGTTATAGTATTTCCAATGAACAGGCACTGTTCTAAGTACCCATGAGACTAAGTGAAGAAATGTATGTAAATATTCCCATTGTAAGCCTGGCGGCTGGATGTGATAATCTTCATTCAAATACTTTTACAGATGTCCAACTAGTAGAAGTAAAACAGAAAGGAGGTTCTAAATTTGAACACCTTTCATGTCCAAGAGCAGACAGAACCAAAGGATCCCAGCTACTTGGATGAGTGATAGCCAGCTTTATAGCTTATTTAAAAATATTATGATGTAAGAACTGAAGTTGATTTCTGAACAATTGGGTTGTTCAGGCTTGGTCTCTGAGCAAGAATCACTTATATTTATTCTAATTATCTTTGCATCAGAGCAAAATGCTAGATCTAGTTGGAGCATTGATCTGTGGTACTGATTGCACATTAGGGCTGCAGGGCCGTGCCTGGTTACCAACCACCTCTTGGAGGAAAAGTAGACTTGGTGATCCAAAGGTGATTTTGATGCTTGTCTGAGAAAAACTGAGTTAGAAGATGTTCATCACATTCTCTCTTGACAAATAGACTGAAATCATTCTGGATTTGGAAAGTGCTTCTTTGGCTAAATATCAAGGCTGTTGGGATGAAAGTCTCCAAATGTGCAAAACAACCACGCTTTCCTAGTATAGATGTATACTTCTGTATACAGTGACTCATTGGTGAGCCATGGCTTATTCTTGGGATAAGACATGGAGAAAGATATTAAGCCATCCAGATTGACATAGGAGTCCAAACAATAGCCAGATTGTGCTTAAGTGGGAGCTGAAGTCATCCCAGTTCCCAAGGCCATGCTGTGTTTCATCGACATTGTGTCACATGTCCATCCAGCTGTGCCTGGAAAGCCACAGCCTCATAGGTCAGAGGACCAGCAGTGCCATTTATTCCAACTAAAACCCAAGACCCAGACCTATGCTGAGGTCTTCTCTATACTCTCTGCTTTCCAGATCATGTCCCTTATCCTGGAGAATCACTTGGGTTTAACCACAAACTTGGCAACTTTTAAGTCTTATCTAAGCTTATTTCCCTCTAACAACAAAGTAAGTAACCATCTCATTGGAGTTTTTTTTTCTTTCTTTTTTTATTTTTGTTTTTCAAGACAGGGTTTCTCTGTGGTACAGCTCTGACTGTCCTGGAATTCACTTTGTAGACCAGGCTAGCTTCGAACTCACAGAGATCAGCCTGCCTCTGCCTCCTGAGTGCTGGATTAAAGGCGTGCACCACCACTGCCCAGCTATGGAGTTTCTTTTTAACAAGCCCAGTCTGGGCGTGCAAACAAAATGGATTGTGTTTTCAGCATGATGTGCTAAGAACTAATAGCCAGGTGCTGAACTATTGTCCTGTAAGTTTTGGGTCAAGGTCAGCTAGTCAGACAAGGCTAAACTTTTCAGTTCTCAGAATGCTGGTTCTGTATAATTTGACTGTCTCTTCCTTCTATCCCTTCAAGAAGTGTCCAAAGCCATATGATTCTATCCTGCAACTAAGATTATGCTTCTGACTTTCATAAGTAGCATCAGCTTTTCATGATTCTTATCAATAATAGCCATTCAACTGACAGAAACTATAACAACTGGACTTACTAGCTATTGCTGTGCAACAAGGAAGCACAAACTTAATAAGTTATAAGAACAATACCTATTACCTCATTCAGAAGGAGCTGAGATAAGTGATTGCAGCCTAGACTCCTCCCCAAATGCTAGTCAGGATATCAGCTGGAATAAAGTGTTGACAAAACCAGATGGTCCAGTCCCAGGGTGGCTCACTCACATTGCTGGCTAGCTGCTGCTGATTGTTTATCAGTAGGTTTTGGTGCCTTCCCTGGGGACCTCACCCATTGGGCTTCTTTCCTGCCATGGCAGCTGGCTTGCCACAAAGCATGTGATCCCAGCAAGTGAATTCTTTTGTGACCTAGTGCTGCAAGTCACACTCTGTCACTTTTGTGATGCACTATTGATGGTCACCAGTCAGTCCTGTTTTGTGTTGAAGGGAACTACATAGGGGTCTGAATTCCAGGATCAAGGACCATTGGGGGCTATTTTGGGGTGTTTATTTTTAGAGATGACAAAACTGAGTTTCAGAGAAGTTGCTGAAAGCCATGTAGCTATTTGCTGTATCTTATACATACACAGTAACATTCACTGTGCTTTCATCTCTGTAATGCTTACTCACTGCCAACTTTCTCAAGGACTACTTGTCCTCCTCCTCCCCTTGTCCCTTTTCCTCATCTTTTCCATCCATCTCCCCCTTTCTCCCCACTCTTCTCTCCCTCCTCTTCTTTTTTCCTCCTCTCTCCCCCTTTCCTCTTTTTGCCTCCTCCCTCTCCTCCCCCTTTTTCTTCTTCCTCCTCCTCTTCTTCCTCCCCCTTTCTCCATTTGTCCTGAGTTTTGTGTTGAAACTAGCTAAGCAGACCAGGTCAGTCTCAAACTGTGCTGATCCTTTTGCCCCTCCTTCTGCCTCTGAAGTCCCAGGATTACAGGCATGTGCCAATATGTCTGCTTTACTATTTCATATACGTATTTGAAACACTGAATTCTGTTTGTCTTTATGAAGATGGGAAAGATTTTTTAAGCACAAAGCTGCTTTCCCTGACACCACTATAAACCACATCTAAACAAAGCGCAGACTCTGAACAGTAGGGATATGATTTCTTCACTTATTTGAGTCTTTAGGAAGCAGGATTTGAGAGAGAGAGAGAGAGAGAGAGAGAGAGAGAGAGAGAGAGAGAGAGAGAGAGGGAAACTAAATATTTTACATGTGAGAGGTAGATTTTAACTTTTCTTCACCTTATTTTACTTGTTTTCTTTGCAGTTATTTTCTTACCCTCTCTTTTGATTTCTGAGGGCAAAAATTAGAATAAGCAAAAATAGTAAAATAAAAATGATACTCCAGCCCTAGGAACTCTCTACAAGAAGCACAACATTTTTTTCTAGAAAACTTATTTCTGAACATACACAAACACATTCATATCCATATATACACCAGTTTTTAAGGACAACTCTCAAAACTGTGGTGAATATTATCAGTTCTCTCCAAAATTCTATTTGATATAGATATCCTCTAAGAAAGGAAACAAGAAAGCAACCTCTTGTATATTCTCTATCTTTTTTCAGTCAGTTAAAAAATGACAAGGCCTGTCATCCTTGATCAACTTATCTAGTCAGGAGATATGACACCTTTCTTGCTGCCTGACCTATTTTGTTTAATGGAGCTGGCTCCTTTGCCCTCTGACAAGCTAGCTTTTCGCTCGTGTTCCATTTATAGCAGGGTTTTATTAATGGTTAAATCGTTAGGAATGGATCTGTCTCCTTCACAAGGCCTGTCCCCTGTTCAAAATTAAGCCATGACATCCAAGAAGCTGTCCATTTCTACTTTATTTAAAGTCAGATTCCTCCCATCCCACAAAGTGCTATGAAGAGACAGGCAAAGTGCCCAATATTAGTTAGTTCTAACTGCATGCTCCAGAGTCCAGTCAGTTAGGAGCTGCCTTGTGTTTACTGCTCTAAGTAATGTTTTCACGACCTGTAAGAATTCTCTTCAGCCTTCCATGGAATCTGGAGATGTAGAATTGAAATGCTTTTTTTTTTTCTGAGAAATCTAGTTTTCTACTGAGTCCCCAAGCCCTTCTTTTTTTCTGCAACTTAGTTTTAGCTCACTTGTTTCTTTTTTAAAATATAATTTTATTTCATTTGTTACTCCTGTTGTTGTGGTGGTGGTGGTAGTGTGTGCATGCACACACAGGTATATGAGTATGCACATTCCATGGCATCTATGTGGAGGTCAAAGAACAACTTTCCAGAGTCTATTCTCTCCTTCCACCATGTGGCTTCTGGGATTGAACTCTGGACAGTAGGTTTACATGACAGCTAAGCCATCTTTATGGCTGCCAAGCCCTCGTTAACTCCCTTCAATTCTCCTCTCAGTACATTTAGATCTCTCCCAACCATCTACACCACTAAAAGCTTGAAGATAACATGACACAGACTGAAAGCCTTGCTTGGAAGTCAGAGGAAGGATGTGTTGATTTATAAGCTTTGTGTGGGTCTTTGAGAATAATAGCACAGTTCACATTATGTGGGAGGCAGTCTGCTAAATGCTTTAATGTGTTATCCTCACAGAGCTTGACACTATTATTTTTCTATCAATAAAAAATTGGGGCTCAATGGTTAGGCAACTTGTCCAAGGTGTACAGGTAGAAAGCAGGAGAGTTGGGATGTGAAGGCTTGGTATGGTGTCCACAATAGTCATACAGAAAACATGACCAAATCTATAGTCAAGAGCTCACTTGGTACCCAGTTGGGAGGCAGGTTGGGCTAAGGGTGTTGAGCAGTTTCTCTGATGCATTGATTACAGGCATTAATCAAAGCTTCATTTCAGAGTTTCTTAAAGAGGCTTCAGAAGTGCTGCTCAAATCTTGGAATAAGAAAAAAAAAATGGGGCTAGCAAACATTGTGAGCCCAGGTACAAGTGATCATTAAACTCTGTTACAAGGCAAATTTAGCAGAGCAGGTAAATCTAATTTCCCAGAAGGGACTCTTAATCTCATTAAGTTTATCAGAAAATCTCTCAGGTTTTATTGGCAGTGTTTCCCAGAAGAATGCTTTTATTACACCAGAGACCAAAAGCTCTGTTCTGGCTCAAGTTTGAAAGCATTTTCTTTCACCAAAATGGCTCTCTCTAGATATGGGTTTCTCCTCCTCTGTACTGTTAGCTTTGGGGCCAGAGAACTGTGGTGGTATTGTGTTCCCCAAAATATTGTGCACCATAATAAATTTATCTGGGGTCAGAGAACAGACAGCCACTAGATACAGAGGCTAGAAAATGGTGGCACTCACTCCTTTAATCCTAGCATTTCAGAGACAGAAATCCCTCTGGATCTCTGTGAGTTCAAGGCCATATTGGAAACAGCCAGGCAAGGTGACACACACCTTTAATCCTAAGAAGTGAGCCTTTAATCCAGGGACAGATGGCAAAACAGAAAGATATATAAGGCGTGAAGACCAGAAACTAGAAGCATTTGGCTGGTTAAGCATTTGGCTGGTTAAGCTTTGAGGCTTTGAGCAACGCAATTCAGCTGAGACCCATTCGGATGAGGACTCAGAGGCTTCCAGCCTGAGGAAGCAGAATCAGCTTATGAACTGGCAAGGTGAGGTAGCTGTGGCTTGTTCTGTCTCTCTGATCTTCCAGCATTCACCCCAATACCTGGCCTTAGGTTTGATTTTATTAACAAGACTCTTTAAGATTCCTGCTACAGAAAACTCCATTGTGAGGATTGCTCAAGGATGCTTGCTTATGCCACTGACACCCCTTCTTCCTGGTTGTAATAATTAAATGTGTTCACACATTGTCACCTGTCAGTGGTGCCAAGCCCTGGTTAGAATCACTTCTCTAGACCCTTTGTTTTCTAAATATGGCCCATGGAACAAAAGCATTCCTTAGGAAGGTGGGGAGGGGGCACACACAAGCTCAAGCTTCATCCCCAGACTTCACAAAGTCAGAATCTGCAGTTTAACAAGATCCCTAGGGCATCTGGACATCAAAGTGTGAGTAGCCCTTCTAGACCTGTGTTTGTCAACCTTGGCTTCAAACTAGAGTACCCAGGAAACTGTAAAAACTACTGATTGCACCCCTAGAGACTCTGATGTAATGGCTCAGGAGCATGGGCTCTGGGATTACAAACAAACTTCCAGGTGATTCTACTGTACAGCCAACTTTGATATCCTGTTTTGAGTTTTAAAAAAATGACCACAACTTAGGAGTGATTTACAACAGCCTATAAATGAGCCCTTTAAGATATGATACTTTTCCTTTCCATGAACATCTTTTTCTGACCTTTTAACTCTTTAGATTATGTAGTTAAAACATTTTGGTGCAGTTGGACATAGTGGCACATGCTTTAATCCCAGCAGTCAGGAGGTAGAGGCAGGTGGATCTCTATAAATTCAAGGCATTGTGAGTTCGAGGCCAGCCTGGTCTATATGGCCAATTCCAGAACAGCCAGTGTTACACAATGGAGAGACCCTGTCTAAAAAAAAAATTGTGACGTCTTCAAAGGTTAGGATTAGGTCATAGTTAGCTTTTAAAATAGAAGTTGAGTGATTAATGGTAGGTGGAGGATAAAAAGCATTGACATGAGCTTCTTAGATGGGCATTCAAATCATCCTTCTCATCCTTGATTGCTTGCACTTCTAAAAACATTCCACAGGCAATCCTGTCAAGAGAAGGGGCTGGGGGGCTGGAGCTCAGGTGCTCTCAGGTAAAGCCCTTGGATCAGTTGCCACCACTATAAAAACCAGGCATGGAGGCACATGCCTGTAATTTACTGGGGAGTTTGGGTGGAAGCACCAGAAATTCAAGGCCATTCTTGACTATGTGATGAGTTTAAGCTTGTCTGGGATCCATGAGGACATGTCTGAAAAGAATAAAGTTTGTTTTTTTTTAAATGAAATACATAGTTATATAAAGATCCCCTGCAAGTTGGGAATCAAAACACTAACATCTTAATCTATGGTTAAAGAAAATGAACTCACAATGCCATATGTATTTTTTTATTTTTCATTCATCATATCACTTGATCTTTTATATTTCCTCTATTAGTTTGCCTAATATAACTATTATTGGATTGATTTCTTAATTTTTTCAAAGGCCTAAAAGCAAATAATCATTTTCATACCATTGTATATTTAAACCAAGACATTGTAATTTGGGGATTATGTGTAAATTAAGAAAAGCCTCATCAAGTGGGATGGGGTGTGAATTAATGGTAGATGATGTGCTTATCCTGTGTGGCCCTGGGTTCAATCTTTAGCCTCAAGAAAAAAAAAGTGTCATGAGAACAAATACCTGGAAGACCCCATCACACTGTTTCCCTGGTATTTGTTTATTTGTACAGTTTTAAACACACAGCTAAACTATGAGGAGGAAAGAAACTTATTCATTAAATATAGGTATTCATTAGAACAAGTACAAGAATATTTCAGTAAAAAATTAAAATATTTAAAATTTCTATTTACGTGCATGCAAGTGTGTGTGTGTGTGTGTGTGTGTGTGTGTGTATGTGTGTGTGTGTGTGTGTGTGTGTGTGTGTGTGTGTGTGTGTGTGCATGCAGAGGCCAGAAGAGTACATTGGATTCCCCTGGAACTGCAGTTAATAGGCAGTTGAGGGCTTCCTGATATGAGTGCTGGGAACCCAACTCAGGTCCTCAGAACTGAACCTAGGTCCTCTGGAAGGGCAGCAAGCACTCTTATTAACCACTACACCATTTCTCCAGTCCTGTTAGTCAAATTTTGATACACTACAGATATTTTTCTTTGTATCTGTGATCCACACATAAATATGCAATTCTTTGTGTCTGTTATTCCACTGCTGAACTTATGAATGTACAGAAATCTGTACAATCTGTACAGATTACTTATTCCCATTTTATGAAAGGGTTGAAAAATAATTTAGCATGGGGGAAAGAGCTCTCAGCTGTTAACTAGGTACAGCTCAACCATTCTTGATTCAACTTTCCTAATTTCAAAAATGAGATATACCCCAGCTCCACTGCCTTAAAGCCATACCTTTTATTTGAATGCTGAGACTTTGGACAATTCAACATGATCATTGTTATTGTACAGTCAACCAGCTTTAAGGTGATCTCTATGACAATATCGTTTTCAGCCATGCACTGTCTAACCATTTGGATTTTTCTAGAACCAGCTTGGCAGCTGTAGGAACAATCTGGGTATTTTTTGATATAAACACCCTTGTCTCTACACCTAGGATTTTAAGATACATGTACATGATACAAGTCTGTCTTCATCATTTGGAAAAATCTTTGTTGAGACAGCAGTCCCCTCAACTTACCACTTTGTCCACCACTAGTGGTTACTGAGTTTTGCTATACTAGAGAAGTTTTTTGTCACATACTTTAGTAAAATACTTCTAATAATTGGCTTAGAATTTTGTTTTACTGACTTTATGAGTCTTTGTTTCAGATTAAAAAAAAAAAAAGATTCCTAGGCTCAGGGTTGCCTAAATAGAGTTATAGTGGCACATGCCTTCTTCTCTTTTTGTGGCTCTGTCATGCTTCTTATACGCTGTTGTAGCTTGCACTACCAACCTCATGGTGTGATCATAATGACTCCATAGGACAATGTGTGTGGATGTGCCTTGCAAACTCTAGAAGGCTCCACAAATGCCAGGACCTTGCCGTAATCTGCTAACCCCTAATGAACTTCAAGGCTTGAACCAGTGTGCTCGGAGTATATGGTTGGCCATTGCAAATGAAACTGGAGTACAAGGCACTGCCTGTATCTGAGTGTCACTACTCCTGAGTGTCATTGTGTTTATGGGTGTATGATTTGGCACCACATAGGAGGGAGTAATTGCTGCACCACCCGCAGAGTGTGTGGTCAAAGGAACAAATGCAGACAAGTGTTGAGTGGACTCCATTTCCCATGTGATGTATGTGGGGTCACAGTGACTATGAGTAAGCCAGCTATAAATGGGTCATGGTGAGGCATAAACATCATATGATCCTCATCCTAGACTTAGAGTGACACAAGGGAGG
This sequence comes from Onychomys torridus, assembly GCF_903995425.1. Lineage (NCBI taxonomy): Eukaryota > Metazoa > Chordata > Mammalia > Rodentia > Cricetidae > Onychomys > Onychomys torridus. Next base: position 65,766,466 of record NC_050466.1, on the reverse strand, counting down.
TATTTAGTATATTTCTTACAGCAACCAAAATGTGCCTTGGCCAAAGGGAAATTGAAGGAGGGGCTTCTGGCTTTTAAATTTCAGGGAGAAAAGAAGTGTTGGGTAATTGTCAAGTGACTTTTCAGCAGGATATTTCACCTTCCTTCATGAGGCTAGGACACAGAGGAGTCACTGACATCTGTTTTCTAGGTGGTGAAGCATCGTGGCCCTGGTGATTGCCCAACATACTTGCATTCCAACACCCTGACAAACAAGTGTGCTTTACAGCATGGGCAATTTTAGCTCTGGATATCTTCCCATTGATTCTATTTCTAAATTAGAGCCCTGACTCAGAGAAGAGAGTGCTGGTCTCTGGATTCCCAACTTTTTGTATTCTGGTATCAGCCATGTATTCTCAGTACACAGTGAGTCCCATGAGATCAGAGATACAGACTCTATTCCTCTGGGACTTTGTAGTCCAGGGAAGATTATGTTTGACCTTATCCATGGGTTCTGTGCCTGGGCTCACTGGGCCATCTTAATTTCTATGGGAAAGGGAGCTGGGGTGAGCTACAACATGATCTATAAGACAATAGGGATATTTCTGCTGTCCTAACTATTACTTTCTGACTGGCTCCTACAGAAACAACCAGGCTCAATATGTAGATAGAGGTATGCCTAGCACACAATAGATAATCAAAACTGGTGCTGTCACCATCAACTCTTTGTCTTTTCCCATGTGAAGTATAGGCTTGTGGCAAGACCCAGCCAGCGTCTGTCTCTTTAACCAGGGTTTTGCAGACTGCTTTGACTCTTAGGCACAGTGGCTGATGGGAAGGAGCCTACTTCCTTTAAGGCTAGTGCCACCTAAATAATATTTCTCAGTAAAGCCATGATTTTATCTAGCTGGGAAGATGTCTAGTGATCAGAGTCCTCACGGAGCCTGTCATATAAATGGTACCATTTCTGGGTTGCAGACAGTGCTTCACTGTCTGGACATTTCTCAGAGAGAAATCACACTTCACAGAATATGCCTCAGTGACAATTTGCTATGGATCATCACCCCTTTTATGCTGTTCAGAGAAGTCCAAGGAATGTCTTAGCTTCAAGGTCAGCTTGTCATGGACCTCTCACTTAGCCAGAAAGGCTGGCCATATGTCACCCAACACAGTGCTCACTGCAATAAATTGAATACAACACACTCTAGTCATGATGGGACTCTGTCTGGGGCCTAGAGAAGAATTGACAGCACAGCGGGGACATAGCACATCAAATCATCAGTCCTGCTTTATTGAATTTATGACCCCTTGCTCATTCCTGCTGCCTCACATTGAAGAATGTGAGGCTATCTGTAACTCCAACACAGTTATCATTTCTTGGTCCTATTCATCAGGCCTGAGATTCCTATATCAGGTGTAGTTGATAGGCAATCAGATGTAAGCAGAAATGGATAGGGCACATGCATACCCTTTAGAAAGGCATAGCCCATGGCAGGAGAATTATAGTGGGAAATGCAAGGAGAAGAAGATGATATGCATAAGCAGATTTACACCATTCAGGAGTCACACAGAGAAGCATAGAGGGTTTCAGTCTAAATTTTTAAGCAAAGGGCAAGAAGTCTCTGATGGCCTTGCCATGTTGCAGAAACAGTGCGTATGTAGTTCAGTGAACTCAGAGGGCAGAGGATGAGAGAACAGTTATAGACAGGATTAGCATGGTGCCCAGTATGAGTATATGAGACTGTCGTCAGTCATGTACCTCTCATCTAGAAACCCAGGACAGAGACCAAAGTGCCATCTTACTTACTCTTGGTGACTTTTGAAAATTGGTAGAAAAAAAATTTCCTTAAGTATACAACAGTGCAATGAAGAAATAACATGTACTGTCAATATACAAGGGAATTCAATCCAGCCTTAGAAATTCTGCACTGTAGGTCATGGATGAACTGGTCAGCATTATGCAAAGTGAAACATTACTCACAGAAAGAGACATATACTATATGATTTTTTAATATGATGTACCTATCTAGTCAAACTTATAAAAGCAAAGATTCTTGCTAGGGGCTGGAGGGAGGAAGAAATAAGGGATTACACATCAATGGATATGAAATTTCAGTTAAACAAGATGAATTATCTTTCAGGATCTACTATCCATTTTACCTAAGCCAACAATAACATATTTTACATTTACATGTTTGTTGAGAGTAGATCTCATGTTGTGTTCTTACTACAATACAAAAATCAAATTCTACAGAAATTCAAAAGGTCATTTCATTTTACAACCATAATGGCTTCCTGCTTTCCCCTCTAGTTCAAAGAGCCATCCAAATCATCCTTGTTAGTAGACTGGAAAGAGTGTCAGAGTCAGGACACCTAAGTTAAAATCCATTTTTTCTATTTAGAAGATGTGAAGCTTTGAGCAAGTCACTTTGCTGTTGGAAGCTCTCTGCATTTTATCTCAGCAAGGAGAACAATGCAGCCTACATCATAGCCATGCTACAAATGTTCAGATCCGTGTGGGGGCTCTGTGATCTCTACAGATGCATACTGGGAAGCAAAGCTTTCTAAAAGATGTCAGCTGTACACTTCTCAGGGATCATAGGCCATATCTGGGCTCCATGACTCCCACTAGCTATAAGAGATATGTGGAAATATAGTATTTGGCTTGCCAACTTTTGAAGTAGAGAAGAAATCAAGGGTTGTGGAGAGAATCAAGCTTTAGTTTTCACCCCAGCAGACACACCACCTCTGCCTGCAGATTTTTTTAAAATCTTGCCATTGGTGATAAAAAAAAAAGTATTTATTCTACCTAGAAACAATTTGTCCCATTCACATAAGTAAAACACACAAAGAATGCCACTCAAGACTAATGGAAAACAAATGTGTCAATAATGTTTGATACTTGGTGGGGAAGAAACGGCACCATGTTATTAGCTATTGCTGCATGATGAATAGCTCCCAAATCCAATGATGAAAACAAAAAACGTTTTCATTCTGGCTCATGTGTTTTGTGTTTAGCTGATCTTGGCTGTACTCAATTATGAGTCTTCAGGTCTTTTAGCTCTTTGCTACAGGTTTCTCATTCCTTGGGAGTCAAAAGGCTTATGCGGGCATACTCATGTTATGGCAATAGCAGAGGAACAACTAAGCAAACAGAAGCATGTAATACTCTTATTTAAATTTATTTATTTATTATATATACAGCCTGTATGACTGCAGGCCAGAAGAAGGCACCAGATCTCATTACAGATGGCTGTGAGCCACCATGTGGTTGCTGGGAATTGAAATCAGGACCTCTGGAAGAGCAGTCAGTGCTCTTAACCTCTGAGCCATCTCTCCAGCCCCAGCATGTAATACTTTTAAAGACACTTCTGTCTCATTTCCTTGGCCAAAGAAAAGCACATATCCAAACTTAGCCATTAGAACTTAAACCCTCCCCACAATGGTAGGAAATTATAGTTACATGGCTGTGGAAATGGATAGAGAAAGGGTTCAATTAGAGTCATGAATCCAAATTTCTACCAGGCTAGGTTTTGCCTGTTTTAATTTAGTTTTAAATCCAGCATACATTTTTAATTCTATAGAGGAACACCATCCTAATTTAGTCCACAATTACTTAAATCACTAGAACCAAAGTTGATGATTATACTATACCTTTTTTTTTCACAGTTCACATTGCATACTTAGAATTGAGAGATTCATTTGTAAGTAAAAATGGGGTCTTATACCTCATTTAACTTGTGCTAATCATATTGGTATATGCTGTCCCTAAAAATATCTCATGAAAACTAAACCAAACAACAAACTTAGAGGATACTGCATTAGGTGAACTAAGCTAGCTAGGGAAAGGATACTGTATGACCTCACTTGAAATCTAAATATTGAGTTTTCAGAAGCAGAAAGTAGAATGGTGGTTTCTAGGGACTGAAAGATTGTGAAATGTTGAGAAGGCATAAAATGTCAGTTACATGGCAGGAATGTGTGTCCAGTATGGTGACTACCGTTAATAATGTAGTACATGTTTGAAAACTGTTAAGAGAGTAGATTGTCAGTGTTCTAACCACAAAAAAGTGTGAGTTGTTATAGATGCTAATTAGCTTGATTTAATTACTTCATGGTGTATGCATATATCAAAATATCACACCACATTATAAATATAGAGTTTCTGTTTGGTAGTCGTATCTTAATAAAATTAAGGAGGGAAAGATCCTAATGATATGTTTGCTTTTTCTTTTGCAGGGTTGACATGAAGAATTAAAGGAGGAAAAATGGGTTGAAATAAACACACTTCTTTAAAAAAATTTATATATTTGTATGATGATTATGAACTTCCTGAACGCCCAAGACTCTAGCAAAAATATCCTCTTTGTGCATTTCTATTTCTTCTTTCTAGTTGGTTGCACTTCTCACTTCAGCTACATTTTTGGCACCTTGCAGAGAAAATCAGTCCATGAATTCAGCATCCGGGGAGTGTGGTTTGGAGGAGAGATGTGATCATATGGAGGGTACGGCAATGTGCCTGCAGTGGTTTGGACGTTAAGGTCTAAATTACTTCCTGCAGTCTTTTGATCAATATTTGAGAAGTCTTTTAGTTTTTCACCTTTTAAATTACCTCAATTAACTTCTTATGAGTTCAAATAAATGTTTGAGTAAATACAAAATGTGAATCTAGACTAAATTAATTTTCATATCTTCTGATAGCTACATGTTCCCTAAAGTAGAGAGAAATATTATATATGAAGCAGTCAAATTCCATATTGCCTAAGTGGGGACTTCTGAATCAGGTACCATGGGAAACACTATGGCTGGCTGATCATTGCACATGAGCTTAAATATTGCTTGAATAATTTTGTACTGCTGTTACTTCCCATCAGAGGATGACATGGATGGTGAGTGCATTTTAGTTCCATGGAAGCTCAGAACTCTCATATTCCAGATGGAACAGAGTTCAATTTAATACCCAGTAAAGTAAAGCTTAGTGATGAGATCAGAAGAGAGGGGTTGATCAGACATCTGTTGTGCAAAGGAGGCAATATATATATATCCTGCCAAGATGGAGACATGTCCAGACATAGGCCTGTAATACCAACACTTGCATCACTAGGTCAAAGCCAGCCTGGGCTACATATCAAGGCCCCATCTTGAGAGAGAGAGAGAGAGAGAGAGAGAGAGAGAGAGAGAGAGAGAGAGAGACGGAGAGAGAGACATGGAGAGAGAGACACGGAGAGAGAGACACGGAGAGAGAGAGAGAGACAGAGGCACAGAGAGAGTCTGGATAAATTTAATTAATGCCTAGTACTACTATAACCTGAGAAGAAGCATGTGAGCAACCTCACAGTGAGGGACCAGATTATGAAACACCAGACTGTGTGAAAATCAAGCATGTCCCCTACCTGGTATGAACAGACTTTAGCACTATTTCTGGAGCTAAATAGTCTTTGTAGTCACTCCAGAGGAAATCACTGTCAAAAGTCCAATCTACTTCTCAATGTCACAAATGGAAAAGAGTGTCTTGCATTTCCATTCCATGGAGGTTGTTTTCTGAAAGGTTGCCTGTTATCTAGTTGGCTCCTACCTACTTGGGCTCCCAGGTGTTTTGCCAGAGTGTAGTCTATCTTGCTCATCTATATCTAGTACATACATAATTGGTAGTGAATATCAATCAAATTGTGCCAGCCTATCTTTTGTGAGCACATCAAGCTCTAAATAATATGGGACTGTGATGCCTCAGGCTGTCTGATATGGTTGGATAGGGTTATAAAATTACCTCAGTGCTCACTTTGTTTAAATATAGGTTATTGCATTCTAGTTCAAAATTAAGGTCCAATTTAATGTTATAAAAACTGTCTTCACATTTTAATAAGTCTATCAAGGCACATTTGCAGCATAATACCAAATAAAGCTATGAGACAAGTTCAGTGGATTTAGGAGACCTTTGAATTTAATATGTATGCTATTTTGTTAAGGCTTAAATTCACATATTCACAATATGATAGGGAAAGTTCTGTATTGAACTAGTCATTGAACAGTGCACGTAGTATAATATTGGAAAAGAAGAATCCTTGCTTTCAATGAAGTTATCGTTTTCAAAATTCACATATTTCACACTAAGTAGTTCTTTAAATATTCATCTTGAGCTGTGTGTGTGGCTCAGTGGTAGTGTATTTGTCTATTATTGGTTTTGGTACCCAACAAAACAAACAAACATGACTCCCACCAATACATCAACCTGATAGGGTTGTTTGTACCTGTAGTCTCAGCCTCTTGGGAGACTGAGGCAGGAAGATTGATGGAGCCCAGTAGTTCACTACTACCCTGGACAATATACTGAGACCCCATCTCAAAACAGAAGTCCCATATATCATGTTGAATCAGGCTTATTCATGTTAAATATTTATAAGAAAAACACATCATGTATAAACCTTTTCCATGGAAGATAAGCAATATTCAAGTAGTTGATTTTGTACAAAAAAAAAATTAGAAACAGCACTGTGTTCAGTAATGCATGAGGCACTATGCCCAGTTGGTATACACATCTGCAATGGTATGATTTCCACTAGAATCTGAATACAGCATTCACTTTACCTACATCCTGGCTATTGACGATGTGCTGGGGGAACTTACTTGCTGGGGCAAACAAATTCATCCACATGAGCAACTTGCTTAAAAACCCTCCCACATGCCCCTTTTCCTCCCTGTGGTGCTTGAAACAGAATAAAAAGAGAAGGCTCAACGGGGCCCAGGACTGCAAGGGTCACTTGGAAATTCTCTCTTTGTGGAAGAGCAACTGTCAGAACGTAAGAGTCTGGACAGAGCCACCCGTTTTGTATGATCTTTACATTTGAGAGTGAAGACTGGAGGGTAATTATCTTCGTTTCCAAGGTTACTTACTGAATACCTGACAGTGATAGTCTAGCAGCAAACCCTAGGGAATGGGGGTGGGGTGGGTGTGGGTGACAATTACCCAAATGAATCCCTCAGTTTTTAACAGGAGCAGTTGGAGGATTTATAAAAAGCCTCCCATTATGATTAGACTCATGGAAAGAACACTACTAATTTGAATGTGCCATCCTGTGAAATATACTCTCCTACATTCTTGAGCTGATCTAGAATTAGGGTTTTCCCCTTTGGGAATAAGAAGAGGGCTCATTTGGATTCAAGGACTACAGGTTGATCAATTAAAAATGGGTTCCCTTTAAAGGCCTGTGGCATTATCCAATTGCTTTGTAATCTAGCTCGAAATAGAAACTGCATTTAACTTGCTAATTGGTGCCCCCTCGGGACTTTAACCTGATGCTGAATGTATGCATCAATGTGGTCCTTTGCTGTTCTTTGACTCACATGCCATGAATGAAATTTCTGTGCTCCTTTGAAGGAGGGGATATATTATAACATTCAGACACAATCGTGTATTCATTCAGCAAGCCACACATAGAGCTTTCACTAGAGGAGACTGCTAACCACGAACATGGACTGAGTTCTTTTTTTTTCTCTATAAGCAATATGACCAAATTTGTATAGATCCTGTACTGAAAGCAAATCACACTGTCAAAACAAAATAAAACAAACAACACCCCCCCCACACACACACTGATTATAAAACAGGGGATTCAGCCATAAAGTAAGATTACAGCCTTAACAGCATTATCACCTAAGGGTGTTCTTCAGAAAAACAATCTCAATTAAACAATCATTTTCAGATCCTTGGTTGCTCTGGGCCTCAAAACCTTCACCTCTGTGCTTGTTTATTAAAAGAGAAAGATCAATCTGTTACCATTTGACTTCTGAACAAAATAATTCTGGGACATGACTGACTATGAGAAACCACACTATGATAACAAGGCTCTTTTTTTTATGAACACCTCTAAGGACTCGATGAGGATGTATTAAGATGCAGATTCCAGAGGGAAAGAGACTTTTCCTTTGGACTCCAAATGCCTGCAGATGAGCTGCCAAGCACACGTAGAGCTGTGCTCTGAAATCTCATTTGCAAATAGAATTGTGAGTTCACATGGGTAGGGCAGGCATGGGCAGGTTGTGTCCAGTCATGTTGTGTGGGCTCGAATACAGAAGCCGGAGGATCTACACTTCTCTGGAAGATATTCTTGCTTCTTATTGTCAAGGGAGACAGGGAAGGAGACACAGCTCCACTCTGTCATCTGCAGCAGCCTGAGGAGTTCCCTTAATCTTTTAGGGACCTCAATTCAGGCCAAATCAGAATTTGTGGTCTTGACAAAGCAAAGAATTTGAGGACGAACCAGTATGAAACAGAGTTGGAGTTCTTTTTAGAAGTATTTTTACATGGGCTTGTTATTGGTTGTTTTTTACTCTTTGGGTTCTTTGGCTCTTTTGACGGGGGGATGGGGCACCACCAAGCTCCCAAATAAATATACACAGAGACTTATTACTTTTGAATGCCTGGCCTTAGCTTGGCTTGTTTCTTGCCAACTCTTCTTAATTTATCTCATCTACCTTTTGCCTCTGGGCTTTTATCTTTATCCTTCCTATATACCTTCCTTTACTTCTTTCTTACTCTGGCTTGTTGTGTAGCTGGGTGGCTGGCCCCTGGAATCCTTATGCTTCTCTGGCTCCTAAATCTTGTGCTTCATCTCCCTTACCAGATTTCTCTTATTTATTCTCTCCACCTGGCAGCCCCATATATCCTTTCTCCTACCTCAATATTGACCATTCAGCTCTTTATTAGATCAATCAGGTGTTTTAGACAGGCACAGTAACACAGCTTCACAGAGTTAAACAAATGCAACAGAAAAGAATGCAACACATCTTTGCATCATTAAACAAATGTTCCACAGCATAAGCGAATGTAACGTATTTTCAACTAATATTCTACAGCATGGACTTGCACATGAGGAGAAAGAGGCACTCAGAAAGCAAGTGAAGGCGTACTCAAGACCATGGTATGATCTTCTGTAAAATACTCATACTTCATTTTAGTTTCACAATAGTCATACTAGGGTTTGGGAGTGTTTGAAGCAGTTATCTTCAAATTACTCCTAAGGAACTTAAAGGAGAACTTAGATGGCTCCAAGGAGCACTCGACAGGATTACAATTGATAAGGTAACCACCTAGATCTCATTGATGGAGGTAGACCATCTTCCCACAAAACAAAGTTCTCAATGCCTGGAAAAAGGAAGGAGACCCTAGCCAAGATTTTTTTTTAACTTATAAACTGTATGGCCATGGCATGCTTCTTGCTATATACTTCTTATATCTTAAATTAACCCATTTCTATTAACCTATACCTTGCCACATGGCTCATGGCTTACCAGTATCTTACATGTTGGTACTCATGGCAGCAGCTGGCAGCGTCTCCCTGACTCAGCCTTTCTGTTCCCAGAATTCTCCTCTCTTGTCCTGCCTATACTTTCTGCCTGGCTACTGGCCAATCAGCATTTTATTTATACAGAGCGATATCCACAGCACTTCCCCCCCCCTTTTTTTTTTCAAAAAGGAAGGTTTTAACTCTCACATAGTAAAATTACATATAACAAAACAATTATCTAGCAAGAATTACAGTTACAATATCTAGTCTATTTGTATTTGGCAAAATTAAAGAAGATATCCTATCTAATATTTGTGAGTCTAAGGTTTTATATCTAACTTATCTCTAATCATAACTAAGAAAATTATAATTATCTAGTCTTCAACTACATCAAAGACCTCAGAAGGATATAATATTACCTGAGAAATGGGAGAAGGACACAAGCAATTTTCAGGAGTCTTATGAGAGTAGACAGAGACAGCTGGCAGCTTGGACAGTCACCTAATGTTCCTTTGTAAAGTTGGGGCATCTGTCTTCAGCCCACAGGTTTAGAGTCTCTCAGTCACTTTTCTTAGTGTCCTGTAGAATGTCTCCTAGCCAATATTTTATACATTTCCACCTAAAGCTGGGTTTACTGCTATTTCAATATGCAGGATCTCTATTGACTCTAGCTTGGCAACCTTTGCAACAGATGGTGCCAGAGTTCTTGTTTCTTGGTTAAGAAAGTCTTTAGACTTGACATGGGGATGAGGGTTTTTTTTTTTTCTCTCTGGGTTCTCATAATTCACCCTGTCTTTCCACCCTGACTTATCAGTATTTCCTCATTTATGATAGTGCTGTAGGGAGGACAGTGTTCTGAGAAATTCCTTTCAGCAACAGTGTAGAACACTAATATGGCATCCACGATCCTATAAAAGCCACCTTCCTTTATCTCTAATGGCAAGCTTTAGAAAGAAACACAATAAAATGCAACAAGGCAGGGTTCACTCTGGGCTGATGATTTTGCTTTGCCTGTTTTCTGTTGTGTTCTGGCTCTGGACACACACAACAATTCTTGGGTTTAGATTGTGTTTTCCTGCATCTGATGGGAGGTGATAAGCATCAGAAGAAGCCAAGGGAGAAATTGCAACTTCTAGAAGACCCGACCTTCAGCAAGATGTGGGAGCTTCTGCTTATTACTGGAAGTTAGGCCTTTATTTAGTGTTCTAAAAATTGTGTAGATGAATCCAATTTCATTGTAATTTTAAAAAAAATAACTTGCTGTGTTTATTTAAAATTGCAGTTGAAGAAATAAAAAATAACACAATAGTCTGTAGTGATAAAATAACAATAATACATAGACCAAGAATCTTTAAAACTTGAACAACCAAAACACACACACACACACACACACACACACACACACACACACACACACACCACACAAACCTAATCTTCAATGGACGTGGTGATGCATGCCTTTAATTCTAGAACCCTGGGAGGCAGAGGCAGGAGGATCTCTGTGAGTTCAAGCCAGCCTGGTCTACAGAGTGAGTTCCAGGACTGCCAGAGCTATTACACAAAGAAACTCTGTCTTGAAAAAACAAAATAATAATGATAGTACTACTACTGCTACTACTACTACTACTACTACTACTACTACTACTACTACTACTACCACCACCACCACTACTAAAATAAATGTTTTTCCAAGTCTTGAATTCATTGCAAGGCATTAGGGATATAATAATGGTGGTCCAGGAGGAAGGCACCTCATTATCATTATTCACATACCTATGGATGGAGTTTTCAAGGGAGCACATAACCAGGAGAAATTACTCTAAGTAGGGGAACCATTGGATTCCTTGATCTGGAGCTTGGTCCTCTTCTACTGTGTGGTTTCCCACCCATAGGTTCTGTTTTTATTTATTTTCTCCAAAGTATATTTGATTCAATACTGATATTTGACTGATGTATGCCAGGACAGCGATGAATTCAGGCTAATATAAAATTATAAATGTACTTAAAACATTTTTTGTGTATGTGTGTGATTTGAGTGTGTGGTTCTCAAGCATGAATTCTGGAGATGACAACCTTGTGTGAAAATGCTAAAAGGTTGCACATGCCTGCTAGTCTTCTTTTCTCAACATGTTTTCTTTACCAGCTTGGGCATGGGAACCATTTCTTCTAGGTTAAGTACCACTAATTTCCCCAGAAAGTGAGCTTCCACAAGAGGTTTTACCAATATCTGACACTCTGAGACACTCATTCTATTTGGCCTTGGACACAAACAATAAAGCCCACTGCTTACTAGAGAATAAACTGTGGGAATTGGCATATTTTGCAATATGAGGTCATTGAGAACATCATATCCCCCAGACCTTTCATTTAGAGGCCAAGTGAAGGCAATGATCTCTAACAAATGCACCATTAGGCAAGACCTACATCTAAAAGCTTTGTTGATTCAGACACTCAGTAATTAAGTTGTGGGCCAGCGAACAAATTATTTGCAATCAAACATGTCCCTGATCAGCAATTAGATGGGCAAACATATGACCTCACTGTCTCCACCAAAGGATGATTATGTAACAGTCTCTGGTCCTCAGATATGGTTATTTGCCAACTTTGGATCCCAGTGAATCAGATGGAATCATACACTGTGATTCTGGAAACCAGAGGCTTGGGACAGAAGACTCTTCCTTCAGATGCCTGACAGCTTGTCTCTGATTACTTGTATAATGGGAATCCCGCCAGTGGATGTGCAGACAGAAGATAGTTGTGTCCTAGGGTGGCAGCAACTTTGAAGGATGACTGAGAAACAGCAGCAATGACATGTTAAAAGAACAGCAATTTTTAAAGTTAAAGTTTTCTTGCTGAAGAAGAGGCAGTAAGAAAAAGGCAAGTTGCATGTGGTAGCCATGCCTGTAATCTCAGTATTGTAAAGGCGAGGTGGGCAGATTGCTCTATGTTTGAAGCCAGCCTTATCTAAATAATAAGCTCTAGGCCAGCCAGGATGACATGGTGACCCTGACAAAGAAATAGAGTATGAGAGAAAGAAAAAGAAAAAGAACAAAAAGAGGCAGAGGAAGATGGGGGAAAGGGGAGAAAGAATGAGACACGAAAGGAAGGAGGGAGAGAGAATGACTTGCTCTGAGAGCCAGGATTTTGGCTCATTAAGCAAGATGCAATAGTGTCTTCAGCGTAGGAGAGTATGAAAGCCTGTCTGTTTTGTGCACCATTGAACACTCATCATCTATTTTTCTCCTAAAGGATAAGGAGGATTCCTGAGAGCTTCCAAGTACTGGTCGTGAAGCCAAGAGAGGACTAGAGGATAATCTGTCTTGGGGTGACCTGGGACATCTAAATGTCACATAGTCTAGAGGCACATGTGACCTGGAACTGCCCTGAGGTGACTCAGACACCAGTCTTTCCTTAATCCTTTATTTGTGCTCTTTACTCTAGTGCGATTAGCACAGAGCAATCCTCTGCCAGCAGCTCTCAGCTCCCGGTGGGCCAGGGCAGAACAGAGCTGACTCCTTTGGCTCATAGGGCTGTGCTGGCAGAAAAGGGCAACAATCACTTAAGAATGGCTGTGGATGTTCTCACAACTTTACCTGCAGCACAATCGATAGCCTTTGAAAGAGTCCATCTGAGGAATCAAGAAGCTAAGGTGTTTACACACCACCGCCAACCCTTTGATTGAGGGTTACCTTTCACTTGGGGCAAAGTGCATTTTGCAGAGCTAGGACAGCCCATTAGACAAACACATGTGCATGCTACAGGTTGGTATCTGGATCATCTGTGCTTGAAATGCAGAGGCCAGGAGAATATGGAGGAGTCACAAAGCCCAATTTGACCTCTATGCATTATGGACTGAAAATAAAAGCTTCTTCTTGCATTCTAGCAAAACACATTTTTCACTCAGATGTGACTAACTAAATTTATACCAGGAGCACTTTGTGCACTTCTGTTCAGGAAGTAAACCAAAGTAAATCATTCCATCTGTCTTCCTGTTAAGAATTCTTTAGGGGCATAACACCTGCTGGTCAAGGAAATGGCACACTCAAGATAGGTGCCCATTTGGAAATGGTTCTGGGGATGAAAACAATTTAAAAACTAGAACTTCTTTAGAACATTCAGCTTCACCTAATTTCACTAATATCCTTCTCTGTCTTGTATATTTTCCAAACTACATTTTCATCTTCATAATACAGAAATAGAGTCATGGAAGTGACTATTATCTATGGTCATATACATTTAAAGATAACACTAGAGAATGTTATGAGCTCTCTATATGTAATTAATATACAGAATTATAACCGCTATGAAGGTTTTTTAATTTTTAAAATGACTGTGTCACTAGACACACAGTTGATGAGATACAAATGTGTTCTTCCTATAAAAGCAGCATGTTTTCATCTAATATGATGATTTGAAAGCTGCAATAAAATAACCTCCTGGAAGCCCATAGTCCCAAAGTATCTCAACCTGTCCTTCACTTTTATTTGTGTAAGTCAATCCAAAACTGTACACACTTTGGAGCCAAGTATCATTTCAATATTAAAGTATCCTTGAAAAAAAATTGATGGAAAGAAGTGAAGTGCAAAAAGACTTGAACATCATGTGCAATCAATGCAAGTGGGAAAAGAGCCAAATGGCAGCCTAATAGGCTCTGTGATGTAAACAGCAAATGAGGTAATAATGCCACAAAGGACTTCAGAAATGAAATAATCAGCAATAGAAATGTGGTTGAGTATGTTGTTACATGATGCCCTGGGAAGCTCCAAGGTCACAGGATGGCCAAACAAGACTTTTCAGTTGAATACATTCCTGTTGTAGAAAATTATCTTAAGATGTATTACATTTGTTTATGCTGTGGAACATTTGTTTAATGATGCAAAGATGTCTTGCATTCTTTTATTTTGTATTTGTTTATCTCCGTCTTTGCCTGTCTAAAACACGTGATGGTCTAATAAAGAGCTTAATGGCCAATAGACAGGAGAAAAGATAGGTGGGGCTGGCAGGCAGAGAGAATAAATAGAAGGAAAAATGTGGAAGAGAAAAAAAGGAACAAGAGAACAAAGAGAGGAGGATGCTAGGGACTAGGCACCCAGCCACACAGCCAGCCATGGAGTGAAAGATATACAGAAGATATCTTCTGAGAAAGTAAGATATAAGAAAAGGAAAAAGCTCAGTGGTAAAAGGTAGATAGGGATAACTTAAGTTAAGAAAAGCTGGCTAGAAATAAGCCAAGCTAAGGCTGGGCTTCTATAATTAAGAATAAGCATCCATGTGTGATTTATTTGGGAGCTGGGTGGCAGGCCCCCAAAAGGAGCCAAAGAGAAAAAATACCAACAACAACACCTTCCATGCTTGGTGATATGGGGGAGAAGGGATCATGGGAAAGTTAAAATGTACTTTCATACCTGTAAAATTTGAAATCCATCTTGAATGTAAAAGATCTTTTTTTTTGTTTTGTTTTGTTTCCTTTGACTACTTATGCTTGAGGGGGGCACTACCCAGATCCCAAATAAATAACAAACAGACATCTATTGTTACTTATAAATGCCAGCCCTTAGATTGGCTTGTTTTTGCCAGCTTTTCTTAATTATCCCATCTACCTTTTGCCCCTGAGACTTTTCCTTTTCTTACTCCTATATATCTTACTTTCACTCTTACTGTGTGGCTGGGTGGCTGTGTGGCTGGCTCCTAGTGTCATCCTTTCCTTGTTCTTGCTCTTTCTTTCTTCTTTCTCCCAGATTTCTCCTTTTATTTATTCTCTCTGCCTGCCAGCCCTGCCTATATCCTTAGCTCTATTGGACAGCTTCACAGAGTTAAACAAATGCAAAACAAAAGAATGCAACACAACTTTTCATTATTAAACAAATGTTCCCCAGTATAAACAAATGTAACACATCTTAAAATAATATTCTACAACAGATCTAACTGTACCCCAGCATGCATTTTCCTCTTATTTTTTGGTTCTATAACCCATGAATTTTTCTTTTCTTTTTAATAAATATTTTAACTGAAATAGAACTACATCACTTCCCTTTTTCTTCTTTCAGCTCTTCCCAGTTACCTCCTTCACACCACTTCTGTGCCCCCACTCAAGTTCACAGCCTCTTTTTCTTTGATTGTATTTGTTATGTACATATGCATGCACATATGTATATGTATAAAACCTGCTGAGTCAATTTTTGTTGTGTGTGTATATGGTTTCAAGGCTGACCACTCTGCATTGGACAACCAGTAAGGGCTCATCCTGGGAGAGGCTAATTCTTCTTATCCCAGCAGTCAACATTTGCCTGTAGTTTTTTGTCTAGGGTGAGGACTCTGAAAATTTCTCTCTTCCAAGTTAACATGTCCATTGATATTGCAATTGTTCTGGTCCTTTTTATGTAGCCATTTCTAGGAGAGACTGTTACACAGCAGACTTCCTGGTATTCTGGCTCTTATAATCTTTCCATCTCCTTTTCAGAGATGCTCTCTGAGCCATAGATGAAAGATATGTGAAGGTAATGAGATTGGGCTTCCCATGGTCTTTTGTATTGTGTCTAGTTGTGGTTTTCTGTGATGTTCTTCATTTGCTGTAAAAAGAAGCTTCCTTGATGAGAAGTGGTAGCTACATTTATCTCTGTAACCCATGAATTTTAACTAGCTGCACAGCCACTCCATTTGCAGCTTGGGATAGGCTGTGACTAAGTTTTGACAAATTCATTAGGTCAGAGCAACAGTTAAAATATTTCTGGTAAGTAATAACTGAACCAGAAATAGCCACTTTGCAGCATAAAGTACAAGATGTGTGTTATTAGAAGCCTTTGTCCAGAGGCCCACAATACTAGATCTAGATTACTAGAGTTTTTGTGACAGGCAAACCTCATCTTTAGGGGAAATGCTATTCACAGTAATTGAAGGAAGGGGAGGCTCTGTACTGTAAGAAACAACCCTGCATAGGCTTTATCAGTGCTTCTTCAGTTTTCCTTCTTGCTCTCATCAGTGAGAGTTCACTGTGAGAATCCATGGGTTATCATTAAGTGTGGCTACTGGGAATGGGGAAACACATTTATCTTAGGGGCATTATTGCATATTTGCTCCAAGATAACCCTTATTCTTATTAACCCAGGAAGTTATTGTGGCCCACTAATCATATGAAGACAGTAGATAAGTGGAGATTTGAAGAACAGGTGAAACCCAGCATCTATTCCCACATTCTTTCCTCACTTTCATAAATTGGCTGTGGCAAGATTACATTTTTCAAAACTGTTTTTCAGTGTTGTTCTTTTTTTTTTCCCAGCTGGACATTTTCTGAATGTGATCTTGTGACTCCTCACCAAGAGAGAGAGAATCTGGTTTTTCACCTGTTTGAATCTGAATAGTCCCTGAGACTGTTATCATCAATAAAACAAGTGATGCCATGTTTGTTCTGGGCCAGGCAGTTCCTGGTTCTGGAATCATAGAAGGATGCCACCCTAAGAAGAGTAACTACCCTGAAAGCATCAAGCTGTGAGAAACTGAAGTCACATAGAGAAATTTTAGTATAGATGATGTAGCATTGACAGCGAGACAAGTTTAACTAGTTACCTTGCATTTGGGGCCAGGCTTTCCCATCTAGATAATTTGGCTGATATTTTTCATGACTTGAATAAGTTAACACTTCATTTCCCAACGTTTTTTTTTGAGACAGAGTTTCTCTGTGTAACAGTCTTGGTTGTCTTGGAACTCACTCTGTAGACCAAGCTGGTCTTGAATTCACAGAGATCCACCTGCCTCTGCTTCCTCAGAGTCCTAGGATTAAAGGTGTGTGCCACTACTGCCTGGCTTAGTTCCCAATTTTTGATGAAAATATAATTTAAACATTTCTTGGAACAAAAGTTGTAGTGATATTATGGTGATACACAATTAAGGAAAATAATTTGTTAACCTTCCTAAGTATATCAGGTTAAACAAGATGCCTGTTGGGACAAAGTCTAACAAGTAAACCTGTTGGTTGTGTGGCAATGCCTTTTTATATACTATTGGAAATGTAGAAAATAAATGATGTAAAGAACAGATGAATGATTCTTTCTCAAGTCATACAGTTCTAATACTTTATTGTCAACAAAATTGAAAAATCTACAAGCTTAGAGTTGATACATCATTAAAAGTACTGTTTATCAAGGCCATTGAGATGACTCAGTGGTGAAGAACCTCTCTCCACCAGGGACCCAAATCTGCCACACTAGGCTGGGACTCAGGTGGGTGACTTTCATCTTCCTTCCTGTCTTTCACTCCAGTCTCTCCAGACTTACCCTTAGTAATTTGCATCCTGCCTATTGAGGCCATCCTTCTAGCCTTCTTAGACCCTCTTGGAACTTGTCTTCTTGGTGTGTACCTAGGGTACCCCTGGTTTTTCTCCATGGCCTCTCCAAGTCTTTCCTTCTTACCCGCTTTCATTTCTTTGTCATTCCTCTCCAGGTGGCAGAACAGCCATCACACTTGGCTAGAACCCAGACTTGGCAACAGCAACCAAAGAGTAGAATACACACTCAACAAAGATAAGATTAAGTATATATACGAAGAACACCTCCAACATCATAACTCCAGATGCATAACTCCAGACCCTCGTGCAAAAATATAAACATGAACAATCAAGACACTGTGCCTCCTCCAGAAGCCAGAAGCCCTATTGCAAACAATCACTCCTGCCCCCTGTGAAGAGCAATTTACCCAGAGTACAAGACAAGGACTTCAACAGAGCAGTTATAAATATGTTCAAAGATGTTAAAGAGGATATGAATAAATCTTAATGAAAACTGTGAAAGCACATACAGTTGAATGAAATACTGAAAACAATTCAAGACATAAAAGTAAAATTTAACAAAGAAATAGACTCACCAAGGAAAACACAAACTGGAATAAAACTAGGAATGCAAAATTTAAGAATTAAAATAAAAACCTCACCAACAGAGTACAAGACATAGAAGATTGAATCTCATGTGTTTAATATAAGGCAGAATAAATACATACCTCAGTAAAGGAAAATGATAAATCTAAAAAAAGCAAGGCAGAAATCATCCTGAAATTCTGGGACACTATGAAAAGACTAAATCTACAAATAATAGAAATAGAGAAAGGAGAAGAAACTCAGATCGACAGCACAGAAAATATTTTGAACAAAGTCAAAGAAGAAAATTTGTGCCTAAGAAGACACAGGAATAAATAATTCCAGAAACAGTAGATCAAATGAGGTGGAAAAACTAACCATAACAATAAAATAACAGAATCAGTAAGCATTGCTCATTGATAAGTCTCAATGTTAACAGTTTCCATTTCCCAATAAAAAGACACAGACTAACAGGTTGGATTAGAAACCAAGATCCATCTTTCTACTGCATCTATGAAACACAGAACACCATCAAGGATAAAATAATAGAAAAACGCCAGGCAGTGGTGGCCCATGCCTGTAATCCCAGCATTCGGGAGGCAGAGCCAGGTGGATCTCTGTGAGTTCGAGGCCAGCCTGGTCTCCAAAGCGAGTTCCAGGAAAGGTGCAAAGCTACACAGAGAAACCCTGTCTCGAAAAACCAAAAAGAAAAAAAAAAAGAAAAAATAGAAAAACGTATTCCAAACTAATGGAACCAAGAAGCAAGCTGGTATAGCTGTTTTAATATCTGACAAATCAGACTTCAAACCAAAACTAACCAAGACATAGGGAAGGACATTACATACTCATTAGAAGAAAAATCCACCAAGAATTATGTTACAATTCTAAGCATTTATACACCAAATACAAGGGCACCCATATTCATAAAAGAAACACTACTACAATCAAAATCACCTATGAACTCTCACACAGGGATAATGGGTGATCTCAAAATCCAAGGCACTGAAAAGGAGAAGTGTTCATACATTCCCATCCCTAACCAAGAAGCCATTATAATTGACACCTGCTAGGAAAACGAAATCAGTTTTCTCAAGTGGAGTGTCACTGGATATATCAACCATACTACAGGCAGGCCCCATGCCCAGTGGTAGTTGGCTAACATAAAATAGATTGCAGTTTTTTGTTCAATATGTGTTTTATTTTTTTCTTATTGATTTTCCTTCTTTCTGTTTTCTTTTCTAATTTTGTCTGTGTCTTAGTTGGGGTTTCTATTGCTGCGATGAAATACCATGACTAAAAAGCAAGTTGGGGAGGAAAGGCTTTATTTGGCTTACACTTCCTTATCATAGTTCATCATTGAAGGAAGTCAGGACAGGAACTAAAACATGGCAGGATCCTGGAAGCAGGAGAAAATGCAGAGGCCATGGAGGGGTGCTGCTTACTGGCTTGCTTCTCCTGGCTTGCTCAGCCCAACTTCTTATAGAACCCTGGACAAACAGTCCAGAGATGGCACCATCCACCATGGGCTGGGCCCTCTCCATTGATCACTAAATGAGAAAATGCCTTACAACTGGATCTTGAGGCATTTCCTTGAGGCTCCTTCCTCTGAAGACTCAAGCTCATGTCAAGTTGACACACAAAACCAGATAATACAGTCAGTTTTGATTTTCTTTTGTTGATTTTCCTCTTTTTTTTGAGAGAGAGAGAAAGAAAGTTGGGTGGGTAGGAAGGTGGGGAGAATTTGGAAAGAGTTGGGGGAGGGGAATATGATCAAAGACTATGATCAAAATATATTGTATGAAAATATTTAATAAAAGAATATACTATCTCTAATTCCATTCTAAAAATATGGCTCAGTGTATAAAGGCACCTGCATCCAGGCCTGCTGACCTGAGTTCAGTTGCCTAGTCCCTACATGTGGATGAGAACCAACTCCTGAAAACTGCCCTCTAACTTACACACATTCCATGGCAGCTGTCTCTTTCCAAACAAAACAAAAATTTAATGAACATATAAAACAATTCTAAAAAGTCTTTGTCAATAGATTACTATGTAGCACCAGCCAATTGAACAACACTGATATAACAAAACATGTCCATTTATGTGATCAAGTTTCTTGGTGCACCATAGCTGGAAGTCCCGCATGGTCCACAGCCACTCAGACCCAAGTAATCACATAGAGGCTTATATTAATTAAAACTGCTCAGCTGTTAGCTCAGGCTTACTACTGACTAGCACTTACACTTAAACTAACCCATTTCTGTTAATCTATATGTCACCATGTTTTCTGTGGCTTTACCTGTGTGCCATTACATGCTGCTCCCTGGATGGTGGGCTGGTATCTCCTGACTCAGCCTTCCTCTTCCCAGAGTTCTCCTTATACTTCCTGTCTGGCTACTGGCCAATCAGTGTTTTATCCCTTTTCTGTTTAATTAAAAAGGAAGCTTTCAACTTTAACATAGTAAAATTACATATAACAAAACAGTTGTCAAGCAAGAATTATAGCTACAATATCTAATCTATTTGTATTTGTGAGTCTAAAGTTTCATATCTACTTTTCTCTTATCATAACCAAGGAGAACTTGAGCTTAGTCCTCAGAACTCATGTAAAAATACCAGGGATGGTGGAGTGTTCTTACAACCCCAGCATTGGAAAGATAGTCAGACAGAACCCTGGGCTTCTCGGGCAAGCATACCTGTCCTAATTGGTGAGTTTTGGGTCCCAGTGAGCTACCCTGTCTTAAGAAATAAGGTGGATAACTCCTGAGGAATGCCACCCAAAGTAGTCCTATGGCCTCCACTCATGAGCACACATGCCTGCATATCCCTTTGTCTACATTTTTGTGTGAACACACCAAGACACAGACACATTTTATCATCTTATAGCTGAGATAAGCAAATGCTTCAACTGCTTGAGTCTGGGTGGACTCAGATTCTTTTGTTTTAGGCTTCACAAGGCTAGCCTGAGCTCTTTTTTTTTTTTTTTTTTTTTTTTTTTTTAGTCTCTGAGGAAGAATACATTTCTAGCCTCATTTTGGTTGTTGTTGGAAGCTAGTTCCTTATACTTTTTATGGCTATAATCCTAATTGTGTTTGTTTTAGCGAGCTGTCATCCAGGAAGGTCTCTTGGCTCCTTGATGTTCTCTGCATCTCTCATCACATTGTTATCAGTGTCCTCATTCCAGTGATGATGTCACATTCTTTTTTTTTAAATCCTAAAATTGAATTCTATTGATTTTAAGATTAGTCATATTTACAAGCTGTGTCCAAAATAATATAGGCTTTCATGTTTGATTAACTGGGTACTGTGGTCTAGTCAAGTGACATGAAAAATGACCATACTATCTACAATTTTAAATTTCCTAAGCAATTATCTTTGAATATATGTTGCCATATTGGTTGTGAATTACAGTAATTCCCTTTTTAATAAATATTTTTATTTTATAATTAATTTAATTTTACACATCAGCCATGGATTCCCCTGTCTTCCCTCCTCCCACCCCTCAGCCTTCCCTCCCAATCCACCACCCATTCCTGCCTCCTCCAAGGCAAGGTAGCCCCTGGGGATTCAGCCCAGCCTGGTTCATTCAGTTGAGGCAGGTCCAGTCCCCTCCTCCCTGCACCAAGGGTGAGCAAAGTGTCTCAGCATAGGCCCTAGGTTCCAAACAGCTAGCTCATGCACTAAGGACAGGTCCCCATCCCACTGCTTAGGGGCCTCCTAAACAGTTCAAGCTCATCAACTGTCTCACTTATCCAGAGAGCCTGGTCCAGTTCCATGGGGGCTCCTCAGCCATTGGTTCACAGTTCATGTGTTTCTGCTAGTTTGGCTATTTGCCCCTGTGCTTCAAGTTTCTACGCCCCCTCTACAGCAGGTTGTCTGCTTTGACGGATTCATGTAATTAGATTGGACTCACCTGGATAACCCAAGATAATCTCCCCATTTTAAAATGTTTAGTCTTAACTATATCTGTAAAGACATGGATGGTCATTTTGTCTGCTACATTCTGAAAGTAGGATACATGAACCTTTTCTTGCTTTGTTAAAATGCCAGGTATCTTTAATGAGGTTAGTAAAAGAAAGAAGGAAATTTATTTTTTATAAAAGATTTATTTATTCTTAATTTATATGTATGGGCCTATGTGAATTTATGTGTACCAAATATATGCAGGTATCTGCAGAGGCCAGAAAAGGGTGTCAGATCCTCTAGGACTGTAGATATATATGGTTTTGAGGTGCTCAATGTGGGTGCTAGAAACAGAACTGTGGTCTTCTGCAGGGAAAGTAAATGCTCTAACCACTGAGCGATCTCTTCAGTCCCTATATCTTTGCTTTTTAAGCTTTAGCCCCTACTCATCTCCCGGAGGCAGTCTCTGAAGTGAGGATTGCTGCAGCTGATACCTCCATGCCCAGCCAGAGACATTGCTTTTGAAGCCTTTTCCTATAGTATCTGTGGAAGCAAGTCCCACTTTAGAGCATCTTCTGATTAGCTTTCTAGGCTTCAGGCTTCCATAGACACACCACTGATGCCCACACTCTCAGTTGACCAAAAATAGTAGCCAAGAAAGTCCCTAAGTTAGCATTGCTCCAACATCACTTCTGAGCCACTCAAGCATTTTTAAATCTTATCCACAATTAGACACTCCCCACACTCAGAAAGTCAGCTTCACTTGATCTCGCATGGGGTTTTAATAGCATTACTTCTGAAAAACTCCCCCAGATAAGTTTTATGGGCAGGCAGGCTTGAGAAATACTGCTCAAAGACAAAGGGGGTGAATGTCGTCCCTTAGTGGCTCCATTCAGTAGATGAGTAAATGCCAGCTATCAAGAACTATGACATTATCAGTGTTACAAGGACAATAGGGGAGGAATAATGAAAGAGCCTGACATTTAGGAAGGGCCAGAGGCTCTCCAAACTCCTGTTACTTGGTAAGCAGCTCCTCTTTGTTTCCTTGAACGCTAGCATGAAGCTGGCGTAGGAACTCTGACGATAGCTGTCCTTAAAGGACCTCGTCATGAGTGAGGAAAGGAGACAGGCAGTGTACCTTGTGAATCTATTTTGTGAAGCATGCAGACAGAACCCTGTGCCATCAGTGAGGAACTGGCCAGCCAATCAATTGAAACATGCTGACATAGTGGAAGATACATCAACCATCACCTCTGATGTGTCTGCTACAATGACTCCAGTTAGACTTTCTAAGGACTCAGGAGGGCCGTAAAAAGACACAAATAATACTTTCAATGGTCAAACAGGGAAGCAAGTCTCAATCAAAGACAATAAGGGCTGGAAATATACTTCAGTGTTACAAAGTGCTTGTCTAACATGCATGAGGATCTCAGTTCAACTCTCAGCACTACCCACACAATAAATAAATAAGAACAGCTACTTTGGGAGCTGGAGAGATGGCTCAATGCTTAAGAGTACTTGTTGCTCTTCAGAGGACTCCCATTCAGTCCCCAGAACCCATAAGGGGGCTAGCAACTGTCTGCAAGTCCAGTTGTATAGGATCTGACACCCTCTTTTGGCCTCCTTGAGCACTGAACACACATGGTACACAGACATGCATACAGGCAAAACACTCATACAAATGAAGTAAAAATAAACACATCAGGTTGGGGATTTAGCTCAGTGGTAGAGCACTTGCCTAGCAAGCGCAAGGCCTTGGGATCGATCCTCAGCTCAAAAAAAAAAAAAAAAAAAAGAAAGAAAAGAAAAAGAAAATAAATACATCTTAAAAATATAAAGAACAGTTACTTTTTGGAGAAACAACTGTCAAAACAATTTAGTAAAACCTTAGATGCTTAAAACATCACAACATATTACTTGGTAGTTTTGTACTTCTAAAGTTTGACACAGGCCTCACTAGATTAAAAATCATGGTGTTATCAGGGCTGAGTGCCATTTTGGATGCTCTAGTTGTGGGGAATCTGTTTCTAGGATCGTTGAGTTTGTAGGCAGAACTCTGCTTCTTGTGGAGATAGGGTCCTATAGAAAGTTGCCCTCATGCTTGTAGTTGAGAGTAGTCCCGGGTTCATACACGTTCCCTTTCTTCCATCTTCAAAGTCAATATTGGTAGGTACAATTACTTTCCAGTTTGATTTTTGTCTCTTCTATCATCATCAAATCCAGCTCACTTACTGTGCTGGCTAGTCTTACGTCAAATTAACACACATTAGAGTTATCTGAAAGGAAGGAACATTAATTGAGACAATACCTTCATAACATCTGTCTGTAAGGCATTTTCTCAATTAGTGATCAATGCGGGAGGGCCCCATCCCATGGTGAGTGGTGCTTTCCCTGGGCTGGTGGTCCTGGGTTCTATAAGAAAGCAGGCTGAGCAAGCCATGAGGAGCAAGTCAGTAAGCAGCACTCCTCCATGGCCTCTGCATCATCTCCTGCCTCCAGGTTCCTGCCCTGTTTAAGTTCCTATTCTGATTTCTTTCAATGATGAAATGTGCTTTGCACCTATAAGCTGAATAAACCCTTTCATTCCCAACTTGCTTCTGGTCATGGTGTTTCATTGCAGCAAAAGAAACCCTAATTAAGACAGGTCCTTTTCTGCTTCTCTCTCAATTTCAGGATCTATGTTTTGTATTGGGCCCAGCTGGGTGATTGTAGATTGTTTACCAATTTTATGTTTTAGGATCTTATTTTTATTGGCAGAGTCCCTTTTATGATTTAAGGTAACACTTTCACAGATTCTAAAGATTAGGATATGAGTGCTTCAGGACCACTGTGCTGTCTACTGTAGACTTTCAGGTTTACTTCTTACCCTCTTCTGATAGTCTGGTTGCCTTTCCTTTAATCTAGACTCATGTTGGCTTTTCTTTAGGTACAATCATGTTCCCTTTCTTTGCTAAGTTTTTGCCCCAGGTGATCTATTGATTTATTCTGTCTTTAGCTAGCATCTATGTGAAACACCTAAATATTTCTGTGCCCTAGAATCTTTTCTACAATGCCCTGATGATGCCTTTTAGATGTTCCATTAGTGTCCCTTTCCTACCTCCAAGCCTACTCTGCTTCTCGCTTCCTGCTTCTCCAATGGCATCATCATCATCTACTTGATTATGCCAACACCTGGGATTTGCTTCCCTCTCAGCCACATACTCAGCTGTTGACAAGTCCTGTTGAACACCACATCCTCTTGGTTATTTCCTTTTACTCTATTGTCAAAGTAGCAAGGCTGACCTAGTGTCCTTGTTGGCCATTAAATCCGCTCCTCACATCAGTGTAAGAAATTGTTTACAGACTTAATTGGAAATAGCAATGCTAAAATGTTATAAGCTGTTTCTAGATGGTGAAACTGTGGGCTGTTATTTTCTTCTTATTATTTTAGTATTTTAAATGTTTCTGTAGATAATTCCAAGCAAAATGTTCCATAAGAAACAAAGATAAAAGTAAAATATTACCTCCAGTAAAGGGCTCCCCCTTCCTTCATCATCATATTGATGTCTCTAATAGCATCCTGTTATTTTTCTCTCTGTGTCTATCACACAGGTAGTAGAGTATATTTTACTGTGTTTCTTGCTTATGCTTTCTTGCTTACGATTTTTAGGATCATAAAGGCAACACCATATTCATTGTGTTAATTACTGTGTACCCAGCATCCAGATCTATGCTTGCCACACAATAAAGGTTGAGTGGATACAATGTCCTCCTCCTCACTATGACAATGACAACTTGTGAAAATTTTATTCCAGATTTATTATCTACTTGATTCCACTGGGCAGAGGACTGCTTGGCAACCTAGTTTTTGTCTCAGGGCCATGGGCTGACAGTGTCTGCATCACTAGGGGCTAATATATAAATGTGAATTCCTGGTTCCTTCTCCAGAATTAAAAATGCTGGGGCCAATGAGATGGCTCAGTGGGCAAAGGTTCTTGTCACCAAGTCTGATGGCCCGAGATTAATCAGTAGGATCCACATAGTGGAAGGAGAGAACAGATTCCCACAAGTTGTCCTCTGTTCTCCACATGTGTTGTGTCATGAACACATGTATACCTACCTGTACACACAAATAATCAAAAATATAATTTTAAAAACTTAAAAGAAAACATCCTGAATTTCATAATTACATATTTCAACAAACTTCCCAGATGAATCTAATGTGGGACAACATTTAAAAATCCTGTTCCATATAATAGATTATGGTACATGATTAGGCAGTTAGTATTTTAAAATATTTTTAATTATGTTCAAATCCTTAAGAAATGATTATATATTGTCTTATGGATACTTTAATGGTTGAGAAAATTGTCTTTTGTATGGCCAAGAACATTTTATTTTTGCCATTCAATATAATAGAATATACATTTCCCCCAACACACAAAAAATGCAATCAGTGTGTTTTCAGCAACATATTGAAATGGTAATGAATCACTTGGGGGAAACTATGTGTTTTTTAAGATTTTGAGAAAAATTTGTTCAAAGAAACATTGAAGGAGACACACCCGTCATTCCAAACTTATGTTAGTAAGAGAATGACAGTTTGAAACCAGAAATGAAGTGAACCTGCTTCTCTAACTAACCCAACTGCTAAAGGCCATCATCAACCATAAGTCATCAAGGAGAAGTATAAAGGAAACTTCTTCCCAGTACAGCACCAGTTGGAGTCATCTCGAGTGCAGATACCCTTAATATAACAGGTTTAAGGCAACTGGAGCCTTACAATTCCTCACAGCAGCCAAGAAGCAGTCCACTGGTTGGTTATGTAAAGTTAAAATGGAATCAATCTGCACAGAATGATTCATAAAGAGAATTTTCTGTCGCACTGAGATGAGGCACTGGGGACAGATCCCAAAGGACCTTGTCATCTATATTTATGAGTTTAAGAAACTTTTAGATCATGATTTCTATGATCTGGAATTTGTCCTTCCCAGGAAGCTACTGTGGAGGTCAATTTGGGACAGGTAGATGGCAAATATTGTAGAAGGCTTTGCTCCTAATAAAATTCTACACTCAGAGATTTTTTTATTATTAAAATCTTATTATTCTTACTATCTTTTAAAGCCAAGGAAGGATATAATAGGTATTCATAAATTGGACATTAATTTGAAAAATAAAGTGGTTAGCCCACTAATTGAGACTTGATGTACATTATCAAGGGCATGAATAAATAGAAAGTTGTTTTAATATAGCCACTAAGCTTTATGCAAACACAGGTGGGGAGACTTCTGTTAGTTTGATTTTTATTACTGCATCAACACTGTTCATATTATGCTTCAGTAGTTTATGTAGGTAATAAGACATTATTATATCTTATCAAAATCATAATTCTTCATGAGTCCATTCATCATCAACACCCAGTTTACGAGATTACCTTGTCATCCAAACATGTATCAATGAACATTTTTTATCCATTGAACCTAGAAGCAATGCTCAAACCCACAAAAGCTAAAAATAGAGAATTGGCCTTTTGCATACCATGGGTACCAGATGCAGGAAAGGGAAAAAAGGCTTATGGCTGAGAAATTTTACATGCATTTAAAAATAAAAACTGGAAAGGAGAAAATGTCAAATGAGTGATTATTATACAAAATTCCACTATACAAGTTATTTATGGAGATTCTTCTAAAACTCTGGACCCTGGAATCAATTTTGAAGCCAATGGGAAACTAATTTCATCCATAAATGTGACCATGCATCCTCATCTTGAGCCACCTGGCATCTTTCTAGGGCTTTCTAGTCATCTTCTCAAGGGTTACATTTTATTATGTACAAAAGGCAAAAGCTCCCTGTCCCTTTTCATTTGTTTTAAGCCCGAGATAGTTTAAGAGATGCTTATGAACCCCATAGTTACCAACTCTTTGTTTTCCCTTTTTTTTTCTTAAAAAGTTTTTGTTATGGAAAAATTTAAAGCATTTATCAGACAGGATAATATACAGAACCCCTACATATCAACCATTCAGCCTCAGAATTACAGCTCATAGCCAGTACAGTTTCACCTATATCCTCATGCAGATATCCCTCCCATAAAAAGTACTGATAAGATGGCTTCATGGATAAATGCAGTGGCTAACAACATGAGATTGATCACCATGACCCATATGGTGAAAGGAGAGAACTGAGAAATGTCTTCAGACCTCCACTCATGCACCATGCACCATGGCACAGGCCTACAATACACAAAAAGAATGAAAATGTGATAAAAATTTGAAGCAAGTTACATGCCATTTTCAAATATTTCAGGATGTAAGGGACTCCTATCTTTGATAATAAATCTACCATTTGTCTTCTCATTTCCTTAACTGGTGACAAATAGAAAAAAGTTACTTGCTGATGGTAATTAGGAGGTTTACTATTGGAGGATGGTTTTAGAGGCAGAGATAACATCATTCTTCCCAGTGTCCCATTGCAGGAATCCTCTTATTTTGCAGACAGGAAAAATTATGACCTCCATGTGTTATTCAGTTCTTTTCAGCTCTCTTTTGGACTATGGAAGTTTCAACAGAGATCCAAATGCTTTGCATCAACTATAAATTTTCACTCTAATTATGTAGATCAGGCTAACCTCAAACTCATGACTAGTCTCCTTCTTCTTCTTCTTCTTCTTCTTCTTCTTCTTCTTCTTCTTCTTCTTCTTCTTCTTCTTCTTCTTCCCGAGACAGTGTTTCTCTGTGTAGCATTGCGCCTTTCCTGGAACTCACTCTGTAGTCCAGGTTGGCCTTGAACTCACAGAGATCTGCATGCCTCTGCCTCCTAAATGCTGGGATTAAAGGCATGCGCCACCACTGCCAGGCCATGACTAGTCTTGTGCTTCAGGCTCCTGAGCATCAATCAGGTTTACAAGCATGGCTATTATTCTTGGCTATGGATTTTCCTGTTTATCCGAGAAAAAACTTCTTTAAGCCTTCCTAATCCGACATTAACACAGCTTGAAAATTTTTCACAGTAGATTGTTTCAATAATTTTAAAAATATTTATTTTATTTTTGTTTTTATATATGTATGTGTGTCTGTGCACATCTGAATGAGTGTCCATGGAGGCCAGAAGGGGGTGTCAAATCATCCTGTTGTGAGATGACCAATATTGGTTCTTAGAGCCAAACTGCTGTCTTCTGAAAGAGCAGCAAGCATTCTTTACTACTGAGTCATTTCTCCAGCTCTCTCAGTCTTTTTATATTTAAAATGCCTGTGGCTCTCTGTTTCCCCAGACCTAGTTCTCAGGATCACCCTTAGTGCTGAAACAGAACACCAGCTGCACCCCCCCCCCATCCATGCCTCACATTGAGCCTTCCCCTCCCCTCTTGTAGCTATGTCCCAGCCCCAAACTCGGGCAGATGCCCTGCCACTTGCTCAATCACGGGCACATCTGTCAGAAGACCAGGAACTTATCCACTCTCTCTGTTCCCCTAGACCCAATCCTCAGGGCCACCCCTAGTGCTACAACAGATCATCTCCCCCAGGATGCCCCCACGTCCAACCCCCAATGCCAGCAAGCATTTCCTGTGAGCACACCAGCCAAGTAGGCTATGAAAACAGGCAACAAAAAGCCAACAAACTATGACAAGCCAGAGAGGAAACAGAAACCAGGAAACAAAACACCCACCCAACAAAATCAAACCCAGAAACCAGCACCTAGACCTATAATCAATCTAAATCCAGATGGCTAGATGCCAGTGTAAGAACACAATCAACAGCAGCCAGGGCAATGTAGCACCACTGGGAGCCCAGGTATTCTACTACAGCAAGACCCGAACATTTCAACACAGCTGAAGCATTAAAAGAAAGACCTTAAAACCAACCTTATGAAGATGATAGAGGTCCTTAAAGAGGAAATGAATAAATTCCTTAAAAGATATCCTGGAAAACACAAACAAACAATTGGAGGAAATGAATAAATCCCTCAATGAAAGCCAGGAAAACACAAACAACTGGAGGAAATGAATAAATCCATTAAAGAAAGCCAGAAAAACAAACCAACTCTTGAAGGAAACAAAACAGTTCAAGACCTCAAAATGGAAATAGGAGAAATAAAGAAAACCCAAACTGAAGGAATTCTGGAAATGAAAAATTTAGGAATTCAAATAGGAACTTCAGAGGCAAGCATCACCAACATAATACACGAGATGGGAGAGAGAGTCTCAGGTGTTGAAGATTCTATAGAGGACATAGATACATTGGTCAAAGAAAATGTTAAATCTAAAAAATTTCTGACACAAAACATCCAGGAAATCCAGGAAACTATGAAAAGACCAAATCAAAGAATAATAGGAATAGAGGAAGGAGAAGAATCCCAGCTTCAAAGCCAAGAAACTACTTTTTAACAAAATCATAGAAGAAAAATTTCCTAAACTAAAGAAGGACATGCCTATAAAGGTATAAGAAGCATACATAGCACCAAATAGACTGGGCCAGAAAAGAAAGTCTCCTCACCACATAATAATCAAAACACCAAACATATAGAACAAAGAAAGAATATTAAAAGGAAAAAGACCACATAACATATAAAGGCAAACTTATTAGAATGACACTTGACTTTTTTTCCATTTTTCTTTATTAAGAATTTTTCTACTCAACCACATACCACCCACAGATTCCCCCTCCTCTGTCCTTCCTTTCCTCAGCCCTCTCTCCCAAGCCACCCTGCATCCCCACATCCACCAAATCAAGGTCTCCCATGGGGAGTCAGCAGAGCCCAGCACACTGAGCCTAGGCAGGTCCAAGCCCCTTCCCACTGCACCAAGGCTACACAAGGGATCACACCAAAGGCACTGGATTCCCAGAAACCTGCCCATGTACCAGGGACAGATCCCGATCCCCCTGCCTGGGTTCCTCCTAAACAGTTCGAACCAAACAGCCATCTTCCATATCCAGAGGGCCTAGTCCAGTCCCATGGGGGCTCCACAGCTACCAGTCCACAGTTCATGGGCTTCCACTAGTGTGGCCGGTTATCTCTGCACATCCTCCCATCATGATCTTGATGTCTCCTGCCTGCAGAATCCCTCCTCTCTCTCTCATCAAATGGATTCCCGAAACTCAGCCTGGTGCCTGGCCGTGGATCTCTGCATCTGCCTCCATCAGTCACTGGACAAAGGCTCTATGATGACAGATAGGTTATTTGCTAGACTGGTCACCAGAGTAGACCAGTCCAGGCACCCTCTGGACCATCGCCAGCAGACCAAGACACCTGACCTCTTAATGGAGACTCTTTTTTTTTTTTTTTTTTTTTTGAAACAAGGTTTCTCTGTGTAGCTTTGCACCTTTCCTGGATCTCGCTCTGAAGACCAGGCTGGCCTCAACTTCATCGAGATCTACCTGCCTCTGCCTCCCAAGTGCTGGGATTAAAGGCATGTGCCACCACTGCCTGGCTTAATGAAGACTCTTAAAGCCAGAGGGCTTGAACGGATTTGCTGCAGACTCTAAGAGACCCCAGGTGCTAGCCAAGACTGCCATACCCAGAAAAACTTTCAGTCACCATAGATGGAAGAAATGAAATATTTAATGTAAAATTTAAATTTAAACAGTGTTTATCTACAAATCCAGCCCTACATCAATGCTGAAATGTAAGCCAAATAAACCCTTTCTTCCCTACCTTGCTTTTTGATTGTGGTGTTTTATAGAAGAAATAGAAACCCTAAGTAAGACATTGATAGTGGGACTTTAATACCCTATTCTCACCAATGGACAGGTCATCTAGACAAAAACTTGACAGAAAAATGCTGGTGCTAACTAATGTTATAAATCAAATGAAGCACATCCAAGAGGAGTAGATGGCAAGAAGTAATAAAACTGAGAGCTGAAATAAAAAATAGAACAATAGAAAGAATCAATGAAACAAAGAGTTGGTTCTTTGAGAAAATCAACAAGATAGAAAAACCCTTATCCAAACTAACTAAAAGATGGAGAGAGAATATCCAAATTACAAAATCAGAAGTGAAAAGGGGAATGTAACAACAGACACCAAGGACATCCGAAGAAGTATAAGGGCATTAAAAACTCATACTCCACCAATTTGAAAAATTCTAAAGAAATGGAAAATTTCTTGATAGGTACTACTAACAAAATTAAATCAAGACCAGATAAACAATTTAAATAGACCTATTACCCTTAAGGAAATAGAAGCAGTCATTAAAAGTCTTTCAACCAAAATAAGCCCAGATGGTTTTAGCACAGAATTCTACCAGACTTTCAAAGAAGAGCTATTGTCAATACTCCTCAAATATTTCCAGAAAATGAAAACAGAAGGAACATTGCCTAATTTCATTTTATGAGGTCATAGATACCCTGATATCCAAACCACGTAAAGACTCATCAAAAAAAAAGAAAAAAAGAAAAAGAAAAAGAAGAGAGAGAGAGAGAGAGAGAGAGAGAGAGAGAGAATTACAGATCAGTCTCCCTCATGAACATAGATGCAAAAATACTCAATAAAATACTTTGAAACTGAACCCAAGAACATCAAAATGATCATCCACCATGATGAAGTAGACTTCATCTCAGAGATGCAGGGATGGTTCAATATAAGAAAAATCAGTCAATGTAAACCACCATATAAATAAACTGAAAGACAAAAACCACATGATCATCTCATTAGATGCAGAAAAAGCTTTTGACAAAATCTAATACCCTATTTATGATAATAATCCTAGAGAGATTAGGAATACTAGGGACATATCTAAACATAATAAAGGCAATTTACAGAAAGCCGATTGCTAACATCAAATTAAGTGGAGAGAAACTCAAAGTGATTCCACTAAAATCAGGAAAAAGAGAAGGCTGTCCACTCTCTCCATATCTATTCAATATAGTACTTGAAGTTCTAGCTAGAGCAATAAGACAACACAAGGAGATCAAGGGGATACACAATGGAAAGGAAGACGTCAATATACCATTGTTTTCAGATGATCTGATAATCTACATAAGTGATTAAAATTTTCACCAGGGAACTCCTACAGAGGCTAAACACTTTCATCTAAATGGCTGGATACAAGATTAAAACAAAAACCAGGAGCCCTCCTATATACAAATGGCAAAGAGACTGAGAAAGAAATCAGGAAAACAACATATTTTTACAATATTCTCAAATACTATAAAATATCTTGGGTTAACTCTAAACAAGTAAGTGGAAGACTTGTATGATAAAACTTGAAGTCTTTGAAGAAAAAAATTGGGGAAGATATCAGAAGATGGAAAGATCTCCCATACTCATGGATCAGTAGGATTAACAAGATAAAAATGGCTATTTTACCAAAAGCAATCTACAGATTCTGTGCAATTTCCATTAAAATTCCAACACAATTTTTTACAGACCTTGAAAGAACATTGCCAAGTTCTTTTTATGAGGAGCACATAGTGAAATCTACTATTTTGTATATTAATATGAAAACCTAATTAAAAATGATTCTTGAACATCTTCATGTCTGTTTCCATCTGTTCATCTACTTTTTTCTCCTAGGTTTAGACAATTATCTAGAACTCTCTAAATATTTGATGATGGTTTCTGGTTGGTGTTCTGTGGGTGACTGCCAATTTTCTTATCTTTGTAATTTCCTAAACTATTTGAATTCTTCAAAATAAACACAGATTGAAAGTAGACAGGAGACTGGGAGAAGAAGACATGGATAGGGAGGTGGAAACAAAGGCACAAGAAATAGGAATGGTATGTATGTAATGAAATCAGAAGGGAGAACTCTTTGGGGAACAGAGGAGGGCAGGGTCAACAAAACCAATGTGGGATATGTGTGTGCCTATGTGAGATAATGCTTTAATGAAACCAACTACTTTGTATGCTAACTAAAAAACTAATAAATACCAATTGTGATGCATTATATTGACAAAAATAATAATAATTTTTCTTTCAAAAATTGATGGGATAAAGGAAACAGGAAGGAGGGAAAAATGGGAGTGTGGAAGAGAAATATGAATATTGAGATTATACTGGAAATACACCACTTTTAATAGTATATTCTGGCTGTGAAAATGTGATCAATTTTTATTTTTACCATTATACTTTCTTCATTTTGCTTAGGTGTTATTTATTTTTATTTTTTACATTTATTTATTTATTTACTATTTATTTATTTATATGCCTATTTATTTATGTGTGTATATGTATGCTTGGGCAACAGAGTGCATGTGGAGGTCAGAGGACAACTTGGAGGAGTCATTTCTCTTCTTTCCCTCTATGGGTTCCAGGGCTCCAACTCAGGTAATCGGCTTTGGTGGCAAGCACCCTTACTGGCTGAGCCATCTTGCTGGCCCAGCTTTTTAGGCTTTAGATTTTCAAAATTAGTTCCTTGTGTTCCTGGAGACATGGGAAACTTTGCTCCATTCTCTAGAAGGTCAATTGTGAAGTGCACGACCACAGGAAAAGAACAGGGTCTTGAGTGCTTCTTCTTCTTCTCCTTCTTCTCCTCTTCTTCCTCCTTCTTCTTTTCTGAGACAAGGTTTCTCTGTGTAGCTTTGGAGCCTGTCCTGGATCTCACTCTATAGACCAGGCTGACCTTGAACTCACAGAGATCCCCCTGCCCTGCCTCCGCTTCCCGAATCTTGGGATTAAAGGCATGTGTCACCACTGCCTGGCTCTCATGTGTGCTTTTAAATCTTCAGCATGACAAAAAGATGGAGCTTATGGCACAGTCTCTCTGAAATTACTCATGCTAATTCCTGCAGGAGGCTGTGGGAATTTTGATGGGGCAGAGATGTAAATAATTGACTACTAATAAGTGTCACTTGTCACTGAGGAAACACCTGCCTGCTGAATATGCTTCCTTTGGTAAGCAGGTGGCCACGTAGGATGAGAACCTTGGGAAGTTCCAAGGATCTGAGCATATTGACTCAGAACTAGTCATGTGGACACTCTCCTACTGACGTGTGCAAATGCAAGGCCTTTAAGTTTGGGTTTTTGAGTTGCCCTTTGAGGTTTATACCTACAGAAGTTGAAGCTGTTCGGATGTAAGCCTTGTGTAAATTCTAAATATTCCTCTTGTAAAAACTAAGTAAATGTCAGCTTGGAAGTTTCTGGCATTGTAACATTTTGTCTGAAGAAATGTTAAGCTTATCATAAAAGGAATTCTTTGGAGAAGAGGAAATCCATTCTATTCTACTTTGGGGAGACTGTTGAGAGCTGGGCTAAGGATTTCATCACAAGTGGATCTTAGAGCATAATGATCTCAATAAAGAAGCCCTTATGCATATTTATGACTTAATACATTGTTTCACCATGGAGGAGCAAATCAATTGAAAAAATGGAATACATCAAACAAAGAGAATTATTTTGTCAGAAATCCCAGAACTCACATCAAAAGCATGGCAGATTTATGATATGGCTTGGGAATTGTGTTCTTGTGACTAATCACTAAAGCAGTTTGAAAATGTGATATACTGCCTAGAGAGGGTACCAAGGAGTGGGGAAAATCCTCAGGAACCATCCTTTTGCTAGGTTTGATAAGTTTCTAGCTGCAATTGCAAAGAAAAACTTAGATCCACTGCTACTTGTTTAAAGTCTTGTGGGGGAATCCCAAGTCTCCACAGAATGCTCAGTGACTTCCTGAACAGAGGACTAGCTCTCACTTCCTATTTGATGGTAGAAATTCATTACAGTAATCCAAATATTTAGCAGTTTTGAGAAATTCAGTCTCTGTATTAAGCCAGTGTTATAACATGCATCTTAAGGCTCCAGCAATGATTTCCTTCCTGCTTTTGGGAGCTTTGGAAAAAAGATCCAGTTTATTAGTCAACATCAGTTCACAGAAAGGACAGGTGGCTATTACTAGTTACTAGGTCTGAAGGTTGCCCTTCTTTAACAGATCACTGGTCCAATTGTGAAGCTTCCATTGTGTGTCATGAAGCTATAATTGTTTTATGGACTTCTGACCCTAGAAATGCCTCATCCCTTTACACTATGGTCAGGAACTTTATTTTTTTTTTAAAGTTAGTCTTACAGATACATTTATTCATACCAGAAAGTAAATGGTGTCCACATACAAGCAATTCTGTGATTTGCCATGTTTCCTTCTAACATAACTTGCTTATAATTACAACCAGACTGGCATTTTCAGATGGTAAGTAACATAAGTGAAGCTGGGGAATGAGTAGTCATTGGACTCTGGATGACTGAAAACCTTATTTCTTTCATCAGCACACTCCATGCTAATTGCTCACAAATACGGTTAGCTCTCTTTTCCAAAAGTCTAGTCAAAGAGATTGTTCTCAAGTCTTAAATATCATAACCCTGTGTTTAAATTCTTCTGATTTGTTCCAATAATGTAAATGTGAGATTGGATGCATTCTAATTGACACTCATTAGTTTTTCTTAATTAAAAAAAGATACACACTCCCTCCCCTGGACTCCATATTCTGGCCTACAACTTTAGAAGAAGACTTAGGCTTTACCATAGGCCAGGTCAAATCTAGGGACGCAAGGTAAAATATCACCCACCACCTGGTAACTCACCTTAAAACTCATGCAACACTCATGTACTCCCTGCTCTGTGCTTCAGGCAGCTTTACTGGAGGCCAGACTGGTCCTAGGAATCCCAGGGTAAGACACTGCCCACTACCTGCTAACATTCCTTAAAGCCCGCCCAACAACTCCAGACTGCACTATATTCTATATTCTAGCCTAAAACTTCAGAAGACTTCAGCTCTATTGGAGATCAGGCCATATCTAGGAACCCAAGGCCCCCCAAACCCCAGCAAACATACCCTACTGGACCTGAAGACTCACTACTCACCAGAATCCTTGGCCATTTAGGCCAGAAGACCACAGAGGAAAGAGAAACCAACGACACCAACAAAACATCAATCTAACAAAGACAAACACAGTAATCAACACCTAGACCTATAACCATCCCAAATCCAGATACCTAAATGCCAGTGTAAGAACACAATTAAACAGAAAGGGCAACATGGCACCACCAGAACCCAGCTATCTTATGAGAGCAGGACCTGAACACTCCAACACAGCTGAAGCATAAGAAAATGACCTTAAAAATAACTTTATGAAGATGATAGAAATCCTTAAAGAGGAAACAAAAAAAAAATCCCTTAAAGAAATTGAGAAAAGGACAAAAAATTGGAAGAAATCAATTTTAGAATGCCAAGAAAGCCAAGAAAAAACAAACAGGTGAAGAAAACAGTTCAAGACCTCAAAATGGAAATAGAAACAATAAAAAAAACACAAATGGAGGGAATACTGGAAATAGAAAACTGGGTAAGTGAATAGGAACTATAGATGCAATCATCACCAAGAGAATACAAGAGATGGAAGAGAGAATCTCAAGCGTTGAAGATATGATAGAGGAAACAGACTCATTGGTCAAAGAAAATTCCTAACACAAAACATCCAGGAAATCTGGGACTCTATGAAAAGACTAAACCTAAGAAAAATAGGAATAGAAGAAGAAGGAGAAGAATCTTAGCTCAAAGGCCAAGAAAATATATTCAGCAAAATCATAGAAGAAAATGTTCCCAACCTAAAGAAGGACATGCCTATAACGTTATAAGAAGTTTAAAGAACACCGAATAAACTGGACAAGAAAAAAAAGTTGCCACATAATAATCAAAAACTAAACATACAGAATAAAGAAAGAATATTAAAAACTGCAAAGGAAAAATGCCAAGTAACATATAAAGGCAAACCTATCAGAATTACATCTGACTTCTCAATGGAGAGTCTAAAAGCCTGTACAGATGTTTTGCAGACTGTTAACAGACCATGGATGGCAGCCCAGACTACTACATCCAACAAAACATTCAATCACTATAGATGGAGAAAACAAGATATTTCATGACAAAGTCAAATTTAAACAATATCTAGATACAAACCCAGCTCTACAGGAAGATACTAGAAGAAAAACTCTAACCCAAGCAAGTTAGCTACACTCACACAAACACAGACAATAATCTCATACCAGTAAAACTCAAAGAAGGGACACACACACACACACACACACACACACACACACACACACACACTATCACCAGCACCAAAAAAATCAACCAACAAACAGGAATTAACAATCATGGGTCATTAATATCTCTCAATATCAATGGACTCAATTTACCAATAATAAGGAATTCCTAGAATTCAATGAAAATGAGTGAACAGCATACTCAAATTTATGGGACACAGTAAGAGCTGTGTTAAGAGGAAAGTTTATAGCCCTAAGTGCCTACATAAAGAATTTGGAGAAATCTCACACATGCAACTTAACAGCACACCTGAAAGCTCTAAAACAAAAAGAAGCAAACACATGCAAGAGGAGTGAATGTCAGGAAATAATCAAACTCAGGGTTGATATCAATAAAATAGAAACATAAGCTGGGTGGTGGTGGCACATGCCTTTAATCCCAGTACTCGGGAGGCAAAGTCAGGTGGATATCTGTGACCCACATGTCAAAGCGAGTTTCAGGAAAGTTGCAAAACTACACAGAGAAAAAAACAAAAAATAAAATAAAATAAAAATAAAAATAAAATAAAAAAATAAAATAGAAACAAAGAGAACAATACAAAGAGTCAATGAAACAAAGAGTTGGTTCTTTGAGAAAATCAATGAGATAGACAAATCCTTAACCAAAGTAACTAAAAGGCAGAGAGAGAATGTCCAAATTAACAAAATCAGAAACTAAAATGGGGACATAACAACCGACACTGAGGAAATCCAGAGAATCATTAGGTCACACTTCAAAAATCTGTACTATACAAAATTGGAAAATCTAAAAGAAATGGGCAAATTTCTTGATAGATACCACATATCAAAATTAAGTCAAGATCAGATAAACATTTTAAATAGACCTATAACTCCTAATAAATAGAAGCAGTCATTAAAAGTCTCCCAATGCCCCCCCCCCAAAAAAAAAGCCTAGGGCTAGATGTTTTCAGCACAGAATTCCATGAGACCTCCTCAGTTCTCTATGTAGCCCTTGAATTTGTGACAGTTCTGATTGTGTCTGCTGAGTGCTTGGCTTACAAGTGTATGTTATATACAAGTATCTACTGTGCTTATGCATATTCTCCCACCACCTGTCTCTTCCCTTTGGTTAGCAATTTCCCTCTCAGGAGCCTGCTTTTTCTTGCTATACAGTTTTGCTTGTACTTTCGTGTCATATGATTTTATATATTTATATAACATCTAGAAATCACAAATGAGAGAAAGTCATATCTTTCTGAGACTACCTTAAATTGCTTAAAGTGATTATCTCCAGTTACATCCACTTTGTTAAAAATGACATAACTTTATTCTTTGTGGCTGTAAAACCTCCCATTGTATGTATATATTTCATTTTCTTTATCCAGTCCTCTGCTGTTGGATGCTAAAGTTGGTTCCATGAGTTAGCTTTTGCAAATAGAGCTTCAATAAAGATTGATGTGTGCTTTGTTGACTTGGAGTCCATGGTAAATGCCTGGTAGTTGTAGAACTGGGCCATATGGAAGATCTGTTTTTAGTTTTTTGACAACCCCCATACATTGACTTCTACTGGGATTAGACTAGTTTACTTTCCTACCAGCATTATGTAAATGTTCTCTTTTCTCCACATTCTTTGCCAACACTTGTTGTTATTTGTTTGCTTAATGACTACTATTCAGACTGGGGATAAAATGGAATATTAATGTTTTAATTTGCATCAAATTATGATTGACAAGTGTGTCAAAACCAATAGACAAAGGACAATATTTTTCAACAAACATTTGGAATGATGGGTACCCACATGTCAAAGAATAAAATTAGACACTTTCTACCATAATTATCTCAAAATAGGTTAAGCACATATATTTAGTTATATCTATACACACACCCTCCAATAGGTTTGATTAGGCCAAGCTGTTTAGGGAAAAGGAAGCTGAAGTGTTCCGGGAGTGGTCTTGGAGAGAGGATGGCAATGGCCAGTGGAGAAGAAGAGAAAGGAAAGAGGCAAGGCCAGGATAGCTACACAAATTCATCGCCTCTGGAGAGGACAAAGCGGTCCTTTAAAAAGTGGTGCACAGTCCTTCTCCCATGGCTGGCTCTGGAAGCACTTCTCTTGCTTTGTCCTCACATTCTGGGATTACTATCCTCTTTTTAGGGCAGTGCAGATCTGCTTAATGTAGTGGGATATGGCTCCTGCTTGGAGTTAGAGCAGAGACCTCCAGAGTGACAGCATTAAATATTTGTTACCTGAAGAACAGTCATTCAGGCTGTTATGGTATCATGATCATTTTTTTTTTTTGCTCATGATAATGCATGTGTCTTAGTCAATGTTCTATTGCTGTGAAGAGACATTATGACCACAACAGTTCTTATAAAGAATTTAATTGAGGCTGGATTTCGGTTTCATAGATTTAGTCCATTATCATCATGGCAGGGAGCATCATGGTACACAGGCAGACATAGTGCTGGAGAAGTAGCTGCATGTGGAAGACAAGCCCCCATACTTATTTAACCCAGGAACTCTTGAGGGTTGAGGGATAAGAGACTTAGAAATAGAGAGTAAAGAAACAGAAAACACAGGATAGACTCAGGTAGGCCTGGATCTTTATCCACCAGCCCAGAACTTTATTCCAAAGGTCTATTTATAACAATGCCAAGGGGTGGAGAAAAAGACCTCCCCCTTGCTAGTTACAGTCACCTGGTTCCCAGGCCTGTGGTCCAACCAACCTCTTATGCAGACCTGCTGGGTATAGCCTCTAGGGAACCTAGTGGGCTCCAACACCTGAACAGGCATCAGAAAGAGAGAGCCTAGTCACCTGGCTTGAGCGTTTGAAACCTCAAAGCCCACCCCCTAGTGATGCACTTCCTCCAACAATGCCCCATCTCCCAATCCTTTCAAATAGTGTCACTCCCTGGTGACTATGTATTCAAATCTATGAGCCCATGGAGGCCATTTTCATTCAAAACACCACATACATTTAACTCTTCTTTTGGAGATTTTTTTCTTAAGAAAATCCCAAACATAGGATTTTGACACTGCTACTATTATTAATACCTTTAAGAAGCGAATGAGCAAGATGTCCCAACCATAGGTAATGTGCTCCAAAAAGCCAACTTATGCACCAGGGATAAGCTGATCCTGATCCCACTGCCAGGGACCCCTTAAACAGACCAAACTACACAATTGTCTACCATATGCAGAGAGTCTAGTCTGGTCGAATGCAGGCTCCACAGCTGTCGGTCTAAAGTTTGTGAGTTTCCATGAGCTTGGTCCAGTTGTCTCTGTAGATTTCCCCATCATGATCTTGAACCCCCTTGCTCATATAATCCCTCATCCCTCTCTTCGACTTTTGGAGCTCGACCTGGTGCTTGGCTGTGGATCTCTGCATCTATTTCTATCAGTTACTGGATGAAGGCTCTAGGATGACAGTTAGGGTATTCACCAATCTGATCACAGGGGTGAGCCAGTTCAGGCACCTTTTCCATTATTGCTAGTAGTCTAACCTGGGATCATCCTTGTGGATTCCTGGGAACTTCCCTAGCACCAAGTTTTTTTCTAACCCCACAATGTCTCCCTCTATCAAGATATCCCCTTTCATTGCTCTCCCACTCCATCCCTCCCACAACTAGATCATCCTGTTCCCTCATGATGCAGGGGGAAGGGCTTGGTACTGCCTTAACTGAATGTACAAGGCTTTGCTGACTCCCTATGTGAGGCCTTTCCCTTTCAGAGGAGGGAATGAGGGGTAGTTTGGGGAGGAGGGATGAGAGGGTGATCTGTGATCAGTATGTAAAATTAATACAAAAATTTCTTAAAGAAGCAAATGAGCAGTTGAGAGCAAGTTACCCAGTAATCTTACCCCTACTGAGGAGAACTATGTGCAGAGAATTTCCCTTTTAGTCACTGAGCTGCATTATTAGAAAGGGGTTCTGAAAATAGCACACTCATTGGCACCACTAACACATTGGTCATATGTCAATGAGACAGCTCAGGAAAGAGTATAATACCTCAATAGAAGAG
The DNA here is from genome assembly GCF_903995425.1 of Onychomys torridus. Lineage (NCBI taxonomy): Eukaryota > Metazoa > Chordata > Mammalia > Rodentia > Cricetidae > Onychomys > Onychomys torridus. The sequence goes on along the minus strand of NC_050466.1, from coordinate 65,724,492 downwards.
TGGTAGGAAAAAAACTGTCTCCTCTCACCTGTGGTTCCTATATTCTATTTAGATACACAAAAGTCATAGATGTAAATAAGACCTGAAAGTCAAAGTGAAACTGTCTAGAACAAAAGGGACCAATCGGAAGTGGGAGGTTTGAGAATAGGGATGGTAGGAGACAAGGGGGATATGATCAAAACACAATATATACTTTTATGAAAGAAAACATCTTTTAAAACCATTTGAAATCTAACGTTTATTCTAGAATACCTTAACCAGGTATGAGAAGGGATGCTTAGACTTTGTAATTACTCCTGAGTATATGTTTGGTTGTTCACAGAATACATATTTAGGTGACTTTCTTAATTTATGACTCTTGGTTAGACCATGTGACCATATTGATAGATGCTTGAGAAACTGATGTTGAATTCAGAATGATTTTTGTTGTTGTTCATCTTTCCGAAGAGTGGCTACCCATCCAAAATCATGAAATTTGTTTCCTGGACTTGTGTAAGTGGATGAAAGCTGACTCCTAGGAATCAGATACTAAAAGCCAAGCTATGTCATTATTAGCCAATTTGTGGAACTGGTGATTCTGCTTTTTACAGTAAGCTCTGCTATCCTTCTGGGAAACTTGTCTGCAGGTCTGAAGTTTGGAATTTAACAACAAATTAGATGGGAGATGGTGTTGGATTTGTCTACTTAGATAACTTATTGTCTAATGAAGTAGAAACAGCAAAGACTTCATGAAAGGGACCATGAACTAGAGCTTTTCTTGGGGAGCTAGGAGACATCCTGAAGTACCAGCATGCTGTAGAATCCCCTATTGCGTAAACTCTAGGGCAAGGCTCTGGCTGATGGGCCCTTCATAATGATCTGTTAGTCCAAGAACATGCCTAGAACATATTAGATATACTTTGAATAAATTAATTTGCTTGCTCTTGTTTGTGGGTTAGAATCTTATGTAGCCAAGGCTGGCCTCAAGCTTGCCATGTAGCTCAGGTTGGCATTAAAGTCCTTATCCTTCACTCTTCACCTCTAAAGTGCTAGGATTATAGGCATGCACCTCTACATCTAGCTGAATGGATAAAGTGAAATTCTACATAACCGGCTCTTGAACTTTAGAACATTATCAATCATAGGGATTTCTTGGGAGGCATGTTAAAACATGGAACAATGGGCCCCACCTCCAGAGTTTTAGTAGATCTGGGTGCAGCTGCAGATTTGCCTCTCTGAAAAGGTCCCAGTTTCTGCCCCTGGTGGTTGGCTGACCCACTGCTTTTGAAGTGATTGAAAACCCCTTGGAAACCTTGTTAAAAGGGCAGCCATCCCCATTTGCACTGGGCCTAGGGATTCTGATCCAGTTGGGAAGAACAGGGCCCTGGAAGCTACATCTAAGCTAGCTCTTCAGATTCTGGTGTTCCCATCTCCCTTGAATGTCTGATTGAGAATGTTATTAAAGTCTCAAACTGACCCCTGGGAAACCAAGCCAAGGATGAAACTCAGTAGTGTACTTGTGAACACATATTAAGGTAGAACTTCAGGAATGGGTTTTTGTAGAGTGAAGAAAAGGACATGAAGTTATCCCATGAAAAATGGAGTGGAAACTGCTAGAAGAAAGCAGCTGAGCCAGCTCCAAGCCATGTGAGGAATGGCGAGAGGCTAGGGTTATATAGGAAAAGCAGAAAGCTCCTGGCCTGGGTAGGAGTTAGAGAGAAATGATAACTATGAACCAGAATTCCTGGAAAGAAGCTGTCTATAAAAGTTGATTGATTGATTAGAAATTAAATGATGCAGAGAAGTCAGAATGTTACAAAGCCATAGCCAAATTATGTTGGGACATCTTTAGTCCCCTTCACAGCCATTTATTGCCATCCTCTGTAATGTCTTTAGGTAAATCCTTCAGAATGTATGAACAGAACCCTAGTTTCCACCATCCAAAGGGACAAGAATGCTGTCAGATAGCATCTAAGACCTAGAGTAGAATTTTCCTCTTTTTTTCTGAAACTCACCTACCTACCTACTCACCAATGTGTTTGGTCTTCTATAATTTTCTTTGTTCACTGCAAGTCCAAGAAGCCTAAATTTCTGTCCCTGTGCTATGGTCATTCAGATTTGCCCCCATATTAAACATCTCTTCTATTCCTTTGAAGTGAGAGCTGTTTCTTTCATTGACATAGCATAAAATAATCCAGTGGAAAAAAGACTTTAAGTAAACTATGTAGATGGTAGCTATAGACAAGTCTTAAGAGAAAGGTAGTGGCAGGCACATCTGAAACTACCCCAGAGTTCATTTTGCCATCCAGAATAGCACTGAAAGACTGGATGGGTAGGGGGAGGGAGAGATGCCCCTTTAGTGTAAGGCTGTCTTGACTCTCAGGTGCAGGTGTGGCATTGAATCCATATGCCTGCATACATAGAGTCTTAGTGTTTCTATTGCTGTGAAGAGACACCATGACCATGGCAACTCTTATAAGGGAAAACATTTAATTGGAGCTTGCTTTCAGTGTAAAGGTTTAGTCCATTATTATCATGGTGGGAAGCATGGTGGCTTGCAGGCAGACATGTCACTGGTGAAGGAGCTGAGAATATTCTATCTTGATCTACAGGCAGCAGGCAGAGACTGAATCACATTTCCTCCAACAAGGCCACACTTACTCCAACAAGGTCACACCCCTTAATAGTGCTACTCCCTATGGACCTATTGGGACCATTTTTATTCAAATCACTGCACACAGTATCTCTAGGACTGGTCTGTCTGGGGATGATAGATGTTTGCCTCCTCCTTCTCCAAAATGTCAGTGTATCTTGGGTGGAGTTTTGTAATGGTATATCTCCTGATGTAAGACCTTTTGAGAAAGTAATTTAGTAGGGCACAGTCCCAGAAGAGGTAGGTATGAACAGATGAGTGGAGGTAGGAATTAGAAGCATGTGACATCAAGCATGTTCCCAGAGAAGGTAACTGTGGCTCAGCCCAGCAGGTGAGCTCTGGAAATTGTAGGAGTCACTTGCATAGGGAACTGTTATGTCTGCATACTGACCACTGCCCAGCCTATCTGGAGCTGAGGGTGGCTTCTGGAAGAGCAGATTTCTAGGTACTTCTCTGTCTCTTCATAAATGTACAAATAAGGTGTGGGTGTGGGTGGGGGGGAGGGAGATGTTCCTACAGCATAGGGTCTTCTGCTCAGTAAGGGACACAAGGAAACCTCTGGGATTGGAGAGCCCCCAAATGATAAAGGGATGGAAGAGTCACACATATGCCTCCAACTAGATTTATTAATCTAAACTGTGTCCCCCTACACAAGTTTTCTACTTTATTCAAGCTTCATATAACCCACCTTAGGTCATAGCATTTTCTATGTCTTCTACTTGTACAATCTGCTTCAATAGTCTAAATTGGCATTAGATTCCATAAATATGTGATGGCAATATTTCTCTTTGAACCTTCCAATTGCCAATTCTGCACTCTAGCTAGCAGACTATCTCTGCATTCCTCTTGGCTCTTCAGAAAATTGAAAATTGTTGTTATTGACTCCTAGAAGTTTTCTTTCTTAGCATGAATTTTCTAGCTCCTTCACCCACTCCCTATACGAGGAAGAATTGTTCCAGACCTATATCCTTTGGTTGGCTTCTTTGGACATTTAATGATTTATACAATAGCCTCTGAAAATAGGGCATTTGGATAGGAAATGACTATAGCCAACTTCATAGTTGAGGATTCAGTCAAGTGCTTTTTGCTTTATTTTATGCATGGGGTAGCAGGTCATAATCTTCTGTATCAGTAAACCATCAACACTGTCATCTAGTGAAGATAATAAAGGAAAAAAATAAGAGCTCCCATTTTTAAGCTGTATGATAAGGAGTCATCTTTCTCTTTTGGGTCTCTAACCTCTGGCCTTCAAAATAAATGGGGTTTCTTCTTGCTGTGATTTGGTTGTCCCCCATAAGCTTCATTTATTACACTTTAATCCCCATTGTGAAGTATGATATTGTGCTGTTGGAAAGATAAAAATGGATGAATACAGCCCTGTTTGTGGGAAAATATTGATATCAAACCCAGCAGAAGTTATTCTTTAGAATAGTAAACCCAGGACATAGAGGAAACAGGGAAGGACTTGTTAGAACAGAACACAGGTCTCAGTCCTAGAGTTTCTAATCTAACAAGTTTGAGATTGAGCTGAGAATGACTTTCTTTTTTCCAAATGATTAATGTATTTTTATTTAATGCATATGGGTGTTTTGTCTGCATGCATAGTATGTACCACATGTGTGCAGTATCCAAGAAGGTCAGAAGGTTTCAGATCCCTTGGAACTGGAATTACGGATGGTTGGGAGCCACTAGGTTGGTGTGGGAATGAAACTCGGCTCTTTAGTAAGTGTTCTTACTCATGAGCCATCTCTCACATCTTAAAATGTCTGTTCTTAACTTGTTCTCATGTAATGGTGCAGAGGAACCACTACTTTAATGCATTGTGAGATAGGTTTCTTTCTTTATTTTTTTAAAAGGATGTATTTATTTTTATTTTATGTACCAGGATGTGGTGGTTTGAAAGAAAATGGACCCCCAAAGGGAGTGGCACTATTAGGATGTGTGGCCTTGTTAGAGGAAGTTTGTCACTCTGGGTGAAGACTTTGAGGCTTCTTTTGCTCCAATTTCCCTCGGTGTTACACTCAGACCACTTTCTTGTTTCCTGCCAGATGTAGGACTCTCAGCTACTTCTCCATTATCATGTCTGCCTGCATGCCACCATGTCTCACCATGATGATAATGGATTGAACTGCTGAACTGTAAGTGAGCCACCCTAATTAAATGTTTTCTTTATAAAAGTTGCCATGGTCATGGTGTCTATTCACAGCAACAGAAATCCTATGACACAGGACTTGCCTGCACATAATAGATATACTTGCCTTATCTGTGCACCAAGTGCATGCAGGGCCCAATGAATTCAGAAGAGGGCATCAGAGCCAGTGGAAGTGGAGACACAAATGGTTGTTAGCTGCCATGTGGGTGCTGGGAATTGAACTCTAGTCCTCTGAAAGAGCAGCAAGTGTTTTTAACTTCTGAGCCATCTCCCCAGGCCTGGTATTGTGAGTTTTCATAAGGCTTTACTTAAGAGATAGAGAAGAGAAAAAAAAACCACCACTTGTGCTAGACCCCCAGAGGCACTCAGACTCCCAGACACTCCCTTCATGCTCAATTCTCTCTTATTTTAATAATGGTGTGAATGTTGAGTTACTGTCTTTTTAAAAATAATAAAATTATGGCTCACAAAATTTAAGACACTTGATTTACAGCAACATGGATCATATTGTAACTGGAACCCAGGACTCTTAAGCTGGGCTAGAATGACATCATCACTCATGATTCTGTCTGTCTCTTTGTTTCTTTCTCTTTCACACACACACACACACACACACACACACACACACACACACACACACAAACAGAGAGAGAGAGAGAGAGAGAGAGAGAGAGAGAGAGAGAGAGAGAGAGAGAGATACCCTTTTTTTCTGGAATTGCACATTCCAAAGATAAAATAAATTCCATAGATACAAAAATAGTCTCAGGAAAAAGATAACAGCAATATAGGAGTTTTTTCTTTCTACTACATGTGTGTTACTGTTTATTATTGTGTTTTCACAATAAACTTAATGTGTCAGTTTCTAATAATAGGCTTTCCATAGAGGTTGCCAAAAACCATGTGCTGGAAGGAAGCATATTTGGATTGAAAGGAACCAGTGATGGCAGATGAGAAAGAGACACTGCCTTTGGTAACCTTTAGATGGATGAATTGGATGGTATTTTATATATTAATTATAAAATCACCATAATTGTATCTTAAATTTGCTACCCAAATGATTACAATACATTTTTTTTTTGAGCTGAGGATCGAACCCTTGTGCTTGCTAGGCAAGCGCTTTACTACTGAGCTAAATCTCCAACCCGATCATAATACATTTTTATAACATTTTTTGGTATGTGTGGTATATTCATGTGTTCATGTAGGTATGTGCACATGTATGTGTGTGGAGGCCAGAGGTTGATGTCAAGTTGCTTTCTTGATTGCTCTCACATTATTTTTAGAGACAGGGTTTCTCACTGAACCTTGTGTTCATCAATTCAGAAAGACTAGCCATTAGTGATGTCTAATGATCCTCTTCTCTTGACATTCAGGAACACACCAACAGGCCCAGTGTTTCATGTGGATGCTGAGGCTTGGGTTCCCATGCTTGTGTATCAAGCACTTTACAGATTGAGTCATCTACTCAGCTTCAAATAAGTAAAACATTTTCAGTGTCCATTGTACCTGTATTTTTTAAATGTGTAATTATTTTAGAGATGACAACTATGAAATTTAGATTTTGTTCTAACAGGTCAACTCAGGGCAGGTAGAGAGCTGTGGGGGAGTAGCATTGCAGCTTGGATGTGGGGTTGAGAAGACTGCTTGTAGAGATTTAGTTCTATGTTTTCTTACAGAGATGAAGGTGGATGGAGGGGATTGGCAACAGCAGTTCACAGGCCTGACTAATTGGCGAAGGGTTCAGAGAAAATAGTAGAGTTCCAATGGATATGCTGGGCTGATGAGCTAGGCTCTCAGAATCTCAACCATACCAAATGGATCATGGGCTATGGCTAGTGTACTTGGGGCACCCTGTGTCTGAGTAAGGTGGGCAGTAGTGCACGTGACTGCATGTGAGAGCCATGTAGGTTTGGTCCGGTTAAAGAGTTGGGGTCACAGTGCAGCACTAGATGGTGGACAAGGTATTAATTTCTTTTTAGAAGGCTCTAGTCCACCAGAGCCCACAGCCAGAGCCACGTATGGTCACTCATTTGGTTCTCATGGCCTTACTGGTATATGTCTTACCCTAGCTGTCAAAAGGGGGAAAACAAGACTTTCTCCTTCTCTACATTTGTTCAACACAACACTGCTTGTGGCAATGACCAAGACAAGGGCTTCAGATACTAAGTCCAAGAAACAGCCCCTGCTCTGAGGAGTTGACAGTCTAGTGGGGGAGGACAACTCATAAGGAGATATTTTCAACAGAATGACCATATCAACATTTCATCAGATCTACTCACCACTGTATGTTCAAGCTGGATTACAAGGCAAGCTTCTGGGAAACCTTATTGTTTTGGTCAGAATATACGTGTTCTCTCAAAATTTACATGTAGAAAGTTAGTATCCAATGTAATATCTTTGAGAATTGTGGCCTCTGGAAAGTGAGTAGGTCACTAGGGCTCTGCCTTAGTGATAGGATTAATGCCTTCTGTCTTTCTGCCATGCAAGATGCAGCCAAAAGGCACCATCTCTCCACAGTAGAGTCCTCACTAGACACCAAATGTGCTACTGTCTTGAATGTTGACTTCCAGCTTCCATAACTATGAACAATGGCTTTCTTTTGTGTATACAGTATCCATTTAAGGAATGGACCAAGATATCAATTTAAGACACACATCTACCACAATTTAAACACAGAGAGACTAAATTTTTATTTAATATTACTTAATATTGCACAGAAATAAAAATACTAACACTATATAACCATTACTCAAATGACAATGATTTTCTTGGGTCGACAGTTACATTTTCTAAACAAGGTCTTACAAGCACACATAATGTAAAAATGTCTTCAGTTAACACACGTCATCACCTCTTCACTGGTAAAACATGTTAGGTTGGGCCAGCAGTAAACACATTATTTTGATGGTAAGAGTTTCAGATCTTTCCACAGTCATCTTTACTTTGTAATGTGATATCTTGAATACAAATGCACAGCAATGAGTAGTTCTGATGGATGTGAGTTAATACAGGTGTGAACAATGTGCTGTTCAAAAAACCACACTCCAATCTTAAGGGAGTAAAATGGTAAATGTACTTTATCACCTTTTAATTAAAGTGTGTTATATGGTTTGATTTTTATCATATATGAGATTACATAATATATAGTAGGAAAGGAACCCTGGATTCTTGGCCAAACTCTCTAACTCAGTATTAAAGGCATTCAGACAAACCATACTCTGTCTGGAGCTTGTTTGGCATATTTGTATAAAAGGAAAAATGTGATTTTGGAGGAAAGGGCTAAGGTTTGGCTTAATGATCCCCCAAATTCCTTCTAGCAAAATTTAATTAGGTTGAGTGAAGGGCATTTAGATTTAAAATGGAGAATTGTGTAAAATGAATCATAGTCATATTTCACTTAAATTTTTTTTTGAGACAGGGTCTCACTGTGCACCATTGGCTGGCCTGGAACTTGCTCTGTAGACCAGGCTGGCCTCATACTCAGGGATCCACCTGCCTCTGTCTCCTCAGTGCTGAGACCAAGGGCATGTGACATCACACCAAATTTATGTTTCCCTTTTGAACCAATCATTTTAATAGTGTCTTCCACCTCCATAGGAACAACACTCTCCCTGAATCTAGTATACCTCTAACGGCAGGAATTTCTGTTGGAACATTTTTTAGAGTTAAAGAAGTACAACTCCAGCCCCTACCTACATTCTGTAATTGGGCAATTTAAGTTATAACTCCATTCTATCTTTGGCAGCAGAATCACTTTTTAAAAGATTTGTTTTTATTTTAGATGTGTGAGTGTTTTTGCCTGTATGTATGTCTTTGCACAACTTGTGTGCTTGCACAGAGGCCAGAAGAGGTTGTTGGATTCTTTGGAATTGGACTTACAAATGGATGTGAGCCACCATGTGGGTTCTGGGAACTGGACCCAGGACAACAGCAAGGGCAGCAAGTGCTCTTAAGTGCTGCGCTATCTCTTCAGCCCCACAGAATTTTTACTAATATTTTATGAAATTAAATAAATGTATGTAATCAGACCTTATAAGAACTGATGGCTGGCCAAATAGGAATTGACAGGGTTTTATCCTTCCTAGGACTTTTTTCTTCTATGAAATACAACTCTGAAACTCATCTAGAACAGACTGCTGGAGGTGGTGGGGCATGCTTTTGAAAGCCTGGAAAAGGAACTGTAGCTGAAAGCAAAACGAAACAGAAGCCTCCAAATTGGCAAGAAAGAGCACTTAATGAGTTTGTAAAATAACAGCAGGATGCAGATGATGGACAGGGTGCTCTGTCACCATTTCTGCGTTGGGTGTTTCTTATAAAAATAACGTTGTGTGCAGGGGCCCTAGAAACCACAGCTCTCCTCCTGAGTTTTGCGACTATCCTGTCCATTATCTTATCATGGCACTGAGGATGCAGCAGCTAGATGTTACATCACAGCCTGGAAAATCAGAGAAAACTAGAAGGATTTTTTTTTTTTTTTTGAGGCGTTGCCACTCAAAGATAGACAGCTCAAGTTACAACTTCTTTCGCCGTGTGGCAAAGAGATAGGATCCACAAGAATACCAAAGAGATCTCCTCTGGGGTCAGAAGGTGGGGGGGGGGGGAGGGTGGGAGCAAATTCTGTGGAATGTGAAACAAAGGCAGCTTGGGAGACACCGCCTGCGTTAGGAAAGGCATGTGCCCCTGAGTCTCACATGGGTGAGTGCAGGTGAGGGGCATGCGAACCTGGCCCAGAGCCTGGGTTCCCTCTTAGCTCTTGCTCGAATCTCCTCTGAGCTGAGGCCTCCTCTTAGGTGTCAGTGCACAAAATTGCCGCTTAATCCTGTTTGCTCCCGACTAATTAGGAAACATTCAAAGCCAAAAGTTGAGCCTGGGACTTCTTTCTCAGGCACAGGGGCACCAAGAGCTCTCAGGTCCTGCTCAGCCAGACACACCTCCCAACACATCACCAGGCAGAGAGTCCCTAGGGACTCTCGGGTCCTTTGTGAGCTCTCCCACGTCACCCCGCTCAGTGTTCGAGGGGACCCTCCGGCCCCCCGCGGTCATTGAAGGCCAGTCAGGTCACAGAAGTCAGTGCCCTGACTCAGGAAGCTTCTTGCCGGGCCCCTGGGCGATTTGCAGCCAGCAGCTGGGGCGCAGGGCGGGTCGGGTCGCAGCACGCCAGTGAGCCAAGACGAGCACTATTCCTGTCACTGTGAGCTACCAGCATGTTATGTGCAGCGCGCCCAATCACGCTCCCAACCTTCTACGCTGACCTGCGCTCCCCCCAATGCCACGGGCTTTGATTTGATCCTCCTCTCAGAATAAGCTCACCCCCAGCCCCCTAGCCAGTTGTCTTCGGACTGCGCTGGTGTCCACAGAACAGGTCCTTCTGCTCTATGGCCCTGAATTCAGAACCACCATCCTGCACTCCTGGAGCACCCACAATAGGGCCACATCCACTCATCTGTCCTGTTGGAGATCCAGCACCCTCGCTGGTGCACATCGACCTCTTCAGGTGATGGTGCACTGCCACCACCTCCCCTGGCGTGCAAGTGTGGGCTCCCCAAATTGTGGAGGGGAAGAGGCCTTGGGCAACGCGCTGCCATGCTCAGCAGCAGCTGAAACCAAGCCTGGTAATACCGAGAAGACTCTGAAATCCACACCTTCTGCTATTAGGGGCTTCTGGAAATTGTCTCTAGAGCATTTGTTGTCTGAGACAGGCACGGAACAACAGCCAGATCTGGAAGAAGGAATCCTAGGTTTTAAGCTGAGCAGGCAAAAATCGGCCTTTGCTGGGGGCTCTGCAGCTGGACAGCGGAGGTGGGATGCCTCCAGCCCCGCCTAGCTGGCTCCATTTCAGCTTCCCGCCTTGGGCATCATGAGTTACTTCCTGTCTTACTGCAAAGCTCACGGCAGCTCTCTTCTCACCGGCTACCAGGCCCTACGCGCTGAGGGCTTCTTGTGTGACGTGACACTGGAGGCCGAGGGCAGTGAGTTTCCAGCGCACAAGTCACTTCTGGCATGCTCCAGCGACTACTTCAGGGCCCTGTTCAAGAGTCACACTCAGGAATCTCGGGCTCATGTAATTCACCTGTACGTGCCTTCAGCTACTGGCCTGCAGCGTCTGCTGGACTTCATCTACACAGCCTGGCTGCCCCTCTCCATGGACACTGTGGAGGACACTCTGGAGGCTGCCAGCTACCTGCAAGTCACGGAGGCCTTAGGGCTGTGTAGCCACTACCTGGAACGTCAGCTTGCCCCAGAGAATTGCTGCTTCACTGCCAATGTGGCTGCTCGCTTTGGCCTGGCTCGCACACTAGGTGCAGCAGAGGGCTGCATTGTGCGCCACCTGCGGGAGCTGCTACTGATGGGCACTGGCCCCTCCGGGCTGCTGGAACTCAACCCTATATCAATGAAGGTTGTGTTGAGTGCCCCCGACGTGGCACGGGTGGCTGAGACGCGGCTGCTGGGCCTGGCACTAGCCTGGCTGAGGCAGGAGCCCGCAACACAGCGCCTGGCACACAGTTCAACACTGCTTGGATGTATCCGCTTTTGCTTGGTGCCCACAGGTGTACTGAGGCGCGTGTACTCAGGATCCGGTCTTACTTTACCTACTCGGATCAAGGACCTCATCATTCAGGCCCTCAATTACCACACAACACCTTCCCGCCAGCCGCTCCTGCAGGTAGAACAGACTAGTGTTCGGAGTCCCCAGACCCGCATCTTGCTGGTTGGTGGTCTCAGAGCTAGGGAGACTGTTACTGAGGAAATTGTGGTCCTACCACAGGTAGTTAGGAATCAGCGCCCTGCACCTGAACCGGAGGAAGAGGAGGAAGAAGTGATGGAGGAGAAAGAGTGGGAGCTCACCCAGGATGTGGTGTCCTTCGACGTGTACAACCATAGCTGGCGCAGCCTGACACGGCTGCCCGCACCACTGCTAGGCCACAGTGTATGTACCATGGGCAACTTCCTATTTGTCCTCGGAGGGGAGAGCCTTTCTGGCAGTCCATCTAGCTCCCTGGTGGACGGCCCAAGGTCAGTCACGGCCTTAGTGCACCGTTATGACCCGCGCTTCCACACTTGGACAGAGGTGCCCGCCATGCGAGAAGCACGGGCCTACTTCTGGTGTGGAGTGGTAGGCGACAGTCTTCTGGCCGTTGGGGGCTTGGGCTCCTGTGGCGAGGCACTGGCCTCAGTGGAGATGTATGACCTGCGAAGGGACCGCTGGATGGCAGCTGGGGAGCTGCCTCGGGCACTGCACGGTCACGCAGGTGCCGTTGGGGACCACGGTGTTGTGTACATCTCTGGGGGCAAGGCAGGGAGAGGAGAAGGAGGCACAAGCAGCCTCCGGGACATGTACTCCCTTAGCCCTGGAGAGAGGGCATGGAGAAAGAGGGCACCCATGGGCACAGCTCGCTATGGGCATTACCTTGCGGTGCTGCGGGGCGCAATGTTTGCCTTTTTAGGAAGATATGAGCCCTTCTCTGAGATTGAACGCTATGACCCCAGCACAGACCAGTGGACTAGGTTGCGGTCACTACCTTATGACCGATTCTGCTATGGACTTGCTGTGGTAGAAGAGACAGTGCTGCTGCTGGGTGGTCTCAAGTGGCGGGATTCACGCCAGGTGCCAACCTGTAACGTAGTGGGCTATGACCTTGACCTGGACCGTTGGGAAGACATAGGCTGTGTGCTGCCCTGGGCATGGAGTGGCCTTCAGTGCGCAGTGCTGCAGCTGGCAGAGGGTGGGGAGGAGAAAAGGGAGGGAGAGACTGGGGAGGCACTGGATTTAGTGTTGAATTGAACAGGTGAGTCCAGTCTTCAGAGGATCCAAGAGAAAGCTGTTCTTGACCTTGCCTGCAGAGCTAAGCCCCACCCCCACCAAGACTGAGACTCTGATAGAGCAGTTTTGAAGGGTAAGGAGACAAATATGACTCTGGCCAAAGAATAACTATTTCCCTTTAACCAAATGGCAGTCAGGGATGGTCAAATGCAGTGATATGAAACAGCTTTAGTTAATTACAGAGTTTTCAGAAAGACAGACTCACCCTGTGCTAGAGGTGGGATTTGGAAGTAAAATAGGACCTTATTTCCCTCCCGAAAGTGTTTTCCAGGTGCCTGTGATTACTTTCATGACTCCCCTCTAAAAAGTATGATTACTTATACACAAATCACAGAAAATTGTTGGCTATAACAGCTGTAATAGTCCCATAAGACAGTATTACCTGATGACGTTGTGGGTGGGTGAGTGTGTGTGTGCATGCATGCACGCATGTGCATGAGCGCCTTGCTTAAATGGCATGGAACAGGTGTACGGAGGAGAATGATTTTTATGGTTCAGGGCCATGGTTACAGATCTGTTCTAACAGTTTCATATCGAAGGAAAAAAAGTCTTGAAAAAAGCATTTCTGTGAGAAACTATTCTTGGTTAATTCTGAATTTTTTCTTCTGTTCCTTCCCCATCTGCTTTTACACTGGCTAGAGGCAGCTTTATAGTTTAGACATATTTCAGCAACCCTTAACCACAAAATGCTACATTTGTCAAAAGAAAATGAGCTTAGTTTTGGTGGTTTGCTCCCTCCATCCCCCAAAGGCTCACAGAAAAGGAATGAGTAGGTGAAGTCTCCATGGTTATGTCGGTCAGTGGGAAGACAGCTTAGCTTGAGTTTTCAAGGTCTCACAGGAGACCTTGGTAAGCTCCGAACAGGTGTTACTTCTGGCTTGTGCTATCAGTGAGGTGGCAAAGTGAGAACTTGTAAGTGGGGTGGTGGTAGTGAGGGTGGCTGTGTGATCAGATCACAGAGAAATGTGGTAAGCCCTCTGCAGGAAAAAAGTAGCTGCTTTCTAAGGGTTCATTTCGAGCTGGGTTTATTTGACTTCAGTTTACAGTGCTGCCTCTCTCCTAGATTTGAAACTAATGCAATGAAATGTACAGATATATAGTGTTAAAAGGTCTCTTTCATGCCAGGCTAGTCACGAGTCTTGTAAAATTCATTAGTTTAATTTTTACCAGTCAACTAACAGCTGACTTTACAAAGGAGAAACTGCTTACTAGCAACAGAGCTACTTTTCCCGCCAACTGCTCGTTGTTGCAGGCTGTCTGTCCACCGTATGCGTGGCACATCCATCATTTACAGCTATTTTTAAGTGAAGATACACACTGGTCTAGTAAACATCAATATGCCTAAAGAACTGTAACAAGCACACTTCATTTTATGACAAGAGGGTTTTTGTTTGTTTTTATCTTTCTCTCTTTTACATACACAAAATCCCACAAATTTAATGTGTGTCAATAACCATGCAGTAAATAAATGTTTTTACAAATAGGATTTTTTCAATGATAAAAATATTACACTGGACCCAAAATTCCATACAAACATTAATGTGTGGTTTCTCATCCACTTGACTAAATATAGGATTACTGAAAATGTGCTGTAGAAAGGCCACTCTCCTGTACAGTTGTGCAAAGTCTGCAAAACGATAGTGATTTAATGTGATTTCAAAAGCAAAGAAAAAGATCCCACTGTGTGGTTTTCACTTTCTTCTCTACAGCAAAAATATTCACTGGCATATATCTGAACTCTTAGAGATATAAGTACATTCACTGAGCTGTACAGGCAACAGGATAAAGCTGATCAGAAGTAGGTTTTAGGATATAGAATAATAGTAAAGGAGGGTCTCTTCCTCCTGGAAAAACAGCAAATTGTGACTTGTACATTATGCAGCCACACACTAAAAAGCAGCAAGTCACTTTCATGCTGTGGTCACTTTCCAAAACTAGACACATAGAAATGGCAATATATGAAGAGGACTTTTCATAGACTCCATCCACTCTATAAACAGTTCAGGACTCTAGGAAAAACCTCTAAGTGCTTAATCTCAGGTCACTCAAAGTAATGACTCCCAAAATGACTGCCATTCTCTGTTCCTTAGCTGAGAAGTTTATTAACATTTGTCATCATTGTTTTCTCTATTGTAACTTCTATCTGTGATGACTAAATGTATTTTACTTCCCTGCCTGATGTATAATTACATGAGTTTAGTTAACAGACCAAGGGAAAATTGGAAACTGCCTGGAAAATTGACTCATTTCAGTGTATACCTTGTCTTTTAAGAGTTAGAGTTCAAAAACCATGAGTTTGGGCTGAAATTATGTATATATATATATATATATATATATATATATATATATATATATATATGTATGTATAGCTGTTAGCTGCCTTTCTGGGTGAGTTAAGTCTGTTTTAAAAAAATCCATTCTTAAATTCTTCTGTACACAATCAGCATTTCGTCACTACAAAAATAAAGGAAGATTTAAACCAAGAAAATAAAGCAGCTCTATCTTCAATTTTGGTCTTAGTTACAAAAACATCTTACAAAGCTTTGCCCTGATACACCATGCAGTGTTCTCATAGATTTGGAAGAGGACCTCCATTAACCAGTTAGCACAAGTTAATAGACTATTAAGACAGATATTAGCTACCTGAACTTTTCTTATATTGATGCTCTTCTAGTTTGCTTAACTCTTTCATACGTACCTACATTTCACAAAAATAAAACTACAGCATTAAACTTTGTGCAATGTTTAAGAAAATTCTTAGAACATTTTAATAAATATAAAAAGGTTTAAATTCTTTCCCACCCACAAGGATGTCTGTACCTGAAAAAATTGTGATTTACGTTTGAAGTATCATTTATAGAAAATTAACTTAAAGGGAGAAAAGATGACTTCGGATAGAAAACTGCCTTTTTGGGGTTTTTCGATTTGAAGGTCACCTGCATTTAGAATTGTTTGTAAAAGTTAACTTAAGTCATTAAAGATAGTTGATTTTGCACATGGTAAACATAAGCTGAGCACTGACTGCATATAAAACATACAAATGCTCATTAAAGACAGTGGTAATGTGACCATGTATGCTTTGTTTCATATAGTTTGGTAACATTAAAGTATAGCTTGTCAAGTGTCCAACACATTAATAAAAAAGCTACCTCATGTACTTGTTCAGAGTACCAGCAGGAACTAGATGGCCTCAAGTTAGAATGCACTTACACATGTGTCTCAATGTATGAATGAGTATGTGTTAGAGAGGAAGTGATAACATCTACTTCAGAAGAAATACTTAGTGGATCATTTGAGGTGGTGTTTTGACAGATATCCAAGAAAAGGTCGAGGTACATCTGCTTCCATTGTTGGAATTCTTTAGATGTCAAGTCTGGATTGTCTAGGACTTTATCAATAATGGCTACTTCCCCTTCTCTGGCCTGAAAAGCAAAAGAATTCAATAGTTATGTTGGAGGTGAACTTTTATTGAAATTTGAAACAAGTCAGTGAGCCAATAAATCCGGAAACCTCTAAGAGACAGATTCGATATGCTCACATTCAGTTATTTAGACTAAAATCATGTATCTTTTGCTAACTCAGTGCTATGTCTTGGATTGCTTGTTGTCTGGGATTTACTCTCAGCCTTTCTTATTTGCCATCTGTGTTTATGGAAACATTCATGTTTTAAGAAAACCTTCCCCAAGTTTTAAGGTCCAGCTTAAAAGTCTCTCCTTTCTTCAAACCTTCTTTAAACACCTGAAAAGAAGCTTTTCTCTCTCTCTGATGTCTATCTATGTAACATCCTATCTCTGCCACCAAGTGGACTTAGCACTGTATATCTCTCAAGTTACTCTTCCTTCATTATGGTAAACTCCTCATGCCCCAGTGAGAGGAAGCAGCTCCCTGTTGCTGCAAATACCGAATTCTTGCCCTTGACTATTAAGGAGCCCTTCCCATAGCACTGGGACCTGATAATGAATAGCCCATTTCATTTTATAGGCTGGGATTCAGCTGATGACTACGCTTCATTTTGGTATGACTATATGGGTATAACTCTCAAAGGGACAAGCATGAAATGTAGAAGAAGAGAATTTCTCCTGTGGAAGGTAAGATGGAGAAAGGATTAGGACAGTTTGAGAAAACCAGTCTTGTCTTTTATGGATCTAATAGAGGGCTGAGGGAATCCTGGAAATGTTCTGCAGGAGTGAAAAGGCACACTTGTGTCAGAGTTGGGAGGGAAAGAAGACAACATTATGCCTAAGAAGCTGCTTTGGCCAGTAAGGAGACAAGATACTAAATAGGTATGGGGCTGGTGATGCTGGGAGTTGCCTATGGTGGGATCCAAGATCTCATTTTGGGCTTGTTCATGCATTTCTCTGTAATGGAAGATTTTTTATAACTTATTACTTTTCTAAGCCCCAAAGTACAGGATTCTATAGCTCCTCCCCACTTTTGAACCAGCAAGGGACATTTCTTCTTAGTGACTTTCTTCATTGTCTTTCTTTGTCTTAGAAGAGCAGAAGAGTCAAGAACAGCACCATGCATTTGGTGACTCATTGATTCTTCTTGAACCCAACATTTACAGTGGCTCATATTCATTGTCATAGGAAAAAACATTGTAGAATACTGATAGTGCATACAAGATAAGTAAGGAGGGAAGAGGAAGTAGGAAGTGAAGGGAAGGAGAGAGATAGACAGACAGACAGACAGACAGAGACAGCATACAAGGAGCAAAGAGGCAGGGGGACACAAAACGAACTCAATATTTCTGCAGACCTTTTGTCTCATATTGCTTTGTTTGAACTTCTTTTGGTCTTATTTGTCTTTTGCTTGTATATTTCGGTTTTAGTTTGCTTTTGTTTTGTATTTTGGTTATTTCTTTTTAAGAAAGAGAGAGAAACAGGGTGTAGGGGATCTGGGAGGAGTTGGAAGAGAGGAAAAGCATGATCGGAATAAGTTGTATGAAAAAAATTCAACCAAAGAAGGCAAAACCAAAATAAGGTAGGAAGGTAAGGATATCTTCAGAATAGAGTTGGTCAGTAGAATTACTCTTATGACTATTATAGCTCTCCCTAGAATTGTGGTATTAGCTACCAAAGTCCATTCATTGTTCTGTGCACTTACACAAATACCACTGAGTTAAGTGATTCTGAATCCTTGGTGGTTATTACCTGAACATGATTCAAATAATTGATTTTTCTACTGCATTTATCTGTTTAGTGCTCATCTCTATTCCAATAATACCTTCTTAGGAGGATGCTGTGGATTTAAAACACTCCTCAAAGAAGCCCTTTGACATTTTGTGTTTTGGAATTACTGTGCTACACACTCTGTATGATACTTCTTAATATTTTGTTTTACTTTTTATGTGGCACAGGCCCTGTTCAGGTAGTTTGTAAGATAGGCCCTTTCCTCATCTACACAACCTCCATCTTCAATTTCTGCCTCTCTGTTCCGTGTCCTTACCACCTGCTTCCCAATCTAGGTGTGGCATAAGAAGGAAAACACTGTTAAGCACTTACAGAAGTATATATTGGGAAAGTAATATGTGTGTTAGGAACTGATCAAGTAAACGGAACAATTATGCAATCTCTACATATGTGGAGTGAAGCTTATGCAGGAAATATTCATGGAACATTTCAAGCCCTTTATACATTCTACATGCATACCATGTGCCTTATAATAAATACATACACGACACGGTGAACTTCTCTTAAGGAACCAAAGTGCTAAGGAGTAGCAGTAACCCTGCATTTTGAGAAGAAAGTCTTAACCACATCCTATTTTCTTCTAAAACTGAGTCATGTAGCATTTAGTAAGTGACTTAGGACTTCAACAACAACAACAACAACAATAACAACAAATTGACAGGATTCCCTTCCCATCACTCTGCTGCAGGTTCTTCCTATTTCCTTTTCCCTTCCTCTAGCTCCCTATTTTGTATCACTTAACTTTTATAGTATCTGGCAATGTAGTTCAATTCAAGAATGAATCACCCCAAAGGAATGTATCTGTTGATTTCTTCCCTTACCTTTAAAGTGCTTTTAAGAATTCTCAGCCTGTGCAGTTTTTCATTCATCACGGGATCATTACACCTTTTGATAAAGGATAGCTTGTATTCCATCTTGGTTGAAATACGATGTTCTCCTATTGGTGAAAGACTGGCTTCCTCCAGTGCTCTGTACAAATCTTGCAGGGAGTCTCCTAATTTTTCTTCCCGACTTTCACCTGTAAAATGAGGTGGGACTGGGGTAAAGGATGGGGAGAATGGAGGGAAAGAGATAGATATGCAGTTTAATAAAGTTATTTTGTAGTTTGAAAAATCTTCAAAGAATTTGATTATCTGAAAAACAGTCTAATGAATGATTAGGAAAATAGTCTAATACTTACATATTTCTAATAAGTAATATAAAATAAAGTAAACCAAAATACCTCACAGATGCTAGGTAGATTGGGTTAGAAAGCTATGGGCAGCCAATTGTTTTAGAAGGATTAAATAGAATTTATGATTTAATGATAGCCTCTTGAGAGAAAAATAACCACACGTATCTTGCGTTCAAAGAATTAGAGTATAAAATGTTTATAACATAGAAATGCTGCTTCATGTAGTTTAGTATTTTAAGTCAATAATTAATAAATAAAGATATGCTATTTAATAGAGTTCTGCTGGTTAATTAATACTGAATGATTTTCAGTTTTTCAGACTTCCTAAGATGGAATGGTATTGGTTGGCATATATTTGATTAAGGTTGTCCAGTTATTTAATAGACTATTAGATTTCATGTGACTGCCGCAGCAATTCCTAATACATCATTAATATAGTAACAGATCATGAGTTATTATCAAAAACAATGTTTTGGTGTTCAGGCAGGACCTTACTGTGTAGGCCAGGGTGGCCCGCAATTCACTACCTAGCCCAGGCTGCACCCTGCAACACACGAGGCTAGCCTTAGATTCATGGCACTCCTTTTGCTTCTGTCTCCCAAGTGCTGGTATTACGTGTATAAACCATCATGCCCAGCAGTAATAATGTTTGAAATTAAATTAAAATTAAGTGCATGGACATATTTATAAGCAAATATAAGGAAATAGCTGACATGTACTAACAGAATTTATAACATTTTAAAATTCTGACAAGAAAATACTCCATTTAAGAATTTTTGAGAAAAATTAAAACAATCATAAGTATGGATTTTAAATCTAGATGAACAAATGAAAGTGTCATCTTGCTTTAAAATTGTCTGAATAATGATGTTATATCAATTAGAATCATATCACTTTGTCATATAAGTAATTAAAGTGAAGTAGGATTCTTCTTCGGGGAGCAGCAGGGACTTATTTGAGGAATACTTCTTATACTGGCCCAAGGCATAAATATAGAATGTTATTCATTCTACCAGGGTTCATGAAATTTTAAGCTTTTGGATACAGTTTTAAAAGAAGATTCCCTAATTAACAATAATACTAATGAACATTTATTTGTGTCAGGTGATAGGGTAAATACCTAACATTTATGATTTCATATGATCTTCATTTTATAACAGGGGTCTTTGCTCAAGGTCATAATCTCATATAAATGGTGAAATTAGAATTTAATTATTTAAAGTGTGTATTTAATTGAAGGTGCCAATTAATGTGTGACTCCCTTAAAATGCAGCATTGTAAACACTTATTTCATGCTTTGCATGCAATCTTTTAATAAACATTACTAAGCTTTCCATAGAAAAGCTTTCTAATTGGATACAAACTATACACAGACAGCAGTATTTCCATAAGTTGAACTCCACAGAAATATTTCTGTGTACTCACATTCTGGCAAAGAAGATGAATGTCAGAGGTAGAACACTTAATGGGGTGATGAGTTTTACCCATAATGTATATAAACTATGGACACCATCCCTTGGACTATGCTAAGGATGCTCTAAACATGCTTGAGAATATTGTACCTAAAACTGTTCCCAAAGTCTAAAATAATGTAAATTTTTTTTGAGCTGAGGATCGAACCCCAGGCTTTGTGCTTGCTAAGCAAGCACTCTGTCACTGAGCTAAATCCCCAACCCCAAATGTAATTTTTAAGGGATGACCTTTAGGATTAAAAAGCAGTTTTGTTTAAATTCAGTTTTTAACTTTTTGCTCTTCTCCCGAGGTTAGTAGCTGAGCAGAGCTACGATCAGTCTTTTCACTAGAAAATCCCTTATCATCTGTCAACATATGTTATCATTGTGTCATACAACAAATTCCTTTAAGTAAAATCTTTTTAAACTTCTCTCGGTTCATTCTTGAATGTTTTCAGCATATAGGGGAGTTTGATGGATGGGTGGATGGAAGCCTATGAAAAGAATGGGTTTTCAAGGTAAAAACAAGATGGATACATTAGAGAGAATTTCAAATGAGAATGCCTAGGAAGAAGGAGGGAACAAAACCATATGGCAACTTATGGTCACTAAAAAGTGTTGTAAAAACAAGGACACACTTGAACACAATAATTCCATTTCATAAAATCATAATCCAGGAAAGGACATTGGGGAATTATTTAGTAATTATTCTATTTGCTTCAAGGCAAGATTGCATGTAAAGGCAGAAGAAATTTTTTGAGAGTAGGGGGTTGGCTATCACTAAGAGGCCTAGTAGATGAGAATTACAGTAGTTAAGGTATCAGGAGGCACAACATATTACTTTTTCAGTTCTAGAAAGAGGGTGAAAGAAAAGACAAAGGATCTAGATTATAGTTTTAGAATTTAAGGAGGGTAGAGTTATTTTTAAAATGATTTTTTTTTTAAATTTTAAGAAAAATCTTTCTCATATTACCTAATACCCCAGGGCATATATATTTTGTTACATTTTGACGTAGTTTGTTCTCATGATCTATGTCTCTGTGTCTCTGTGTCTCTGTCTCCTTACCTCTCTGTTGTGGAATCAAACCAAGGATCTTGCACATACCAGGCAAACATCCTATCACTGAACTACATCTCTAGCCAGTCCCTTTGCCTTAACTTTTAACATTTTGGAATGCTGGAGCAGAATCTTGTTTTATACAATTTCAACCAAGACTAAGCCTAGATTAAATATAAAAATGATATAAATAACTATTTTAAAAGTGAAAGTCTCCCATGCCCCTTCTTAACATTATTTGGGAGAAAAGCATTCAAGAAAAGACAACATAATTCCACAAAGAATTTGGCATGAGAGCTGTACAAAAAGCCAAGCATGGGCCTATCTCTGGGCAGCACATCTGAACAAAGAATCACGATGACACAGAACACGGAACCATTTTAACAGATAGCAGTTGAATGGTGTGGCTCCTACCAGACATAAGAAAGTCCTCCCTTAGTCCTCTACACACCACAAACATATGCAAGACTGCACAAGACACAGTAGTGGAATGAGAAAGGATGAGGGACTGAGAAGCCAGGCTACCACAAAATGTCACCAAGTATTTAACACTTTAAGACTACACAAAGAGTCCTTTTATTTTCAAGGAAGGGGTGAGGGGCAGAGTCACATTATAAATCTGATTCACTGTGCTCAACAGTCAAAACAACACAGAACTCAACATTCAAGACAAAAACAGACCTTTATTTTCTTTTATAGTTTTCAATTGGTTTCCTTGGTTTTTCTCAGATGAAAGTCAATTAAGTCTACAGGGCTACTGTTGCAACTGAAAATATGAAAGCACCTTTAGTTTCTTCTGTTTCTTCTCTTCTTCATCTCCTTCACATTTCCCTCAAGGCTTCTTTCTCTTCTTAAACTTTGCCTTTTCTTCTATTAGAAGAAGCTTGCTTTGGAAGATGAGGCAAACACTTGGTGAGGCCTGCTTCCCAATTGAATTTCTCTCAATATGCCAGTCCAGCCATTGGAACACTGGCTAAAAACCAGCTTTTTTGTAATTTGAGTGAATGTTTCTGAAAATTGGCAAAGTGTAGACCACATTCAAATAAAAGGACATATATAGGAACCTTCTGTGATTCCCACTGAGGAAGTGTATCACTGCTGCAATGACATTTTAATAGGCATCTAATTTATTCACGAAATCTGGATCTATGAAGGAATAAAATTTTCCCCAGATTGGATTTACATTTGTAGCATATAAATTATGTCTGTATCAGATCATACATCAAAAAAGTTCCATTTTATTAAAGGAGAAAGCACATATCAAGTCCCTTTTCTTATATAAAATTTTATTGACTGGTGAATTTGAAGGTCAAAATTAAACAATTAATTTGTATTCTGTGCCAAGGGATGATCATTTCTGGCTGTGCCATACTCAGTAGGAGTGAAAAAAGACCCTCTTTGGTGTCATTCATAGATATATATGTATATATACATATATATATATATATACACACATATATATATGAATATATAGTCCACTATGAAATATTAGGAATCTTGGAATACAGTGAATATTACAAAGGTTCATTGGTTTTTCTGCAGGTTGCATTTAATCACCAGGCAGTAAAAAAATAAAGAGAAGCTCAAACAAAAGATTACCTAATGAAAAGTACTAGTTTGTTGTAATGTCTTGAAACTACTTATTAGCAGATCATAATGTATTTCTCAATTGCTCCAAAATTTTTGGTTAAGATAGTCTATGCATTTAGGCTCAGTGGTTTCCAAACTTTTTTTGACTGTACACACAGGCTAAAATACTTGTGTTGTCCATAATTTACATACATTTATTAGTTTATATCACTTTATGCTAGAAATATAGACAAAAAATGAAGATGAAACAGATTACATACAAAATTCGAGAGGAAATTCCCACTACTTTTTCCTGTATGTTAATGGCTTCTTCTTCAAAGATCTATATTGTGGATTTTCTCTAAGGGGAATTTGTGTTATTCACATTTGCATTTCCCATTCTCTATCTGCCATAAGGCCACATGCTCTCAACAAATTCAAATGCAGTGATAATTGTCTTTATAAATAAAATATTCCAAAAAAAGATTCCCTACTAGGTGACTGCACAATTGTTGAAAAGTAATTGTATAGTATTGTTCGTGTTTCTTTGATGAAAACTAAGGACAGTAACATCTCACTCTTGTCTTCCTATTTCCCTGGCACTGTAATGTAAACAATGAAAACAAAACCAAGAACTGGGCTCTGAAATAAAAAATGGGAAATGGAGTCTTGGTACTTGTTCTGAAAGAGAATTATATCCTTTTAAAATTGGACAATGATGTCTTCATGGAAACAGTTGTTCTTTCTACAACACAGCTGTGTGATGAGCTACAAGGTTGGGAAAGGTTAAATTACAAATGATAGAGAAGGCTAGACATAGTAGTAGTAGTCATCAGCCAAATCTGAGTGATATTTGTTCTTATACAACTGGAAAGCACTTTAAGGCTTCTAGGCTAATCATATCAAGTATGTGGAACACTATTTTTGTCCCAAAGGGCATTTGTCATTTTCACTGGGACCACAGGATGATTTTTATGAATACCAATTTACTCTCATGTCTCAGAGAACAATTTATTTATATTTAAGGTGACAGACTTTTAGTGGACTTAATATCTTTGTGGGGTTTATATTAAAGGTGATTAAATAACCAAGGGTTTACACTATAACTTGAATTTTTTTTTTTTTCGAGACAGGGTTTCTCTGTGTAGTTTTGCGCTTTTCCTGGAACTCGCTTTGTAGACCAGGCTGGCCTCTAACTCACAGAGATCCACCTGCCTCTGCCTCCTGAGTGCTGGGATTAAAGGCGTGCACCACCACCTCCCAGCCGAATTGTTTTATAGTTAAACATCAGCTATTTTAATTCATGCCTTTATAGCAATCAACTTGTTATGCCTAGTTTTGTAAAACTTGGGAGGAGAGGAAGGCAGCTTGTTATATTAGAAGAAAGTAAAGATTTTACAAGCTAGCATTTAGCTTTCCCTTTGTAGCCAACTACTTATTTAATAATTAGAAATAATTTATTTTCTTTTAGGTAAAATAACAATACTCCAACATTATAGTAAGTAATAGTTTCTCAGGTGGAAAAATTGGTTTTAATGAGTAAAATCCCCTTCGTTGAGAGGACAAGGTGAGAGGATCTACCTAGTTCGCTAAGGTTTTCTTTTCTTCTCTTTTTAGATCAGGTAAAGCCTGTACTTACAAATTAACTATGTTTAGTGGCTATACTTGTCAATTCTCCTACAACAGTAAAGCTTACTTCTATAAGGCTGTGACAAAAATAGACATACATAAAGTTTATTCTATACTTTTTTCTGAGTATGCAATTTCTGCCAAATTCTGTAGTTTAACAATGACATGTGTTTTTTTTTTTTGTTGTTGGCTTTTTTTGTTTGTTTGCTTTTTGTTTTTTGGTTTCTCAAGACAGGGTTTCTCTGTGTAGCTTTGCACCTTTCCTGGATCTTACTTTGTAGACCAGGCTGGCCTTGAACTCACAGAGATCCGCCTGCCTCTGCCTCCCAAGTGCTGGGATTAAAGGCGTGTGCCACCACCGCCTGGCAGACATGTGGTTTTATTATCAGGGTACAACAGTTTTTTTTTTCCCCAATAGTTCAAATGGCATAACATCTCAGAATCCTTAGCATTGATTTACTAACTCCTAAGAAGGGATGGCTCTTTGAAAGGTAAACACAAAAGTGAATGTCAGAAGCCAGATTTACCCATATAATTTAGAAAATGTAACCAATAAAAATGGAGGTCTAAGGCAGGAATTCATAATAGGGACAGCTTCAAAGCAAAACTATGGGATAATTTTATTTGAAAATTAATACACAGTCACCACACTCATTAATGAGGAAAACTCCCTAGAAAACTTCAGATAATAAAGGTTTACTATAATTTAAATAGGGAGAATGACCCAAGAGAATTTCGTTAATATTAAATGCCAATAAAACAAATTTGACTTATGTCTATAAACCAAGGACCACCATTCTTTAGACACATTAAAATGGTTAGAGCACAGAGGCAATTATAAGGCAGATCAATGTGATTTTTATTCACAACACAATTTCATTTGTGAGAAAGAAACATAGATTTCTTCTCATTAGAAAGATATTTGCTATCAAGCATACTTAGCAAATGACTTAGCTATCTAGAAAGATCTGGTACCAACTGGTAATAGTTTTATTTTTAAGTAATTTATATTTTTACAGGTATTCATATTATGCAATACCACACACTGCAGCAACAGGAAGAAAAACATTTCATAATACAATATTAAATTATTTTTCACTGCACAGTATGAAATATCCATTAATTAGCATTGAAATTATTACAGTGTATCTTATCCAACTAAAGGAAATTTCACATCTACCACAGAAGAAAAATAAGCAATATTGAGCCATGGGGGACCCAGTTACATAGTATTAAATAATATCTGAAGCTAGTTTGAAAGACATCCAGACAAAATACTTTTTCAAATATGGAAAACCATAGCCTATAGATTTGGAATATTTTACAGAAAAAGAATAGCTCATTCCAGTTTAAGAGGCAACATCACTTCTATATAAGTGCCAAGATAAGAAGAAAGTTAGGATTTTAGCTGAGGAATCTACTAAAGCCTGGCATGAGGAATTTCCTTCATTAGTGTCACTGAAAGCAGTCTGCCTTACACCTGAATATGCTTTAATAATAGAATAAACATATTAAGTTTCAGAGCAGGGTGCATACACCTTGCCTTAATAGATTACACTTAATTTAGTACAATACAGCATGTCAAGTTTTAAAAATGCAAATACACTTAACACAAAATTTGCTTCCACTGCTTTGCCTTAACCAGGCCGCAAGAGTCCATCAAACAGACAGCATTTTCTAATTATTGGTGCTGATCCCTCTCTTCCTGATGTCAGGAGAATACAACTGAGGTGTCACCATAGAGCCCTTCCCCAAGCAAGACCCTTTACCCTCTGGTCTCCCATAGAAAGGGCAGTTTTCGGCTACTGTGCTCCATCTTGATTGGTTTGGTCTTATGCTAGTCCCACTGTAGAAAGCTCGGATTCTTCTTAAACAGTGGTCTGCCCCTCATAATATCCCTTTAGGGAGGCCCCAAATCCACAACACTTGATGGTCTAAGCTTTTTACAAGTCTGTTTTCTGTTATAAACAGCAAGGACGAGGCCATTTTAGTTGCTTGCAAGAGGTTGATGTTGAGTCTGCGCCGTGCCGACTCTCTTCGATCTAAATTCTCTAAACATTAGCTTATCAATCTGTGACTCCAATGGGTTGAGTGCCAACAGAAGTGGATCCGATTTGGCATGGAGAGGTTCTACCAACTCTCGCAGTGTATTAGCCTAATATAATAAAGCAGTGATACAATATGATGAAAGACCTGCGAGTGCCATTATTCCAAAGCACATCAGTATTTGTATTAGAAATAGCATCATGCAGTACCCAGGAAGAGAAAATAACGTCTAGAATTGCATATGGTTTTAATACCATAACGTCTTTCTGTTGGCATGCAAGTCTACCTCACCATAAATGGGACCAATTTTGATTTAGTTTGTTTGGAATGCCAATCTTCCAATTATATACAATAACTCACAGACAAATCTTTTCCCACCACTAACTTGTATGTACATGTCTATAGTTTGAATCAGAAAAGCCGGCTAAAGTATTCTCCATGTAGGTGCAAAACCATCAGTTTTTTTTTTAAAAAAAAAATCAAAATGGAATCTCTGTGTTTCCTCATTTTTACTCTGCTGTCTTACTGCTGTGACACAAATACAACTGTCCTGGTCCAGAGGAAGTAAAACAGCCTAGCTACAATTGTTCGGAGGAGGAGGAGGAGGAGGAGGAGGAGGAGGAGGAGGAGGAGGAGGAGGAGGAGGAGGAGGAGGTCGTCTCAGAGTAAATGACACAAAGGGAAAAGAAATAAAAAGATACAACAATAAGCATGACAAAAAGATGACTTTACATCTGAGCATTTGCCACACATCCAGGAGTTTAGATACTGGAAGAGAAGGTTTTTGAATGAGTGGAAAAGCGAAGAAGAGTTCAGAAAAACCAACATCTCTCTTTGTTCATTTTATTTTGCATCTTCAGGAATCCAAATATTGTCAGCAGGTGCACACCAGCAATATTTGTCATCACTAGCATAGGGTCGAATTTTATCTGCTGCATCCTGTCATATTTTTGGTTATATCCCCAGAAGAAACAAAGAGGGAGAAGGATCAGAGGAAGCAATCTATTACTACATCTCTTAGAAAATGGGAAGGGAAATAACTGATATGTAGAAAATGAAATACTGTGTAGTTCAAAACCAGCAGAAGCAATTATTTATCACATCATTATTTATCACAATTATTTATCACTCTGCAGAAAAGGGGCTGAGAGCTAAGTAATTCTCCTATGTAGTTCAATTAAAAGAATATATAATACCGCATTGTTTAAAAGATTATGCTGGAAATCTATCTCTAGGTCCTACCACTGTTTGATAAGGATATGGGATTTCAGACTGGAAAATCAGAGGCAATCTAACCTGGGGCATAAAGTCATATCTCAATTTATACTGTCCTTAATTTTTCTATGTAATTAAAATATTTTATATGTTGTTTTAGACACATTTATCATTTCCTTGTAGAAATAACATTACATGAATACTTTCATTTCCAGTATATTCTCTAATGCACATTTAATCCATACTAAACTGAACTAGAGCCCTGGTAACTAAGTGGGGTTTAATTACACTTACAGTATTGTTTCTATAAGATTACTGAATTTTATTACAAGAGATTGGAAAATATTTCCCCAGTTTAGTCCCTTGTTTGAGTACAAGATTGTGTGGGAGAATTTTCTATTTTTCTGTTTTCACTATTTCAAAGTGGTGAGCATGCATTACCAATCTGTTAATATTAGCACAAAAGAAGGTACCTCCTTAAGGAAAGGTATCTCTTCAACCATTTGTGATAAGTACCACTGACTAGAAACTCTTAAGGATGGAGGTGTTTGTTAAACACAAATTTCTATGCGTGATTTTTTACATACTGGATCAGGATTTCTGAGTATGGAACTCTGGAATTTGCAGTTTATACAAGTAGTGATTCTTTTGCCCATTTTACTGGCAAGGGCTACTTAGTGGGCAGATTTTGTTGAACAACATCAATAGCTATCCTGTATATACAGGTGGTTTCTAAGTCATTAGCCTTGAGGCAGGGATGTTATATAGCATTTTATTGTGGCCCTTCTATCAGTGGAACACTGTAGCACTCAGCTAAAACAAGTTCAAGTTCAAGGTTTTTTGCCAAAGAATGTTTTGGAAATACCTTAGTCTCCTGAAATTATGAAAGAAAAAAAAAACAAGAAAGAGGTCTTGATAAACTGCTTGAATAAATTGTTGAAAGGTAAAATTTTATGTCAAATTAAAAATTTCCTATTTATTTTTCAGGTAAATAGAACAACTATAAAGATATTCTTAGACTAAGCCTAATTGAATCAACTGTATGCTTAGATATGTGCATTCTGAATATAAACTAAAAGCACTAGCAAGCCAGGCCAATAATGGGTAAAGGCAAAGGGCTAAAGGTGCATGACTCATAGACAAGAGATCTTGCAAATACAAACCAACCCATTTCAAAGTGCGACTATTCTACAAAAGTCTGTTGTTTACTTCTAAGAAACTTGCACTTCTGTGCCTCTTTTCAAGTCCCTCTCCGATTCTCAAGAGTCACTGTGAGAATGTGGAATATTTTGGGAAGTGTATGTCTTTCCCTCTTCGTTTCATGAGTTTAAAAATAGCTCCACTAAGGACTACTCAAATAATAAGCAGAAATAAAAATTCTGCAAACACAATTTTTATAACATAAAAACATACCTGCTAGGAACAGTTGATTTCAATCAGATGTTTGAAGTCTATATTAGAGTGGTTAATGTTGAAGTTATAAACAATTGTATGAGAATGATTGATTAAATGTGAATACAAAGCGGGTTAAAAAACATTTTGTTACTGAATGAGAACAAAATACATGAAAATGGAAATAAGTACATAAACTAATGAGCACTTAAGAATACCCCCACTTTAGTTTGAATTCCAAAAGAACTCATTCGATTTACTCGGTTTCATTCTGAGTAAGATTGACGGCAAATCCAAGAGCAAAAGCTCAAACAAATAGTCATAGACTGCTATGCTAACATATAGTAAAGGTCATGGACAGCAGATGAGCAAGCCTCACAATGACAACATAGGAACTTCAGAGATAACTGTTTTGTGATTCATTTTTAGAAGTTTAGTTAACATTATTATCTGAAGCCTTCCTTTTTTTTCTAAGTGTATATATATTCAGATTTTAGTTTTTCTTAGAGTAGAAGTAATTACTTTCACCAATCAAAGCATGTGAAGGGATTGACTTGAGGCTTGAGGACCCACTTTCTTCTAAAAGGTTGAATTAAAAACAGAAGTTTTCAAAGTTGTTTATTTTTATTTAATAAAATGGGTTAAGGGTTGGGAAAATCTTTACATTTGTGAACTAGGAACAGAATTTTCATGATAGAGCATTCCTTTTCAAAATAAGATGAGAAATAGCAAAAATTAATTAATGTAGTTTGAACCTATATTATAGAACTTAGGAGATTCTTTAAAAAGTAAAATGTTTTGTTAGGCTACGTAGAGGCAAAATAATCTCAGATATTCCAAATGTTCCTCTGTGTTGCCAAACCACAATTTCACATTATTTGTATAATTCATAGGAGGTGGAATATTTCTTTATGAAAGTGGGACTTTATCTTAATGTACATACTGCTATGGCCTCAAAGTGCAGTTTTTACTTAGTAATTTGTGAGAATATTCCTCTCATGCTGGCTGTCTGTATTAAAAACCAAAATTAGTATCTGAAGAAACTGAAGACCTAAAATGTTTCTCTCTTTCCAGTGCTGGGGACTGAACCCAAGGTTTTAGGTAATCAAAGCGCTCACTCTACCATTGTTGTGCTCCAGTCTCCACCTTTAGAAATGAAGCTTTTCACAGGGAAAAATAGCCAAAGGAATGGAAACACATGAATTATGAACCAAAGGCTGTGGAGCCCCCAGCTGGATCAGGCCCTCTGGATAAATGAGACAATTGAATAGCTTGTACTGTTTGGGAGGCACCCAGGCTGTGGGACCCGGATCTGTTCTTAGTGCATGAGCTGGCTGTTTGGAACCTTGGGCTTACACAGGGACACTTTGCTCAGTCTGGAAGGAGGGGACTGGACCTGCCTGTACTGAATCCACCAGGTTTAAATGAATCCCCAGGGGAGTCTTGGCCCTGGAGGAGATGGGAATGGAGGGGAGGGCCTGGTAGGATGTTGGGGGCGGGGGCAGGAGGGGGGAGGACAGGGGAACCCATGGCTGATGTGTAAAATTATAACACAAATATAATAAATAAAAAAGAAAAAAATGTACAATTAAAAAATTTCTCTAGAGCTATGATTATAGAAATATATGAACATTTGATTTGTACAAAACCAAAAAAAAAAAAAAAAAGAAATGAAGCTTTTTTCACTCACTGTTAATACAAAAGCTTCATTTCTACGGGCCAGTGTTCTGGTGAAGTTTTCTTTCAGAATTACTAGTTGGTGTCAGTCCACTCACATTAGGTTGCTTTGGTGACATATTTTGTAATTAACAAATATTTTAAAACAAAAACTTTAAAGTACTTAGTTTTTGCTGCAATAGCTAAAGCAGCAAAGTGGCTAGATTCTGAGGAACCCACTACAGGAAAAACAAAATTCCCGCCAAACTTCCTAGAGATGAACAATGCATGTTTTTAAAGTATGAGAATTTAAACTTTACTATGACTTATATATACAGTTTATATATATATATATGTAAGTTTATATATATATATATATTTTACTATGACTTTAGTATAAACATATAATTAAAAGGAAGGAATTAGACCATATGATAATCAGTGTGAAGTAATTCAGTGATGAGAATGGACAATATGGTGAAGAAATGAGTAACCAAATACTTTATCTGTGATTATGTATGGCTTTGCCAAAATGAAAAAAAAAAAAAAACAACTCGAACAAATTTGAATGAACAATATTTAAGTTTGTTTCTAAATCATTTTATTCAATAGGTTCTCCTTCCCTCCTTCTAATCCCACTATATCTTTTAAAAATCTCATAAGTACTTCAAAAGGCAGTTTTTCCTGACCTGAACTTTGAGCCACGTAAGTGATCAGCTGATAAAAATGGTTTTAAAACACTGAATACCTTTTCATCTCAGAAGCTACTGAATATGGCCATCACACTTGACTTTTCCTTCTCCAAATTGAAAATTCTAGTAGGGTGCCAGCTACGAGAATGTACTGGGGAGCTGGGGATCAATTTGCTGATCAACTAACTTGAACTTTGCTCAGTAAATATTGAGGCTGTGGTAAGGACAGTTTTACTGCCCATCTTCATTTGCAGGCAGTGGCCCAACTTGCCAATTATTCAAAATAAAACCTAAAAATAAATGAATACATGTGTGTTTTCCAAATCAACAATCTCTTTGCAAGCAGTATATAACAGATATACCCTATAGAATGGGCTACATTTATAGGCTCTCCCTGATCACCTTTGTGGTATAGGGATTGATTGTATCCAGGGCCTCATGAATGGTAAATACTTGGTCTACTTCTGAGCTACCTCCTCATCCTATTCTACCCTATTCTTACTCTCATATTGACTTTTTAAACTATTCTAAAAGTTCTGCCATTATCATATGGTATTATTATTATTATTATTATTATTATTATTATTATTTTGCCAGAGATGAGGACTTAGCCCAGGGCCTTGCAAGCGCTCTACCACTGAGCTAAATCCCCAACCCCTGGTAGTACTATTATTTTTAAAGAATACCATTCAGTATCAGATCCAGGATTATATCATCCCAGGAAAGCAAATGAGGGGGAAGAGACAGAGAGGCACTTAATCTAAAAAATTGAGTGAAATACTCAATTCTTTTCAACAAAAGTACAATAGTACAATAGGAGGGGCAGTAGTGGAACATTGTAGTAGAGTAAGAAAAGGAGTTATTCTTACACATTAAATCTAAAAATTACTTCCTCTCAGAGCATATACTGCATAGGCTGTAGAACTTAGATGTGGATTTTGCTTACTGTTTTTGAGGTTTGAATATTTAAAACATTGATTTTTCTTCTTCCAATAACTTCTAAATGTTAATGCTTTATTAATAACCTCCTTGGCATGCCAGTATGACATTTGGGATCATTTACTCATTAACAACTCTGGCAAGGAGATAAGCTGCTCTGGGTGCACTGCCAATTGAATTTAAGGACCATCAAAAATATCTTCTCCATCAAAACAAGTGCCAAGAACAAGAAGAAAATTCAAGATGACAGTCATTTATCACTAACACTCTTTCTTTACTTAAATCTGTTATATAGCTAATGTAACATTTCATATACTCTTTTACTTTCCAATCTACAATTATATCATAGACTACAACATAAAGCTCCTCTGTCAAAAGTTTCACAATTCAACAGGAAAATTCTATTTTAGTGATATGTATCATGTTATTTACAAGAAAAATATTTGGTAATGATCACTGTAAAATATATTTATAAGAATGTACCAGAGAAGAAACCAATTAGTACAAGTTTTCATCTTAATTGAAAACCTAGGTTAATGAGTATTCACATTCAATCTTAGCTGTCTTAGAAATTAATGGCTATTAGATTTTGGACCAGCAAACATATCCTGTATTTGGGACAGAAAAGTACAGAATCTAGAAACCTACAGGGAGTGTACCATCTAAAATATTCTATTAAATATAAACTTCATTTCTCCTTCTGGACTGTATTGTATAGCATTGACCCTTATAAAGAAAATTAAATTTTATTGAGAGTTACAGAGATGTTGACTCTCAGTGTTCTCATGGAAAAAAATGCCTTTATAGTTACCGTGAAAGGTTGCCATATCTGCTTAACATTATGTGTTTAATTTTACACTGACCAGCATAATTGCAGAAATGTAGACTCATACAGGAACTTCACTAGGGTGAGAATTTCTTTTATAAAAATCAAATCTTTGAAATGTCAGAAGGTTCTCTGTAACTTAAAATGCAATTTATACTGAAATGTAAAAAAAGTCAAATCTTAGTACATTTGTTCTTATCTGCAAATTAATCAATTTATAGTGGTTGATGGGCTACATTACTTGTAATATATTTAAAAAAATGAGAACTCCATATTTCATTGCAACCCAATCAAGATTTAAACATTTCTATGCATTATATTTTATTTATAAAGGACTATGCTACCTTCTCTAGCATGAAAATATACAACTATTAAGGAAGAGAGGCTGTCTTAAGTCACTTTTTATTGCATAGAAACATGCAAAAAAGTGGTACATTTGGGCTTCCCAAATTTCACTTAAAACTCCCTTACTATTTGCTTTGGCTGCTACCATTGTTGGTGGGTTAATAGAAGAGTAAAAACAATAACAGCTATGGAGTAAATAATTTATCTGTAGCAAAAATGAACACCAAAGAACTCCATGAAACCAGTCTTACTTATGTGTGCATGTGTTTATGTTATTAGCATCATTATTATATGCATAAATACAAGAACACACATAGGGTTATGTTTTTAGAGTTCTTTGATACATATACACATACTACTACCACAAATTTCTATATGTACATATACACACATATACATATATGAACACATAAAACGTACTGGTTTGTGTGTGGTTCAAGAGCTACTTCATCAGCTCTAAAGAGATAATGTTCTAAGTTGATTTATCAAGAAATATTACATCAAACCCTTCTTAAGTCCATGAATACTAATAATCAAGGTTCTAGAGAAACTTATCTCTTGATTTGGTTATTAAGTGCAAATCTAAAAGACATCAATCTTGGATTTTGAAGCAAATTCAGAAAATCTCAAACTAAATTAAAAGTAGTTTCAAATCACCATCAATTGTATATTAATCACATGTGCTTATTACTATTTAGGAAGGCTGTCACAGAGTTTAAAATAAGACATTATTCCCCAGCAATTGACTAAGCACAGTATACACCATAAATAGACATGATACCAGAACCTGACCAAAGAAAACGTCAGGATGACATTTCTTCCTCCTTATTGTAAATCTTCAGTACAACACTAGAGAGCCCATTTCTTTCCTTTGTGGAAAATGAATAGATATCTCAAAAGTATAAGTAACAACTCTTATTTAACAAAATAATCTACTTTAATTATAGAAGGCCTTGAGAACCAAGACCTTAGCTTTAGGAATGATTACAGATCTTGGTTGTGTGGGTAGATTGGTCACCATGGTGATGCAAAAGTCAGCTTGGGAAGTAGATACTATATTACATTGCTCCCCATAGAAACAGTGGAGCTGAAATCAAATGCTGCTTATGTATTTAGCATGGACAAAATCTGAAGCTTCAGTGAAGTGATACTTTGCCTCAGGAGTTGCTAAAGCAACTTAACAAATCTAGCTAAATCTAGTCTCACGTGGTGGCAAATATCTGCAATTTTAGCACTTGGAAGATCAAGGCAGAAGGATCTCTATATACTTGAGACATACAATGAGACCCTGTTTTCTTTTTTTGAAGACACTTCCCTTGTATATAATTTCTCATTGATAATGGATTCCCTTGATAAGACTTCTTCACACTTGTAGTCATGTGCCCTATATGCACTTTTCATTTTTTTTTTAAACTCTTGTCTGACCAGTGAGTATTGGACAAGAAAACTGCACAGTTCTCTCCTCTAACCAAGATGCCCAAGGGAAAGAAGGCCAAGGGGAAGAAGGTGGCCCAGCTCCTGCTGTTATGAAGAAACTGGAGGCCAAAATGGTAGTGAATCCTTTGTTTGTGAAAAGGCCTATGAACTTCAGCATTGGGCAGGGCATCCAGCCCCAAAGAGACCTCACATGCTTCGTCAAAAATGGCCCAGCTACATTAGGCTGCAGCAGCAAAGAGCCATCCTCTGTAAGCAGCTCAAATACCTCCTGCTTCCCCCAGGTCCTGGACCAGCAAACAGCTACTTAAGCTTGCTCACAAGTACAAGCCAGAGACAAGGCAGGAGAAGAGGCAAAGACTGCTGGCCCGTGCTGAGAAGAAAGCAGTCGTCCCAACTAAGACACCGCCTGTCCTTCGAGCGGGGGGCAGTACAGTCACTACCTTGGTGGAGAACAAGAAGGCTCAACTGGTGGTGACTGCCCATGATGTAGACCCCATTGAGCTAGCTGGTGGTCTTCCTGCCTGCCCTGTGTTGAAAGATGGGGGTCCCCTACTGCATAATCAATGGAAAGGCCAGGCTGGGGCTGCTGGTCCACTGTTGCCTTCACACAGGCTAACTTGGAAGACAAGGGTGCTCCGGTTCAGCTGGTGGATGTATTAGGACCAATTACAATGACAGATATGATGAGATCCACAGCCACTGGGGAGGCAACGTTGTGGGTACCAATCTGTGGTTCCCATTGACAAGCCGGAAATGGCAAAGGCCAAAGAACTTTCCACTAAATTGGGTTAAATGTACACTGCTAAGTTTCTTGTAAATAAATATAACTACAAACATCTTAAAAAAAAGAAAAAGAAAAGAAAGAAAACTGCATATACCTGAAATAAGAAAATCTACTTAAAATCTTAAATGTGAACTATATGATAGAGGTGGAATTTCTGGGGAAACTCGAGTCTGAAATCACAAGTGCTATTTCTGGCATTTCTACATCAAGGAAGAATGATTTAGGCCTTATATGAAGTAATAATGCAACCACTGCTATAGAGTATTTTCTTTGAATGGCTTATGGTGCCAAGTTATTTGTATGCCATTAGTATTAGGAATAGATGAAAGCAAGGATAAATTATTAATATGGCTCATAATATATTTTATAATTGATCTTACTTCATTGACAGAGGCTGATTAGAAACATGAAAATATTTTAAGTACCTTAGTGTCTTGGGGAGCTGTTGGTAGAGGTATAGACAAATGCTCAATAGGGTATGTTTATTGCTCTTTGGAACTCAGCCCTTTAACTACATTTTGAGTGATTACTTTTCCTTCTATGTTGTATGAAACAGGAAAATAGGTATCATTGTAATATGACCATTAGTGGTTTTAAGAAATCTAAATGTCATATCATAAACTTACTCATATATAATTTACCATGAACTGTTGAAATATAACAGAAAGAGTAGTCAAGTTTCACTCAAATGTTTGAGTAATTTACTTATTCCTTTCTTTTTCACCTTTCATAGTATGATATGCTGTTATAAAAACTGGGCTCAGATCACTTTACGTCTAAATTATCACTTTCCAATCATTAATAAGATCTGATTTCTTATAATATCACTGGTTCAATTATAGTTTTTCTAAAAATTCAACATTAATATTTTGACTAGGGATAATTTAAAAAGCACAATAATTAGTATTCTATGTCACCTGAATAAGTTTAATTGTCACTCACATTTTCATTTAATTGGGTTATACAGTCACCTGAATTATGAGCTAGTAGGGATAATACACAATTAAGTCAGATAATCTTAAAGACAAGCTCTGGTTTTAGAAATCAAGCAATAAGTAGAATAAAAGTTTGGTCAAGTTCATCCTTAATATATGACAATTCAAAATGCAATGAAAAAAGTCATAACAGGAAGCTTGGGAGCATTCTACTCTTTCACCTAATAAGTATGATTACAGGAAGAATTTTCATCATTTTAATGCCTCTATACTCCATGGAAATAGGTTATCAACTGGCTAAGGGTACTTTATTTGATATCAGTGACCTTAATATGCAAAAAGTAGTTCTGAATATCAGCAATGGACTTTCTTACAATTTTCAAATACTGAAGACAGTTTTTGTGTCACCAGTAGGAATACTACAGTGTTTACACAGTGAATCATTTGTGTAATTTGACTGTCATATTCCATTATCAGTGCTGGGAGGTCTATTAATTAAACTGGAAGAGCCAGAAAGTCATTTTTGAATACATTGTTCAATATAATTGGGGAAGAGCTACATTTCAACAAAACTTTAAAACAGTATTTATTTTATTTGCTTTTCTGGATCACAGAGCAATTAATCAAAAATCAAAAATTGGAAACCCACATCTTTCTTTTCTCAACAATATACAGTATTTTTGCAAACTACAAATGCATGAGATGGTTTTTAAAATAGTTTTATTTAATATTTATTTATTCTTGGTTCTTTGACAACATTATACA
This sequence comes from Onychomys torridus, assembly GCF_903995425.1. Classification (NCBI taxonomy): domain Eukaryota; kingdom Metazoa; phylum Chordata; class Mammalia; order Rodentia; family Cricetidae; genus Onychomys; species Onychomys torridus. The sequence goes on along the minus strand of NC_050466.1, from coordinate 65,686,782 downwards.
TGACATGTTTTATACTCGGTTTAATACATGCTTAAGGAGTTAGTAAAATAATGTTTTGAAAGGCTATATCAAGCTTATTTATTGATTTTTGCAATTAGCTCAGCTGTATTAGTTATTCCATTGAAAAGGCTATATATGAAAATTTGGAGAAATACCAATAACATGCCTTATCTCATTTTTCATTTCATGATTACACATTCTGAAACATTTCCATGTATTTTCTAAAATGCTCAAATATTACCAGAAGTTTTTTTTTGTTTTGAGACAGGGTCATATGGTAGTGCAGATGGCCTCAAACTCACTATGTACTTGAAACCAGCCTTGAACTCATCTTTCCTTCTCGAGTGTTGAGATTGTATGTGTGTACTGCCACAACTATCTTCTCCCACACTTTGTAAAAGAAACTGATATTTTACGCTACAATACTAGAGTACTTATTACTCAAAATTCTTCAGACTAAAAGTAATTCAGGCCTCAGGATTTTTTGTGTTTTGTAATATTTGTATGGATTGTTTTCTTTGACTGTTTGAGTATCCTTAATTTCAAAATCCCAAGTCCAACATGTCTTGAAATTGAAAACTTCTCAAAAATTTTGGATTTCAAAGTATTTTTGGTTTTAGATTTTTGTATAAGGGGTGCTCAACTTGGAATAAGACATTATTATTACTTTATAGAAAAGGCCTAAGTTCTGGCAAATGGCTCAGTAGACTATATGGCACTTGGCTCCAAGTCTGACTACTCAAGTTCAAAACCTAGGAAGCCATATGATGGAATAAGAGAAAATATACTCTCCAGACGGTATTCTCTGATCACCACATGCATGTGTACACATGTACACACACATACACCCACTAATAAATGTTAAAAAGTAAGTCTATTGTTGAAAGAGGGATTATAGTGAAAAGCTTTGAACTCAATTTATTTCTGCAATTGGGTGCTAATATATTTAGGGTATGTGAGTTAATGCTCAGTACAGAAATGATAAAACCTAGAAGGTACTTAATATAGTTGAACAAAGACATAGCTTATCAATTACAGGGTATGGATCTACAGTTCAAGCTTATGGAATTCTTTGGTATTCTTGTTTCCTTGCACTTAACAGATCTGGCATAAGTCAAAGGCCTGTATGGGTGTAGCATTTGCTCTATCTTGTAATATTCTGGTATCATTTGAGGTTAATAAGAACAAAGGGTTAAAAATCATGCAAAACTACCCTAATGAAGTTAGTAATATGTATACAGCGACTTTTTCATTACTTGTAGGAGTTGGTGAATTAATTTATGAAATCTGAAGATGAAAAATATAAATTATATAACCCTAGCTTCGTTTTTTTTTCTTAAGTCATCAGCACACTATGTTATTCACTTAGTGGAGATGAGAATATATGCATGTAATTGGTGCATACACTGAAACCTGGATTATTTTTGTTTCAGAAATATGAAGATAAGGTTAGATAGGTGGGCCAGTAGTTAAGATCACTTGCTGCTCTTATACAGGAGGTTTTAGTTCCCAGCTCTCACATGGTGGCTCATAACTATCTGTAACTCCAGTGGCAGGGCATCAAATGCCCTCTTCTAACCTCCATTTGCATCTGGTGCAAATATTTACATGTAGGCAAAACACTTATACACATAAAATAAATTAGTCTAAAAAATAAAAAAAGAAACAAGCAAAATGTGTTTTGGATCTTCCACTCAGCAGCACAGCAATAGCTATAAAAGAGAGAGAAAGGGCCCAGTGCAGTGGCAAACTTGTAGTTTCTGCCATAGAAGCTGATGTGGGAGGACTACCTGAGTCCAGGAGTTAAAGACCTGCCTAGGGTAACATAGCAGATTCCCTTCTCACTGAGTGATAAGGACAAAAAAGAAAGGAGGGGATGAAACTGATCGTGTAGTTTCTTTAATTTCTCTTTTTTTAAATATTGAGGACAGAAACTTAATATTGAAGATAGCAACTTTAGTAACACAATAGAAAATTTCAATTAATAGTTTTATAAGAGATCTTAGGAATACAGATACAAATTGTCCCACCAAAAATAGAAAAAGATATGCATTTCATGATTCCTTGGAAAAAAAAGCCTTAAGGTGTGAAAGATTTCTATCAAAATGAGAGGGATAGGCTACTGGAAACAAATGAGCAGATAATACCAAATGCTTGCAAGAAGAGTGCCACAAAATCAAGTGTTTAGCTGAGGCTTATGGCAAAAAAGAGCCTTTAAAAATTAAGAAAAAATAATGACAAAATACAGATGAGCCATATAATTTTATTGACATTTTAGGTTTTTCCTGCAAGGAGTCTGTAAATAGCAGCACCAACTAAATGATTCTGGAGAAAAGGGACTAATAAGCTACCTTGTTTTCTCTTTGAACTTGCAGGTTATAACCACAGCAAATGAATGAACATTCTGGAAATTATTATAGGAATTCCTTGAGACACTGCTTTAAGCTTAAACAGCTGTCTTATTGAAACAAATAAAAAAAAATCAGCAATGGCTCTTCAAAGAACATATCAAAGCCCGATAGAAATAGATGAGGGAGTTTACCATAGGCTATGGTTGGGAGGAGTTTCCTTTAAAACAATAAATGATGAAAGGGCCAATTTTGATTTAATAACAAAAAGGAAGCATCTAAAACTAGCTTTTGGATAGCAGCTCCATGATGGGAAATAAGAGGAAAGTCATAGGTAGTTTGATTATACAAGTTGAAATTTTATATGAAACCTTCATGAATATGGCTAGAAAGCTATTTCTAATTAGGTGGGTCCACATAAAGCACTCTGAATGACTAAATGAAACTGATCCTTTCTTTTTAGAAGTGTTTTATTTAAAAAAAATGAATGAGTTTTTAGTGCATGAGCTGGCTATTTGGAACCTGGGGACTCTGCAGGGACACTTTGCTCAGCCTGGGTAAAGGGAGGAGGGGACTGGACCTGCCTCAACTGAATCTACCAAGTTGAGCTGAATCCCCAGGGGAGTCCTTGCCCTGGAGGAGATGGGAATGTGGGGTGGGTTGGGGAGAGGGTGGGGGCTACAGGAGGAGGGAGGACAGGGGAATCCGTGGCTGATATGTAAAATTAAATTATAAAATTAAAAAATACAATAAAAATGAGTTTTACTTAATCAATGAATTCATTAAATGCATGGAAAGAATGTTTGAAACACTGGAAAATGGGGACTACCTATTCAGTAAGACAGATGATTAATACCATAGATGATAAAAATGAGATTTGAAACTTGGTAACAGAGTTAGATACTTCTGGATGAAACTGGATATATTAAAACATAAGAGAAAATGTAAATAATTGCATTTGGGCTAAAATAAAGAAATCAGCATGGGCTATTACTTATATCTTGCTGACAATAAACCATTGTGTGAATTATCAGTTAATAGGTTAATGAGTCTCTGTAATAGTCCCATCACACTTGCTACAATGGCATCTAGATCTCCTCTCTAAGCATAAAATTAAGGTGATTACAAGGAGTCAGATGAAGAATAGAAAAACTGTTTGACAACATGTGTGGACACATGCTTATAGTAAGCACAAATGGTGATGCCATTACTCTAAGGAAAACCACAAACTTTAGGAGTTGGAAGAAGTCTTCAGAATGCCAGGCAGCTTAGAGTACAAGCATGTGCCATCAAACCTGGCATCAGTCTTTTTTTGAAATACTCTGAGTATGGGGAACCTATTAAACATATGAGACCAGTCATTCCACATATGGGCAAGATAAAATCATCGTTTGTTTATCTTTCATTTATTATGCTCTCTGGAATTTCCAGGACTATCTTATTCTTTCTTCCATATGACAGCCTTTTAACAATTTTCTCTGTTTTTTTTAAATCTAATTTGTTATTTTCAGTTTCACAAAGAATATAAAATTTCCAGAAATCTACTTTTGTGTAAATTCAAGGAAGAACTTTAAAAATGTAACATCATGTCTTTTGGACTCAAGAGCTCTGAAATCCTAAAATAACTCAAACAGAGGCTCAATAATAATTTTTCTTAAATATAAAAGGTCTGGCTTCTTTGGGTGGGAGGGTGGATATAACTGTCTTAGAACTCATATGTTTTATGTTATGGGAAGAGAGCTCTTATTCATATGACATAAATTCTATGTCTATCCTAACAAAAACAACTAACTGAAAGAACTCTCCCCTTACTATAAATAATTTTGCAATACATTCTGCAGTATTACTGGAGGGAAACAACCAAAAAAAAAAAAAAACACATTAAAAAGAATACATCCCACTGATTTAAAGAAGCATTAGAAATTAGTTAAATATAACTTCACTTAATTATTAAGCAAAGCTATTCAGCATTTGTGTTGATTTATCTTTGGAGCTGAAAACATTTTCCTGCCTCCAGTGCTAAGGCATGGTCCTAATTAAGTTAACAAAAGCATATCATAAGCCTCAGTGCCCAAGATGATAAATCTAGAGGAGGATTCCTAGCAAATATATAAAGGTGTACAAAGACAATAGAGTTCAAAGTGAGGGATGGTGCTAATTGTTAAGATTTTGCTGAACAGTTATATGAAAGCCACACTGATTTCATGCTGTCCCCTTTCTTTTTAGAAAAAAATGTAAACTCCCGAGTTTGGCATAATTAAAGAGCAATGAGAAAATAGCAGAGTTGCCAAGGGCAAGAAGCTATAAAGTGAATTTAGTGATTACTGAAGTCATGGGCAATTTCCTTTCATCAAGAGTCACAGGGTGTATGCATTCAAATGGCCACTTCATAAGTCATAGAACAGACTCTGTGGTGGTAGGGTAAAATAACAACAAAAATTTAAGCAAACACTGAAATGAAAAGAAGCTATTGAACCACGGATGACAAAATATGGAGGACAAATAAATAGATTTCAGGCATTATGTCAGTATATTCTGTGGGTGATTTATCCAAAGACTCTTAGTACAATAAAACATTAGACTTAAAACTGTAGGTTAAAGATTTTAAATAGGGAAGAAAATTCAAAATCCTTACAATGTGAAGGTTCAAATTTCTGTTAAGACATTAAAATGTACTTAGTACTCAGTTAATATTCCCTATATTAATAGTTTTTTCTGATAACTAAATTTTATAATAATTTTATTATATTATAAAGCATGTTCTAAATGAAAGGAATATTTATTCAGAGCCTGTAGAATATAATATATTCACTTCAATGCATCAGACATAGCTATTTGATTTGTATTAATCAGAATGGCTGAGCAACCAGAATGCTTATTTCTAAGTCACAATTTTAAGGAGTGAGCCAGATCAGACATAGCTATTCCTCAACTCATCTTCAATCCTGCAAAGTTGCATAAATCATAAATTAAAATGAGGGCAGAATACTCTGTACTATTTCTCTAAGAATCATTTTTACAAAATTGTAAATTGGATACAAGGGAAAATTATTGGCACAAAATAAGAAAATTGATATATATATTTGAATTATGTCCTTTTACTAAGAAAATAGAAATTTTTTATTGGACTCAGACTTATTGAAGAGTTAGATATACTAATAACATAGCACTTGTCATTTGATAAGTCAACAATGAATACTTACTGAATGAGCTATGTAAAGAAGAAGTGAAGTACAGTGATTTAATTTACATTTTAGTAGATTAATTTAGATATTGAAATGTTCTAGAATCCATGACTGGGAATATTAAATAATTTGTAATTTGTCTTAAATGACTTTAACTATTATATTCAATTATCTTAAAATTTATGTGAAATAATTCAATACATTCATTTTATTGGCATACCTATATCTTGTGTTGATATCAGAAATAAATATATATGAAACTGTCATATTAAAATTGTATAGGAAAACATTCTAGGATTTCTAACTTATGAAGCTTAAATATTAAATATTTTTATAACAAAGTATCACGTTTACATTCAAACATACATATATGGGCACTTGTCTTTTAATGAATAACACATTACTCATTATGTTCTTCCATTAAGGAAGAATTTTTCAGAATATAATTAAATTATCTGTGTGTGTGTATGTGTGTGTGTGTGTGTGTGTGTGTGTGTGTGTGTGTGTGTGTGAAAGAGGGAAGTTGGGAGGGAGGGAAGGAGAGGGACAGATGAAGGGAGGGAGGGAGGAGGGAAGGAGGGAGGGAGGGAGGAAGACAGAGAGAGAGACAGAGAGAGAGAGAGAGAGAATGAATGAGAACATATGCTGTCTTTGTGGAGGCTGAAAGAGGACGTCCAATTCCCTTGAGCTTGAATTGTAGGTGTAGTGAGTCACTGGATGTGGGTCCTCTGGGAACTAAACTTGGGCCCTCTGGAAAAACAGCAAGTGTTCTTAGCCACTGAGTTCTCTTCAGCACTCACAGAGTTCTTAAGAACAATTCTTAGAATTTGGCCTGAGGCATTAGATAAGCAGATAAGAGAACTTCTGATATATGAATTCAGAGTAAACAAGGAAAAAGCAGGCTGAATTTAAGAGAGGTTTCTATATTACTTGCTAGAAACTACTCCCATTGAGAAGCTAACAAGTGATTTGCTTTGATGAATTGTGGAAATAGTAAGAGGCAACATTATGACTAAATCTGATTATGTATTTTAGCAAAAAAATGTAAATCACAACTTGTCTTGCCTATGCTAGTGATAGGCTGTCATTCTGTTACATGAGATTAAATCTTACCTGGCTGCATCTTTTGCTGGTATGACTCTAGCATGTAAATGTCTTTTTTTTTCCATTAAAATCTGGTTTCATTACTTTGAACATCACCGAGATTATTTTCCTGGCAGATGGAAGGCCACTGGGTATTTACTAAACTACAAGAGACATTATTAATACTCTCTCCAAACTAGTTAAGCTGGTACCAGGTGACAAATGACTTTTGAGGAAGACCCCAGGCTGTGAACAAAGCACGCAATTCATTTGAGTCACCTTCTTTCCAAACACTATGGATCTGGTGCAAGGACAATAGCCCAGAGGTTTTGGAAGATCTATTTTCTAACTGGTACATGAAAATTAACTAATCATTTCATATGTCATATATTTGTGACATTTATATTGGAAATGGGAGTTATTCAGAAGATGCTTATTTCGACCATACACAATCAAACTCAATGTGACTAACAAAGTTGTCACAGTGTAAAGAGCAGTGATTCTGGTTACTAGAATCCCAGCATAAACAGGGTATGTTAAAGCCTCACGAATTCTAGTGACTAGAGTCCCAGCATAAACAGGGTATGTTAAAGTCTCACAAATTCTAGCTTTAAATAATGTCTCAAATAAATAAGTGCACAATGTTTTGATTTGTTTCATATCAATAATGGTTAATAATTGTCTTCATCATGTAGGAAAAAAATGAGGGTGGTGTGATTTAAAATCTAGCCACTAATCAGTATTAGAATTATAGACAAATGATTTTTTACATATAATTACCAGTGTTTTATACTCCCTTACAATATTATACATCATTTAATATGATATTGAGATGTCTCCCTAGATTTTCTATGCTCTTTTTTTATATTTATTTGTGTAACCAGCCAAGGACGGTGCCTGCAACTTCAAAAAAGTGATATATTTAAGGTACTCTGCTCTTTATTCTTTAACTTTATAACATCTTTCAATTCAGTTTGCTGGTGTCATTCTTTATCTATTCCCTTTAGGTTTCAGCTGTAATTTCAGAAATTATTTATGATGGTGCTGTCCCCAAATTATTTATTTGTGTGCAATATTTAACTTGAAAATAAACAAGTGATGTAACATTTCTTTTTCTTCTCAACTTGTTTGATTCCTCCAACCTCACTTTCAACACAGGTTTATATTCAAAGTACATCATCTTGTTGTCTACAATATACATGAATGCTAAAACTCATAGTTTTTAGAGAATCTCCAAGAAATGACTTTTGAACCCTTACAGTAACTGAAGAGGCTGAAGGTTCCTTTTCTACATTGTATTAGTAGTAATTATTCAGCACCTCTGCCTAGATAATTCCAGATATCAGACTACTGAACAATCTGTACATCTCCCATGTTGCCAATGGTATGCCAAGAATATTGTATTTTAAAATAAAAACTTTGTATGCATTTTTCAGAAGCTAATTTGGAAAGCATGGATATCACTTCCAGATAATCTAATATATACTGTAGTTACATGGTAATAGATTGAATCTCTTTCCAATCTGCCTGAAAGACCTAGGTTTTATTTTAGATTTCTAAGACTAAGCTAAATACATGTGTAAATTAAATTAGAATACTGATAGGTAATCTCCAAGATAATGAAAAAGAGAATATTATGATTTTATTAAAGAAATAAGTGCACAAAGAATGTGTGCACTCATATATAAGAAAGACTATCTTATAACTGCCAGGAGGAAATCAGCAGGATCAAAGGATAAAGCTTTTGAAAATCTCATCTACATTCCCTACCATTACAAAAGAGTAAAAGACATTCTGAGCCAACAATTAACCGTATTAATCAAGACAGTATTTTAGTGTTACAGCAAATAATTTCTGAATTAAGTATAGCTTTATATTTTGTCTTCTACTGTAATGATTTATACTCTTTAAAAGTTGTAGAGGCTGACATAATTAATAATTTAATTTAAGGAGAATATTAAAAGGCCCATACCTCAGTAAGCTTTGAAACTGTTAATTGGGATAATAGGAAATTACTTGTCTTTTCCCAAATGTCAGTGAAGTAGGTCAGGATAATTAATATGCATGCTGACTTTTCAGTCAAAGGAAAACAAGACATGGCTCATCTGTGTACTTTTAGTACCATCTATTTCAGACCAAAATGAGTTCAGCCTGAGAAAATTGTCACAGTATGACTCAGTTAAGTAACTGAATTTCAAAATAAGACAAGAGGTAGTTCAACCATGAGAATATAGATTGTAGTCTAAATTTGCCCTTCGTAAACTAAGGCTACATTTTATAACTGCGAGGGAATAAACTCTTCAGGGTATGGATTCAGGTACATTTTGCTCTTCGGATTTCATTGCAAACATGTGTCACTTAATGTATAACAATACATGGATTGAGACAAAATAAATTATATAAAAGGAGGTTGGTTACAAAACAGTTTATATTTTCATGTTTTCTATTACCTGTTTTGCTCAGTTGTCTAAATACTTCCTATTTTAGATGTTTAGGCAAAATGAAAAAAAAATGTTCTGACACAGATATAATGCTCAGTTTCCCTGCACCTATGCACACATTCTTTTTAGTGGATCAAACTGAATGCTGACTTTGAGTTTTGTAAGTTTGTATTGTTGTCGTCAATCTGTGCGGCTACATAAATGAGTGCTCTGTGTCAGAGGATATACATGTAAGTGTGATGCTGACATTTTGACCATGGAATCTTATTCTGTGTATAATTTGTTTCTGGCATAATACCAAGCAGCTTTGTTTGAATAAGCAGCCTTCACAGTTATTTCTAAGGATCAATCCATACAAGGCATGATTATGACATCCTTTAACTAGATCCTAAATAGTATTTTGAAAAAGCTGACTTTTAAAGTGAATAATTTTCCAAATGAAACATTCATCATGTTGTAGAAATCTAAATATTTAGAAAAAGAATCCCTCACCATCAGAAAGGTTTATATATTGCACTGAATAAGAAAAAAATTCTAGGCAAAATGGAATACAGTGTTCCATACAGAACAGTTTAAAGTACACAGAAAAAATCAAATGGGAAGATGTGTAGACAATCCCAAAAGTAACAGATGGGCGTCTCAAAGATAGAATATAACCATTTTAGTGAAACACATTTTGAACGGAAACAAAACATGTATAATGCTACATTTATTGGCAAACTCACTAGAGCTGTTCTGCCTTCGCATGCTTATTCTATTAAGAGCTGAAAAAGATGAACAGCATCAAATAATTATGCATTTAATAAAACTGGAACCCAAACTTAAAAAAAATCATATAGACACAGGGGTACATCCATTATGTCCAAAAATCAATCCTATACCCAGAGTAACAAAAAGAGGATTCTTGAATTAAAACATCAAAAGCCATCTAACTAGAGACATTCTGCAGGCTTTTAGAAACGTAAAGAAAGGGCAGGCTTGGTGCTCGAGCTAGACATGACTGTGTCTTCCTACTTCTTCCCAACATGATGACTAGGACAAACTCAAGAAATCACTTAAAAAAAGATAGCATTGATGACTCTGCCTATAGAATGGATACAAAGTTTTCTGAACAGAATTTTCTATTCCAGAATTTAATACTGTTTAACTGGCTGGGTTGGAATATTTTCCTTCCCTAGGTTTTATACAAATAATAAGCAAAACCCCCATATTTATGGATAGCTGTTATAAAGTGCCTGGATGAGAGTTATAACAGATTTTCTAATCAATACTTAAAATTTAGAAAATCCTTTGTTAATTCTGATATTCATTACAATATTAAGTATGCATTAGGATTGGTAGAACTCTTGTAAGAGATTCTTCTATCATGTTGGTGGAAGATATAGACTACCCATCAAGTCACATGAGCATAAGATGCTCTTATTTTAAAGGAACCAAGTTTCCCACTGAAATGAGATTCCTGACCTGTTAGTAACTTGTAAGCTAGGGGTTGTTTTTTTTTCCCACTAGTAATGAAGAACTTATGCTAATGTATCCTATAATCAAAGTCCCACATACTTGACTAATGGGGTGAATGTTCTACTTTGTATCTTCAAAAGGGGGATCCCTCAAAGAAACCAAACAAATACCTTGTTTAATTATCATTGGTTCCAGTCCTCTGCAGCAATTGACTTAAAATGTATTTAAATAAAGAGTTTAATGCTATTTGCCTACATTAACTTCAGTTTACTTTGTGGAATTATAGCCACACCTTTGAATTTAAGTGACTGAGTTCTAGCCTATCCCTTAAATAAGGCAGGGTTTCTGGACCAATGTATCATGGTAGTTCTAAACAGAAGCTTGGCATGGTTATAACAAACTTGAGAGGTAGTAAATAGATTCAGATTTTTTTTTTTGAGACAGAGTCTCAGGTAGTCTGCATTAGCTCTGAGCTTGCTATGTATCTGATGATGACCTCAAATTCCTGAACCTCCTGTCTCTACATCCCAAGTATATACGTATGCATCACTATGCTTGACTGAGAACACATTTTTAAGGTAAATGCTTTGAGAGTTACCAGAAGGCTACTGAATTATCTCCTTTTTCTTTAGAGTTGATACCCATTAATAGAGTTTTGTAATCAATGAACATACCAATAAAATAAATGGTTGCTTCTGGCAAATTGGTTTCTAGAAAAAGCTGAGCAATTTTGGATGACAAATGCTTCTTTGTGTGTGTGTGTGTGTGTGTGTGTGTGTGTGTGTGTGTGTGTGTGTGTGTTGTGTTTGTTTTGGACATTTCCTTTAAATCCAATAGTGAAAGGAAAGATATAAATATATTTGTGTTGATGCTGGTGTGTGTGTGTGTGTGTGTGTGTGTGTGTGTGTGTGTTCAGTTAGTCAACCAGGGTTTTGTTAACAGCCTACTTGAAACATTTATTGTTTTTTAACCCAAAACTAGGGGGCAATCACTATGGACTGGCAAGATGATGCACGAAAGTGAGAAGAAAGTAGGGAAGAGAAGAAAGTACAGAAATGAAAACTATTAACCTTCAAAAGCAAATGGGGAGTTGGGAGAAAAAGCATTTGTTCGAGTGTTGTATATCCTGGTTCATAAATTAGGGAGACCTAACTTCCTATCCAGCATGACCATTCCTTTTTTCCCCAAGGGAAACAACCTTCAAATAAGAAGTTGAACTGTGTATACAGGCTAAGAATTTCCAGAAACATACTTACTTTTCTCTCCTATGTTTTCTCCTGCTGCCTCCCCTTCCTCCTCTTCCTCCTCTTCCTCCACCTCTGGTGGCTGTATGTCATCTTGTGGGTCACAGGCACTAACTGGTGCATTCAGACAGCAGTGGTTGAAGCCGCTATCTCGAGGCAGAGTAAAACTTCGGGGCTTGCACCCATTGCCATTCAGCACTTGCAGCCTCTCGCTCTCAGCTAAAGGGTATGGGCCATAGTGATCCTGGAGGTGGCACTTCTGAGTTGGGAGAGTAGACTGCCGCCTGTGCTCAGGGGAGATGGCTGCCGAGTCAGAGAAGACAGAATCTTCCAGAGGCAGAGTCTGCAGATAGTGTAAGCCTGAACTTGTCAGCGGTGTCTCGATTAAATCCTGCCAGGAGCGGCGCTGACTGGCTGTCTTGCGAATGGGGGACACGGCACTGCTCCCGGTAACTTCCTGGCGAAATTCCTCATGTGAAGACTGAGACTGAGAGGTCTCGGTGGAGGAAAGCCGACTGTGTTTTGCTTCCACATAAGGACTGGCACAACTCATCTGGGGAAAGAAGCCCTTCATCAATCTCCAGGGAAATAACAGATTACTTAGATTGTCAAAGAACTTATTTTCTGTTTATCACAGATTATTTCCATTGATGCAGCCTTACACAGTGAAGTAACAAGTTTGCAGACTACTCAAAGTTTAGGCCCCAGCTTACACTTTAACAGTTAGGGATTCAGATGTCTTGAGATATAGATGTAACATCTGATACAATAGTACAAATCTGATAATACTGGAAGCATGAGAAATTCTAAACGTTCATGTAAGAAACACTCAGCAACTAAACAATTAAAAAATCTCTACATATTTGGAAATTCTAAAGAAAGAAAAAACACCCATAGATTCCTATTTCTGGATTTTAGGCAACTTGGGGGGGAGGAGAAAGAGACCTTTACATATGATAACAAGTTGCCTATAAACAAAGCAAACCTTTCTGCTTCTTCATAAGTAAATGTCTGTTTCTATGGGTACCACAGAAAAACTATCTTATGGTGATGTCAATTCTATGGTCATTTCTGGAGAACTGAAAATACAGGCAGGTGGAAGTTAGTTGTTGGGGATTAGCATTTTCTGTGAGTCTAAACACTACAGAATACATATTTTGTGCATGAATTTAAAGTTTGGAAATATACATTATAGTATAAAAGACAAACAAGAAGGGAGACTAGCATCAGTAAAATGCTATAAAACATTTTCAGTGCAGCCCTCTACCTGGGACAAGCCTTACTCCAGCTCTAGAGTCTAGCCCAGGTACCTTTATGCAAGGAGCTACATGTGTTAATCACAAATGGGGTTGAAGTGGTAGCCAGGACAAATTGAGCTGTGATGAATATATCACCCCTTTTGGAAAAGGGAAGGACAGTACTTAGCATCATCCATGGGTGGATTGTTACCTTTCAACATATTAAGTAGTATGTTGAACAACTTAATAACAATAAAGGGAAAAGTTTCTTTCCAAGATGCTACCGTTGTTCAAAGGGAAAAAAAAGATGCATTTAACAGAACAACAGGAGGACAGAGGGAATACTGGGGATTGGAAGATTTAAGATTTAAGTAGGAAGTGGAGGCAGAAGGCTTGGTGAGTAGGGGACAGAGGTAGAGTTAAGCAAAAACTAAATATATATTTAAAAAGCCATATGCAAACCTACTTCTTGGTAAGATAATTAAAAGAATAATTTCAAAAAAAGTGAAGCTGTGGTTCCCCTTTCATCTTTTATAATTTCAAAGGAATCATTCAGATCTTGGTGTTTTTAAGGAAAGGGAAAACATTAATTACTTGGAATAATGCAAAGAGGTTAAATTAAGTCAACTGGTGTAGTCACATAAACTAGCTTCCTTTTCCTTTCTGGAAGACAAAGCCCCAAGATACAGAGAATTGATTATTTTGGTAACATGACCATTAAATTAAATATAGACACTGACATACTCTCAGTATTTTTGACAGGAAACAGGCATAAATTGACATAGTCTTAAGAAAAGTAAGGTTGTTATTTAAGACTGAAGTATAGTGTACACATAGAGTGATTTATAGATTGAAGAAAATTCTGTAAGAATTCTGGAGCACCATAAACATGTTAAAGCAGATACGAGGGCTATATCTAAAACATGTGCATGTGTGTACACACTCACATGTGTGTGTGCCCATGTGTTTTTGTAGTGCTGGGGAATCAAACCCAGGGATATGTGCATCTGTGCTGGTTATTTTATTTTATTTTTTTTGCTAGAGTCATCCAGGAAGAAAGAATGCCAATTGATAAAATACCCCACTGAACTGCTATGCAGTCAAGTTCGTGTGGCATTTTCTGATTAATGATTGATGTGGGAGGGCCCAGGCCACTGTGGTGGTATAACTCCTGGGCTGGTGGTTGGTGGTTCTGGGTTATATAAGAAAGCACGCTGAGCAAGCCTACAGTAAACAAGAGTTCCACCAGGGCCTCTGCTTGAGTTTCTACTTCTAGGTTCCTGCTGTGTTTATGTTCCCGCCTTGGCTTCCCTCAATGATGGATTATGATCAGGACTTGTAAACCAAATAAACTTCCCAAGTTGTTTTTGGTTATGATATTTTCTTAAAGCAATAGAAAGCTAACTAAGATAGTACATAATATCTATTACTGAGCTATACCTCCAGCACTATAATTCTAATATTTATCAGTTGTTTCTAAAAGAAATAAAATTGACTTCACTGTATAGAATAAATAAGATCAATTCATATCTTTTTCTAAGGAGAGTTTTCTGTTGTTTTAACTCCTTTAAACCTGGCTAATTCATTCTGCCAACATCCTGTGATGATTATTTCCCTTGATTAATATTTGTTGTAAACTTAAACATTTTCCTTCTGATTTTAGGTCACCAATTTTCTTCTCCCTATGAAACCTCAGTTTGACTTAGACTTTAATATACATTCATTTTAACATATAAATGGAGCTCTAAGTTCAAGGCGGAAGCACACTGGGGTTGCACTTACAGAGGGAGGCCGTGGGTATGTATCATAGGGGGGTGGAGGGCTGTCCTGTTTCGGTGTTGATGGAGTATCTGCTTCCTCTTTGTCACTCTCACTCCAGTAATCTGAAAGTTCACAGACACGGACATCTCAGTGTTTATTCAGTACTGATAGCCATATTTCTCAAGAACAGAGACTATCACTTAACAAAAAAGATTGAAATTGAATTATTACAGCATGTTCATCATCATTGCCCTACCCAAGAGTCATCAAGTTTCATTTTTAGCTGTTTTGGAAGAGAAGGAAGAACACAATAACCTAATCCCAACCTCATGAAAAATTAATGGCACACAGCCAGTCCTAATAGAACTAAGAAAATGGTACTCTATAAGCCCAAACAGGTGTAGAGTATGTTTAATTTTAGACCATTTTCAGAAGTTTTAACTAATAAATACCACAGGATGTTTCTTAAAGTATGTCATTTTACTGTGATAAATATTCAGAGAAGAAAAGCAATAAACCACATGCTGCTGTATATCTCTACTGATATAAACATCCCTGAAATTAATGTTCTAAATATTTTTGGCTTCAATTCACGGTTATCTAACAATTGCCGTCTTCTAGAGTCACAGTGACACGAATCTTTATAACACCATACTCCCACCTCTCCTCGGAAAGACATGGCAACCACTAAATCTTGCCAAATGAGAAAAAAAAAATACACAGTTGCTGATGTGTGCTACAAGCACCAAATTTCCAGAACTACTTAAAAGGAAATATAAGCTGCTACACAAAGTTACTTGGCAGAACTGAGGCAAGAGCGAAGATAAAGAACTCTGAGAGATATATTAATATTGTAAGCCAAATCCAACAAAAGGGCAACAATTAGAATCCAGTGGACTATATCTCAGCCATAACTGCTGGGTTGATTCTTTAGGTGAGTTGCAAGCAAAGAGCCAGGATGATCACCCGAGAGAACAGGTATTAAGAGAAAAGGAAATTGGTATGAAAATTTACATCCTAAAATAACTATGACAAGACTTAAGTAGTATTCAGATTCAAGTGAAAAATCCCAACACATATTTTTGTAGGGCCCTTCCCTTTCTAGAAATTCTCAATTGTAATGTTTTTCCTGTGCTGCTGACTAAAAATAAGTACAACTAACATTTTTTTCTTCAGAAATTGTTACATTTCTGGTAGGAAATAGTGGAGCTTGATTTGAACTAAAAATTGCCTTGACCCAAACCTCTGAGTGCTAAATTCTAGGACTCTTGCTTGACACATCAAGAAAGTTTAATGCTAAGTATAGTGATGTGATTTAATCTTATCTACTCCCAGGGTTTTACTCCTGTTACTGTGAATAGAAAGTCTCCAGCAATAGATACAGGACATAAAATAAACTGCCCCTTCTATTCAGGCCTTAAAACACAAGGACCCTGACAACAAAGACGAAGAATCTAACTAATCTCACTTAGATGCCTGTTTTTTGTTTTTGGGAAACTGGTCATTGGCACACACAACTGTAACTCCAGTGCTCAGGAGACTACTCAGGATCTGAAGTGTGAGATCAGCTTGGGATAGCTAAACCCTGTCTCAAAAAGCCCAATGGAAAATAATGGAGATACTGGACAGTGACAACCGACATAACTAAGTCCTTCAAAGATGAACTGGCATAGTTACTCAGAAACGTATCTAGTAAATGATTGTGGAAAAAGTATGACTGATATTCAGAAACAGATAAAGGTTCAATTCTTCATAATACAACTACTTAATACATTGACACTTTTAAAGGCATTATTTAACTTCATTGTTGGGCCTACTTTATAATCTGTAAAAGAACAAGTAATAATAACTGACTTTTGTAGTTGTGTATGTGGGAGTTCTAAATAAAGTAACATATATTCAAGTGCTTTGTACCTTGAATACACTCAAGAGATATTAGGAGCATTTATCTTCTTAGGGATATTTGCAGATTTTATGCCAGGACAGTCTGACACAAATCAGAAAGGCAGCAAATGCCTGATGCTTATTTTCACAGATACCCCCTTTTTTTTTTCTTTGTAGCATTTTTAAGCAATGAAGAATGAAATCTGGAGTCCTAGGGTCTGGGCAGTTTTATGACAGCCTGAAATCTTCTTGGACGTTAATGCTAGCATTCACTTCTCCCTACCCCACACAAAGCAGTGAGATTGCTGAGACCACTCTACCCTTTCCTTCCCACTGTTTCCAAGAATGCCGGCTGAGTTTATCCTTAATGTTGGCATTGAAACCATGGCATCCTGGTGCAATAATACCTCAAGTGGTCCTTATTAGCACACTGGAAAAGAGATGATTAGCATTTTATCCAGGGCTCCATAGCTGTCACCATACATAAGAGATCTGAAGTGTTTATTTTTCCTCCTCAGCTAAATTAGGAAAAATTCTAATCCCTATTTGATATAATTTTTGGCTTATTAAAAAGCAATATCAATCTAAACATTTTCTAGGTTTCTTAAGAAAAGGCAGAAATATTACTTTACAAATCAACTTCTTATGCTAAGCTGTAAGGGAGAGAACAATACCAGAAAAAGGCAACATTGAAAATTTACTTAGGCTCTTTTGGAACATGTGAAATATTACACACATTATAGCTTAGTGGCTGAAACCAGTCTGATTTCTTTCTAAGAGCAAATACAATTTTTAGCTCTCTAAAAGAATATAAATATATTATTTTGATGTGTCTTGAAAAATGCCAAATTTTATAAGTAATTATGAATAAACATGTCCATTAGTAGAAGAGGGACATATATTAAAAAACCTCCTCTTATTTAGAACTAAGAAATAAAATATAGGTCATTCTCTTTCATGTGATTAAAACTTTACAATGACATTAAGGAATTATTTTTATTGTAAAACATTAAAATTTCTTTTTTTCTATATTTCTTTAGTATATACTGTATTATCATTATCTATATCCACCATACTATACAATAATATACAAGAACTTCTACTTTTACTCTTAGCTATGTATAACAGTACTTGTTTATTACTTTGCCCACTCGCTACTTAGTTCTTCACATCCTGTGGGTACCACTATTCTCTTTTCAACTTCAACGAGCTATATTGTGTTTGGAAGTTAATTCAGCATTTAGAATTACTCAGGAGATATCAAAGAATCATAGAAGAGTAGAGGTGATATGTATACTTAGCAGTTTCCTAAGCAGAAGACCAAGGAACTTAACCATATATTAAGTAGGAAGTCTATTTCTGATGTGTGTTAAAGTGCCTTTTCACTCTGTGAAAAAGCAAGTATTATAGTCTGCCTATGTTTTTTTCTACCAAACTTTAGTAGGTAGAAAATATATATATATACTTACACAATAGAGCAAGGTAGCATGCATCTACAAAATAAACACTCTTTGGAACATGCACATGCAATATACATTAACCTGTCCTTTCATCCACAATGAAACTTAGTTTCACAACAAAAGAAATTCATTATAATCAGATTATGCTCAACTTGAAATCAACATCAAGTAATATAATTCTGAAGCTTGAAAATGAAAGTTCTATGATACATATAGCTTGGTATTTTTCTAGATTAATTTTCATATATAATATATATATTACCAATCTATCCAACTCTCATGACTTTAAACAATCAGGTAAAAATACCTTTAAAGAGCTACTTCACCCCTTTTCAAGAAATTTGAAAAGGAAATCTGGTATTTTTTTTTTTTTTTAGTGCTCTTACCTTAAATTAAGGTCTATAAATTACACTGAGGCATAAAGTGAGGAAGTTTAAGCCACCAGACACATTTACTGCATTATAGTATTAGACAAAGTTTGCCCATGCACACAGATTTGATGAAGACAGCTTCTACATTATTTGTAGAATGTGCAATCTGCTTCCATTCTGTGGAATATCATAGTTATTGCCTTCAGTCCACACCATTTCCATCTTATAAGAATTAGTTCAGAAAACAGAGCCAACCAAAGTCTTTCCCATACTCTCTTCCTGGAAGGACTCTGTTTACCCTTGTTTCCTGAAACTTGATTTATTTCTTACTATGTTTCATTTTCTATATTGCACCAAGCTTACCTTTTTGAACAGAACCTAGTATAATTGTAGGATACGTGCTTACATTTTCATACAGGCGTGACGTTGAGGATCTTTTGCAGAAATATTTTAATATTTAATAACATACTGTATTTTTCTCTCAATTATCAATGCTATATCAAGAGTCACTGATAATTTTCTTCTATATTTTTGGTTGTGAGCCTAGCCTTTAATGGCTGAGCCATCTCTCCAGCCCTGATTTTCTTCTAAAAAAGTCATCATTAGCCCTGTCTTTTTATGTAATAAAAAAGTGTAATATGATTTTAAGATAAAAGGTATTCCTTTACCTTGTTCTTGCTTAATCCTTTCTCTCTCTGCATATCCCGCAGTCAGCATGTTAATTCTATTAAGCCACCTGGAAAAAGAAAGAAAGAAATCAATGATAATTCACCATACTGGTTAGAAATATTTATTGCAAAAAATGTTAAAAAAGATATAGGATAACCCTACATATAAAATGTGTTCTTCATTAAACTTGAAAAAAATTGAAGTCTTCAATAGGCAATAAACTACCATTACCATAGTACAAATTGTTCCCACACCGAAGATGTAATTCCAATGGAACAGTTATGTAAAGCTGTTAATGTGTGCAGTATAAAAGGTTTTGAGATGACCAAAGTCATATCAATTCTTTTCCATCAAATGTATGAAGACTCCAAATATGCCTGCTCTTTTTTTTGTTTTGTTTTGTTTTTTTGTTTTTAGAACAAATGCTCCTTTGGAGACACTTTTAACAGTCAGTCTAATTTATAGAGACAAGAGAAAAAGTTACAGAGCTTGCCTGTAAAAATAATAGTTCTACCATGAAATAATAGTTTTGAATACACTCATTTAAATTGAATGACCCAAGAGGAAACACATCTCAGAAGTACTTTAGAATCTTGTCTCTAAATACAAGAGTACTTAGCGCCTCAAAAATAGAAAGTACATATATAATTTTAACCTATTATGATCTAGAAAACATATTTTCATGAACAACAGTAAGTTAATTGTCTTAGTTTTTTTCTTCAGTATTGCTGCTATTGTTAGTGCAGCAAAACACGGTCTCAGTTTTTTCATTTAATTCTTCCAGGAATCTTCCTGTATGCATTATTTCAACCACTAGATTATCAAATCACAAATTCTTTGTAAACAAAGTGACAATTTCCCATCTGGAAATTCTGAGCAATGGCCCATATGTTTTTCCAAAACTGAAATCAGGTTGAATTCACCTTCAACAATTTTGGAATTACTATTAGAGTTAACATCATCAAATTGTGGAATAGTCTGATCTTGATGTATTTTAAAGAAAACCTGCATTTGAGAATTTCTTTCTCCTAAGATCCTGTATCCTTTTCGACTAGAACACAACTCTGTCTAACTGAGCCACATATTTCACATTTTTCCAAGTGGTGTTGTTTATATCATATACCTAGCATATCTTGAAAAGAGGAAAGTTGTATTCTCTCATGGGAATCTATTGAAATCTAAACTTCAGGTTAGCAAAACATATCATATAAATATCAGCCTAAAGACTATAAGGGAAATGAAGAAAGAATTGGAGTCCTATCAATATACAATAAAATATTCATAGGAATTCAATAACATATTATATGAACTAGTAAATTCTAAACTACAAATCAAGAAGTCAATCTCATAATAAAATCCTTAAAAATGACTATTAGTAAAAGATCAAAATGAATTTTAATATATTGTTTAATTTTTAGAAAGGGGTTGAATTTAGACTACAGGGTAAATCCAACTACTCTTTGGAAAGTGTAGCCTGATGCTGTTAGGTTGACAAGTACGACAGTTACACTAAGGGAAATTGATCATTGACATTTAATCTACTATTATGTTATTACTTCTTGAAAAACATTGATATTTTAATCAGAATTCTAAAGAAAATGAAAGTTCTTAGAAGGTGAATTGAGAAATTTAAGAGAGGCTTATATAGTTTTCAATTCATCATTTATTAAATATCTATTTGTTTTTAACAATAACTATGTTTTAGAAACATATAAATGTATAAGGCATAGTCCTTGCTTTCATTGAACTCTAGATTGCTAAAACTCCTAAGACAGCTGAAAATTTAAGCTACTATTAGGAAAAATTCTGCTCATAATAAAACCTCTTTGGAACATGTATGGCTATTCTCAGGCTGCTGTTTATAGCCTAAAGAGACTTAAAACTATACAGCTATTGCTGTCTCTTGGATATACTTGTTCTTAAGTGACAGCTGAAAGAACCTCACTTACTGATATACTTGGTATAATTTTGACTTGCTATCATAGGTTGTTATGAAAGCAGATATACATATAATAACTGATTCCAGAACTATTTATTGAGAGCCTGTATGTGCTAGGGATAGTTCTAGGCACCTAGAATATAGAGTATACAAAACAAAGCACCCATCTTCATGATGCCTGTATTTTAATAATGGAGGCAGATGACAAATCGGGATATAAGTAAGCATCTATGAAGTTACCAAGGTAGCACACACCATCTTTTAAAGCAGCAAGTAAGGTAAAATTTAGAACGTCAAAGTTGCTTGGGAGTAGGAAATCTATATTAGGTAAGGAGGTCAGGGATACATGTATTCAACTTAGAATCTTTTCAAGAACACTGATGTGGAAGTTCTTTAATATTAGTACCTTATCATATTTAACACTTTAGAACATGAATATATAGGTAAGGGAATATGCTTAGAGTAACACAGACTAATACACTGAGAGAGAAATAACTTATAGTTACAAGGATACACACACACACACACACACACACACACACACACAGACACTTAGAAAAGTACACATATCGGTGTATACAGATTTCATGGAAAAACTGAATTTAAGGAATACTTTTATACCCTAATTACTAGGTCCTATTAGTACTGGCATTATATATTTTTAAAAATCTAGAGTACAAATATATATTATTCTATACTGTGGTATAATTTAATACAAAACAATAAAGCCTTTAAAGCCATAAAATAATCAGATAAAGCATATATTGAGTATAATTATGCTTACTTAAAAATACATCCTCTCTCTTGAATTAGGCATGTTTTCAAAGATTATATATGAAGTAAATCAATACCCACATTATCTTGCTATGTATGATAATGTGATCACATAAAGCTGTATGTGTACCTTTCCATATCACTAACACTGTGTGAAAGTTTTTAGCACTGATTATTTTATCCTATTAACAATTATTTTTCTAAATTGCATATTGAAAATATACTGGAAATAAAGTTATTGGTGAAAGAAAACCAAAGATATATTATAATTAAATTTTAAAATTCAATTATTATGTCTATAATTCTGAAATATATAATATATTAAGTCTTACATAAAACAAGATTTCTAAATGTATAATGTGCTGACATTTTGTATTAGATGTTTTTTTTTCTTTAATCAACTACTTAAAGTAATGAGATGAATGACATGGGTTTGGTTTAGTTTTTCTTTTCTGGTATTCAGAACTATAGAAGTATCAGCGAAGAGCAGTGATATCGACATCCTTTGACTATACTGTTAAAATAGAGTAAGTAGCAAATGTCAGTCAAAAAAGGTTTTACAGTTGATAAATGCATAGACAATGTCTAAACTAAAATGGTTCTAATTAGCATGTATCAAGAATGCATAAATTATTTTAATTTTTACAGGGAGGGAACTGGTACCTAATGTATTCATCTTGTAATACAAGAGATCCTCATTTATGTCACTTATTCTTATTTTGGTTATAATGCAAACAATTCATGTGTATCCCTAGGGAACTGTGTTTATCATTTGGTTAAATAGATAGCATGGACATAGAACTATAGAATTATGAGAAAATTATAGCACCAAAAATAGACAACCGCTAGTCCCCCATCATGTACAGGTGAATAAAAATTTTCACTTTGAGGGTAAGGAGAAAAATCAGTGAAAATTCTTAGTGCTGGTATGAATTTTAAGAATAGTAAATTATATAAATTATGAATAAGGACATTTCCTTTCTTTGCCATTTCCTTTCATACACATCTGCTTTTCATTCTAGGTGTCAAATTATTTATTTATTTATAAAAGTAGCTTAAGTGTTCATTTCTTCTGCTTAAGCATATTTATGAAGCAGCACAATTTTTGTGCTTAAAATGTTTAGATACAATTTTTAGAGACATCTAAGGAAAACTAAATGAAGTAAGAAAACAAAAGTATATAAACATCAATACTCATTGCTACTGAAGACTTGTATAAAATTTAAAAGAAAAACCCTACTGAGAGGGATAGTTTATCTCATTTATAAAAGGGTCAATTATTTAGTACAGAAAGGCTATGTTTCTTGCATAAATTTGCATAGCTAATAAGTTATAATCTGGGATTCAGTCTTTTCTAAAGGGTCACAGTTCTGGTCACTATGCTTTGCTGCCTCTTTCTAAGTGTAGGGAAATTACATACAATATGCATTAGCTTTTGCAATTGCAAAAGGGAGGATATTTTGACTTTTAAACTCATTTTCTATAGTTTTATTAAATGGAGAGTGTAAGTTAAAGGAAAGAAAGAAAAGTAACTTAAAAGTGGATAAAACTGTAATGTGAAACAATGTGGTATATGAAGAGAAAATATATGTAGGTTTTCCTTTAGCCACCAAACAAACAAAGAGCCATTCAATCAGTTGGCTATGTAACTCTGCCCCGTGATAAATGAAGGTGACAGGAAGAATTACTACATTAGCTAGATATAAGTTACTGAAATGGATATCTATCACATATACAGAGCACTTGAATAAGTCAGGTTTTATGTACATTTTTTGAGCATCTAGGAATACATGTTAAGACATAAGTGAGACAATTGAACAGCTTGAACTGTTTGGGAGGCACCCAGGCAGTGGGACCCAGACCTGTCCTTGGTGCATGAGCTGGCTGTTTGGAACCTTGGGCTTACACAGGGACACTTTGCTCAGCCTGGAAGGAGGGGACTGGACCTGCCTGTACTGAATCCACCAGGTTTAAATGAATTCCCAGGGGAGTCTTGGCCCTGGAGGAGATGGGAATGGAGGGAAGGGGATGGGGGAAAGGTGAGGGTGGGTACGGGAGGGGCGAGGACAGGGGAACCCATGGCTGATGTGTAAAATTAAAACACAAATATAATAAATAACAAAAAATAAAGAAAAAGTCAGAAGAAAAAAAAAAGACATATTCCTAAAATTTAACATCCTAAAAAAAAAACCCTTTTTATAGTAATATTTTGGATTTATATTGGTTATGGTACTTATGTGGTAAAATTGACAGTCAATGAAAGTTGAATTTTTAAAATGTTAAATCATGAATTAAAAATTAAGTATGATTGCATGTAACTACAGATGGGCTACTCAAATTTTAATTAATTAATATACAATGAGATTCCTTAAAAGATGACTGAAGACAAGGCTTAGACTTTGAATTTTGGGCCTAATTAAGTAATTTGAGATGTAAATAGTACTTTACCTGTTCATGTCATCAAGATGTTCCGCAGCAAAATAAAAGCTTTTGATTTTAGGATGGCAGGCTTTGAATGCGCTGTGAGTAAAACCAAACAAATAAGTTACATTTACTTTTTACAAATTGAAAAAAGGTTTTAAGTCAAATATCCTTAAAATTTTCATTAAAGTTGGGAGAGGCAAAAGAACATTATCATAATATATTATATGAAATTTTTTTTTAAAAAAAAAATTCTAACTTGGAACCTGGGTATGGTGACACATACTTTTAATCCCAGCAGTTGGGGGCAGAGGCAAGTGGATTTTTCTGAGTTCAAGGCCAGCCTGGTCTACAAAGTGAGTTACAGGACAGCCAGAGCTACATAGTGAGACCTTGTCTTGAAATAAAACTAAAAGTATTCTACTTTGTCTATTTATTATTAACATCATCATCACTGGTATTTTTTTTAAAGATTTATTTATTTATTATGTATACAGTGTTCTGCTTACACGAATGCTTGTATACAGCATGTATGACTGCAGGCCAGAAGAGGGCACCAGATCTCATTACAGATGGTTGTGAGCCACCATGTGGTTGCTGGGAATTGAACTCAGAACCTTTGGAAGAGCAGCTGGTGCTCTTAACCGCTGAGCCATCTCTCCATCCCATCACTGGTGTTTTTATGTGTGTGCACATGCTAGAGAAAATTTTTGAAAACTGGTTCTCTCTAACCATGGATTCTAGGATTGACAGGTCATCAGGCTTGCATTTAAAGCACTCTATCTTGTTGTCTCAAACTAAATAACTTTTATGGATAAAATTGATGCAGTGTCTAACCTAACTTTACATACATAATGCTTCTATCATGACAGAAATAAGTAAAATTCCATGCTACATCCTCAAAATTGCTTTCTTATAATCTCAGTTTGAAAGCATCAGATAAACAAACTGTAACTTAAAATTTAGAAAATTTAGGAAAAATAAATGACCCCTTCTTCCCCCTTTCTCCAAGTAAAATGAACTTACTATTTCTTGCGGCATTCACTGGCTCTATCAATTTTAAATTCAGGCAGACTGATGAATCCTTCTGCTTTTTCATCCTAAAGAAGCAAGACTTTTGTTTAGTGTATCATACCAAGGAGGTCTGAACTAATAATACCATGTAAGTACAACTTAGACATTTAGAGTAATAAATGTGCTAATCATTTAGTTCATAAGTCTACTTATATTCCATATATTCTACATATCCATAAAATAAAGCATTCTTTTGAAACTTGGAATTTTTACAAACTAAAACATATACATTATTTTTATATTAAAATGAGGCTAGAAAATAATTTGCAAAGTAAAATATGCTTTATAAAATTTTTTTGGGCTAAAGAAGTAGTTCATCTGTACAGTATGGAATGAACTCTGAGTTTGATCTTTAGAGCATAACTCCCTGGCCCTCCCCCCGAAAAAAAAAGTAAAAGGAAAGAACATTTCAGGCCAGACATACAAATTTAGTATAAAATTTTCTATCATTTTAAATAGTGATTTATTTTATGTGTATAATTGCTTTATCAGAATACATGTATGAGCATCATGTGCATGCCTGTTGCCTGACAGAAGTCAGAAGATGGCACTGGATCCCCAGGAACTGGGGAAACAAATGGTTGTGAGTCACCATGTAGGTGCTAGAAACAAGTGCTGAATAATCTCTCCATTTTTAATATTTAGATATAAAATATGGAGTTGCTTACCAATTAAAATTTTCATTTTATAGCACTTTACTAACCAAATTTGAATTTTCTATATACTAATTATTTTGTGTATTCAATAGTTCAGAAATTAAGTAGGCCAACTTGATTTTCAAATATGTGGTTTCAGATACATCTCACACAACATCTTTCACCTGAAAATTTTAATAAAATTCATAAATCCTCCTCTCTTTAATACTAGTTAAAAACAAGGCAGGAGAACTATCCAAAATATTGTATTTGTCTTAAGTTAAATAAAGTATAATGTGATTTGGTGGCTACTATGTTCTTTGTCATGGTAATAACAAAGCTTCATAGACTTTACCATTCCACATTTTACTTGACCTGCTAAACCAGGTCATAACTCCTTATATATCAAATTTAAGTGAGATTATTCTCCCTCCCACTGTTCTGAGGAAACAAAAGCTCCTCTCAGTTCATTCCTCCCTCCCTTCTTCGTCGTCTTCATCATCATCTTCTCCTTCTTCTCCTTCTCTTTCTCTTTCTCCTTCTTCTTCTTCTTCTCCTTCTTCTTCTCCTCCTCCTCCTCCTCCTCCTCCTCCTTCTCCTTCTCTTCTCTCTCTCTCCTCTCTCTCTCTCCTCTCTCTCTCTGTCACACATACATACATACACACACACATTGTGCATATGTTTCATTTCTGTTATTAATGAACAATTCAAAAGTGAAAAATTTGAGCTGTAGATAGCAACTGAAATTTATGTGTTAAGTACTGAAGCAGTACTAAAAATCTTTCTTTAAATATTTTTTCCAATCTACGGTTAAAGAAAATATTTCCATTTTGACTTCTATCTTATGTTACTTTTGACAGCCTTAATTTAAAACTTGAAATAATTTTGGGATATTATCTCTTCATTATGATGCAATATAAAATACTCTCTTTCCTCTAAAATAACAATAAGGCTTTCCTGGAACATATATTACAAACTTATTCATTTATATTTTATATGGCTAACAGTAATAACAACTTTCCAATGACTGAAATATAGGCACTATTTAATAAAACAGACAAAAGAATTTCATCCCAGAGAGTTTGAAAGATAGAATATAATTTACTATATGTAGACAATATATAGATTGTCTCACACACACACACACACATATACATATAATCTATAAGTAAATCACAATAAAGAGAAATATATTGTATTTTGATACTACTTGATTAGCATATAAATTTAGTATATGTAGCAAATAAAAATACAGGTAGATTTTGTTTTATTCATTATATGACTGCTACAAAATATCAAAACATAAAATAACATTTTCATGTAAGTATATAGAAAATAATTAGTTTAAGGTCTTCTATTGATAAACATTATGTGAACACTTAGCATTGTCAGACATTGTTCATTTCTTCATCTCTAGGAAAGCTTAGTGAGATAGGCATCATTATTTTCATTTTGCAGATGAAGAGATAAGCACAGTCATTCAAATAATGCAATTCCCAAGTCTACTCTTTCTCCGTGATATAGGACAGCAGCAGAATAACTTGTTCAGGGAACATCAAATTCTCTAGATATTGCAATGTTACAACCTAAGGTCTAATAATTATGGTAACTTTAAGGACTCTTCAAGTGCAAATTGATTAATGTCTTAGGATACTATTTATATACAAACTATATACACACATATATTTTATAATAAAGTGAAGTAGTAGATAGGTATAGCAAACGTCATATCATAAGAACAATTAAAACACATTAAACATGCCTCTCCCCACAAGTTGTCCAAATGTAATGGATACTTAATTTCAAAATTAGTCTACTAATTCATTTTTTTCTTCAGGATAAACTGAAATAAATTGAAACAATACTGACTTACTTAAGTTGCTAAGTAGTGCCCCCTTCAACAGAAACAGAAAAAAACCCTATAAAACTTTGAGCAAGAGTTTAAAAAATCTCTTGTTTTTAGTTAAACTACGACATTAGTTATTTGGTATCTTTAGAAACAGAATTTCACTATATTTTTACTGTGCTTCAGATATATTGATACATTAGAAAAACGAAGCAAATGTTCTTCCAGAATATTGAAGATGGATCCTGAATTGGCTTGAGGGTGATACGATTTAAAATCAAATAAATGGCTTAAATGTCAACACTTTTTGTTACAGATAATGAACTAATGAGAATACAATTGTGTTCTCTTACCTCTTCATTAATATACCAGTATAGGGATGCATCCTTTAGGACAAACCAGTACTTCTTCCATTTCTGCGAAAAATAGCTCTTTGCATCTTTCTTTTTCCAAAGCCATCCCTCACAGTCACCACGGCCAAGGTCCTTGCAAGAAATTCGTCTTTTGCTCTTGCCTGCTATAGCTCCTGAAGAGAGTGAGTGGTAATGCTCTTAATTTTGCAAAGTGCATACAGAGAAAAGATGAATCCCTAAATACTTATTAATCTTAAAATGATCATTTTCTAATTGTGTTATCACAGAAAATATGGGGATCTCTGATGCCTTTCCTTCCATATAGATGACAACATAATCGGAAATATGTGATTCTCACCTCAAGACTTTTTGAGACCATATCTTATCAAAGGATATGCATGGTAAACGATGTGAAAGCGAACTGGCTTCAAGGCAATGAGAGGATTAACGAAATGTACTCATGATTACCACAGTACAAAAGAAGAAAGTTAAAGGTTTTTTTTTTTAATTACCTTTGTTTTTCTTCTTTGATTTGTGCTGCAGAGAGGACTGCTGAAATGTCTGAAATTAAAAGACAGGGAAGATTATTATCTTATATGCAGAGTGCAAACCAGAGAACCATAGGGCTACACAGAACTCTCACAAGCTAAAGATTATTCTAAACCCAGGTTAGAGTAGTACCTCTCCTCATTAATATTTGAAAATAAATTAGTATAACCATATTACTTAACTTTCTCATCTTTCTCGAAGCAGAAAAACATCTATCAGTATCTTCATTTTGTTGACAGATTCCAGGGTAAAACACATTGGTAAATGTAAATGTTCTCCCCTCTTGCCCCACAACTGTTCCCTTTGAGAGATTCACTGTGGTTTCTAACACATCTCATCTAATTCTCGCATAATCTGACAAACCAGGAGGCAAATGTGTCTTTCTTATTTCTATATTGTCTCTAAATCTATAAGTATTTTGATCAATATTTTAATCTCATACCTACCTACTTATATCAGTATTAGTGGTGACTAAACTTGTCAGTGGTACCAGTATTCCAGCACCACATCTCTGCTTCTGATATAGGGACCTTCCCACTCCACAACTAACAACCCCCACAACTATATGTCTGGTATTTTGAACATGTCCCAGCCACTGCCTCTAATATTTGTGCATTATAAAGTCAAATACTAGCTGGGCAGTGGTGGCACATGCTTTTAATCCCAGCACTCAGGAGGCAGAGTCAGGTGGACCTCTATGAATTTGAGGCCAGCCTGATCTACAGAGCAAGATCCAGGACAGGCAACAAAACTACACAGAGAAACCCTGTCTCAAAAAAAAGGTCCAATACCACTGTCCTATCAATGAAAAAATATTGTGTCATCTAAATCATTGACCACACCACCCAATTATGGTTATATTACTATCCTACCGACTTTCCATGGGATATTATTATAATGGTTCTTTTGCACTATTCCCTGCATCTATATATAAATAACTAAGCAATGCAATACTAAGTATCTACTTAACAGTTTACCAAGTCTGGAGAAAAAACAGGGTTGTATTGACTCACCCAACTTTCAATTAGTAACTAAAAGTTACTGACTCTACTCAGATAATATTCTCATACAAAATTTTCACTGTTATAATAAAATTAATTATGATTAACTAATGAAAAGAGGACAGAGATTTCCTGTGTGTTAAGTCACAGAAATTCTTTGAAGGGAATGTTATATTGGTTCTATCCAATTTAAACTTTATCTTGTCTATTATACTTATTTAACTGACAACATTTTTTTACAATTTAAGGATATCCAGTTGGTATTAACTGTAGAACAGCAATTATTTTTGAATTTTGTGTTTTATTTTGAAATTTAAGTACTTCTGTAATTTTGCCATATATTCATTTAGTGTGTAATTTATCACCTGATTGTTTGTTCAGTGCCCTTTCTTCAGAATTAAGTTATTTTAGACACTTCAGAATTTTCTTTTCTGCCTAAGACTTTTGTTGTCTCCTGCCTCTATTCCTTGGATCCTTTTAGATACTAAGCAGGACTTTTTGTGATGACATGGCCTGCTGTTTCATTGATGCAGCTCAAGTGTTTCTGAGTAAAGGCATGTTTTTGTGTCCTGTTGACACCAGGAATTTACTTCAGCCACTGGTTGTATGTTTAGGAAAAACGTAGTCACAGATGTGGAGCCACCTTTCTGGCTTTCTAGCTTGAACAACAGAGCTAATTAGTAGTTTCCTAACACAGCTAAGGCCAATTTTGTTTCAAGTTCTCATTAAATAACCCATGGCCATTTCTATTTCCTAGTAGATACATAGCTTTCGTGTCTAATTACCAGAGAATTTTCTCTCTTCCAAACTATGACCTTCTCTCTCCTTGTTTTATTGCTATGTATTTAATGTAGAATGAATGTGAAAGCATGTGCAGGAGAGAGGAGGTAATGTTATATGAGTGATTTTAAAACACAAGATTATAATGTTTATTTATCATCAAAAATTGATTCATTTTCAAAGCATCCTGAAAGCCAGTTCTCTTCAAAACCTTATTACAATCTATCTGCAGAACATATTCATTAGACTTTTTTGATGGTCCCAGTAAAGAAGTATTTTCTGTTTCCTTTTTAATAGTAAATGTGCATAGCTATAATCATTGAATGTATTTTTAAATATTTATTTTTTTTTATATGTATAGGTAAATTTTGTCTGCATGTATGTCTGGGTACCATGTACATACAGTATCCACAGAGGCCAGAAGTGGGCGTTGGATTTCCTGGAACTGAAATTACCTACATTTGTTAGATGCCATGTGGATGCTGGTAGTTGAACTTGGGTCCTCTGGAAGAACCGACAGTACTCTTAACCATCAACCCATAACTCTAGCCCCTAATAATCATTCCATTTCATTAATACCTTATATGAACGAAGATGATTAATGACATTTTCATTATGCTTCATCTGCCAAAGTTGTACAGTATACAGCATATATCCTAAGACCATTCTATCTACAAACATGAATATCAATTTTAACATTGCCCCTCTGTGAACAGTATCACTTTATCTTTATTAGTTTGCAGTATACATTTATACCAAACTGTTAAGCTGGATAGGAGATAGTCATTAGCAGGCTTGGAGGTCAATAAGTATGGACCCCACCTTCACATTTTCCAAGGTAACAAAGACAAGAAAGGAAGATCTGCAATTGCTCTTTTTCAAGATCAAAGATACAACATGAAAAGCCGGAGAGAGGAGGTATCAGAGCTTGCCAAAGCCTATTAAGGGACAGCTACCCTTGACTGAGTTACATCACTGGTACTAGGTGGAGTCATAACACTTCAGTCTATCCCAAAGATAGCAGCCCCCATACCCAATAGACTTATCTAAAGATCTTTGCTGTTAAGCATGTCTGACTGTGTGATGTCCAATTTAAAACTAACTTTTCTTTTTGCCTCTTTCTATCTCTTTAGATACTAACCAAAATCCCAACCATGTAGACATGGCCTGACACTGGACATTTTTATTCACTCCCCTGGAGACCTCAGTTCCTCCACGTAGCTTCGTGTAGACTTCTATTCCTGAGGCTGCCCACTTTGCCTTTCTCTAACTTAATGGTTGTCAAGCTTCCTTCTGAGTCATGTTGAAATGTTTTCTGAGATTAAATGAAATGATATTTTTAATTATCTTTAGGTTATCTCTCCTAAATCTTGTAATCAAATTTTCCTCAGCCTTAGTTTCTAAAATTAACATTTGAAAGTGCCAGACCCATATCATCAGAAAGTAAGCTAATTAGTATTTGAGATAAACCTGCTAGAGGCAAACTCCAGGAAAATCAGTTCTTTTGTGTCTCAGATTCAAATTGTATCTAAATCCTTGCATTTTAGTTAGCTTCAAAAAACAGGCACAGAACTATTTGCATTTAATAGTTCCCAAATCACAAACACATTCACACATTTTTAAAAGGCTCAAGAATCATAATTATTAGCATACAAAGAGTTAAAAAGGAAATACAAAAGTAAACTGTCCAGAAGTTTCTTACGTAGCTAATTTCAGAAGTTCCAGGGGCAGAGACTGTCTTTGCCCCACTGCTGTCTTAGAAACCAATCCATTGTTTATAAAAGACCAGGATATCGGTGAAATTATTAAGGCCACTCCACATAGTTAAAAGGGAGGTTTATTTTGTGGGGTAACTTACAAATGAAGGGGTAGGTTGCAGGGTCTGGCAAAGGTATAGGGTAGTCCGGCGGTGTTCTCTGGAGAACTCTGCTCGGTCTACTCTAGCGTCCGGCGTCCCGGAACCAAGAGAGCCACCTCCTCCTGCTCCTCGGTCTTCCGCTCCCTCCTCTGCCTGGCCTTGTGGGCGTGATCATTACTGAAGCCTCAATGGAGGTTGGAACTCCTAGGCCAATGCTGGGATGGCTATCCACTACACCAGTCAGCTACAGCTCTCTCTACAGTGTACCAAGGTAGCAAGGACTTTTTTTATGGTTACATAAATCATAGATGTGATCAATGCCCTTGTTTCTCTATCTCAAATGATTCAACAGAGCCCAATGGCTCAATAAGAGTCCTCAAACGTTCTCATCACATGGAAGACACACCAAATAATTCAACAGATCTCTAAATTTGCTTTAAAAAACTTCCAAATCAACAAGGCCTGGTCAACAAATGGGATTAGTATTAGATTATAGGCTTGTCCCCTTAAGACACTGGTAACTGTAGAAAGACAGACCTCACAGCCTGAAGAAATCAAGCCAAGGTCCCTCCTAGAGTTGAGAGATTCCTATGATGAGGATTAAAATACACAGGTTTTTGAAGAGAAAAAGGAAACCCAAGACAAGGAGACCTAAGCATGTCTCCCCTGAAGCCTTGGGCTGCAGGAACATCAGAGCACTGTCTGTTTCCCCACCTCTAATGCCTCTGAGAGCTCTCTTTCACAATGGTCACTGTGTTTCTCTATTAAATACAATAGCCTTTATGGCTGGAGACATGGCTCAGTGGTTTAGAATATTTGTCATACTTGTGGAGGACCTGGATCTTGTTTCTAGCACCTACATAGTGGCCTGCAACCATCGGTAACTACAGTTTCAGGGAGTCTGACACTTTCTTTTGACTTCCACGGGTATCAGGCATGCACACCCTGTACATGTATGTATACATGCAGCAAAACACTCATACACATAAAATGAATAATAAATAAATAAATAAATAAATAAATAAATAAATAAACAAATCAAGCAATAATATCCCCAAAAGCCCAAGAGAAGAACTTCAAAAGACAAAGCTGACTTTAGAAAAGGTTCAAAAGAACCCTATGTTGCTCAAAAACACTAATGCAAACCGGAAAGCAAAACTCCAACTGGGGAGAAATTATCAAAGATCAAATTTTCTTAAGAAACCAAAACAAAGTCTAAATACTCATTTTTCAGTTTCGTCAAGTAAAGACAAAAACCAACAGACATCTAAAGTGGATATGAGGAAAGTCCATGAGGCCTCAACCCAAAGAACTACAGCCAACTACAGAATCATGGGAGAAGGAGAAATAGTCTTTCTCCAGGGAAGAGCACACCAATTGGTTATCTAATATCAAATGGCCAGCCCTTCCAGGGTCACCTGCTGCAGGCAACAGACATTTCAAAGTGTATGTGGTTTTTTTTTTTTTTTTTTTTTTTTTCCATAGTTGCCATTATTAGCAGACGAAGAGGTCATAACCTATGCCCCAACAACCAGCCAGTCTCAGTCATATGGCCCCAACAGGCCAAACTAATAGTGAAAAGTTGAAGAGGGGGATTTATTCAATATGGTTACAATGGGAAGAGGAACAATCCCCCCCAGCCTGGCTTCTACTTTCTCTTTTTACTGTTTATATGAAAAATATGCTTTTACAGTATGAAAGTCCCTTTAATTTTCTAAGAATGATCTACATACTCTGATCTTTAATAACTTTTGAATTGATATCCTAAACAGGATTTCTTGATTGAGCTACACAGGCTGCCTATTTCATTTGATTTAATATGAATAACACTAATATGATAATATTTGCCACCTGTCAAATGTGCTATGCAGTCTTTTACACTCAAGTAAATGGCTATTCATTGCTATTCATTTTATTTTTTTTTCCATCCTACTAAGTCAGGTATAAAATCCTGGAGTCAAGGTTTTATTTTATTTTATTTTTTTTTACAGTCTAGAGCTAAGCCGTAAACAAGTTGTATATGATTGTCACATATATTTGCAGCTTCCTTCTATTATTATCACTCTTCTAAGCCACCATCCTTGCTTACTTTGATTACTGAAAGGTATCCTTACCATTCTCTCTGGTTCTGCTTTTAACCTCTCCAATTTTAATGCAAGAGCCAGTGTGATCCTATTAAAATGTTCAGAATATTGTAATTCCTACAAGTAATACTCTCTAATGGTTCCTCATTATGAATACACATTCTTATCCTTTCATAATCTTGAAGGCCTTACATGATCCATTCCCTTATTACCTTTTACCATTTGCTCTCTTTCTTAATTACTTTATTCCAGCCATAGTGGCCGACTCCAGATCAAGCCAAAGTGCAGGTCTATCTCACAGTCTTTACTCTTGCTGCTACCTCAATGTTCCTTTACCCAGACACTATCACGACATACTCTAGCCCTGCTTTAAGTAATTAATTAGATGTTTAGTTTTAAAATAATTTCAGCATTCTTTATATAAAATTGTTAGTCCTCCTGCAGCTAACATTCCCTGTTTGATTTTTCTTATTTGCCTTTAGTATCAAATATGCTTGTATTTCTTGTTTATTGCACAGATCTCCTTCCAAATATGATCGCCAATAAAGAATTCCATTTTATACACTGCTTTGTCCTCATCTATAATGGGGCCTAATATAGAGAAAGTGGATTACTGGTTATGAGTCAATAACTACTGAGCAAAACACCAGTAAAGAGCCCATGATTTAATCTTAACTAGCTGATTATTTTAACCTAAAAACTTATTGGATGGTGGGTAGAAAACAAACAAGTTATCTCCTGTCCAGTAATCCATATATGCAAAATATTCCTGAATTGCATGTTTTTGAGTAGACCATTCCTTTGAGAACATAAGAAAATTCTTTTTTATCTAGTCTTCTTTAGTATTATTTGTACTGAGATTGTTTTAGAGCATATATCATATTAGATTCAAGATGTGATTGACCAAAGTACATTAAATGTGTCAAAAGATATTTGTGAAAATAATTATATGATGAATTATGAATGGATGTGTTGAAATTGTAATTCTATCCAAAAAATAGAATGTGCTAAAATAAAAAGCCATTATGAAAGTATTGTTGATCCTCTTCTTAACCATGGTGATGCATGCAATAGAATTCTGTTTGGCTATAAAAGATCTCTTTTCAGACATTTGCCTGAAAAGACCATTTGTTTTTCATTTGCCCACAGATGTTCTCTTCAAACTCCATGCTCCAGTCTTTTGGATGAAGTAGTGGGGGGTGGTAATTTGGGTCATTCTTATCCTGAAAATTTCAGAAGCACTTATTTTAATTGTAGAAGAAAATGACAGTTTCTGTGTTGCATTTTGAAAGCTCAGCTACTATTAAATTCTTCTCAAGTTGCAAATTACTGCACTTACGGAAAAATTTGCAATCAAAATACTCTCTTGTTGCAATATAGCAACTTTCTTTCACTGTAATTTTCCACAAAGTTCCAAGATTTCTTCAGTGACTAGCTAAACCAATAGCATCCCTTCATCTACATAAGACAAGAAGGTGCTTAACAATTTGAAGTACTTGGGATAAATGACAGCTGCTTCTACATATTTAATTTTGCAAACAAACAAATAAACAAAATTATTTGAAGTCTTAAATACTTTAGAAAGTGAAACACTTTATCTCTTACTACCTAATTATTATATTTCATCAGTAAAAGAGTGTAAATATGAGTAGAGTATGTGCTAATAGCATTAAATATTCCATAAAAATCTATTTGCAAGAAACAGCAAAAAACTTAACTGGTTTGTTGCTGGTGGTGATAGCAATGCTCATGTTCTACACTAAATAAAAAAAAAAAAAACTTGGAACAGAGGGGAGTAATACTAGATGTTTCAGTCCAGTGGGGTAAGTTAGTTCTTGGCTGTTCATGAACCTGAGTTTTTATTGACTAAAAATGTATTCACATTGACTCAAAATTCATGCTCTGAAAACATGATGAGTCAGATTAAAATAAAATGATAATTTAGATGATGAGTCTACATTCCCTTCAAACTACTTAGATTAGACACAATGATTATTAAAAAGAATGACCTATTTCCTAGCTTATGTAGGGAAAGAATATGAATCTCCTGCAATATCCTATCTTATGTGAATATTCTTTTACTTATTACAGTTGTATGGAGAAGGGTATGGAGAAGGGGAGTGATTAATATATGCTAACAAGAATCACCCCCCCCCCCCTGAAAAATCGAAACCATCATTCTGAACTCATGATAATTATTTACTGAGGGATTATTCTGTGTTAGATACAGTATTGGGAGCTTTATATAAGCTATCAATTTTCATTCTTACCAAAACCCAAATCAAAACACCACCACCACCACCAAAGAGGTTATCACTGGCACTATCTAGGAAGGAAGAGAAAACTGAGGCACTGGATGCATAGACTGCTCACTGAAGATCACATGAGTTAAGGGCAAAGTCAAAATCAATCCTATGTCTGTCAACTCTGGGCTCCTAACTACCATGTGCAACCATTTAAAGGAGAAGAAAAGTGTCACAAAATGACACAAGGCATTCATCCATGAATATTTCCTGACATGTGGTAATAGTTCATAGCTATGTTAGTGGAGATAATTTAAATTAGTAACACCTATCTTCAATTATGGGACATCAATTTATTTAGAAAGTTATATTGCTTTGCAGGTCAGAAAGGATGATTTACACTTATAATATCACAACATGAAGGGTCAAGTTATTTCTGTTTTGTAAATGAGATAGAACTTACAGTATGAAGGGTCATAAAACTCAACCAAAGTAGACAGGTATGGGACTGTAGCCACATTTTATCTCAAACCTATTAGCAATGTTAAATAAAAGGTGCAGTTTGAAAATCCCATGCCAATACAAGAATGAGGAAAACATGGATCCAAAAGAGAGCCCGCATCTGTACTAATTCATTATGCTGGAGAAATCTCTTTGAACTCATTCATTGTTATGCAATTTTTTTCACTACAGCCATTCCTAATTAATTAAAAAAGTCACTGAAATTACTTGGCTCAGTGTCTCACAATGTGTTTTTTTGCCTCCTGTAGTACTGTCTATTAAGGCAGAAACCATCTGCTTTGGTCTCTACTGACTACTCAGCTCCTCACACTGTACCTGTTGAAAACACAAATGGAGCAGTTACTGAACACCTGAGTGTGTGGGATCTGTGGTATAGGCTGTAAGGTACAACATCTCATAGATACTCTGTCTGTACATCCTGTCTACTTAGCTTCACTCACTACTTTTACTGTAGCATATATATAGGCTTAAGCTATTCTGTCCTCTCACTTGAATTGACCCTATCTTACCTTATCTCCCTACTTTAGCCCCTTTGATCTATTTTCAATAGACAGCTGAGGTAATAACTTAGAATACTCATTTTTTTCATTAGGAATGGAATGCACAGTGCCAATGGAGCAACACTCTAGAAGGAACCAGGAAACTTGACTTACAATTCTCCATACTGTAATCAGTACTCCAGTTTTATGATTGTTGTCACTTCATTAAGCCATTAGTGACTCCAATTTTCTTATATGTAAGGTCAAGAATTTGAATCAGATTCTCTTAGAATATTTCATAGACTATTAACTTTATTTGAATGTCATTTGTAACTGAATAGCAGGTAATTAGTCATCCATATAAGTTTAATTACTGATGATTTAGGATTTATATGCATCTGTTTAAATACCCAAAGCTAGATGGTTCTTAAAAAAACAAAAAAAACAAAAAAAACAACACTGTTTCAGGTCCACCCTATATGGAAATAATCAAACACCAGCCATATTAGGTATAGTTATTTTGGGTATCTGACTGATATGTATAATTAACATAGATCTTGTTCTTGAAACAGAGGAGGAAAGTCTTTAAAGAGTACAGAACAGAAATATGGCAGCTACTGCTCTTAACATTTCTGTTTGGCAGAAACTGTTGACATACAGATATCAGAGGAATGGGGTAGGATTGACAGTCTTTTGCGACAAAGAGATGTGAATGACCAGGAAAAAAAGGACACAAAGTGACTTGATACCTGGAATCAAAAGATAAGGAAATAAAATTATATATAAAAAGAGAGGAAAAATAAAGAAGAATCACTTCTAGTAGAGAATACATGAAATCTAGTATCTCAAATGAATTGTGACATAGTGATTTTATTAACTATGATATAGCTGAATCACAATTACTGAAAAACTTTTCTGACTATTCACTTATTTTTCCTTTCCTTTTTCGAGACAGGGTTTCTCTGTGTAGCTTTGCACCTTTCCTGGAACTCACTCTGTAGCTCAGGCAGGCCTCGAACTCACAGAGATCCACCTGGCTCTGCCTCCTGAGTGCTGGGATTAAAGGCATGCGCCACCACCGCTCTGAATGACTTAATGGTTTTGTTTGGAAAAGAATCTGAGATCAAACAGCTTTTTCTGGTTAAATTTAGTTTCAGATGATAATGCAGATGCTTTACTATCATGGAATTTTTTTCTGTCAGTGGACTTTGTTTCAAGAAATCTTGCTTTTATCTTATTTCCTTAATGGGTAAAAATATGTTTATGTAAAAATTTTACTCTGGGATATTTTCTGCCATATACACTATACAAAATTTCTAAGATAACTACTTCAAATGTGACTATACAATACGAATTGTGTGAAATTTTCTTGATCTGGAGGTTTTTCTTAATAGAAATATTTTTCAAAGAAAACACAAGATCAAAATCAGATATAAATTTTAAAAGTTTTAAAAGTCACCATCTGTAATCAGCTCACTGAATGATATGCCATATTTTTCAACTCTTTCACACTGAACTGTATAGTAAGAGTTGATAGTAAGACTAAGGAAAGCTGGGCAGGATAGATTTAGAGCACTTGCTGATCTTCCAGAGAACCCGAGTTTGGTTTTCAGTATCCATGTCAATGTTTTTTGAAACCATGTTCATTAAAAAATATTTTCAAGAAACGAGAATGTAACAGTCATCAGTAATTATGCCTTAATATAGTTCATTAAAAAGTATGCAAGATTTGGAAACATATAGCAAATAATTAAGCTTAAAAATTAAGTGAAGAAAATAATGTGCTATAAGTTCTGGTCCTACAGTCATAATAGACTTTTCACGGAGTTCTGAGAGTAAGGTAATTTTACTAGTTTTATTAAACTTAAGATGTTTGGTTAAATAGGCTAATGTAGTGATGTAATATGAGTAGTTATTATGGGAGCAAAATGGCTTGTCTATAAAATTTGAGGATGTTTCCTAATGGTATAAAGATTAGAAACACAGGTCTATAAGATAAAAGAAAAAGAGGCTTTTAAAAGCTCTGGGATCAAAGTTACTAAAGGCAAGTATGTCTTCAGAGAATTTGCAGGGATTGACCTTAGTGACCAAGTCAAGGGTCTCCAACTTGGAATTTGTTCTCCCTCCCCATGGAGGGCAACAAGGAATTTGTAGTAAGTTTAAAGTTTATTAAATTCCTAAATGTAATTATTCTGTGTTGTCTTATATGGTTCCTTAATGACTAAACCAGATTTTGTGTTTTGCTTCCTGGCAGTCATTAATCAGTAACTCGCAGAATAAGACCCACATTTGTTCAAATGCGAAACTGAATAGACTGGCTTTAATAATTTGTTTTATATAGTATTAGCAGACATCACTTTCAAAGTGAGAGGATATTAGTGTACCTTTTTGTTTGTTCAACGCTCAATCTTAGAAACAAAATGAATGGAATAATTTAATATATTTATATATCTTAAAGATTAATATATTTTAGGAATTTAGCCAGTTTCTTAGGAATTCCATTAAATCATAGTATCATTCACCAGACTTGCAACACTTAAAAAATCCACAAAACAAAAAGTGAAATTGGTTAACCACAAATTCAATTAATATAAAAAATTTTTGAGATAGGGTCTCAATATGTAGTCCACGCTAATCTCAAACTTGTGGTTCTCTTGCCTCAGCTTCCCAAATGTTAGGGTTACAAGCACTTACATCATTTGGCTTTGGCTTTTATTTTAATATCTCTTCATATATACATATGTATATATATATATATATTTATTGATTGATTAGTTAAATTTCTTTAATAGTTATAGAACCATTTAGATCATATACTTGATCTTGAGTCAGCTCTGTGATTTTTTGAGAAATTGATAAATTTTACTCTTACCTAGGAATTTTTTTATTGTACCAATTAGGCCTGTAGTAATACACATTCTTTCATTCCTAAATTTGGTAATTTGAGTCTTCTTTTTCTTTTTTGCTTTCCTTAGTCTTGCTAGATATTCAGTAATACATTAAGAAAGAAATCTCAGAGCTATTGATTATACTGCCTCTCAGGTTTTTGGTATTTACCTTCATTGAGCTTCCTCTTCATTAATTGTTCTTTCTGCTTTCCTTGCTATGTAGACCAGGCTGGTCTAGAACTTGCAATTCTACTGCCTATCCTTCCCAAGTAATGGAATTACAGGCACGCAACACTATGTCTAGTTTCTTATTTTCATCTTCAGGTGGGAGCTGAAATCATGAACACTTCTTTCCTTTAATGATTTAAGAAAAAAAAAATTGAGACAGGGTCTCACAATGTAGCCTTGGCTGGCCTAAAATTCATAGGAATTTGCCTGTTTCTGCCTTCCACATGCTCATGCTAGGATGAAACGTATGCACCAACAATCCTGGCCTGAAATAATAATATAGTGCTACAAATTTTCCTCTAAGCATATATCTATTTTCATTCAGTTTAATTTTCTTGAGACTACTTTTTTAAAATCTAAGGATTATTCAGAAGTATGCAGTTTAATTTCTAAGTTGTTGGATATTTACTTATTTCCTTTTTGTTATTTATTTCTTTTTTTATAAAATGATCAACATTGTATAATATGCATTATTTCTTTTCTTTTAAAATTAAGACTTGCTTGAAAGGAATACATAACATGTTAGGTAACTGTCTTAGATAGGGTTACTATTGCTGTGAGAAACACCGCAACCAAAAACAACTTGGGAAGGAAGGTATTTATTTAGCTTACACTTTAATATCACTATTTATTTTTGAAAAAATCCAGGGCAGGAACTCAAACGGGGCAGAAACCTGGAGGCAGGAGTTGATGCAGAGGCCATGGAGGAGTGCTGCTAACTGGCTTGCACCCCATGGCTTGCTCAGCCTGCTTTCTTATAGCACTCAGGACCATCAGGCCAGGGATGGCACCACCCACAATGAGCTGGGTCCCCCCCACATTAATTACTAATTAAGAAAGTGCCCTACAGGCTTTCATACAGGCTGATCTTATGAAGGTGTTTTCTTAACTGAGGCTCCTTCCTCTCAGATGACGTTAGCTTGTGTCAAGTTGACATAAAACCATGCAGCACGGTAATAGATCCAATTCCATACAGTCATTCTGTAATTTATATTCTTGCTGACATGTTTAATGATTCCATAAATTACTAAGAGAGGGATTTGAAGTTCCCAACCATAATTGTAGATTTATGAACTTCTCCTTTTCTGGTCTATTTTCATTGTTATATTTTGGATCTCAATTTATTTGGTGCATTTACATGCAAAATTGCCACGTACACTTTGTAAATAAGTTATTTTACTGTTGTGGTAGAGGAGGAAAGTATGCCTTTTTTGTTTTTTTGCTGTTATAACAGAGAGGCATTGTTGAAGGGGTTTGTATCCTATTAGAGTGCCTCTTTCCCGGCCAATTGGTTAATGAGAAAAAAAAATTTTTTTTTTTACCTTATTTTGTTTGTTCCCATAAGCTTTCTATGACTATCATAGAGTCAACTGAAAACTTTATACAAATTTAGTCACCTAGGAAGAGAAAACCCCAACTGAAGAATTGCCTCCCTCAATTTGGACAGTGACCATGTCTATGAGGCATTTTCTCATTTTCTTAATTGCTAATCGATGTACAAGGGCTTAGCCATTATTATCAGTAGGCATTTGGCCCTGGCTAACTAAGGAAAGCAGTTGAGCAAGACAAAGTAAGCCAGTTAGAAACATTCTTTTATGGTCTCTGCTACATTTCTTGTTTTGGCTTCCCTTGATGATGGATTATCACCTGTAAGCTACAGTAAACCTTCCCCTTCCCAAGTGACAGAGAAGCAGGCTAGAACAGGAACAGGCCAGGGTTCTGGAATCAGGGCCAGTTCACAGAGTAGTCCAGAAAAACCTACTGAGAATGTAGCACTAGGTTGCACTTTTATGTTTGGGGATCCCTAGCCTTCTCACCTTTCAGCATTTCATGCACGTGAGTTAATGTATTTTGCCCAGTTTTTTTTTTTTTTTGAGGGGAAAGAGTTATGATTAGTAGGAATAAGAAAATGGATATCTGTACTATATTCTAAGGCTGAACTTGTAAATCTTTTAGGTTCATAAAGTATTTCTATTCTCTAGTCTAACCAGTTCAGTTATAAATATATCAGTTTGTGATGACCTAAAATGTGGCAACAGGGGTATAATAGGTAACTCATTCAAAGGGAAAACCAAAACTGTATGTGGTGGCTTTCTCTTATAATCTAGTTCTCTGGAGGTTATGGCCAGAGGACCGTTACATGTTCAATACTGTGTCTCAAAACAGAAACAAACAACAACAAAAACAAAAGCCTATAAACTATTTTATCATGAAGGTGATTAAGTTACATATTGATATTGACCTTGCATTTTGAAGAAACTATTGTAATTTTTTTCATTTTTAAATGATCCTCTAGAAATGAAGTTCCACAATCAGGTTTTTTATCTTCTTCAATAAACAATGAATGATCTTTGGAAAAGTGGCAACAATTTCTACTCCTAGGTAATACACAATATTCTTAGCAGTTTGACTTACCTTTTATTGTCTTCCTTTCTTCAATAATTCAAACATTCCCAGACCCATTCTCTATTTTCTTTCTCTAGTACACACAAGTCTGTACATGCACGACAGAATGGAACACACTGTATATATGTGTTTGAGCGATTACCACTCTTCTAAGGCTAAATCCAAA
The DNA here is from genome assembly GCF_903995425.1 of Onychomys torridus. Classification (NCBI taxonomy): domain Eukaryota; kingdom Metazoa; phylum Chordata; class Mammalia; order Rodentia; family Cricetidae; genus Onychomys; species Onychomys torridus. The sequence continues at coordinate 65,643,394 of NC_050466.1, read as the reverse complement.
CTCTCTACCAGCTAATGCACTCTGAATCAAAGTGGCCTCTTGTTCCCTCTCCAGCTTCATCTCTTAACTACCAATTTTTGCTCTTGAACAGGATGCCTGTCTCTTATCCTGAGATCTTGGTTCAGGCTGTTACTTATAATTGGAACCAGACTCTAGACCAAGTTCAGTGATTAGATGGCTTTTCTGAGTTGGGATGATAGCAAAAGTAGCCCCATTCATAGCTAATCAAAGAATGCTGTTTTTAGGTTCCCTTTAGATGTTGCTGGAAAGAATAAGATCTGTCAGCTATTTCATGGGTTTGGATGGGACATTTTAGTCTCCTGTAGAGGAAGAGACAAGGGAATATGGACCTGAAGAAAGGGAAGGTGGGCACTGAAGCTAATGAAGCTGTAATCCACATAAAGAAAAACATTTTTTTCTAATCTAGTTTTTATGAGAATAGGAAAGATAATTTAAGATAGTAACTCTGAGAAACAGTTCAAATATTAAGTTTTTAACTCTTTAATATTTTGTATACTTAGATGGTATACTGTTTTAACAATATGGTAGATTTGATAATTTGAGCATTAAGTTCCATTTCTCCTACTACTAATTAAAGAGCTCATCTTTTTCATGTATGTGCATGTTCATATGTGTGCATTTGAACATGGGCATTTACATGGGTATGTACAAGTATGGATACCTGTGAAAGCCAGAGATTCACTTTGGGTGTCTTCCTCTATCATCCTCTACCCTTTTTTTGAGGCAAGGGTTCTTACAGATATTTAAATTTACCAGTTAGGCTAGATTACCTGTCTAGCAAGCCAAGGAGATCTTTCCGTCTCCATGGCTCCCCTGTGCTGGGGTTATATGTGTGTATCAGCTTGCTTGACTTTTTATGATATGCTAGGGATCTGAACTCTGGTCCCTACTGTTGAATGACAATCACTTTAGCGACTGAGCTTTCTCCTAGTCCCATTTAGTCTGTTTTCAGTGGTTAAGTGAAGTGGAAGCTACAGTTCTATTGTTAAAACAAACTCTATTTGGCTTAAGTAGCATGAAACATGTTGGAAGTTTAAGGGAATGTTATGACTAACAGGATTTTCATCTTCCACATGGCTATTTTACTTTGGTTCCTCATAATCCATCTGGGATGGATTTAATGGCCCTGCCTTTGACCTTTCAAGTGATGTGCTTTCATTAGAAAACTATTACATGCCAATGTGATCACACGTTTTCAGCCCCAAATTCTTCAATAAGTTCTTTATTACTATAGGAGTTTCCAAAGTCCATTACAAAACTCTAACCCTGCCTACATTTGTAGGTATATGTATTGACTCTTCCTCATATAATGACAGACAGTTTTTTTTTAAACAAAGTAGCAATTCTGAACCTCCTGGAATCCCTGGACTATGTCATATCACAATTTGTGATCATCAGCATTTGTATTCTCATTAAACTATCACTACTCATTTTTCACTCTTGCCTCAACTGCTGCCCATGATGTAGCTTTTTCTTATTTTCCCTGAAGAATAAGGTAACCTTTCTTGTTTCTACACTTTTTGCATACTCCTATATGTAAGTTAAACTTGAAATCACAGCATATTTACCCCATATAATGCTGTGCTTTTGCATGCAAATTTATGTGTGTGTACACACATGTGAAAGCCAAAAGTTGACTTTGAATGTTTTCTTCTACCACTTCCCATCCATTTATTTATTTATATATTTATGTGCTTGGTGCTATGTGTGCTCATATATCTGTGTAGCATGTATGTGCATGCAGTGCCTGCAGAGGACGGAAGACAGTGTTGAAACTCCTGGACCTGGAGTTACGGAAGGCTGTTAGCTTCCATGTGAGTGCTGGGGATTTAACCCTCATCCTCTGGAAGAGTAGTCAGTGCTCTTAAACACTGAGATATCTTTCTAGCCTCTTCATCTTACTTTTGAGAGGTCACCACTGAACATGGAACAAATGTTTCAGCTGTGTTGGCTAAGCAGTGAGTTCTGAGTATTCTGTCTCTATTTCCCCAGTACTAACATTACAGGACTATGTGATTACAAGTGTCACTATGCCTAACTTTACATGTGTGCTGGAAATCTGAACTTGGTTCTCACACTTATGCAGCAAACACATTTCCAACTGGACCATCTCCCCAGCCCCAATGATGTTTGGTGTCTTCCCAGTTTTACTAGCACATAGTGGATGACCCTTTTTAAGTAGAACTATTAAATATTAAAAATTCTACCTATAGTCTGGATTTCTGGAGCTGCCCAAATACTGTGTATTAACATATAGATGACTAACTACCTAATTACTGTTCTCTATCAATATTATGCCTATTAAGTTATTTCACTAACATAGAAGTTGCTAGGAAATAAGAATACATTGATCAAATGAGTTGTAAAACAAATCAATCCATAATAATTTCAAGGTCAATTTCTAATGTTATTCTATAAAAATCTTGCAATGGGAAAAAAAAACCTAGATTTCATCAACAAAAGTAATTTGCCTTCCAAGAAAGACTATGTGAAAGACTTTTTGAGTTTACTTACATGGTACAGTGTGGTTTCTGGCACTGGTGTGCCCATGATGTCCTGTCTCAATGCATCCATTTGCAAACTAGGTAGCAACGAGTAGTGAGTTGGGCTATTACTCTTATCACCCTTCTTTTTTGACTTCTTCCCTGTGTCTTTTTTGCTGTTTCTCTGAAACATGTATTCTTCTTGAGCAATTTTTTCATTGCTCATATATCGAAGTAGAGAGTTTTCTACATAAAAAGAGAAATACACTGATGTAAATATGCAAATATCTGAAATGTACCATTCTTTCCAAATTATGCTATAAGATTTCATTTCATTACTTTAACTTGATTTAATTTACAATATATGTAGTGACAACACAGTAGGACTTAATTCTTTGATACCCTAAGACAATAAGACATATCTTTTTGATTAATTCTCCTGGTTTTAACTCTGGAGTAACTACATCAAAAACACCTGCAGAACTTAATCTTTAAGCTCTGTATCAGTGGAACTTACAATTTGTAGCAAGTTCCACAGGAAAATTCTTCTAAACCTTGATGACAAACAACTGCCTCCAATATTTTAGGTAACATTCTTGGAGAAGTTAAAGCCCACATTATGAACTTAGTTCATAACAGTCTTTCTTGAAGTTAGTAGTCAGCATTTAGTCATTAACACTATAATTTCCCACAGGGTGTCACTATTATAAGAAGTCCCAAAGAATAACTTAGAGAGATGGCATATGATAAGCATTTTTAATTTTTCTTGATTTATTCAATAAAACTAATGAGATTAGACAATGAAGCTCAGAAAATGGAATTAATACATGCATGTAAAGGCATCTGACATTGTCCTTGAACTTCTCAACATTTTTGAAATGCTCACTCACAAAACAAGTGTTAAGACTTTTGATGAAGCAGATATTTATGCTTGCTTGTCCAAGTGGTCTGTGGATGTTTTACAGTTCACTGGATAGAAATGATTAGTAAATGGGTCAACCAAACCATAAAGGAAGCTTAGTTTCTAGGAACAGTTTTGATTTTGTTATCCATCTACAATTTATGGCTCTCTCCTGAAAGTGGAAGTAGCAGCATCAGTAGCTGGGCCCATCATATCCACACTTGGTTAAAGTCTACTAAACTGTGAAGGTTTCACTTGCTCCTCTTACTGCTCACCTCAGTAACAGGCTAAGTGAATAAAAAAAAAACTTACTTTGGGTAGATACTTAAAGGTAACCCACTCCCATGTAAGAGAATAACCCTGAACAGCAAACAGAACAGAAAAAGCACAAAGCACCTGTTCCCCCATTTCTATATTGTTTTCACTAAGAGTCACTGGCCCACTTTCCATTATACATTGGTTTTAAGCCTATGTGCTTCAATGCTCATTATGAGGTTTAATCATATGAGGTTTCATGAATGAAGTGAGTTGCACTGATGATTAGTTGGGACTGATGACAAAACTGTTTCTATTTATTGAACTGAAATGAATTCTTTTATGCAGTTTCACACTTCTGACCTTGTTTTCAAAATATTAACTTTCAGTTTACAAACATATATTCATCTTTCTCTGTGTAATTATCTGCCTAGAATCTCTTAGAAGGCATTCTTATAAAAGTCTAGTAAGTCTGTTACTAATGGGTCAAGAGAGTCAAATACTGGTCTGACTTCATTTAGTTATACTGTCGGTCAATGATGGAGTAAGTTTCTGCTGAAGCCATAATAATCTATTTAAAGAACATTTAATTTTGCTTATTATTAAAATAACCCAGCCTACACTGAAATTCTAGAACACTTACCTCTTCTACTATCTCTCTTCATCTTATTTGGATCTTCATAGTCCCCCACCCAATTATATTCGACTGGCATAGATATAGGTCGTAGCTTGCCTAAACACAGAGAACAAAGTTCACATCACATTGTTTTTTTTTTTTCCCCCAGGTAGGCTTATACTTATACTGATTTTCAACTACAGTATACAAAACACACTCTCATATGCAACGTTATGGTTGACATGTGTGGATGAAGAAAATGTGTGTTTTGAGCCAGAAGGTGAAACTGCCTCTGAGAACTGTCCAGATAATTCTAGTTTAAAGTACTTTTTATAGATAATAAAAAAAATACCCCATGTTTGCTCCATTTGGAGTCCTGCATATTAAGGGTATATAATATTATACAAAGGAGATCACTGTTTCCATAATTCTTTTCATGTTTAGTAATGGATTTCAGTCTTATTCCCTAATGCCTACTTATCTATGTCATTGCTTGTCACTTCTAAAGTAACAGGCCCCTGCATTTTAACTTTACTTTTAGGACATTAACCTATTGTTTCTGGCATAATGTCACAAACTAACTTAATTTTTCCTAAATCATAGCACCATGTATTTGGATACTATCATGCCTTAGCAATATGGACATCCTGTTCCATGACCTATACTTAAACCTTGACATGTATATTTGTGATACAATAAGCATGTCTAGTTTACAGAATCAAGTATTCACTTCCTTGTCCAGTTTCCTTCTGTATCTTTTTCTCACTGAACACCACTTTAATTGAGCAAGCAGCAGTCATAGCAAACATTCTAAATATAACACCCTGTTAGACCAGTAATCAACTCTTTCGTTCAACTTAAATTTCCTGAAGCAAAGAATAACCAATGAAAGTCAATTCACCTAAAAGTTTAAAAAAGATACATCTGACAAAAAGTAGTAGTTTAATAAATTCTGAATCAATGAAAACCAGAAATCTACACAGTCTTGGATCATAAAATTTACAAGATAATAATAACCACTAACTGTATGCATGTACTTTCTAAGAGTTTTATAAGCATTGGATTTTTGTCAGTTAATTAGCATGTATTAATTATGAAAACTAAGAGGTTTCATTCTATTTCTATACATGTAGATCAAATATTTAGGTCACATGCACTATTACTCTCATCTTCCATCTCTAGAATTCACCCTTTTATTTCATGTCTTTTTTTATGTGCCAGCCAAAAATTTAAGAAATGTTGTAGGAGACTTATACCTTTGAATTATCTGTACAGATATAACTTATTTAGTATATTTTGCTAAGTCTGAGCATAAACTAGACATGATAAAATTATTAGTGAGGCAACAATGTGGTATTTTTTAATCTTTTCAAGGTGTGCAACTGTCTTTATAAATTCTCTTATGATTTTAACATTCTTATATCATTTATCTCTGCTCTTTTTGCACAGAAAGAATGTGTGAGATGATGTAGTTCAGTATATTCTGCCCATCAAGGGTAGGGTAAGCATGTGAGAAGTCTTTGAAAAATTCCTCTTCCATTGCTTTATGGATCAGTTCCCTCAATTTTCAATTTTGTAAGTGTTACATTTTCAAATTACCCATATCTTATTCTTTTAGAGTTTAGTTTTAAATATAAATTCCACTTTAGCATGTACACCAAAACTAAAGCAGCTAATAGGACCTTTACATACCACCAAAAATTCTTTTGAAAAGCAAAAGATCTAATAAATAAAAACTATTTATTTATATATCAAATAAACAGTTATGCATTGAAAACTTGTGTGGTGGTTTTAAAAGCATTAGTTTTCTGGAGTCAAGTGTCAACACAAGACAGAGACACTTCCCACATAGCATAGGACATACATAATGTAGTCATTGCATCTTGGTGATAGCTAACATTCTAACAGAGTTAATCCATTGATTCATGTCTCAGTAGACATAGGAACAAATTTGTATGACTTTTTTTACTGATGGTTCTGGGAGTCATTATTTAACTAAAATATACTGTACATTGTTAAAAAAACTGAAGGAAAATACAGTGGTTTAGAAAAAAAGCTCAGAAAGAAAAATTAAAATTCCTTTGTGGAGAAAGTCAGATGTGCTGGTTGGTTATTGTAAACTTGCACAAACCTAGACATATCTGAAAATAAAGAATCTTAAATGAAAATATCTCCATAAGACTGGCTTTTTGGCAAGCCTATTTTTTTTTTTTTTTTGATGATTAATGTGAAAAAGTTCAGCCCAGCCCACTGTGGGTGGTGCCATCCCTGGAAAGGTGGTCCTGTGGTGTATAAGAAAGCACTAAGCCACTAAGTAGCTTTTTTTAGGGGGCTGTTCTTCTATCCATGTTCCTGCCTTGAGCTCATTCCCTGATTTCCCTTTAGGATGTACTGTGATGGAGATATGTAAACTGAAATAAACCCTTTCTTACCCAAGTTGCTTTTGGTCATAGTGTTTGATCACAGCAATAGAAATCAGGGTTGTGCTATTATTATATATCTAGCCGTGAAAATTTAAAAAAAACATTAAAAAATAGGTAGATCAGGTAAAATAATTTTGCTTGTCAATATTATTATTATTATTATTATTATTATTATTAATTATTATTTTTTGAGACAGTGTTTCTGTGTGTAGCTCTGTCTGTCCCAGAACTCTCTCTGTAGACTCGGCTGATCTCAAACTCAGAGATCTTTACCCTGAGTGCTGAGATTAAAGGTTGTGCCATCACAGCCCAGCCTCAATATTACTTTAAAAATGTCATCCTGTGCTAAAATACTGAAATAGACTTAGTTTTATGATTCAGTGGTTCATGATTCAGCAAAGTTCAAATGTTAAATTATATTTTCATATTATAGTGTTAGTGAAACTCTAAAAAACAAAAATATTGCAAGCATTTTAGTGTACTTAAATATATACTGCAATTTATACATATATCTTAAGCTTTTACACATAAGAATTCAACAGAAACTTTGATTCAAAAAATTAAACAACATTTGATCCATCGTTACATAAGTGTTTACAAATCTATGAAAAATACTGTAGAAAATGTACTATCTCTCCATAGCAATGCATTACTTTTTGAGGTTGCAGCTAGTAGTATTATTTCACAAGAAAAATTACAGCCAAAACCGCAGTCAAGAAAAATGAGAACTATAGCTCCTCTAACATTTTTTGTTACCCACTACTTCTTAGAACACATTTTGATTTCTGAAAGCATGAGGCATCTGTTACGTTTGGAGTTCACTTCGAATCTTATCCAGGAGCTCTGTCATACATCTGTGCTAACACTTTATAGTCGAACCATTATTTTGTTATTAGGGTGTTTACATCTGCTGCACATCTGGAGTTTTCTAACTGAATCATTACAGTAGCTGAGGTTACATTTTTTTATTGTATTCTAATAAAAGTGAATAATTACTTTTCGAGTTTGATTATTATTTCAAAATTAATGGCAGGTAGCCTGTAAAGATATGAACTATATTTAACTGCAACCCCCCCAAAAGGGACATGATTTTCTAATATTAAGACTATAGATAACTATAGAGTACTTTATAATGATGTATCTAAATTATTTACTGTATTTTGACATAAATTACTATCTAAAGAGATAATTGCCTCTTTAAAACTAGTGCACATAATGGCTTTTAAATAATAAAATAAATGTCTTTATTAGGTGCCATTTGACAGAATTATTTGCTCAATCTGTTGTGTACCCTTAGCATCAATCCTGATACCTTTGGTGTATATATAATGCTTATTATACTGTGTTGTTGCTGTCCACTTATATGTTTCTCTTTTTCCTCACAGAAACCAGATCTTACATATCTTTGTTATGACCTGTCCTTTTCAGGTTCAGGGATGGCATTCATAAAATTTTTGTTTGTTGAGTGCTAGAGTGAAAGGATGCCAGACAATAAGGAAATAACAAATGATCAGCTTGCTCATTTGATCTTATTTCCTCTCACCTTAAAGTCATTAAAGAGTATGTCTTAAGGTAACCCTTTTTGCCCTATTAATCTACCAAGCCATCACTTTGTTCCCTTTCTCTACTTCATAAAAATTCCCATTAGAAAGCTGCTTTAGATGACCAACCTCCAACTCTTCTCCATATCCTCTCTTGAATGCTTCCTTTGCCTTACTACTCCACCAAAACATCTACTACCAAGGTCACTAGGACTCCACATTGCTAAATGGAACTGAGGTCAGACCACTTGACTTTTCTGATGTGTCTGCAGCATTGGTGATGGATTATTCTTTCTTTGAAATGCCTTCTACACTCTTCCCCCCTTGGACTTTGTCCCTCTCTGGATTTACTCTGTTCTCTCTCTAAATTCACATGTATCATTCAGAGGTAAGCAAAGACACCATTTCTTCCGTGACATAATAATCCTTGTTCATTTCTTCTCCTTGTTCTTCATGATATACCAGTTTTGTTTAAATAAGTATTAATTTAGTTGCATGGTTTATGTCTTCTTTTTAGGGAAATTAAATATAAATACACTTCTTTGCTGTGGTGTACTTGTCTTTATTTGTGGTATCCCCATACTCTGAATAGTGTCTTAAATGCAACAACAGCTTGTTAAAAAACAAAAACCAAGGGTTTTCTTCATGTACTGGACCATCAAAGATCTAAATCTCATCTTAGTTTTTGTATTTTCATAGTTTTATTCCTCTTCCAATCTTTCTCATCCATCCAAGGTAGTGTATCACTCTGGCCCACCCACTTCATTTGAAACACTTTAAAATTTTTTTTTTACTTATGTGTCTGGGTAAGAGTCTGTCATGCATGCATGTGTATACACACACACACACACACACACACACACACACACACACACACAAACACACACACGTTTGCCCACGGGAGTGGGAAGAGGTTTTGGACCTCCTGGAACTTGAGATACAGATGGTAGTGAGTAGTCTACATTGGTTCTGGGTACATAACAGAAGTGTTCTTAATCATTTTATTATTTAAAAAAAGGCAAATTGAGCTTTACAAAGCTGCTTGGTAGTCAAGTCAGAACTACAAGTCCTATTTCCAGATTTATCTTCTAAAAACATTTCCATGGGCAGCATGTCCGTTGCAAACTAGGGAGCTGCTTCCTTTTCCAACTTTGTCATTCCTTCCCTCCCTTCATGCACAAATCATTAGCTTTCAGGATAATAAATAGCACCTGTGGGCAATATTCCTTTCATAGTTGGCAAAGGTTTAAAAAAAAAAAAAAGACCTGCAGAGAAACTCCCCAAAAGTCTGACATACTACTTAATTCTCACAGGAAAGTTTTTTTTTTCTCTCTAGAGCCTGAAAGTTACATATATACACATCTGTTCTAAATATTTTAGCTAATAGTTTGATGAAAATGAGTATAGTAAGGAATGCTTAAGCTATAAGCTAGCTGTATAAACCCATCAAACCCCTCACATACCAGACACAAAAATTACTTTCAGATGGTTGAACGTATCTCTAGGAAAACATCCTGGGGTTATTTAAGGTAGAGAAACACATTTGAGGAGGAAGGAAAACTGAATTAAATGGAAAGTCAGTAATTGTTTGGAAGGAGAATGAAAATGTATCTGGATCTAATAAAATAAGTTAGAGTGAGTGCTTTAATCTTTAATATTACATTTAAAATTCTTGTTTTTAGTTAGAAGACCTTGGGAAAAATTGTATGTATTGCAATGGGCTGCTTATTTAAGAATAGTTTATAGTAACAACTATAAATAATAAAAATCCAATATAAACTTTAAATTTGTTACTAACTTTATATATTTTCAGTTTTACTAATGAGAAACAAAAACCAACTGAAATATCTTTTCTAAAAAATAAGTCACATCTCATTATGCTGCATTTGGCTGATATCTCTTTTCTGAAGGGAAATGGAGGAGCAGTGGATCTGGGGGAGAGGAGAGGAGAGTGGGGCTGGGAGGAATGGAAGGAGGCGAGGATGCGGTCCAGATGTATTGTATGAAAGAATAAATCAAATGAAAAGAGAAAAAAAACCAAGTCACATCTTGTTTGTGTTTTCCTACTGCTTTGTAAATGAGGACTGATGGAGGTGAAGGAGACGGTGAACAATCTATGGTCATTTCAGTCCTTGATTACTAGGATATTTTTAATCAAATTACCTGTTTATGAAGGTAATTCTAGCAAGAGAATTGATATGTGTGTTGTATGTGTGTAGAATTAATGAGTTTGTCATATAGTTAGATGAATTTGAGAAGTCAGTATTTCTTATCTTAAATTTTGCTGCTGTCCAGTGACAATCACATGAGAGTTGTTGAAGGAATGGGGAAGGATTAGGATATTTGAAATACCATGTGGCAGACAATTCTGAACCCTCCTTTGAATATTGTAGAGGTCATTAAACAAGATTTGACAAATACACATTGGCCTTTTGCTACACTCAGCTTTAATGCAGGACTTGAACAAGAAAGACTGCATGGACATGGAACATTATTAGTTTAAATGTACACACTGAACTGCAAATTAAAGCAATTAAACAATTTTAGTGAAACAACATATTGAAAACCCTACCAATATCTAGAAGTCAGTAACATTTCCTTATGAAAAATGAAAAGATTACCCTTTAAGATTACCATTTAAAAACAAGTGACATCCTATAACAATTTTACAATCTGTTCAATCAAAATGTTTCAGTGATAGATCACTAAAGACCACAAATGAAAAAAAAATACAATTTGTGTTCATTCTAAAACAATTTGCTAACATGTATGATTTCTGTAGCTTTCGTTTAGTGTCTTTACAGTGAACTCTTACAAATACTGTGAAAGTTATATGAAGACCTAATCAAGAATTAGAGCATACATTGTGAATAAAGCTCTGTGCTTGAAGTTCTTTGTCTTAGAATACCAGAGAGTATACTGGAATTACAGAGTGTGGTACCCATAAAAAGTGTCACACTGACACTTTTAATTGTTTGAACATTGTTTCAGTTGTTTGCAGTAATGTATATGATAGCTATTGCCATAAGCAGGATATGACTTTTAGCCACCTGCTCTTGAAAAATATTAAACACAACATTTGCTATTTTCTATTTTTAGGGATCTATTTTCTTCCATGAATTCTAGAAAAAAACAATTTACAATGATATCAGTAATTCTGCAAGTATAGAGTACAGAAAACCATGTAGTGATCTATTTAGTTTCTTTTTTACTTTGGAATTTTACCACAATTTATTCTATAAATAGACTCTATCTGATTTTTCTGCAAGATAAAAATGAATGAACATATCTAACAAACCAAGTGTGGGACAGCCTGCAACTTTTCTAGATGTCTGGATCTTAAAACACAAATTTCTGTCACTGATACCAGCGATTTGGGATGTTTACATTGATTCCAAGTCTTTCAGTATTTCCCAAGTGTGTTCCATTAAGTATTTGTTCCACTGGAAAGTTAATACTATTTTGTGACTCAAAGAAACAAAGACCTGATGTACAAATACATTAGGGAAACACTGAATATAGTACAAATGCAAGAAGACATTCAAAGCAGTTTGCATTTATTAATCTACAAGAGGGGTATATAATATGCCAGTACCCTAGTCTTATTTAACCATATAACTTTCCTTTCATGGACTTTCAAAACCAGAGATCTATAGAAAATACTCAAGAAAATGTTAATTACTTAGTTCACATTTGTGATCTGAAAGCTAACACTAACAGCTCTATCTAATATGTTAGCAACTGCTGCTTGCTAAATTTTCAATAGGAGAAAATGCATTCTAAATTCAACCAGTGAAATAATGTATCATATCTTGCTCCAGAGGATGTCATGGTTAGTTTGTTTATCTGTGGGCCAGAATAGATAATTACAGATAGTTACAATCACATACTATTTTTGCTCAGAGAATATGCTAATCATGAATAAATGTAGGTATATATTTCCAGAGGGATAATTCCCAAGGTTCTTTTAACTAAAAAACAAGACAATGATCTCTGTATTATATAAGGTCTCTAACTTTGATTTTTCTAGTATCTGTCTGTAAATTGGTTCTTAGGGTAGTCAAGGTTTCTCACCAACATTATTCTGGACATTCTTTAAATTTGGACACTGGTGCATTGCAGGGATACAGAGTAGCAATCTTATTTTCTGACCCACTGGGTGCCACTAAAACACTGCATCCTGCCATCCTTTGTTGATGTCAATGGGAGGCCTGCCCCTTTCTGAATGAAGATGGAAGAGTGGGTGAGGGAAGGGTAGAGGTGAGGTAGGGGGAGGGAATGGGAAAAGAGGAGGGAGGATAAACTGTAATGGGGATGTAAAATAAATGAAAAAATTAATTAATAAAAAATAGAGCATAGAAAAGACCCTGCATCCTTTATTCTGTCATTATTGCAAAACCAAAAATAAAAAAAAGTTAAGAAATTACCAAATGGGCTGGAGAGATGGCTCAGCCATTAAAGGCTAGGCTCACAACCAAAAATATAAGAGTTTGGTTTCCAGCACCCATGGCTGTCTCTCTAGCCATTAAAAAAAGAAATTTCCAGGGCCAAGACTCCCCTGGGGATTCATTTAAACCTGGTGGGCCCTGGAGGAGATGGGAATGGAGGGGAGGGGATGGGGGGAATGTGGGGATGGGGGCGGGAGGGGAGAGGACAGGGGAACCCATGGCTGATGTGTAAAATTAAAACACAAATATAATAATAATAAAATAAAAATTAAAATTAAAAAACAACATACACAAAAAAGAGTTAATCTCATCCTAGACATAGTAATTCTATGAAACCACACTAGTGAGAAGCATATAAAAAAGAAGAAATTACCAAATGTCCTCTGATGGATATGACTGCCTCCAGATGATCTTTTACATTCTGTCTGTATAGGGAGAACTATTTCATCTGGATCACAACATTCAACTGATAGTCATGTAAAGGTTGTTATTCTTCTGATAAAAGAACTAAACAACTAATTTGACACGGCTATCTTTTCATTTTTTCTATACATTGATGCTCTGGAGCCTTATTAAAAGTTTTCCTTTCTTTACTATTTAATCTAATAGCTGTTTCCTTGAATTCTTTCACAAAAGAAAATTTCTTCCAAGGGCCCATTTCTTTAAGAGTTTCCAATATTTTTATTTATTTTCCACATCACTTTATGCATTTATCTTGTCTAAAACTTTAAGAAGGTATGAGTGCAGTCATTTTCAGATTTCTGAAATTGACCCAGAATATAACCTGATGTTTTCTCTAGTGGCGTTTAAGACTTGAATAAACATACTTTGCAGCATTATTAGTTGTTTACATGTTCTTCCTTTTCCTTTTACAATACTATATCAATATCAACTAAATGTTATGTTTATATTTCTTTTAACTGCTATAACTTAAATAGTTGGTTATTGCTTCAGTAGAGAGACCAATCTTGAAGGTATACATTTACTCTTTTAATCCTTCATTTAATTAGGTCCTGTAATAGGAAGGGCATTAAATGCAGATATGATTCAAAAGCAGTTGAAATTCTTTAGCACATTTTATTTATAGACAGCAACCACTTACTATGCCATTTAGGTACTATTTCTTAAGAACATCTTATGAGATAAACATTGTTTGATTGACATATGTTTATTAATGTTTAGTTCTTACAGATATAGTAATAATAGTACTGTCACTCTGTTTTTCCAGATAAAATCCTAAGGTATAAGTGTAGTCTTGATTAAGCTCAAGTTCAAGTATAGCCAAGCTTTGACACCAAATCAAGTCCAGCTGACTTTAAAACTAATTAATGCGTTTCATTATGCCTTACTTGGCCTTGATGCAGGGGGGAGAGACTTAGTCCTGCCCTAACTTGGTATGCCAATCTATATTGACTACCCAAGGGAGGCCTTATTCCTTACAATGAGTGAATGGGGGATAAATGGGGGAAGGGGAAGGAGGGGGAACAGGTGTTGGTATGTAAAATGAAAAAAACAAAAACAAAAACTAATGCGTTTCTACTTCCATCAGTAAAGTTATATAAATTGAGAGAGAGCCTTCCCTAGATGATTACTTTAATTCTCATAGTAGGAACAGACTTTTCTATTTTTATCCATCAGTTACATGGTCCCTAATCATTGTCAGCTTGATGCTAAAATTCCATTTTGTGAAGCTAACCAATGTAAAGTATTTATAATTTTTTAAAAAAGTATAAAAGAATAATAATTTCTGTGAGCATAGTATACATCTCATATTTCTGCTTCATTAAATTCTATGATTACTTCTTTGGGAACAGTACTTCTTACTTGGATATAGACATATCCTGTGGATAGTACAATATTCTCTTTTCTGTCAGATAGCTAATGAATTAAATCCGATTTTTAGCTCTGAAGGAAGTTATTTATACTGAAAAAAACGACAAGAAAGAGAGCAGCCATCTATTAAGAAATATGAATGTATTCTGTGTATTTAAACCTTTAGGAAATGTTTGAAAATGCTATTAATTACAATTTGACTTCTTCAAACAAGATTTTTAAGAAAAAGGAAAGGAAATGCAGTAAGTTTGATAATAAACTTTGAAATGTACAGATACCATTCTTATTTCCCAGTAGTAGGACTTGGCCCTTCACCATGTCACGACAGGTTATTATAGCCAATTACTATTTAGGTGACTACAAGAGAGAAAACATTTGATTTCCCTTTATCAATGAAGTTGAAATGTCTAGGTATAATATTTTAGACACTAAGTTTACTCAATGCACAATATGTATATAAAACATTTATGAGAATAATGTCCAAAATACTATGCACATTCATTGTTGAGGTGCTGGACTTTGAACCAACCAGAAAAGGTCTGATTTCCCATTTCCCAACTTATATGGTTCTTGAGATACTTTAAATTGTTTTCTTTTCCTACAAAATCTGACTACTTGTGGCCACAAAGGGATTCAGCCAACTGTGCAGACCTAAAAGTATACTGTAAGGAAATAGAAGGGACAAGGAATGCACAGTAGGGGAAAATATTTCTACTCTGAAAAGTTGCCAAACAACTAATTTTTATTAAATTGAATCTTTGCATTTGAAGTCTGAGAAGACAAAACGAAAATGTTAAAGTGATTTAATTCTATTTTCCTTTCATTTCATAATGACAAAAATGAAAATTAATAACTAATATACTGGGCACTAGGGCAATTTACAGTGCATTGTCCTTAAACTCTCACAAAAACTCTATGAGGCAGAAATCACCTTCATTTAATAAACGAGAAAAGTGAGGCATAAAGTAGTATTTAAAGAGTCATTCTGGAGTAGTCAGGGGATAGACAGCATCCAGGGACATGGCTGACACTACAGAGAGTAATAGTAAGCCCCAATCTAGATTGTTTTTGTTAATAGTATATACTTTTGCAAATAATCTGAGATTATTTTTGTTTATACTGTTAGTAAAATGAAACCACTTTTATCCTGGCTTAAATTGATAAGCCATATTGTTGTTCCTTACCCACAATACAGGAAGCTTTTAAAAACTGTCAGGGTCATGTCTATGTAAAGACATGCTTATTGTTGTGTGAACAGATACAAAACAATGTATACGCTAAGACATAAACAGGATCTACAATCATCTAAGAGAAAAAGTTCTGGGCCTGTTTGTAAGGATCATCTTGATTAGGTTAGCTGAGGTGGGAAGATCTACCCTAAACGTAGTGGTACCATTTCATGGGCTAGGATACCAGAATGAAGGAAAAGGAGAAAGTGAGCTGAGCATCAACATTGACCTCTGCTTCCTGCTTGTGAGTGCAATGTGACCAGCTGCCTCACGTTTTAGCCATCCTGACTTTCCCTTTGTGATAGACTGAACTGTCTCTGAGCCAAAACAAATCCTTTCTTCCTCAAGTTGCTTTTGTCAGCTGTTTTGTTGCAGCAAGAAGAAAAGTAAAACACATGGTATTTTCAAGTGAGCTCTGTATTTTCATACATACATATACGATACTTTAAAATACAAATGTACTAAGATATATTCAATCAAAAGTATGTTTCTGTACTATGGACTGTGTCATGTCTCTTAAGAGTCTCAAGATCCTACAGAAGCTTTTTTAATATTCTGCTTTGTTTGAGAGAGGGCTTTCCTAGTACTCTAGGCTTACCCACAACTCCCTCTTTAGTCCAGGCTGAACTTGAACTCACAGTAATCATGCCTCAACCTCTAGGCTGTTGGAATTACAGGTGGATGCCATCCCATTCAGCCTAAAGTCTAATATTCTTAACTGTAAACATTCCTTGAGTAAAGAGGCAATGGAGAAAGTTCTTAGGAGAGAATTGGAAAATGAGAGTATTTGTGACTAAGAACTAAATTGAATGTTCTGAGTATAAAGGACTTCTATAGTATATCTAAGGTACCACTCATGAGCTAGTAAGTTAAATTATCATCATTTGTTGAAAAATATGAACTGTGAACCTTTTGTACTTCAGCTTGTTTTGTCATATATTCCAGAAGGATAGAGAATTTCCCCCCATAGTGTTATACTTGGTATGTTCATGTAGTAGGACTGCATGAGGGGTCAAATAAAGAAGTTTTCATTATTACATAGCAAAAATGATGTACTCTGTATTTGAAGCCTTGAGGTTTTGACTTAAAGATTTACAGAAACCCTCAGTATTTCAGGCCTAGGTCTTGAGAAGTACCAGTTATTTGGGTATGGCAGGCATTTAGAAATCCTGGATGACAACTATTTGACCTTAATATTCAACATAAACATCATGTTTGCTTGCTTGACTTCGTAGGCTTCAACTCAAGAGCTAACATATTATATACATTTTTCTACTTACCTGAAACAACTTTGCTGTTGATTCTTGCCTTTGGTTATGCCTATCTTACTGGTAGCATTTAAGTATCCTCAGTGCCTGGATGATTTTATGTATATAAACACTAGCTGACTAAGTTAACAGTTGAATTAGTTTTGGGGAAAATTATGGAAACACATTTCCTGTAACTGATAGGTATTTCATCACTTAAGATCTGACTTTGAAATAGTAAATATATTAAGCTGTTGTTCACTAGGAACAGTCTTCAAGTTGTACCTGAAAAATCTCTGTGGAACTATCCACAAATATCCATTCTTAAAATATAGATTAAATCATACTACTTTGAGGTATGATTATATTTTTGAAGTTCAATAATTAAGAAGAGCTTTGTTGACTTCTTTCTCTCTTGCTGAAATATGCACACATTTATTTTCTTCTCAGTTATTACAAAGAAATACCAATCATCTATAGACTATAGAAATTTTCTAAAATCTAAGGTATTTTATTTTACTGGGAGTGGTATGTTTTGTGGAACATGACAGAATCTTTTAAAGGTATTCTGAAAGTTGTTACAATTTATACCTATTTAAGTAAGAACCCAGTAAACATTTGACTATATTTGGTGATGATAACTTCCCCTTACATAAAGCATTTATCCAATTTGATATGTGTAGAAAAATCTAGTATGTAAGAAAGTAAGAGTAGATGTACTATACAGTCTACCTAATAACTGCTGGTCAATATGTACTTATGAAATAAATAAAACTTTTTTCAAGACAGGGTTTTTCTGTGTAGTTTTGGTGCCTGTCCTGGATCTTGCTCTGTAGATCAGGCTGGCCTTGAACTCACAGAAATCTACCTGCCTCTGCCTCCTGAGTGCTGGGATTAAAGGTGTGTGCCACAACCGCCCAGCTAAAACTTATATTATCTCATGGGTCAAGGTAAGGAGGGTTAACAAAGATGAAGACACACCTCTATACTTCAGCATTACAATATAACTGTACAGAAAAAGTTACAAATACCTCCAATATTTGACAGTCGGACATAAGTGCAACCATAATAGTACAATTAGGAAGTTATTTTAAAATATTCTTATGATAAAGAAACACATGCACAGAGATGAACACAAATGAATTAAGTACTCATGTTCTTTTAAAATTTCTTTATTATCATCAATATTTGTGTATGTGTGTGTGTGTGTGTGTGTGTGTGTTTGTGTGTGTGTGTGTGTGTGTGTGTATGTGTAGGGGTTTGTGTATGTGTGTATGTGTAGGGGTTTGTGTATGTGTCATAGTACATGTGTGGATGTACCATGAGGTACCATGTGCCAGAGGATAGCTTCTGAGAGTTGTTTCTACTTTTTCAATGGGTTCCAGGGCCTTAACAAGTGCTTGGACAGCAAGCACTTTTTACCTGTGGCGCCAACTTGCCAACCTTGGTTTCTATTCTTAAGTTTAATTTTTGGCAAAACCTTACATATATAACTGCAGCAAATAGCTGTAAGGGAATTAACCATGTGTAGGAAGAAATGACTGCTCTTGTGGGAACAGAGGATGGAGCCTGGGTGAACTATTCAGGAAGGATCTTATCTTTTCCCAAATTTTATGTTCCTCACTCTAAGGGATTCATTTGAAAGTGAACAGCAAAAAGCATAGACTTCCAATTAAATCCATTCATTTTACATTTTAGGTACCTTTATGGGCAAATATTAGAGATACACTGTATCAGTTTCAACTACTTGTAACTGTGTTATCATCTTGATTATACATGAAAAATGGAGAATCAACAATTAAAAATCCTAACATAGCAACTCTAGGTTAGTATATGCCATAAATAAGGTTTGTCCTTTCTAGTTAAAATTTTCCTCTAAGATCAGTCGTACAGCTTCTTAAAAGAATATAAAATCAAGCACAGGGACAGATAGCCAAACTAATGGAAATACATGAACTATGCACCAATAGCTGGGGAGTCCCCAACTGCATCAGGCCCTCTGGATAAGTGAGACAGTTGATTAGCTTGAACTGTTTGGGAGGCATCCAGGCAGTGGGACCAGGACATGTCCTTAGTGCATGAGCTGGCTGTTTGGAACCTGGGGCTTATGCAGGAACACTTTGCTCAGCCTGGGAGGAGAGGACTAGACCTGCATGTACTGAATCTACCAGGTTGAGCTGAATCCCCAGGGGAGTCTTTGCCCTGGAGGAGATGGGAATGGGGGATGGGCTGGGGGGAAGGTGGGAGGTGGGTAAGAGGGGGGAGGACAGGGGAATCCATGGCTGATACGTAAAATTAAATTAAATTATAAAATAAAATAAAGAATATAAAATCTGATACCATATTTTCCTCAGAAAAGTCTATCTAAAAGAGTCTTTAAAACTCCCTGAGGATTAAGAAAATGATTTTATTTCAAAGAAATCATGTTAGTTATAAGTACTTATACTATAAAACTCTTTCCTCACAGGTTGGGGATTTAACCCAGTGGTAGAGTCCTCGCCTAGCAAGCTTAAGGCCCTGGGTTTGATTCTCAAAGAAACAAACAAACAAAAAAACCCAAAAACAACAACAACAAAAAACCAAAAAACCTCTTGCCTTATTTTAATTTTTTTCAGCTATCATAGAAGAAATACATGTGATTCTAAGATTTTTCACATACTATTCTGAGTTAAAATCTTTACTAGTCTTTCGAAAATTTAGAAAAATTTCTAATATCATGTCTTAAGTTGTTGATATTCTACTTAGAAGTATATGATGCCATTGATGACTTTTAACCACTCTTAACGGGAATCAAGAGACTCAGGGCAGACAACAGATTCTTACATAAGTAAGGGGAGAGAGGGCTCTTACCATAGGTCGGTGTGCTTTCTCGTCTTCCTTGACTACTTGACCTTCCTTTTTCATATTCATAGCAATATAAGACAGTCTCTTCTTCCACAATGTTAAATCTCTTTCGATATTCCTGATCCAGAAATGAGTTTGGGGATTCAGATCCCTTATGAACTGGCTTGCCCACCATATGTCCTCTGAGATCTTCACAAGGAAGGTTTCCCTTTTCATCCCTAAAGCAAAGTGAAAGTAGACGAGATGAGTGTAGTATTAGGGCCATACAACATTACAGGAGCCTTAAAATACAAACAATACTATTCCTTTACAATGTATCCTCAGATCTTTATAAGATTTTTTTGAGAACTATGGGATTAGTTAAAATTATTCATATTTTGTTCCAAATAAGGATAGTGAGGCCCAATAAGTGGCCTAAATGTCAAACAGATAATAAATGACAGCTACAAACACACCATGGATCTTCTAACTTCTGCTCTAGTCCATTTTCAATGTGTCATGCCATAGGAAGAAAATTAATTTCAGCACATAAATGAATTTTATTTGAAGGTTAAAAACTAAGTATAATGCTAAAAATTTTACCATGTTTTTCTCCTGTCTGGTTATCTTATTGGTTTTGATAGAATTTGTGTTGCTGAAAAACGAAGTTCTTTATGTTTCTATTATCAATATACAGGGAAACTATGGCTTTTATGAATTATATTAGTACCACATAAATAAATATTATGAGAAGTTCAAACAGCAGGTTAGTAATGTAAATGAATTTTAATGTTGATGATTACTATAAATAGTCAAATTCTATGTATTTCCCTAGAGTAGCAAGGTTTATATAGAACTCATTCAGAAAGGCTACATAAAAATTACACATTAGCAATCTCTTATGGAGAGAGGGTGGAAAATATGGTAAAATAAGTAATTTAGGAAGGGGATTTGGGGGACAGCAAATCCACTTTTTTATCTGTAATAATTTAAGAAGAATTTAAGAAGTAATTTAAGAACATTTTATGGGATTCTTAAATTTTATTGTTGTTATTTAAAAACATTTCCTTTACAATTTTATTTTGAGCTTTCAGTTATAGTAATTTCATTTTTATTTTTATTGAAAATTTCACATGTGTCCAATGCATTTTAATCATATCCATCCCTCACTCTCCTGCTCCAATTTCTCCCTTATATCCTTCCCATTCATATCTTTTTTCATTGGAACTTTTATGAGCACTGCTCAGGTAATTTGTGAGAATATCTAATTCGGGATTTTTCTTCATGAGTGGTCTGAGGTGCAAGGTCATTGTTTTTAGAAAGTAATGGATGACTGAGCTCTTAATGAAAGGTCCCTTCTAGGATTAATTAAAGAATACCTTATTTATCTAATGAAATGTTTCCCTAGGTATCTGAGAAATTTTTTGTTAAAAATATTGGTCTTTTATAACATGACTATGAATATAAATGCTATGTTTTTTTCCTCTCATGCATCATTGTGTTTCATTGATTATAAGTGTTCCTAGTTACCCTAAAGAGTATCATAAATTAGTGCTATCAAATAAGAAAACATTAATTTTATATCAAAACAAGACTAAAATCTTAAATTTGCAAAATAAACTTGAGTCATATTTTTAACTAGCTTCTATTACACTATATAAAAAGTGTTGAATTTATAAATATATGTTAATTTAAGAATTATGAGTTTCAGCCTACCCAAAACCCATATTTATATATATTTATGAAAATGTTCAGATATTCGTATATAGAGAACTAAAATCCAAGTATTTAAATATGTAGAAAGCAACAAATAATATTCTCAAAGCTGACTCAATTAGAAAGTTGTCCTATTAATTTATTTCATTACCAGGTAAAGTTATCATTTACATAATCATTTATCTTTTTACTTCCTAAAACAAATGCATTGCTTACTATCAAATTATAAATACATAATTAGTTCTTAGGAAACATAAAGAACACAAATATAAATCTCAGTGCAAATTTCATTTTTAGTTAGCTGAAAGGTCTTCTTGGACTAATTGCCTGGTATTTTTTATTACTGTTAGCTCTCTACTGAAAAGAAATTGGCATTGCAATTAGCTTGCAAACAGTTGTAGTGAATTCATAACACTGGAGTAAGGTTATGTTTATCTGTAAATTTGCAGATTTCTCTATGAGTCCCGTGAGACGAATACTAATGCATCTTGTTGCATAAAATAATTCAGACTTATTGATTTTCCATGCTATATTTATATAGACATTCTCAAGAGCTGGCATTTTTCTATAACACAGTGTTATGGAGAAGCAGCCT
This sequence comes from Onychomys torridus, assembly GCF_903995425.1. Classification (NCBI taxonomy): domain Eukaryota; kingdom Metazoa; phylum Chordata; class Mammalia; order Rodentia; family Cricetidae; genus Onychomys; species Onychomys torridus. The sequence goes on along the minus strand of NC_050466.1, from coordinate 65,621,263 downwards.
TTTACCAACAGGTCAAGTTTATATAATATACTCAATAATATTAATTTTGAAAATGTACCAAGCAAAACAAAAGTTTCTAGTGGAATGAAGCAATAATACATACAAGTTTGTAGGTATAATTAACTATGTATATGTGTGCATATATATGTATTCATAGTATGAGTTTCTGAAGAACTTAATTGTATTCACTGTAATACAAACATTTTCACTTTTCTTAAATTTATATGTACACATATGAACATAATAAATGTATGCCTATGCTCTAGATTTAAGGATTCAGATTAAAAGATCATTGTTTTAGTAGATATTCTTTACATTTAATGAGACATAGTAGAGTTAATAAGACAAATTAGTTATTATAGTTCATAATTGTTTAAGAACCTATAAAATATTTATTTACAACATAAAGAAATTTGGTTAAGTATAAAATATAACTTGTGTCATGTTTATATATTATCAAAATTCCTAAAAGATATCCTTATAATATTCCTTCAATGAACACATAAAATGTGAGATAGTAAATACAACTCTTTACTTTTATTTAAGAATGTATTAAAATCATCTGTAAACTCTATCCTTTTAAAAACATATGAATGTTTTACATGAAATTGACATTTCTTGAAGCTTCACAGGCAAAAATCCCCTGTTATTATTTACTTTGTATGATAATTTTGGTTATTTAGTATTACTCTTCTATCATATGAGGTAATGTGTGTAGGATACTCACTGTCCAATGAATGTTTAATAAAATTTGGTTGTTGTCATTATTAACAAAAGCACATTTGCTATAATGAGAATTGCTTTCTAGAATGTGTTCAGAATGCCTAAGAAAAAATATTCCAAGTCTTCTTTATGGACTGACTTCACAGTTTAGAAGTGATTAGATTAGCCTTTAGCTAGAAGCTGCCCAGAGTACCACCATAGGTTGTTTATACCTGGGAATATATGGTTCTGCAGGAGGTGGGGGAATGTAGAGATCCTGGAGGGCAGAACTGTCTCTTTTGGTGGGTGTACTGATGGTGCTGGAGGGCGTGGCAACGCTGCTTGTGGGACTTCTAGGTATAAGAGGCTGGTTAAAATGAAAAAGAAAATACATACGCACACAAACAACACAAAACAACAACAATGACACATAGTTATCATTTCAAAATGATCAGTTTGTGCAAAGTTTTGAACTTGGCTGAAATCAAGAAAAATGTTATTTACCATATGGATATTTCTTTGTTTTCCCCCAAACAAATAATACATAATAGAATTTTCCATGCAGTTCTCAACTCACCTTTTCAATGGTTTAACCATCCAAAAGCTACTTATAAAGTAAAAATACCACTCAATGATTCATAATGAGAAGACTTACATCACTCACAAAGGAGAAATATATTTAAATTCACTTTGCCAGAATCAGTTTTGAAAGCTAATAAAAATAATTCATAAAAGAATTAGCTCCCTCACATCCTGACTGACATTTGAAAAACTATAGCATTATGTTAGTAAGAATGTCTCAGATGCTCAAAGAAGGTAAAAAATAGCTATTAACACAGGAGAATATTTTCTAGGAAACTGTACTTCCTCTCAACATAAACACAGGTAGGTGTCTCTTCAGAGCCATTTTATATTAAATCTTCAAAAGCATGGCGAAAAAGGTGACACAATCATTTCATCTTTCATGGGCACATAGATTTATCTATTATTTAAAATTCATCTTTGGTTGCATGCCTATAGATCTCTTGGATCTAAGTGTTGAATAGGAAGTTGCTTTCTAAAGATAATGTATAAACCAAAGTAATCATATCAGTCTTAAGAGCAATCCCAAGTCTAAGATTCACATTCTTTGAAAATAATCTTGTGGAATGAAAAATTATCCTAAAATGAAACTCAAATTCACAAATTTTTATTTTTATCTTACAGATCTTACTGATTAAGTATACATAAAATTAACATAAACATAAAAATCCCAATGCAATCTCAAACACAAAGATAATGACCACAAAATGAATTGCATCTTCATATGACAAAATGGTGCTATTTTAGCCTGGATGAAACCCATTTGACATATCTAGATGATAGACTCAAAATTCTACTACTTCAACATGCATTGCTGGACACTCAAATAAATGCATATTATGACTGTTTTGTGCTGTAACATTACTTTCATACAGATAACCAAAAACTGTTTGAAAGCCAGGCATAAATACAATGGAAATTACAATGTAGGTCACTGGGATATGCTAACACAAATTGGGACTGAGTTAATGAGTTTGACCTTCTTTATTACACAGCTCACCTTAATAGCTTGAAATCACACTTTCTGCCAAAATGACGGTTAAATTTAAATGTATGTGAAATCAAAATTAAAGAAAAAGAGAGACAGGGAAAAGGAATGATAATGTATGAAATCTTAATTTTCTATCATATATGAAGATTTTAAATTGTCAGAAAATTTACACATTAATTAAATAATTGAATACATTATGACAGTATGTAATAAAGACTTTCCTGTCTTACAATATGATATTTTTGGAATAGAATCCAGTTAATCTATGCTTGTCCTATGGAAACATAATTCTTGTCAATGAGGAACTCTGAGATATAGGTGACTAGAAGACTCATTTGTACTGATGAATGCCATGAAGCCCAAAGATATTAGACAAATGAATTCTTTCTAAGGCTGCATTTCATGCCACTATAATATTTGAATGAAAGGTTCAGTGATACATACACATGCACACACACTCACATTCCTATTGACTGCAATATGACTGCTTATAGGTCTTTTATTCTCTGTTATCTTTTAGCTCTGAATACAGACAACCCTAATAGACATGCAGTAAAAGAAAACCTTATTACACAGCACATTAATTTCCAATACTTTAAAATCAATTTACTATGAAAGAAAAACGAATATTTAGTATGCTTTTTAATACACTAGTATAGTACTTTAAAATATCCCAATAGTACAAGTGAACTTAAACTACTTTCTAATAACACAAGCTTTTAACAAAAAGCCATCTAACTTAAATTTTTATTGTTTTTCCTTTATTTTAAGGTTACAAATTGTAGTTTGAAGATGTCTCTCCATTCCTTTTGTGATCTATAGAGTTTTTGTTTGTTTGCTTAGTGCCTACTTTCTTTTCCCCAATCCCCAAAAAACAAAGAAAGAAAAAAGGAATTGTAGTTAATTTTTACAAGGATATTTAAATATGCCTGAAGTAAGAGGTAAAAATTAGTAGAATATTTTATTCTGCATACTTTTCCCTTCTAGCAGATTTAAGGGTTCGCAATGCCATCTTTCTTCAAATTTCTGTATCTCTACATTTCTATTTTCAACAAAGAGTTGCTATTAATGTTATCAGTAAATGTGAGTCACTATATTGAAAAATTAATATAAGAAAAAAATCTTAAAATGTTGAAATAGATGTTAGGTTTGATCATGTTACCTTGGTCCAATTAATTGAAGTGCTTTAAAAAATCTAACTTGGGGGTTGGGGATTTAGCAAGTGGTAGAGCACTTGCCTAGTAAGCACAAGGCCCTGGGTTCGGTCCACAGCTCCAGAAAAAAAAAATCTAACTTGTTTTTACAGGAAAAAAAGAGGAATTAGTCAATTCTGTTGCTGAGTTCAATTGGCTGTTTATTTTACTGACAGGTAAATCAGAGGAAGTGTTTTAATGTGTTTATTGTGTGGGCATCATCTGGCTTATCAGAGTGACCTAAACCAATTAAAGATCAAATAGTAAGTATTCAATATACAGGCAATTATCTTTGTGTACTACTTGTGCTATTATTATCAAGCTAAGCACAGTTAGAAAGAAAACATTAATTTTGAGAATTATATTAAAAAATCAACTTTGACACTGGCAATGGAAAAATAAACTGTGTCCTAACTTTAAAAACACTGTGAAATAGTATAAAGAAATAGTATAAAGTTAAATGACTGAAAGCATTTTAAAATCATTCAGGAACTTTAGGAGACAGTAACAGTATAACAGCATAGGATAAATGACAAAATTAAGATGAAATCAATTATTGAGGAATTCCTAATTGTAACAAGCTGCAGGAAAAAACAAAACCAAAAAACCAAAAAAAAAAAAAACCCATCTAACATTAGTATGAAAAGACATGAAAATGGCAAATTTAGTATCTCTATTAAAAACTAAGGATGTTTCAGAATTGCATTCAAATTTTAATAGGTATATTTTTGACTAAAAATTCCAAGTAAAAGAATTTAATAAAACTAAACTATAGCTTCTCTTATCCTAGAAACATTTATGTAAATCATTTATTTATAACATAGCATCATTGTAACAGTTATAATTGTACTAGGAAGGATTTGCATTTTAATTAAAAAGAATTAATGCTATTTTTTCAGAACTTTAATATCTTTGGTAAAATGTGTATGGGAAAAACTACTATCAGCAATTAAGGATATTGTTTTAAGACTGCATATTGTTATAAATCTTCAATATAACATGGTACTATCATATGTAATCATGTGTGATTTAGATCCATTTTGAATTCCCATCCAAATGATTTTATTTAGAAGGACCTTGTCATAACATCTAGTATAGTACTTATGCCATAAAGTTCTTCCAGAAATTCAACAGCACTCTGTCACAGAAGACTTTGTGTGTGTATGTGTACATTTATGTGTATGTATGTGTTTGCATATATGTGTGCACCTTACTCTTGTAAATGAAATCTGATAAGTTATTGTAGAACACTGCTATTTATCTTTTTAAGTTCAAAATCCCATGCATATTGTTAAATGTACATTTAATGAGTACTTGCTTTGTCATCAGGACTCAGAAATCTAGTTAGAACTTACATATGCATTTTCAGTGTCTGTTTATATTATATAAATATCTTAAAGACATACTCTAAAATGTAATATCGGACAAATCTTTCCCCAATATATGAGTGAAAACTTCAGCAATAACATCTTACTGATCAGTTTACACATTGATGGAGGGTTGTAATTGTCAAAGAAAATTTGTACCTTTTACAAGAGATAAATGGATCATTACTTTAAATCATGTAATGGACTAAGTCTTTTCTTCCTTGTATACTCTAATTTTAATATCACAAATAGCACATCTGTAAAGTACTGATATATATATATATATATATATATGTATATATATATCACATATATATGAAATGCCTATATATATCAGTATATAAGAAATCCCTATGGTAAAGATTATAAAAAAATAATGTCCATACTTAAAAACTAAATTTGTATTTTAAGTTTCACTTGAAATATCTTATATTTTAAGATCTTTGGCAAGCATATCTTAACTTAGTTGTCCCTCAGTAAATGATCCAGTGAAGTTAAGAGATATAAAAGTTTTTAATGAAACCAATGACATAGAGGCAGCCCAAATATTGAAATGTTAAAAAAATTGCAATATTACTTAGTTCCAAAGTTCATTTATGTCAAATTAATACAAAAACTCGTCTTTCCCTTTCAGGGATAAAAATATCAACTGAGATACAAATGATTACATTAAGTATATAACCTAGCCATTCATTTTACTTATTCTTAGAAATAATCACAGATTCCAGCTGATCACAATACCTCAATTTTCTAGCAGAGGACAGTCTTTAAGTCCTTATACAGTTCAGGCACATTCTTATTAAATTCCCAATACTGGTATCATTTACTACCAAAATACTGCTTTATATTAACAATTATTTACTCGATCGTTTTAACAAATGTTCCAGAGAAAATGTATTCTGGGTTTGGAAACAAGAATTTGCATACAGTCTTGTACATTTTATAACCACATAAAGAATGCTAGATATAATTTTAAAAACTAATGTGTACATTTGTATCCTGGCCAAAGTTTTCCTAAGTGATAAGTTATATTTGAAAAGAACTTAAGGAAAATAATTGCATGTGTTTAAAACTTCTTCCTCAGTTTCACAGATTCTACTATAATACAAATTTATACATACAAAACATTTGTGTTTTTTATAAGCATGAAAAATTTCTGTTGTTCTTGCTAGACTATAAAGGAAACATTTTTTTTTAGACCATGGGTATGATCAGGAGACATTAGATCCTTGAATTTCAATAACAGATATATGGACACAAAAATATGTATGTTATTACACAATATATAACATAGCCTTTGGAGTCATATTACAAAATAGCTTTTTCCACCAAATCATCTGTACATTGTACTGATGATAAGATTAGTATATGTAATTTTGTGCTGTTCAATCTCATATGCATAATTAAATGGCAATATTAAAACTGAAATTATATATTCCAAAATATAGTTAACAACATCCTGGGATATTAACTGAAGAAACTGCATTGGAAATTGAGGTTTTACATGAAGTTCTTTACATTTTAAGATCTCTGAAAAGCATAGCTTAGTTTAATTGTCAACTGTTAAACAATGGCTCACTTCGCATCATAGGTTATTTATGATTTGTAGTCAGTGTTAAAACAGTAAAGGCTTAAACACTGATGAACTATAATTGATATGATAGCTGCTTGTACTTGTTTCCTAATTTGAGCATGTAAAACACAGAAACACTACTGCTGTCTAGCCAGCACAATTACAGTTTTAGTTAAAACTATTTTCTAGTGTTATACCTTATATAAAATATTTTCGTCACAACATGTTTTAAAACAACTCTCAAAAACGTACAAACTTCCCTCCACTAATGTTTGTTTAATAGAATCAAGTTGTATCTTGGAGAATGAAATAAATTTTATTGCTACTTCTGTTTTGACTTTTACAATTACTTTAACCATTTATATTTATATGTAGTTTAAATTTAATGCAATCACCATTCTATAGTTGTTATACCAATTGATATACAAAATTGACTGCTGTTGACTATTTCCTTTCTGCTCAAATCATTTAAATATTCTGTAAATTGCCATCAAGGTTAATTAAACAATAAAATGTAAGTACAAAATCACAAACCAACACTAATAACTATGGCATCAATATATGAGATTTATGGAATAGAAAATAATTTAGGAATATAATGCTATTCATATAGCTTAATATTAATTTATATAAAATGTTTTGAACAATAGCTAAATCATTTTTTTCAACTCTAGCATTGATTGATCAGAGATGGTTTCACCCAACAAAAGCTGGGTTCTTCAACAATTTAAAAAATTCAATGATTCCCAGTGATGATTTAAGGAGATTTCTTGGTAGTGTCCAGTTAATTCTTCCATACATCTCTTCTAAGAAGAAAATGACTGCCCATATGTTCTTGTTGCAAATGCATCTTAATTCAGTACTACAAACCTCTAAACATGTACTTGTGGTCTATCCAGTACTCCCTGAAATTTATTTATTTCACTGACAGAATAATGTGACTATATGCAATCACCATGCTTACCCACATCCTGGCAATTAGCAGAGCACCACTAAGATGGTTTGAAAGCAGCTCTCAGAAGGTAAGACACCCCTGTTTACAAGATTGTATCTCAAAGACAGACATGTCTACTATTTATGAAAGTACACAGATGACAACAGAATTCAATCTTTTCAGAAGTAATTAAATTTGGTCACTGTATCTAATTAAGGAATCTTTAAGTCCTTCAGTTCTATCATCAAAAGTTTGAGAAAATAGAATTTTATCAAAAGAGCCGCCAAATTTCATGAAATGTGCAGATGAAATTTCTCTGTGAGCATGAAGTTGAATTGTATGCTTTTGCTTATTTGGCTATGATTTCCCAAGAAATTCCAAATCAAAATCTTCCATTGCAGTTAATTAATAGTAAATGGCCATATTTTAAACAGTTTAGAAATAAATTCCTTAGGATACACATGATATTTTATTTGTATAAATAAAATCATTACCATGTTTGTTTAAAAATCATTGATTTGAAAAAGATGTATGCGCTATTTTTGGCCTCCTTGTTAAATCAAGTGTAATATTTATTTGACAAAGGTAGTAGGTAAGTTAAGCCTGGTATTAAGAAAATGAAATAGACATGCTGATTTAAAATAAATTCCACAGATTCTCTGTATAGCTTTTAGCTAAGCTAATTCCTACTAGATTACTGGTATACTTGACAAAAAGAACCAACATAATTCAAACTTTAAGTTTGCATACTGATGATTTATATTGAAGTGAATTAATAGGCATCTGGTTTCAGCCAATTTGTATAGATACCAGAATTAAGAAAACAATAACAATGCCACTTGTGTCTACACAGAGGACTGTTTACTACATTAGCTTTTCTGGTTCACATCTGAGGCTGGTTCTCAATAACTAGGAAGAAAAATACCTTAGACAATGGTGTGAAATAATCCACAATTGCCATCAAACCTCATCCTATTATTTGAGTTTTCTTCTCTGGTACAGTCTGCACTTAAAACTCTTGAAATTTTAGCAGTTTCTACTTTTTCTTGTTCTCGAATCTGTATTCTATGAAAATTCTGATCAGGTAGTTCTATTAAGCCTCAAGGTATATTGATTTAAGTACAAGCTTAAGCCTTAAGCTCAAGAAAGAAGAACTCTATAATGGTATAATAGCCAGTCCTCAAAATAGGTTATGGGGTCATGTGGTGGTGGTGCTATAATGAAATTACAGAGAACACCCATTCTTTCTCCTAAGAATTTATTTTAGCAATGCTAGGAAGACTTGAATTAAAACTAATTATTTCCCTTCTGCTTTGCAAAAGTCAACTTTGAAACTATTTTTCAAAGATGTTATGTTAAAAGCAGTTTTGTTTTCCCTAACAGTCTTGCTTATCTAGAGATAGTGAACTTTGGGCAAGATATTTTAGGTTATCCCAATTTAGTTAAATACCAAATTTACAAATATGTTGGTATATACACATGTACTTATTTAAATTATCCACCCCCCCAATTTTTGTATCATGAGAAAGTACACTTAAAAAAATATTCAGCATAAATTGGTGAGTAATGAGTAATGTAAGTATAATTAATGATCTGATAATGCTTATTTATAGGCATTTAAGAATGTACTTAAACAGTACCTTAAAATATAATTATATTGTAAAGAATGATAGAACTAATTTTAAAAGGTCTTTTTCCTCTAACTGTGAAAAGAATATATCATGTGTACGTGTAATATATAAAATACTAGTTTTTGGATTATTTTACTTTCTTATATAGAAATATTAATTGCTATAATATTAATTTTCCACTTAAGTTTATGCTACTAGAAAAGGATCTAACAATGAAATAAATTATGATTGATTTTCTCGACAGACTAGTTCAAAGTACATTGATCAACATAAACTAAGATCTGTTTGGTGTTCATGTCCCATTGTGAAAGGCTAAGAAGAGTAACCAGGATACAGATTTTTAAAGAGGACCATCTAATAACCAAAACAAAATGTGGGGCTCTTATTCAGTGTTCCCACGCCTGTAAACTTTGAAAAAGGATCGTTGGCGTAAACAATAGAAGATTCTAGACTAAAACAACAAAGTAATTTATAATGCAGTGAATAAAAAATTATATTATGGAGAATTTTGATCTGCTTACATATGACCTAATGAGGCAAACGGCCTCAGAACTTCATCAATCATTAGATATTTTGGTTTAAATACTGTAAGTCAAATGCATTTAGATATATTAATGCAATCTATACTTATTCATTTGAAAAATAGAAAAAATTTCACATTTGAAATATAATGGTGTTAACATTGGAAGATTTTGTGTGTTTTAATATTATCTAAATATAATGCCAATTTTGAGGCTTATAAGCAGTAAAGTTTAAAACAATGAAGAAAATAATATTCATAAGACTCCTTTAATGGAAAATTTACTAGAAAAAACATCTGTGACTTGTAAAAGGCACTAGTAGAAAGATTACTTTTTTTCTTAATATAAAAGATGGTCAGTAGTCTAAATTAGATGAGCAACTATTTAAAAAGAAAAAAATCAACTAGACCTCTAAAAAAAAGCAATATTCTACTTCTGTTAAAACAGAAGATTTGTGAAAAAAATTCAATGGTATGTTTAAGGATTTTGTCCTGATTGAAATAAAATGTATTAATTTCTTGCCTTTGTGCAATCACAATATTTTATATTATTATAATGAAGTTTCATAAAGATGGAAAATGCAAACCCTCTAATGTACCACTCTCTCTGGTTTTTCTACTGCAGAAGATGGACAGGTGAAAAATGAACTATCATGAGGAATTTTAATTGCTAATTTGAAAATTAAATTTTTACTCTTTACAAATTACAAATTTATTTTCTGATTTAAAGTAATTCTATAAACTGTCTGCTAGCTTCTTCCAGAGGTATATGTGATTACAACGTATAAAATGTAAGATTATGTAACAAAAAATAAACCTCTTCATTTCTTTCCTCTCCATATTTGGCAAGTAACAACTTGTGGGTTTTTAGCATTGTGCTTTAAGTTTTTAATTGAATTAGTGTTATCATTTGCATCACAATTAAGCCTATAAGGATAAGCAGTGAAGAGATAATTTCACAAACAAATTTTCAAAAGCATACAAGACTAATTCATATGCTGCTGAGATGAGGCACAAAAAAGAAGCATTACTGCGATAATCTATGGCTAAAATGATGGTGTATGACTTATGATTAAGCTTCATTACCTGCAGAGCAAGGGGCTTCCATCTCATATTTTTCAGTAAAGCTGGTGCTGAGGTAAGCATGCTCTGAGGTCGCTTTTTCAAAGTTAAGATAACACCACTCGGGTCCTCTCGTAGTGCATTCACCAAATTTTTCAACTGCCACCCCACCTGGTAACCAGCAAAATCATTACAATAAAATTGAGGTACAGTACTCAAAGATTTCATGTTCTCCCCCTTTAATAAGATCAGTAAAAAAGAAATCACATAATTGGAGTATCATCCTATCTATTTTCAGGAGATATATATTCAAGAAAGAAGTTTTATATTTGAATTGATTAACCATATTATTGCATTAGAGTCCATATAATAATGAGACAACATAATGGACATTTACCATATCAAAGCGGAGACTAAAACATATCTTGCCATTCAAGTGATTTGGATTATAAAGAAATTATATCACTGTTTATACTGCTTAGCTGCTAGGTCTAGGCCCAAGCTCTTCACAAGTACAATTTAAAAGTACACATGCCAGAAAATAGTGAGTTGGCAATCCCCTGAGCTAACAAATCACACCACATGCTTTCTCATCACCATCTTTTAGAGATATGTGATTACAAGTGTCTTTAAATTAGCCTGATATTGTGATACCAATAGCAGGTACTGACATACCAAAGAAATAGTCTGATGCGAGGACAGCAGCACCAGTGAAATAAACCTTTCATCATGTTATAAAGATAGATTTAAAAATGACATGGCAATTTTACTTCAATGCAGCATTTATTGGCAATGTGTTCCAAATAACCCTATAAGCTTAATATATTGTGTGCTAAATTTAATGAAGTCATTTCATTTAAATATCAGCTCAAAACAATTTAGCCAGATAGGAAATGATTTGAAAACTGTCTTAGTGAATATTCATGTTAAATTAATTCACTAATCATCTTTAAACAATTTTAAACATAGAAGAACTTTTGTTAGTCTGCTTTTTAAAATGGATTAGTGATGCAGTATCAGGTAATTAAGGTCCCAGAACTGGTTAGTTAAAATTGATAGTTTTAAGAAAACATTAAAAATAAATTATTGTATTATTTGTTTTTAAAAATAAATTTCATATTAATATTAAATATTAAAACAGAACCTTTTATCTGAAGTCTAATGAAGTCTTATACAAATATACTGGGTTAAAATTTAAGTTGGATTGCAAAAATAATTCAGCAAATGCTCTAAACAGTGATGTAGTTACTTGTAGGCACCCAAGGTAAATAGAACATACGTCTTTTGTGTGCTCTTCATCAAGTTTTTGTCTACAAGATATTACTCAAGTGGGAAAGAATAAGCACTTCCACCAAATGAAGCAAAGATCGTAAGAGACTATGAAGAATTAATCTGGAATGTATCCATTGTACTTTAATGGCAGATTTTTGATATATTTATTGAACATTCTATAACTGATAAATTCAACCACAGATGAACTGAGTGGAGACAAGAAACCGAAACAACAAAACAAAGATGCTTCAGTACTCAAAATCTTGAGTATCTTGGCTATGGATCAAAATGATCAGTATGATAAATAAGAGGGCACTATTTCTGAAAAAGAACATTAAGGCAGATCAACTTCTATTATGAAACCAGCCTATGTTCTACAAGAGGAGATCATTATATATCTTATATCCATTCTGATATCTGATATCCCTCTGATAGCTAAGTAATGTCCTGATAGCCATTTGTACAAGCTAAGAGGCAACATAAGTGAATGTGAATATGGGCATTCATCTATATTTATATTCTTGTCCCCTATTGAAACCTAATATTGAATTACAAACTTGAAGGAAGATAAACTCTTCATACAAAATTTATAAACAATTCATCAATGATAATCATAACTAAATTTGTAAATTAATTAGTAATTTAAACAAGCAATCAAGAACTGATAGTTTTCAACAACTCCTATTTCTATTCATGAGTTTCTTCATATTTCATTCTGTAGAATCACTATGGACAGTTTAAGACATTTATATACTTATTTATTTTTGACATAGGGTCTTGCTATACAGTTCTGGGTAGCCTTAACCTTATGACCTTTTGATAATATTCTTGCCTCTGCTTCCCATGTAGTTGGATTACAAGCATGTGAGACCAAGCTGGGTTTAGTTGAACATTTTTAAGTTTTCTTGCTTTCCTATGAAATGTTCAGCTCAATTTCACTTGTCCTTTCCTATTATACTTTCTATATAATTTTGTAAGTAATTAATTAAAATAATTAAAATTAAGAATTACTTGTCCATAGAATGGGGAATTGTTTCTAGAAACAATTTTAATTTGAATATACTTTAATTTTACCTGAATGTTATTTAATTGCCAAATATTTGAATATATAATTTGACTACATTTTAACCAACCTACCGACTATTGTTTAATATAATGTCATCGATGGTTTCAATAAAAGCAAACAAATGTATATCAAGAACCATATGTAGTAAATAAATACATTTGGCTCTCAAATTCTATTTTTGTTACCATAAGGAAATGTCAGGTCAAATATGTAAAACTGTACAATTAAGCCATTATTGTAAATGATGTAAATGTTAACTATGAAGGGATATAAAATTTTGTGTGGAACAAAAGAGGTCTCACAGTGGCAAAAATAACTTATTTTTGTTAAAAATAAATATAGATATGGAAGGCAGAATGAGATGTACAATCATTAATGATGACTACATTATGGGGAATAACATACTTTCTTCTTTATACTTTTTTATTTCTTTAAATCTTACTGATAAACATTTGAAATTTTTAAAAACAATAAAACACAAGATTTTAGTCTACAAATAGTATTATTTTATCTAGGATGTTTTGAATTTCATGAGCTAATCAGAAGAGCTTACCATATGAAAACTGTCTACTCAAAGCACAGAATTAGAAAGGCGCCTCTACTAAAGCACCAACAGAAATGAGAAATAGAATCTCCGAATTGTACTTCAGATGACTAGTAAAAGCAAATGCAAGTTTATTCAACAGGTGTATATAATAAGGACTACATTGATTTTTTTTTTATTTCATGACTGATTTCAGTAGACACATCACTTAAGCATTAGGCCCATTTCACATAACAATTCTGGAATGGAAATGAAGCTTGATGAGTAATTTATATAGAATAATTGTAATTGGATGTGATGACTTTATCATTTGAATGTCTTCGTTATTTCCTCGGTCTTCATTTGAACTTAATAATTTAGATAATTTCCAATCATTTCGTATCTTTAGTTCCTATTGTTTTATGTTGTCAGACTTAACAATTGTCTTCACTGTATTAGGAAATGTGATACGTTCTTACAACTTCAGGCAAAATGATTCCCAGATATGGTTCTGTGGTTTCATCACATTCTTGCAGCCATATAATGAGGTTCAAAGAATTTTTGAAATATATTTATTACCTGGTGCCTTATTGACATAATTATAGTTGACAGATAATAGAATGTGGATTGAAGCCAGGCAGTGGTGGCACATGCCTTTAATCCAAGGACTCAGGAGGCAGAGCCAGGCGGATCTCTGTGAGTTCGAGGCCAGCCTGGTCTACTAAGTGAGTTCCAGGAAAGGCACAAAGCTACACAGAGAAACCCTGTCTTGGGAGAAAGAAAAAAAAGAATATGGATTGAAGGTGTGATATAATGAGGCATACATGTGTGTTACAGCTCTAAGAAGGTTGTGATCCTCCATGCTAAGGGCTAAATGTAAGTGTACAAATATCAAAAAAGATAAACTACACAAATGAAAGTTAATCATTTTTTCAAGATTAACTTTCTATTTTCTAATTTATGTTTTTGGCTAGCTTTAAAATATCAACTGTGACAGACTTAAATGATAGAAATCATGTAAATATTTAATAACAATATGGAAAAAAATGGCATTCTTTCCACTGGCTTCTGAGTTCTCATGTAGTAAGAGACACAGGGAGCTTAAAGAAGTGAAGTGAACATACCCTAACGTTTACTAATATTAACAGTATAAGCCACCAACATTGGAAGTAAGCCAAGCATTGAATTTAGAGAGACTAGGCTATGAATAAACATGGAAAAACCTACTAATAAATCAAATTACATAAAGAATTGCTTGGTTTGTGAATCAGTGAACTCAACATCAAGAACTGTTTCAATAATTTTGCAGTTCAAATGATCACAGAACTTCCAAAGTCACTATATATTTCAGCTTTAGCCAGAGGGTTGGGATAAAAAAGATAAGGACAGATTAACCTATGCAGAAGAACATGATCCTGCCTCCTTGTCCCCTCTTCTTGGGATCTGTATGTGCTAATATTTTATGCTGTCTTGTTATAACAATCTTTTCTCTAACAATCCTTTCCTTTAGCAACTTCCTGGATCTGACTCTCAAATCTTTCCAACCTTTTCTGTTTCTTATCAAGTGCTTCAGTCACATAATCTAACTGTGGTGCTAATGCCTACAAAATACTCACACACCAATAGTTCACTGAAGTAGACTCTTTATACTTATATGAAACTATTTTAACTTGAATTTTCCTTCTTACAACTGCTCAATAAAGCAAGCACTAAGATAATTTTACATGTAATGAAATGGAAACAAAAAGTTATTGGTTGGGGGAGGGCAAGATTACAAATTAAGTGGCAGAGACAAGAGTTTATTTTGTGTCTGTTCAGTTATATAGCACAGTATTTCATTCAAATATCTTCTGGCATCACAAAGGAAATCAGTATTCTAAAACACAAATATATTATCTCCACTTTTCTATTTCATTCACCACCACTACCAATCATTTCCATATAGTTCTCTCAAGTTTGGATTCACCTATGGATATTTAACCCTTTTTAACTGCATGTGCACCATAAAAAGATCCTAGCAATTAACATTTCTTTTGATTGTTTTAGTTCTAGACAAGGCACTTACTTGCTAGATTTAAAAGTGAGTTGTAACCTACTTTTGTTCTATTCTTTTACATATCTACAGTACCATTATGCAAATGTTTTCTTCCTTTCAGAGCTTTTAAATGTTTCCAAGTTACAGCTTTTCTTCTCTTAAATGTGAGTTTATATTAAAAACACCTACAATGCTGGCTTTCAATGACAAGAGGTTTGAATGTTACTCCAGAGATTCTGATCCAGTAGTTCTGGGGGAGGAGCTTAATAATTTGCTTTGCTTTGGAGTTTCCATATGATGCTGATACTACTTGCTCTTGGTCTGGAATCATACTTTGAAAACTGCTATAATAAATGATGAGCTCCCTAAAGGTACTAACTTGCCAATGCCTATAGTATTTTATATAATTTTAGGACTGTACATAATAACTCAAATGAATACTTATTGAATGCCTTAGAGTATGGTTAATAATGGTGAACACAGCATAATCTGTGGAGATTAAAGAACATAATGATTACAGGAAGAGATGAGCAGGCAAACAAATATTTAGAATAAAATGAAGGAAATTCTTCATTAGAACAAGTACAAGGTATAGTAAAAGCCTCCCACCCTTGCAAAAAAGGGGGCAATCCAACACATTCCATCCTTGGGGGTTTCAGGGAGGTCTCCAATTAGTCTAAACTGAAATTTTGAGGGTCTGAATTAAAAGGCTCACAGAAATTCAATGGGTAGAGAAATCTGTGCAACAACGTATTCTCAGACTGACCAACTTTCAATAGTTCAGTGAGGATGGATGACAGAAGAAGGGAAAGAAGAGGAGGCAGGAGAAAGAAGCAGGTCACTTCTTAGAGAATAATTAAGAGTTGGTTAAGTAGGAAACATTCCTTCTTTTTTGCCTCAAATGGCATGGCTTGCTTATAGCTGTGTCTTTGCAAAAGTACTCGTCCCTCTGCTTGTATTTTTTTTGCATCACTTCTAAAATGTTACCTATTCATAAAGGCTCATCTCCTTGCAATATGCATCATAATCTATTTCTCACAAGTAAAACCCTATTTTCTTTACCTGAATCTTGCCATACTGTACCTCACTAGTTTAATTTTTGCCTTATTATCTTTCTCTACTTACCATCACAAAACTGGCTTCTGAGTAAAAACAGAGTATCATGTTTTGATATACCCTTCAATAAATAATATGCTATAGAAATAGACAATCAGTATATGTTAATTGGATTGATGAGATGATATGATAACATGAGAAATAAATGTTTCAGTGACAACAAAATGCTCTGAAACTCTAAAAATGGCTTAGTATTTATGTAAAATTAAGATGCAACATTAACACTTTTATTAAAAACACTTAAAATTTGCTATAGAAAATAAAAGGTTAAGTGACCTCCCGTCTAGAAAAAGTAATATATTTGATATTAAAGCTATTATAGTGTTTATCCTCAAAGAAGGAATACAGTGATTCTTGTAAATAACTATTTAAAACACAGTATTTTATATTAAATATTACAGAATTATATTCATTGTAATGTGATTATGACAAATAATAACAGTGGACAAAATTTTTACTTGCCATAAAATATTTTACAGCTAGTATAACCTTTTAAAATTATTGTATTTGTCTTACACAAAATGTGTCTCATTATTAACTCTAAATGACTTTTTTCCCAAATGTTGAATTAATGCTGTCCTTCCCACTGGACAAGTTAAGAAGAGTGGTTAATCTTACCACTCACTAACTTACAACCAACCCCTAACACATATATCAAGGTGTATTTAATATAACTCAAACAAGCTTAAAATTTCCCAAGTAAGTCCCTAAGATTCTGTCAGAAGCCAGAAGATCTGGTTTCTTGTGCAGTGGGCGGGTAAGTGTTTTGTCAGGCTGAAGCAGTCAACAGGGTTCCTGGGTAAAAGGAATCATAAGTGGGGGAGTTTCTGGACAAATGGCTGCCTGGACTGAGAACACAAGGGTCTTTGGGTTGGTGCTGTAGAGATGAGAGATTTCATTCCTTTGGGCACACAGAGGGAAGAAGTTGTCTTTATAACATTTCCTGGTCTATTGGTTTTCCAAACACCTGGTGAATTATTTAAACAAATTATGAAATGACAGACATTACTCTTTGGACCCGAGCAGTAAAACTTACAAATATTCATAAACATAAGAATTTAGGACTAGCATATCACTTTAGAGATTTTCCTTTTTAGTGGCTATATGTGGAGTTACAGAGATCATCTTTATACCCACAGGTAAGGAAAGCAGGCTATTTCTTAAAATACTTTAAAAATATTGCCCTTCACAAAAAGTTTCATTATCACTATTTACATATGTGTGTGTATACTACTCACATTCTAAGCTCCCCAATGGTAGTATATAACCAACACCTTTTCTTAAAGAAAGCTTCAAAGAGACTACATAAATATCTGATGTTAGGAGTTATTCTATATTCAGATGTCTTCCTCTCTTTTGAAAATCATTGAGGAGACCAGAGTCCATTTACATATGATTACATTATTGCTAAAGACGGTCAACATTTGCTAGAGTTTTGAACTGAGGTATTTATTATAACATTCTGTTTCTTGGAGTTACTAGGAAGTTACTGAAATATCTACTAAATGAGTATTTGTGACAGTGACTTTCTTTTACTTCAGCAAAACAAGCTCTATAGAGGAAATGCCATAGTAACAAACATTTGAGAAGGATTAAATCTTACATAACCTCTGTCTTTCAAAGACCAGAGTACTAGGTTTAAAGTACTCATGCACACAATTAACCTTCCCTCAATTTTTCATAAAACATGAATGAAAATCTGACAATCTCAAGCATTTGGAGATACTATAATCTTACTTTCACACAATCATTCATTCCTTGAATATAAGTAAGGAATTATTCATGACCCAAAGATAAACTAATTATATATGCTAACAAAACCTATGAAATAAGTGATTCTAAGTTCTATCATAAAGTAACTTTAAAAGGTAATTCAGAGCAGACTAAGACATTCTAAGCTTTATCCATTCTAAATAAAATCTTAGTATTAGAAAAGATAGTCTTGGGATAAGATAAAATAACAAATACTTGAAAAAAATGAATATGAGAATTAAATATTTAATTTTAATTGGGGGAAACATCTCAATAGTTTTGTGTTTAATGAATAACTCTTCAATTTACATCCTCCATAATGCTGAAAGGCAACTATCCAGTACAATAGAATATGTCAAGGCATATGTAGCTATTTTTAAAGGGTTTTTGTTTCTATGCAGCTTAATTTCAATGGAAAACTTAGACAATGTTGAGTTACTCATCATTTGAATGCATATATATCTTCAATATCTAAAATTTTCACATAAATTTGAAAGTGTTGTATATAAGATGTGTATATACAATATGTGTCTTGATCTGAGTGTTCAGTACTTAAAAGGGAAATTTCTAAGAGATAACAATTTCTTATCGCCAAGGTAGAGGAATGAAATAAAGCAAGGCAATTTCAGCAATCTGAGCAGTTACAAAGTTTTCCCCTTAGAGTCCATTCATCAGTCATCCAGAAGTCCTGAGACTTGTACCTTGATTAACCCATTTAAAATACACATGAAGAAAACAGCAATCATGGTCTTTCCCTTTAATGAATCACACATACACATTCCTACTTATATTAGGTGGACCCTCTGTGTCACTAGCATCTCTGCATTGGTAAGATGATTCCAAAGCTGTGGGCATAGTTCAGTAACTTGTATATAGCTGTCATTTCCTTTTTCCATTTCAACATGGCATTTGGTAATGTAGTCTCTTAAGGCCAAAAGTATATTTTGGAGGCTTCATAGTATTCATTCATATGTGTAATGAAAACTAAATCAAAGCCAAATTTATTTTCATTTCAGCACCATTCATGATATCCTTTGATTTCTCCAAATTGTAAAATTAAATGAGTCTGAAAGGTATTGCTAGGGAAAGAAGACGAAGGCAGTCACGTCACAGCACAAGGTAAAACTGTGGACCAAACCTCAGATTATATAATACAGAACATTAGTCCGTAAAAAATCACAATAATACAGACTTTAAAATAAATGTTATAAAGATATCTCTTAGTTAAAATTCACAACATTGTGTTGTCCTCATATATTTAAAATTATTCTGTTTCAGCCAGTCTTTCCTATAATTCAGTTCTGTTCTTCAAAAAACACTGGAAATTTATCTATTTTAAAATTAGAAACAAATAAAATATTCCCAGTTACCAAAGTTATGGGAATGAACCAATACTTCATTATTTTAAAATCTAAATTTGTCATTGATTAATTCTGAGAAAATATCCATACTTCTAAATTAAAAATGTATAACTGCTTTGAATAATTCTTAAACTGTCATTTACACGTAGACACTTCTAAATATTGCAATGTCTACATTCCAACAAAAAACTAAGTGTATATATGCACATGTAAAATTAACTAAATACCATTCTAAATATTTACTAATAAAATGTTTCAGTTTAAGATTTCCCCAATGTAGGAATGGTCTTTAAAACGCGTTTTATAAGAATTCTGACAACCAACACAAAAAATGGTAACTCAATGGCACCCTTCAGTCGGTATAGTGGGTACACACCATATAA
The DNA here is from genome assembly GCF_903995425.1 of Onychomys torridus. Taxonomy (NCBI): domain Eukaryota; kingdom Metazoa; phylum Chordata; class Mammalia; order Rodentia; family Cricetidae; genus Onychomys; species Onychomys torridus. The sequence continues at coordinate 65,601,200 of NC_050466.1, read as the reverse complement.
TATAATTAAAACATCTCCTCATTCCTCCTATGAAGATAATAAAATGTACAAGAGGACAGTGTTGAAGGAAATATAAATAAGAAATGATGGTAAACAATATGTAAAAATTTAGCTGCAATGCTGATCAGAATCTTAATGATGTTGCATACTGTGGATAAATTTACAATTACTGTTATGGTCTATGGAATTTTATGTGACATGTGTTCTATAGTATTTTTCTTTCATGCAATAATTTTATCAGAAAGTTAAATGCTATCTAGTAATTGTCCACAGGAAGGAGTAGATGAGGCCAATGTGACAGATTCTTACTTCGTTGTCAAGGGTAGGAAAGGACTGAGATTACTTATGCCAATTTGCAAATGAAGTTCACATTTAAACTAAGAACCTAGAGTATGTAAAAGAACCTCTATCAATAGATAAATTTTAAGGATACAAAACAATCACTTGTAAGTTCTCATTTAAAATTTCATTTAAGAAGTAGATTATATTTAACTGAAGGTATTCTGATAATAAAAAGAAGTTACAATAACCATTTAAGAAACCAATTCCACTCTTTACATTGAAGCTACTATCAACTAAATAGCAGAGTAACAAATCAAGACACAGAGGTCTGCAAAGAAAAGAAATTGGTTGACAGGAAGTTATCTTTATTAAGGCATAACATAACTAATTTATTTTATAGAAGGAATTAATAGAATGAATTCTAGTTTGATAACAGAAGGACAATGAAGTACTGTGGTGGATGATAAAGTAATGAGTTGATTATGCAAAATAAATAATACAATTTATGCCAAATAAGTGATACATTAAAATCGTTTTGCACACAATTTAATGAAGATGTTAAATTTAAAATAATAGATAAAAACTAATGTCTCATAAACTACTATATAAGACAAATAACATGCATTACCATGACTAACTGAAATGTGTGATACATTGTTTAATTTTACTGTCATATATTTTTCACCTTCTAAAAGATTATATTTCATGTGCTCTGTTTCAGAATACCAATTCTGAAGAACCCCAATATTGTTTTTGTACGTTATTATAAAAAACATTTACTCATTAATATGCTAAACATCTTGCCAATATAATTAATTTCTATAGTCTAGTTAACATCTTGTGACTATATGACCAATATATGGGAAATACCAGAAACACTGTCATTTGAGGTCTCAGTTTTCAATATTTTGGGCTTAAAGGATTATAAGATAAATAACTTCTCCTTTGAAAAGAGGAATAGAATAGGGAAGGATAAAGAAATTTGAACAAGGCAAGAATGGAGGCAAAACAGTTAAGTGAGAAGAGATGCATATAGTGAAGGAGAAGAAAAGAAATGAATTAGGAAGGAAAACCAAAATTATAAGGACAAAATTTACTTAGGAAACTGGAGAGAAAGCACATATAATGTTAAACAGTATCATGAAATACATGCCACTAAATGACATCCAGGAAAGAGGTTAGAGCTAAAGGGGGGTAGCATGGAGATGAACTTTAATATATTTGGATTATGTTGACTTCTCCCCCTTTCAACAATGCTCTCTTATTCTGGGATGGTTGAAAAAAAGGTGAGGCCACAGTCAGAAATGAGAAGCTACGTTGAGAATTAGAGAGGCCCAGCCAAATTTAGAATGAAGTTCCCAAGTAAGTCAATAGTCCTTCAGTCTGTTGTCCTTCCTTCATTCCCTTTGCTATGACTTACAAGTCTTACATAGTCATATTTACCACAGTGAGAGAGTAAAACGACACTGTTTTATAATGCTTATCTTCTATCTCTTTAGCTATCAATGAGCAACAGTGCTACTTGTACAGTCTATCTTCTTGACATCTCAACCTGGTCATTCCATTTAGGTAGCTTTTATAACCAAATCTATTGAACCACGTTTGCCTAAATATTCAAGAAGTGAAATAAAACGACAATGGATATACTTTAATGTTAACACAAAATAGAAGGAACTTTTCCAAATGCCAGATTCAATCACAATACATATCCCCTTCTTTAAAATGATATGCCTAAGAAGAAAGTGTGGATAAAATACTTAGAACACTCACAAGAAAAAAGTATTAACCTGTAAATTAGCAGATTCGTTATTGATATGCCCAGATTAAAAAAAAATAACTAGTGTCATCAGTAAAAAACATGCTTAAACTCCATCATGAGGGCAGTGCTGCTGGTTCAAACTATGCCAAAGTGGGAGGAAGAGGGAGTAGAAGGAGAGAGAGTCGGGGGAGGGATGGAAAAGAGACACACACGCAGAGAGAGATAGAGAAGGATAGATTCTAGGGTGTTTTCAGCAGCCTTTGAGGAGTTGATCTTCACTGGCAAGGAAGACATGCAATAGGAATCATTCTGCTTTGCTTGGATGTTCATGATTTTTTTTCTTCTTCCTATCTGGCAGTCAGTTTCTCAGCCACAGAAGTATAATGAAGAATATAGCAACATGAAAATGGACCTGTAATTTCTAGTTTAATTTCAAGTAACTACACACACACACACACACACACACACACACACACACACACACACACACACAATTTAAATAAAAGAACATAGGAGAATCACACACATCTAGACATGAAGGGGTAAGAAAGGTAAGAAAGTCAATTGCTATTGAGCATATGAACCATACCAGCCATTTAAAACAATGGCATTTAAAACTTCCCCCAGCTGGATCAGGCCCTCTGGATTAGTGAGACAATTGAATAGCTTGATCTGTTTGGGAGGCACCCAGTCTGTGGGACCAGGATCTGTCCTTAGTGCATGAGCTGGCTGTTTGAAACCTTGGGCTTACACAGGGACACTTTGCTCAGTCTGGAAGGAGGTGACAGGACCTGCCTGTACTGAATCCACCAGGTTTAAATGAATCCCCAGGGGTGCCTTGATCCTGGAGGACATGGGAATGGAGGGGAGGGGCTGGGAGGAAGGGGGGGGGGGGGAGAAAGGGGAACCCATGGCTGATGTATAAAATTTAAAACACATAATAATAAAAAAAATTAAAAAAAACTTCCTGTTATTCATTTATCTTTCATTGACCCTCATGGGAACATTTAAAATTGTTTTTCAAAAAATTGATATAAAATTTTTTTATATTGTACAATATTACCTGCAGTAGTAAGAAGATTTTAAAATTACAGAAAACTACTGAGATAGTATCATCTAAAATAAGATTTAGCATCACTGTTTTCTAATTGTTGAATCAGGAAAGTTATAAACTAATTCTGATAATATTTTATCATTCTGGTGAATTAATTAATAGATTCGATAATTTATATTAATTATGTATTTCAAGTATATTATACTACTTTTTATTGTAACACCATAGCCAACCACTACTCTCCATTTTAATCATGATAGGATACAAAGAATAATTGCAGATCACAAATAAGTCACACTTGTTTCAAATAATTCATCTACCTACCCATGCTTTAGTAGTATGAAAACTCAGAGAATGAAAACTCAGAGAATTTTCATCCTACTCTCTCTGTGTATTTTGAATAATGTTAACACACTATACAGACCATAACACAGGCAACAATAAAAAAGAGGGAAGGCTACTTTACATTAAATGAGAAAAATCCATGCACAAATATGCCTCTTACTTGAGCACAAAGAAGAAAATCTGGTAACTAATCACATTATTAAAAACAGATACTTTCATAAAACTCAATATATCTTCTTGTTTCTGTTTTGATCCCAAACACATTTGTTGGCTCCAATAGCAGTCTACCAAGAAACAGGACTCCAAGTGGTCCAACTACAATATTAGGTAAAAGGATGGAAGAGAGGTAGGAAGGTCAATTGTTATCACGTTCCTAATGTGTACCAGTATTTGTGCTTGCTGTTTTACATATTTACCCATCTGAGGGGAATGAGCTCAGTGAGCAATGGAAGTAACCACAAGCTTGAAACCTAATTCCAATTTCAGTTCAATGGATTCAGTACTCTAAGTACGTAAATTCTCCCTTTCTGTTCTCTTTACTTCCTAATACATACCCCCCCACCTAATGTCTCATTGAATCTTGAGATTTATTCAAATGATTCTTAACTTCTTAAGATTCTTACTCCTTTGGTAGTTTTATAAGTAGAATTGTGGAAGGGTACAATAAGATTGAAGTAAGAGCATGGGACTTTGAGTTAGAAATTTACAAGATGTTGAATTAAATACTTTTTCTGAGTCAATTTCCACATACAGCAGCTTTTATGCAGGATTTATTATAAAGACAAACAAAATATAAAATATGTGACATGATATTTGTGTGTACAGTTACACATTAAAATTTCAGTTAATGTTTCTAGAAAAGGTAAACTACTCTGGTAATATTAGGCATTTAAAGCCATAATTAAACTTCACAGCTAAAACTAGAACTAAATTTCTCCAATCCTTATTCTATGCAGTTTTCAAAAATTTTTAAATATTCCTGGAATGAAATGCGTATGCACATTCTCATAGCATTTAAATGTCACCAATTCATACAGATTTTATTAGTTTATCTGTAAACTTTAAGACTTTGATTTTCATTTAATGAATGTCAGATCTGCTCCATAAAGAGTACTCTCTAAACAATTTTCTTTTTCACTGGAGACTAACTTTCAACTTTAATTTGATCAAGTAGAAACTCATGCAGAAAATATGCAATAGAGGCTTCTTCATGTTAAAGTCTCTTGCAGAGAAGGAAGCAATATGAACATAAAAGAAGGAAAAGCTACCAATGAACTGGAAGGGTTAGTTGCTTTATCCCCTTGCCCAAATTCTCAGACTATATATGGGTCCAGAAATTTCCAAAAGGACAACCACTTAGAACAATTTTTTTTTATAATGACAAAATAAAGTCATTAGTACTGTTATATGGTAGAAAGCCTTTGTGTATTATCAGCACATTCTTGTTCAGTACCACACCACACATACACACACACACACACACACACACACACACACACACACACACACCAATATATCTTATTTTTTAAAAAGGACTGTCTACTTTTATATCAGGTAGATAATGAACTCACTGAAGAAACATTTTTAACTTTCATGATCATTGGGAGCCTTTCTAAACTTTCTCTAAGAAAAAGCAGTTTTCCCAAATTTTCTTCTCTCATTATGACATGCAGAAGCAAATTTAGCTCAATAGTATGAACAGAAAATGATTACTCATCCTAAAGTTACTAAACTATATGTAGAATATATATATATTTTAAATTACTGTACTTTAAAGATGAAGATTATTATATTGATAATTTCAGATTATTTCAATTTCAAATTTTGGCAACAGATTTTATGTTTGCCAATTAGGGGAAATAAAGTGAACCATCTGAGGCATATAAAATAAACAGAAATGAATACTGTTCATTTTCTACATCTTTGAAAATCTATCACATCTATCATAGGCATTAAATGCCACAGGCATTCAGAGTTGTGAGAACAGATTCAGGAGCCTCATAGTTCCTCTTGGCAAACAGGAGCCAAGTCAGCTACCGAGGATTATAATTTTTACAAAAATGTACATTTAAATTATGCCAAGTTTTCTACACATTAATCAATAAGTCAATGTTACAACAGATGAATGAATGTATCTTTATCTCTTTCTATCTCTATATAAAACCATTAAATGTATCTAGTAGCTAATTCACAAATCTACAAAAATGAAAAAAATTATGTTATACCAGAAAATGTCAAATTTACAACCAGAATATTTCCTCATTTTTCAAAAATCCATGTCTTTCATACCATCAAACAATTTGGAAGAGTAATCATTCAGTTCTTTTTTAAAGTTCTTCAATTATTTTATATAAAATATTGGCCTTTAATTTCACTGGTATTATTTGAAAGTTTCAACAAATCTTTAAATTGGTTTCTCCCACTGACTCTTAAGGTAATTATACATACCACAGTCTGATGATTAACTTGAATCACTTCATCACCAGCATGAATTTTCTTGCATCGATCTGCAGGTGACTGAATTTAACATAAAAGAAATGATGATATGAGGTTTATCAGCTTTTTTCTTTCTCTGGGAACATCACACAAATCTACCTCTTTAATTAGATTAAAAAAATTAGCCATAACTTTCAAGTAATTATTATAATGTGGTTTACATTCAGGTTATAGCTACTGATGAAATAAGTACAAAGTCATGCACAGATATTACACTGGAAGATGACACACTTAATCCAGAAAACCCTGCTAAACACCACTAGGCAACTTGTTTGAAAATACATTTCACAAACAGGTAAATTTAAAATAAAATAATAAAAGAAGGAAATAAAAAGAACTAAGAGGAGAAACAGAAGGTGTGGAGCTGGAAGGGTGGGAAGCGGGGAGGATCTGAGAGGAGGCACGGGGGGGGACTCTGGGATCAGAATATATTGTATAAAAAGCATTTTCAATTAAAATGCAAAAAATATCTTTGTATATTTCACAATACTGTGAGTTTTACTTAAGCTCTATCCATTTAATGTAAATAATCCATATTAATGTAAACAGATCAATATTTAAAAGTATATGTTGATAATTAGCATTACACTTTGAAGCTGGATAATTAAGTTGCTAATTTATTTCACTATTAATAAAACCAATTGTGAATAATACAGAACAGAAAATTAAAACGCAAGCAGAAATTAGGTCAAGAGTACATTATATAAAATTCTCTCCAAGTGTCTAGTTACAAGAGCATGCTGTTCTGTCTCATATACTGTAATACAATTGGTTGACAAACCACACTAAATGAAACAACATGCGTATAGCATATAACAATTTCACCACTTCACTTCCTTAATATAAATTTAAAAACAAAAATAAATAAAACCAACCTGGTAATTTAACATTTGTATGTTTTAAGATGTATAAAGGAAACTAAATGAGATCTGTGATAGACATTTTTTAATTCTACAGGTTTTATAATAGATTTTATAGCCTTATTTTCTAGTTCTACTGATTAACAATTATATGCATTGCAGGCATATTTATTTGGCGATACACTCTTTTACACTAACTATACAGATGGATTTTTATAGAACATATTGACCTATTAAAATCATTTGCTTGTGTTCTGATACTACTCAATAGTATCTATTAAAACAACAACAACAACAACAACAAAGAAAAATAGTATGGTGACACAATCTAGAAAATAAAACACCATTTTTAAGACCCAGGAATGAGAAGTACTTTAAAGGTGATTTTTGGGTTATTTTTGTTTTATGTTTATATGCTCCTCCCACCATGTGTTTGTGCGTGTGTGTGTGTAGGTGTGTTTATCTAGGCCACAGGTTGACGTCAGGTATTTTCCTCAAATTATTTAAGCACCTTATTTATTCTTTCTTCTTAGAATGTATTTATTTATTTAATTTATATGTGGGCAAGCTTGTGACTTAGTGGCATGTGTGGCAACCAGAGAACAAATTTGGGAACTCAGTTATTTCTTTCTACTATGTGGCTTCTGGGGACAGAAGACAGATCAATATGCTTCGTATCAAGTGCCTTTACCCACTGATCCATCTTACACACCCTTTAAAATTTTTATTTTTACATTTATTTAGAATGTGTGTATGTGGAGGGGGGAGGAGACATACACAGGTCATGGCATATCTATGGAATTCAGCAGATAACCTTAAGGCGTTGGTATTCTTCATTTACTGCATTGGTTCCAGGAATGGAACTCAGGTTGTGAGGCCTAGCATCAAACATTTTTATGTGCTGAGTCCTCCTGGTGACTCCACTGCCTGGCTTTTGAGTCTATTTCTCTAAGTGAACTCGAGTTCATGATTTAGCTATACTGAAGGGCAACAAGCTCCAGGGATCTACCTATCTGCTCCCCTGTACAGGTGTACAGAGGCCCTCTGTGGTATCTGGCTCTTATGTGGGTGCTGGGGATCTAAATTCAGGTCCTCATGTTTGTACTATAAGCAGTTTGCACAAACAGCCATGTCCTCAGGCCAGTACCTTTTAAAAAATTCATTTCCAATTTTTAATTATTTTGAAAACATAGAAAACTTCAAACTGTATTACCTCACTGGAACAAAAGTTTTTGCCTACAAAAAATTGCCATAGGCTAAAACTCAAGATAATATTCCAAAAAGTACACTATTTAATGAACTAAGAATACTGTTAAGGAGGTAGATTCATCTGAAATATGAACCCTATTCTAAATAAAAAAAGAATCAGTGATCTCAAAGTCTTTAGGCAGTAGTACCATATCAGACCAGCACCATGGAACAATTCTGAATGGATTAAACATCGCAATGCAACAGTGTCAAAGAGGAATGGGGGAAAAGTGAAGCCAATGCCTCTGGTCAGGATATTAAAAAGGATGGTTTGCACACATAAGGCTAAAAATACAAGTTTTGCATAGAAAGGAAAAATCAGAGCAAGCCATACAAATTATACACTTTCAATGTGTAGGGTTTTGTCAGAGATCATTTCTTTCAATTCCTCATTTCAAACATAAAAAATCAAAGAACTGGGGCACAGCAAAAAAAAAAAATGTAACCTACCCACTTTAGTGACAAGCTTTACTAAGACTCAACACAGAACTTCTAATTACAAATTATGTAGGGCTACAAAATATTTAAATATTATCAAGAAAAAAGAAGAATCAAAGGATGAACTATAAATATGTGATTGATATGTGAACTAAACCCAGATTCAAATTTTCCTTTTATCATTTAGCTATTTACCTAGTTTAACCGAGTAAGTAAAGTGTATGAAGCATTAGTACTCAACAGTTACTTTCATAAATTTCAGATAATGGAGGGCAATCCATTCCTATCAATTTATTATTATTATTTTTTGATTTTATAATTTAATTTTACATGTCAGCCACAGATTCCCCTGTCCTCCTTCCTCCTCCCCCCCTTCTCCCCTATCCATTCCCCATTCCCATTTCCTCCAGGGCAAGGACTCCCCTGGGGATTCAGTTCAGCCTGGTAGATTCAATCAAGGCAGGTCCTGTCCCCTCCTCCCTTCACCCAGGCTGGGCAAAGTGTCCCTGCATAAGCCCCAGGTTCCAAACAGCTAGGTCATGCACTAAGGACAGGTCCTGGTCCCACTGCCTGAGGGCCTCCCAAACAGTTCGAGCTAATCGACTGTCTCACTTATCCAGAGGGCCTGATCCAGTTGGGGGCTCCTCAGCTATTGGTTCATAGTTCATGTGTTTCCACTAGTTTGACTATTTGTCCCTATGATTTTTCTAACTCTCATGGTAGAACTCTCATCCAATGACTACTGGAGGTGGATGCAGAGATCCACGGCCAGGCCCCAGGTAGAGCTCTGGGAGTTCAATTGGCGAGAAAGAGGAGGGATTCTATGAGCGAGAGATGTTGAGACCATGAATGGAATAAGCACAGGGACAAATAGCCATTCCTATCAATTCTTCATGACACAGTACAAAAGCACCACTTCTGTGATTTCTTCTCTGGTTTACTTGACAGCATTTATTAGTTTTTCCTTAATGGATCAAGTAAATAGTAGTATTTGCTCACATAGTTGGATCCTATATTCATATTTTGCACTTCTTGAGGAAAACAAAACTAGTTTATTATATATATCCTTCCAATGTTTAGTGCGGTGCCTGGATCACAGCAGAGTTGAAGTGGGTCTGTTCAATGACCAGTGAGTGCATGAGTGATCTAAAGAATGTACAAGCAATTAGAGGATGATGGCAATAGTGTAGTGTATAGTGTCTTACTGAATTTCAGACTAGGAAATATTTCACAACATACATTTTACTGATTTTCATGATGTCTACTTTTTTTTTTTTTTTTTGAGACAGGGTTTCTCTGTGTAGCTTTGGTGCCTGTCCTGGAACTTACTCTGTAGCCCAGGCTGACGTCAAACTCACAGAGATCCGCCTGGCTCTGCCTCCTGAGTGCTGGGATTAAAGGCATGCGCCACCACCACCCGGCCCATGGTGTCTATTTTTAATATCAAATATGAAGGTGCTATAACATTCCACTTACAAAGTGTTTCAATTTCAACAAGAAACTAAGAAAAGATAAATCAATAATTATTTAGATTTAGTGGGTGAATTAACTACAGAGAATGGTGATTTCAAAGAAGAAAATATTGGTAAAACATAGAGATCAATGATAATTGAAATAAGCTTAATTCCAGTACAGTATTATTCAAAGGAACACAGCATAAAGATGCAATTTGTCTGAATCTTTAAAAGAAAATAACAAATTCAAAGTTTATCACCTACTTGTGAAAGAAAAGGAACCTGAGATAATGAATGATTTTTTTGCTATTCAATTTCTATTATGCTAACCATGTTAATGACTGACAATGCATTTCTATTTCTCTTTTTAGAACATAGCTATATAGTTCTGTGTGCCATTATCCTTAACTTGCTTAGTTGATTTTTATAACTTAGTGTGGTATATACTGCTGATAATCTTTTTCCAATTCATAGTCAGAACACCTTTTAGATTCTTTTCATGAAGGAAGGTTGTTCTTAGGATTCTGGGTCTATGGTAGAACCTTAGAATTTAAATTTCTAGCAAGCTCTCAAAGTAGGCTGATGCTGCTAGTGGAGGAATCTCACTGTTAAAACCATTCAGCTACACCTCTATTGCATTGAGCTGAATTATTCTGCAAGTATCCAGAAAGTCCGATTGATTAGATGTTTCTCAAAATAACTAAACTAATTGACAGATGGAAGTAGATTATTTTAGTTGTCACAATAACTTGTCATGAACCAGAAAGTACGTAACAAAGACAACTCTCTGTCTTAAAAATGGAAAACATCTGAATTTCTCTAAGTCACTATTCTATACTAAATAAAATGACTAAATTCCAATGCATCCAGAATCTACCAATTTAGTAAGTATTTTTAGATATGGAACAACATTTAATCTTAATCATGTGAAATACATACATACTCAAATTAACCCACAGCTCCAGGGAGGCTAGCTAGTAAGGAGGATCCTAGGAAGGATGCATGGACTGCCCAGTGATGGAGAAATGGATGAGATCTACATGAGCAAGCTGGGAGTGAGGGGGGGATAATGGAAATATTTTAAAACTTACATTTTCTGTGGTCCCAGTAATTACATGGAGGCCATCATACGTGGATTTAATGTACATACCCTAAGAAAAAGACAGGATCAGAAAAAAGTGAAGCAAATTGAACATACTGTCAAATATAATGTAAATTTATTTATGAGTAAACAATGCTGCTTTAAAACTGGAAAAAATTATCACATGAATGTTCAGTTTTCTAAAGGTTGTCTAAAGAAGCCTATACTCAATCAAGTAACTACTTGATAAGTTAAATTGCCTTAAGAACATAAAATTCAGCATGGTATTTCAATGTCCTGAACATACTTCATTCTTTTAAAATCCATACTGTACATCCTGTGGAAATTAAAGATTATAGTAGGAAATTCAATTTTTGTATACATGTAATTGGCCTATTATATATGTTGCAATTTTATAATTAAAAGTAGGCATCAACAGAGATATTCTATCTGTAAATACCTGGAGGTAAAACAGTAATAAAGTTTTACTTATATAAATTTTGTTTTGTTATATTGTAGCATTCTATATTTTATTTTGTAGTATTTTATATTTTTCTGTCATACAAGATTCATATATCTGATATATAAGCAATTTAATAATAACCAACAACACATTTACAGAAAAGAATTCATTTAAGATTTACATAATGAAATAAAATTTAATATTATTTTCTCATACTTTTATGTTTATTATATATCTAGACAACCATATATATATATGATTTCAGTGAAAAGAAAAATGAAGCAGAAAAGTCAATTGTATGGAAGGTCCAAGGAATGACTAGCTAGTTCTTTTATTATGAAAATTCATTTCAAAATATCTTAAATAAAATGGCTAATAGTTCCAAAAACTGTTGAGCCTGAAGCTCTAAATAGGAAATGAAATGAATGTAATTTTAAAAGAAGGTTGTTTGCCAGTAAACTCTATTTAAATGGAAGTTCACAGTTTAATAGAATAATAAATAATAGCACAAACAAAAGTATACATGGAAATTAATTGACAAACTGGCTAGTCATTTTTGGCTATAACAATATGGTAATATTCAACCTTATGCTGGTCAGCGTATGACACACTTTTGAGTTAACATTTATCCCATTACTTATTGGAAAGCAAATACTATAATATTAAAAATCTTAGGAGAAAATGATTGATACTGACATTTCTACCCTAGCTATTAACAAGAGTTTATCAAATCAATAAAAGATCTTAAATACTATTTGTAACAGGCAAATACTACATTTTTAAAAAAAATTTCCTCTAAAAGATTGTGAGCAAATAAAGTGGGAAATGGCAGCAAAATAAATAAAACATATTATTTGGACATGGAAACAATCATCTACAATCTGTCTGTCTGCCTGCCTGCCTATCTCCATCATTACTAGTAGCTATTATAATGGGCCTGGCCCTGTTTTAAATATCTTATGTGTATTTTACAAAAGTCTTTGTGGTGTACCTATCATTGACACTGTTTCAGAGGTAAGCAAACTAAGGCACAGAATACCTGGATAGTAAGCCTAAGGTGGTGAAGTCAGGTCTCATGTCTGAATCCAGACACACAATTAATGAACTCCTGACTTTTGGAATTATTTACTGGAGAGTTATTGTATTTTTCTTATAAAACACAATCCATGGATATTGTAAAAAAAAATCACTAGTTAATGTATATTATTTTCTGGCAGTCCCAGGGATCAAGTTACAGCCTCCACTCATGACAGACAAGCTCTCTACCATTGAACTACACTCCTAGCTGTTGAAATCTAGTCTAAAAGTCTAAAAATAACCCTAGCAATATGTAGTATGCATAATGTAGTTTGAAAGAGTATCTAGGTTTGACATTGGATAGTTTACAAATGTATTTCAAAGTCATCTCTGACAGTGTTAAATAGAGGTTGATTATACTTCTTTCCATAATTCTTTCAATATAAGGTATATTGATTATGATTACTGATATTTGATAAGAGTTTAAATGATTCTATAAAGGTTTTGGTCATAAAGAAAATCTATTATTCAGAAAAGAAGTGCTCAGAAAAGAAACCCAAATCCTGGGAAAGTGAAAATTATGTGAATAATCCATGATTCAGGAAATAATGCTTATGTATAATTATAGCAGAAACTAGGGAATGCTAAAAGTCACAGTTCTAACAGAGTATTTATTAGACACAGGATTATATCATTGATGAGATAACAACTGTGTTTTATAATTTATATTAAAGCTTTTTTTGATTAATGTAAATATTTACATAAAGTTAGTGCTGGGAATAGTGGTGCAAGCCTTTAGTCCCAGCATTTGGTCTTCCTGGTCTCTTTTTTTTTAATTCTTGAGGAAAAAACAATTCTGGAATTGATTTGAACAGCTCCCTTTCCCCTGATCAGCTTGCTAAACTGATGTTTGCTTCACATCATCTCCAAATACCAGTTGAGTAATAGTAGCCAGAGAAGCCTTACAGTCACAATGGTCAAACAAGGCACATTTGCAGGTAGTTCAAGCACCTCACAAGAGAAAGAAGTCTGAATCCAAGCCTCCAGAATGATGCCTTGAGGCCCCTCCCCTCTATTCAACTCTTCACCTTGTCTGCCATTTAGTTTTTAAATATTCTAATAGTTCTCATTTCCATATCTTTTAATTTTCTGCTACTCATTGATTTTTAAAGGCAAGTCACATGGCTTAATTACATCTAAGCACACTTGTTTGCAGTCTCTCCCTCTGCATTTGCCTTTTAGACATTTCCCATGGTTATGCACATGGTGAATGTTAGTCAAATTTTCAAATTGATTTATTTTAAACATGACCTATGCAGGTTACTTGAAAGTGAATGCACTTTGAAATAGCATTTTGAATAAGTCATGTAAAGCCTCTAATCTTTTGATATGAATCATAAGAAAGAGGTTCACCCTTAATTCTTTCAATTAATACTCAATATTTTTGGGTTTTCTTTCTCTTCTTGTGAAATATCAATTCAGTTGAAGTATTGCCCACTGTCCTTTACAAATGACGTTCTTTAAGTAAATTCAAAATTAAGATTATCTTCTCAAGCTGTTCCTACCTCCCTTTAGCCATTCCAAATTTGGATATAAGATCATGAAAAAAATATTTGCCATATATATTTTATTTAGATTTACCTCTAATGGCTATTATTTAGTGTGAAGCAACCAGTAAAAATCCATGGTTCTGTTCTTACTTGCAAAATGAGAAAATTAATACTGATTCCGTAGTGTTGTGAGGAAAATAAAAGGCAAGTGAAAAGTACTTCTAACACCTATCCTAACTTCTATTTTTTTTCTTTTCTCTGACAGTTGTTTTTCAAACTACTGAAAATTTTGGTTCTTGCTATTTTAAGTTTATGTCCATTGCAAAAAGAAGATACAGACCTAACTTAAGTTAAAAAGATTTCTTCAGGGGCTATATGTTCATAGAGAAATAAATTGTTCATAAAGTCCATCAATTAGTTTTATTTAGCTCACTTCACATGCCTATTGTTTCCCAGGGTTTTAGTGAAAATTGAAGGGGAAATTACATGTTTTTATTCAAAACAACGCTGTTTAGAATCAGAGTCATAAGCTCAAAGACCATCTAAAGATGATGTACCCTTGCCCCTATATTTTCTCTGTGACAAAATAAAGGTCATAGAAGTTAAGTTTATTCTCCCATATCCCTAAGACTGCTCTCATATTTTATGTAAATAATTTTAATCCAGATTCCCAAATTCTATGCTAATATAATGTATTAGTTTTTAATTTTTTGTTGTATACATTATACTAAGAACATCTTTTATTGAAAATAACTGAAAGAGGACGTGGAGAAAGGAAAATATTTAATATTATATATTTGAGGGCGTTTTATCTTCAAAAACAAAATGAGTTTGGTAAAGGTAATCAAAAGGTGCACAGTCATTCAGGAGGAAGTGTCCCATTCATATGGAGATATGTTCCAAAAGTCTATGCTATATCTGGAAGCATAGATAGTATCAAACATAGTATGTATGCTATGTATGTATTGTTTTTCCTATACAACCATAATATTGATAAATTTTCATTTATAAGTTAAATAAGATTAAAAAGAACTAATAGAACAATTACAATTACATACTGATATAATGGTTATATAAATGCAATTTCTCTCTCTCAATGTATTATATATTTTCAATTTATCAGATACAGGAACCATTTTATGGCTTCTTCTTAGTATATCTGATTTGTACACGTTGGGGCTATTTATAAGTTAAATTAAGAGTTGACAAGCTCTTGCAATGTCATGACTGTCAATTTAATAACCTCAAAAGCTATTAAGTAGTTACTGAGTGGATATCATATATAGTTTGACTAAGCTGGACTAAAGGATTACTCATGTCCCAGATGAGTTGGAATAAGATTTTAATCACACTATTCAGAATGGTATGCAATCTCAAATGTAACAACTGTTTGTTTCTGGAATTTCCATTTTATATTTTGGGACTGCAGCTGATCAAGTTAGTTGAAACCACAGAAAGTAAACTTCAGATAAAGGGGAAAATGCTGTAATGAGAATTTTAAATCATAAGGTTTCTTCATGTAAACCTACAAACATTAGAAATAAGCTTTTAAAAGAAGTCAATATTAGATATAGTATTTACAACTTAATATGATGTCATCTAACCAGGATGCTAGGCTTGATTTTAATCTTTTCAAGAAAACATTTATAAAAACAAAGAAAACTCAAGCAAAACAAACAAACAAAAAGCCAACACAAATACTGCAAACTATGGACACCCAGAATCAATTTGTCAATGAGCAGGAGAAAAGTCTCTGTACAGAATACATGAATTGTCTCAAACTAAATATCACTGGTGGTCAATAAAGGCTTTCCTCTCTGAAATAATTACAAACATAACTCTAAAGATATACATACATATCTATGTGAAAACCACTTAAGCATATTGTTAAGAATATGCTTGTTTCCAAGATTTCTATTTTCCAGAATATCATTATATATGGGGAGAAAGTTTAGAGCACATATGATGAAATTAACATTTAGTAAATATGTTGTAGTTAAATGTTTACCTGAGCCAATTTGTTTAGTATGTCTGTATCTTCCTCATCCATATAAATTTTATATGCTTGCTTTGTACAGTTATATTATATTTAAAAAGCTCTCTCTCGAGTTAAATTTATAATTACGACATTTTTAACCAGTTGAACCAACTGTTAACATAATAAAAATTATCAATGCATTTCATGAATGTTAGTCTAGTGGTAGCACTATCCAGTTGTTTATTCAATTCTTATAACAAGAGATGTGAAAAATAGAGGGGATGCAATTCATATACATTATAATGTCTAGGGAGATGGTTCAGTGGGTAAAGTGCTTGAGAAGTAAATATAAGGACCTGAGTTTGGATCCCTAGCATCCACACAGAATATTAAGCATGGTGGAATTTGACCGCAATCCCAGTGCGGGGAGAGACAGGTCGTATTGGGGTGCTTGCTGGCTAGTCAATCTAGTGAGCTCTAGGTTTAGTAAGATACTCTTCTCTCAAAAAAGGAGAGAGCAATTGAGGAGGACACTCAATGTGCATACATAGTCATGCCTGCCCAGACACACAACTACACATACACAAACACACAAACACTATACGTGGACCACATAAAAAAATGTGACTTTTTAAAATTACTTACCAAGGGGAAGGAAGATCTATTAAAACCAGAATAAATCAAAGTAAAACAAATACAGAAAATACATACTTGAATGGCAGATAACACTGTGCTTATTGTAAAACTCTTAAATGTCCTTAAGCTAAGGAAATTTAATTGGTGAAAGAATGCAACCAATGATTGCCCAATTGAATAGGATAATTCAGGAATTCCCATTTACATCTCTCTCACTTTTTATTGGTTTGTCTTTTTTTTTTAAAGATTTATTTATTATGTATACAGAGGAGGGCGCCAGATCACATTACAGATGGTTGTGAGCCACCATGTGGTTGCTGGGGTTGAACTCAGGACCTCTGGAAGAGCAGTCAGTGCTCTTAAACACTGATCCATTTCTCTAGCCCTGGGCATTTTCATAATAACCTCTCCAGCCTTGGTCTGTCTTTTCAAAGTGGTTTTTATGACACCCTCCTACCAACTTGACATCTATAGGAAACAAAAAGAAAAGGAGGGCGAGTTTCTGTGGAAATTTCTAGACTTCTACATTTGGAGGCTGCCTCTTTGCCCACATCATCTGCTGTATAGTGATGGACGATGGCTTGAGTACACATGATATCCCTTACCAGTCCTTCACTTGGTTTAATATTTGCCAGCTGAATCACTTCCAGGTGAGCAGACTGTGAAACCAGAGGATCTGATGACAGAGATATGATGTGGTCACAGACTCCAGAAAGAGTTTTACACTGCAAGTGAAAGAGAGAAGTTATGGGAAACATATGTTATAAGTAACATACAAATCAACATTTATTATCATTTTTAAAAAGTTGTGCTTTCTTTTTTGTTACATGTCTGTGTGAACAATAGTGCTGATCCCTCACAAGCATCGGATGTCTCTAGAGCTGGAGTACAGGCAGCTGTGAACTACTCAATGTGGTACTGGAAAGTAAACACACTCTTCTTCATGGAGCCATCTCTCTAGCCCCTATTATAACTTTCTAAGGAGGAAAACAAAGTGAAAGAATACCAACTGGCATTTGAGTTTTTAAAAGTTCTTATCCAAAAGGTCACATAATACACAAAAGGTATCTATATTTTTATTATTTTATTTTATTTTTGGTTTTTTGAGACAGGGTTTCTTCTGTGTAGCTTTGCACCTTTCCTGGAACTCACTTGGTAGCCCAGTCTGGCCTCGAACTCACAGAGATCCACCTGGCTCTGCCTCTCAAGTGCTGGGATTAAAGGCATGCACCACCACCGCCCGGCATATTTTTAAATTTAAGGATATATGAACTGTATGTCTAGGTGTTATTCCAAGTTATAGTTATATATTATTTATATTATTTGATGCATCAAGCCTAAATTATTACCTAACAATTTTGTTAATCTGAGAACCTCTTGATATTGAGGTTTAATTTAATTCAAGTTTAACTAAATTCTAAATAATATTAAAATCTGGATTCTTTTACTTAATGACCAGAAAACTTTCAAAGAATGATCAAGGTCCTTGAAAGATGCACCACTTGTTTGGTTAATTCTTGCATTTTCATGACTTTCTGCAACAATTTTACCTTTGTATAAACTTCCTACTTCCATCAGGCAAAACTTGCAAGAATCTGTTTTTTCACCTTTCAATGACCAGTCAGAAACTTATTTTCAAACCTTCTCAGGCAGGGAGCATTTATATTCTAGTCATATCTAACTTTTCCCTGTACCCCACTTACTACTCATGTGTTAACACCACAAATATATCTTTATGTGATCTGAATGAGCATAAGCTCAAATAAGCAGTTTTGTTTTTCCTGAAGGGGTTACTTGCTCTGTGGGGGCTGCATTAGTCTTCCATGAAGGTGATGATTCTCTCTGTCTCATTGGGCTCAGCTACTGTGCTACTGATACAGATACTGTCAGGCTAAATTTGCTTCTGTAATGGGACTCATGATTTTGGCATTTGTTTTTTCAAGACTGCACTTTAATTGTTGTTATCAGCTCCTAAAGACAGACATTAGTCACATAACACCAATACCCAGAGAAAAAATACGGGCATGAAATGAGGATAGATGTATACAATTACTACACTGACAATAACTTTGTCTGTATGCAAGTTATATCCTTGAGACTGTCTTCTTCAGATAAAAAATTAAATGAAGCAATTAAGAGTGCCTTATAAAGTTTATAACCTATAATATGATGATATATATTTAAAACAGCCCAATATAGTTCTTATCCAAAGATAATAAACAAATACTCATCTTACCTATTTGTTTTTACCAATAAAGTCCTTAGTTTTTACACAGGAGATTAATTAACACATGACCATCTTATAATAAACAACAATCACACTGCATAACAATCATAGCAAGTTTACTCCTCCCCCTCTTCCTGACATTAAGGTCTCAGTACTTTGGCTACAATGAAAGTATTTGCTCTGATAAACACCTACTCACAAGTGATGGTTAGTGTTAATTGCCAACTTGACAATCTAGAATCACCTAGGATATTGGCCAAAGGTATGTTTGTGGGGATTATCTTGATTACATTAATTGAAGTGGGATGACCTGGCCATTATGGGTAGGACTATTCCATAGGCAGGGGATCCTGGATTGTATGAAAATAGGGAAAACTAGCTGAGCAATGACATGTATGCATTCATTGCTGTTTCTGATTATGGATGTAATATTACCAGCTGCATCAAGCTCTAGCTGCTGTAACTTTCCTCATAATGATGGACTATAACCAGGAACTGTGAGTTAAAATAAATTCTTCTGTGTCAGCCTCCATAATGCTTGTAACATAGTTGTGAACCACCACACCATGTTTACATTATTATTTTAAAACTCAATCATATTTAACATTACCCAAGACTGTATTTTAGAAAAACAATAAGAGTAGGGAGATACACTGTAATTATTATCTAATATTATTGCTAGCAGAAATTATTTGTTGAGTGTCTACAAATGTTTGGTACAAAGCAAACTACTTTATATTCATTCTCATTTACCATTCTAATGTCCTGAAGTAGGTATTATTATAGCCAGCTGAACAGATGTGAGAATTAGGCTAAAAAACAAGTCATGTTTGCTGATTTGGCAGAATGATCTGAATTCTTAATTATTGTGTTTACTTTGATTATTAATCATTAACTTGTTTATAATTAACTTCCCTCTGTATCATTTTGTCTGCATTATATGTGTGTTAGATAACACAATTAAAACATAGTATAATAAAGTAAAAACACATCTATGAGTGCTTTGCAATTTAAAATATTGTTTGGAATATGCCTTTCTTCAAAAGCTTATGTCAGTTTTAGCAACAAAAGGGCAATCTTACTATATCTAAAAGATGACTGATAACCACCTCATAAAGGGCTTTTTCCTTTTTTTAAAATATTCATTCCAAAGGATTTCATATCTTCCAAAAGCAAAAAGCAAGAACTTCTTAAAATACGTGTGAAATAAATTTAGAAGCTGAAGCTCCCTGGTGGTCCAGTGGTTAGGATTCAGCACTCTCTCAAATAAATCTAAGGGAATATACAATGACAATGAATATTATGGCTACCTAAGATTGTGACAAAGAATTAATGACTGAGTAACAGTGGAAAAGGTTAGTTATGATGAATAATAATTTAAATATAAGTGGTTTCAGATTATTTTCTACAGGGTAGTTAATATCAGATATGAATTAACATAATTAATGGTTTGTAATCTTAGAGTATGGCGTAGCCCCTCCCCCCCATATGTTCTTGTGAATCAGCTTGTCTATCTTAATATAAAAAATTCTAAGGGGTAAAGAAAATCTAGGAAGAACATGTTTGAAATAATATGATTTTAAAGCACTTTAGAGAAGCCACAGCATAGCTTCATTTGATTAATAGTAAGTTATAACATTCATTATCTCTGAATGTATCCAATATACTAGATGAACTTTGACCCATTGTATTTTTAAATGAAAATGTACCAAGTGATCTAAACATAAACCACAGTGAAAAGCTAAGAGATGAGAAAGTCTTACATTAACTGCAGAGCACACCCAGGCATGATTAAGTTACTTGAAATAGTTTTGCTTATACAAATAACTGTTGTTCTGCTCATAGCCTTCAGAATATATTAGAGAAAGTAAATGGAATTCTAATCCATCTGACCTCATTAAAAACCAAACCAAACCAAACCAAAAAACTCCAGGTACATTAGGTTAAACAAAGGCTTTACCAAAAGCAACTTCTACTTTTCACATCTATAAATGAATACAAATAACAAAAGTTATACAATACAAAACCACAATGAATTAAGAAAATAAATGGCATACACATATGCCTTGATACACACATAATTTAAATAACTCAAGCTTATTATCAGTTACACAGACAAGAGTAAGTTTTTTTGTGGGAAATGCTAATTACTGATATAAATATTTTTCAATTATAACAGTTTAGAGAACAGAGTATGCTTTTACTATTTGGTTTGGATATTAGAATAATTGAGTATAAATCTTGCCTGTATCTCTGTCATTTTGGGATGAAATTTGTATAAAATATGTATTGATTCAAATAATGATGAGAATTCTAAATGGTAAATTTTTTATTTGGAAATATAAGTATAATATAATAATACTTAGTGTCTCAGTGCTTGACAGATCCCGCCCCCCCCCCACCTTCCCCCCAGCTCCTCCCCTCCATTCCCATCTCCTCCAGGGCCAAGACTCCCCTGGGGATTCATTTAAACCTGGTGGATTCAGTACAGGCAGGTCCAGTCCCCTCCTTCCAGGCTGAGCAAAGTGTCCCTGTGTAAGCCCAAGGTTCCAAACAGCCAGCTCATGCACTAAGGACAGATCCTGGTCCCACAGACTGGATGCCTCCCAAACAGTTCAAGCTATTCAATTGTCCCACTTATACAGAGGGCCTGCTCCAGCTTGGCTCCACAGCCTTTGGTTCATAATTCATGTGCTTCCATTTGTTTGGCTATTTGTCCCTGTGCTTTTTGCAATCTTTGGCTCAACAATTCATGCTCTTACAGTCCTTCCTCTTTCTTGACAATTGGACACCTAGAGCTACACCTGGGGCCTGGCCGAGGATCTCTGTGTCCACTTCCATCAGTTATTGGATGAGAGTTCCAAGATGACTATTAGGGTGTTTGGCCATCTGATCACCAGACTAGGTCAGATCAGGCTTTCTCTTGACCATTGCCAGCAGTCTACAGAGGATGTATCATTGTAGATTTGAGGGGACCTCTCCAGCACTCTATTACTGTTCTCATGTGGTCTTCATTTATCATGGTCTGTTATTCCTCATTCTCCCTTTCTGTTCTTGATCCAGCTGGGATCTCCTGCTCCCCTAAGCTTTTTCTCCCTCAAATCTTGCCCTTCATTACTCCCATTGTCGTCCAGGTTACTCATGTAGATCTCATCCATTTCTCTGTCATTGGGCAATCCCTGGGTCTTTCCTAGGGTCCCGTTTTCTAGGTAGCCTCCCTGGAGTTGTTTAACAGTCTAGTCATCTTTGTTTTACATCTAGTATCCTCCTATAAGTGAGTTCATACCGTGTTTGTCCTTCTGAGTCTGGGTTTACCTCACTCAGGATGATTTTTTTCTAGATCCATCCATTTGCCTGCAAACCTCATGATGTCATTGTTTTTCTCTGCTGAGTAATACTCCATTGTGTATATGTACCATATTTTCTTTATCCATTCTTCAGTTGAAGGGCATCTAGGTTGTTTCCAGGTTCTGGCTATTACAAACAATGCTGATATAAACATAGCTGAGCAAATGCCCTGTGGTATGATAGAGCATTCCTTGGGTATATGCCCAAGAGTGCTACAGCTGGGTCTTGGGAGAGATGGATTTCCATTTTTCTGAGGAAGTGCCATATTGATTTCCAAAGTGGCTGTACAAGCTTGCATTCCCACCAGCAGTGGAGGAGAGTTCCCCTTGCTCCACATCCTCTCCAGCATAAGCTGTCTTCTGTGTTTTTGATCTTAGCCACTCTGACAGGTGTAAGGTGGTATCTCAGAGTCGTTTTGATTTGCATTTCCCGGATAATTAGGGATGTTGAGCAATTCCTTAAATGTCTTTCAGCCATTTGAACTTCCTCTGTTGAGAATTCTGTTTAATTCTATATCCCATTTCTTAATTGGACTGTTGGGCATTTTGTTGTCTAATTTCTTGAGTTCTTTATGTATTCTGGATATCAGCCCTCTGTCAGATGTGGGGTTGGTGAAGACCTTTTCCCATTCTGTAGGCTGTCGCTTTGTCTTGTTGACCGTGTCATAGGACACCTTATAATAAGCTGTCTGGCTTTTATAAGGCCAACAGAAGATTTCTTGTCTTCTTTGCGGCATTTAAAAAGGGCTTACAAAAGGTTAAGTTCATCAAAGATAATTTCTTTTTTTCTATGATGTCCAAATCAAATGATAAAGGGTTTTAAACATATCTTAAAAAAAAAAATCTTCACTTTTGTCATAGAACAAAACCTGAGCATGTGGAAGTAGAATTCATTGTATGTTCTGATCTCAATTACACTCAATAATTTCTAATTGTGTGCCAGGAGCATAGATCTTGGTGGCCATCTTAGAATCCTACTTCACCATAGATAGAAATGGTAGAAATGGAAAATTATCAACAGAAAGTCACTGAAATAATATGCATTCTTTTCTGAATCACAGCACTGGATTTTTTTTTCTCATAGAAGGGCAGCCATATGAGACTGATGAAGAACTTGCAACTGAATCCCAGCTTACAACTCACTGGCTGCATGAGATGGACAAATTTCTTAATCCTTGCAAAGTGTCTAAGTTCTGTCACACATGCACATTTTAATTAAAAAAAAAAAAAGACAGTGCCTACTTCTCTGCATTAGGGTGGGAACCCATTCTAAGCTAGAAACCAGAACTAGATCTAGTCTATTTACCTGCTTTTAGTGACCAGGAAGTGGTTGCAAGTAGGTTTGTGGTGGGTCCCCAAGCAGATTATATCTAATAGAGCAGTGGTTCTCAACTTGTGGGTCATGACCCTTTGATTGAATGATCCTTTCACAGGGGTCACATATCACATATATGCATATCAGATATTTGTATTATGATTCATTACAGCAGCAAATTACAGTTATGAAGCAGCAATGAAATCATTTTATTGTTGGTCAGCACACTATGAGGAACTGCATTAAAGTGATGCAGCATCAGGAAGGTTGAGAACCACTACAATAGAGGATATATATACTACTACACAGGCTCAAAGATGACAACAAGTCGGAATATC
The DNA here is from genome assembly GCF_903995425.1 of Onychomys torridus. Taxonomy (NCBI): domain Eukaryota; kingdom Metazoa; phylum Chordata; class Mammalia; order Rodentia; family Cricetidae; genus Onychomys; species Onychomys torridus. The sequence continues at coordinate 65,577,312 of NC_050466.1, read as the reverse complement.
AGTGAACTCAAATGAGGTTACTAAGAAGGTAACTTAATTGTGCCTTGGGAATTCAAATAGAATGAGGTGGATGACCTCAGTAATTTAGAGACTATATTATATATATATATATATATATATATATATATATATATGTGTGTGTGTGTGTGTGTGTGTGTGTGTGTGTGTGTGTGTGTGTGTGTGTGTTTTATAAGTACTACCCATACTGTGACAGGAATTTATTGTCAGCTCCAAATTTACTCTTCAGTGCCTTTTCTATGGGTAATGGATGGGCATTTCCTCCTTTACATTGGGCACAATGTTGTATATTTTTGTCAGTAGAGGGCACTGCAGGGACACTTCACGGGGAAAGAAGCCTTTTCTTCCGGGTTCTCATGGGCTACACATTAAATTCTCTTGTTTCCAACTTAGGGTCTATAACTGATGCTCTTTTTTTTTTTTTTTTTTTTTTTTTTTTTTTTTTTTTTTTTTTTAGGACTCCAGATAATGTTCTGCTCTAACCACATATGTAGACCATTTATGCCTATCTCTCAGCAATTCTGCAGCTGTGTCTGGGTTCAGAGTCTGTCAACCTGAGGCTATTGTAATCTGCTCTCTTGAACTCTTACTATTGCAGCAACCAAAATTTTGCTATAAGATCTTCCACCATCTTCATCTGCCTACATTGTGAAAAGTTGTCTCTCCTGTTCTGGCATTTGTGGCCTATCTTTGATCTAGGCAAACCTATGAGGCTACAATCACACCTTCTAAGCCATGGGGGCAAGTGCTCTGCCTGTATAAGGCATCTTTTCCTGGGTACTCATTTCTCTTAGGCTTCAGGAATGGTTCAGGATTCCCTTTATATCATAACAGAATTCTCAATATAGGTTAATAATTATTTGTACCAAACTTCCCTTGTTTAAGTTACTATGAATTTTTTGTTTCTATACTGATTCAATTATCTTAAAAACTGATTTTACAGCAACTTGGCTGTACTTTAAAAATTCCAGTGTCTTTGATCACATACAGAATGGTACGAGAAAAATATTATCCTCATACTTATCACTTTGCCTGGCCACTTGCATTCGCATGATTTTGTGAGTTTATCATAAAATAGATGTGGCATTTAAACCTAAGAAATTACAGCTAGTCCAATCCCTCAAGTAAATTAGAAAGGCTTATTTAAGCTTCCTCACACCATAGTGTCAAACCTCTCATCAGCGCCTTTTCTACTACATTATGTTACTACTCAATATAAACAATTACTTTATGTAGACAATGATTATACCCTCAGAGTCAGTCTAAATATTAAAACATTCTGTGATGTATAATATGTTCAGCAAATATAACAACATCAAAAACACTGTCTATAAACATCATAAAAATAAGCAGTAATAGTAGGTTATCTCTTTTATGTAGGGTTGAATTTTTTTAAGAATACAATTTTCTCCTTTTGTCCTTGAAAAGGCAAATATTTTCTACTTCTATCATATTATACTTGTATTTCTCTTTTGTCCTTTTGGCATGGGTGACAGTTATAAAGGAGTTAATTTTTAAAAAGATTTATTTTTATTTTATGTATGTGAGTGTTTTGACAATATGAATTCCTGGTGCCTGAGAAGGCCAGAAGAGGGTATTGAATCCCCTGAAACTAGGGTTACAGATGGTTGGGAACTACAATGTAGGTACTGGGAACCGAACCCAGATCCTCTGCAAGAGTAGCAAGTGCTCTTTATGTTCAGCCATCTCTTCAGCCCACAGAGATTGATTTATAGTTAAAACAGTTTCTAATGTTACTAATAAGTAAAGTGTCAAAATCCAATACAATATTCCAGAAACCAATTTCTGGCTCAGTAATAGCGTTACCATATATCTTTATGTTGATTACAAGGGGTGAATTGGGGCCAAGTTAGCAGGATTACATCCTAATGCTTTTCATCTATAAAACTCAATATTAGAAATCATATTAATGAGAATAACTAAAACTTATATGCCTAAATGTGATAGTCACAGTGAAATTTCAAGCATGCAAAAATTCAATTTACATCTGGACCAAGATAGCAGCTTTAAAAGTGGATTCTGGATTAAAATTGATAAAAGCTGCTTTTTCACAGATCACTGAAGATCAATATAAAGAATTATATGAATTTGAAAGTCATTAGCATTTTTCTGAATTCAAGAAAGCTCTAAAGATGGGTGTGATCACTTTCAGTATATTATAGGGCATGCAGCTACATGAGTACTTAATTTTTAAGGTTTGGGATATATAGCAGAGGAAACCTGATACCATATCAATGTGGAGACAAAGACTAAAATGACCACATTACTTCTTTTGCCAGGCCCCTCTCTTATAGCCAACTGTTGGCCTTGTTGTACTCTAGTGTAGACAGCAGAGAATGCACAAGAACTTCAGATCGGATGGATTTTTAGAAAAATTAATAAACTTGCAGATGTGAAAAATTATACAAAATATTTATGAAGTAAAATAAATACCTAACATGCAGAAAGTATTCAAATTCATTACAAAGTTAAGTAAGTGTAGAAAAAAGTTTGGAGGGGAGATAAAAAGGAGAAAAGAGGAGAGGGAGGCAGAAAGGGAGAGGGAACAGAGGAGGGGAAAGAGGAGGAGGTAGAGGAGAAGAGAGGAGAGGAGAGGAGAGGAGAGGAGAAGGAGGAACACAGTTTTGAATAGTAAAGCACCAAAAAAATAGGAAAGTATGCATTATTCTTCACACTGTTGGTTAAGGTAAAAAATGTTATTTGGTTTCAGAATAGTTCTTGGTTTAAGCAGTGTGACTTTAATGAACTCACATGGCCTGGGATTTTTCAAGAGTTTATCAAAGCAGAGAAGTCTTTCAGGCTTACAAATGAGAACAGCAGGGTTGCAAGAAGCACAGTGAGAGTGAAAAAGGCCAAGGCCTAAAATAACTTTTCCAAACGCAAAGACTACAGTGAAAGGTGGGAGTGAGGAATAAAAGCATGGAACTGAAGAATGTTCCCAGATTCTCTGATGCCATTTTATCATATAAAACAAAGATTTAAGCAAAACAAAACAGTCCCCAACATGCCAAGGAACATGTAATACAGAAGGGGCCTGCCTCACTGGGGGAAATTTCATACTTATAGGTATAAGAAAATGTTGATCACTCCAGTATATAGTACATTAAATATCTGCAATGTGCTTCGTGATCTCATTCTGTTTTTGACAATTGGATCTAATGGTACCCCCCAAAGGCCCAAGTTGTTCAGCATCCTTTTTTCTTTGTCATATTTTACATTAATACACATCCCTGTTCAACGCTACAAGCAAATTCCCCTTCCACAATAGTTTTTCATAGATTACTCTGATTTTAAAGATGAGAAATGTGAAACATCAAAATTGTCCCTAAGCCTTATTCAAGCCAGTTTTGACTATTTTACCCATATGAATATGAAATTAAGCCTTAAATCCCAAAAGAAGTATGGATACAGTAGAATAAAATATGTAATTTTCTTGTTTTTATTATAAGCATTCTGTAAACTAATTGAAAACGGGGAATTATTTGAAGCTAAAATTTCAGCTCTCATTTTTCCAAGCAAATATAAATACTACTATTCCAGAATATTCACTTTTAAATTTTTAATAGTAATGATTTACTCTATGCTTATGATTTCCTTAGCATTATAATTTAGAATCTTTCCTTTAACACTGATCAATGAATATTTTGGGATCATCATATAATTTAGTCATAAATTGTATATTCCTGAACGATTTCAGACAGTAATTGTGAATAGTAAATATTATATACTACAGTTGACTATAGTTTTATTCTATTTCTTAGTTTTCATTATTACATATTATGCTTCTCTGAATATTACCTATAGAAAATGTTATTGTATTCCAGATTCTATTCCCAGGGAAGTATAAGAATATGGATTTTTATTTTATTTGAGAGTTTCATACATGCGTACTGTATTTACAACATTTCAACCTCTCCCTCTCACCTACCCAATTCCTTGTGTGCCCTAACCTAACCTACTAGGTACATTTAGTATTGCATTTATGTTTAGGGATGACCATTTGAGATTGGATAACCTTTCAGGGAGCTTGTCCGTGGAGAAAACTGATTCTTATTCTCTTAGCAGCTACTGCCTGCCTGTAGATTATCATCTAGGGGTGGAATCTAGTAAAATTTCCTCCATCCACATTAGTATGTCAACTGGTGCTACCATTATGCAGGTCTGATAAGGCACCATACCATTGAGATTTCATAGGTGCGCCTTCCCTGTCATGTCTAGAAGACACTATCTAGCAGCAGGTATCCTGGTCCACTGGCTCTTATAGTATTTCCACCTTCTTTTCAATGGTTTTCCCTGAATCTTGGGAGTAGAGGCTATATTGACTTCTCAATCGATCATAAATAATTTCTGTCATTTCATGAAACTTAACATAAGCGTTCTTTGTTTAAATTTATTCATCCATAAGAGATGACAGTAAAATTTTTACTGAATACCAAAATGAGTTAGTGTGTATATCATATTCAAAGTAACAGCAGAAGCAAATTGCAAAATGCCATGTAAATATTAGAATTAATGTTTCTGAGACTTGAAAGTGTGTCAAACTTGCTTTCCTAAAAGGATTTGGTACTATACATGTATAGCAATAAATTAAACCCATTCTATTTTCATGAAGGTTCCCATCAGCACATGAGTATGTTTAAAAGTATGGGTATGAATAGATAGAAAACCCATTTTATTACTGCTTTATAAAAGTTCCTTGATATCTGAGGATAACTGCCTCTGATGAGTACTGGTAGGGACACTCTATTTAATTAATTAATTAATTAATTGATTAATTAATTTTTGGTTTTTTGAGACAGGGTTTCTCTGTGTAGTTTTGCGCCTTTCCTGAAACTCACTTGGTAGCCCAGGCTGGCCTCGAACTCACAAAGATCCACCTGCCTCTGCTTATTATAATTTAATGAGCCATGTGGAGATTGTCTACATTTAAAAATACAAAAAACTTAGGATATGCACATTATCTTTTGATAGTCAGTTAAAATTGCCATTAAAAAATAATAATTATCACTTCTATGTACTTTTCTGTTCTTAATCACCTCATCTGTGTTTATCATGTATTCTTTGTCATCAGGTACTTTCTTATTCAGGAGTTTGGCTTATTTTGTTTGACTTATTTAATAATCTTATTCTAATACATGTATAAGAAAGTACTTTAGTAACCTTGTTAATCTAAAAACATGGTTTTTTAAATTTGGTTTTGCACATGAGCTTTGGCCATTGCTTTTCTTTAAAATATTTGCAGTTTTTCATCCACTGTCTTCTGGAAATATATTCACATTCATGTTCGTTCTCTCTCTCTCTCTCTCTCTCTCTCTCTCTCTCTCTCTCTCTCTCTCATTTTCTCCCTCTCATTTGAGACAGCATCTCAGTATGTAGCAGGTTGACCTAGAGCTTATGATCCTCCTGCCTCAATTTCTCAAACTGAGCTTCATTTCCTCTAGTCTCTCTGGTTAAATGAATAATATAGAGTTACATTTTGCCATTATAATTATGAAATATTTGTATGATAATATCTTGAAATAATTACCCTTCTAACACATTTTCTAACTTTGGTGAATATCCAACTTTCTAGTCCACAATTATTCTATTTTAGCCTTTATTATTGCTTGTTGATGAGTTAACTCTAAACCCTTCTCTCCTATTCGCCATTTTCTGAATATGTAATATCTTAGTACTGTTGAAGTCCACTTGGTGTCTCCCTCTCGAATTTTCTTGATTTTGGTGTGGTCTTACTTCTACTTCTGTTTTGTTACTCCTAATATAACCATTTTCTTAGCTCACTTGGTCTTTGTTTACAGTGTACCTACCTCCTTTATACTGTAATATTTTTAAATAGGTAGCATTTTTGATCTAACTATGGACATTAAACAGGCTTTAATAAGCTTACTTCATGATGCAGGATTAGTTTAATATTGTAGTGTATTCAATCATATTTCCTTTTCTCTTTCTTTTTTTTAAATTTATCCTTATTATACTGACCTAATATAAGAAGATACACCTCATAACTTCCCTTGGCTCTCTAAGTTTTCCTAGGTGTGCTGAAAAGTGCAATGATATCTGTATTTCCTTATGGAATTCCTAAGGTATTGGAGTTTCCCAAACATGATCATTTCCTTCCCCTTGACAACTGCCTCCCATCCCTTCCCGTGTAAAGAAGATCTAGTCTACTACAAACATCTTCAACTCACTTTCTTTATTATAAATATATTCAAACAATTGTTATACTATATTTACCATTTGAACTTTGCATTTTTAACTTACATATTTTTTAAAGAGAGTGTCTCACATCTGGTGTGCTTGGGAACTCACTATGCTGATGAGGCTAGGCATGGATTCAGACTTTTGTGTGCCTCTGCCTTTGAAGTGCTAGGATTAAAGTTGTAACCCTCCATGTTTGTCCCTATTTTTGCAAATCTTGGTTTCCATCTTACCAGATAAAGTCTGAATTGCCATTCAGAGAACTATGAATTTTTTTTTCTTCTTATAGCATCATAAAAATTTTCAAGAGTTTTTGGAATGATAACATGGCATAGAATTGTATTCTGAGCATAACTGACTGGCCAATACTATCAGTGTCTCCAGCATCACCAGACAGAATGTGAAATTTCTAACTTCTATGGTGTAGAACTTTCCTAAGGAAACATACTGCATTTATTTTGAAAGATTCAAAGTCTTATTTCTTATTTAGTCACTCATTTGTAATAGCAAGTACCTCAGAATCTGGTATGAGAAAAAGAAAAGGGATAGAATTTACTACTAGTCTAAGTTCAATTTACCAATAATCGAAGAAATAAAGTTAATTTAACATAGAAATGATTATTATTTATTTTAAATTCAAATAAAATTTCAAACATTGTTTTATACTCTGAAAGTACTTATTTCCTTAACAAAACTAATCAAAATTAGAGAGGTCATTTTGTAGAAGAGAAATCTCACAGTATTCCTTTACCTTTAAATTAATTTCTGTTTGGGTGGGTGGGGAGGTGGGGAGGATCTGGGAGGAGTTGGGGGAGGTGAAAAGCATGATCAAGAATATATTGTATGAAAACTTAATACAAGTAGTTCATTTATGTTATCCTGTCACAGGGTAGCATCTGAACTTTTTTCAGAAATAAAATTTCTTATTTTCATAGCCCGGTATCAATTGCTCTTTTGTATTTAATTGCCTTGTAAACATAATAGTTCCCTACTGGAACTATTCTTCATCTGAATTAAATTACATAAACAGATGTGAAAATATATACCATATTTACATTAAGCAAAAAATGAAAAGCAAAGAGAAATCATGCCTAGAGATGAGAACCTAAAATGAAGCTAATATCTAAAATGGGTGCAATATTAACTACTTCAATCTTATGTTTCTAACAACGAATACATAGGGGAAATTAAATACAAGTGTTTTGATACAAAAAGAAATTATTCTGGAAAAACTGCACAAAGAGAAAATCACAACACACACACACACACACACACACTGACCTCAATAAAAGCCAGGAAGTAAACACATGAAGAACCCATAAAAGCAGGTCAAAGTTTAAGTAAATTCAACAGTTCAGGAGGAACCGCCATTGCTGCAGAAAATTCACTGCCAATGCAACAGTAACTCCAAGGAAATAAAAATAAAGGACATGAAAGGTCTTCTTGTATTCCTTAATAAATAAAACAATATGTACAGCTAATTAGTAGCCCCGAGTCCACAGGAAAGAGAACAATACAATGACAAGGTCTCAGGGAACTAGAATTGACAGTAACTACCACATCCAAAAAGAGCATGGACCTTTGTATCTGATTTGTTCAAATTCAGCACTCAAATGTTTTAGTATCTGCAACCCACAGTTTCACCTAATGGAAAATTATGATTAAATGAAATATGGGTTTGGTGTATCTTATAAAGAATGCTTTGGAGCAGAATGTGTTTTGGATTATGGATTTTTTTTTTGTTGTGGAATATTTGCACATATATGTTGGAACAACTTGGGAATGTGATTCAAGTGTAGACATCAAGTTCATGTGTGTCTTATATATACCTTATATGGCAATTCTGTTATTTCGCATACTCTTTCTGCAAAAAAGTTATATACACCAAACCATTAGAAAATAATGGTGTCAATATTTTAGCAACTCACAAGGACAATCATTACTTACTCTAAATGTATGTGAAACCAAAAAGCAGCCACTGTCCTGTAGCTATTCACATAAGTACAATAGTAAAAGGAAGATATACCATTGACACACTGAAAACAGATGTTCAGAGTAACTGACACAATTAGCATCATCAAAATACCTATACATCAGCTTTTATCCAATAACCAAACACAGACTTTTAGTCTTTACCTACAATGTGTCATGATTAAAAGGTTATTGCAAAAGATGTCTTATTGTTTTAGCGAAGAAGAAAGACAACCCTTTAATAAAGTTCCTCATGTTGTGGTGATCCCCCAACCATAAAATTATTTCCCTTGCCACTTAATAACTGTCAACTTGCTACAGTTATGAACTGTAATGTAAATATCTGTGCTTTCTGATAGTCATATGCAATCCCCTGGCCACTTAGCCCAAAAGGGATCGTAACTCACATGTTGAGGGCCACTAAAATAGGCATAGGTACAGCATCAAGGAGGAGTAGGTCCCCTAGGGATACTGGATACTTTTTTAAAAATATTTTTTAAATGTTTCTTCCAGAGTCATCTACTCCATTAAAAACAGATTTTGTCTCAGAAGACTCTTCTTGATCTTATGAACTATTACAATTTCTTGTTCTGTTATAAAAAAAAGCATTTCTCTATTCCTCCAATAGGCCCATTATTTGTTTTCACTGTGTTAACAACAGGTACTTTCTCTGCTGTATTAAAAATGCCATCTTTGGGGTTGGGGATTTAGCTCAGTGGTAGAGCACTTGCCTAGCAAGTGCAAGGCCCTGGGATCGATTCTCAGCTCAAAAAAAAAAAAAAAGAAAGAAAGAAAAAAAAATGCCATCTTCGGCTGGGCAGTGGTGGCACACGTTTTTAATCCCAACACTTGGGAGGCAGAGGCAGGCAGATCTCTGTCTCTGTGAGTTTGAGGCCAGCCTGGTATACAAAGCGAGTTCTAGGACAGCTAGGACTGTTACACAGAGAAAACCTGTCTTGAAAAATAAAAAAATATGTCATCTTTGTTGTAACAATAATCATGATCATCTTGATTCAGAACAATTTTGACAATTAAACTACCACCAAAGAATGAACAACTAGAGTATCAATGATTATATAACCTTTGGTATCTACTCCAATGAATATTTTCATTTTCCCATAAGCAGAACCTTTATCACAACAAATCTTTTCAATGTTCATGATGAGTCTTGCTTTAAACTTCTGCAGCTAGCTTAGAAAATACTCACAGTTCCATATAAGTTTCAATTCATTGAGGTAGATCTGTCTACAATGTAGTGGGTCCACTATTTAAACATGGAACTGAGATTTCCAGTTTTCAATTTCTGTGGTATTCTGTTCAGTATTTAAGCATAGTGCTTCACCAGTACATTCTTTTGTTTCTTTATGTCATACATAGTAATCATTCTGATACCAAATTCTTCTGTGAGAAATTTCATACTTACACTGCTGTCCAATTTCGTCAACAGTTTACTTTCTGTATTACAGATCAATATATCGTTATCTTTTTTTCACTGTGACACAAACTGATTATCTACAGACGTTTTGGGGGTATTTTTCAGCAATATCTTTATAGTACAGATGGAATAAACAAAACTAATAAAGAAATAAACCATGTGATATTTAATGCACACAGGTCTTATGCAGAACCTGCAACTGGCCCCCACATATGCCATTTCATTATCCTTTGCAAGTATTCTTGCATTAGATACACAAAAACGATATATCAGAACCTTTGTTGAGGTCTGAGAGAGTCATCTTTTCCTTGGTGATCTTAGATTAGTTGTGCTGTGAGCCTGAATTTCAATGAGCCCCATCATATGAGGTCATGGATGGAATTTTCCACTTACAGTTTTGGTGGCTTCATATGTGTGGTCAAAAACTTTAGTTTTTGGAGCTAGTGAGATGGGTCAGTGGGGAAAAGGCATTTGCTGCCAAGCCCGATTAACTGATTTTGAACTCTGGAACACATAATGCAGGAGAGAACTGACTTCCATGAGTTTCCTCTGAACTCCACGTGTGTGTGTGTGTGTGTGTGTGTGTGTGTGTGTGTGTGTGTGTGTGTATGTGTGTATATGTGTGTGTGTGCGCACGCATGTGTGGTACATGTATATGTGCATGCAACAGTTTTATATTTTGAATGAACTTCAAGATAACTACTTAACCTGTAATATACTTATAGTATTTAAACTAGTGCTTGGAATATATATACATATATATATATATAATTAAATAATTATTTTTATGTAAATAATATTAAATATTAAATAAATATTTCCTTTCTGTTCTCCAGAACCTCTGGATAGTAGTACCTAAAAATGTTAGACACAGTTATTTTTCCTTCCTAGACTAACAGAGAAAAGAGTACATCAGTTGTTCTTTCCTGAGACCACCATAAAGAAATGACAAAGGAAATCACTGCTACAGAGTGAGGGGAAGAGCATTAACTCAGCATTGCTGCCATTCTGAGTTCATGTTTCCCCCATATATTTAGGCAAGATATTTTATATATGTCTCACTCCCGAAATAGAACATTTTTGTGATTATTCAAATAAATATAAACAGAAAGAATAAAAATGTCAAGGCACATGGATCTTCACTGATGACCACATAATTACTGCAGAAGTGCTATGTTCTTCCAGCGGAAGTGAAGAAGGTATTTTAACATAGGTGAGAATTCATTAGATTTACAAAAAGTAATGAAGCAAGGTGTTCATTAACAACAGATACCTTTTCGCTTTGAGATTATAATATAACCATATCTCACTTCTCATAATAAAATATCAGCGCACTTCCAGTGAGATTGCAAATTGTCCTCTGATCTCTACATGCATACTGTGGCATGTATTCATACCTCCCTCATCATCAACAAAATAAATAAATGTAAAAAAAAAATCAAAGAAATTTATGGATTCAACAAATACTGACAAATTGCCAGTTAGAATTCTGGTTGTTGAGTATAAGATCAGAGCAAGGAAGTTTGATTTTCTTAGGAAACATTTCACCTGAATGAATATAGCAATAAATTACTCCCATTGTAGAAGAAAACACCTTGTTCTGATATATGTTTAAGTCATAAATTACCAACAAAAGTTCTTTCCATTTCTGTTTTCAAGATGATTTTATTTACTCAAATCTTGCCTCATAGAATAAAATTCAAATATTAAATTATTTTTTCTATTAGCTAAAATAAGGTGACTATAACTAACATATTTTGATTCTTTTACAGTTTTCCTAAAATGTATACTTAACTAATGTAGGTTAATAGATTTTTTTATTATGTATTACTTTTTGGAAGCAATAGTCTTTTAATTGCTAGGTAAATATTGTATATTGGAGATAAAAATATATGTAAATCTACTTACCACATGAAGAATTTTATTCTCAGTTTCATATACTGTGCAATCCTGAAAACAAGAACAAATATTCTGTTAAAAAATTATCCATTTTAAGGAACTGTACTAATAGAAAAAAAATCTTGACATTTCAAGCAAAACCTGAAATAAGAATGGGAAAACTCTGAAAATCTTATTTTTTTTGGTCAAGTAGAACCAATGGTAAGGTTAGAAAGTCAGTTATTTTGCCGTAAGTATAGTTTCTAATTTGACCAACTTTAAGGGCAATAGATGCTAAGATTACTTTTGAAACACTGAAAAAATTATTAAACATTTTCTATCTAAAATGAATCTGTCAAAATATCTCCAAGATTTTAAACATTGATTTATTACAGGTTAGACCACTAAGAAAACATTAACATTTATTGACATTCATATCAAAATCTCATACTTTCATATTTTAACTACTCAAAATACCAAATCTACTTTATATTATATATTTAAAAATAACAGGTTTATAGTTTTCCATAAATTTGAATGTCTGAAATTGTAAAAAAATTATTTTGAAAACTAACTACAATTTTATCTCAACTTTTTGTTAACTAATAAGCCATAATAAAGATGTCTTCTGTTTAGAAACATAATGCTTGTCATTTTCTTCAAGAAATTTGTAAACTGGCCATAGACATGATATGTATTAGTAGTGACCCAATAAAAGTGATCTGAGAATTAAGTGAGAAAATGAGATAAACTTCTTGGCCCAGGGTATGACACATAGGGAATAATAAATACGCTGCAATATATGACTCTTGTTTGGCATCATTATTTTAATTAAAAAAAAAACTACTGCTTTTACTTAAAAATACAAAATTAACAATTACTTGGTACATTATCCCAAAATCCATATTCCACTCCATTATATATTTTAAAGAATTTTGTTTTCTCTGAAATTCATTTAAAAAATAAGATCTACATCTTTCATAATATTATTTAAATATAATACTTTCTTCAGGTAATCTTTAGGTACACATTCATAGCAGGCACATACTTACTAATCAATCAGGGGTAATATTTTTTATGAATCTTGTTATATTGACCAGGCTTCTCTTAAACTTGTACTTTTCTGTTTTTTGAGTAGCTATAACTAAAGGTATGTCACTGTACCTGGCATTAGGAAAAAGATTTATAAGGAAAAGTTAGGTCAGATTCATTTCAGAATCTAAGAGTAATACTTTGGAGTATACTAATGTGCTAAAGGAGAAAAGTATGTCTACCAACAGAATCACATCAGTACCTGTATATATTTAAACAAAGTAAACTCTTAATAATTAATTATGAATTATGTATTCAGAGAAACCAATGTAAGGATAAAATATTATATATGGATAATGAACTTAGAATATTGTTTAAATTTGGAAGAATTTAATGCTACAGAAATTATTTTTTAACACAACTGCATCAGGAAGAGAGAGTTCGGAAAATGGTGGGAGGTTGCCTGGACTCCTGATGCATTTTAGTAGCAATGGATTTAAGTTTCATCATTTATCTATCTTCCCCAAATCAAAAGTTATTATTAATCATTCAAACTTCAAAGAGAATCTCCTTAAGAAAGTAAATATCATTTAAATGAATATTCTACTAGTGGCAGAGTAGTAACGTATATACCTTGCTAGCAGCATAATAATCATACAAAATATAATTTAACACTATATCTTATGTGGATATAACACAAAGAACTGTTAAAATAATCTAAAAAGTATTTTAGAAACCACTGCTTGTTATAAATAGTATTAATATGCTAAATCTGTTCTGTATGCTTTATAAGACAAAACAAAAAGTCACGTATCATTCTGCTATACCTGCATCATTAATAATTATTATTTTAGCAAGGGACAAAGCAGATATGTACATATTAAGGAAGTACAAAAACCCCTTATGCTCTCTTGATGTTTTATGTATGTATGCATGCATGTATGGATGTACATAAATACATCTTATCTCTACTCACTGAGAAGGCACAGGAAGAAAGATCAACTTAGTAATAATTTTTCAGTTCTGTGGTCTTGTTATACCATTTCCCAGGCCTTCTTGGAAAATGACTAATTCCAAATCAGATTAGAATATACTTGATAAGAGTGGACTATATTTTGATTTAAGATAGAATGAAACTATCTAAGATGACTAGTATTGAGCTAGGAGTTAACATGAAGAGATTCCTACTTCCTAAACAGAATAATCTGAGTACATAAGAAGATAATAGTACAATGGATGGAAACACACTAAATACTGTGGAATACTAATTATGTTAATATATCTAAGGTTTTAATATGAAATTTAACAATTACTAGTGCTGATAAAATATATTTCATAAAATAGTTTTGTGATATTATATATACAGAAATGATTAGACCAGGTAGGACAGCTGTCTTTTCCTCTTAAATGAACAAACATGAGTAAAATATGGTGTGATGGTTAAATTGCTAACTTGTCATGACCTAGAATTACCTGATCAGAGAATCTCAACTACAGATTGTCTACATTTGGGTTGGCCTGAGGCTGAGTCCACAGGATTGTCTTAAGTTAATATAGGAAGTCCCAGTTCGCTGTGGTTGGTGCCATTTCTTAGGCAAGGTTCCTGAATGATGTAAGAATGGAAACATTGAGCTGAGCACAAACAAGCAAGCAAAGAAATATATATGCATTCATTTCTCTGCTCTATACTGTGAATTTGAGGTGGTCAGCGGATGGATTGGAGTTCCTGTCTTGACTTCCTTACAATGACGGACCGTAGCTGGAACTATTAAATAATAAGCCCCTTCCACCCCTAAGTTACTTCATGTTTGAGTATTTTATTACAGCAACAGTAATGAAACCAAATCACATAGCATTTGCACAGATGTGCCAAAAAACTACACAGGAAGCAGCAGTTTTCATGACATTTAAAGTTGAATGTCTTTAAAAGGATAAATGCCACACAGTTATGTAAAAGGGCGATTACTTATTTTTAAAAGTTAATACTCTTCTTATAAAATTTAATACAACTGTATTACAGTATTCCTTGTTTCAGACAAATTTCAAACTTGTGGTACAGTGCCTCAACTTATTACATTTATAATTGGAGATTATATAGCATTTGGAAAATGAACTAGTGATACATGTTCAATGACTCTGACGTAATCTTTTTAAAGTCTAAAGAAACAGATACATCAGGTGACCAAGGCAGTTAAGATTTTCAACCAGAATAACAAAACATACACAAATGTTTGAACTAACCTTACCATTTAAAATAAACATAGCTAAGTGATTTAAGGGAAATTTTTTAAAAATGAATTTTCAATTGATATTTTGTAACTTTTCAAGTGTAAAACCTTAACCATTAAATCAATACATTTGGGATTCTTTGATTAGTTTAACTGACACAATTTTAGTGCTTGAAGTGCAGAGAAGGATCGGATACATTCTACCTCAAAACATTTAGTAATAATAGCTTTTAACTGGTGGCACAAATAAAGATGTGTGTGTGTCAGGAGCAATGTATTTGCAGTGGAACACATGTAAGCTAATGTAATCAATTTCATATAAGAATTACTCAGAGACCAATTTAAAATGCAGTCATATATTTCATGCCCAGTAATACAGATTCAGTAGGCTCCCAGACACTGCCAAGATGACTTTGATGAGATGGTATTTTTGAAAAAAAAAAAAGTTTATTTATTTTCCCAGATTTCTGTATCATAGAGGAAAAAATAACCAAAGTAAAAATTATCAAATGTCCAGAACACACAAATTGGTAGACTGGTTTAAACACATTGCTCCTGGCTTACTCTAAACAGTCCTTTATTCCTTAGAATCTTGTGATGCACATATTCGCACAATTTATCAGCTGATTTTTTTCTTCCACTAAACTTATTTACTAGCTCATTATTTGGAATATCTGCTTATACTTGTTTGCATGTCTACCTTGCTTTTCCTACATTGGCTTGATTCCTATTGAAAGCCAGAGGCTTTTATCAAGGATGAGGCCACAGCATATTAAAAATTATATAACAACACCAAGAAACAGAGTCAGTGCACAGTAACCTGTTATGAGGGAAAATAAGAATAATGAAATAATTATGTGATATTTTGTTAAGCACTAATTTTATGTAATTTATTTTATCATGGTAATCATTTAAACAGTCCCAGGTACTTTGGAAGATTAATTTTATTAGTAAGTTATTTTACTTCTGATAAAATACTTGCTTCTCAAAGTATAGGTTTTATTAATACTTGGGGCCAAATCTTTTCCTAAAAAACATACCTCAAGTTTTAAAAAGAAAATAGTATTGCATATAAAAAATCTACATCCTTATGAACATATCCATGCTATAGAAAGAGATAACTCTTAGGTT
Organism: Onychomys torridus; assembly: GCF_903995425.1. Classification (NCBI taxonomy): domain Eukaryota; kingdom Metazoa; phylum Chordata; class Mammalia; order Rodentia; family Cricetidae; genus Onychomys; species Onychomys torridus. Next base: position 65,561,400 of record NC_050466.1, on the reverse strand, counting down.
CTTGTTATTTTCATGTTCAAATTAAATTTAGTTTTTAAAAGTTGGATTTAGAACAATATACATTCCTAGAAATTCTTTTCAATAGTAAAGCTGTTTTTTACTGTATATGTAAAAAGAAATTTGCAATTCTTCATCCTTATCCATATAATGCTTCTCTGAACCATGTGATTCATATTTTATCCACCTAATTCCTAATGATAAGGTATTCATAAAAATGAGAACTGTTTCTCCAATTTTGATAATTTCTTGTTTCAAAAATTATATTCACAGAAATACCATATTACAGATGAGATGTATTATAGATTATAATCAATTATCCTTTCTGTAAAAGAATGATATCTTTGCTATACTAATCACGGAACGTACAAAATTAATTCTATTCCTACACACTGCTAATGGTATACTATGTAACTGGTCAATAAATTTTAAGCATCAAAATGTCATAATGTGCTGTGGATATTGCTCTGTGTAAATAAAATTCTGATTGGCCAGTGGCCAGGCAGGAAGTATAGGCAGGACAAGAGAGAGGAGAATGCTGGGAGGTGGGAGGCTGGAGGGACAGACACTGCCAGCCGCTGCCATGAGAAGCAACATGTAAAGACACCAGTAAGCCACAAGCCATGTGGCAAAGTATAGACTAACAGAAATGGGCTAAATATAAGAGTAAGAGCTAGACAATGGTAGGCCTGAGCTAATGGCCAAGCAGTTTAAATAATATAAGTGTCTGTATGATTATTTTATATGTGGGTTATGGGACCGCAGGGGCTTGGTGGAACCTGGAGAGAAGCTCTCCAACTACAATAATGACCTGAATAAATAGCACTTCTCATTAACATATATGTATATTATAGTCACAAGGACACTGCACAGATTATTAAATAAATAAAAAGAAAGAATATAGGTCTTTAGTGCTGTATACAATTGTTTTTATGGAACTGTACTTTTATACTTGCCTTAGATTTTCATCAGTCTAATTTTAGTGCCAATGTCATACATTTATAAATAAAAAAATCTTAGAAAATTTTAAATGATCCATCAATACAAGCCTTTGAGTGTGGCATATTCATACTATATACCTTTATATAATTCTATCATTAAGCTACTGAAATGTCTTATATGCTTGAGTAATTCAAGTTATCTCTCATCTCTTTCCTGTCTCTTCCTTTATACATTCAAGTCACAGTTTGCCAAAAGGCTTTTTGGTATTTTTAAAATGCAATGTTAGGCACCTTTGGGTGGTCAGAGATACATTAAACTTGATCCCTGGATTTCTTTATTTAGTGTGAGTGAAAAACAATCAAAAAATGTTGACAAAACAATGTTAATGAAAAGGTCCATCAGAAGGAGATAAATTATGATTAGTAATTCTAGTTTATCTCTCTGAGGGAAGAGAAGGTATTTTAGCTGGCCTAAATGGCTTTCAAATCAGAAAGCAGGGAATTCAGGGCAAAATAACACTTCAGTTGTATAAAAAACTGAACAATCACAGAAATCAGTAAGGAACATGGAAACATTTTGTTAGATGATAAGGTGTGTGCAGGGAACTGGGAAAGAAAGCAGGGCAGTAATAAACACTTATTTTATAAAAATATGAAAAGGCTTAGGCTGTTAGTGTTTAAAGGAGAATAAAATCTTTGTTTATTTTAAAGCTCCTGCACACGAGGGGCCAAAATTTTAACAACAAATTGATCAATTTTCTTCATTTTCCTTGGGGGAGGGTTGAAGCTTAAACACTAAAGCATTGAGTTGTGAGTAAACGTGCAATGTACAGAGTGTAGAGTTGAACTAAGACAATTAAAAAATAAAAGTGTCTTCTTGCTTCTTTATTTTTTTGTTCCCTTTTTCATGGCCTCTTAATGGACAAATGGAATTTTTTTGAAGCTGTGTATCTTAGACATACCAGGAAGACATTTTATCTTTAAGGAGGCTAGGGGTATGAACTTTACTTTTAATAAAAATAGGAGTGTTTATACACATTCAAATATGAAAAGCATGTGGTTAAAATTAGGTTTTGGGGAAGAGGTTATGGATTTCAATGGAAAAAAAGTCAAGTTTTTTTTTTTTTAAGTAAAATACTCTGTAATATGGGCTTGGTCTGAGGTTATGAATGGAGGGGAGATGAGAGTAGGTGGATGAGACATAGCCAAAAATGAGAGAATAAGGGTGATTGCTTGATCACATTCAAAGGACAACCTGGAAGAAAATGCTAGGGGCTCAAGCATATATATATATATATATATATATATATATAGCCAGTTCTTCGAGCTAGTTATACCTAAGTGAAAGTTAAAGCCACAAGAAACCAACAATTTCATTCCAATAGAGTATATATGGTGGAAAGACAGCTGAGGATGAAAATATCACACAAACCCTCATTTAGGAGCCACACAGAGGAAGTGTTAGTCACTCAAAAATTGAGAGTAGCTTTGCACTTTAATACTGCCTTAGGAAAATGTCCATGAACGACAAAAGGCAAATAATTTCTTTTAATTTTTGAGGTTAGATCATTTCCACCTTGCCTTTCCTTCTCCAAGAACTTCTATATTATCCCTCCACTCCTTTTCAAATTCATGGCCTGGCCTCCTTTTCTCATTAATTTCTGTTATATGCATATAATGCATATACATATATAATGCTAAATATAACCTGTTCAGTTTGTATAATATTACCTGTATGTATGATTTCTGGGTTGACCAGTTGGTGTGTTCTTCCCTGTGAAACACTATGTTTCCCTATCAGCATTCCTTAGTTGCCTGTAGTTTTCTGTGTAGGGTTGAGGCTACATTAGCACATCTATTGGTGCCTTCCTTGTTTGGCTCATGTTTAGATAGTCATCTTGATGAGAATTTATGAAAGTAGCTTCTGATATTACTAGGAGACACAATCTCAGAGAAAAGTTCATGATTCTGTGCCTCTTACAATCTTTTGGCCCTTTTCTACAATGTTTCCTGTGCCTTAGGTGCTGGAGTGTTTTGTTGGGACTGGGCTCTACAACTCTGAATTTTGATTGGTTGTGGTTTTCTGTAATGGTTTCCATCTGCTGCAAAGAGAAGTTTTCTTGATGGGGCACGATAACTACACTTATATGTGGGTATAAAAAATATTTAAAATATTTAAATTGTTGATAGGGATTGCGCTGGTTTAGTAAATTAGTGGTTGTAGATTCTCCAATAACCATGACATTGTTGCACTGAATAGTTAGCTATATTTCCAGTACTAGGCATGGTTTCCCACTTGTTGAATGGGTCTTAAGTCCAATTAGAGACCTGTTGGTTACCTCCAAGGTGTTACTACTACTACTGCTGCTGCTGCTGCTGCTGCTGCTGCTACTACTACTACTACTACTACTACTACTACTACAACAACAACAACAACAACAACAACACTCTTACTGCTATCATGCCATGAGGGTTGTTGATGTGGTTCATAGGCATCACAGCTGGGTAGGACTTTTGGTTGCCTCCCTCTTTTGGAAGCTTGCGTGGCGTTCAGGTCAGTTCTAGCTCAGGGTTAACCAAAGGCAAGAACAATAAACTGTATGTTTTGACAGTCTCTTGGACAACCCTGATCAACAATTCAAAAGTGGGTTTCTTGTGACTGCTTTTGGGGTTTTTGTTAGGTGGTTTTCGGCTCTTGGAGGAGGCACTGTCAGACCAGAAAAGAAAAAGTTCAGTTAAATTATATATACATATTTATACACAGATCATGTGTATTATAGTATTTTTGTAAGATGTGATGCGATTCTTTGTGATTTTCACAACCTGTATTAGTGATATTACTGGAAAAATGAGAAAGTGGGGGTCTCTTTAGGGAAAGAACATGGGAGGTAAATACAGGAAGGAGGAGGGTAAAGGAGAGTAACCGGTTATAATTCATCTGACTGGGAAATGGGAAAGGGGGGAGGGTCTTTAGGCAGGAGGGAGGTAGCTAAATCCAGGAGTAGGGTGAAATAACAACAGCTTTACTTTTAAAGACCAAAAGCTGAGTGACTTGTTACTACAAAGAAAATTGTCCAACAGATAGGCATTACCAGAATGTTACAGTTTAGCTCTTTGTGATTTCATCCTACATACTGTTGAGATACAAGGCAGATGGGAAAGCTCTTCCTCAACAGTGTGTCCACCTCATTTTAAAATTAATTATTTAAAAATTCCAATGTACTTTGAAGATATTCACCCCTCAGCTCCTTGCCTTACCACCCGCTCCAACCTTTTTTCCCTTCCTTCAGAATTTTGACATTATGTCTTTTGCTTTTTTCTTGTTTCGTCATCAAATCTAGTTTGTTGCCCGGCTTGTCCTGGGATGTGACTTATTCTGTTGTGTGGTCAGCCTACCTGAAGTCACATTAAAAAGTCGAGATCTAGGACAGGCACCAAAACTACACAGAGAAACCCTGTCTCAAAAAACAAAAACAAAAGTCCTCAATTCCCCCTCTCCCAGAAGCCATCAATTGCTAATAGTCAGATTACATACTCATCTTCATACCCTCTATGCTGAGATTTTGTCTGGCTAGGTCTTGCACAGGTTTTCTGCATACTATCTACCATTTTGACTAGCTCAATTATCATAGCCTTGTTTGTATTCCTGCTATCATTATTTTGAGAAAGAGACTGATTATCTATTTTATTTATAAGGGTCAACTATTCTCAGAATTAATATTTTCACTTGTTTCTAAGTGATAATAAGTGGTAATAGGGAAAAGACAACAAAAAGAATGGAAGTATTTGGATGGAAATGATCATGACAGCTTCACAGATAAAAAAATAGGGACATAAAGTAGGTGAATAACTCGCACAAGCAGACAGTTACTTGGCAATAAAACTGTAACAGAAAATATTTTTCAATGTAGTTAATTACTGAATCTTTTTGCTATTATGCTTAATGCCTCTCTCTATCTTCTACAATATGCCACACTCAATAATACAAGGAAAAACAATGAATTTTCTTTTGACTAGACAACTGTAATTAGTAGATTAAAATATAATGGCAATGTTTATACTTACCTCAGAGAGTTGTTATGAGTACCACAATAATAACAACTCTGTTTGCCTATAAACATCAAGTGACATGGAAATTTTTGGTATATTACAAAACATGTAAATGTTGGCAGCTATTATTATCCATAGCCCGAAATGGAAGCAGACGAAATCATATAACTCCTAAGATCTTTTTCTACTTAACAAATGTGTTTTCTATTTTTGTTGTCATTGTCTCACCGATAGTCACATTCCCTCTACTGCACACAGTGTGATACACTGTATCCATACACTTGGAGATTATAATTACTTTTGCAATATATGATCTGTTTAGGTGGCTAAAATACACCAATCAGTAGTACTATGGCACATTAAGGAAGGATATTCAACAAAGATAGTATTAGTGCCTCTTACTTAACAAAGCAGTAGTGGAATGCTGATATTTTACCACATTTCTTGATCACTAAATTCTTACAAACATAATGAGTGATTAGACTAAGTCATGCATTACTATGGATTCTAAAGAAATAAATGCACAGATCATTCAAAAAATAGAAAGGTGACAAATACAGTTCCAAATAGAAACAACACAAATCAAGCTTACACATACATATAATAAAAAATGGGGGCACAGAAAACAAAAGCAAAAATAGCAAGTAGAACTATGTCAACCTAAAAAGTTTCTGTATAACAAAATAAATTATCAAAAAAACCCAAAACAACCAAACAAAAACCACCAAACACATGAAATAGAAGCACATGTAAATCCCTGGATTACATCCTTAGAACTCCCAGAACAAATTTAAATTTTAAAAATGGAATAGGATAAAGTAAATATTTGCAAACTATGTATCCATAAGGAATTGTTACCTAAAATATACAAAGAACTTACATGTCAAATGAATAAAACATAAAAACCAAATAATCCAATAAAAAATGAGCAAAAGACCTGAGTAGAAATTTTGCAAAACAGATACAAATGGTCAATATCACTAATTCTCAGAGAGGCTTAAAGCCAGAATGAGGTATTATCTTCCTAATGTTACGATGGCAATTATCAAAATGTCAAAAATATTTCAAGATGTTGAGAAATGGAATCTCTTGACTATTTTTTCATGGGAATATAAATTGGTGCAATAATTTTGAAAAATTAGGCTACTTTTAACGTTAAAATTGGAATTTCCATATTATCCAGCAATCCAAACTCTGTACATTCCTTTTCAAAAAAGTAAAATCACTATTTCAGAGTTATCTGCACTGCTTTGTTCATTGCCATATCAGTCAAAGGAGGCAAAACACAGGGAAAGAGTTAAGTGTCTAAAAACAGATAAATCAATATAGAAAATGTGATAAACACATATGCACCAAAATATAGATCATTCAATATCAATCATGCAACATAGATGAACCTGGAGGACATCATAGTATTTTTAATAAACCAGATTCAGAAAGACAATTACTGCATGATCTCACTTATACATGGAGTCTGAAAAGCAAAGTTAAACTCATAGTACCAAGAAGTACGATGCTGGTTAAAAGCGTTAGAAGACGGGAGAAAGATGTTCAAAGGGTGCAAACTTTCAGTGACAAGGTGAAAAGTTCTTTCCTTAAGGATGCAGTTCAGTGATAGAGGGCTTATAGGACTTTCCCAGCATTTACAAGGTCCTGGGTTTCATGTCCAACACCATAAAACTAAACCAGAAGAAAATGAATAGTTCTGGAGATCTGTTACACATCATGATGATTACAGTAAATAACAATGTATTGTGTGCTTAAAATTTGCTAACAGGATAGATCATACCACAGACACAATTGTGTAAGCTGATAAATATGTTAATTACTTTGGATATGACAATTATTTCATAGTATATACATATGCCAAAGTATCATTCATATATATCTTAAATCTATAGTTTTGTCAAAAATATTTCAGTGATCTGGAAAACTATGAGTAGATAGTAGCAAAACAAAAAATAGCTAAAATATATTTCATCAAAGTGAAGCATGCTACGAGTCTGGATACCAAAGTGAAGAGATCAGCATGAGTAGAAAAGCACAGGAGCAAGGATTAAGTGTATCAGGGAAATAAGCACAATTTGATTTTACTGAATTTTGAACTGTGACACAAAACAACTGAAATTTGAGGTGGAGAAGGTAGGCTGGCAGTCAACAATTTTTAAAAGAGCTGAAAAATTTAAAATTTATACTGTATGTTAAGGGGAGTTTCTGAGGATATAAACAGAAGAGTGTTACGATATCGATTCCTCTGTGGTAATATGAGTTATGGGACCAAAGAGGAATGGGAGAGAATATTACCAACAAGGGTTTCTGCACAGATTTGTATCTGACTTATTTTCACACTTTCTGTTGGAATAGAGATTATAGAATGACTTTGTATAGTTCTATTAATATCTTATTGATGAAGTAAACATTATTACATAAAAATTATTATTATTTAGATGATTCTGTTGAATTTTGCCTTTCCATGTAGCCCAGGTTCACTTCAAATTCTCTATTTAGCACAGGATGACCATGAATTTCTGCTACCCCTGTGTCCATCCTCCAAATGTTGAAATCACAAGTGTGTACTGGCATGTCCAACCCTTTGGCTCCCTTATTAAAACATGTATAGGGAAGAGATGCTGTAGAAACAAAATCTGTAAAATTGTTATAGGGTAGCCATGCTGGTTGATATCTCTACACCCAGAACTCAGAAGGCTGAGGTGGGAGAAACTGGAGTTTGAGGCCAACTTGGGCTACACAGACAGATCCTGTTGTAGTAGGAATCTTAAAAGGTCTTATTAATGAAATCAAACCAGTTATTGGGGTGATTGCTGGAAGATCAGAGACACAGAACAAGCCACGGCTATCTCACCTTGCTAGTTCCTCAGGTGATCCTGTTTCCTCAGGCTGGAAGCTTCTGAGTCCTCCTCCACATGAATCTCAGCTGAACTGTGTTGCTCCAAAGCCTGACCACTTATCCAGCCAAATGCTTAACTAACTAAATGTTTAACTCACTACATGCTTTTCTCACTACATGCTTTTCTCCTTAGTTCCTGGTCCTCACACCTTTCTCTTTCTGCCCCCACTCCCTGGGATTAAAGGTTGTGTTTCTGGGATTAAAGGCGTGGGTCACCATGCTTAGCTGTTTCTAAAGTGGCCTTGAACTCAGAGACCCAGCTAACTCTATCTCCCAAGTGCTGGGATTAAAGGTGTGTAACACCACCACCCAACTTCTGCTATAGCTTACTCTTCCCATTTTCTAGCCACCGTTTTTGGCTTTGTTCTAGTGGCTGTCTGTTCTCTGACCCCAGATATGTTTATTTCGGGGAACACACAATATTTTGGGGAACACAATACCACCACATCCTGTCTTTTGGTTCTGTTGTTAATTTGTTTGTTTTTGAGACAGGGTTTCTCTTGTAGCCTTGGATGTCCTGGAACTCACAATGTAGACCAGGCTAATCTCTGACTCCTGACTGCTGGGATTAAAGGCATGAACCATCTCACCTGGTCAGAGATCCTGTAATTTTAAAAGTCACATATGGTGGCAGTGACCTGAGTTTGATTCCCTAAAGCCACATGTTGGGAAAAGAAAGAACTGACTCCTTAAGTAGTTTCCTGACTTCTACCCATATGCCCACATACATAAATACATACATACAAAATAAGTAAATACATAAATGTAGTTAAAAATGTAATGAACATGAGCAAAAGCATAAAATCAACAGAGTCTGTTGGTTTAATTATTAGTAAAAGGTTGCATTTTCAAGTTTTGGTGGCTTAAATTCAATATTTTATATCTATTTCAACATGAAAACTTAGAACATTATTAATGTAGCAAAACTGAATATTCATTTTAGAGGTTTTCAGTATTAGGAAGGCTCTGAAAGAGCTATGAGAAAGAAAAAAGAAACTTAATTGTTATCTATTTTCCTTCCTTCCTTCCTTCCTTCCTTCCTTCCTTCCTTCCTTCCTTCCTTCCATCCTCCCTCTCTCCCTTTCTTTTTTGTGTTTTTCAACAGGTATTCTCTGTGTAGCCCTGGCTGTCCTGGAATTCACCCTGTAGACCAGGCTGGCCTTGAACTTCCAGAGATCTGCCCATCTCTGCCTCCCAGTGCTGGCATTAAAGATGTGTGCCACCATTTTTTCCTGTTTTGCAATATTAAAGCTGATGATTTATTAGTAGGTTAGAAAATATATTCTAATTATAGTAGTACTTCATCTTGATCAGCATTAACACATGTTGAAGCTAGGAACTTCCAATGTCAGAATCAACTATATCCACCTGGCTCTCCCTTGCAAGTGCTGGGATTAAAGGTGCGAGCCACCACCACCAAGCTTGAGTCTGTTCTTAATCTTTCCTATTAAACTCTCAATATTTTAAAAAAGGAGCCTTATAGACAACTGCCTTGTAACTTTAATTTCTCTAGGTGCCCCATAGATTCTATAAATTTAATTCACCTTATAAATGTTTCATTACACTGATTCTCAATGTTCAGTTTCTATAATAAATGTTTTACAGATGAGTTATAAAAATGTAACTTTCAAAACTTATCATTTGAAACTAAAATATGTAATTGCCAAACTCATAGTACATTTAGTTTCTTCACACTTCTATTTTGTACAAAAAAAGATTGAGTTTCACAGCTTTAAAAACATTCTGAATGTGAGTCTGATTTTAACTTTAATGTGCATGATCTCAGCAGATATTTATAATAAAAATAATCGAGCCTTTCTTTCTATAAAGTTTTATATTGCATAAAAGATATAAAGAAGTATTCATACAATGAAGGTAACATTTCTTTGTAATGCAAAGCTTTTCTAGATTCCAGATGTTCAAGTTACTCACTATAAAGACCATCTAACATATTCTACGGAAAAGAAAAATCTATATAATAGCAACGAGGGAAATTTTTCCCTTGAGACAATTTTAATTAAATAGTTCAAGCAAAAATAAACACCATATACTCCATAAAGATATACACTAATTAATTCTTCAAGATTTCCCACCTGGATGGCAAAAAACTGATAATATAATTTATTCAAATAAATTCCTACTATTAGCATTAAAAAACTCATTAACCCATATATCTTTTATCTATTTAAATTGTATTTTCCTGGGCAAAGTAAAATCATTTCTTTTTGGTAAGAGCAGCATTGTAAAAGTACCATTTTCTTAGGCACTTGATTAATATTCTAGATTGATGACAATGAAGACAGAATACTTAAATTCTAATAAATCTAAGAAATAGAAGCCTAAATTATAAGCTTAATTTGATATGCCTTCCAAGGAAATATTCTACACACCAGATCTCCATTTAAGGTTTCTTAATACTAGCATTGAATGATCACTTGCTAGAATTTGATACTTGGGCAAAATTCAACACGCCATTTATTTTCTCTCAACAGGTCACATTTAAACATTTCCAAACATGCACTGCCTTTTTAAAAGGAGAAGTAAACTTTTTAGAGTGACTAAATTCAGTGATAGACACATAATATGTTATAGGAAATAAACTGTGTGCTGATGTATTATGCCTTATTTCCATAGACAAGCCCTATGAAAAAGCACACAGTTCACTATGTTACCTGTCATGATGACCAGAGTATCACATGTGGCTCTGAAATAAAGAAATGATATAGCAGATCTAACAACAGGGTAGATAGAGATTATGAGCACCACTATTGAAGCCAGTAACATTTTCAGATTGCTCCTGCAGCATAATCTTAATTATTTTGAGTGATACAAGGGAAAAATAAGATATACATATGAATATACAATGAATGTAGTTTAATACAAAAACCATATTTTCTAGGGTATCTTTTCATTTCAAGAAATTTGGGTACAATGTCATTCTTCACACTGTAACACATAATCAGTCTCAAATCACTGCCACTTTCATGTAGGTCTACTCTTTTGCCATAGTGGGTTCATTAACAGTTTAATCTCATTTTTATAAGGTTAATTCAAGATTGCCTTTTCTAATTACTTAATTCAGGCTGGTACCACTAGGTATAATTTCAATCATTTTTATTTTACTTATTAGGGCCTAAATTCACCTGAATTACCTGTTTGATGTTGGTTGTCATTCTGACTCCTGTGGTGATATTTTATTTGTGCTTTAATAAATAAAGTTTGCCTGGAGATCAGAGGAAATAGTAAGCCATTTTAAGTTAACAAAGAAGTCAGGCAGTGGTAGCACATGCCCTTAAGCTTATCACTTAGTAGGCAGGATCTCTGTGCATTCGAGGGCACACTACGGAACAGAGCCATGCGTGGTGACACATGCCTTTAAGCCTAGTACCAATCATAGAGTTCTGGAGGCCTATACAGACAGGAAGTGACAGAAGTGGCCGGGAAGAGGAAGTGATGTAGCTAGACAGAGAGCAAATCAGATGGCAGAATAGCAAGGCAATAAAGGCATGGGTAGACAGGAAGTAACTGGCATTTGGAAGCTGTAGATATCTGGCTCCAGGTTTTTATTAAGACCAATTATGATTTATGCCACATATACCATCCCACCTATTGCTCAGGAAACACTCAGGAAGGAAGGACTGAAAGAATATAATATCTGGAAGACAGGGAGAAGGACTGTGAAATATTATCTTTCAGGCATGACTCAGCCCATGTAATCATGATTCTATATTAGCAGCAGCTGCCTGCCTTGGGCTGAAAAGAACTGGGACTATCAACAGGCAATCATGGATTGGCATGGGTCTCAGGGGCCATAATCTTTCCTAGTGAACTATTGGCCATGGGTGGATTCAAGGAGAGGTACAGACACTGTCTACCCACTGATGAACCTAGATGTTCTTATAGGTAGATTCAGATTCGTGATAACACAGCAAGTTACAAAATAAAACGAAAAGTACATGAATAGCAGAAAGAGACTTATAAGGAGGAAAGAGGGGTAAAATGGGGATTGTGGGGAAGGATCTCAGAGAAGGTGGCAGGTGACAGCGATCTATATGTATGTATGAAGCTGTCCCATAACAAATTTAAGAGTTATAATAAAAATAACATAGTCAATATTTCAAAGAACAAATCTAATCCTTTTAGAATTTACTGCAGAAAGGGATTGTGAACTGTGTGTACATACATGCATGAGTGCATGCCTGTGTGCCTGTGTGTGTGTGTGTGTGTGTGTGTGTGTGTGTGTGTGTGTATTTGAGACAGGGTCATATAATGTAGCTTTGGCTAGTATTGTACTTCACTGGGTAGACAAGGCTAGCTTTGAGCTTGCAGTGATTCTCTTGCCTTTACTTTCCAAGTGCTGGGATTACAGATGTGTGCCACCATACCTAGAATATGAGCCACTTTTAGTAATGAATTCTAAACTTCTCTCAGGCTTTCAACTGATCAGGTTCTGGGCTGATATCCCTCACAAATAACTGAGTTCCACACTTCTCAGGGTTTAGTAAAGTCTGCATATTCTGCATGTTTAAAATGCTTCACCCACAGTAATCTTGGACCAACATTTGGTAAACAAGATGTTCTTCTTCATATACATCTTCTACTCATCTCACATTCATTTTGCTAAAGTATAAATAGAGCACTGGATAATCACAATTGGCTCTATATTAGAATTATTTGTGACATCATTTAATAAATACTAATGTCAAGTCCCACTACACAGTGGGGCTTGATTTAATAGGTCTTAGGTGGTGACTAAACATTGGTAGTTATAAAAGCTCTTTATTTGATTCTAAGATAAAGCTAAACTTGAGGAGTAATGACCACCTTGGTTAAATCCCATAATAATGTCACTTATGTCATATCCCTAACTTTGAATTTAGTCACTTATAAAAATGACAGTAACTAAGTGTAAAATTATTATTGTGTAATCTTAGCATTTGGGAGTTTGGGGAAGGAAAATTATGAAAAATGAGATAATGATATTTGGTCTATCTTCTTAATTTGATTTCTAGGAAATACATGTGTTATAAAAATACCAAATAGCATGCATCTTTCCTAGTGACTGAAAAAAATCATGTGGACTAGGATTTCTGCAGGATGTGAGGGAGGGGTTAGAAAGAGTAGGAAAAGTACCTGGGGGCATTTCACTCGTAGTAGAAAGTACAGAAACTGTCCAGAAATTGAACATTTATGTATGGAATTTAGGTGAAAAAAAAGCATGTTCTGAAATAGTCAATGAGTTGAGAAGAGGAATATAAAACAGTAAGATAGCACAAAGGAATTAATAGTTATAGTATTGATAACTCCTGATAATCAACACAAAGACATTTGAAAAACATTTCAGAAAAATTGGCACAGCACTGAATAGGAGTTAGACACATATGAAAACCAGAACCAATAAAGAGTTAGTTATGGAAGACTCAGAACTAACAAAGATATCTTTATTGATACTTTGATCTCCCATCTAGTTTCTTTTAAAACACATACTATATATAGCACTTCATTGTTCAGGGACATTATATTTCATATTTAAGGCTCTGATTTCCAAGTTTAATATGAGATCAAAACTGTTGTTTTTAAGCTACAAATGATTCTAAGTGATGCTAGGAACACACACATGGATTTGGATTAAAATTTTCCCTATCTTCAAATCAAGTCTCTGCCTTGAACCTCTGGTCTTGTTCACAGTAATTCCTATCTTGTTCATTTCCTCCAATCACTATGAAGGATGCTGGTATTGACATCATTGTTTTAACCCTTCTCCCTAAAGGTACAAAGACCAAGAGGAAAAGGATTAGAAATAAGCCACTTCAGAATATGTGCAACTAATTTTGTATGTGCCACAGTCACAATATAAATGGATTGGAAAATTAGTATTTTCTGGTTAGTATCAGAGTAGTTACTAAATCTAACTTAGAATTTGTATAACCTTCTTTTGGTGAATTTTTTAAGGGGAAAGTTATGCATTTTTTCAGCAAACATTTATGTGCCAGGTACTAGATATGCTGAGGCCTTTGGCTTTCACCCAATCTATCATACAAAACCTCTTAGAAATGTATTGGTATTACTTTCAGCTTGAAATTTTAGAAAAAGTAGTCACCATATGTTGCAAATGGTTGAACACCAGGGAATATCTTCTGAGGCTTATTTTATTCCCTCTGAGGGTCAAGATCTATTAACATGCTTTTCTACATCTGTTTCCTTACACCTAACATTTGGCAACTGTTTCTTTCACATTACATAGGCATAATGGTAAAATTTACTTCTTAGGATTTTTTTTGAAGAAAATTATAAAAGCTTTTGAAAGGTGAATTATATAATAAAATATGTGACAAAAAAGTTCATGGGTTGAGTGAAAATAAAAAAATGTAATAAGCAAAAGTATTTTGAGAAAATGATGCAGTGAACTGTATACCTTAGTATATATGCTTTGCTGTATAATTAAATGTGTGTATACACTCAAATATCCATGATCAGGAGAATAAACTAATAAGTGAATAGGAGCAGGACACAATATTATATTTAGTGAAATGAACTACAGCTATAAATCAAATAAAAATTTAGAAACATACCAAATGAAAAAAGTGAGATGCTTAGTGGTAATACTTTTCTAAAGCTCAAAAGACATGCATCATTAAATATGTTTAGTGAGGTATTATAAATTAATCTTTAAAGACAAAAAACCAAAATGACAAAAAACACAAACCACAAGAGACGGTAGACAGAGAAGATGCAGGAGTAGCTCAATAACTAAAACATTTAGCATTCCAACAATTAAATTTATAAGATCAATTTATGTGATATTTATTATTATGCTCTATACTAAACATACCACATATATTCTTTTGTACACACAGAATATTGTACAACATAATAATACAAAATTTAACTATAATATAGTAAATAAGGCAGACGTATGAGAAATAGTACATTGTCAATCCCCATCTTTTAGATGGGAACTTAACTAGTGCACTATAAACTAGATAGAACTTAACTAGTGCACTATAAACTATCTATTCTTTTTGGTACAGAAAATGCTGCAGACTACATCTTTAAAAGTGTTTTGACAGCCGGGCGGTGGTGGCACACACCTTTAATCCCAGCACTTGGGAGGCAGAGCCAGGCGGATCTTTGTGAGTTCGAGGCCAGCCTGGGCTACCAAGTGAGTTCCAGGAAAAGGTGCAAAGCTACACAGAGAAACCCTGTCTCAGAAAAAAAAAAAGTGTTTTGACAGGATGACTTTGAGGAATTTCTAGTAATTTATTCACTCATTCTTTCATCCTGGGCCTTAAGAAAATATGCAAATCAGTGATTACTTAAGATCATGAAACTTATGCATGTGTACTTTTATCTGATTATAACATTCTAACCCACTAAGAATTCTTTGAAAACATACAGTTGTACATACATTTAATATATTATCAACTTTGCAAATTCTACTTTTATATGTGTATTCAGATAAAAATTTCAAGCTATTTTACTACTGTCTCTAATACTTCTATTATCTGACTTTTGATCTATTATATTAGGATAAAATAGGAAACCTGAAAAGATATAAACACCGCTTCTGAATTATTAAAGCAGCTGAAGAAAATTTAAAGGATAAACTATAGG
Organism: Onychomys torridus; assembly: GCF_903995425.1. NCBI lineage: Eukaryota > Metazoa > Chordata > Mammalia > Rodentia > Cricetidae > Onychomys > Onychomys torridus. The sequence continues at coordinate 65,545,890 of NC_050466.1, read as the reverse complement.
TGAATTGAATTAAAAGTATTAATTTAAATATGAAGGAAAAATAGAATCAACTTTCATACTATCATCACTGAATTAGTATAATTCAAGCTGGTTAAAAATTATATATAAGGTTTGCCCTGGTTTTTGTCTGAAATGCTCTAGTTTCAATCCCAAGAGCCCTGTTCAATTTTCAGGTCACCTAGAATGTCTGATTTAAGAAAGCTCAAGCACTAACCCTGAGCATGCAGCAAAAGTATTTAAAGCTGTGTTCGAAATGACTATGAGACTACTCTGGCTCAGCTTTTCAGGCTTTAACACTGCATGAACTAAAGAATATATATTCTGCCTGTTCAAGTACAATTTAGTCTACCATTTTATATCACTAAATGTATGTAACTAAAGTTTGATTTATTGATACATATATTTTGTATGACTACTATACATTGACCACAAAAATGGACATGTTTTGAGTTGTACATGCTCAAATCTAAGTGATTTATAAATGTAAGTATGAGTGGCAAGTTCATATATGTCCAACATTAATTTCTGCATTACATATAAATGTAAATGTTAAGATATATTCCAAAAGACAATTTAAGATTAGGTAGACTATTATTAATGAATTTATCTGTGAATAAATCATTAATTAAAAATTTAAAATGAATTCTAGGCTACATTTTTTACAATTTCTGCAATATTTTCTAAGTATTTATAAATTGTATACTCTAAAATATAAATCAAAAATTCTATTTCACTGCCATAAAAAGTTATAATTTTCTCATAAGTGATTAGTTTGAGTAACTAAAATCCCAAAGTTAAATAGATAAAACTAGTTAAATTTTAATCAGACTATATTTTTAAATGATGTATACTCTACTTGTTCATTTATATTTTTACTTTCAAAATCATATTGTAAGAGTTAATACAATATTTAATTTTATTTTATATAAAAGGTATTATAAAGCTAAAATGTCTAGAAGGCACAGATACATACTTTATTTATTTTATATAAAAGATATTATAAAGCTAAAATGTCTAGAAAGCACAGATACATACTTTAAGTGAGATTGTTCAGCAACAACAAAATAATACCTTTTTCTTTTCTTAAATATGTATTTATAATGAAGTAAAATAACTATGACAGGTAAAAATAGAGCAAAGTAAAAAAAAAAAAGTTCAGAAAAACAGAACAACTATTTCAAGTAAAAGCATTTTGCCAGAAAGTGAATTGTTAAAAGAAAGTATTCACTCTGAATTCAATAAATAGAAATCTGATTTAAAAATGTTTTACAACACTTGAAACTATTTTCTCAGCATAAAACTCAAATATAAGTGTAAATTTTGGCCAAGAAAACTAACAGACACTATGAAGAGAAAAAAAAATGTACATTTGGTTTTTAAATAAAAATATTTTACCCCCTCTTTTTACATCCCTCTTGTTTTTCACTTGACTTCTCTTGGCCATTTTAACTCCCATTTAGCTTGATCCTTCCAATAATTTTGAGCTAGATGTGATCACTTATGTTTACAAATTGTAAAAGTCATTACGTAAATTTTCCAGTGTGGACTGATCTTCAGCAGAGCTGGGTTGCATCTCCCCAAACAAACTGCCTTCATCCTTGTCCCTTGTGCCAAGTACTCTCAACCTCATCAAGGTTTTACTTTTCAAAATGACGACACTTTAATGCTCATTTTCTTAATTCGTGACAATCTCAGTTTTTGTCTGAAGTAGAGAATATTAAAATGGTACAGTAGAATTATTTTAGGTTATGCTGATACCCACAAAGACAGGTATCATGGCAATTATTTCAATGCTGACAAGAAATGTGTGGGTGCCTGTCTCATTTTTCTGATTCAGTTGCTGACAGGGCTCTAAAAAGAAGATTCAGTTCTTTGTGAGAATTCTTTCCAGTTAAGATTTTTAAAACAAGTTTCTCCATTTTTCTTGTGTTTTTATAACAAATTTTATGTAGGGAACAAAACTGTTAGGGAAAAATATCTTCAAATGCTTCAAAAATCTCAACCTATCCAAACACAGAATAAGAAAAAATGGTGTAGATTCAATTAGACTACGTAAATTCCTCCAAATGGAGATTTTTCAAAGGATATTTAGAGTGTGTTTCCTCTTTAATTTTAACATTATTTGAAATAGAAGTGTCCAACATCAATAAGAATTTTCCACTTACTTTATTGTTCCACCCCTTTGTGTTAAGAAAGGGAGAAAAGCCATGTATGACAGTTTATTTTTAGATATTGATCCTCTCATCTTGCTGCAAAGGGAATAAAAATAATTAAAGTAGAGTGAAAAATCATTTTAAGCACAGCATATTTCAAAGCATAAAACTGTTCAGGTGAGATTTCTTGAAAGCATGGTAATAAATGCATGCCCTAGATATTTTTTTAAAGTCTATTCCTTACTTATTCAAGTTGTCCTTTTAAGTGGCAGCTAAAGTTTAATTTCTATATTTAGGTACTTCATATATTTCCAAATAAACCTCTGGCTACTATTTATATAAAATGGCTGGATTAGACAGTTTGTTGGATGTTAACTATATGCAATTTATTTTAAAATATAACTTTAGGATTTGTTTATTATAGGCTCCTTTGTCAAACTTAACAATCCTTTGGTGTGCAAAAAAAATCCTTCTTTTCTGATAATCTTAAATTCACTTTGGGAAATTTGGGAAATAAAGTTAACTATTTTATTTCATGATTTTATCTATCAGTCCTCATTCCTATTGATACTCTGGGCAGAAACAGAACACAGAGCTCAGAAAATCTTAGATGTATCATTTATAGCAGAAAAACAGTGCAGTAATTCAGAGATACGTTTTGTCTACTAATATACAAAATTCCTAAAAGATGAATTTTGTTAGCACTAGGCATCTGTATGGTGTTTCAGGAAAGATATTTTAGGCTTGCCTGGAATGTGGTTATGAGGATAAATAATCACTTATTATTTTTACCTTTTCTAGCACTGAGGATTGAAGTAGTGCCATATACATACAGGACAAGTGCTCTATCACTGAGCTATGTCATCAGCCTCACAATCATATTGTGCGTATTGCACAGAGGTATTATAAGACAAATAGCTAAACTAAGATCTGTTTTACTAATGATAATTTATCTGTATGAGTTAGAGTACAGTTAGTACATATGGGAGTTTGAAGATAAAACCAAAGTTATGCTGGAACAGCATATTAGCTCACTTAAATCCCAAAGGAAGAAGTTAGACTAATGATATTTTATCTGTATGAGTTAGAGTACAGTTAAGACACATGGGAGTTCTTGAAGATAAAACTGAAGTTATACTGGAACAGCATGTTAACTCCTTTGAATCCCAAAGGAAGACGTTAGCAATTCATTTGTAAATAGCAACATGGGCTTAGATTTGCAATGACTAATTCTATGGTGATCAATTCTATACTGACAGATTAAAACAGGATGTCATGACATTATTTATTAAGAGGAATTTGCATTTAATGTTTCTTTTAAGGAACAACAGAATTAGGTACAAATTAGGAATGAGGAAAACCAAGGAAAAAACCAACAACATAAGATTTTGTTCAAAAGTAAAGATGACACATCAAACAGGACATGTGATGGGAAAATGAGAATGAGGTAGAAGTAGATGTGACAAATGTCATGAGCTACTGAATTTTAAAATACAGAAGCTGGTATCGTATGAGCAAAATGTCCTAAGAGGGTACACCATCATCCAAACAGAATATATAGTGGGTTTGGAGGACACAAAACGTCCCTCTGTGTTCTAAGTACATTTGGAGTATTTTAGTAATTTTATGTTTGGTCAAGACAATATATACTTAAAGATCATCCTGTAAAATAATCTCTTCTCTTTTGTTAGGTGGTTTTGCTCTTTTTGGAGGCCCTACCACCCAGCTCCCAAATAAATCACACATAGAGGCTTATTATTGCTTATGAATGCCCAGCAGTAGCTTGCTTAGTTTCTAGCCAGCTTTCCTTAACTTATTCTGTCTACCTTTTCCTCTGGGCTTTTCCCATTCTCTAACTTCCATAAATCTTATTTTTACTCTGTGGCTTACTGTGTAGCTGGGTGGCTGGCTCCTGATGTCCTTCTCCTTTTCTGGCTCCTAGATCTTAGCTCTCCAATCCCTCTTCCCGTTCTATTTATATTCTTTGCCTGCCAGCTCCACCTATCCTTTCTCCTGCCTTGCTATTGGCCAGTTCTTTATTAGACCATCAGGTGTTTTATACAGGCACAGTAACACAGCTTCACAGAGTTAAACAAATGCAAAATAAGCAAAAGTAATACACCTTAAAATAATATTCTACTACACTTCTCTAGTATACTTAGTGTTTTCTGACCTCTAAGTAGCAAAACTTAAATAATAAGATGCTTAAGGAGAATGTTGAGCTGAACAGAAAAGCTACTGAAAAGTCCTATAGAGAACAGCAACAAGCCTTTAAGGGCAATATGAGAATGGGGTATGTTTTATATAGAGTAACTGTCAATAGCAGACATTCATGCAATCTGGAGAAAAGTAAGAAATTAATTAAGTACTATTTACATGGCAGGCTCTTAAAATCACAGAATGTGTGGACTGACCATCTGACATGGACTGCATTTCCATCACTGCTTATCTCTGCAGAAAAATGTTAATTCACTAGAAATGATTTCCATATTCTTCTCAAAATAACAGCTGAAGGTTAAGAACAATGGTGTGTTGTATAATCTGTAAATTCTAAACATAGAAAACTATTTTTACCTCATATTATATATAATGTTTGTTCAAAATCCCATTGCGTATTGCCTTTCCAAATAAGAAAACATTGATTATGTGTGAGTTAAGCAATGATTACTTGATGATCCTCAAGGATTACCAGCAAATTCATAGCTGCCATTTTGAATTGTAGCCTTGGTTTATAAAAATAAACAGTGTTAGCCCACTACTCAATTAAACAGCAACTTTTATTTCACAAATATACTTGAAAATATTTTCACAGTAGACATAATAAAAATAGCAATAAGTGAATTCCTTTAGTATAAATATAAAAATAAACAATAAAGTTCATTTTAATTTCACAATATTCCAATTGTCTTTGGTATCATGTAAAAGCAAAAAAGATTAAATAACATGTAATAAAATTACTATAGATTTTTACCAAGTAACAGTAAAGTGTTAATTATGTGTTTTATTACTGTGTGCACACAGACTGTGTTAAAAAAAAAATAGGATATCACTCTACAAAATACATTAAAAATGTTTCTGATACCTTTTTCGTTTTGTAAATTATGATTTGTTTATTTTTGCTGGTTGTATATATTCTAAAGAGAAAGAAAGTACCTAGAATTGGGTGGGTTGAGAGGTGAAGGTATCTGGAAGGAGTTAGGGAAGGGGAACCATGTTCAGAAAATATTGTAAGAAAAAATTTTCCAATAAAAAAATGTTTCTGACAAGTCATACCAACAGGAAACATTAGCTATAAGGTATGTTATTGCTATTACCTCTGTTCCCTAGAGCTATTCATGTCAACCAAAACCACCTAGAAAAACTTGCAATAATACATTTGAAGTGGGTCCCAAGCATTTCAAATTTCTAACACCTCTTCATGGTATCAAACATCAGTTGCTCACACTGGACTCTATTGCTCTGGAACCCAGGCCAATAGCTATGACTGAAATTTGGCCTATTTTTATGAATCATATTTTAATGGATCCTAAATACATTCATATGTTTATATGTGCCTGCTATTTTGAGGGATATGTGGATTTTGGGGAGAGAGTAGGTGGAGGGGAAACTGGGAAGAGTAGAAGGAGGGGAAACTGCTGTCAGGATGTATTGTATGAGAAAAGAATAAGGAAAAAAAAAAAAGAAAGAAAATTGATAAAATGCTAAAAAATTTTCCCCATCATCATGAATGTTTCTTTGACTAACAAAAGCTTTTCATTTCCATCATATAATTCTGATGAATGCCTGATGTATGCTATAATGAGGAGTAACAATGCTACTCACTAGGCCCTAAATAAAATACTGAGAACCTAAAGTGTGAGATACATGTTGCAAAAATATCTACATGATAGAACAAAAGTATACTGAAGTTAGTAAGTCTATATTAATCAAATTTCCTAGTTTTTGACATATATATATCAACCTGAGAGCTATGGCTGATAATCAAGAACAGGTGGCATGAGGAAAAAGTCGATCATAGTTTCATTAGCTTATCTGATAATTTTTTGCATCATTATACATTGCCCCCTTTTATCCCAATTCCTGCATCACTGGATTAGATTACGTACCCTGAGAAAGAAGCAGTGGCAACAGGGTACCATGAAACTTATGATGGAGAGTAGTAGCTATTAATATCAATCCTCCTAGATGTACTTTATTTAGATAAATTTCTATAGATCTACTAGTAAATTTACTTCAGTCTCTGACATTCCTCACTGTTTTGTAAAAGAATTGATTCAAACATTTATACCAGTTTTTGGACTCCTGAAGGCATTTGATCTTGGAATCTCTGGCTTATATTTCAGTGAAAAATCAGCTCAAGTAATTAGATCATTACCAAAAGCTCTTAGGTATATTTATTTATTTATGAGTACACACAAAGTAAAACTATCAATATCTTAGAGCAAAAATCTGAACTTGTTGAATGGAGTGATTTAATTAATTATGTGGAAGTGATACTGTTTAGACAGTCCATTGAAGATGAAACTGACAGACATGATCTTATAATAATGAAGTTAGGTACTCCAATTCATATTCTATCTTCTGAGAAACAAAACTTACGATACATGCATACTATTCATTAAATAATTTGCTTTTTAAAAATTATTTGCTCACTATTGAAATATAAAATAGCTAGTGATTTAACCAATGCTTAGTCAATACCTGTTGCACGATTGTTGTTAGTTCCAAGCAGAGTTGTATGACGTTATTTCTTGTGACTGAATAGTCTGTCACAGCAGCAAATGGTGACCTACAATGGAAAAACAAAGACTGTGAAGATTAAGAATAGCTTTTGAAAATCATCAAAATGAAATAGTATAACATAAAATTTTGAATAATAATGAAATGAATTGTTATAAAGCTTACATAGTGATAAAATAATATTTGGGACTTGTTTAGATTAAAATGAGTGAAATTAGAAGATTTAAAATTTAGAAATAATTTTTTATCTATCAAATTTTTCTTTATAAATTTCTTAAAATTTTTTTCTTTGATGCTTTTTTCAAGGCTCCTTTACTATATCTAATACAAAGTAGCAGAAAAGGAAAGCTTAATCAAAAGCAGTGTTATAGTATTAATACTTTAAATATGACATTTACTTGAAATACTCATAATTAAATGCTAGCAGTATAAACAAACTAGTGGTTACTGCCAGCTTACTATATGTGAATTACTGTTCTAATTGTGACATACATAATAACAATATACAGAGTAACTCTTATGAAATAGACATTCTTTTATTATTTTAGTTTTATAAAATAGAACAATAAGGTAGATAAATGTTGAGTGACAGAATGAGTGAGTCTGGGAGCTAGTGTTCAGATCCAGAAGTCTGAATCTAGAGCCCACAGTCATACGCACTTAAACACTACCATAAATTTACCTAGAGTTTATCATTACTTCAATCTCATTTAAGGACAATATATTCAGGGAATTGTTCCATTTCATGTAGGCTGACAATTTTACATATAAAGAACTTTCAAATAAGACAAAATACTTAGCAATATTTAATTATAATGGCTAAACCTTACAAATCAAATATATACCCAAAAATCAAAATTTTAACATTTACACAGCATCATTCATATGGAAATTTTATACCTAAGTAGTAATCATGGCTGGGTGGTTGTGGTGCATGCCTTTATTCACAGAACTCGGGAAGCAGAGGCAGGTGGATCTCTGTGAGTTCGAGGCCAGCAGAGTGAGATCCAGGAAAGGCGTAAAGCTACACAGAGAAACCTTGTCTCGAAAAACCAAAAAAAAAAAAAAAAAAGTAATCAAATTTTAGTTAATGAAAAGAAAACAAACAAAAAAAAGCAGTGTACTTTAGAGATTCATAACAATGGTCATGGATACTACTCCTTTCACTTTTCTAGCATTGAATTATTGTGTTTTGCTATCTGTGTACACTTTTTAGGACCTGCAATGTGGAGAGATGGTTCAGCAGTTAAGAAAGCTTACTGCTCTTCCAGAGGACCTAGTTCAATTCCCAGCACCCACATGGTGGCTCACAACTCCAGTTCCAGGAAATCTAATACTTTCTTCTAGCCTCTATGGGCACTACATGTGCAGAGTGTGCAGACATGCATAAAAGCATAACACTCATACACATAAAATAACAATAAAGGTTAAAATATTTTTAAAAAGATTTTAGGATATACAAAAGAGGGTATCTGCAATGTTGTAATGAACATTTTTGTTTGAAAACTAAACATATAATAAACACATATCTACTAACAATATCTAACAGAAGTTTATATGGTGTACCAGCAAAACAAGTGAATATTTCTCATCTAACACAATTGTAGATAAGATTCTGTTACATTTAAATTGGGAATAATACATTCTAAAATTTCTATGGGCCAAGGAGCAATACAGATAGATATTCCTACAACCCAAGGCAGAGGAGGGAACAAAGTCAAGTTCCCTAATGTACTATTAGGACTTAGAATTTGTCTTAATATTCTTTTTCCATAATCACTAAAGATTAAAAATTGAATCAGAGGGAAAGTTAAAATAGAAAACTATCCTGCAGCTTTTCTCACATTATGTTCAACCAAATAATTCACAAATATCCTGATTTCCTAATCTACCACATACTTTATCCTATCTAATCTCTTAGCAACATCTGTCCATATTGATAAGTGTCTTTTTTTCTTCAATTTTTTTCTTTTGCTTCCATAACACTACTTTCACATAAACTCCTCTTTATTATGATTACATGTCTATATTTGTTTTCTTGAGTTAAACTTCTCATTTTATTTTTATTTTTTGGATGCAGGGTTTCTCCGCATCACCCTGGCTGTCTTGGGACTCATTCTATAGACCAGGCTGGCCTTGGACTCAGTTCCTGCTTTTGCCTCTGCATCTCAAGTGCTAGAATTAAAGGAGCATGCTACCATGCCCAGCATGAGCTAAACTTTTAATCATTTTTCAATTGTTGGTGGTCCACAGGGCTCATTTCTTATCCCACATCTCTCTATTCCCTCAAAAAATATAAAGTATACAGTACAGGCTAGGGCCTTTTCTGATTAACTAGATCAGTGAGCAAAGTATAAGAGAAATCTCTGCTATCCTGAATGACATAGTGTAGAAAGAACAGTTAATAAGAACAATAGCCCTATTTTATAATTAGGGACATATAGCATGTTAGGAAGGTCTAAGGTTTTTTAATGATCAAATAAGGCAATCAAAATATGTTCTAATATTTTCCTTATATCTCCTATTGGATAGTGGGTTTGCCTATTTTGATTATTTACTGGGTCAGCCAAGTCAGGCATGTCATACTTATTGCAAATGTTCTTTGACTCTCCACCTCTTATTTGTCCCTAGGCCTTACTTATCTACCCAAACAACTTGAATATTCTTTCATTCTTATTATTGCTTCACTAATTAAAATCTCATAGCAGTGGAGAAGATAAACTATATAGTCAGATTATCAGGATCTATCAGGTACTAGCACTATTTACTCATTTGGTTTTGAATTTAACCACTCTAAATCCTAGTTTGCCCACTTATAAAATAAAGACAATCCTTTTGGACTGTTTTGACTGACTAAATATGACTAAAGTCATTCATGCCAAAGACTGTCACCACCATGGTTAGCACAGCAATCCCTGTCAGTACTAGCAGTTATTAAATCCTGAAAAAACCTCCATAGTATTATTCCTTTTTCTAGCATTGGTCTTCTCCAATCTTCTGCAACAAGGAATCTTTGAAATTCAAAAATATGTATAAAACAATCACCCTGAACTGCACCCCATTTTCTTTCCCATAAAGTGAAAATGCCAAGAATTTCTTTTTTCTTATTATTTTATTTTATTTTTATTTTTTTGACACACGGTCTAAGTAGGTATCTTTGACTGGTTGGCCTGGAGTACAATGTGTAGACCAAGCTGATCTGGAACTGACAGAGATCAACCTGCCTCTTCAGTGGTGGAATTAAAGGTCAGTTTTTTTTTCTTTTAACTCAAACTGTTAAAGCAATGTTAATAATCAAGCCAGTCTATACTTGAATTTTTCTGATATTAAAAATAAAAATCATTCAATACTTTTTTTTCAATTTACAAAAGCTGCTATAGAATTTAAAAGTTACAACAATTTATATTTTTGCATTGCTTTTAAGTACTTATTTAATTTTGTGGTCAAAATATCAAATAGCCTCTAATTTAATTGAATACTGCTATGTGATATAGTACAAAATGTACACTATTTTCTTTAGGCTTTTTGTTACATTTTACTTCCTATGAAATAAGCAAAGAACAGCCATTGGATGACTTCATGGATTGCTGTGGGTGTCATGGAGGTGAACTGAACTGATGCTTATCAAGAGTTGTATTAATGATAAAATGTAATAATACATAATACAACAGTCTCAAAACTATTATATTGTAAAAATTAATTTGGAGTATGTATACTCATGCCTACCATTAGGAAACAAAAGCATTCTCTAATCACTCTATGCAATAGTATAGTGAAAAGAAAATATAATGGAATTTACTTTTTATTTCAGGATAAACGAATGTATGGTTACAGGGCAAATAATAGTGATTGCAAATAGAACTAAAACCAATATGGTATTTCAGCATTAACAATGAAACAATATCTTACTGACCAGAGGTAATATTTACTATATATGTATAAATGGAGGTTATTTCAGCTTAGAGTAACATGTAGGGAAGGAAGGGGAAACTTGAGATGAGAACCTGGAGTCAGGAACTGAAGCATAGGCTATGGAGGAATGCTGCTTATAGGCGCAATCTCCATGGATTGCCCACCATGCTTTCTTTTTTATAGTGCAATTTAAAATATTTTCTTAGTTTAAAGCTATATGATTACCCCACAGCCAGCATTATCCTAAATAGAGAAAAAGTCACAATCTCATAAAAATTAGGAATGAGATATGGCTGTCCACTATCCCCCCACTCCTTTTCAATATAGTGGTAGAAGCATTAGCTGGAACAATAATGCAGGTGATGGAAATTAAAGGGAAATTAACAGGAAATGAAGTCAAATTGCTTCTATTTGTGGATGATATGGTATACATAAGAGATTCCAAAATTTCACCAGAAAATTCTAGAAACAATATTTAGCAAAGTGGCAAGGTGTAAAATCAACTTACAAAAATCTGTACCCCTTTTAGATATCAACAACTAACACATTGAGAAAGAGACCATTGGCATACTCCAAATTTACAATATAGAATATCTTGGATAAATCCAAAAAAGGAGGTAAAAGGAGGTGAAAGACCTCTACAATGAAAAATTACAAACTCTGAAGAAGTTGGGAAAGATATTAAAAAATCAGATATCCATATTCATGAATCAGTAAAATTAATATTTTGTAAATGATCATCCTATAAAAAGCAACTTACAGATTAAATTAAATATCAAAATAGCCACACCATTCTTCACAGAAATTGAAAAAAAATCATTCTCAAATCCATACACAACTAAAATGACACCAAATAGACAAAGCAATCCTGAGCACAAAGATTCCTGAAGGGATTGTGATTGCTATTCCAGACTTCAGATTGTGTCTCCTGGTAAAGTCAGGATCTACACCCATAACCTCTCATCAACATGACTGCTTAAACATGATCTGAACAAGGACTAACCAACAGACATGCCAAAGTGAGTAAGAAAAAGCCCGGAAGACTTCAACTCTATACAACTAGCCACACTGAAAGGGGGAGAACTTTCTTCCCTGGGGAAGAGCACACCAACTCGTTGTCCAACACAAATCGTCAGTCCTGAAAAACATACATATAACCAACATTACACAGTCAGAGCATGATCTATTTAGGATTATATATGTATATATATATACAGCTATGCACGTAATAACAGCTAATTAAAAAGATGCTATGAATTTGAAAGAGAGCAAGGGGAAGGGTGTATGGTAAAGTTTGGAGGGAAGGGAAGAATATTGTTATAATATTATAATCATAAAAATAAAAAATATAAAAGCAATAAAATAATATAAAAACATGGTACCAGCAACAAAATAGACTAGACAAGCAAAGCAGAAGGCCCAAACATAAGCATATATAACTTCAGGCAATTCATATTTGACAAAGATGCCAAAAATGTTCTCTGGAGAAGAGAAAGCATCTTCAACACATAGCACTGGAAAAACTGGATGTGCACATGTAAAAGAATCAAACTAGAGATATGTTTATCACCTTGCACAAAAATACAAATGGATCAAAGACCTAAACCTGAAACCTGAAACATGGAAATGGCTACATGAAAACATAGCAGTGCCACATGACACAGGTGTAGGAAAGGACTTTCTGACTGGGACTTCAAATGGACAAGTGGAACTTCATAAAACTAAAAAGCTACTGCACAGCCAAAGAAATAATCAACAGGTTGAAGATTAATATCCAGAGTACATAAGGAAATTAAGAAAAAAACAACACAGAGTCATTTAAAAAGTGGGCCTTGGCCTTGAACAGTGTTCTCAATAGAAAAAATAAAAATATCTAAGAAATACCTCATGTGTTTACCACCCCTCAGCAATTGGGAATTGCAAAAGAAAACAAGTTTGAGATTTCATCTCACCCCAGTCAAAATGCCAAAGATCAAGAAAACAATTCACATCATTCACTGTTGATGGAAACACAAACTGGTACAGCCAGACTAGAAGTCAAAACCTAAAAATAAATCCATCACATGACCAGCTATACCACTCCCTGACATATGCTCAAAGCACTCAATATCCACAGAAACATGCTCAGCAATATTTATAGCCATGATATTTACAGTCTGTATTTTTAAAATAAGACCCTGGTAGGTTATCCAATGCCAAGTGGTCATCTCCAAACATGTACACATTTGAGCAACATTAAATGGACTCAGCAGGCTGCATTTGTGTGTGTGTGTGTGTGTGTGTGTGTGTGTGTGTGTGTGTGTGTGTGTGTGCATACATGTACACCTATGCATGTCTGTTTAACAATAATAATTAAATAAGTCATAAGGTTTAGTGGGACATGGGACATGGGAAAAACTAGAGGGAGGAGAGTGTGGAGTAGAAATTATGTAAGTAAAGTTCTAACATGAAATTTTCAAAAAATGTTTAAAAATGCAATTACTTTAAACAATTGATCAGTGTAGTTTATATATACTATGCTGAAACTACATTTTTATTTATTTACTTTTAAAAAAAATCTGGTAGTATATAGCTTAGTGTCCAAATGAGGATTTGATACCATAACTATATATTATGCATTGATAAAATTTAGATAATATAAAACTAAGTAAAATTAACTTCTACTTTAAAAGTACAAAACCTAGCTGGGCATTGTGGCACTTGGGAAACTGAGGCAGGTGGATCTCTGTGCTTCCCAGGCCAGCCTGAACTACATTGGACAACCAAGACTATATAGTAAGGCCTTATCTCAAAAAACAAAAACAAAAAATAAATAAAAGTATAAAGCCTTTATTTTAGATATAAGGTCTCATTTTTTAGCAAGCCAATTTGTATCTTATTGATTTGCTTTGAAGGAGGAACTCTGGCAAGACTGTAAATTATCAGAATTTTCTTAAGAGATTATAACACAGGGTAATACCATGATCTATGAAAACAGAAAGCTCATTTAGTCTATTTTTAATTATAATCCAAGTTCATGTCAATATCCAATCTAATATAAAAGTTTAATCTTTCCCATTTCGTATTATAAATTTTATGCTCTGATATCTATTCCAAGAGAAGTGTACAAACCAGTGCATGCTAACAAAGTCACAGTATGTACTTACTCATTGCTCTCTCCATATGATCATTAGCAAAAGGAATGAAGAAACCCAGGAGACACTGTACATGTTGTTATGATAGGCAAACAGTTCTGCTTAGAAAACAGCAAAGGGATTTTGTGCTTGACAGAGATAAACTAGTGATTATCTATTTATCTTGATATAAAATTTTACAAAAGATTCATATCTACATGCTAATAATACAAAATTCTTATCAATCATAACCAGATATTTATTATTTTTACTTCTCTGTCTAATATTTTCATAGGAAATATGAAACAATGCTATGGTACAAACTGGTGTATAAAGAGGAGTTACTTATGAAACATGAGGAAGAGTGTACCTGTCCAACCAAGCAAGGAGACTCTTGGCTGCTCCAATCAGATCCACAACTGAGGTCAGAAAGTCGTTCGGCAATTTTCTGCTGGTCCTCCCATCATAATGGCCACTCCTTCTCCTTCCTGTTATGAAGTTCTGTAGATTTTTGGCAGATGCGTTCAACTTGTGGGAAAGGGTTTTTAGATTTTCTGTTTCTAAGCCATAATTCTGAATAATAAAACAGAGAAAAATACCTTTAATGCAAATATTTCCTTTATGTATTAAAAAACTTACTGATATAAATAAAGAATTTACTGTGTATTTTACTATGTAATAGCAGTGGGACAATGTTAGAATTACACATGAGTAAGACAGATTCCTGGCTTAGTGGAACCCATAGTCAAATGCATGTTTGGGGATATCAAAGAAAACAATTATAATAAAGATGTGCTAGCTAGTTTTTATCTCAAATTGAAACAAGCTAGTCATCTGAGAGCAGGGAACTTCAATTGAGAAAATGCTTCCATAAGATCTGGATGTCCACAGGAAAGCCTGTAGGACATATTATTGATTAGTGATTGTTGTGGGAGGGCTCAGTCCATTGTGAGTAGTACCACCCCTGAACCAGTGGTCCTGGGTGCCAATAAGAAAGTAGGCTGAGACCAAGCAGTGGTGGTATACACCTTTAATCCTAGCACTTGAGAGGCTGAGACAGGCATATCTCTTTGGGTTCAAGGACAACCTGGTCTACAGAGCGAATTCCAGGACACCTAGAGCTACACAGAAAAATCCTGTCTTGAAATAGCAAAAAAAAAAAAAAAGACAGACAGACAGACGAAAATAGGCTGAGTAGGCAGCCATGAAGAACAAGCCCCTAAACAGGACTCCTTAATGGCCTCTGCATCTGCTCCTGTTCATAGGTTTCTGCCCTGACTGCCTCAGTGATGAACTGTGATGTAAAAGTATAGCACAAACAAACAACAACCCTTTCCTCCCCAAGTCACTTTGGGTCATAGTGTTTCATCACAGCAATACAAATCCTAACCTAGACAGATATTTTTGAAAGGATTTCTTCAAGAAAAAAAATGCTTTCTTCGTCCTATTTATTTCCTACATGTTCATACACTTGGACACTAGCATGTGGACAGGTAACCAGTCATGATTTAGAACTAACTCAACATAAACAGTCTAGTCTTAATAAATTAGCATTAAATTCACACATCTTCTCTTTTAATTATGTACATGTAAAATATTATGTGTGAGAGGAGAAATGAAGGAACACATTCAACATTTTAGAAAATAAAGTTGGCTAAATCCTCATTAGTTGCAAATTCTCATCAAACACCTAACTAAAAATATTAACACCAAAAATTTTATAATGTCTATTTCATTTTAATGAATCCTTAATTTGAATGCACTATGCAGCAGATATTTAGATTTATAATTCTTTTCTTTGTAAATATTGGTGAATTCTAAAAGGCTTGCTTTAATGAAAGTTTTTAGAAAGCAGATCATTTTGAATAAGTTAAGCAACTTTGGTTCAAAGAAACAAAATCTTAGCAACTCCAGGTATCATTTTTTCATAACTATTTTCAAAACTATTATATTAAAAGTGTATAAAATGAAATGAAAATCATTATCATGCTAATTATGATTATAAATTTTAATCAGTTCACCTAATGCCCAATTAAAATACATTATCAGCACACAAACTAAGGGCTATACAATAAACTGTTCATACTTTATGCTTTTACTGTTATAGATAATACTTGTACTTTCATTTAAGAATGATATAGCATCATACCTTGAAAGAGTTAATGAGCCTCTAAATCATAATTATATTACTTCTTTTCAGAATAATATTGCACATTTAATTACTATATATGATGCTCAATGGTACAAGAATGGAAATTACTAAATAAACCCTGGATTTTTGTTAGCAACTACAATAATTGTTCCCTATAAGGACTAGCTTCAAAACAAGAGAGACAGAAATAGCATAGCTTAAAAGAAACAGAAATTTGGTAATTTTTCTGTGTTTTTACACTAGGAACAGAAATTACAAAAAAAAATATGTAAGAAGGAGAAGAGATCATAGTTCTCTCAAAGTTTCATTCAGTAAGATATTAATTGAATGCCCTGTTCAGGCTAACTATTGCACAGAAAAATTAAAGAAAAATGATACTAATTAGGCAAGACTATCTTGAAAGAGTCGACAGAATATGTATGTGATCTTTCTTTTTGTCATATATCATCATATAATACCAAACAAACCAATATTTTCATTTTCTCCTAATCATTCCATGTTCTTTCATACTTGTCTTTAAACATAAAATTCCTTATTCACAGGTAACTTCTCTTAAAAATTGATGTACTATAGTTAATTTTTAATGTTAAAATTTTGTTTTTATTTTATGCAACGTATATGGGTATTTTGCCTGCATGTATTTCTGTGTACCACGTGTGATCAATGCCTGTAGAGGTTAGATGCAGGTGTCAGATCCTCTGGAATTGGAGATTGTAAACCTTCTATGGTGCTAGAATCTTACTGTGGAAGAGAAGCCAGTGTTGTTAACACTTATGGCATCTCTCCAGCCCCCAACTAATTTCCTTTTTACTCATAAAATCTCTCTCCAACCTGCAAGGCCAATGCAAATGTTACCTACAATTTTTACATTGCTCAGCAATGTTTCTTGGTGTTGTTTTTATATCTGTATTGTCTTTATCAACTTTTATCTTCCTTAATGGGATGAGGGTATAGACCATGCACTTTTCATTTTTGCATTCCCAGCATGTTTGGACATGAATATATACTTGTTGAAAGAAAAATATAAATAGAAGTAAAGGAAAAGTAGTAAGGCCAGCCAGCATAAGCCAGAAAGATAAGACAGATTTCTATTTCTAACAGTGAATTCCTGGTCTAGTCAGCTCAATTTGTTGATAAGGTAGCTTACTTCCCAAATTTAAATGACAGTGCAAGTACAATAGAATTTTCTGCTCATAAATTTACTTTATAATCACTAGAAAACATCTGTTGGATTCACTGGACAATGTCTATACTTCTAACTAGCTGATATGTAGCCATTTGGAAGGGATGAAAAGGACATTCAATATCTGGAGTTACAGATGACTACTGAGCAAACACAGGAAAACAAAGGAATTTAATGTTTTGGCACTTCTTTCTTCTGTGCCATCTTCCAAAAGAGAGTAACTACATGAGGAAGTATTCAAATTATGCAACATTAAGATGCTGAAGCTTGAACTGTAGAGCTAATGAAGCTTAGCATATGAAAAAATTCAACACAGTTCCATGGCTCAATTTTAAAAATGGCCTAGACATAACCTCTGATACTGTTTTTATATGTGAACCAAACTCCAAAAGTTTACATGTCCAGATGAACTAAACATGATGCCATTTCTCCTTCATCCAACTGACAGTGCAGGAGTCTGTCAAACAAGAGGAGCCACTGTTATCAGATATATATGTTTGAACGTCAAACTCTGAAACACTGAAGTATAAACACGGTAAGATGTGGCAAACAGAGACTGCTAGGTTATCAGCCCTCTACAACCTACTTCTACCTCTACAGGAACTTCAGGGCCAGTGAGACAGGAATTTGAAGATTAGTGTGCTTAAACACTAGGTCCTTTTCTTACCATTAGTGTGGTCTTTTGCTTCAGACATAACTGCTTCAATCTGATTCAGGTAGATTGTGAGTCCATATTCTGGTATCAATCAGTCAGTCAGTCAGTCAAATTCTCTCTCTGTCTCTCTCTGTCTCTGTCTCTGTCTCTGTCTCTGTCTCTGTCTCTCTCTCTCTCTCTCTCTCTCTCTCTTTGTGTGTGTGTGTGTGTGTGTGTGTGTGCATGCATGCATTATTTTACCTATGTGGAATACCATTCTCTTGCTTCCTCCACCCACTAATCATACTCATCCCCCATTAGGCTGATTATGTAATATGCACCCATGTAGATCAATTAAAACAGTTATTTTCTTTTTTTCTGTATTCCCACAATATTTACCACATATTCTATATTTTGGTCATTACAGTATCAGGATTGATTATTTATTTGCCATTCTCCTCAAATTTGTTTTACAAGGGGACAAAAGCCAAGTCTTATTCACAGTTGAAACATTACTAAGTATATAAATCGATGCTTCAGTTGAACTGTATTTAATTTATCCATTTGATTTTACTAGTCATCATCTCAATAATAGTTATTGTATAGTGTGTGCTAAACACTGAATTAGGCACTACACAAATATAATTCCTTATTTTACACACCACTAAAAGGAAGTGGTATGATTATCTCAGCTTTAAACAAACTATGGCTATGAGTTAAATGATATGCTCATGAGTTCTTAGGACCTGCTTAAGCCAATATTCAAATTCAGGTTACAGCATTACATAGATATCGTTTTTTTCTATATGTATGTAGTTCTCTTGTCTTAAAAATAATTGAAAGAATTTAAACCATTCAGGTTAGTTTTACCTGACTTTATCTGGAGGAAATCTATGACTATATCTAATATCAGAATATGAATTATCACAAGCTTAGAAAAAGTTTATTTTGACATTCGTTTCTCTTGACTTTATTATGTATTTTCTTTAACTGAAGAGAGCTATCATATAACGTGTGATATTTTATTTTCACTGCTTCTATGTGGAAATAACATCTAAGTAATTTTTTAAAGCTTTTTAAAAACAAGATAACTTAATATTTCAGAATTTAGAACTGGATTTTACAACTGACTATACATAATTGTATATATAAAGCACCACTGCTAAAATTCCCCTTAGCTCAGCTCCAACTTGTTTTTCACATGGTAAAATAAAATATTACTAGTTGAGTTTTAAGCTTTTTTTGTCATTTAGCACTAATGGATTAAATTACAAAAGTATACAAATACTACATCTAAGTATATAAATACTACACTTAAAAATGAGAATTTTCCCATATATGTATCTAGGTTATAATAAAAGAGAAAGGAAAAGTAAAAAAAGTGGATAGTGGAAGACAGACACCAAGTTTTCTTTCCAACCAGTTTCAGTTCTTACCAGTGCACACAGAAGGTCAACTGCCTCCAAGATCAGCTCCTGATGGCCAATACGGCTGACTCCCAGATCTTCTAGTTCCTGATGTGTGATGCGTAGCAGCTGATCTCCACTGATCTTCTCCCTCTCAAAGTTCTTAATATACTGCTGCAAACAGTCATCAAGACCTACAAAATAAAATTAAAAAGAACAAAATAGAAATATATTGTTGAAATAAACAAATTGATGGGCAGATGGGAAGCAAGCAATAACTCCTACCATGCCAAAACTTAAATCCATTTTGACACTGGACTAGTCAAATCATCCACTTCTTCTCAATATATATGTGAGCTGTAGCAAAAAATTATATTCTTCACTATTAGATTCCTATTCCTATTCAAACTTTACCAGTTAATCACTAAAAACCTCACCTCTCTTCTAAGTTCTAATTTCAGACAAATATGCAGAATAATGAATATAAACAGGTTCCCCTACTTTCAGTTACATGTACCATACCACTTCTTTTTCTTCAATATAATTTCATAGCACTACTTCAATCATTTTAAAACTCAATACTTTGTTTCAATAAATTTCTATTCTTTGACACCTTTTGTATTTAACATCCTGGTATCTTAAAGATAAATTAAAAAAAAAAACCTGATTTCCTTCATGCTGTATTATCTGTCACCTGTTATAGACCTAAGCACTCTTTCTTTTCTTTTTTTTAAGAGCTGCAATGAATTCCCTAATCCATTATCATTTGGATTTAATTCAAGTTCATAGTATATAATCACATTAGAATTTATGCTCTTAAAATAATTCTTTCAAGATTCCTCATGTTAATTAATAAGTGATTGTCCAGCCCTATAGTTAATGTTCAATCATTTACAAAAGTGGACTGGCACAAATGGCAAATTGAAAAAAATATGACTAGGCCTCTAAAATTTTAGGTAAGGATTATCAAGAAAATTAAATAACGCAAACTAAGTGGCATTGATTATATCAAAAAGGGAGAGAAGATTCCACAATGTACTACATCTTGGCAAAAATTATGAGGGAGTATAAATCATAAGCAAGTAGAGGAGGGGGAAAGATATAGTTTAAACATATATACCAAATGAACAAAGACCTGCAACAGAGATATATAGCCTCAAGAGAGAAAAACAGTTCTGGTGCTTGACAACATATAATTGTCTTCATGTTGCTGTATTAAGTGAAATAATTTTGGCCCTCACCAATACTCACATAGCAGTGGAGAATTAATGAAAAAATAGTATTGTGGAAGACCACAAACTAAAGTTTTTTAAAGAAAGTTTGAGAATATAATAAAGTGGCACAGTCATATCTGAATGGAATGGCAGAAGTCATAAAGCCAGCACAGCTGCTTGACAAGGATCCAGCAGAGCTGAGCCACATGATGGCTGCCATGCCACCTTTGGTTTTTCATCTACACCTGCTGCACACTTGGGGAACTTTTAATATTCGTACAATTTGAGGATATTGGATTGATGAACAATTTCTTATGAATCATTTATGCCTTCTCCCAGGAATGCTGCATCTAAGCTTCCCCAGGACAATACTGAGCATACTATTCCCTCCAACTTTGAGGGAGATATCTTTATCTACTAGGAGGTCTCCCTTATGCCTTGAAGGTTATGACACAAAGAAGCCAGATGTCTCTTCATGAAGCTATGAGGCATTCTTGAAACATTTGTCCCTGTACTTACACAGGAACAAGATAATTCGAAACAAAGAAAACTTAAAAAGGTCAACAAGAGCCGGGTGGCAGTGGCAAACACCTTTAATCTTAGCATTGGGAGGGAAAGCCAGACAGATCTCTTAAGTTTGAGGACAGTCCAGTCTACAGAGCAAGATCCATGACAGGCACCAAAACTACACAGAGAAACCCTGTCTTGAAAATAAAATAAAATAAAATAAAAATAAAAGGTCAACAACAAGATTTGGTAAGCTAGAGGAATTGACCACAGGTCAGAGTATAAGCCTCTTTCCACTGTACTGTACACTCAGACAATTATGTAGCATATTCCTCTGCCCTACACAAAGACATTTTGATGAGCAAAGTATGGAGTGGAAAGATGATAAAAAGTATGAGATGTCTGGGGACTTCCCTTTCTTAGAAAAGTTAGCATATGCAAAGCCACTGTGGTAACATATGACCAAGGAACAACAGAATGCTAGGATTAGACATATAAACAAATTCTATAAAGATATAAAATATGAACATTGTATTATGCCAGAATTACTAACTGCAGCAGTGTTGGCCTGAGAATTTTTCTTGGGTACTCTCATCACAAGAGTTAATAATACACTGTTGGGACATGGCAAAATGCCCAGGGTAGCTTGAAAATTTTGATTTGGTCTAGTGTCCTTGAAGCAACCAAAGCTACCAGCCTGAGAACAAGCTGTTGTATGCCTCTAGATTCTTAAAAATTGGATTATGAGGTTAATGATTAAGAATGATAACTCTGTTTATTAATGATGTCAAAACTTGAGGGAAAATGTTTGGAAATGATAACACTGTTCTGTCATAGTTTATTAATGATGACTCAAAGATGAGCAAAAGGAAGTGAAACACATTTCCAAAACCAAAAATGATATGACCTATGTTTTGGAACATCATGAATGTATCCCTGCTTACTAAATTCTATATAAATAAAGAAGAACTCTGGCTGCTAGTCAGTTAAGTTGCAAGATTCTCCTGACCACCATGGCCTGGCTCACTTCCTTCTCCTTCTGACTCCTTAAGTCTTCTGCTAAGACCTGTCCTACTGGGGATGACTCCTATATGCTTTCTCTCTGTCCATCTCTCCTAAAATGATACTAATAAGTGTCCTGTATCTTATTCCTCCATTGCTGCTCTTGCAGCATCTTCAGACCCTGCCCTAATCCGGAGCTGTACTTTGGCAATAAGGGAACATATCATGTTATTTATGGTTTCTCTTCATGAGTGTTATTTTCATGGTGATGAAATAAGATAGCACTGAATGAGTGGAGGAGTCGTCAATAGAGACTATCATAAGGGGAGAGAACAGGAAGAAGATACCAGGAAAATCTGGGCTTTCAGATACTTGAAAATATTTATATGTAGAAAAGAACCATTTATTTCTATTGAAACAGAAAAAAATAAGGAGAAGATAAGTACAAATGAAGGTAGACTATGGTTATAAAGATAAGTACAAATGAAGGTAGACTATGAGTATAAAGATAAGTACAAATGAAGGTAGACTATGACTATAAGAGGAGAGATTCCCACCTAAAAACTTTAAGACTACTGTATAAATGCATATGAAGGTGCACTGAAAATTTATACGGCAAAACAATCATGTAACTGGTACTATTATTACAAATGTATGCTAAGTACCTGCAGAGTCTATACTAAATAAAATGTGACAGTGTCACAAGTAAAATGAGATTCTTATTTGAAAAGGAAAATGTTCATGTCAGCAACAAGAGGAAGATGAGGAAACTATGTGTCATGCACAGCCATGAATGGTGTTGATAGAAGAGTAAATATGACATAGATTTGGGGAAATATATTTCTTTCAAGATTGAGATAGGTATGCAATTTGATACATTAAGGAAAGTAGTGAAGGCCTAAAAATATAAATGGATAGGATGCTCTGGGGAAAGTACATATTGTCAAAAATATAATGGGCCAGAACACCTAAAGACGGCTACAGAAAACTGCATCTAAGGATGGGAACAAATACAGTTCAGAGAGGAACAGACAACAAGGTAGTTAGGACAAACAAGTAATTAAATCCAATAAAGCATCCCATTCATATAAGGAATGAAACTATCCTGAATTTGACAATTAACAGATCATCAGTGATTTTAGTCAAAGGTGTATTAAAACAATAAAAACAGAAACCAGATGGTGAGGGGTTTGAGGAATAATTTAGCAACAAAAAGGCAAAGAGCTTGCATACAGAATATTCCCTTAGGAAATATATAGTATTGGTGAGGATGAAGATAGGGAGGTACCAAATAAGGGACTTTTGTTACATCAGTTTTAAACCTTGACCATGCTCCAATGAGTATATGGGCAACACAAATTGGACTTGGTGTTTTTAAAATTTGGAGTGGGAGGGGAGTGCTAGGATGGGAGGGTGAACCCAGGAGGAATGGGAAGCTACTGTGATTGGGGTACACTGTACAAAATTCCTAAATAATTAATAAAAATATTATTTTGGGGAAAACAAGAAATTAAAACAGCAAGATTAAGTAACTCCCTAAGTATACAGAGTAAGTAACTAACCAGAAAATCAGGACTAAAACCTGGTCCTAGAGGATTTAAGATTGGATCTGTTCTGACTATATCAGACCACCTAAAGTCTAAAAAAATTTCCAACAATAAAGTGGATGGAATTCTTGCAAAAAAGGCAGAATAATGAATAGAGAAAACTATAGTTATTTATGAGACAAAATAACATTAGGTAACATAATTATACTCTTTTTTTCATGAAGGCGAAAACAATGCTAGTTAAAACTACTAAAGACTAAATTCCATGCTGGCATACGTCTAGGAAATGAGAAAAATGTAAAGTACCTGACAGGCACATATGGTAAAACTGCATTCAAATATATAAAAAAGCAAACATTGTCATTAGTCTTTAGACAACCCTGAAATCAATATAATCCATGCTGACTTGGCAAACTCTTCTCTATGTTAGTCAATGCAATTGTTCAGTTATCCTTTTGCATAAACATCATTGCTCTCTAACAAGTAACATACAATTCATTTTCACATGGATTCTCAAGACAACCAAATAAAATAGAAAAAGAGGACAACTTTCTTCAAGGCCTGTACTCAATTACTCTTTCCTAATTTACTTCAGAAAAAGACTATGCTTTCAATAGCTTTGTTATTTCCAAAGAAGAAATAGTAATGCTGAGGAACAATACTATTGTCTATATATTTGTATGTGTGTTTACTGTGTACCAAGCACTAATCTAAGCACTTTACAAATATTTAATTTTTATAACAAGCTTATTAATTGCATATCACTATCTTGATTTTGTAGTAAGAAATCTGAAAATTTGGGGCCATGCCTAGGAATTCTATACCTTTGAAATGGTAAGGTCCCTGGGGCTTTAAGGCAAGTTCATTTTCCCTGCTTTTAAATACTCCACTGAAGTGAGAATGGAGGAAAAGTGGAAATGACTGCTTACAATCCTCCAGAGTAACCATTTTGATCATACCAGTCATTAAAGTCAAAAACATTTTCCATTTATAAAGCTAAAGATCTTGTTAAAACTGTTTAAATTATTATTTCTATCAAAATACATTTAATTGTGGCATTTACATATGCAAAATTCAGTAGGACCATGAAAATTTAAAGTAACAAAATATGGTTACCCATATAATGGGAGTTAAAATAACAATGATATAAACTAGTGCATACCAATGAAGAATTCAGATTCATTAAGTGTGCAAAACACTATAACATAGATTCTAAAATGTCTAGGCATTAATATGAAGGAGGAAATGTGATTAGATATAATTTAAAGCTTTCAATAGGTAAAAGCAAGTCAATCCCTCATATAAGACTATCTGTTCTTGATCCTTAACTCAGCATAAAGATTTACTAAAGAAATATATACCCCCAGCACCTAGCCTGGGCAACACAATAGACTCAACTCTGTTGGTGGAGGTGTGAGTGAGCCAGACCCAAAGTAGTTAAGTGTGACTGGAGAGATATGCTCTCCCCTCAATCAATGCTGAGGCAGGTGGGAGAGCTGGTCTTGTGGTTCTAAGAACAGAAGAGCTCTTCCTCACCCCCACCAGCTGCCACACTCAGGAAAGCAGGCCCTGTACTTCACCACCAGAGACACAAAATAGAGCCAACACTGATGCACAGGTATGGGTGAGCCTGCCTTGAAGATGTGAGCAAGAAAGCTGCTCCTACAACTATTAATGCCTAAGGCAGGTATGAGAACTGGTCCTGAGGACACAGAGCAGGAGAGCTATCCCGGCCCCCCCACCAGCTGCAACACTTGGGAGAGCAGGCCCTGCACCTCTCCTGGGTAACACAACAGAGCCAACTCTAAGGTGGTGGGTTAGTCAGCCTGGAAGTTGTAAGTGTGGGAGAGCTGTCCCCACTAATCCTCTGTCATGTGGTGGTGTGGGAGGGTAAGAGATGCCCCCTCATACCCCTTACTGCCTACAACAGATGAGAGAGCTGACCCTCCCCCTTACTAGCTGCAGCACTCAGGAAACAGGCCCTGCCCCTCACCTAGGCAGTACAGCAAAGCTGCCTTGTGGTTGGAGCTGAGGGCGACCCAGTCCTGATGTTATGAGCAAAGGAGAACTGTCCCCATTAATCATCAGACATAAGCAGAGTAGCATGACACCCCCCCCCCCAATAAACGCCTGAGACAGGTAGAGGAGCTGGCTCTGGGATAAGAACCTTCACCAGTTGCACCACTTGGAAGAGTGGCCTCTGTGCTTGGCCTGGGCAACAACAGAACTGGCCCTAGTGGTATATGTGTGGAAGTGTTGACCCTGAAGGTATGAAAGCAGGAGAACTGGTCCACCCCTCACTGCAAGAGCTCAAGCAGGGGCAATGCTGGTGGTGGTGAGGACAGAGGAGAATTATCTGGTGGACCAACCCTACAGCTCCCATTCCCAGAACCAGGGTTATGACTTGACCCACCCAGTATCCACCCTATCTATGATCTGCTGGAACACAGGAAGGGACCTGACTTGCAGACCTAAAGCTGCAGAACCTCTGAAAAACAAGGCAACAACAGGATAACCAAGAGGGGTTCCAGTGAGGGCAGAAACAAGAGGCCTTGAAGTAGACTAATGACTCTCTGCAATGAACACTTGCAAGTAAAGATATATGAACAAAGGGGTTTACTGCGTGACTCACTGTGTCACACTGCAGCTTCCATGATGAGATTTTTAAATTTTTCTCTTTTTTCCCCTTAAAATTTGTTTTATTTGGGGGGTGAAGGAAGAGGGCAGATTAAAAGGGACAGGAAAATGAATGGGTTCAAGATATATGATATAAAAGATATATAGAATAAAGTAAAAAATATATATACTGTGTTCTACATCTAGTCATAATGGGTTGTCACATAGAAAAATGTATGTTTAAATTTATTTCCTTAAATGATGCTATAGTGTATAAGAACATATGATTCCATATAACAACATATTAATAGAACATACTAATTCCATATATTAGATAGACAGTAAAAGGTGAATCTTACTTGAATCATATTGTGAAACTAAAAGTTTATTTATGGGTGCCTAAAATGTTTTGGATTTATACTACACGTTCATTAAAGGTAATAAAAATTTCAAATAAAAACTTTTATTCCCATACTTATTTCTAAAGGAAAATGTACAAATTTTGTGGTTTTAATAGTGGGAATACTATTTATCCCTGTGCTTCTTCCAATCTTGGTCTCAACAATTCACTCTTACAGTCCCTCCTCTTTCTCGACCATTGGAGTCCTGGAGCTCCACCTGGGGCCTGGCCGAGGATCTCTGCATCATAGAATTTAAAAAAAATATGTACACATACACATACATAAAAATACATAATAAAATTAAAGAATATAGCTAAAAATAGTGGGAATACAAGCCACAGGCAACAAAAGAAAAAATACATAATTTTTACTTCATCAAAATTAGAGGCTTTTGCATGGCAAAGGTTACTATTAATTCAAAGTAAAGAGAACCCACACAGGGGAGAAAATATTTGTAAATCATACTTCTAACAAGCTATTAATTTCCAGAACACATAAATGATACTAAACTTGATGACAAAAAATGATTAAAATGGACAAATAACGCAGACATTTCTCCAAAGGATATTTACCGATAGCCAGTGACATATGAAAATAGTGTGCAATATCACTAATCACCAGAGAAATGAAAATTAAAGCACAACAGCATATTAATATACACCTCTGGTCACTATTGAAGCTAATGAAAACAAAGTTGCTCTGTAGAGCATTGAAATCTTCATGTACTGGTGTAGCCACTGTAAAAATGATTTGGGGGGTCTATAAATAAAATACAATTACAAATGGATCTAGCAATTCAATTTCTGGCAATATACTCAAAACACTGATAGCAGATATATGAAAAGGTAATTGTACCTCCAATGTTCTGTAACAGCATTATTTACAATAGACAAAAGGAGTAAGCAACCCAAGTGTAGACAGGTATCTAAATGGGTAAAGAAAATATGGTATACTAACAGAAACTCTTCAAACATTAAGAGAAAAGGTGTGGCTATACATGGTACAATATGGATAAACCTTGAGAACATTATACTAAGTGAAATAAGATATTTACAATGGACAAATATTTAGATATATTTGAGGTATCTAGAACAGTAAAGTTCATAGAAACAAAGTATAGTAGTGACTTTCAGGAGTTGAGAAGACAGGAGAATAAGGAACTACATAATGGGTACAAAATTATTTCAATTCTGCAATGAAAATAATTTTGAGAATGGATCATGATGATGCTTACACAAAAATGGAATGTATTAAATGAGAGCGCATACTTAAAATGATTATGACAGTATATTTGGACTTGGGGAAATACCTCAGTGGTAAAGTGCTTGCCTAGCATGGATTCCCAGCACTGCAAAATAAGTTTATTTGATGTTATATTCATATTTTCAAAGATTTTAAAATGGAAAAAATTATATTTTGTCATAATAGAAAACACAAACTAAGCAACACATTAACTTTACAAAGCCTAAATTGCTCCTTTTAATTGTTAACAGACATAAAGAAACATTTTGAGAGGTCTAGAGCTATAGGGAAGCCATGTAAGCTGTTTCTTTTTCTGTTGCTGTAATGAAATGCACTGACAAAAGCAACCTGGGGTGAGAAAAGGATTTATTTGAGCTCACATTTCAAGGGTATATTCCATCACTGTGGGAAAGCCACAAAAGAGGGAGCTTGAGACAGCTGGTCATATTGTGCCCATAGTCAATAAGCAGAGACCAACCATTGAGTGCATGCATGGAATGCTTAGCTTACTCCTCTGCATTTTATACAATCAGGATCCCCTGCTTGGGGAATGATGGTCCAGCCCACAGTTAAGATGGGTCTTCCCACATATACTAACTTAATACTATCCCTCACAAACATTTTCAGAGGCAAACAATCCATCACAGGGGTGTTTTATCTGCTATGTAACAAGTTGATAACATATTAAGTTAAATATTTTATGTCTAATTACTAATGCTATATTTGTATTTATATATATTTAGATATGAACTTTTCTCCCTAAAGACTGAGGTATTGAAAGTGCAGTCTCCAACTGGTGGCACTGTTTTGGAAAGCCTTTGGAATCCTACTTCGGAATGTTGAAAAGGTGGGGCTTAGCTTGAGGAAAGAGGTCTCAGTCCTTTTTCTGTCCTTCTTCCTGTCTCCTTTTCATCATAAAGAAGCAGTCTCTGTCATAAGTTCCTGCTGGAATCATGTTCTACCTTAACATGACCTAGAATCATCAGAGCGAAGGACTATAGTTAAAAAGTCCCTTTAAAGTTTTATGTTTTTGAAATTTTGTGTGCATATATACTTTGTTTGTATATCACACATGTGCCTGTTGCCCACAGAGGCCAGCAGAGGAGTTCATACGCCCTGGAACTAAAGTTACTGATGGTCATGGGCCACCATGTGGGTGCTGAGAACAGTACCTGAGTCCTCTGCATAAACAGCACATTATCTTAACCACTGAACCATCTCTCCATTCCCAGATGGAAACCCCTTAAACTATAAGCTAAAATTAATTTTTCTTACTTTAAGTTATTTTGGTCAGGTATTTGATCACATCGATGATAAAACTAATACAATGTCTACACTAAAAACACAAATTTCTTTTTTTTACTGAATACAAAGAGACCATCAAATGACAATAGTATTAAATTTCAAAAAAATTTATATGAAATGTCAATAAGATGTCTCCTGCATATTCATGCTTAAAGAAAATAATTTGACTTATCTTGATAAGGCTTAATATACTTCTCATTATAAATGAATATTTTATTTAATATCTAAGCAATATTGAGTGTGAAGATATTTCAAAACTTTATAAAGTATATAAAATGCTATTCAGATGAGTTTCAAATAAAAAGTACCACAAAATATTGCTGTGGATATCACTCTGTGTAAATAAAGTTCTGATTGGCCAGTGGCCAGGCAAGGAAGTATAGGCGGGACAAGAGAGAAGAAAGAGAATTCTGGGATGGAGAAGGCTGGGGAGAGACACCGCCAGCCGCCGCCATGAGAAGCAACATGTAAAGACATTGGTAAGCCACATGCCATGTGGCAAAATATAGATGAACAGAAATGGGTTAATTTAAGATAGAAGAAGTAGATAACAAGCAGCCTGCCATGGCCATACAGTTTATAAGCAATATAAGTTTCTGTGTGCTTTCTTGGTTGGGTCTGAGGGACTGTGGGACTGGCGGGTGAGAGAGATTTGTCCTGACTGTGGGCCAGGCAGGAAAACTCTAGCAACAAAATATTAATCAGGAATCAGGTTGCTAGGAGAGTACATTTTCCAAGGAGGACAGGCTTGAAACATTGAAAGCTTATTTCAATACCACATTTCCCTAATGCTCTCATTGTTCTCAGATTTAAACCAGTTTTCTAAAGCACTGCCTGAATTTTACAGTTTTACCGCATTATCCACTTTGATATGATTCCCCTTTGGAACCTCTTCCTGCCTTTCTCGTATATCATATTAACACTTTTCCAAGTCCTAATACCAACTTTTAATTATTCATTCAACAAGCAATTATTAAATGCCTATTTGTGAGCCAGGTATTGTTCTAGGGAGCACGGATAAGAAGGTAAACAGAATCAAACATGGTCCCTTCCTTCCTGGAACTAATATTTTATTAACAGAGAAGCACATGAATTATGGAATCATACTAATGACCCTGACAATTCACTGAGGGGAAAGCAGGGAAGGAGAGGAGAGAGCTATGGAGGGGAAGGAAGGGACCTTGCTCCGAGAGTCTATAATAACAGATTTGACCAAAGCAAAAAGAGCAAGGATATAGGCTGTGGAGAATGGGGGAACTGCTATCTGGAGATAAGTAGGAGTGAACGAGACAATGAGAGGAAAGAGCACTAGACAATAGAAACAGCAAAATACTAGGGAGACAAAGTAAGTGGAAAGTATGAGAAAATGAAAGAAAGGCTAAAGGTTTTGTTCAGACCTATGCTCTGAAAAACACTCTTGGGCTTCCATACATAGAACAGAACTTATACCAACATTGCCTTTTGTTAAAGAAAGAACAATCTGTTAGGAACTAATCTTCTAGCTTGGTCTCATCACTGGGTCAGCTATCTTTCTTTAATATGTTTGAATTATCAGTCCTAATAATCCTTTTTACTATCTACCTGGTAAGGTGAGTGAAAAGGCGTATAAATAAAAGATATTATTTAGAATTATACTCATGTTCTCCTCAATTAGAAATCACAATTAACAGATAATGTGGTAAACGGTACAAATTTCATTTAAAATGCTGCATCTATAAATATGTTCATATAGAGGTAAATTTTACCTTTAGGTTACAGACTATCATTTTAACTCAGGCTCATTACTTCTGACTGAAATAGCTTCAACAAAAGAAAATCTTGGTGTTAAAGTAACTGCAGAAACAAATGGCCTCATCCACTATTAAACTTTATCTTGCTCGGTACATCTCTCGTGATCCTTCCCTAACATGAAACAAATCTTATTCATAATTTCAAATTCAGGGTTTGAAGCTACATTCTCTTGTCATACAAGCATTTTCCTATGACAAATGAATGTCAACATTATTACTATTCAATAATCTCTTGGGGGCAAATAATAAAAAGAACCCTGTCTTATAATTTTTATGACTACAACAGGTTCTAAAATATAAGGCCCAATTTAATTTTTAGTCAACATATATTTTGTTACTAATCACTAGAAAATCATTTGTTATGCTAAACATTAAAACTGAAATGAAGCTACAAATAATTCTTTTATAATGTGAGGATTTATAATTAAAAAATCAGGCTTGCATTAATCCCATAAGAATTTCTGATAGAGTGTTTAAAATATAAGCAGTGGTTTACCTTATGTATCAGAATCAATCTGTAAGATAATACAATTTAATTAGTTGTCAGATATTTTACTCTATTACACAAATAAGATATTTTGAAGCCTAATTTCCCCTAAAGTTTGTGAAATATCTTTAAAATAATTCTGATTACTCAAAACTATTAACTTTCTATTGTTCTCAAATTATATGGGCATATAAAACATTTAGAGATCTGACTAAATCAGATTATTATTCATTTTCTCTAGAGTGTGGTCTGGGGTTCTACATTTCTATCACTCAGAAATAGCAATGAATATACCAGTTCATTTGTCCAACACAAAAAATGAATTGTTTTAATTTTTAAAGTTGTATCATTATCAAGTAGGATAATGGTGATAATTACAATTAATAAAATTCTTGGACATAAGTAGGCTTATGTTTCTAAGTATCTAAAAATTCTCAATTGGGGATGAAAACATAATTAATAAATATGGAATAACACAAAAAGAATCACCAAATTTTTACTATAAATGTATAGATTACAATAAAACACATTTTCATGCTTTAAGCTAGACAAAATTAAGGAGATGAAAACGCTACACCAAATTAATTGTTATTATTCTTATTTAACTAAATCCCTAATTGTATATTTTAAGGATAGATATTTAAAAAATATTAAAAGCCTGAGGAGAAATTCACCAGCCTAAATGAGCAATAATTAGTCTCATCCTTCCCAATATTGTTACCTTCAGTTATAAATGGTATAGTGGGAGGTCTTCAAAATATAGGTCTTTCATTATTTCCTATAATTCCTCTCTGCTCAGTAAAATTCTCCTTCATTACATTAACATTCTATTATAATCAATGTCTACTGGAAAATCAAATTTGAAAGATGTCATTAGAAATTACTGCTCTTCTTGGAGCTCAGGGAACATTGTGGAAGAGGGGGAAGAGAGACTTGGGTGTCAGAGGAGATGGAGAATATAGAGAACAGGGCCCAACAAATCAACTAAGCAAGGCTCACATGGGCTCACAGAGACTGAAGCAACCAAGTATGGGGACTGCCAAAGTCTGCACTAGGTCATCTGCATACATGCTGTGGTTGTTTAGCTTGGTGTTCTTTTTGGGACTCCTAACAGTGAAGTGGGGGTGTCTCTGACTCTCTTCTCTGCTCTTGAGACCCTTTCCTCCTACTGGGTTGCCTTGTCCAGCCTTGATATGAGGGTTTGTGCTTAGTCTTATTGTATCTTGTTTTGTTATGTTCGGCTGTTGTCTTTTGGGGTCCTGCTCCATTCTGAAGGGAAATGGAAGAGGAAGAGGAGTGGATCTGGGAGAGAGTGGAGCTGGGGGGTTGGGAGGTGTGGAGGGAATGGAAATTGTGGTCTGGATGTATTTTATTAGAGAAGAATCTATTTTCAATTTAAAAGAAAAGAAAGAAATTACTGCTTTCCCTCCATTCCCTTCAGACTCCAAATTCTTTCCAGTGGGTCAGAATAATAATTGCTGATAATAAGAGAGGAAGGAGGAAACAGCTGTAAGAAGATACATATGAATAAGCAAAGGTGGGATGGCAGTACCTTAGCTAATACTGTGCTATGATCACTCCTTCCTACAGAGGCAGCATTGCCTCTCCAGCCAGAAATTAAACTAACATGTTTCTTTACAAACTATAATTGCTTGCTAAGAATTTAAGAATTAACTTTTACATGCCAGTTCCAAACTCTAAGTCATATTTTAACATGATATTCCTATTGCTGGCAAATGAACAGTTAATGAAGTTTAGTATATGATTCTTCTCATTAAATTTCTACTAAAAAGCCTACTTTCATGAGAAGCACTTTATAAAGGAAAGATACGTAGATCATGCTTTCTCAGGTTTAAGAATCTAAAAATGATGGCTTAAAATATTACTCTACAGTTACCTATATTTAAGTCTTATGAATTATCTCTATAAAACATTTAAAAAATAAGCAATCAGCCCTTCTAGAGAAAGGAAACCATGAAAGAAGAGAAAGAGAAAAGAAAGTGGGGAGGTGAGGGCAAGGGCAAAGATCCAACACATGTAATGATTTTATATTTTGTAAAACACTACTCAAGAAACTTCTGAGCTTGGCTCAACAACAATGTATTCATTCACTCTCCTATGAGACTTTGGTCCCTGCTTGAAAGCAGCTGTACAAACAACCTTTTCATGAGTTTTTATTTCAATCAAATCCCAAATTCTTCCATTGGTGAATTTTAATGAAAAGGCCCGAAGGGATATAAGATTTGCATACATATAAACATAATACCACTGCCTTCTACAGAGGCCTTCATTCAAAAGAGCTATAAATGAACCAGTGAAAGCAACGAAGAACTTACCAAGAGATATCTTCACAAGCTACAAGCAAGTTTTTTTAAACTGTCCTGCAGATGTTATAAACATAACAAGAGCAAAA
Organism: Onychomys torridus; assembly: GCF_903995425.1. Lineage (NCBI taxonomy): Eukaryota > Metazoa > Chordata > Mammalia > Rodentia > Cricetidae > Onychomys > Onychomys torridus. The sequence goes on along the minus strand of NC_050466.1, from coordinate 65,512,073 downwards.
CTTGATATGCACAAAAAGCAATACATGACGAAAGCTCAAGAAAATACTGGTAAAAATTCTTAATATAGATGATATTAAAATTGGCTTTTTAATTTTATATTTGATTTGAATGCTCTTTTGCCAAAGGTGTTCAATATTCATAATAATTTCTAATTTTTAATTTTTTCTAGTGCTGGGAATTGAAACCAGGGCTTTATTCATGCTAGATTATGAGCTTTCTTTCTGAAATTCTTCTTCCAATCCCTTAGGGCAACTTCAAATGGCAGGCTAATGAACTCAAGGTATTTTCACAGAACTAGACATTTCTAAGGAACTTAGAATGAATCACTTTTGTTTCAAGAAAGAAAAGAAATATACTAAAATATGTAACAATGCAAGAAAATGTATTACTTTTTATTGTCATCAGCCACCCTGGAAACATGTTCCCAATGGTTATAGCATCAGAGATTAAAAGTCATTTAAGTGGAATATGATTCATTCAATAATGATTAAATCAATTTTAAGTCCCTGTTAACATTTTATATTCACAACTTCAAATTGTGAATAATGCACTTTAATCCTGACCTCCTAGTGCAATGAGCTAAAAATGGTAAATTGTTTAAGGTGCAGCCTTTGTTAATTCAAAATTGAGTCATGTCCTTTTAGGAAATGGTGTGTGTGTAGATTTCACCATTTCTCATGACAATTCCAAATCTCAAAAGGAGGAAAAGAAAAAATAATTTCTGCTTCAATTAAAGATGGTTCATTTAAGGAGTAGTTGTTATTGGTAACCTTGTAAGAACCTTGTAAGAAAGGAAGGAAGGGAAGAATAGAGGAAGGAAGAGAGGAAGGAAAAAGGAAGAAAAATGAACTTAAGGAAAATTTAGAATAGGACACAGAATCGTTGATTTTGAGAAACTTGTCTTATCTCAAAAGAAGCATGGTCAATTGCTTGGATTCTAATGGCTCCCTCGGTGGAGGAGGTGAGAAGGCACAGCCTCAAAGGCTCAGACATCAGGAGTCCTTTGAAAGCAAATAACGAACTTATTTATCCAATAACAAGGAAGGCCTTATATACCCTCCTCCCAGCGCCCAGTCTGTGTGGTCGTCCCTCATTGGCTGGGCACGATCAGGAACTCTGACATCACATTGACTGTTGCTAGGTCCTCAGGTAGACTTGGCATGATCAAGAACTCTGACATCGACTAGGAACTCTGACAGCGACTGTCACTAGGCTCTCAGGAAGACTCTAGGTTGGTCTTAAGGAGTATGTTATGTGCATGCTTTAGCTACTGGTCTGAGCCAATTTCCTCGACCCTTTGGGCCTATCCTACTACGTCAGTGTGTATTCATTATTAATGACTCTAATGCCATTTCATTAGCTTTTTAAAAATTAAGTATTTTAATTTTTCCTTTAAATAAATAAATATATGTATATGATATGTGATTCACTGACAAGATTAAAATTCTTTGTATGTTTAGAAAACCTCAAGAAGATTACAAACGTGGTGTATTTTGGATCATGAATTCTTAAACTGTAGAGGGATATGACACTGATTCATCTACTCCCTTCCCTTCTTTTCTTGACAAAAAAACAACACAGGGGGATACTGGAACTTTAATAGAACAACCTTTGGTGAGGCATGGTGATGCATGCCTTTAATCCTAGCACTGGGAAGGTAGAGGCAGGCAGATCACTATGAGTAGTTCAAAGCTAGCCTGGTCTACATAAGGAGTTCCAGGCCAGCCAATGATACAGAGTGAAACCTTGTCTCAAAACAAACAAACAGACAAACAAACAAACAACATCAATAAACAAACTCAATGGTATTTCTGTACACTTTTTGTCTCATATAGCTTTGTTTAGACATTTAAAATATTTGTTTTAAATTTTTGAGATTATAATATAATTACATTTCTTCCTTCAATTTCCTCCCTCCAAACCCTCCCATATATCCTATCCAGCTCTCCTTAAAATTCATGTCCTCTTTTCTTACTAATTTCTATTTCATGAATTTACATATATATATAATATATATTGCATAGAAATATAACTTGCTCGGTCCATATATTATTTGTACCAACAGCTCTTTGCAAAGGAGTGAAGAAACCAACAGTCCTATCCAGCTATGATGCCTATGAACTGCAACAATGACCAGGATGGCATAGTAACCCTAAGAGGGAAGTAGTTGGTGCACAAACATTGGTGGTAACCAATAGCTCTCTAATTGGACTTAAGACCCGCTCAACAAGAGGGAAACCATGTCTAGCACTGGAAACCTAGCTAACTACTCAGTGCTAGTGAAGTCATGATTACTGGAAGAGAATCTATAACTACTAATTTACTGAACCAGCATAATCCCAAACAGCAATTTATAAAGAGTTGTCCTTACACCCACAGATAAGTTTAGTCTTAACCCCTCATCAAAGAAAATTCTCTTTGCAACAGATGGAGACCACTACAGAAAACCACAACCAATCAAAATGCAGGGTTAAGACACTCCCTACCTAAGACTCAGGAACATTATGGAAGAGGGGGCAGGAAGATCTTAAGAGCCAGAAAGGTTCAAGGAATTTGCTAAGAGATTATGTCTCCTAATAACAGAAGATATACTTGTAAAATCTCACCCAGATGACTGTGCAAGCATGACCTGAACAAGGATGACACCAAAGGACATGCCATACTGGATGGAGAAAAGCCCATAAGAACTATAGGCAACTGAGGAAAGCTGAAAGCAAGAACAGTATTCCAATTTGTTGTCCAGTGCTAAATGGCCCGGAAAACACACAATTTTTTGTTTTGTTTTATTGGTATTTTGCTTGTATATATTGGTGTTGGAGTTTCGAGGGTTGTATATGTGTGTGTGGTGTGGTGTGTGTATTTATTATCTTAGATTTTTGTGGGTTTTTGTTTTTCTTAATGTGAGAGAAAGAAAGGGCATGGAATTGTAGGGACTGGAAAGTGAGGAGGAGCTGGGAGGAGCTGGGAGAGGGGAAAGAATATATTGAATGTAAATATGTTTTCAATTAAAAAAGAGTATCCTTTGGCCCCACTACTAGTTGTCTCGTGGTCCCTGTTTTCTCAGATATGATTTATGAATTTCAGGAAGAATACCTATGATTGTTTTCAGAGAATTTATAAACAATGACAGAATAGATTTAGATGCTCTAAAAGTTCAGTAATAAAAATATTAAACATTGCTGGGTGGTGGTGGCGCACGCCTTTAATCCCAGCACTTGGGAGGCATAGCCAGGCGGATTTCTGTGAGTTCAAGGCCAGCCTATCTGGAAAAACTAAAATTAATTAATTAATTAATTAATTAATTAAAGTTCTTAAAGCTGAAATTATAATTTTAATAGAAAATCTAAAAGGAAGGTACTTCATAAACTAATTTACAAAGTGCTCATAAATATAAAAAATCATTCTATGCACAAATTTTCTTCCTATAAATTATGAAGAAAATATTTAAGGCTCAAAAACTACCAATGACAACTTGAACTAAGTTTTCTAAACTGTTTGGTTATGTGAATATGGGCTACTCATTTTTTTACTTACAAAACAATTACAAATGTAGGTATAGGTATATCCATTAATTAAGACTTTTCAAAGGAAGAAGTGTATTTAGAACAATTCAGTACCTCTGTGATCAACAATGAAACACAAAAAAAATGGTTTCGTTAAAAGTCAAGAATATTTAGTATTAAAAATTTTTCATTTTTGTCTTAACAGATATAAAGAACAAATAAAATTAATAAGAGATGGATATTGCAAGGGGAAATCTAGTAACACTGTATAGTATTATTAGAAAAATAAATGAAAAACAATAAATATCGCATTCCTTAAGAGTAGCTCACAATAACTTTATAGAAAGCAAATTCGGTCAGAATATGGAATAAAAATTCCATTCATAATAGGAATAAAAAAACTAAAAATAAACCCAGCAATGTATAGTTAACTTAAAAGGTATCAAATTTCCCTGAATATAGAAAGAAAATCCAAATAAATAAGGAAGGCTATATCACATTTTGGATGAGAAAATCCTATAGTATTTAGCTATTATTTTTCCCTAAATTAACAAACAAATCCAGTTCAATTTCATTTAAAACTCTTGTGGGTTATTAAAACTGATATTTGACTAACGAAAATTGAATTCATACAAAAGGTAAAAAGGTCAATAGCTAAGAAATATTTGATAAACCAAAACCTGAAGGTGAAGGAAACTGTTCAGATTGCAAATATTCTTCTATTAAACATAAGAAAAATAAATGAGAATATTGTATCAAAATGAAGGAAAAGATATGTCCTAACCAAGATACAAGCAGCCATAAAACAACAACAAAATGACAGGTGTGGCTACATCAAAATGAAAACATTTTTCTGACAAAAGACACTTAAGGGATTTTTCAGGATCATACACAGGATCTCCAGCCTATAATAAAAATTCATTGTCTTCTTTCTACTTGAGAAGTTATGATTTAGTGAACCATTGTTTTTTGTGGAAGGCTTTTTGTTTTGTTTTACTCCTTGCATATCCATACCCAAGTAGGCTTTTATAGTTCAAAGCAGATTATATGAAAGATTAGTTATTTAGCATGTTGGTTCTCTCCATTAAGCTATTCTTGCAATCTAGTATTCTTTATGCAATGCTTTTGAATGTTTGTATTTAAGAAACTAGAAAGCACAGCAAAAGAAAGATTCCATGTGGAAAAGATGGTTACAGAATGCTATGTTCTGGAAATATTTTAAAAGATACTATATAATCAACAACATCACCACTGGAGAGCTATCTCAGCAGTTAAGAGCACTGGCTACTCTTCCAGAGGATCCAGGTTCAATTCCTTGCACCACATAGTGGTTCACAATCATTTGTAATTGCAGGTATAGGATACCTGATGCCATTTCTAGCTTCTGCAGGCACCAAGCACACATGCAGGCAAAACAGTCATATACATAAAAAATAAAAATAAGCAATTTCACCTTTTATTCTAACAAGAAGAATGTGGCTATAGGGAAACACAGCAAGTATAAGAAAACAGAACCTTCTATACTGTAATGAACACAACCCCTAATTTGACAAGAAAGGGAAGGACACTACACACTCACTAAAGGAAAAATCCACCAAAACAATTTTGCAATTCTAAACATTTATGCACCAAACACAGGGGCACCCATGTTCATAAAAGAACCACTACTGTGACTAAAATCACATATTGACCCCCATACAGTTATAGTGTCAACAGTGTTTCTCTTGACAACAGACTGCTCATCCAGGAAAACAAAAACAAAACAACTAAACAGAGAAACAATGGAACTACATAATGTTAAATCAAATGACAAACATCTACTGAACATTTTACCCAAACACAAAAGAATATACATCCTTCTCAAAAGCTCATGGAACTTTCTTCAAAATTGACGACACACTTAGACACAAACCAAGTATCAATACCCTGACACTGTATCCAAACCTATTAGACACAATAAAGATTTATGAACACTTGATTTTTTTACAAAGAAATAAGAAATACACACTGGAAAAAAAAAGATGGAAACTTTAACAAATGTGATGCTGGTCAAGCTGCATTACTGTATGTACATGAATGCAAATAGATCCATATTTATCATCCTGCACAAAACTCAAAGATTAAGGACATCAACATAAGACACAATACCCTGAATCTATTAGAACAGAAAGTGGTAAATAGACTTGAATTCACTGGCACAGGAAAAGACCATCTTAACAGGACACCAACCGCACAGGCATTAAGACCAACAAGTAATAAATGTACCATGAAGCTAAAGAGCTTCTGGACAGAAAAGGATACAATCCATGCAAAGCTGCAGTGTACAGAATGGGAATATTTTATGTTTTCTCCTATAGGTGGATGTTAGCTTTAACGTTTTCAATATGTGGGCTATAATCCAAATAACCACAGAGGTCAGATACCCAGTAAGAGACTCAGGAGGATATGAAATCTTCCAAAGAAAAGGAAATGGAATATGGAGACATAAACGGGAAAGTAGATTAGGAGGAGGGCAATGGCAGGGAACATGCATACATATGTAACAGGAATCTAAATAGTCACCAAATAATAGGGGAAACAATGCCCCAACCAGATAACATATGCTTCCAAGTAAAACTTGCAGTGCTAGGAATGGGTTACATCTTGTTAAATCATTGGCCAAATCAGCCCTGTGAACATCCCTCCCTGGAAACAAAAATCACCGGCTATTATCAAGGCATGCTCTTCACAAGCTGATGGTAAGGCCCTACTGCTAAAGACAACACTTCTGTCATCTAACACAGAGAAGTCAAGTTGGAACCTAACTATAGGTGTTGCCTCTACTGAGTAGTAGTTTTTGTGGTGCTGTGATGTACTCTGCAATTTCCCAGAGGAGAAAGATATTCATAAATATTACCCAACTACAAGCCCAGTGACCTACAACAGTGACATGTCTGTAAAACTACTGGTATAGCAGTGACACAAATGATATGAGTAAGACCAACTACTTTCTGATTGCATTTAAGGCCCATTACATGAGATAGAACCCATGATCGACACTACTCTGGTAGCCAAGTAACTGAGACTAGATAGGACAAGAGCCTGTTAAAGAAATATGGCAATAAAATGACTCTTAGTGACATACTGCTATAGTCATAAATCAGTCCCTCACAAGGCCCTCATCAGAGAAGCTTAGAAGAGAACTAACATAGAAACCTAAAACTGGACATTGCAGACAGTGAAAAGACATTGGAATATCTAGTCTTAAATGGGATATCATCATCAACCCCATCCCCCAAGGCTCAGGGATATACGCAGATGAGAAGGCAGTAATACTGTACAAGCTAGAGGTGGTGGATGCCAAGGAAGCAGCATCATCCAGACTCAACAGAAATGATACACATATGAACTCTGAGACTATGCTAGCATGCATAGTACCTGCATAGGCTCAAGCCAGCCTGGGTCCCAGCACTGAGCTGAGGAAGGGTATGCAGTGACTCGCCCCCATCCAAGAAACTATTTGCAATTGATATATGCTGGCAAAAGAAAATAGTTTTGTCCAATGGAGTGTCCCTGGTATCTCAACCATATATTCCTCATGCCCAGAAGTATCTGGCCACAGAAAATAAACTCCATCTTTGTTTGTGTGCTTTTTGTTTCATTTTGTTTTGGCTGCTTTTGTTTTTCTTTTGTCTAAATGTTTTCTTGTTTGTTTGTTTTGATTTTGATGGGGTTTTTTTTGAGAGAGAAAGAAAGCAAACAAAAATAAAAGTAGTGGATAGGGAGATGGGAGAATATAACTAAATATAACTAGTTTTATTATTCTCTAATATTATAAATATATTTTCATTTGTAAAATATTATAACTATTTTCTCATTTATTAAAATTAAGAGCATTGCTGGATTAAAACCAGAAAGTCACATAAAGACATTAGAGACTTAATTTAAAATATTAATCTTAGAACTTTACCTCATGATACAGGTCCATAATCCTAGCTACCTAGGAGGCTCAGGGCAGGAGGATCACAAATTTAAGATGCCTAGGTTACAAAGCAAGTTCAAGGGCAGCCTATTTCAAAATAAAAAGTACTAAGATGTCTGAAGATACAGCCCACTGCTGTTTACATAGATTGCTTAAGGCCTAATATATAATCTTCAGTATTATACAAGCAGTCTTTAATAGCATCATAATAAATTCAAACTTAACCTTTAGCATAAACATTTACATCACTTAATTGTGAATATAAAATAAAGTATTACATTTTTACAGGTTTTATTGGAAAGCAGAAAAACTTTATAAAGTTTCTTCTTACTTGTTCTAGGCTTTCAATTTTATGTTCCTACTTATTCAAAGAGAGTATAGATAGTTATCTGGATTGTATAATGCTAATCTGCATAACCCTATTTGGGATGTGGTAGTCCTGTTTTTCGCCTTTTTTGACATAAGCAGAATAACATTTATTCAAGCACAACTGGGACAAATTATAGACAATTATTAGTCACTATCGAGTTGGAAATCTCATTTAATTTGAGAAGCCATACGATTGAGAGAAAATGCATGACATAGCCCTTAAGATTACTGGGTCCTAAATTCAAATAGAAATTTGTGATTTATTATAAAATCATTTAATCTAAATTTAATCTTCAAAATTAAGCCATTGTAGTATGAGTTGAACAAGTATTTATATAAGCATATAGTTCTACACTTATTTTAAAAGTGTATCAGTGTGGTGGTTTGATTAGGAATGGCCCCCATAGGCTCATACATTTGAATGCTTTTTTGTTAGGGACTGGCACTACTTGACAGGGATTAGAAGGTATAGCCTTGTTGGAGTAGGTATGGTCTTATTGAAAGTATGCCATTGGAGATAAGCTTTGGTGTTTCAAATGTTCAAGGTGTTTCTCTTCCTGCTGCCTTTGGATCCAGATATAGAACTCTCAGCTACCATGTCTGCTAGTGTGCTACCATGCTCCCCATCATGCTTCCCATGAAGTAAATCTCTGAAAATATAAGCCATGCCATTAAATGTTTTCCTTCCTAAGAGTTGCCATGGTCAGGATGTCTCTTCAGAGCAATAGAACACTAAGACAATCAGGTTCAAAGGTCCTTAGTCTTGATTTCTTCCAGAATGAGCTATGTACATACTAAACACAAAGGCAGCATGGAATAAAATGGTTGCTATAGCTGATTCTTAATATGAAACTTATCTAAATATAGGAATACATGATATATATGCTGTACAACTTTCTATAATCTAGATAAGACTTAATATACTGCTGAAACAGGTAGAGAGGTATAGACCTACACATACAAATCAAAACTACATAATTATCAAAGTAAAGGGAGTAAAATACTCCAAATGACAAACTCCAAACTCCAAGTGGTATTTATCTGGGTTTGAAAGGAATAAAGTGAATTAATTCTGAGCCAGATCTTTGAAAGTCATGTCATTATCATTTCAATTTAAATGTACATAGATTTAGACAACTAATAATAAATATGAACTCATGTAATGATTTTAAAATCCACTATTATAACCATGTAATAATAAAAATCCTAAGGTATATATTTAGCCTTATACTTTCCATCCATTCCAAGATTATCCTTTAATGTACTATTCAATCTTCCCCTTTCTCCTTGGTGATTTATTTATTTATTAACCAGCTTCCTAAGATTATCATTAATTATAATACAACCTATAACTTAATAATCACTGCCAAAGAAATACATGTTGAGCAAAAAGAGCAAGCTCAATGGGGGATAGCAACTGTATGTTTAAATTTCAAAGCTAAAACCTATAAAGTTCTAAAGGATTTTTAAACTGTATTTACAACTGTATACCACTGCAAAGCATTCAATTATAAGGACCTAAAAATGGAGTAACAGAAATATACACAAGTTGTAGACTGTTCCCTTTTAACTATATCTTTTTCTAATACAGACTCACTCCTACAAATTTAGAAGAGTTTGTCAAAAATGATTATACTTTATTCATTAAAATAACATTTTCTGTGTTTTGATTTGTTATCATTTAGACAATGTCTTGTGAACTTTAATTCATATAAGAAAAAATATCAATAAAAGTGCTTAATCTATAGCAATGCTTGTTAGAGTAATCTCTAATCTTAAGTGTTTCTTGGTCTTGTAAGGGAAAGAGAAGAAAAGGGAGACAAAAATATTTGCATCCCTATTCCAAAATTTACATATTTTATAGAAGTTTAAAAAAAGGAATAGTTTTATTGGAGTCATTCTAAATAGTATATACAACCGAATGAAAATATATGGATTTTTACATTTTAAAAATATGACTTTGCTTATGGTTAGAACAGGGTAATCTAAATATATTCAGGCATTAGCTACAAACTGGAAAATATTAGCATGAGTAGGCCATGTTGCGTTGAGCTGTACTTTTATTATTATTATGATTTTTATTTATTTATAAAGATAGGGCTTTGCTACGTAGTAGCCTTGGCTGTCCTGGAACTTGCTATACAAACCAGGCTGACCTCAAATTCAGAGTCCCATCACCACTGCTTTCAGAATGCTGAGATTAAAGGTGTGCACTGGCTACGTGTGGTGGTTCTGAATCATGTCATTTTGTACCCCTCGTTATCTTTTATTTTCTCCAATTTCAGTGAAGTTGAAATAGCTTAAAACCTTCTATATGTTATACACAGATTACTCATTTAACCCAAAATATATTCTGAAGTAGGTTTTATTTCATTTTCAAAGTAAAAAAAAATTGAAGTTCAAATAGATTAAGGGTCCAGATCCATATGCTAATGGATAGCAAAGTTGGAATTTACAATTAGGTATATATGGGTCACCCACATATTTTACCATTATAATAGATAAACATGTTTATGCTAGAGATAGGTATAAAATGGTCATCGTAGACACCAATTATACCCAACAATTATTCAGGAATATAAGCTAATGTGATTTTGCATTTTTTTTTTCGAGACAGGGTTTCTTTGTGTAGCTTTGCGCCTTTCCTGGAACTCGCTTTGGAGACCAGGCTGGCCTCGAACCCACAGAGATCTGCCTGCTTCTGTCACCCAAGTGCTGGGATTAAAGGTGTGTACCACTACCACCCGGCTGTGATTTCACATTTTTAAAAATTTTTAAAATTCAGATAAAACTCAGAATGAGCACATTATGATCACCAAATTAAAACAGTAACTATATTACTCTAGAAAGGTTTTTATAGTGGATGACAATATTTAGTAGAAATGAGAATGAAAACAAATTATGTAGACTGCTACATACTACATTTTTCTTAAAAATTAAGTAATCCATATTCAAATAAAAATATCACCCAAGTATATAAAATGTGTTTTTGCTATAGTTAGGAAATCAAATATTTCAAGTAAGACTACATAGAGAAATAATTGTATCCAAAATAAATTTCATTTCATTAAAAATTAATTTTTATATCAATTTGCATATAAGATATAACTTGAAAAAGTACATTAAAAGTAAGTCATTCAAATATTTTTTTCTTTTAATATATAAGCTGATTATTTTGACTATACCAACACTGATAACTATATTAACTAAGAACTCTTAGAGTAATATTTATGCTTAAAGATTCTTTAATCAATCAAGAGTTAGCTAGTTTCTTTAGTTTCAGATTTACTAGTGTTTATCAAAGGGAAACAACCAGGTTTTCTATTGTATTTGCTCTGTATAAATGCATAAATACTTTAGATATACACAGAAATCTGAAGTCCAGCAAGTGTTGATACATTAACCAACGTATTTATTCAGAAAGATTACAGCATTAAAGGTCATATTCCTATGCTGTGTGAGTTGTTGAGAATGGTTAACACACACTTAAAAGCATATAGAAAGAAGGCTAGGGATATGACTTTGGTGTTTGCCTAGCATATCCAAGGCCCTGGATTTGAATGAACTTTACTAACCCCTACCCCTCCGAACAGAAACAAATCTCAATTACTGAATATCTCCTGTATAAGTTTCTTAGTTTTAATATGATTATCATTTTTATTTAAACCAAAACATTACGTATCAGTGAAAGCAGAAACAAATCAAGAATCTAAAGCTACTAATTCAAAATAATACTTGTTAAAATTAATTTGTTTCCTGAAACTTAGACCGCTGAGAAGCATTTCAGTTACATTAGTTCACCATTTGTCATGAAACATCAAGCAACTAGGTAGTTGCCAATGATATGAAATTTCTCTGCTGGCCCTCAAAGTATGACTCAGTGCTGTCCTGGGGTGGCCACATTGCTAATGGAGGCAGGAAAGGTGGTATCATTCCATTTTTGACAGATGCAATCAGAAACTGGGTATTGTGCTGCAGTTAATTTTTTAGTGATTATTAAACATTTCACCTTTCTTAAAGGATGGCAAATCTTGAAAAAATATCTAAAAATTAACATGGAAATGAAAGTCACTCTAAAATGACAGTAAATGCTATTTAGATAAAAATGCTTGGTACAGAAATTCAATGGATTTTAGTGGTGGAAAAAAAAGTACCAGTAATTTTCACTTACTAGTTGAATACTTGACAGAACATAATAAGAAGCCCACAAACATATTAAACTTGAAGTATCTATTAATATATTTATTTCTATTTTCCTATTTAGTAATAGTTACTTATTTAGCATCATTACATTTATTTTTAAATTGCCAGAAGTCTCACTATGGTCATGGAATTTACATACCTTATTAAACAACTGATAAATGAAGATGTCCCACTGTCATAATAACTCTCATTTTTAAATAAATGTTCTTTAAAATCTGTTAATTTTTGACAAAGAAGACAAAACTGTACAATGGAAAAAAGAAAGCATCTTCAACAAATGGTGCTGGTATAACTGGATGTCAACACGTAGAAGGCTGCAAATAGATCCATATCTGTCACCATGCACAAAACTTAAGTCCAAGTGGATCAAAGACCTCAACATAAATCCAGTTACTCTGAACCTGATAGAAGAGAAAGTAGGAAGTAGTCTAGAATGCATTGGCACAGGAGATCACTTCCTAAATATAACACCAGTAGCACAGACACTGGAGAATCAATGGGACCTGTTGAAACTGAGAAGCTTTTGTAGAACAAAGGACACGGTCAACAAGACAAAGTGACAGCCTATAGAATTGGAAAAGATTTTCACCAACCCCACATCTGAAAGAGGGCTGATATACAGACTATATAAAGAACTCAAGAAATTAGACATCAAAATGCTCAACAGTCCAATTAAGAAATGGGCTATAAAATTAAAAAGAGAATTCACAACAGAGGAAGCTCAAATGGCTGAAAGACATTTAAGGAATTGCTCAACATTCCTAATCATCAGGGAAATGCAAATCAAAACGACTCTGAGATACCACCTTACACCTGTCAGAATGGCTAAGATCAAAAACACAGAAGACAGCTTATGCTGGAGAGGATGTGGAGCAAGGGGAACTCTCCTCCACTGCTGGTGGGAATGCAAGCTTGTACAGCCACTTTGGAAATCAATATGTGCTTCTTAGAAAACTGGGAATCCATCTCCCCCAAGACCCAGCCATACCACTCTTGGGCATATTCCCAAGGAATGCTCGATCATACCACAAGGGCTCATGCTCAGCTATGTTCACAGCAGCATTTTTTGTAATAGCCAGAACCTGGAAACAACCTAGATGCCCTTCAACTGAAGAATGGATAAAGAAAATGTGGTACATATACACAATGGAGTACTACTCAGCAGAGAAAAACAATGGTATCATGTGGTTTGCAGGCAAATGGATGGATGTAGAAAAATCATCCTGAGTGAGGTAACCTAGACTCAGAAAGACAAACATGGTATGTACTCACTCACAGATGGATACGAGATGTAAAACAAAGGATGACTAGACTGCTACTCACAACTCCAGGGAAGCTACAGAGAAAAGAGGACCCTAAGAAAGACACAAGGATCACCCAATGACAGAGAAATGGATGAGATCTACATGAGCAACCTGGACGTGATGGAGGGTTGGGGGTGTTAATGAAGAGCAAAGGTGGAGGGAAAGAGAGCTTAGGGGAACAGGAGATCCCAGCTGGATCAAGAACAGAAAGGGAGAACAAGGAATAACAGACCATGATAAATGAAGACTCCATGGGAATAAGAAGAAGCAAAGTGCTTGAGAGGTCCCCAGAAATCCACAAAGATACCACCACAATAGACTACTGGCAATGGTCGCCCGAACTGACCTACTCTGGTGATCCTGGTGGCCAAACACCCTAACTGTCGTGGTAGAACTCTCATCCAATGACTGAAGGAAGTGGATGCAGAGATCCACGGCCAGGCCCCAGGTGGAGCTCTGAGAGTCCAATTGGCGAGAAAGAGAAGGGATTGTATGAGTGAGAATTGTTGAGGCTATGATTGGAAAAGCACAGGAACAAATTAGCCAAACTAGTGGAAACACATGAACTATGAACCAATAGCTAAGGAGCCCCCCCTGGAACTAGATCAGGCCCTTTGGATAAGTGAGACAGTTGATTATCTTGAACTGTTTGGGAGGCCCCCAGGCAGTGGGACCAGGACCTGTCCTTGATCCATGAGCTGGCTGTTCGGAGCCTGGGACCAATGTGGGGACACTTTGCTCAGCCTTGGCAAAGAGAGGAGGGGACTGGACTTGCCTGGACTGAATCTACCAGGCTGAGCTGAATCCTTGCCCTGGATGAGATGGGACTGGAGGGGGGTGGGCTGGGAGGAAGGAGGACAGGGGGAATTCATGCCTGATATGTAAAATTAAATTAAATTATAAAATAAAATTTAAAAATCTGTTATTCTAATTGTCAAGGCTTTAACTAAGTCTAGGATATTGAAATGCTAAATAAAACCAGAATGAGAACAGTGTAAGTTATGCAAAACCCTCTACATACAAGAAAGTACTAATCAAATTGAGTTTTAAAAGACACTATAATAATTAAATTCTCTGAAAAAAATTGAATAGAATTTTTAGTCTTGATGTTTCAAATAAATTTTTGATATGGCAAAGATATATATTTAGAACTAATATGATTCAGTTAATATTTCTAGTAGTATGATTGAGATAATTTATGTAATATATAAAATTAAAGATTATATGATTAAAAAGAAACTATTATACACATTGATTTTAGGTGAAGTATATCACTTATAATTGGAGTGGAAATTTATTAAAGTAAATTAGTTACAATAAATTACTCAGTACAGCAAATAACTGATTCCACTCTAATAAGACTTTAGAATGTACTGTGTATTCAAACATGTGTTTAATCCTGTAACAACTGAATGATGTAACACTTATCTGCAGAGCTTTAAGAAATGAGATTTAAAATCATTGTGTTATAATGCACAGATATCAGAAGACCACTTGGAAAAGTTTGCATCAGCAGTTACCAGCATCTTAACTAGCTATAAATAGGATCTGGAATTATTAGAATTTTATATTTGATAATAATAAAATCTAAAACAATTCTTTATGAGGGTATTGTTCTATGAACAGGATTATTGTCTTTGCTCTAAAATTATGCTGTAGCTGAACTGGAAGCTTCTTATCTGCTGGCTAGCTTTCACAGTGCCAGAAGGTGCTAGGTAGGTTAATGGGAAAGAAAAGTCATCAACAATCTTACCCAACAGTGAAACCTCTGCATAACTAAAATGCCTGAAATAAGTGATGATGAGGGCTTGGACATAAATGGGAGAGATCAATCATTCCCTCCAAATTTCAATGAATATCGTCAAAGAGGGAACAGACAGAATATAAGAGACAGAGGATCAGGAGACATTAAGCAAAAAAGATGTCTTCTAGGCATGACACTGTCATTGGTCTCGTGAATGCACTACAGTTGTGGATTATCTACACAAGACCTGAACACAAACGAGCCTATTGATAATTTATCATGAGTAATAGGAGGAGTCTGTAAGACCCTCTTCTTTACTGAGGTACCACTGGCAGTGATGTAGTCACTGATATATTGCCTTAACTCCTGTACATACATTCCAATCATACTTGGGCAAGAAACACTGATTAAATTCAATGGGTCACACACAAAAAGAAGGCACGAATGTAGGAAGAATTGTAGAAAAGAAAAGTTTCATTGGGAGAGAATGGGACAAGAAAGGAAAAATGAAGGATAAAGACAACTAATATTCAAGCAATAAAAAAATAAAGTTTCTTAGCTCTTACATCAATAATCAATGAATTTATTCTTTGTGTTCCTAACAGAGATGTCTTCATAACCATGAAAATATTCATAAAAGATACTATTTCTGAGTTCTCATACATTAGATTCTTTGTCATACTAATTTCACTACTAGAAAGATAAGTGAGTTTAGACAAGTTTAACTTTTCTTGGCTCAGTTCTTTACATGTACTATGATAGTAAATTAACAAGTGATTTCTAAAAGCTCTTTCTTGTCTAGCTTTCTATCATAGCCTATACAGAGTACAAAGGTATAGTGTACTGAGGAACTAAGCAGGGTCTTTTCAGAAACATTGTTAAAATAAAGATGTTGGAATTGTATTTATTTTAAGAATTTAGGGCAGATGCTTGACATTTTGGTTGTGAGTCTAGCCTTTAGCTAATGGCTGAACCATCTCTCCAGCCCAGCCCTTTAAGGCACATTCTTATAGTAAAAGAGGAACAAAAGAAGGAGGGCTGGCAAGGTGGCTTAGTGGGTAAAGGCAGGAATTCCATCCCTGGAACTCACAAGGTTAAAGGCAAGAACTGACTCTTCCATGTTGCCCTTTGACATCCACATAGGTACCTTACATCTCTGTCTCTGTCTCTGTCTCTGTCTCTCTCTGTCTCTCTCTCTCTCTCTCTCTCTCTGTCTCTCTCTCTCTCACACACACACATACACACACACACACACACACACACACACACACACACACACCCCACACACACTAAAGAAAGAAATGGACAAATAAATGTAATAAAATTTTAAATAATCTTTTTAAAAATAAAAGAAAGAAGATTTATAATCTAACATCTCAGGATTTACCCAAACATTTGTTAATGATAAACCCACACTGGTGGTGGGTGATTCAGATCTACCTTAAACACAAAGAACACACTCTGCTTTTGTTACACAGAAAATGCTCATGTAATGCTCATTTAGTTTTGTACTTGGTATTCAATTAGGCACCAGAATATAAATGATCTGAAAAAATTTCAAAAGGATTATTATCTCTGGGGGTCATTAAATCAAAGGTGGGAACACAGATTTAGAATTTTAAAGGGCAATGTATTTATTGTTCAGAATTCTTTTATAGGAAAGCAAATTAAAAAAAATAACTAAAAAAAAAAAAAACTATTTGCCCTTGATTATGACATAAAAGTACGGCTTCTCAACCATGATCTCATGGTTTTTTTAATCAGTTGCTTTAAACCAGAGGTTCTCAACCTTCCTAATGTTGTAACCCTTTAATGAAGTTCCTCATGTTGTGGTGACCCCAACCATAAAATTATTTCATTGCTTTAATTAAATCATAATGTAATTATATGATATGCAGGATAGCTGATATGCAAGCCCGAAGGGGTCACAACCAATAGGTTGAGAACTGCTGCTTTAAATCTAACCACTGTTTTCAGCCTAAATCTAAATACATCAACCACTCCTGTCAAGAAAATACAAAACATTCTCAAGTTTGAAACAAAGTATAAGATACTGCATACTATCAATTAGAAGCATATCAATGTGAAAGAGAATTAACAAAAAAATCAAAAGAGCACTGTCTCTCAAATCTTTAAAGTCATACTTTAGACTGACTAAAGGAAGGCTCTTAATAAATTTCCTCTGAATTATGTATGTGAATTAACTTTTATTTATATAATACATGCTAATGTTAAGAAAGACAAAGCCATTTTCCCAAGGAAAACACAAATGGAAGTCATGCCAAAGGAGAAAAGCAAAATTGCTGGTAATAAAACAAATTAAATGCTAGCCTAGGATCTTTAGTCCAGCCACCATTCTGGACAACACGGCAACTAATTTGCTGTCTTAATGCTTCTCATTTGTCCTCAATCCAAATACCACTTTTAACACATGAATGAGAAAAGGAATTTTTTTGCCAGCCATTCTCTCTTGTTTTCTGTGATTCAAGCTCAGAAAAAAAAAATGTTTCATTTGTTTCTTAAATTTGACTGTTTTCTATGAAATGTCAAAACATTCTTATCATTTAAATGGCTAGTTGTCATGTTGTCATAAGTAGCATATTAAGTATATTAATGTAGAGACTCTGTATTTAATAATTACAATTACTGTAGAAACCTGTAATGGTAAAATTCTAATATTTAATCTTCTATCAAAGTCAGAAGTAAAATTGCAGTGATTATGAATCTTTTAATAAAATAAAGCTGGGAAGCACTGAGGAATCTTTGCATGTAGGGTCTCCTACTAAAAAAGTTCTAAATTAATTCAGACTCAGCCATTGATAGCAAAGCCATCAACATCAATACCGTAGGACCTTTGCATTGAGTTCCTTTGCAGAAGCAGTGGGATATAACATTCTATTCATTAGCTGAACTGCTTAAAGGATCAAGTGACTAAAATAAGAAAAAAATAATTTGGTGATAACTGTTCCAATAAAACTGTTAGAGAAAGAAGTGGGTAAAATAAAAATACACTGTACATATGTATAAAATTATCAAAAAATACATAAAAATGTTAAAAATACATAACTACATAGATGATAAAAGCTAGTTTGAATGAAATGGCTTTCAAGAGAGCCAGCCTTCTGAAATCCACTTTGCAGATACATTTCAAAATCAACATAATTGCTTTTGTATGCCATATCTTAAGGCAAGCACGTCTTAGCAAGATTCAGTAAATTATTTATAAATTGGAATACACTAAAATCAGTTTTCCTAAAGATCACTTAAAATATTGTACAATAATAAACTATTTTTCCACTGTCAAAATGCTATTCCATTTTTTTCTACCAAACTTAGTCATTTTGACTAATTATTCTTCTGAATTATCTGTAAAGCACATTTTCATTATTTCCATTTTTATCTATAAAAACAAATAGCTTAAAAAGTAAAACATTGAGTTAGGTACATAAAAATAGGTATTTGGGGTGGGTACAAATGGGGAGACTTTCAGGCTTAACTCAGTACTACTGATAATTTGTATTGTCTTATATGTAGTGCTTCTTATTAAATATTCCTTTAATCTTCTGTCAGTTGTGAAAAGAAATATCAAAATTAAAGAAAAAATGACAGAAAAATGGGTCTTTTGACATGGATACAGCTGTTTTGAGTACACTTGAAAGGTAACACTGACATTTTGATATATGACTAGGAGAATAATAAACTCACGGTGGACTATATGACAATACACTGAACACAATGATTGTAATTAACTTCATAGAAAATGCATGCCCACATGAACTCTAGAAAAGCAGCTTCCAGGCCTACTTCATACCATCTGTATTTAACAGGTCATGCAAATCACAAAATTGGCTTCTAACACTGCCTTTAATTATTATATGACTGTCTAAACTATTATTATCACAATAACCAATAATAATAAAAAAAAACCTGTGTCATTTTATGAAAAATACTACTGGGAAGTTTTAAAGATAACTTAAAACTAAATGTTGCCCACTGCTTCTGAGATAAATGTAACATTGTAAAATGTGGGTGAATCATCTAAACTTAAACCATCATTTCCAGTCACACATCATGTTCAACTATATAAAACCTTTTGATATACAGAGCCATTTTTGTGGGTTTCTTCAAATGCAAGGCTTACAGAAAAACAGGAAGATTTCAAACAAAGCAAACTCTCCTTCATTCTTGAGATCGTAGTTTAAAAAAACATTGTTCACAGGCAGAAGAACTTCTCAAAGACATTAATGCATATATCTAGTATGGTATTCACAGATCATGAAGTCCCAAACGTTTAGCAGCAGGGCAGGGGGCAATTCCAGCCACATCAGTGGCAGCAGAACTGCACACTTTTATAGAGACCGATTACTAACCAAATCATCAGCAAGTTGAAATTGTGTTGATTACATTTGGTTTGTGGCAAGAAAAATGGATTAATGAATTAAGTTTTTTTCTTTAGAATTTTTATATCAGAATAGATAGCTAGAAAACAAAGAAATTCTTAGCCAAAAGTTTTAGGAAATAAACACAAGTATTAAAGTAGTTGTATTTCAAAGTACAATATGACTTCTTGGAGATGTGACACAGGTCTTAAATTCTAACCATCCTCGTAACCCAAATTCAATGAAACACATTCCACAGACCTATCATAATGAAAATAAGGTGTTATGCTTAATGACAAGACCATTGTATCCTTGCAGAAAAGTAATTAGCAAAAGTCTTTCAGTTTCAGCAAGTCTGACCTAAATAAATACATGTCACTATTTATACATGCAGTTATATTTATACAGCTGAAAATCAATTATTATACAGCACAACATTTATTTGCTCAAAATTTTCACGCCTTGTTTAACATTCCTGAACAAAATGTCTGTGGGAAACAGAAACTACAATTAGAAGGCGTGTTGAGAATCAGGCTTTGTTAACTAGGTTTAGAATAGCACACTCTTCTATGCAAGCATTGAACAGCAAACTAGTTAGCAGGTAAAATACAGAGAATGGGCTTAGATTTGGTAGTTTGCATCCTACCCAAGTATATTGTTTCCTTTTCTTTTCCTATATATATTTGCTGACTACCAAAAGGCAATTTCAAAGTAAATCAGGTAAGATGTTAATTTCAGTTGAATGGGAACCAGGTACAGCATTCTTTTGAAAAGAAAATGACTTTGCAAATCACTGCAGTATATAGTCCTAAGGTCAAAATGTGAGGTTATCACAAAGGTTGGGTTACTGATGATGATATATGAAATAAACCTTCATAATGAAGAGCTTCACTTTATCCTAAGTGACTTTTTCCTTTGAAAATGTTTATTATTTATAATTCTGGTGAGATATGTCAAATACTATTTCACATGAGACATTACTGATCTTTTTAATAACCAAGATTAAAAGTATGTTATATTTGAATGTTTAAATAAACTTTTAATTTTAATATAGTTTTAAGGTTCACAGAGAAGATGGAAAAATTGTGTTGACAGTTTCCAGTTCCTATGTACCTTTCACCCAGATTCCAATATCTCAAATCCCTATGGTACACATGGAGCTAGCATTGATATTTTGTTATTGAATTGCACATTTTAAAATATGTCATCAGATTTTTTCCTAATGTATTATTATGTTCCAGAATACTATCCAGTACACCATAATAACAATTTATCCCCATGTCTCTTTAGATTCTTCCGGTCTGTTTCTGTTTGCTTGGTGTTTGGTGATCTTGAGAAGGCTGAAGGGTATTAGTCAGATACTTCTTAAAATATCCTTACATTTGGGTTTTCTAAAGATTTTTATGGTTAGAATTGGATTATAGGTTTGAGAGAAGAGACAACAAAGAATTATCCTCATCATACCTTATCAAGGGTATATGACATAAAAATTACGTATCGATGATAACTTTGATCACTGGCTAAGACAGAAATTGTAAGGTTTCTACAAAATTATATGCTTCCCTCTTCCTCCACTCTCCTAAGTGTAATAAGTTATTGTCAACAACCACAATCAAGAAGTCCAAATGTTAAATACCAGTACCTTATAACTACAATGACATGTCAAATGAGTCTGTCCTGTCACTATTTCTAATGTTCATTTTGATCCACCATCTCCTCTTCTGCTTCCTTATAGGCATTATACTGAGTGACTTTACATCTTAAATGTTTCTTTTAAATCCACGTATACTCACTATGTTGGCAAAAATTAGCAATTATTTTCTTTTCCATAGTTGGTTTTTGTTTGCTCATTTTTGGTTTGTTAACCTGATACAAACTAGAGTTATCTATCTGGGAAGAGGGAACCTCAATTGAGAAAAGGCCTCCATCAGACTGGCCTATAGGCTAGTCTATGGTGAATTTTCTTGATTAATGACTGATGTAGGAGAGCACAGGATACTGGATATGTGTGTTCTGGGAGGTCTAAGAAAGATTTGTGAATATGAGTTTGGAGATCACGTCAGTAAGCAGCACTCCTCTGTGGTCTCTGCTCAGTTCTCACCTTCAGGTTCCCCCTCTGCTTGAGTTCCTGCCCTGCCTTTCCTCAATGATAGGCTGTGCTGTGAAAGCAAGCAGAAGGCAATCCAACCTTTTTTCACCATGTTCCTTTTAGCCATGGTGTTTATCATAGTACTAGAAAGGAAATTAGGACACACAGAGAAATCCATCTTATTTTATCATAAACATTCTTTTTTATTACAATAGGGCATTATAGTGATGTCCTTGAGATGTCTTATTATGTTATTGAGGCTGATTTCAAACTCCTGAATGGAAGGAATCCTCCTGCCTCAGTCTTCTAAATAACTAAGAATACAGATATGTACCACCGTACAAAGATTCCATTGTACTGATTTTTTTAAAAATTAAAATCATGTAAGTAGGTGACACCTCCTATGACTATTATTTCAGGATATATATATAATGTGTTATGTAAAAAGTGTTGGGTCCAAAATGACTGCCAATATGGGGGAAAGAATCAGGTAGACAACAGTGTGTTGAAAGCTAATTAAAGAAAAAAATTAGAGAATTTGTAACATTTATGAAACTAGAAAATTGACTAATTACACACTGATTAAAATTTAAGGACGTCAAAGCATGGTGGTGCATGCCTTTAATCCCAACACTTGGGAGGCAGGGGCAGATGGATCTCTGTGAGTTCAAGACCAGCTTGGTCTACATAATGAGTTCCAGAACAGTCACAGCTACACACAGAAATCCTGTCTTGAAAAACCAAAAGTAAAAAAAAAAAATAAAAACAAACAAAAACAACTTTGATTCCCTTGCTGTTATTCTACATTTATTTGTTTGTTCTCTCTCTCTCTCCGTGTGTGTGTGTGTGTGTGTGTGTGTGTATCTGTGTGTGTGTGTGTGTGTGTGTGTGTGTGTGCATATGCATTGTTTTAGGTATAAATACAATAATTTTCTGGCAAAGTAGCCTCATTTCAAAATAACAAACATAAGAAACCACTGCATTTAAATACTAATCAAAATATACAAAAATTAATTTAGAAGGAGAGCCACAAAATTACTGCATTCAGGTCATTCTATTATCAGACTTCTTTGAAATACAGATGTCAACAACTATATTATGAAAAGTGATGAACTGACTGAAAAGAATCTTAAAAAGTTATGTAGGAGAAAAATGTCCTTTTTATATCAAGTGAACTTCAAAATAATTGTCAGAGTTCAGTCATTTGCTTAAAGTGCCTATTGTCCTAGGTATTGTGATGATTTCATTAACAACTGAGAGATTTCAAAATAAGTTAAATTGTTTTTACTTGTTTAAAAATGCCATTCTAAAGCAGGCTTACCTGAATTCTATTAATGAAAACAAGGAGAAATACAAAGCATCATCCTGTTTTTACTCTGAACAAATTCTACTTAGGTTGCCTCGTACATACCAGAATGCATGTTTAATACCTACTTAATATATAAATTACTTTAAATTAACTATACCTTTAAATACATTATACCTAACAAATATATACTATACCTTTCATTAGTATTTTATACATAATTCACTGATCACTACAAATTTCACATTTATTTCATCATTTTTTATTACATTAAATTTTCTTTAGCGTTTAAATTACTGATTCACTAAACTATCACATTTCATAATTTAGATTAATAAAATTTTTCAAAGAAAATAATTTTAAGGAACCAATTAACACCTGATATATATGTAAAGGCTATATAAGAGCTATAGGGTCACAATGAATAAAATCTTCAAAGAAATACTTTGTCCTGAGGGAAATGAATTCAGGTTGGCAAGGTTAGCAGCAGGTGCCTTTACCCTCTGAGCCATCTACCGGCCCCCTTATCTCATCAACTAGTAATAGTAAATGTAAAGTTTTTTGAGACATTTATAGGTTTGGTAAGTGAGAACCAAGTTATACTATATAGTGTTTGCAAAATACTTCAAAATATTAAAAAGAATCTGTCATTCCAAGTAAGCTATAATTTTAACTAAAACCACAAGCTAGTTCTAACTATGATATTTTCAGTGTGAAAATGACTCCTGGAAAATATGATGCTTAAAAATACTGTATTTTTTTCAGGTCAAACAATTTCTTTCCAATTTTGCAGGTATTATGTATGGCATTCATCAGCAAATACTTTTGTCATGTGTCAAAAGCAATCTTCAACTGAAGTTCAAATAGATGTAATCTCAAGTAACAAGGTTTTAGCACAAACAAACTCAAAAAATTACACCTAGGGCCAAACTAGAAAAATTAATCCTACATATTCCATAGGAGTCTATCTAACACTTTAACACGCAAATGATAACATCTGTTATGATAGCTTGGAGGCAAGTTAGCATGCTTCTGGATAAGAAAGGCTTGAACCACTGTTCCAAAAATGACTGCCATAAAACTTATTCTGCCACCAATACGGAGGAAATAAAGCAGAAACACCTATCTATGCCATACCATAAAGCAGTGGTTCTCAATCTTTCTAACACTGCCACCCTTTAACACAGTTCCTCATGTTGTGGTGACCCCCAACCATACATTATTTTGTTGCTACTTCATAACTATAATTTTGCTACTATTGTGAGTCATAATGTAAATATCTGATATACAGGATATCTGATGTTTGACCCCTGTGAAAAAGTTGTTCAGCCTCAAAGGGGTCATGACCCACAGGTTGAGAAATACATCCATATAGGCTCTATACTATATGAAATGAGGAAATGTGTTTTTTTATGCAAGTTCTAGTAGTATTAAAAGTTAGTATTGGGATTACTGAATTCCTATATTTTGAGCAAAATTAGATGACATTCTACATTTTGTATTTTATATGTGTTTAATATCTTCATGGGCTGTTTTGAAAATTAAAATATAAATAAATCAAGCAAAATTAAAACACAAATTTTCTGCTCTGGAAGGAGGAAAAAATCACAAG
This sequence comes from Onychomys torridus, assembly GCF_903995425.1. NCBI lineage: Eukaryota > Metazoa > Chordata > Mammalia > Rodentia > Cricetidae > Onychomys > Onychomys torridus. The sequence continues at coordinate 65,487,602 of NC_050466.1, read as the reverse complement.
GATCCAGTACTGTTAAACTTTTTAAAAATAATACAAATAGTTGAAGAAAATAAATAGCATAAGAAGTAACTCCTACACACACATATAGTACACATAAAAATTTAACAAATAGATTATTTAAATTGATCATTAAGAGTTATTTTAGGTTACTATTTAAGTTTTATTAATTGATTACATTATAACCACCTCCTTAGAAAATGGATTCTATGATAATCTTTGGTAAACAATGTGATAAATTAGTAAATATTAAGTAATAGAAATGATATATGAAAGCACATCTCTAAGTAGTTTTTTTTTTTTTTTTTTTTTGGTTTTTCAAGACAGGGTTTCTCTGTGTAGCTTTGTGTCTTTCCTGGATCTCACTTTGTAGACCAGGCTGGCCTCGAACTCACAGAGATCTACCTGCCTCTGCCTCCCAAGCCCTGACATTAAAGGCATGCGCCACCACCGCCCAGCTAAATAGTTCTTGAAAAGCAGGAATCAAGAAAATTAACAAACCATAATAAAATAAGAAATCTTTTGATCACTTAAATATAAATGGGCTAAAGTTACTGGCATTTATAATAAATTGCACAATTGTGCTACTAATAAACAAAAAGGAAATAAAAAGTAAGATCCAATATTTAAGTCAGACTTAGAATTTAAGTAGAATTCTGTTAAGTTGTTGTAAGTACTATTGAACAAACATATTGCAAACTTGCTTTGAAATAACACAAGTTTATGAAACAAAATAAAAAGTTCAAATAAAGAACAAAATTGGATATTGAGCAATATTTTAAAAGGCAACTAGCATAATATAATGTCTTCTTATATATCACTGTATGTAAAGACTATCCCATTTATCTGACAAGACTAATGTGTAAGAGTACTAATTTCAAGTAAATATATAATAGACATGTGTATAATATTTAACAAATATTTTATACACATTAATATTAAAGTAACTTTTAGTTTACTTAATATAACGTTGCTCCTGAAAATTTTTAAATTGTTCAAAAACATTCTACAGATGAACACAAATTTTACTTAATTTAAATTTTAATGAATTAATGTTAAGTATTAGTAAATCCTGAAATTAGATGAGGAAGATAATGCAAACCTACATTAGATTTTTTTATAATTTAAATTAAAATAAAAAAGAAATATATCTTTAAAGCTTTAAAATTTAAATATTTTACCTTAAAATAGTGAATATTTGCTTATAAGTAAAATCAGGATACCAGTGTAAATCATAATTCTGTAACATTATCTAGGACATTATGGAGGTCTCCAAAGAAACAGTGTTATCCAGACACAACAGGACTGATGCACATATGAACTCACAGAGACCTTGGCAGCATGCATGGAGACTGCACAAGTTCAAGGCAAATGGGTCCCAGCACTGAGATGGGGAGGCAGACATGATCTCCCATCCCTAACCAAGAAGTTATCTGCAATTGACATCTGCTTGCAAAAAGGAAAAATTCAGTTTTCTCCAATTGAGTCTCACGGGGTATATTAACCACACATGCCCAACAGTAGAAGGCCAACACAAATGAATTCATTGGTATTTTTGTAGACTTTTATGTCATATTGTTTTGTTGGGGCATTTTTTTCATCTTGCAGTTCTTCTGCTTGTATGTTATGGTTTCCGATTTTATGTTTTTATGCGTTTGTTTTTTGTTGTTTGGGTGTGTGTGTGTGTGTATGTGTGTGTGCTTCTTGTGTTTTTTCTTTGTTTTAATTCTGGTATTGTTTTTTTTTTTTGTGTGTGTGTGTGTGTGTGTGTGTGTGTGTGTGTGTGTGTGTGTGTGTGTTTACCTAGTTTTCTGAAGAAAGAGAGAAAGGAGGAGCAAGAGTTGAGTGGGTGGGAAGGTAGGGAAGAACTGGAAAGAGTTGGGAGAGGTGAAAGGATGATCAGAATGTATCATTGTATGAATAATTCTTTCAATAAAATGTAAAAAGTCAGCATGCCTATGGTAAGGTCTTAAAATTTCACTTTAAGATGACATGCATTAACAACTTTAAATTGAGAGGAGATACTTTATTAAGAAGCTCTCTAGTAGTGTTTATTTATTAGTACATAATTCTCAAGAAATCTACATGGGGCACATTCATTCAAGAAGCTATATTTTATGTTGAGTCTTCTATAAATGCTTACAAAATAACCTCCAAATGTTAGACAAAATAAACATGCATATACTTTTAAATATTAAAATTATTCATAGTCAAAGAAAGGAGGAAAGACAGAAAATTACAAAAAAATAATGTAAAAGTGTCTTAATTCTTAATAGTAAAATGTAAGTTCCATATTAAAAATAATAATCATAATGAAGATAATATATTTCATTAAAATGATATATTTTTCCAATTATGTACTTAAATAAGTCAATTTTATTTTCACCATTAAAAATACATCTAATTTTCTTGTATAAGCTTTTATTAAACACTTATATAGAAACTAAAAAGCCTAAGGTTTTCTACCAATGCTAGTCTCCCATATGTTCTCAAATATAGAGTTCTTTCTGAAATATAAAATGGTAAAATAATCAGGATATTTGAATGAAGGAAAATAAATTTTTAGAAAAGGTATGTTTCAATTTTTAAACTAAGTATATGTTTACAGGTACTTGCATATAGTGCTACCATACTTAAATTAGAAAGTATCTGTATCATATTTATAATAGCTATGGCATAAATACCATACCATGTCAATCATTCACTCATTGAAATTAACATTTTTTTTTTTTGGTTTTTCGAGACAGGGTTTCTCTGTGTAGCTTTGCGCCTTTCCTGGATCTCGCTTGGTAGACCAGGCTGGCCTCGAACTCACAAAGATCCGCCTGCCTCTGCCTCCCGAGTGCTGGGATTAAAGGCGTGCACCATCACCGCCCGGCCAGAAATTAATATTTCTTAATGAAACAAGTCTAAACCATGATTTAGGACTTTGAAATATGGATAATACAACCCTATATTAGTCTGTCTTCTGGCACACAGAATGCACGTTGGTAACGAAGTACACATTAAAGCACTGTAAGGGACTTTATGTCATGCATTGTCATTTAGGAAAGCAGATTTGCTGACAGACCAAGAATCTGAAAATAAATTTATTCTTTCACTCAACAAATATTTTCTGACTGTATATATTACCACATACTGTTTCATACATTATTACATAAAATATGTGGGGTTCCTGCCTTCATTTAGTAGAGCAGCTAGACATTAGTTAAATAATCATATGAATTAACACAATTGGCAAATGGGACACAGGAACATACAACTAAAGATTTTTATGAGATTTGGGGAAGATGGGAGGGAAGACTTCTCTCATGTGGAGGAAAAGCTTGAGACCTGAAGGAGTAATAGAACTTAATAAAGTGAAGAAAAAATATATATAAAGTCCAAAGGCATCCAATATAGTTGCTATCTGTCATGAGGCTTAAATCACATAGTAATTAAACTGAAGAGTCTCTTAGGTTATGTTAAGGACTTTGACCTTTAGCCTAAAACACTGAAAAGCCATTTAAAAGGAGGGTGGGCAGAAGAAGGGAGAGGATATGATCAGCTAAGAATCATTCTTAAGGAGTTCATTGTGGCTGTAGGTTTATGGATCACACAAAATTAACATGCTATTATCATGACCTTAACAGAAAAAATAAAAAATTTGCCCTCTGCAATGATAGTAAAAAACACATAATACATTAAATTTACCTTTTCCAAAGCCAACTACCACTTCTTAAACTTTTCCACTGATGTCTCCATAATTGCTGAACAGTGTACTCCTAACCCTAGGAGGTCTGAGGAATGCAGCTTTAACAGCCCGCTGTAAGCCTAAAATTCCTGAAATCATACCAATTTTGCTTTTTGTATCATGTAAAATTAATACTTGTTTTAATTTAAAATAATACTTAAGTTTTTTAAACAAAAATGAGCTATTCAGCTTTTGATCATTTGCCTTTCACACTCAGAGAAATACACCATTTTCAAGTACAGACCTATGTTATTCATGGAAACTGGATTCACTCACTGAATGTTATTCAACACAATGATTCCACATTAAAGACTATACTTCCTGTTTTCAGACATTAGACAACTACAAAATCATCAACAAATTTCACACTCCACTTTTTCCAAATCACTTGCTCTTGTCCTTTTTAAATGATTTTAACTCTGTTATCCTTCTACTACTTGACAGAAACAAACACTGCTTCTTTCAAATAAGCCCAATGTGTCAAGTACTGTAAAGAAGTTACATTGGAACCTAAAAGTCATTAGGAACAAATTAAGCTCTAATCCGAGGTTCTGCTGCTATAAATGAAAATGATAATTTATCACTCCTTTAAGAACATTATTAATATTCAAAAGCCTACTTTCATTTCTCACATAAGAATTTGGATCAGTAAAATTCTAAATATCCAACACTATGTTAATGATGTAATTTATCTTCAAAATAACTACTTTAACATTATTTCCAGATTATTCCTCAGAAACAGATTTGAAACAGCTGTCCCAATTCAATACACATTCTTTGTGGGCTGAGTTTTGGCAGGCAAAGTTTTCTAGTGTGGTATTTCTCTCAACTCAGGACATGCTGAGAGCTTTCTTGTCTTTCTCATATGCAGATTTGTTCCTGTACTTTTGTCACCTCCTCACACCCCTCCCTCACTTTCCCTCTCCTGCCCACTTGCCCACTTCAACCAGACACACCCAGAGAAACTCCTTCAGCTTACACTCCTGACTGCAGCTCCAGAATCTCTGGATGCACCTCCTACATGAATATACTTTTCTTTTAGAGTACCCTTTAAGTAAATAGTTCATAGACTTGCTAAAAACCCCATCCTCTCCTTGGATCCCTTCTTGGTTCACAAACCTATCATCTTTTAATCGGTGTTTGCATATATAACACAAACATTCAAAAACTTTCCAAGTGTACTAGTTGGTTCCTGTCTTTGTCCTGGGTAGGGTTTTTTTTTTTTTAAATGACATTGTTGTCGCTTACAGAGAATAGTTTCTTTAAAGCAGAGAATATTTTTTAATCCATTAAAATACCTTCCATGCAGATGTACTCAGTAAATAATACCCAAGGACCAGAATATAATTATGTAATTAGTTGCTTTCTTCCTAATCAGGACTAAATTTGTGAATGTTAGAAATCAAATGTCAATGACAATAGAAATCAAGTATTTCTTGTGGACTACACATATTAGAATGTGAATGTCTTTTTTTTTTTTTTTACATAAAATAACAAGAATTCCCATTAGGAAAAAAAGAAACAAAGCAAAACCGTTGAATCCAAAGTAGATGTTTGCTGTGCCTATCCAGTCACCTTGTATTTGAAAAATGGATCAAATTTTCAAGTGATAGGAACAATGTGATCAATTATGTTTAACATCTTTTCCTTACAGCTTGCACAGTTTTGAGTTCTTGCCATAAATGTTTCTGATTTCATTCTCTCAATTCAATTTAACTCAAAATGTTGATAATTTCCTTTATATGATTAAGATACATTTAAACTTAAGCTCTAATGTCCTATAAGGGGAGAAAAAGAATCATTAATCATCTGTCAAGGTTTTGTTTTTTTTTTTTTTTTTTTTTTTTTTTTTTTTAGCAGATATAGTCTCTTATTCACATTTATACTGAATAGACATCATGTAATCACTACATTTTCCTCTATCATAGGATTGCATGCAAAACATTAGGTTTGGGTTTTTTTAACACCTAAAATAATGTATTTCATTTTCTATCCTCAAGATGGCTGAGTCATCAGTACAGAAAGCAGAAGGCAGGGACTACTTATCGAACAAAATGTTTCATTATGATCAAGAAAGAGTAGGATAGCTGATTGTGGGATAGTTTAAAATTTTAGATTATTTTGGCATTTATAATACTGCAAGATTGATTAGCATTAAGTCTCAGAAATTGTAAAAAAGACCAGCTAAGTGGGCCTTCTGCTTTGCTCTGAAGATGATAGTCATTTTATTTAAACCAGAAAGAGATTAAAGCTCACTAGAAGAATTTCACAGAGGGAAATGGTCCTAGAAAAGAATTATCTTGGTCATATGGATATTTTGCATTAGTCTCAAAGCTCAAAAAGTTATGAAAGGAAGAGTAGAATTACTTGATATAAGATGGACTGGGAAATTTAATAATAAAATTAGTAAAAGGGACATTTAAGTGTTCAGAGGTTTTTGTTATATTTCAGTGAAAAAAATATACAGAACAGGGACTCATGTAACTATAGATTAGAACTATTTCTAGGGTTGTCAAATAAACGAAGAGGAACTGGAAGATAACATATTTTAGATTAATATGTTCAGCAACAAATTAGAAAGTTACTGGCTTACTTTATTGTCTACAACTTTTCTCAGTAACTTGCTTGCCTTTGTTGATTTTGAAAATGCCTGTTTTAAGACTTTATCAAAACTCTAAGACTACTGAACATACTTTCCAATTGAAGAAGGCTGGCTTCAAGTGCTAATAAGAGGGATGAGTATATTGATTTTCTCCAACAGTAATTTTATAAACTTAATTTTTGGTTAATGTAAAAGTTTATGAGCTATCACCAAATATCCAGAAGTACTACAAAAATAATCTAGAATAAAGTCTTTATTTTACTGACTCATAAGTAGATCATGCATTGTATATTTACTTCAACTAACAATGACAAGGTGCTATATCAAATATTCATTGCCAGCAGAAAATTTGACCAGTACTGTATTTATAAAGAATATATGAGCAACTTACATTTTTGCTAAAAATTAATATATACATTTTATATTGGTATCTCCTTCAAATACATTTAAATAAAAATAATAGGTCAAAATGAGTTGTCATTAATGGTCCTTCATAAAACAATCTTGAACATATGCTGTGAAAGCTCAATAAAGTAATTTTTCTCTTTCATTTCCCTCTTTGATGACTTACTTTCTATATAATTTCTATAAATTGTCTGGAATCATAAATGATCCCAGAACTAATGGTACCTTTTTCCTCCTTATTAAATAAAAAAATCCTCAAAAGTATATGAAGTATGTGCCTTACTAAAACAGTATAGGGAGCTATGATTGTGAGCAGCTGAAAGCTGGTATACAAAGAATATACTCTGAAGAACTCCCAGCATGTTGCAGTTATTGAAAAGTCTTACTCAGTTTTTTAGGGGCTGGGGATTTGGCTCACTTGATGCTTACCTAACCTGTAAGAAGACCTGAGCTTAATCTCAAGCACCACATAAGACCAAGAGTGGTGTAGCATATGCCTGTAATCCCAGTTCTGGGGTAGTGGAAAAAGCAGGATCAGAAATTCAAGGTCATGCTTGGGTACACCAAAGTTCAAGGCCAGCCTGTGCTACATGAGATCCTTTTTCAAACAACAAAGTGTTGTTAAAGTTTTAGTATGGCGTTATAACACTATATATAAAAACATTAAGCAAGGTTTAATCATGTCAAAGCTATCGGCTAAATTAGCAGTTGGCTCTCAAACATTTCTGCAACTGAGGAAAGTGTGAAAACTATTTTTGTCTTTTGTTAAAGTTTCCTGGGGGAAAAGGGTAGAGAAAATTAACTAAGGTAATACTCTAGGGGGCAAATTGGGGAAATGTTCATTTCTTCCAACTATTATTTAAAAATTTCCTTTTCTGATAGACCACAGAAATTTTAACAACAAGCAGTTTGGGACTGCAGCAGCTAACTGGGACCTGCAATTGGTAATTAAAGCAGCCACTCTCTCACTTCATCCAGTCGTTTGTTACACAAAGGAATACAAGTTCTACCTCACTTACCCAACTGGACTTTTCAAGCTGGAAAATGTGTCACCAACAGGTACAAAAACAAGTTATCCAACTGAAATATCATATGAAGTTAAAAAATGACAGCACATAGTCTTTACCAAAGTTCAAAGAAACTGCATTTTGCACTGGAGAGATATTTAAAGGACTAGTGTACTGGAAAACTAATAACATGTGTCAGATTACATACATCATCTGGTGTACTTGCTTCAGGGGACCTAAAACAGTGGAGAGAGGGAAAAATGCAAGAATGTAACTAGGTGGGAGGTAAAGAAGATGGAGTATGCAGCACTCATTACAGGCAGCATGGGGATTTCTAGAAGGCAATCCATGGAGGTAATCTGACTCCCATGAAGCCAAGACACCTTTTCTCTGAATACTGTTGCAGCCACAGACTTAAACTAAACTCATCTTTTAGACAAATTCAAAGAAATAGTTTTAATTAAGCATTCTTACTTCCTGTGAATACTGTCTTCCGTGACTGAGAAGCTGAAAGATCCCCCCCAGTGTGTGTGTGTGTGTGTGTGTGTGTGTGTGTGTGTGTGTGTGTGTGTGTGTGTTGGGGAGGGGTTAATGGGAATCCAGGAAGCTGGATTTTTAATAGCAAATATGGAAAGAGAACACGCAGCAGAAAAGATGAGCCATTGCTGGACTTTGTCTTAGTCATCTTTATAACGCCCATGACACCCAATGCACTGCACACAGGGGGCAGTGGATAAATAATGGATTAGGTTTAATTCGATTCACTTGCACTTACATTGTGCTTTGCAGTTACAAAGCATTTTCCCTACATATTAGATGAGAAAAACAAAGTAAGTGAGGGGTAGCAGGGCAAATCAGTGAGAAAAGGAAGCAAAACAGCAAAAGGGAAATCATGAAGAACAAGCAAACGTCTGAAAATGTGGGGAAAAATAAGGGGAGAATTGAGTTTCTCCCTACTACTTTCAATACCTTCCAATCAACCACCCACCTTCCATTTTCAAGTACCTGGGGCTTAGAAAGTCTGACTGCTAAGCAAGACTTAGAAAAGGGCTCCTTCATCTTTGGAAAGGGAATTTTCAAATATAACACTTGGAGCCTACGTATCTTAAGTTTGTGTGCTCGGGTACCACCCCAAACAAAACTCTAATATTTTCCGAGCATTCTCAAAGCGTGTCCAAGAACCTTTTATTCCAACCCAGGCATCCCTTTCTCAGAGTTCGGTCTGGGGATGGCTTGGGGAGATTCCCTACAAGCCCCTCAACTCTGACAACAGAGGGAGATAGTGAGACGGGAAAGCCCAAAGACTAGAGAAAAAGACCGTATTTGTGACTAGGAGGAGGGTGAAGGTTTGAAACCGGTTATTAGAAATTGTCGGGAGTGGGGGGAGCCTTCAAGATGGAAGAAAGGACAGAGTACTTGAATGCGCACCACTTTAAACCTGACGTTGAGTCCTTAACAAGAAGCAGCGAGAGGTCTAAAACCTCCGCATACCTCAACCTAAGAAAGCAAAGGGTATGCTAGGGAGTGCGCAGGAGAGAACCTACATGTATCAGCAGGGATGCTGTCCCATGGGAAGCATGTATTTTCTCTCCCCCAAAGTAGCGCTCCCCCTTCCGGATCATCCTCAGCCCAGCTTGGAGGGGCTCCCCAGTTTCCAACCGGAGCAACTGCATCCTGACCCCATTATGCGGGCTTAAAAGTTGCCAGGAGAGTTGGCACTGGGGAAGGCACTTGGCAGGGCGAAACCTAGAAGGGGCCTCAGGTTTCCAGGAACAAAGGGACTGGGGAAGGGGCAACCGTGTGAATAGGTCCCGAGGGCTCCTCCCATAGCTGGGAAACAAGGGTGGCCGTGTCCTCCCGACCCGAAGGCGTCGAGGGAAGCGGGAAGTGGCTAAGATGCGCCGGGATCCCACCGCCCTGCTTCCAGCTTCAACCAGGTGGCGCCCGCCGCTCTCTCGCTCCCCGCGCCCCTCTGGCTGAAGACAAAAGGAGACCAGGGTCCCCGGGCCCCCATCAGAGCCCGAGGACCCCGTCCATCCCAAGGAGGACCGTTAGCAATCGGCTGGAAGCTCCCAGGACGGGTTGCGCTATGGTGGCCGCCCCTCCCTCCCTCGTACCGGGACCCCGTGCCCTAGTGTCGCCTCGCCCTCCCCACAGAGGGCATTACCTTTCATCCAGTCCACTACTTGACTCGGAGACCATTTGCTCACTGGTTCCATGATCAGAGCCATGGGCGGCGGGGTTGGTGCCGCGTGGGACGCGGAGCTCGGACAGAAAGCGAAGTCCGCAGCCCGAGGCGCCCTCAGGTGGGGTCGGTGGCCGGCCGCAGCCTCCTGGGGTGGGCGGCTTTTGTGTGGCGGTCCCGAGGCTGGAGCGTCGGAGGCGATCGCGGTGGGAGCGGCGACGGCTGGGGAAAGGCTCTGGGGTCGGCTCGCTCCCAGCCCTGGCGGCGGCCGCTGCTGCAGCCTCCGCCGCTCAGCCCCGGGTGTGCGTCCCGCGGGGGCTTCAGTTCATGGCTCCAGCGGCCGAGGGTCGCGGCGGAGAAGGAAGGAGGCGCCGGCGCAGCGCCGCAGCCAACTTGCCCGCTCGCTCGCCTGGCGCGCGGGAGTGGAGCCCCCGGCACGACGAGCCGCCCGGCGGAAATGACGAGGGGCCTCCTGCCACCCAAAATATCTCTCCGCAGCCCTCGGGTGCGGGGCGCGCGCTCCACGAGCCCCCCGCCCGCTCGCCGCCGCGCGGTCCCGCCCCCAGGGCCGACAGCCGGCGGCGCGCGAGGCGTGTGCGCGTGCGTGTGCCAGCGCGCGCCCGGGGCCGGAGTTCTGCCAGACAGGCGGCCAGGTGCGAGCAGCTCCCACTCTCGCCCTCCAGCCCCGGGGACTGCACTCTGCCAGACCCCGCGCCCGGAGGGAGGGCGTGTGCCGTGGAGCCGGAGGTAGCGGCGACCGGGGCTCGAGCTGAAGTCTGAATGAGCCTGGGGTCGGTTAATCAGTCAGGTGCGGCGGCAGGGGCATGGCTCCCAGTGGCCTCCCAGGAGACTCGGTAGCGAGACGGGCCACCCCACCAGTTGAACCTACAGCCGAGGTAGTGTAGGAGGGTACCTTAGCCCCCCCCCTCCGCCACCGAGGGGAGGGGACGCCGCTGAACTACTAGGGTGACAATGGGAGCCCTGGCTTTGCTGGCTGTCGCCTTCGCGACTGCAGAGTAGGCTCCCGAGGTGATTTCCTCGGACCTAAGCGCCCCTGCGGAAAACCGGGGTTTCCGTAGACGGAACCCGGCTCTGGCCAGAAACGCGTAGATGAAGCTAGATGGCCCTTGCTGTCGGATCTCCCCTAGCTGCTAAAAGGGACGTGGGAAGTCAGAGCAGTCAACTGCAAGCTGCTCCAGGTGATTCTGAGACGCCCCCACCCCCCACCCCTACACGTGCCTTTTCCAAGCCTCTGCTTCAGGTTTTCGGCCAACTCCTTCAGCACAGGGTCCCCATAGCTATTCCACATGATGTCATTTTGTGTTCAGATGTTCTTATATAAGAACTGGAGAGTAGTAATGGGATTTAAAGTTAGTGACAAATTGCAAACATGATGTTTCACATATTGTTTTCTTCAAAAAAGCTGTGCAGGCTTCTATGTAACATTTAGTAAAATACAGTTTGCCTAATAAGGCTTCACTTTCAATGACAATTCTAGAGTGTCTAGTAACAGACTCTACCATCATTATAGTTTTTTCTCCCCTCGGTATCATTCTTAAAGAGCTACATTAAGTAAACAAGAAACTCCTTTTATTTCTATAATCATTTCAATAATGTCAGTAAATCATGCCAGTTCCTACTGTAGCCATTTTGTCTAACTCAATTTTATGAAATACAGAATGTCACTTTCTTCAGTTGGCATGAATTAACAGCCCCTCCACAGAGAGAGAGAGGTAAAACAGTGGCTGATAAAATATTGATGTTTTCATACTACTAGTACAAAACAAATAAAATTTAAGAAGCTTGTGGTGATACTTGTTTAGTGATAACCCAAACTTCAAAATATACCCAAAAATTTTTAAAGAAATTTAATTGCACAAGTAATGTTATCAAAATATTACTATTAATAATAACACAAATTTTATCAAGCAAGGTGCTAAATAATCACTTTTTGTTTTATTTTAGCCTCATACTATCTCTACTATTAGCCACATTTTACAGCTGAGACTTTAGCTCTCACATTCACTTCCTATTCCCTAGATATTACTCAGTTACATAAATGTTAAATAAATTAGTGAATAGTGCCTTAAAAGGTCAAATTTATCTGAGACCATGATGCATGATTATAATAGCAAATTCATTCCAGAATCTCAACTTTGAAAATGAGTGTCATAAAATGAGCAATTATAGTGAAAGGGAGGTCCACTAAAGATCTACTGGATGCATTTCATCAAACTTAACCACAAAGAAGGCTGAGACTCACCATGAGTTTTCCTAATCTATACCTAACCAGAAATGGTAAGAATATAGAACATGACCAAATTTGGCAACACCAGTAAGTTGCAGGTTGATAGACTAGGCTTCTGTGACAAGCAACCATACTGTGAATCATATTGAAAGCAAGTGCAAATTAAGATATCACTTATCTAATGGAGCAGGCTATCAAGAAAAATGTCACACACCAAGGTTTGTCAGACAGAGATGGATATAGATAGATAGATGATAGATAGATAGATAGATAGATAGATAGATAGATAGATAGATAGATAGATGATAGATAGAGGGATACATTGATTGAAATTATGTGACAAGGCCACTGGCAAAAAAAAAAAAATGAGAAAGAAAAGAGAATTTTGAGGAAGACCTTATATGAGACTGAAGGAATACATAGTCCCTTCCAATTTATGTTACAGTTAGGCATTTATGTTTTTCTCAATCATGTAAAATGACTGTTAAACTAAATCTGAATCTAAGAATGAACCAAAATGTGAGTGTAGATTCCTACTGTCTTAACAGATTGAATCAAGGTCTTAAGTGTTTCTCTTAACTTCTCCTCCCTTAGGTTCCCTCATGAAATACAGCATTTGACTTTGACTTTGACAATATAATCAGCATAAATCATTTCACTTAATCTCTTCAGAACATAACAGGCTTTTCATTTTAAGTATTCTTGATTTGGGTAGGGGAGAAAAAGAAAAGGATTAAATCATCACTGCTCTTATTCTTTTGTTCTTACCTACAAATGACTCAGCTGAATCTTTCTGGCATTTTTCTTTCCAGGACTGTTCAAATAAACTACCATTTATGTACTCTGCCTATTACTCAGAATTTAACATCTTCCCCACGTTTTTGTGCATATAGTATAGTGAGTGCATCTCTATAAAAACCAGGCCAACTTAATGTTGCCTTCTCTTAGTGAACAATGCAGTTTTAAAGATTAGGAGTAAAGTATGTTATCAAAAACATATGCAAAAATACAATGAACTAATTGGTATGATGTCACACATTCTTCAACAAACTAGATTTAAACGTCAAACTCAGATTCTTTTTTAATTGAGACAGAATAGAAATATTAAGTTAATTAAATTAATTGGATATGTACTTTTTGAGATATTTGCAACCATATCAAAACAAATCACTTGAAATAATATTTTTAAAATAATGTCAGTCTAATTTATGACTCTGGTTGTTAACACTTTGTCCCTCTAGATTTCAAAATTAAAATGAAAATCCCTTAACTAAAATATTCTCAGTTAAGATTCTAGAGTGCAATGTGGTTTTAATTGGCTATAGATGAAGAATTTACAAATAGTTCTCTAACTGATCTTATTTTTGGCAATTATTACAGCTAGGAAGAAGGACTTTTAAGCCTTTGTCTCTTTGGAGCTAAAGAGAGAATATTAATATTAATGTTTTCCAAATTGGACTTATACGGATCTCATTTTCACTTACTGTTTATTTTGCAAAGATACTCACTTTGAATTACTATTAAGATATATTTTAGTAATTTCACTTATTTAACATTTGGATAAAGTATCATTCAGAAGCTCTTCTGGTGGATGTTTCCAGTTGGCTTGGATTTATTTTTTGATATTGCTATATTGATTTCTTGTCTTTTTTGAGATTGGGTCTATATAGCCCAGACTGATGAGAAAGTCACTCCATAATCAAAGTTGGCCTTGAATTCTTCAGCTCTCCTATCTCAGACTCTCAAGTGCTGGGATTACCACGCCCAACTTCTTACTTTCTTAATAAGCAATGTCTTCTCATCTTAATTTATCCCTTTTATATTTTATTTTTGAATAATACTGATCACTAAAACATTGAGAGAACAATTAAACAAGAGAAAATAACCTCCCCTATTCCTCAGTTTGTGCATGTAATTTCAAAAGCAGGTGTATTATACTTCAGCAATTCTGATAAGATTAATAATTATAAAACGAAGTACTTATTGTTCCCAAGAATAATGTAAAAATCTTATTCCAGAGAAAGGTTAGTGAAATTTCTGTAATACTGTTGGTATTTCCAGTATAATTCACCTAACGGCTATCAATTAAGATCCAAAACCTCCAATAGCAACCAAAGTTTCCAATCATCCGAGAAACAAGTATGAAATAACCATTGTAAATAGGCCTCAGTGCAACCTCTCCAGGCCTAATCTCTCTTTAGATTGAATGGGGAGAAAGCACCGAGGAATGATAATTAAATTAGTAGAATAATTTCTTTGTTGTTGTGCCTCAAAGGTAAGGTGTATTGAATCAAGCCTTGTCCTTTTCAACCAAGATTTACAGCAATCCTTTCTAATTGGCCTGAGTTGAGGTTGTCTGGGGGGGTATTTAGGGGTTCTTTCCAATACTGTCCCCTGCTGTATTAATCACAATGTAACAAAAACCTCAGAGCCCACCAAGATTAGTTTCCTTAATGCATAAATCCCTAGCCCACCAGGGAAGTTTCTAATGCACTTGGCAGACATTAGTGAAGGGCATATAAATTTGTTATTCAATATTTTTTGAGTACCACCAAAAATGCTGACTCAAGTTCTATCCTTTGACCAGAAAAATTAACTTAATTTTGTATATATGGACGGCCAAAATACTCATATGTAGGTAAGGGAAATAAAAATTTTACAATTCTTTTAATAGGATAATGTGATAAGTATAAAGATAGATATGCCTACTACTAAGCAAAGAGGAGAGTTTAACTGCTATAAAGAATACTACATGGAGGACTGAGTGCTCAATTTAGATCTTAAAGGACGGCAGCAATGCAGGAAAGAACTTTTAGACAAACTGTGGTCAAGGCTATTTAGCATTTTATATAGGTCCCTGGGTAGTGGATATTATAAAGCAAAAAGTGACAGGAGATAAAGTAGGAATGAAGGGAAAATCAAAATAAAATAGAGAAATTTAAATATTTTTAGTAATTAAATGACTTAGTGATATTTGTGTTTTCTATAGAATACTCAGGTAGCCAGGGAGAATAGAGATTTGAAAAGGCAGGATGGAAGAGTATCAATTCAAATACTGTGGCAATAGACTAGTGAAGGGATGTATCATGTCAGAAATCGAGCAATGGAGGTGGTAATATAGAAGAGAGGATTGGTAGAATAATTATCCAGAACTTAAGTGGGTGAAAGGTTAGAAAAGGGGCAATATCAAGCAAGAATGGTTTCAGGATTCTAACTTGGGTGAATCACTAAATTATTTCTCTTACATAAATCATTTAAAACATAAGAAGCTGACATGAGAAGTGAAGATAGTCTGAGATATTACTCCTTTTGGATATTCTAAACATGACAATCTGAGACAGTTGATGAGAAATTTATACTGGGTAGTTCCTTCATTCACATATAAAAATATGAAGCTTAGTATGGGCTGAAATAGAAACCTGTGAGCAGTTACTGAAACAAGAAAATAGATCAGAGAGTGAATTAAGATGCTACAGTGGAAACAAGCCATATGGGTGGAGAAGAGTGAGATAGGGAGGGAAGAAGGAGGGAGGGAAAAGAAACCAGGAGTATGCCATGTCATGATAGCACAATGAACAAAAAACTTCAGGTAGAAAGGAGGGGAAATTATGTGAGGGCCAGAGATAATGCTGTTTCAATAAGAACTGGTGGTTTTGTCACTTATGGCACTTGTGGCCTGATTTTAATCTGGGGGAGAATTTAGTTGTCGCAATGGAGAAGCTTGGTAACAGGACATTAACTTTTTCACAGGTTTAATTTTCTTGTATTTTCCTCATAGTCTCCCTATGTACGTAATTTAACTAGGTGGCTGAAAAATGAGTGACTAATTTCTCCAATTTATCTATCACTGCTTACATTATTATGATGAAATCCCAGACACTAATAATAATACCCACTCTTATCTGATTACATATTCACCACTTAAGGGACAATGACGTACTTTAAAATTACCTTCTCACATCAGATTTTATGGAAACATTGTTGCCACAACACTGGTTATAGTACACATCTTCACATAGGGCACATAAGCAAGGATCAACCACAGGATAACCTAACACTCTATCATGTCATCTATTGTCTGGCCTCTTGGATTTGGTATCATCTTTTAGAAATAGTGATTATGAGGAGCTGATCTTGCATTGCCAGCCATATAAAGAAATAAAATTTCTAAACACATTTGCAGTTTTTACTTCCTTACTGATGAACTCTATGGAAGTGTGACAATCCACCTTAGTAATTGTCACTATGCTGCAGACTAGGTACTGTTTAACTACTTAGCATAGATTTGATCTATGAAGTCCATAAATATTCCCAAGGGAATTAGTCCTAGTAAACTTTTGCCTGAATAAACTAGGACAATCCACTGTGTCCTAGTAAATCAGCAGCAGCATCGGTAGGAGTTGATTTCAAATTTGAAAAGACTACAGTTTTCTGAATCATTGGGTCTCCCTAAGATTGTTCTGTAACTAATAAAAATCCCATGGTTTTAATTTTTATTTTGGTTAGTTTCCTTCTATTATTATTTTTATTAAGAACCAAAGGCTGTAGAGGAGGGACTGCAAGAGTGTGAATTGTTGAATCCAAGATTGCAAAAAGCAGAGGGACAAATAGCCAATCGAATGGAAGCACATGAATTATGAACCAACGGCTGTGGAGCCCCCAGCTAGATCAGGCCCTCTGGATAAGTGAGACAATTGAATAGCTTGATCTGTTTGGGAGGCATCCAGGCTGTGGGACCAGGATCTGTCCTTAGTGCATGAGCTGTCTGTTTGGAACCTTGGGCTTACACAGGGACACTTTGCTCAGTCTGGAAGGAGGGGACTGGACCTGCCTGTACTGAATCCACCAGGTTTAAATGAATCCCCAGGGGAGTCTTGGCCCTGGAGGACATGGGAATGGAGGGGAGGGGCTGGGGGGAAGGTGGAGGTAGGGGCGGGAGGGGGAGGACAGGGGAACCCATGGCTGAAGTGTAAAATTAAAACACAAATATAATAAATAACAAAAAAGTAAAATCTAAAAAAAAAAGCTACAAGGGGAAAAGATCAAGTAACATGTAAAGGCAGACTTATTACAATTACAAAGTACAAACATTTGTATATGTTTTACTTTAGTAAACATTTTTAAATATTTAAATGTAGAAGGATCTACTATGAATGGCCACATGTAAAGACAGAAGCCTTTTAGAAGATGTTTGTAATTATTTACAGGATTACACCAGATTTTATATTTTGTTTTACTTACACTAAAAAGATTTAGGGTATAGTAACCACTGCATTTAAAACAGTAATGAAAAATTTCTACCATTAGGGTGAAACAGGAGTGGTTTAAAGAATAATAATAAGTGAAAAGGGAACTTGAAGGGAAGAAAACAAGAGAAGATAATTGTAGAGAACACAAGGTAGAGTTATCAGAGGAAGGAGCCTCAGCTGAGGAAATGCCTCCATGAGATCCAGCTGTAAGGCATTTTCTCAATTAGTGATCAATGGGGGAGAGCCCAGCCCATGGTGGGTGCTGCCATTCCTGAGCTGGTGGCCCTGAGTTCTATAAGAAAGCAGGCTGAGCAAGCCAGGGGAAGCGAGCCAGTAAGCAGCACCCTCCATGATCCCTGCATCAGCTCCTGCCCCCAGGTTCCTGTCTTGTTTGAGTTCCTGTCCTGACTTCCTTCAGTGATGAACAGCAATGTGGAAGTGTAAGCCAAATAAGTCTTTTCCTCCCCAATTTGTTTTTTGTCATGGTGTTTGGTCACAGCAATAGAAACCCTAACTAAGACAATTATCTTCTTTTGTTTTAAATGCAGTGGTTACTATACCCTAAATCTTTTTAGTGTAAGTAAAACAAAAATTCTGGGAATTCAAGACATAAAGCATATATTTATAGGGGAAAAGTAAAATAATTGGTCATTTAATATGAAAATATAAGGACCACTATCTTAAAATGGGACATTTGTTACTGGGAACATACAGTCTGTCTCCTAGCAATTCTAATAGAGCATATTTCACTACTCTTTTCTCCCTGATTTCATGAGGGAGTGGCCATATGCTTCCTAAGCCAGAAAATTTATTTTCAGAACAGTATGTTGTCTCTGAACCTTTTCTTTTCTTTTGTTTTATTTTAACCAACATTTCAGTCTGTAGCTCGAACTGGCCTGAAATGCACTATGTAACTCGGGCTGGCTTCAAATCCACTGTCATTCTGCTTCAGCCTCCCAAGTGCTGGAATTACAGACATGAGGCATCATACCCAGCTAATTATTTCTAATGTTGACTAAAAAGTATATTTTCTAGTTAGAGAAGATACGCTTTTCCCATGCTATAAACTATTTAGTTCACCTAATTTTCAGAGGTTTTGAATTTCAGGAGAAGGAACAGAATTCAGTTGATAATGGGAACCTAATAACAACTTCTTGCTTTCTATGCATAAGTATTTTTATAAAATGCTGTATGAAGACATAATTACCAAGTTGTGATGGTTAGTGTTGTCAAATCTACAGAAATCTACAATCATGTGAGGATGGCCTCTGGGTATTCCTGTAGGGGATTATCTTGATTACATCATTAATTTGGGAATAAATATCTTAATTGTGGGCAGTACCAGGAAATCTGGGACTATATAAGTAGGAATTGGTGCTGAGAAGCACTTCACATCCATTCTTCTCTTCTTACTGCAGATATAATGTGAGCAGCTGCTTAAAGCTCCTGCTGCACTGACCTCCCTGCCATGACAGACTGATTAGACCTTGAACTGTAAGTTATAATAGAGCATTTCTCCCTTAAATTGTTTTTGTTAGGGTATTTTTTAGGTTAAAGATTTATTTCAAATCATATGTATGCTTGTGTCTTTGTGTGTGGGGTATGTACATAAGAGTCTGAGTGCCCTCAGAAATCAAAAGAAGCAGTTGGATGCCCTGGAACTGGAATTACAGGTGGTTGTGAACTGCCCAACCTGGGTAATGGAAACCAAAATCAGATCTGCAAGAGCAATTTTCTTAACTGCTGGGCTATCACTTCTACCCTCTTGTCAAAATTCTTTACCACAGCAACAATAAAAGAATTAAAGACTGAAGTCTTTTTCAATTATCACATTATTACTTTTAATATTCTACCAAAACAGTATTTATGATTTTTAGTTTATTTCATAGCTTATTGTAAGAAAGATTGTTTTTTTTTTTTGAATAGGTGAGACTTTTATATTGGTATCAAAGATTGTTTGTTCTAATACAAATACTCTTATGGTACCAGTTAGCTACAAATTTGTAAATAACAGTTTAAGACATTAAATCTGCTTAGTTTTTAATCTGAATGTATAAATTCAAAAGGCAACATTAAGGTTATGTTCAGTAGCAAACCATTTTAATTGAAGTATATATCCTCAAGAAAATTATCTCATCTTCATAAGTAATGCTCTTACAACTTATATGAAAATAGATAGTATGGTAGTTTGAGTGAAAATGTCCCCCATAGGCTCATAGAGAGTGGCATTATTAGGAGGTGTGGCCTTGTTGGGATAGGTGTGGCCTTGTTGGAGGAAGTGAGCCACTAGGGGCAGGCTTTGAGGTTTCAGATGTCCAAACTAGGCCCAGTGTCTCCTTTTGCTGCCTGTGGGTCCAAATGTAGAACTCTTGGCTGCTTCTCCAGCACCATGTCTGCCTGCATGCCACCATGCTTCCCACCATGACAATAGACTAAACCTCTGAACTGTAAGCCAGTCTCAATTAAATGTTTTCCTTATTAAGAGTTGCCATGGTCATGATGTCTTTTCACAGCAATAGAAACCCTAAGACAGATGCTGTTTAAAATTTTAAGATAAATCACAAATTCACCAAAATGTGTAGAATTGTAAAGTAATATAATACAAAGAGAAACTAAGGAATAGCTTCTGTGGACTTCATGTCTAACTCAAATTCAAGGGTCTATAATATTTAGAATACTTCATAAGCCTAATAACTTTTAATATTTTCATCTATAGTATTGGCTTTCCACTTCTTAGAAATGTCTTCAGGCTCAAATAAAAATGTATTAAAAATCATGGTAAATTATACAAATGTAAGCTAATGTTTTTTAATTAAATCGTGTACCACAAAATATCTAAATAGTCTTCAGATTAACAATTTTTTTCCTTATGCATAACTTTGATGGTCAGAATTCATTAGAGGCCATGTCTGCCAAGTAAAGTTGATGTTCCAACTCAACAACACAATTTTTGTTTAAATAAAGAATAGCTATAAAATGATACTTTAAAAATGTTAGAAATTATTGAAAGCAATGTTTTACAAATTTTAGAATGTTTTTAATTATAATAATATCTTGAAGATGATTATTTTGAATGGTTAATTGTAATTTATTATATTTCTTTAGTTATATGGCTTTAAAGAATTTATCTGAAATTTAGTAATATTTCCATATATACTCCTAGGGCATTCTATCATTAGTCCCTTTCTTAGTACTAATTGTCAACTTGACAGTCTAGAATCACCTGGTTGGGGGGGGAGTATCTCAGTCGTGTAAGTGTTTTTATCAGATTGGTCTGCTGGCATGTTTTTCAGGGATTATCTTGATTTTTAATTGAGGTTAGAAAACCCATCTCACTGTGAGTGATACAGTTCTATGGGCTGTCTACAGATGCTAGCTGAACACAAACCTGAGTGAGCCAGAAAGTCAACTAGCAATCAACATTCCTCCAGGGTGTCTGCCTTGAGTTCCTTCTTGAGTATTTATCAATGATGAGCTGCAACATGGAAATATTAATGAAAGAAATCCTTTTCTACCCTGAGTTGCTTTGGGGAAGTATATTTAATCATACCACCAGAAAGGAAACTAGAAAGTCTCCACGTTTACTGTAAGATACTGCTCTACAAAACTATAAAATGAACTACAAAGTAATCAAGTAAATCAATGTTTGTAAAGGGACAAAATAAGGCATTCAGTTTTCATGCATTTTATACTTGTGTGGGTATAAAATATAATGGGAAAAATCAGCTCTTATGAACCATTTAAGATTGAGAGTTAAAATTGGATTAAGGAAGGAGGAGAATGAATTACCAAAGTAGCACTTCACTATCAACATATGTAAATGACTATTCATATGAAATAAAATTGGCTTGCAAAATGAAACCTTTCCATTTTGTTTCCCATATATGGAAATACACTTTCTATAGGGTGGCTGAGAATAAACTGTGGTCCACAGAATCCTCATCTTAACCTATGCACCTATAATTTCTTTTTTATATTCTTTTTCTTTCATTTTTTTTTTAGACAAGTTCTCATGCAGTCCAAGCTGACCTGGAACTCACTATGTAGGCAAAAATTACCTTAAAACTTCTGCCTGCCTCTAACTTCCAAATGTTGGGACTATGGATGTGTGCCACCATGCCCAACCATGTACCAGCAATTTCTACACAGCATTGTCTGAATCCTGACATAATAAGAGAATGAAGAGGCCAGATAATTATTGTATTTATTTTGGTCCAAAAATATTGTGCCATTTTGAGATAAAGGTAAATTCACATCCTTTTATTCTTATTTTTATCTCTTTTTATATTTTTACAGAAAATAAAATTTTTTCATATATTATATTCTGATCATGATTTTCCCTCCCCCAACTACCCCCAGACCCTCCACCTCCTCACCCACCCAACTCCATTCCTTCTTTCTCTCTTTAGAAAACAAACAGGCAAACAAAAAGCCAACAAACCAGAGTAGAAGGAAAAAAATAGCAAAGAGAAAGCAGAAGAAACACACACTCACATAGACACACACACACACACACACACACACACACACACAAAATAGGAAACCATAATGTGTAAGCAAAAAGACCATTAAAAAAAATGCCCAAAGAAAGTGATATGAGACAAAAAGCCTACAGAAATACCACTGAGTTCATTTTATGTTGGCCATCTTCTGTTCAGCATTTGGCCTACCCTAATGTGTGGTTAATATACCCAGTGAAACTCCACTGGAGAAAATGACTTTTTCCTTTGCAAGCCCGCCTGGCTTGAACATGTGCAGTCCTTGTGCTAGATGCTGCAGTTTTTGTGAGTTCATATGTGTATGGTACTGTAGTGTCTGGAAGACACTGTTTCTCTGGTGTCTTCAATCCCCTTTGGCTCTTAAAATCTTTCTACCTCCTCTTCAGCATAGTTCCCTAAGCCCTGAGGGGAAGTGTTTGATGGAGACATGCTATTTAGGACTAACTATTTCAAGGTTTCTCACTCTCTGCATACAGTCCAGTTGTAGGTATCTGGATAAGTTCCCATCTACTCCAAGAGGAAGCTTTTGTGCTGATGACTAAGCCAGGCACTGACCTATGAGTATAGTTGAATGTCATTAGGAATCATGTTTAACATCCTTAATATCACAACTTCTGGTATGTACAATGTGATGGGAATATAAAAACAGAGCACATGAAACTTTTTTCCTTAGATAAAGGATGAAATTGAAGCCACTTGAGAAACATTAGGATGATTTGGAACTGTTAGGTTAAATTCAACATTTAGTTTAAAATTTATTCAGACAATCAGGGAAACACAGAAGGCTCTTGGCTATATTTTTACCATCATACATAGTGGAGATACCTACAAACAGACCAGTTCTCCAAAACAAGGCCACAATCCAATCCTTATGAAAGACATATATGTGCTAGACAACTGAGAAAACATCCCCATTGAAAAGGGTGGTTCAGTGATTAAGAGAAACGGCAGCTCTTCTGGAGGACATAGATTCAATTCCCAGCACCCACATGGCAGCTTATAACCATTTATTTATAACTCCACTCCCAAGGGGTCAGATGCCCTCTTCTGACCTTCTTGGGCTACAGGCCTGCACATGATGCAGACATACATGCAAACAAAGCACCCATACACATAAAACAATAAAAATACTTTTAATGATACGAAGAGCAGGAGATACGCTCATGCATTAACCCTGCCATACACAGAATACTTTAAAATAAAGAAGGAAAACATAACTGCCAGCTTCTTGCTGAGGTATGAAGGGTTTGTACTATACATATAGTCTCCAAATTTCCAGTCCTTGGGGGGAGGGCCTGGCTTTTAAAGCCCTTGCTTAAGGAACATTAGAGATAGGACATCTGAGGATTTCTTTCCATTAAGAACAAGTAGGCCTGTTGATGCAGATGGGCATGCCAGCACTCCCAGAAACTACAGCCCCTAGAATGAGACTAGCTTCCAATTTTCCAACAGAAAGAGCCTAGCTGTATGCTTTCCCAGAAGTTCATTTTGGTTCAGGAATGTAACGAGTCAGTCTTTAGAAGCTGACATAAGCAAATAAAGAAGAAATTGTTTGAGGGACTGGAATGATGGCTCAGTCAGTAAAGTACTTACTTTGCAAACAGAAGGACCTGCATTTAGATCCCTAGCACTCACATAAAAAGCCAAGGGTAGAGGCAAATAGCTGTAGTCCCAGTGTTGGGAAGGCAGAGACAGGCAGATCCCTAGAGCTCATGGGCCATCCTGTCCAGTTCATTGGCTCCAGATTGAGTAATAGACCTTATCTCAAAAGATAAAGTGGATAATGATAGAGAAAAATACCCAACATTGACCTCTAGGTGCATACACACACACACACACACACACACACACACACACACACACACACACACACCACACACCCTGCATACACATGTGTACACACTCAATGTGGACATATACACACTCATACACCTCTATTTCTATCAAAGAATAAATTACTTTCTCATAAGTGAAACAAGGAATACTGATTCTTTTCCCCTGTGCTTGTTCCAACAGTAATTCTAGGCCTATAGTCTCTCTGGAAAAAAAAATTGAAAATCTCTGCTAGTAAGAGTGGGCGGGATGGTACACCTGGCACTCTATTCCTTGTCTTGCTCATCAGATAAATCGGAAAGTGTGGGTGTGTGTGGGGAGGTTGTGTCTCCATGCCTGAAAGAGAAAGGGGCATTCTCTTTGTCTCTGACTTGCTTCAATGATAACCCTGGAATGGAAATCTTTTGATATAAAGCTATAAGACCTCTGTTTGATTAAATAGGAGAGTAGGCTCTTCTCGCACCTTTTTGTGGTGTATTATAACATAAATCCAATTGCTCTATTTGAAAATAGTTTATTAATGCATCGAATAGCCTAATTTTCATAACCTTCACCTGAGAGACTGGCTCCTAAATCACACTGGAAGTTGAAGGACCCTTGCACTTCTGAGCCTATTGGACTACAGAACACAAAGGATGACATTTAAGCTTTCAAACATTCAGCAGCAAGCTCTCCAGGTTCAAAGTGAGCACTATGATCAAGTTCTGGCATATCTGCCGCATACACTCTTTGTTTTAGGGAGATGAAAGCAGATAAACTCTGACTCTCAACTTCATTGAAAATCAACAAGAAACTGGATCATATATCTAACATCCTAACGTAAGCCAGGTATGGAATTAGATGTCTACTATCACAGCTACTTTGAAGGCAAAAGGATGTGATTTTGAGCATAGCCTGGACAGCATAGCAATACTTCCTTAAAAACAGAAAACATATATAAAAATCCTAATGTCTCAACATTTTCAACTTCAACTCACTGTACTATATTGTGTCTCACTGCTCTCAAGACAATAACACTAATTAACACTTTCTAAAATCTTTGGGGGAGTACTAAGAGCAAAGATAACAAATTAGACAAATATAAAATGCCTTTAAAGTCCCTGGAAGTTATGACTGCTTTGCAACCTAATGGACTGCAGGCTTTGTTCTTTTGTGTAATATGTGGAAACTTACACAGAGTTATGGAGAATTGAAGAGTAAGGAAAATATTCCAAATAATAAAACAAGATATATTTTCATGTATGTTTTATCTCACAAAGAATCAAAAAGGACAATCATAAAAATCCTCACTTAAAAAATTCTTACTGATTTAAGGAGAGTTATACAGGTGTACAGATCTGAGAAAATGCTGAAGGAAGACCCCAGACTCAAATAGTATGCAAGAGCAAAGAGTGTTTACTACCAACATGCAGGAGTCGAACATCTGTAAAAAGTGGAGATGTAGGCTCCTTTTTAGTACAGCTAGGGGAATTTCAGGAACAATTAGGTCATTTCAAACATAATTGGTCAAGCAAACAGCAGTTACACTAGTATACTTTTAATTGGCTGAGGTTCAGTTTTACCCTTTTTGGACATACTTGAGCAACTTTGGGCAAGTCCATTACTAAGAAGGTGTCGGGGCAGGGGGTGGGGGGGTGGGGCAGGTTTACAGGATTTGTCCTTAAGACATTGTGGGGCTGACTCAGGCCTTGTGCTCTCTCCCTCATCCCTGAATATAATGGTGTTGTTGATTAATGGCCCTTTGTTGGGAGAGAAACCTGTTTTGCCCCTCTCAGAGAATTGAAACCTAAATTCAGTTGTAAAAGTGGGAAAGTTTAAACTCTTCACATGAACTAATTGGAAACTTAACTAAGTAGTAAATATTATTGAAAAGGACTAAAAAAATTTTTTTTTGGTTTTTTGAGACAGGATTTCTCTGTATAACAGTCCTGGAACTCACTTTTCAGATCAGGCTGGCCTCGAATTCACAAAGATCTGCCTGCCTCTGCCTCCCAAGTGCTAGGATCAAAGGCGTGCACCACCACTGCCCAGCGACAATTTTTTTTTTAAGCCAGCTAAAAACTACAACCTGTGGCAGTTTAAATGAGAAATGTCCCCTATAGACTTAGGCCTTTGAACTGTTGCTCCTCAATTGGTGACACTGCCTGGAGGTTAGAGGAAGCAAATCAGTGGGAATTTATGGTCTGAGCCACTTAGAGCTTGCTCTGTCTTCTTTGTGTTTGCAGTTGGAGATGTGATCTATCTATCAGCTTCTTGCTCCAGCCTACCACCATGCCTGCTACTTGCTGCTATAACTCCCTGCCATGGTAGACTCTTATCCCTCTAGAACTGTAAGTCAAAATAACTCTAATAAGTTGTTCTTGGCCATGATATTTTATAACAACATCATATAAGTAACTGATACACAACTGAACTAAAAAATAACAGATTCAAAGTAACGGATTGCATAATTGGGTTCAATAGCATACTAAATCAAGGAGGAGAAAGGAATATTAAGATTTAAAAATTGTTAATTATCCAATATAAGAAACAGCATGGAAACAAAGAATGAAGGGGCTTATCAGATACCACAAGTAGATTACTATATGCAGTGTCAGAGTATCAGAAGGAAAAGAAAGAACAAAAAGCATAATAAAAAAGACAGTCCTTCCCAGCAGCTATTGCATTCTATATTACTGGGCAGATTTCATGAATGACTAAACCAATCCTCAGCATGCCAGTTATTTTTTTTTAGATCAGTTCTTTAAGCAATGGACCATGAACAGAGGAAATTTTTTTAAAATTTTTCTTACCTAATTGATTTGGCTAGGTCTTTTGGGACTGTTTTGAATAAAAGCATTGAGAATAGACATTCTTCAGATCTTAAAGTCTTTCAACTTTTTGCCATTGAGTAAATAATGGACTTTCTACACATGACCTTTATTGTGTTGATGTGCAAATATATATATATTTCTCATCTACTGAGATGATCATGCAATTTTTGTTCCAAAGTTTGTTAACATGGCATATCATATTTATTGGTGATAAAATTGATGATAGTTGTGATAGCATTGCATACCTTGGATAAATCTCAACTGATAATGGTAAATACTCTTTATAATGTGCTGTAGAATTAGGTTACTAATATTTTATTAAGGTTTTTTGTGCATCTATGTAGAGTAGGAATACTGGCCTGCAGTTTTATTTTCATGTTGTTCCCTTATCTAGCTTTTGTATCAGGATAATTCTCACCTCACAGATTGAGTAGGGAATATCTTTAGTCTCTTTATTTTATTTTTGTTATTTTGAGACAGAGTCTCTCTACATAACTCTAGCAGTCCTGGAACTCACTATGTAGACATGCTGGTCTCAAACTCACAGAGATCTGCCTGCCTTTGCCTCCAGAGTGCTGGGATTAAAGGCTTGCACCACCTCACCTGGCTGGAATATATTTAATTTCTTGAAAGAGTTTGAAAATAACTGTTACTAGCTCTTTCAATGTTTGGTGAAACTCAACAATGAAGCTGTAAGACCATGGGCTTTTCTTTGATGGGGAACTTTTGAATTATTAATCCTATCTCCTTATTTATTTGTTATTGCTCTGTTTTAAATTTCTGTTTCTTCTTGATTCAGTCTTTGTAGGTTGCCTGTTTCTAGGAGTTCACCCATTTATTCTAGGTTATTCAACTTTTTAAAATCTGTATAATTAATTTTCATTCATAGCAGTCTCTAGTAACTGCTAGCATTTTTGTAGTATCAGTTATATCTTCTTTTTCATTTCTCATTTTGTCTTTTTTGTTTGTTTAAAGATTTGTCAATTTTGTTTATTTTTAAAGTACCAGTTTTGTTTTCTTGAGCTTTTCTAGTCTTTATTTTATTTATGCTCTTATCCCTATTATTTTCTTCTAGTTCAGAAGTACTTTGTTTTTCTTTGCCTAGATCCTTGAAGTACAATACAACATGCTGTTAGCATACAAAAACAAAACAAAACAAAACAAAACAAAACAAAACAAAACAAACAAACAAAAAAACATACCAACTAGTACATGCTGATACTGGGTAACTTGAATGTAAAGAACAGTTTCCATGAGCCCAAAGCTTTGTTAATATGGAGAAACTGCAGCCTAAATCATCTGAGTAATTTTCTTAAGGACACATACTGAGTACTCTTGGTAGTATACAAAAACCCAACCTTAAAGAGAAATAAATCCTCTGGCCTCATGTTAGTCTAGCATCATGGAGTGAATGAGCACCTTCATTTCCATCTGGGTTAACATCCTGACCAAATGTCAACAGGGTATCGCCAATACTATTATATGGCTATCATCCCAAGGCTGTCACTGTGGTCTGTCCTCACATTCCTCTTTTCTGTTAACATTGCTACTACAAACAGCCAGGCAAGAGCAGCCAATGGCCAGAATAAAACAAGAAGAAGAAGGAACAGGAGGAGGAGGAACAAGAGGAAGAGCAGGATGGAAAGCAGGGAGGAGAAGGAAGAGGGAAATGAGGAGTGGCAGAGGATGTTATGTGACAAGACTTTTCCTGAGAAGTTACAACACACATGCCTACTCACTCCAGATAGGAACCCCAAAACAGACCAAAATACAGATAAGAGCAAAGTCTAACTTGGTGAGCCAGTGGGTTTCATTGAGGTTACTTACAGGAATATGTGTGAGGGTTACTTACAGGAATAGAAATTACTCAGACAGCTGCCTCACCAAAGCCCACTCCAATGTGGGTAATCTCTCACAAAGCTGGGAACCTTGAGCATACTGCACAGCATGCAGGCAGCTTAACAAACTGAAGAGTGTCATTTCCAAGTGACTCAGTTGGTCTAAACCTCTTCCAGGCAGCTTGGCTGGTTTTGCTTACTTGGGGAAGGAACCATCTAGTAAATTTTCAGGAACTCCCTGAAGCTATCTTTTTTTATTCAATTTTAAAATTTTATTTTACATACCAACCACAGTTCCTTCCCCTCTCTTCTCCCATTCCCTCCCCACCTTCTTTTTACCACCTCCTCCATCCACTCCACAGAATTGGTAAGGCCTCCCAGGGGAGTCAACAAAGTCTGGCATACCAAACTGAGGCAGGACCAAGCCCATCCCCCACTGCATCAAGGCTGAGCAAGGCATCCCTCCATAGGGAGTAGGTTCCAAAAAGCCAGCTCATGCTCCAGGGATAGATCCTGGTCCTGCTGCTAGGGGCCCCACAAACAGACCAAGCAACACAACTGTCACCCACATGTAGAGGTCCTAGGTTGGTCTCATGCAGGCTCCCTGGCTGTCAGCCTAGAGTCAGTGAGCTCCCATGACCTTGGGTCACTTGTCTCTGTGGGTTTCCCCATCATGATTTTGACACACCCTCTCCCTCCCACCACACTTTTCTAATCCATCCTCCCTCTCTTCAACTGGTCCTGGAGCTTGGCCTAGTGCTTGGCTATGGATCTTTCCATCTGTTTCTATCAGTTACTGGGTAAAGGCTCTATGATGACAATTAGGGTAGTCACCAATCTGATTACAGGGGAAGGCCAGTTCAGGCACCCTCTCCACTATTACTAGTAGTCTTAACTGGGGTCATCCTTGTGGATTCCTAGGAGTTTTCCTGGCACCAGGTTTCTCCCTAACCCCATAATGGCTCCTTCTATGTCATCCCTCCCCCAACTAGACCATCGTGATCTCTCATGTTTCCGTCCTTCATCCCCTCTCCTCCAGCCCACCAGGCTATTTTGAGTTGTTTACCTTCAGTCTTAAGGGAGATGGAATGTTTCAATCTCAGAGGAAACTGCTAAACAACAGAGAAAAGAGAAGGGGAGAGGGAGAGGAAGAGGGAGAGGGAGAGAGAGAGCATATGGATAATTTTTATTCTGTCTTGGCAGCTACATGTCAAATAACAATGTTCTTACTATAGAAAAATAAAACATGTCCACAAATGGAGTAAAATTAAAAGCCTAAGAATAAAACCAATAATTTATAGTTGACTGACTTTCAACAAAGTTCTCAAGTACCAACAAGGAGGAAGGGATAGTCTCTTCAATAAATTGTGTTAGAAATCAGGACATCCTCAGAAGCTACAAAAATTAACTTCAAATGCATAAAATACTTAAGCCCAAAGTCTGAAACTATGAAAATACTAGAATCAAACAAAGGGGAAAAGCTCCATGACATTAGTCTTGACATTGACTTCTTGGGTAGGATTCTAAAAGTACTCATAGCAAAAACAAAATTAGCCAAATTAGATTCCATGAAACTAAAAATTACTTGCACAGAAAAGAAAATAATTACAAAAGTGAAGATAAAAATCATATAGTGGGAGAAAAACAGTTGTAAGCCACATATCTGATAAAGGGCTATTTTCCAAATATACCAGGAACACAAGCAATTCAATAGTAAGTGATATGGTTTGGATATGGCTTGAGTGTGTACCCCAGCTTCATTTGAATTGAAGTGCTAGAACTTTTGAAGAACGACATCCTGGTGGAAAATTGACTAGATCATGGGTTGCCTTAAGAGAACTGAAATAGCCAAACTTGTTTTGTAACAACTCACTCTTGGGAGAACTAGCTTGCTATATGAAATCTATACTAATCTCTCTTGATGATGGTAACTGATGACAATATATCCAAAGGAATTTTATAAAGTATGTCAATGATGCTGTGCTTCTATATTAATTTTAACATTATTTGTAATAACTAAGAATTGGACGCAAACAAAAGTACACATTGTCAGTTGAGTGGATATAGAACATGTGTACATATGAAGTAGGATAATATACAGTCTTACAGAAGAAAGAAATTTGATCTTTTAGGAAAACATGGATAGAATTGAAGGAATCATTCTGCATTAAATACGCCAGACATACACAGGAAGGTTAATACCATATGATTTTCTTTATTTGTGAAATCTAACGAAGTTGACCTCATAGAAACTTTGAACATATAAAAAAGGCTATGTGGGGACATGTTATGATGAAAGGGAAGATGTTGATCAAAGGTATAAATTCTTAGATTTGAAGAACAAGGTGTGTCTGTGTGTCTGTGTGTGTGTCTGTGTACACGCGCGCGCGCACACACACACACACACACACACACACAGGACTGAGTTGATGTCAGATATCTTCCTTGATCATATTTTACTTTGTGTATTTATTTTTAAATATTTATTTGTGTATGACTGTTCTGTCTCTGTCTTAGTTACTCTTTAATCACTTTAAAAAGAAAGTGCTTAATTTGGTCTTATAGTTTTAGAGTCCATGATGGCAGAGCAAAAGCATGATGGCAGGATTAGCTGAGAGCATACATCTTGACCCAAATGTAGGAGGACGCAAAGAGAGACACTATGAATATTGTGAATCTTTTTTTGTTGTTGATTTTTTAAGACAAGGTTTCTCTGTGTAGCTTTGGTGCCTGTCCTCTATCTCACTCTGTAGACCAGGCTGGCCTTGAACTCACAGAGATCTGCCTGGCTCTGCCTCCCAAGTACTAGGATTAAAGGTGTGTGCCACCACTGCCAGGCAAATGTTGTGAATCTTTTGAAATCTCAAAACCCCAGTGACACACCTGTAGTAAGGCCATACCTCCTAATCCTTCCCAAAATTCACCTACTGAGGACCAAGTATTGAAGTGTATGAACCTATGAGGGTCTTTCTCATTCAAGCCACCACAGCCTTCATATATGTAACTAGATTTATAAGGAGTTGTAGGCCACTCTGTGGGTACTGGGAACCAAACCCAGATCCTCTGCAAGAAGCACCCAGCAACATAACCTTCAACCTACAGTTTGTCCTGGCTACACAATGTGCTGGGGTAGAGGTGGTGCAGAAAAGTTGTGGGAGTGGCCAACTAATGACTGCTCCAGCCCCAAACGAATGAGAGGGAGCCCACCTGTGACACTGCCTAGAGGGTCAAGACCCAGAAGCTGGACAGCCCAGAGACCTAGGATAGAACCAAACACAACTGGAAAAAAAAAAAAAAAAGACCAGTGCCTAGAACAGTTGTCATCATAGAGGCGTCGTCCAGCAACTGATGGAAATAGATGCAGAGAGACCTGCAGCCAAACATTAGGCTTGTGCCTTGTACTCAGGGAATCCAGCTTGTACATTCTTACACATAGAGTTTATGACAACCATTTTAATCCTGGAAAATAATTCACTTCAACTCTGGAAAATGATTCTCTTGACAAAATGATTCTAACTACAGACCCTAATATTACCAGTTTAATTCATGTAATTTATGGCTTTTATTAACAAAAACAGTTCTTTACCACAGTAGTCACACATGAATCACGGGCTTCCCTTCACCATAAAAAGCCAGTATTACTAATTCATTATCTGTAAAACATGAGTTCTAAAGGTTATTTAGCTGTTTTTTTTTTTAATGTCTGTTTGTGCTTTCCTCTCATTTTTCTAGAAAACTTAATTTTTTCTCCTGCTTGTTCCACAGTCCCCTGCTGTGTTTTTTTCCTGACCAATGCACTGATTTGTTGTAGTGAGTCTGTAGTTAAAAACAGATTAATTCTAACCCAGCACACAAAAAGAAAAATCCATCAACCTCGCCTCTCTACTGCATGGTCAAAATAAGCGACTCTAACCAATTATGTGCTCATTTTCTTTCTGTTCCTAGGAAAGTGAAATCTACTTTAAGAATTAATCTCACTTATCTTGTTTGTCTTTGCATTCCCAGTTGGTAGATAGTATACTTCGCAAATTTTGCTTTGTACAGAGGATCACCTAAGCTTTTTAGCAGTGCTAATGTAAATGAAGAAATATCAGTTATTTGACTAAGTTTCTAAACCTAGTTTTTAGAAAAAAATATAAAAGGTAAAACTATTTTATCTAGTTTTTTCCCTTATTACCATTTAGAAAGAGAGATATCTACATAGCTATGTTTATTGATATTATATGCAGTGGCAAAATTATGGAATCAGCATAAGTATCTATTAACAGATGAATAGATAAAGAAAACATTATACATATATGCAATAGTTTATTACTCAGTCATAAAGAAAAATAATGCCATTTGCAAGACTATTGATGGAACTAGAGGACATCATGATAATTGGAATAAGCTAAACAGAAAAAGACAAGTATTACATGTTTTCTCTCATATGTGGAAACAAATAAGACATCTTGACATTAGAAAGGGGCCTATCAAGGAATGGGAAGACAGCTGGGAGGAGTAAAAGAGATGAGAGACAGTAGAAGAAAATGCACATATAATTAAAGCACAATATGCACATATATAGAAATGTCACAGTGAAATCCATTAATCTGTACAAAAAAGGTGTTCATACTTTTTAAAATGAATACACTAAATTTGACATACTTCTGGGGTAGGCATCAGGTTAGAATTGTGGAACAGATATAAAGGTATCCTCTGTGATGTTATGGTAACTGAAATCATGTGAGTAAGTTGAAGGAAAAAAAAAAAAAGAAAAGATGCTGAAGGGAGAGGCATATTAGAAGCAACTTTGAGGAAGTAAATATCAGCAATTTAAATCAAAGAAAGATGCTCAATTAGATATTAAATAAAATAAAAATGCCCAGTTAAGTTTTGTAATAACAAAAAAGAAGAAAAATGTCACCATAGTATAACAGTAGCACGCAGACTAAATCAATGGAGAACTCACCTCTTAAACGCCAAGTCGACTAATCCATGAACATGATGTGTCTTCATTTCTTTAGACATTCTTGATTTCTATCATTAGTGTTTAAGGTTTTCAATACATAGATACTTCACGTATTTTAGTAGATTTGAAACTAAGCATTATTTGATTCTGCCTTTTCATATTTTATCTTAATTTTCATAATACAAACATTAAATGTTCACATGCTGACACAATTGATTTTGTACCTGAAACTTGATATACTCATTCAGTCTAGGAGCTTTTCATGTAGATACTTGTGGATTTATATATGGACAACAAAGGATTTTAAAAATGGAGGTTATTTTTTGTTATTTCTTGCCCTTATGTCTATTGTGTCTTCTTCTGAACTTATATATTGGATAAAATTTCCAATATGCTGTTGAATAAGAGTAGGCATAACAGATATTCTTGTCTCCTCCCTTATCTAGTAAGAAGTATTGTTTCATTACTAAGTATTATTTTAGATAACTCCTTCTAGTGAAGGATATTAATTCATATTTCTCGCATGCTAATAGATTATATAAGTTTTAAATTCTTTCAAATACCATTTTTCTACATCTATAAAATAATGCTTCTTCAGTTTGCAATATTATTAATTACAGTGATTGGAGTATGTTGTTGTTGAGTCAATTTTGCCTTTCTGCAGGTAAACCTCTTTTAGTTATGATAAACAGTCCTTACTCTATATTGCTGGATTCAGTTTGATGGCTTTTAGTAGTTTCATGCATCAGTGTCCATGAGAGAATGGTTTGTAATTTTCATTTATTATTTTATTTTTGTCAACATTTAATATCAGGATAAAACAATCCTTAAAACTGAGTCAGAATGCATATTCTCTATTTTGTTTTCTAGATTATTTATAGCATTTGTCTTAGAGTGGTCCTGGAGCTTTCTCTGACAGAAAGTTTATAGGAATGAGTACAGTTTTAAACTTAGGTTATCTATTTCATATAGAATGAATTTTAGTAATTTATATTTAAGTATTTGCTTATTTCATCCAACTTATCAAATTTATTAACAGTATTGTTTTGAAGTATTTCCTTATCATTTTAAAGTTTGTAGGGTCAATAGTAATGTTTGTTCTTTCTTTTCTTTTTTAGAGGAATATGGATTTTTATTCATAGCATTTTATTTATTCATTATTTTTTATTTATTTTATATCCTGAATGAAGTTTCCCCTCCCTCCTCTCCTTCCAGGCCCTCCTCCGCCTCCCCTTTGCCCCCCCCCTTCGCAATTCACTTCTCCTCTATTTCTGTTCAGAAAAGGGCAGGCCTCCCATGGATATCAACAAAACATGGCATATCAAGTTGTAAGACTAAGCACCTCCCCTTGTATACTGGGCAAGGTGACCCAGTATAAGGAGTAGGGTCCCAAGAGCCAGTAAAAAAGTCAGAGACAACCTGTTCCCACTGTTAGGAGTCCCACAAGAAGACCAAGCTACACAACTGTCACATACATACAGAAGGAAGGCCTAGGTCAGTTTCATGCAGGTTCCATGGTTGTCTGTACAGTCTCTGTGAGCTCCTGTGAGCCCAGGTTAGTTGTTTCTGTGGTTTTCTTCTGATGTCCTTGACCCCTCTGACTCCAACAATCCTTCCTCCCTCTCTTCAACAGAATGTTGAACTGTGAGTCTCTGCATCCATTTCTACCACTTGCTGGGTGAAGCCTCTGTGATGACTATTGAGCTAGGCACCATGAGTATAGCAGAACATCATTAGGTGCCATTACATTGACATCTTTTTTCCTCCAGTCATGTTTGGTTCTATCTTAGGTCTCTGGGCAATCCAGGCCCTGGGCCTTGATGCTCCAGGCAGTCTCGGGAGTGGGCTCACTCTTGTGACATTGGTCTCAGGCTGGAAAAGTCATTGGTTGGCCACTCCCACAATCTCTATACCACCCTTACCCATTACCAGCCTTTCTAGCACATCCTATAGGCAGGAAAGACTGTAGGTTGAAGGTTATGTGGCTGGGTTAGTGTCCCAATCCCCCCACTAGAAGTCTTGCCTGGTCAGAGGAGATGACCAGTACAGGCTACATATCTGCAATTGCTAGGAGTATTAGCTAGGGTCATTCTTGTACATTTCTGGGAGTTTCCCTTGCACCAGGTTTCTGCCTGACCCTGAAATACTCCTCCTTTCCAGTTGGCTTTTACCGTAATCTCCCCCCTCAACCCCTACCTGATCCCTCATGTTTTCATCCCCACCCACTCCCATTCCACCTGGAAAATCTTTTCTAATTCCCTTTCCCAGGTAAATCCAAGTGTTCCCCCTTGGGCCCTCTTTGTTACCTAACCTCTCTGGGTTTGTGGATTGTAGCTTATCCTTTACTTTATAGCTAATATCTACTTCTTTCTGGGTCTGGGTTACTTCACACAGGATTTTTTTTTCTTGTTCCCATCTATTTGCCTTCACATTTCTTGATGTTATTTTTTAACAGCTGAATAATACTCCATTGTGTAAATGTACCACATTTTCTTTATCAATTCTTTAGTCAAGAGACATCTAGGTTGTTTTCAGGTTCTGGCTATTATGAATAAAGCTGCTATGAACATAGTTGAACAAGTGTCCTTTTGGTGTGATTGATCATCCTTTGGGTATATGCCCAAGAGTGGTATAGCTGGATCTTGAGGTAGATTGATTCCTAATTTTCTGAGAAACCACCATATTGATCTCCAAATTAACTGTACAAGTTTGCACTCCCCCCACCAATGGAGGAGTGTTCCTTTTGCTCCACATCCTCTCCAGCATGAATTGTCACTTGTGTTTCTGACCTTAGGTTTCTGACAGGTGTAAGGTGGCATCTCAGAGTCATCTTGATTTGCATTTCCTTGATGGCTAAGGATTTTGAACATGTCTTTGTTCTTGGCCATTTTAGATTCTTCTCTTGTGTATTCTGTTTAGATCTGTACCCCATTTTTAAATGGATTATTTGGTTTTTTGATGTCTAGTTTCTGGAGTTCTTTATATATTTTTGAAATTAACCCCCTGTGGATGTGGGGTTGGTGAAGATCTTTTCCCATTATGTAGGCTGCCATGTTGTCCTATTGATGGTGTCCTTTGTCTTACAGAAGCTTTTCAGTTTCATGAGGTCCCATTTATTAATTGTTGACCTTAGTGTCTGTACTATTGGTGTTCTGTTAGGAAGTTGTCTTCTGTGCCATTGCATTCAAGGCTATTCTCCACTTTCTTTTCTATCAGGTTCAGTGTATCTGATTTCATGTTGAGGTCTTTGATCCACTTGGACTCGAGTTTTGTGCAGGATGATAGATATGGATCTATTTGCATTCTTCTACATGTCGACATTCAGTTATACCAACACCTTTTGTTGAAAATGCTTTCTTTTTTCCATTGTATACTTTTGACATCTTTGTTGAAATTCAGATGTCCATAGGTGCATAGATTTACATCTGGTTCTTTGATTAGATTCTACTGATCCACCTATCTGATTTTATGCCAGTACCATGGGGTTTTTATTACTATAGCCTGTATTAGAGCTTGAAATCTGGGATGGTGATACTTCTGAAAGTTTTTTTATTGTAAAGGATTGTTTTAGCTACCCTGGGCTTTTATTTTTCAATGTGAAGTTGAATATTATTCTTTAAAGGTCTGTAAAGAATTGTATTGGAATATTAATGGGAATTCCATTAAATCTGTAGGTTGCTTTTGGTAAGATGGTTAATCTTACTATGTTAATCATACCAATCCATGAGCCTTGGAGATCTTTCCATCTTCTGATATTTTCTCCAATTTCTTTCTTCAAAGATTTG
The DNA here is from genome assembly GCF_903995425.1 of Onychomys torridus. Lineage (NCBI taxonomy): Eukaryota > Metazoa > Chordata > Mammalia > Rodentia > Cricetidae > Onychomys > Onychomys torridus. Next base: position 65,450,457 of record NC_050466.1, on the reverse strand, counting down.
AAGTTTTTATCATACAGGTCTTTTACTTGCTTGGCGTTACTTGATTTGTAGCTACTATGAAGGGTGTTGTTTCCCTGATTTCTTTCACATCCTATTTATCATTTGTATATAAGAAAGGTACTGATATTTTTTAGTTAATCTTGTGTTCAGCCTATTCACTAAAGTTGTTTATCAGCTGTAGGAGTTCCCTAGTAGAATTTTTGGGGTCACTTATATATACTATCATATCATCTGCAAATAATGATACATTGACTTCTTTTCTGGTTTGTATATCCTTGGTCTCCTTTAGTTGTCTTATTGCTCTAGCTAGAACACCAAGTACCATATTGCATAGATAGGGAGTGAGTGGACAGCCTTGACTCGTTCCTGATTTTAGTGGAATTGTTTTGAGTTCCTCTCAATTTAATTTGATGTTGGGTATTGGCTTGCTATAAATTGCCTTTATTATGTTTAGGTATGTTCTTGTACCCTTGACCTCTCTAAGACTTTTATCATGAAGAGGTGTTGGATTTTGTCAAAGGCTTTTTCAGAATCTAATGAGATGATCATGTGTGGTTTTTTCTTTTAGTTTGTGTATATGATGGATTACATTTACAGATTTTCATATGTTGAACTATATTGGCATCACTGGGATGAAACCTACCTGATCATGGTAGATGATCTTTTTGATGTGTTCTTGGACTCAATTTATAAGTTCTTTATTGAGTATTTTTGTATCCTATGATCATGAGGGAGATTGGTCTGTAATTTTTTTTGTTATTTATTATATTTGTGTTTTAATTTTACACATCAGCCATGGGTTCCCCTGTTCTGCCCCCTCCTGTCCCCCGCCCCTACCTTCCCCCCAGCCCCTCCCCTCCGTTCTCATCTCCTCCAGGGTCAAGACTCCCCTGGGGATTCATTTAAACCTGGTAGATTCAGTACAGGCAGGTCCAGTCCCCTCCTTCCAGGCTGAGCAAAGTGTCCCTGTGTAAGGCCAAGGTTCTAAACAGCCAGCTCATGCACTAAGGACAGGTCCCGGTCCCACAGCCTGGGTGCCTCCCAAACAGTTCAAGCTATTCAATTGTCTCACTTATCCAGAGGGCCTGATCCAGCTGGGGGCTCCACAGCCTTTGGTTCATAATTCATGTGCTTCCATTCTTTTGGCTATTTGTCCCTGTGTTTTTCCAATCTTTGTCTCAACAATTCATGCTCTTACAGTCCCTCCTCTTTCTCGACAATTGGACTCCTGGAGCTCCACCTGGGGCCTGGCCAAGGATCTCTGCATCCACTTCCATCAGTTATTGGATGAGAGTTCCAGCACGACCATTAGGGTGTTTGGCCATCTGATCACCAGACTAGGTCAGATCAGGCTTTCTCTCGACCATTGCCAGCAGTCTACAGAGGATGCATCATTGTGGATTTCTGGAGACCTCTCCAGCACTCTGCCTATTCCTGGTCTCATGTGGTCTTCATTTATCATGGTCTGTTATTCCTCATTCTCCCTTTCTGTTCTTGATCCAGCTGGGATCTCCTGCTCCCCTAAGCTCTCTTTCCCTGGAACCTTGCCCTTCATGACTCCCACTGTCATCCTGGTTGTTCATGTAGCTCTCATCCATTTCTCTGTCATTGGGCGATCCCTGTGTCTTTCCTAGGGTCCAGACACTAAGAGACCATGTAATTTTGTTGTTGTTGTTGTTGAGTCTTTTTATGGTTTGGGTATCAAGGTAACTGTGGCCTCATAAAATAAATTTGGCAATGGGCCTTCTGTTACTGTTTTGTGGAATAATTGGAGGAGTATTAGTATTCACTCCTCTTTGAAGGTCTGTTAGAATTCTACACTGAAAGCATCTGGCCCTGGTCCTATTTTGGATGGACACTTTTCAATGATTTTCTATTTCTTTGTGGGTTGTAAGTCTACTTAAATTGTTTATATGATCCTGATTTAACTTTGGCAATTGTTATCTATTGAGAAAATTGTCTGTTTCTTTTAGATTTTCCAATTTTATGGAGTATAGGTTTTTGAAGTATGACCGATTGATTCTTTGGATATCTTTGGTGTCTGTTGTTATGTCCCCCTTTTTATTTCTGATTTTGTTAATTTTGATCCTCTTTCTCTGCATTTTAGTTTGGATAAGGCTTTTTCTATCTTGTTGATTATCTCAAAGAACCAAATCTTTGTTTTGTTGATTCTTTGTATTGTCTTCTTTTTTCTATTAATTGATTCCAGCCCTGAGTTTATTTCCTGCCATCTACTCCTCTTTGGTGTGACTACTTCTTTTTTTCTAGATCTTTCAGGTATGCTCTTAAGTCATTGGTATGAGAATTATCTAATTTCTTTATGCAGGCTATGAACTTTCCTCTTAGCACCACCTTCACTGTGTCTCATAAGTTTGGGTATGTTGTGTATTCATTTTCATTGAATTCTAGGAGGTCTTTTATTTCTTTTTTTATTTCTTCCTGACCCAGCAGTCATTCAGTAGAGAGTTGTTCAGTTTCCATGAGTTTATAGGCTTTCTGTTGTTTCTGTTGTTGAAATTCAATTTTAATCCATGATGGTCTGATAGGATACAAGGGGTTATTTCAGTTTTCTTATGTCAGTTAAGACTTGCTTTTTTGACCAAGTTTCAGCCAATTTTGGAGCTGCCGAGAAGAAGGTATATTCTTTTGTGTTTGGGTGAAATGTACTGTAGATATCTTTTAGGTTCATTTGAGTCATAATGTCTGTAAGTTCCATTATTTCTGTTTAGTTTCTGTCTGGCAGACCTGACCATTGGTAAGAGTGAGCTGTTGAATTCTCCCACTATTAATGTGTGTGGTTTGATGTGAGATTTAAGCTTTAGTAATGTTTCTTTTACAAATGTGTGTACCCTTACATTTGGGGTATAGGTGTTCAGAATTGAGACATCATCGTGATGGATTTTTCCTTTAATAAGTATGAAATGTCCTTTTCCATCTCTTTTGATTAATTTTTGTTCAAAATCTATTTTGTTAGATATTAGGATAGCTACACTCACTTGCTTATTAGGTCCATTTAATTGGGAAATCTTTTTCCAAACCCTTTACTCTAAGGTAATGTCTATGTTTGATGTTGGAGTATGTTTCTTGTATGCAACAGAAGGTTGGATCCTGTTTTTGTATCCATTCTTTTAGCCTGTGTCTTTATTGGTGAATAGAGTCCATTGATATTGAGAGATATTAATGACCACTGATTATTTGTTTTATTTGTTCCTGTTATTATGTTGTTGTTGGTAGTGGTCATGGGGTGTGTGTGTGTGTGTGTGTGTGTGTGTGTGTGTGTGTGTGTGTGTGTGTCTCCCTTCTTTTGATTTTGTTGGTGTGAGATTATCTTTTGCCTGTGTTTATGTGGGTTTTGTTAGCTTCCTTGGGTTGGTGTTTTCCTTCTAGTACCTTCTATAGAGCTGGATTTGTAGATACTGTTTAAATTTGACTTTGTCATGAAATACCTTGTTTTCTCCATCTATGGTGATTGAAAGTTTTACTAGGTATATTAATATGGGCTGGCATCGTGGTCTCTTAGAGTCTGCAAGACATCTGTCCAGGCTCTTCTGGCTTTTAGAGTCTCTGTTTAGAAGTCAGGTGTAATTCTATTAAGTCTGCCATTATGTTACTTGGCCTTTTTCTCTTGCAGCTTTCAATATTCTTTCTCTGTTCTGTGTGCTTAGTGTTCTGATTATTATGTGACTCAGGGACTTTTCCGATCCAATCTATTTGGTGTTCTGTAAACATCATGTACCTTTATGATCATATCCTTCTTTAAGTTAGGAAAATTTTCTTTTATGATTTTGTTAAATTTTCTGGGTTTTTGATATGGGATTCTTCTCTTTCTTCTATTCCTATTATGTTGTGTTTGGTCTTTTCATGGTGTTCCAGACTTCCTGAATGTTTTGTCATGAGTTTTTTGCTCTAACGTTTTCTTTGACTGATGAATCTTTTTCTTCTATTCTATCACCAATGCCTGAGATTCTCTTCCATCTCTTGAATTCTGTTGATAATGCCTGCATCTGTAGTTCTTGTTCACTTACCCAGATTTCCCACTTCCTGAATTCCCTCAGTTTGTGTTTTCTTTATTGCTTCTATTTCAATTTTCAGGTCTTGGGTAGTTTCCTTTACTTCTTTGTTTTTCTTTGGCTTTCTTGGCATTCTTTAAGGGATCTATTGATTTCCCCTAATTTTTTTTGGTTGTCTTTTCCTCAATTTCTTTAAGAGAGTTTTTCATCTCTTCCTCAAGGACCTCTAACATCCTCATAAAGTTGGTTTTAATATAGTTTTCTTATGCTGTGTTAGAATATTCAAGGCTTACTGTAGTGAGATGGCTGGGCTCTGGAGGTAACATATTGCCTTGGCTGCTGTTGTTTGTTTTCTTACACTTACTTTTAGGCATCAGGATTTGAAGTGAGTATAGGTCTAGGTGATAATTTCTGGATTTGTCTTTGTTGGATGGGTGTTTTCTTTCTTAGTTTCTGTTTCCTTTCTGGTCTTCTGGATCCCATGGCCTGTGGTTGCATAGAATGTCTCTACCCTCATTGGGGGCTGGACCTCTCATGATCTGGATGGCCTTTGGTCCAGCAGGGGTTGCTGCCCAAGATTGGGGCTGAAGCTTTGGCTATGTATGTGTGTGTCTTTTGAACTGGCCAGGGGTCCTCTGGAGTTCAGATTCTGGCTTGGCTTCTGGTGGGGTAGGAGTCTTCCACCTGATTTTCAGGGAGTTGGCCTAGTCTCTGGTGTCCAGAATGCTGTCAGTCCTCTGATTTTCAGTATGCTGGTCTGGCCTCTGATGGGATAGAAGGCTTTCACCAGAGGTGTGGGTTGGGATATGGTGATGAAGAAGGGAGGGGAATTGGAGTTATGCTGAGTGAGTACAGGCAGCATGGGGTCTCTATTCCCTGAGGTTCAGGATGCTGGCCTGGCCTAGTGTTTTCAGGAAGCTGGCATTGCCTCTGATCATTTGTTATTTCTTATATCAGGAAATTTGTGTCTTTTTTTAGTAGAGCCAAATGTATATTTTCCTGAATTTTATCAGAGTTAGCACTGAGTTTACTGATTTTTTAAAAATTATTTTTAACTCTCATTGATTTTTGTTAGTGTTTGTTATGTCTTTCATCCTGCTTGCTGTTAGCAAAATTTCCCTTGCTTTTTCTTGTTCCCTATATTAGAAATTTAAATTTTTATTTTCACTTTTCTTCTTTCCTGGTCTATTTGATATTATTATCTCTTTCTATGAACTGTTTTGATTATGTATAATATATTTAATGCTATAAATCTCTTTCATTCATATTCAGTATAGCACTTGAGTTTAGCAGAGCAATATGACAATGGAAGGAACTCAAGGGGATGTAAGTAGGAAAATAAGAAAGTCAAAGTATCCTTATTTGCAGATGATATGCATATCCATAAATGAACCTAAAAACCCCATGAGGAAACTTTTACAACTGAAAAATAATTTCAGCAAAGTATAGGATAAAAATTAACATACAAAAATCAATAGCCTTCCTATATACAAAGGACAGACTGAGAAAGACTCCCATGATTGTGGATCAATAGGATTAATATAGTGAAAATGGCCCTCCTACCAAAACCAATCTATAGATTCAATACAATCCCCATCAAATTGCCAACACAATTCTTCACAGGAATTGAAAGAACAATTATCACCTTCATGTAGAAACACAAAAAAGATAGTTTAGAGAAGTCTTGAATAATAAAGAACTGTAAGAGGTGTCACCACCCCAGATTTCAAGTTGTATTAGAGAGCTATGGAAACATAATAACATGGCATTGGCATAAAAACAGACACATTGATCAGTGTACTAATATTCAAACTGAGACATAAGCCCACAAACCTTTAGACATCATATTTTTGACAAAGAAGCCAAAAATACACACTGGATAAAGGACAACATCTTCAATAAATAGTTATTTTTCAAGTATTGCTTTGATGTTTATCTGAGATAATTTAATATTTTTTTATTTAACTTGTACCCAGTTGTATTTAAAATGAATGCCTTGGGTGAACTGGCACACATTTGTAACACCAACTACTGTGGAGGCTATGGTGGAAGGGCTATTTGAAGTCAGGAATTTGAAATGATCATACTCCTGCTATCCATGCCTATTTCCTTATATTAGTTGCTATTTTATTTCACCACAAAGGACACAATTTTCAACTTCCTTTAATTTTAGAAGAAATACTTTTCTTTAAGTCAGTTTGTGAACAAAATATTCAATACTCATTATTGTTGTGAATCAATACTTTTGATTTTTTGAACAAAGTTAATTAGAACCAATTCTTTATGTTCTTATAATAAAAGATCACTTTCCCCTAAAATTCAAGAGAAACATGAATGCATTCTATCATCATCCTTAAACAACTCTTAATCAAACTAATGGTATTTTAAATTGAATGAAAATCTCATGGGATAATAAGGTACTTAAATTTGTTTATATGTCTTATATGTTAATGAAATGGTGACAGTGATAGTCCTATAGATTAATTTTAGCATTTAATTTGGATACATAGGACTTATGGATAATAAAGAAATAATTATCAAAATTTTGTCTCATCAAGATGAAAAAAAATTCTAATTTAAATTTAATCAAACAAGTTGAAAGGAATTCCTAGAGAATGAGATGATATATCTCTTTTGTGAAGAGTAAAATCTTCCTTATTTCTGTGTCTAGTAATGCTCTAGCCAGACCATGAAATTCAAGAGAAGACTCGAGGAAACGTGGTTTAGCAGCATAATGAAAGAGCAGAGCTTTTACTTAAGGAGCTATAATTATAAAGACCTATAATCATCCTTCTAAATCAGGATAGGGAATTCTCAGCACCTCGCAGTAATTATCAGGGAGTCTCAAAGATCTAAGAACACCTGGACACTCCAAGAATGTGCATGATCTGAGGCAAGGTCAGCATCATGGGCATATGATGTACATAGTTCCAAAGGTTAAAGATTCAGAAGGAGCCTATCTCAGCCTCGGTGTTCTATTTTTAACTTTTTTGAAATTCCTAATAATTTAAAACATGGAGTTAGAAACATTTCATTTTTCTCAGAACCCTGAAAATGTATACCCAGTGCTGACCCAGTAACAACTGGGAGAGTAAGTAATATTTGAATGAGGTATCTGGATAGTAAAAAAAAAAAAAAAAAAAAAAAAACATGCTAGCATCCTTGTCAGTAGGGTACACTGAGCAGACTAAAGAGCACAATAAAGCCTGTTTTAAATGAAATTTTCAATTTATCATTCAAGAGTAGTATTTTCAAATCATTTGTAATTTCTCCCTTCTGTCATTATAATAAGAATATAAAAATACATTCCCGCTGTACAGGTTTTATAGTCATTAAAAAGTTCCATTTTATACTGTATTACTATAAAACTGTTACTTTTCATCATTGTTCAATAGTCTAAGTAAAAATGAGAGATGTATATAGTTTGTAAATTTTTAATAAAGAGGAAAATGAAATTGAATTTAATAATTGTGTTTTAATTTAGCTAATATTTAAAAATATTATTTCTAAAGGACATTAATGAAAAATACATGACACTATATACTTTTTCTGTTTTTGAAATCTGGTACATATTTTGAAATCTCAGTTTCTTAATTCATACTAACCACCGAATGACCATGTTTCAGTAATTGCTATGTCTTCAACAATAGTTTCATATGTTTTAAACCATATAAATTATGGTAAGTAAAAAAAGAGAGGTTCCAAGTTCCAATACCTTAATATCCTATGTCCTAATAGATGCCCTTGAATGTCTCCTGTGGTATATCAGTTTCACACTGAAAATTATGATCTACAACTGTGATTAGATTTGCCATGTTTCTCAGAATGGGAATTCTAAAAGATGAAATGGTTATATGTTTTGATGCCATGATTAATATTATTAGAGAAAAGAATATTAAAATCTATTGATAGGAATATAATAATTTTTAATGTTTAAGAATAATGCATGACCATTTTGTTCCCTTATGTTCTCATCCCCTACCCCCTAACCCTCTATTGCCCCCCACCCCTAGTTTACTCTTGAGACCTCATCTGTTTCCGCTTACCAAGAGGATCCATGTGTCCCTGTTAGGGTCCTCCTTGTTTTCTAGCTTCTTTGCAGCTCTGGGTTGTAACCTGATTATCCTTGTTTTTTCTTGCATCTACTATCCACTTATGAGTGAGCACATACCATGTTTGTCTTTCTGAGTCTGGGTTACCTCACTCAGGATGATATCTTCTAGTTCTACCCACTTGCCTGCAAATTTCATAATGTCATTGTGTTTTACAGCTGAGTAATAAATACTCCATGGTGTATATGTACCACATTTTCTTTATCTATTCTTTGGTTGAGGGGCATCTAGGTTGTTTCCAGGTTCTGACTATTATGAATAATGCTGCTATGGAATTCTATAGAGACAACTGAACCAAGCTTGTAGGAACGCACAAACTTTAGACCAACAGCTGTGGAACCTACATGGGACCGGAATAGGCCCTCTGTATACAGGAGACAATTGTGTAGCTTGCTATGTTTGAGGGATCAGTATCTATCCCTGGTGCATGAACTGACTTTCTGGAGCCCATTACCTATGGTCGGACACCTTGCTCACCCTTCATGCAGGGGTAAGGGCTTGGTCCTTCCTCAACTGAATATACCAGGCTTTGTTAATTCGCCTTACCTTTTTGGAGGAGGGAATGGGGGATGGATGAGAAAGAGTGGGAGGAGGAATGAGAGGGGGACTTTGGTTGGTATGTAAAGTGAATAAAATTTTTTAAATAAAAAAGAATAATAAGATGCAGTTTTTGAGAAAATACAATCTCAATCTATTATGAATGACTGAAGCTTTAGCAAACTACTGCTACTACTTATGGACACATGGACATTCTTCCTTGAGAAACTCAGAATAAATGCAAGAAAACTGGAACAGTAGCTAGGATCCACTTGGTTCATGGAAAACTTTTTTTTTGAAACATAGTATATAGCCCCAATGTTTTCTCATTGTATTTCTTCCAATCAGGAACAAAATGTGGTCAAAATTGGGATTTAAAAGTAGATTTTTTTCTCTCTATAGACCAGGCTGACCTTGAACCCACAGCCTCTGCCTCCTGAGTGTTGGGATTAAAGGCATGCACCACCACCACCTGGCTACAAACCAGAACAATGAGTCATTGCAATGAACACTTACAAGTAAAGATATATGGACTAAAGGGTATACTGTGTGACTCCACCCTGAGACTTTTTAATTTATTTTTCTTTTCATATGTTTGTTTGCGTGAGTTTGTTTGTTTGTTTTCTTTTAAATTTTATTTCATTTTGGAGGAAGTTTGCAAAGTCAGAGGGAAGATATGAAGGGATGGGGAGATGAATGGGATTGGGGGTGCATAATATGAAATCCACACACACACACACAAAAACAATTAAAAAGTCTGAAAAAAAGTAGATTTTCCTGACTGGTAAGGATTAATTTAACAGGTCAAGAAAGGGCCAAGCAGAAAATAAACTAGTGTATTACAATAATGATGTAAGCTTGCTCACCAAGTCTCATTAGATTCATATGCTTGCTTATTAAGATGTTTTACTTGGGATACTTGAAAAGTGAAGTTCTAAAAATAGTAAGTTAGAAAGAAACAATTGAAAATGGCTTGTAATGAAAATTTATGTGATTGAATCTTGACTTTATTTGAACTTATACTTAATGGTGTCCATTCCTATTTCCTTCTTCACATTGCCCTTCTACAGTTTTCCACAAGTGTACATACAGTTAACTTATCTTAAATCAAAAGTAAATCCTAAGTGAAGACATCTTCAGGTGCTCCTGTGACATCTATATACTCTCAGTGCTTAGGGAATTGGCTAAATTAAGATAATTCAGAGACATTCCACAACACAATTGTTCTATAGTTTTTTAAAATCCCATATAAAATTGTACAAAAATATATACATATTGAAAGGAAATATATTGGCTCAGGACCCCCAAGTCCAAGTTCTCAGAACAAAGGAGATTTGTTTGCCTCAGAGGAACAGAAGGAACAAAGACAGGCAATAGAGGAAGAGGGAGAAGGGGAAGGGAGCACGAGAAGGGAACAAAGGACTGCCTCTGGAGAGAGGGGAGACAGACATGGCACATAGGAAAATGGCAGTGAAAGGACCAAGAAGACACCATAACAGGCTGCTCAGTCTTCTGTATCAGAGGCTTTTCTGTCCTGCCCGGTCCTGCAGCTGCTTTAAAAAAATCACTCTGAGGCTTAATATTAATTGTAAACTCTTTGGCCTATTGCTCAAGACTATTACTAACTAGCTCTTATAACTTAAATCAACCCATTTCTATTCATCTATGTTTTGCCACATGTCTTGTGGCTTTACCTGTGTTATAATACGTCTTGCACCTCCACGGCTGACTCTACCCTTCTTCTCCTGGTATCTCTGCTTGGATTTCCCACCTGGCTCTTATCTTACCTTGCCATAGGCCAAAGCAGCTTTATTTATTGTAGCAACACATATTCACAGCATACAGAAAGATATCCCACATCAATCTTCTGTTAGAGATCAGGGCTCAATTTCACTTTCCTAAGACTGAATAAGCAGTTTCTGGAAGAGCCACAAAATAAAAGGACAATCAATCTCTGATACCCCTGATAGCAAGGGTAAGGAGGCCTGGTACATGCAGTACTTGGCCAGCTCAAGCCTGAGTCAACCCCCACAGTTAGTGGGTACCAGCCTCCATAGCAGCTCAAGGACAGGGCCTGGGACTTGTCCAGGCCTGCCCCAAAATGGAAAAAAATGTAGCCCTGGCCATCCCCTAATCAGCCCTAGCCAATTAGAAGTTAATAACATGATCGCCACTCACATAAGTCAATCATATATCAATCGTATATCTAAGATGAGCTAACTTCCTTGGACACTCCCCTTAGTTATGCTTAAAAGGATCTCTTGCTTCCCCCTCAGGGTCTTTTCCGTCTTGCCTTTATGTGGGATAACAGGCCCCAGTGTGCTGGAATAATAAACACTCTTGTTGATTACATATGTGGATGGTGGTCTTTTGTGGGACTTCTCTAGGATCTTAACAACCTAACAACCGTTTATAAAGGTATAAGGAGAAGCCCCATGTTAGGATGAGGTTTTTAATTTTAATCGGGCATGTTAATTATAGATGAGCCAAAGGGGACTTTTGATTGTTGGATTTCAATACTTTGATAGCTGGACTTTGGTAGTCAGCCTCAGGAGGAGGGATTGGATTGGATCTTGGTGACTAGATTCAGGAATGCAATCTACTAGTTTTTTTTTAGAAAGACGGGAATTCTGGGCGAAGGGCAAGGACTGCCAGAGACACATATTTGAATGGGCTAAGAGAACAGACATTGGCCTCAGGATCAAGAAGTGATTAATTAAAAAGATCCATTTGACAGAGAGTGAATTAAAAGCTGTTAGATTTGAGCTTGGGAATCATCAGACCACATTTCCCTGTAGTCTTACAGTTACAAGCAGGTACCTTGCAGAATATATATGTCTAAAAGTCTCTCACAGGTCTTGGTTCCTGGGCTTCAGAAAAGAAAGGCTCAAATTGCAAAGCTGAAGCAGCTATTTTCATCCGTGATAGCCTGTTCTCATATCTGATTCTGGATTTCTGCTAAGGTGCATATGCTGTCCAATTAATAGAAAGATTTAATATTTATTCTGTATTAAAGTATACTTAATTCTTTCCAGATCTGTGAAGAATTGTGTTGGTAATTTGAGGGGAATTGCGTTGAATCTGTAGATTGCTTTTGGTAAGATCGCCATTTTTACTATGTTAATCCTGCCTATCCATGAGCATGGGAGATCTTTCCATTTTCTGACATCTTCTTCAATTTCTTTTTTCAGGGACTTAAAGTTCTTGTCATATAGGTCCTTCACATGCTTAGTTAGCGTAACCCCAATGTATTTTATATCATTTGTGGCTATTGTCAAGGGTGATGTATCTCTGATTTCCTTCTCAGCCTGTTTGTCTACTGTATATAGAAGGGCTACTGATTTTTTTGAGTTGATCTTGCATCCTGCAATGTTGCTGAAGGTTTTTATTAGCTTTATCGGTTCCTTGGTTGAATTTTTGGGGTCACTCATGTATACTAAGTTCAAATGGCTGAAAGACATTTAAGGAATTGCTCAACATCCCTAATTATCCGGGAAATGCAAATCAAAATTACTCTGAGATACCACCTTACACCTGTCAGAATGGCTAAGATCAAAAGCACAGAAGACAGCTTATGCTGGAGAGGATGTGGAGCAAGGGGAACTCTCCTCCACTGCTGGTGGGAATGCAAGCTTGTACGGCCACTTTGGAAATCAATATGGCGCTTCCTTAGAAAATTGGGAATCCATCTCCCCCAAGACCCAGCTATAGCACTCTTGGGCATATACCCAAGGAATGCTCAATCATACCACAAGGGCATTTGCTCAGCTATGTTCATATCAGCATTTTTTGTAATAGCCAGAACCTGGAAACAACCTAGATGCCTTTCAACTGAAGAATGGAAAAAGAAAATGTGGTACATATACACAATGGAGTACTACTCAGCAGAGAAAAACAATGACATCATGAGGTTTGAAGGCAAATGGATGGATCTAGAAAAAAATCATCCCGAGTGAGGTAACCCAGACTCAGAAGGACAAACACGGTATGAACTCACTTATAGGAGGATACTAGATGTAAAACAAAGATGACTAGACTGCTACACAACTCTAGCGAGGCTACCTAGAAAACAGGACCCTAGGAAAGACCCAAGGATAACCCAATGAAAGAGAAATGGATGAGATCTACATGAACAACCTGGACGACAATGGGAGTAATGAAGGGCAAGGTTTGAGGGAAAGAAAGCTTAGGGGAGCAGGAGATCCCAGCTGGATCAAGAACAGAAAGGGAAAATGAGGAATAACAGACCATGATAAATGAAGACCACATGAGAACAGGAATAGGCAGAGTGCTTGAGAGGTCCCCAGAAATCCACAATGATATATCCTCTGTAGTCTGCTGGCAATGGTCGAGACAAAGCCTGATCTGACCTAGTCTGGTAATCAGATGACTAAACACCCTAACAGTCGTCTTGGAACTCTCATCCAATAACTGATGGACGTGGAGGCAGAGATCCTCAGCCAGGCCCCAGATGGAGCTCCAGGTATCCAACTGTCAAGAAAGAGCAGGGTCTGCAAAAGCGTGAATTTTTTAATTCAAGATTGCAAAAAGCACAGGGACAAATAGCCAAACGAATGGAAGCACATGAATTATGAACCAAAGGCTGTGGAGCCCCCAACTGGATCAGGCCCTCTGGATAAGTGAGACAATTGAATAGCTTGATCTGTTTGGGAGGCACCCAGTCTGTGGGACCAGGATCTGTCCTTAGTGCATGAGCTGGCTGTTTGAAACCTTGGGCTTACACAGGGACACTTTGCTCAGTCTGGAAGGAGGTGACAGGACCTGCCTGGACTGAATCTACCAGGTTTAAATGAATCCCCAGGGGTGCCTTGATCCTGGAGGACATGGGAATGGAGGGGAGGGGCTGGGGGGAAGGTGGGGGTGGGGGCAGAAGGGGGGAGGACAGGGGAACCCATGGCTGATGTATAAAATTTAAAACACATAATAATAAAGAAAAAAATAAAGTATACTTAAAAAGATGTAATAACTAAATGCAATCCTGCATTGGATCCCAGATTGAAAAAGTTTACAACAGTGGAACCACTGGGCAAATTTAAATATGTACTTGTCTTAGTTAGGTTTTTTATTACTGTAGGAAGACACCATGACCACAACAAGTTTTACAAAGAAAACATTTAATTGGGGTGGTTTGCTTATAGTTTCAGAGGTTCAGTCCATTATCATCATGGTGGGGGAGCATGGCAGTGGGCAGGCAGATGAGGTACTGGAGCTGATAGTGTTACATCTTGCAGGCATCAGGAAGTCAACCAACTGTCACACTGAGGGAAGCTTGAGAAAAAGAGACCTCAGTGCCTGTCCCCACAGTAACACACTTCCTCCTAGGCCACACCTCCTAATAGTGCCACTCCATTTGGGGGCCATTTTCTTTGAAACCACCACAGTACTTTATGTTAGATAATGCTTTTATGTCAGTGCTACCTTTCTTGACCCAAGCATGGTTGCTCATACTTGTCAACCTAACAGTTAAGAGGCTGAGGCAGGAGAAATATTTCAAGTTTGAGGACAGCCTGGTATAGCAGAATGGTTAGAAGTTCTTAATAAAATCAAACCTGAGGCCAGTTATTGGGGTGAATGCTGGAAGATCAGAGAAGCAGAACAAGCCACAGCTATCTCACCTTGCTAGTTCCTCAGGTGATCCTGTTTCCTCAGGCTGGAAGCTTCTGAGTCCTCATCCCAATGGCTCTCAGCTGAACTGTGTTTGAAAGCCTGAATCCTTAACCAGCCGAATGCTTAACTAACTACATGCTTTACTCCCTCTAGTTCCTGGTCCTCACGCCTTATATACCTTTCTCTTTCTGCCCCCACTCCGTGGGATTAAAGGTTGGGTTTCTGGGATTAAAGGCATGGGTCACCATGCTTAGCTGTTTCTAAAGTAGACTTGAACTCAGAGATCTGGCTAGCTCTGCCTCCTAAGTGCTGGGATTAAAGGCATGCACCACCACCCAACTTCTGCTATGGCTTACTCTTCCCATTTTCTAGCCACCATTTGTGGCTCTGTATCTAGTGGCTGTTTATTTCAGGGAACACAATATTTTGGGGAACACAATACCACCACATTTCCCCTGTTTTTCTCTAAAATTAAAAAAAGGTTATAACTAATACAAGAAAGATCATGTACAATAAAGTATATACAATATACAAAGTCAAGATTACATTAATGATGTCTAGTCCATTAACATTTGACAGATCCAGGCAAAAAACTCCATTATATATAACCATGTCCAGTCCAGTAATATTTGATAAACTCAGACCAAAAATTTTTCAATACTTATCCCATTTAAAACAAGTAGTTCCTTTTTTAAAAGTAGATTCCATAATCTCCCTTTTTATCTTGTCATATCCATATTCTCTCTTTGCATAATAGAGTCAATAATCTACTTTTTGTCATCTTTCTCTTTCTCTTTTTAGAGTAGATTCAATGATCTATCCCTTTATCCTATTATTTCTTTTTTTCCCTCAGAGTAGATTCAGTGATCTACCTCATATCTACATTCTCCTTTTTCTTTCTTTCTTTCTTTTTTTTTAAACCTCAACTCTATTTTTGGGTTAATTATCAAGTCCTGTATTATTTGTCCAGCCGCTGCATAATGATAAAGTGCAGGGCTTGTTTCAAGTCCTTGTTCAAGTAGTCTGTCAGGCTGGATCATCTCAGCCAGTCATCTCGAAATTGTCCTGAGCAGTTTGTAGTCCAAAGTTGATCTTTCCATGGTGTTAATGGCTTTACAATAGTCCATGTGGCATCATCATTGTGGAGTCCCATCATCCTTTTGAAGATTTCAAAGTCACTGTTAGGCATGATCATGGTTCCCTTTAGATTTTATTTATTTATTTATTTATTTATTTATTTATTTATTTATTTATTTATTTGTGTGTGTGTGTGTGTGTGTGTGCCTCCTCTGTGGTTTGGAGAAATCACAGTCTCATGCTCTACAGACTGAGCCCCACATTGGGCGCCAGCCTGGGCTATATGCATACTGACCCTGTCTCAAACAAAAAATAAAACCCTTAAATTTCTGAATTGATCATCTAAATTTTGTTTTATGAAAAAAAATAGGCCTCAGGAGTATGTGTTGAAAAATTTCAGGGTAAAGTGTCAGGATATTTGCAATTTCAACCTACTTTCCATGAGTCAGAAGAAAATAACAGAAATGTATTCATACATAGATTAATATATAGAGAAGTATAAAGTAAAAATACCACAAATGTTAGCAAATGACTTGAGAAAGAAACACAGCTATTCATTGTACTACTTGTCTTAGTTAAGGATTCTGTTGGTGTGGTGAAACACCATGACCAACATACCTTGAGGAAGAAAGGGTTTATATTTCCCCTTAAACTGCAGTATCACAGCTCATCATCAAAAGATGTGAGTGTGGCAACACAAACAGGGCAAGAACCTGAAGGCAGGACCTAGTACAGAGGCTTGATTAGCCCACTTTCTTCTAGAACCCAGGGCCATAATCCCAGGATAGCACCACCAACAATGGGCTGGACCCTTCCCAAATAATGACAAATTAAGAAAGTGCCCTAGAGGCTTGCATACAGCCCAGTCTTATGGAGACATTTTCTCAACTGAAGCTCCTTCCTCTCAGTTAACTCTAACTTGTGTCAAGTTAACAGTAAACCTAGCCAGCACAATTGACCCTTTCTCAACTTGACACACAAACATATCACTAGTCAACTATAATGTTCCCTTTCTAGTTTGTCCCCAAAATGTCATATTAATGTCACAATATAAAACTTAATATAACTTGTCCTACAGCTTTTTAAAGAATCAAATACTTCAAAAGTTCATTCTTCTTTACAACATCCAAAGTCTCTTTAATGTGGGAACCTATTAAAACAAAAATAAGTTATATACTTTTTTTTCTCCAAGAAGGCAGAACCCATAGTGACATTTTGAACAAAGCAAATCAAAGTACAACAGTGTAAAAAGTTCAGTGCTTGACATCTGGAAGTCAAGGGGTTCCAAAGGCTCCATTTTGTCAGCTGTGCTATTTGCAGCACACAATAGCTTGCCTTCTATGCTTAGACTCCATTACACAGCTGCTGCTGTCCTTAGCAGTCATTCCATAGTATTGATATCTCCCAAATTCTGGGGTTAGTGCTGCAACTGGGCTGCACCTTCACCTTTACCAGAGAGCCTCTCCTAGGATCTCTTCAGGAACTTATGGACCCCTGCCACAAGGGGCCAGCCTCAAATTCTCTCCATGTGTAGCCCAGGATGGCCTCAAACTCATGATCTTCTTGCCTCCACCTCCTTCAGCAAATTCTCCCAGCATTTGTGGAGGACTTACCCTTTTGGAGGAGGGGCTGGGGTGGATCAGAGTGGGGGAAGGTGGGGTGAGGGGAGAGGGAGGAAGGATGAGAAGGGGATCTCTGGTTGGTATGTAAGATGAATAAAATATTTTAATATTAAAAAAGATCCAAAGCTTCTGAGTTACAAATAACAACAAAAACACTCTCCATGACCCCTTCAGTCCTTCTACTTCAACTGAGATCACACCTTCCCCCATGACTTCTCCTGATCTCTCAGTGTCAAGCCTGAGCTGCTCTCTATGACTTCGTTATGCCTGCCAAACCAACCTGTAAAACTCTTACATATTTACCAAGTTCTGGCTGCCTGTGACACTCTCAGATATCACCAAGTTTTGCTGCCAGAACAAGTTGCAACCTTGACCACGTCTAGATCACAGCTTCTTTGTTCTGACTCTGTAGAAATACTTCTAGAAGATTTTATCTCAATGATGCTGGTCTCTTCTTAATCACTGATGATTTCCCAACTCCAGCTGACCAGCATGAATTGTTCTAGCAAAGCAAAGGTTCTTGTCTTTTAATTAACTACAGCCAATAGTTTAGCCTAGAACCTCAGATTCTTAATTCAAAGTGTCAAAAATGGGCCAAAGAGAGTGTTTGCTTTCCTCTGAAACTTGTCTGCCTTGCTTTCAACATTTCTGTCTTCTAAGGTCCCGTGTAACAGGCCAATAAGCTTTGAGCACTCAATGGCTTTTTCTACCCCAAAGTTCAAATGTCACCACAATCCTCCCAAAAACACATGGTCAGGCCTCTCACAGAAATATTCTATACCTGGCACCAATTTCTGGCTTAGTCACTTTTCTATTGCTATGACAAAATACCATTACAAACATCAACTTGGAGCAGAAAGCGTTTATCTTATCTCATAGCTTGTAGTCATTATACATAGACATCAAGGGAGGAACTCAAGGTCAGAACCTGCAGGCAGGTACTGGTGTAGGGGCTATGGAGAAGTCTATTCTTTTGTTTTTCTGAGACAAGATTACTCTGTGTAGCCCTGGCTGTCCTGGAACTAGCTCTGTAACCAGGCTGGCCTCAAACCCCAAAATGCTGGGAATAAAAGCATGTGCCACCACTGTCTGGCAAGGAGTCTATTTCTATAACTGCTATGAAGACTTGTATTGTCTTCAGTATTATGATCTTTGGTACCCCATCAAGGCTCAGGAATCATCAAGAAAGGGCAAAAAGAATGTGAAAGGCAGAGGGTTGGAGGGATGTGGCTAGTATACTTTTGAACTGAAGGCAACTATAATTACATACACAAAGTCTATACAAGATCAGATTTGCCAACATCCTGAAATGGTGCTAGGAGGAGATCAAGTGGCCTTAACTGCCTCTAATGATTTATACATAGTTAATGGATGCTGAGGAAGGGTAAGGGAGAGACATTTTCTTATGGTGTCTAGCCACTGGTAAGTGCCCATACTCCTATAAACAACCCCTTACCCATTTTCTGTAAGAAACCTCAATGTAACTTCCTGGGTTATAAAATAAAACATTAAGGGAACTAGTTGGGAAAAGAAAGCAGAGCAAATGATATGCAAGAGATATAAAGGGTAAGGTAAATATGATAAAAATACATTATACATGCATGAAAATATTTCAACCCATTACATATCATTAATATATACTAATAAATTAAAATATTTATAGATTGTTGAAGTCGCATTACAAGTACATAGTGTTCATTATCTTCTTTCTATTTTTGTATGTGTTTGAAAATTCTACTATAAAACATTTTTTAGTTTTTATAATAAAATTTGTATCAGAAAATATCAGTAGCTTCTTCACAAAACTTTGTACAATAATCATAATTATAATAAACATTACAAATTACTGACTGTATTATATAAAGATACTATTATACATGTCATTTATATACGTGTCATTGTGGTTTGAATAGGAATAGCCTCCATAGACTCATGTGTTTGAATGATTGGCCTATAGGGAGTGGCACTATTAAGAGGTGTGGCTTTGTTGGAGGAAGTGTGTCACAGTAGAGGCGGACTTTGAGGCTTTCTATGCACACAGTCTCTTGCTGCTTGAGGATCAAGATGTAGAACTCTTAGCTCCTTCAGCACCATGTCTGCCTGTATTCTGCCATGCTTGATAATGGACTAGCTCTCTGAAACTATAAGTCAGCCCCAATTAAATGTTCTCCTTTATAAGAGTTGCAGTGGTCATGGTGTCTCATCACAGCAATATAAACCTTAAGTAAGACAATAGTATATATGTATTATACATATGTGTGTGTGGAGAGAGATACAAATAATGTTTTGACTTATTCTTTGAGAATTTCATACAATATATTTGGATCATATTTATTTCCCTCCCTTCTTAACTCTTCCCAGGTTTTCTCCATACCCCATTCATAAAACTTTGTGTTCTCTCCCTAACACACACACACACACACACACACACACCAAAATCCACAGAGTACAATTTGTCTTGCCCAACTACTCTTGGTTGTGGGGCCTGCCCTGGAATGTGTTTGAAATACCAAGTGTTAACCTCATTGAAGAAAATAGACTTTTCATCTCTGAGCAGCAACCAAACACCAACATCTCCTTAGCTATGCATGGGACTTTGTTCCTACTGCCCCTCTTCTCTGCTGGGCTTTTGTCTGGTTTGAGCTTTTGCAGGTTTTGTGCATGCTGTCAGTCTCTCTGATTCATATATGCTCTCCCCTGCTGTGTCTTGTTTCACTGCCATCATCTCCCACCTTTAGCTCTTAAAGTCATTCTGCCCTTCTACATAGATCACTAAGGTAAGAGGTCTCATTTAGGGCTTAGCCTTCCTAAGCCTCTTATTTTCTGCATCCTGATCAGTTGTGTAACTCTGTGTTAATTACCATCTCATAATAAGCTTCTCTGATGAGTGATGTACATATCTCTTGGCATAGCAATATGTCTTTGGGAATCTTTTTTAAAAGTCAATCTTTACAGACACAAATGAAGGAAAGTATGATGCCTCATTCCCTGAAATAAGCAAACAGAAACACTGCTAACGTTAAAATAAGCGATTCTGTTTAAATTGGTACTTTGCCTGTCAATTCTGTTCTAATGCCTTGGGGGTAAGCAGGTACTAAATTTCATTCTTCATAACAAATTCAAGATGTTACTGTTGTTTTGGTGCCTTCCTGTGTAATTAATTTGCCTAGTGAATAATTTAGCATTTAATGAAATAGGGAAAGAAATTAATAATAAAAGTATGAGACATTTTTCAATAAATAGGTGGATCCTGTTTGAAAATATAACATGATAAAACTTTGAGAGCATTTATATTTTCTCAAACTCTAGATTATAAAAGTATTGATCTATATAAAGATACAAAGGAAAATGTTAAAAATTTAAATACTTCTGTTTTTCAAAGGTTTAAAGGTGAAGGGTTTTCTTAAAACCTAAGCTCCTTTTAATTCATGTTCCTTCCTGACTTATCCATAGAAATGTTCATCTGCCAAATAATGTTTAGAAATAATTCATATAAATCACAAATTCTTGAGGAGAAACAAGCTCTTATTTTAACCTTGTGATTTTTCAAAATTCTGTAATTGAAATTTCCCCCAAACTCAACTATATATATATGAAAATAATTATTCCAGAATTTTGAGCTCTGTCATTAGTTCAATTATGCAACCCTTTTATGTGTACACAAAACACAAATTCCTTTGTGTTACTCATGAAATGTAAGGGATTGATAATGGAAAGGGGTTTTAAAAAGGAAGAAATGTGAGACACACCACAGTGAACAGATAAATGGCTTAAGAGAAAATTTACACAAACAATTTAAAGACAAGTTATCTGTCTTAATATATACTTTCTGTTAACATTAGAGAATTTCATGTGGTATTAGTAAACCCCAGATACTGAATAAACTTAAGAGAATAAAATGCTTGCATGAATCTTACTCAGGTCTTTTTTGATGTGTAAAATTAAAACACAAATATAGTAAATAAAAAAAGGAGGAAAAAATATCTACAAAGTTTAATGGTGTTTTAGAAAATAACTTTTACAGTGACAAACATTTATATGTATATATCATTTAATAGTGGGTATATCTTCTGTGAAATGCATTGTTAAGTATTTCATCATTGTATCAAAATCAGAGAGGAAACTTATACAAACCAATATATTACAATTGTTACACTTCAGTAGTCATCTAGGTTGTTCATACAGTGATTTACAGAATCAGATATATGGCCCATTTTATAGAAACATTGTTATACAGTACATGATAATATTGTTGATGGTATAGGTCAGTTAATAGAGTGCTTGCCTAGCTTGCATGAACCCTGAGTTTGATCTCCAGAACTGCATAACTGGATATGCTGGCACATGCTTCTAATGCTAGTACGTGAAGATTGAGACAGAAGAATCACAAGTCCAAGATCTACAGCTATGCAAAGACTTTGAAACTACCCTGGGATACATGAAGCCTTGTTTCAATAAAAGAAAAAATGGATAGAAAATAGGCTTAGGTAGTTTTTCAAATATTATTTTACATATTTTCATTCAATAATTGAAATATAGGAGCATTTGACATTACTATAGAATACTAAATTCTCAGACACATGAATCACAAGTTTTTAGGTTTAACAGACATAACCATACATCCATAAACATAAATATGGTAAATTATGACTGTAAAAATAATATCATTATTAAAGGTGTTTTTTATTACACAGGTTTTAAAATGAATTAAAGTCTCTTCCCATTGTCAATAGGAATGTAGAAGTAGATTTGTAAAATTTTTGTTGACTAAATATATAACAACTGTTTTTTTTTTAAAGGTGCACATTTCTAAAAATAAAATGTAGTAAGAAGGATGGCAGGTTAGAGATAGCCAGCATTTTGTTGAACCTCAACAAGACTGAGATAAATCTGTAAGGTTGGGGCTACTGGAAGAATTAAGGGTATCCTAGAAAGGCACTAGGGTGCAACAGTTGTCAACAACTAGGTGACACCTGGAAATATTAGACTTGAGAACTGTGAAAGCAGAAAAAAAATCTTAATGTCAAGTGCACAGCAGCAATACAAAAGAGACAGATTTTATTTATTTATTAATTTTTTTGGCCAGGCTATAAACAGAAGAGAGGAGGGAAGTCCCTTCAGACTTCACAAGGACAGGATCTAGTACCTAGCAAAGTTAGAATGTAAAACAGGACATTTGCTATCCTTACAGCAAGATGGTGGCACAAAAGAGGTTTCTGTTACTTCCCAACTTAGTCATGAGTATTAAAAGTTGAAGAAAGTTGAAGCCATCTTGTGAGGTCTTCTACCACCCAACTTTACTGCCAGATGGATCATTTCTCCAGGTGTCAACAGCCTTTCCCCTCATTTGATGGCTACCTCAAGAACCAGTGTGAGCCAAGAAAACTGACCATGACTTTCATAGTTTCAGGTTTATGGACACTAATCTACACAGTGTAGTCTGTGTTACAGGGGGATGGATGATAGGGTGTGTGTTACAAAGGAAAAAGTATTTCCATTAACAAACTGTGATCTAAGCTCTGAGAAGAGGAGACTTCTGAAAAGAGAGATTAAATTAAACCAAGTGTGTATAGATTCATGGAGGGAACTAGGCTGATTGGGATGGCCAGGATTGCAATTCTACCATTTACTGTGTCCAAATCTTCCCATCCTCTTTTCCTAGAGAAGATTTCTTTTATTTGACTATTAAAAAGGATACATTGATGCTGTTGGGGCTTTCTCATGCCCATAGGCACATAGAAAGAATGTTTTAGGTGTTAGAGGCACTTACCTGTGATTCTACCTATAGTCCCTGGATCTGTACATACTGCTTATTGATGTGAGTGTTGCTTTGCAGTAATATTGCCTTTGCTAATGCCAGCTGGCAAGTCGGAGTGAGGACCAGCCTCTATACTGTCCATTGATTAGGTAGCTTTTAGTGGAATAGAAAAATTGTAGGACAAAGCCCTGATCCTATTCCTGATAAAGTCCCAAACCATAAGCCTAGGTAAGCAGTGAGAAGTATCCAAATACCAGAAAGGAAAATTTTGCACCCCACCCTCTATTTTTATGGGATGCTTTTATTGATCTTTCTGATTCTTCATTTATTCAGTTCCCTATACTCATTTCATTATTCTAGTGTTTCTTCTTTCAGTTTTTTAAAAACATTTTTGTTTATCACATATTATTTTTGACCCTTCCTTTTCTATCATTATTAAGTGCATAGCCAAACCTTTAAATATATTTTTGTGGTATTTATATGTCTGTTTTTTGTGATGTTATTTTTAGTACAGTTTGTTTTTTCTCAGCTATGAGTTGTTTGGGCCATTCAATCTTCAAGAGAATTCTGCACACTAAGAAGATCATTTTACAATGAAGATTATACCCCTAACAAGAGATGTTCCATTGCAATATAGAAACACAAGAAATATGAAATAGCAAAACACCATGAATCCCATATGTTCACAATTCTATAACTTAAACCAAATATCAAAGTAGATTAATTATTGGACAAAAAACTAGGAGTCTAATTTTCAAATGACCACGGACTGCAATGAGAATACAGATGAACAACTGAATGAAGTAAGAAGGCAATGTAGTGTTTGAAAAAAAATCAGCAAAGAGAAAGAAATCATGAAAAAAAAATGGAAGTCTTGGATATTAAAACCCCAACAAATCAATTGAAAAACTCAGCAGAGAGTATCATCAGTAAACTATATCCCATGGAAGAAAGAATATCAAGATTTGTAGGGTTGATATATTACTGTATTAAGATAATAAAGATAAATATAAAATATTATGATAAATTTTAAGGCTTAAGAGGTATTATTGAGAGACCAAATTTATGAATTTCTAATACAGAGAAGGGTGCTGAAATTTAGACTAAAGTAATACAAAAACTAAATGGGAAAACAGTTGACTATCTTCCAAATATAGAGATGAATATGGGCACCCAGTAACAGAGTAGCATTTAGAATCTCATATTGATATGGCCATGGAAGAACCTTTATAGTACATGTTGTAGTTGAAATGCAAAGGGTCCAAAAGAAAGTAAGACTATAAAGTTGTAAAAGAGAGGTGTGAGGTCACTTACAAAGATAAAGCCATGAGAATAACAGGAACCTATAAAGGACAGGAGAACAGAAAATGATGTATGCCAAGCCCTGAAAGAAAATAACAGCTAAATAAGATTACTTTATTCAATAAAAGCATCCTATAAAATCAATGGAGATTTTCCATTGCATAAAATAAAGCAATTCAAGACCACTATGACAACATCATGAACACTACATGCAGGAATCCTACACAGAGATGCAAAAGACAGATAGTCATAATCATGAGTGACCAGGAAAGAATAAGTCTCACTAGAAGAGTAAATAAGAAAGCAATATTAGGAAATAAACAATTATTTCTCTGTAAACCATCAACACTCAGAATGAATAAGGGGGAAAATGTAGCCATAGATATATTACCCAAAACAACCAGAAAGAAAGAGCAAGAATACAGAAACTAATATAAACCTCTCAACTATAATCCTGAATGTAAATGTGGCTAACTTGACAATTTATAGATTGACCAACTGGGTTGAAAAATAAGAGTCACTAATTTACTGTCTGCAAGAAACTCAGAAACCCTGCAAAGATACATAGATAAAAAGTAAACTGATGGAAATACATTTCAGGTAAAAAGGATCTCAAATTAAACTACAGTAATTCTACTATTTGACAAAACAAATTTTAAGCCAAAATTAGTAAAGAGATAACAAAGATGAACACCATATATCAATATGGGAGCAATACATTAAGAAGATATAATGTTTTAAATATTTATACTAAATGACTGTACAGATAACTTCATAAAATAAAAATTACTAGATATAAAGGGACAGATAGGTCCAGATACAATAATAACAGATGAACTCAATACCATGTTATCATTTCTTGATAGATTATATAGCCAAAATTTAACAAAGAAACATTAGACTTAAATGATACTATGTATTAAGTGGCTTAACCAACATCTACAGAATAGTCCACTCGACAGCTTCAGAATGCACATTCTTCATAGTAGTCCATGAAAATCACTCAGAGGAAGGAGAAAGAAATAATAAGGACCAAAACTGAAAATAATGCTTCCAAAGTAAATTATGTACATGTAAAATTTTGTGTCAAATTTTGATTTTATGTAACCCAGGATAAGACATATAGTCTCAAACTCTCACCATTATAGACAAAGTTTGATGTCTTTTATTAAGTAGAATTAAAGAAAAATGCCATCATTTAAAAATACTTTACACAAAATAATGTATATTTGCTTATATTATAGGAGTTAACCCTTTGTTTTTATGTTTTAGAATTTATATTTATAATACAAATGACTTATGCTATCTAGTGTTTTAGTATCAGTATAGTAGATAAGTGTTCCTAATAGGCTCAAGCATTTGAACACTTGGCTCCCAGTTGGTGGCACTTGCTGTGGATATCGCTCTGTACAAATAAAATGCTGTTTGGCCAGTGGCTAGGCAAAAAGTATAGGCGGGACAAGAGAAAAGAAAATTCTGGGAAGTAAAAGGCTAGAGGGAGACCCCGCCAGCCGCCGCCATGAAAAGGTAAAAACAGCTTCCTAATTGTCTCTCTCAAGTTAGCAGCAGCCTGCCGGTTTGAGCTACTATGGCGGGTTCCTGGCACGTGCGTCTGACCTCCAGTGTGGCGGGAATGAGGAATCTACAAGTGACACTTTACTCTGCTACATGGTGGATTTAGCCTTTGCTAGTTAAAAAAAAAAAAAAAAGATTTCTGGGCTATACACTGCTTTGATAGAACTGCTTCTGATAGTTGATGGTACACATGGCTCCAGACCCAGAGCTGGTGGTAAACTATCACCGCCATGTTGGAAAGCTGAGATGGGCAGAGCCAACAGCCACAACAATGTTTCAGTCTTACAAAGATGGATATTACACAGAGAATCTGGTTTATGTTGTCTTTGGGATTTTTAACTGCAGAAAAAGATTTGTTCGTAAAAGCTGTTGAGTTAAACAAGTATGTAAATTTTAATGGTACCTTGACTTCAAAATTTGGATATAAGGATATGTTGCTTTGGAAAAGAGTCTCTGCTTTTGTTTCCACAGAAAGCCAGAGGCTGTGGATTTGTTCCAGATTAAGATACATCAGGTTTGATCAGCCAAGACCACCTGAAAGGTCTCAGATGACACCATGGCCCAGATGATCCAACATCCAGAATGGTTTCAAGGCAACTGGCTCAGAGGTTTACCCTTATGGACTACTTCATAATCCTAAAATTTTCTTTATGTCCCCATAAGATACAGCGCCCCCCTCCAGCAGGAAATAGTAAGAGAAACTACGCCCACATTCCCAAAATTATCAAGTTGGCTTTGGAGATGGAATTGGCTCACTCCTTCTCTAAACCCAGACATATTGCTAAAAAAAAAGGTTAAGAGATTCTTATGTCCCAAATCAGAAGAGCCCTCTGGTGTGAGATAAAAAAAAAAAAAACCAATATTTTTCTTTAAAACAGGTTGATTATAAATGAGATCTCTTTCTAAAAAAAAAAGGAAAATATGATATAGATATAATAGGATGAAAAGATAGATTAGGGAACTTACTTCTAAAGAGCAACAATCTGTTTAAAATGTTTTACATTGGTTTAGATTTTAATCTATTGATACAAACTTAGTTAATTTTGTTATATTATGTATATATTTCTACTCATGTTTAAGATATTATGTTTGTATAGCTCATTTAAAATTGTAATAGATAATTAAAAATAGATTAATAATTAATCATCTGTGATAATCATACTCATAGCCATGTTAGTTAAGTCTTCTAGCTATACATAGAGATATTTCAGATAGATAGGTAATCTTCAAATACTTCAAAGACCTACAGAATATGACATTTAAAATATTTTTAAAATTTAGACTTTCTGGACAATGAGACATGTCTGCTCCTAGCAACACCGATTTACTTCAAGACGAGGATGGGCATTAAAGATACTTCATATCTTATCTTCACCTTGACAAAAATAGCCATTTGGACAAGAAACTGTTCTTGCCTAAACTGCTTGATCGACTGGACATACAGGAGCCATAAAAAGGTGACCACTAAACTTTGCTTAACAGAATGGTCCTTCAGGTTCCTGCTTCACAGAGGAAACTGCCAGACATTCTACAAAACATTGAGAGAAGTAACCGAGAGACTAGCCCTGTGGGCTAAAGACAAATGCCCCAACTCTACAAAGAAACATTAGGTGACTGTCCAGGCTGCCAGCTGTCTCTGTCTACTCTTGCAAGACTCCTAAAAAATACTTACATTCTTCTCCTGGTTCTCAGGTAATATTATATCCTTCTGAGGTCTTTAATGTGGTTAAAGACTAAATAGTTATAATTTTGCTCAGTTATGATACAAGATAAGTTAGATATAAAACCTTAGACTCACCAATATAAGATAGGATATCTTCTTTAATAATGTAACTATAATTCTTGCTTGATAATTGTTTTGTTATATATAATTTTACTATGTAAAAGTTAAAACCTTCCTTAAAAAAAAAAGAAAAGGGGAAGTGCTGTGGATATCGCTCTGTACAAATAAAATGCTGTTTGGCCAGTGGCTAGGCAAAAAGTATAGGCGGGACAAGAGAAAAGAAAATTCTGGGAAGTAAAAGGCTAGAGGGAGACCCCGCCAGCCGCCGCCATGAAAAGGAACATGTAAAGACACTGATAAGCCACAAGCCATGTGGCAAAGTATAGACTAACAGAAATGGGTTAATTTAAGATAAAAAAGGTAGATAACAAGCAGCCTGCCACGGCCATACAGTTTGTAAACAATGTAAGTTTCTGTGTGCTTTCTTGGTTGGGTCTGAGCGACTGTGGGACTGGCTGGTAAGAGAGATTTGTCCTGACTGGGCCAGGCAGGAAAACTCTAACTACAGGCACTGTTTGGGGAGGTTTAGAGGATGTGGTCTTGCTGGAGTAAGTATGTTACTGGGGTTCTGCTTTGAGAGTGTAAAGCCTCATCCCATTTCTAGTTCAATCTCTCTGCCTTGTCGTTGTGGTAAAAGATGTGATCTCTCATGACTTCTGGTTCTGCCACCATGTCTGCCACTTGCTGCTAACATGAAGAAATCTTTGGAACCATATGCCAAAATAAACTATTCAATAAGCTTCCTTGGCAATAGTATTTTATCATAGCAACAAAAAGTAACTAGTATAATAGAATATTTACATCAATTTATTTTAATCTTGTTTTCTATAAAAACAATGAAACATAAGTAAAATCCAGTTTCCATTCTGTCATTTTGGAGTTTCCTCCCTGGAGACTGTTTTTTAAGCCCATGTTTTGTTAATAGCACTAAAAACTCCTATCAATTTATTTTGCAAATTTATTTTTTTTTTACAAAATTTATATATGTAAGGATAGAAGATACAACATTGATTAAACATTAGGATATCATGCTGGTTGATTTTTGTCAACTGGACACAAATTAGAGTCACTACCTGGTAGGGAGCCTCAGTTCATGTGGTGGTGCCTATATCAGATTAACCTATAGGAACATCTGTAAAACATTTTCTTGATTATTGGTTGATATAGGAAGGCCTGACCAACTGTGAGTGGTGCCACCCTTAGAGTGGTCCAGAGATGTATAAGAAAGGTAACTGTCTTAGTTTGGGTTTCTATTGCTGTGAAGAGACACCATGACCATGGCAACTCTTACAAAGGAAAACTCCAATGGGGGTGGCTCACTTACAGTTTCAGAGGTTTAGTCCATTATCATCATGGTGGGGAGCATGGCAGCTGGGAGTATGGCAGTGTGCTGGCAGACATGGTGCTGAAGAAGGAGCTGGCAATTCTTACATTCTGACAAGCAGGCAATAGGAAGGAACTGAGACACAGGACAGTATCTTGAGCATATATGAGACCTCAAAGCCTGCTTCCACAGTGACACATTTCCTCCAACAGGACCACACCTACTCTAACAAGGCCACACCTCCTAATGGTGCCACTCCTTTTGGTGGCCATTTTCATTCAACCACCACCATAGCTGAATTTGAACTTAAGAACATACCAGTAAGCAACATTCCTCTATAGTCTCTACTTCAGTTTCTACATCCATGTTCCCATCTTAAGTTCCTGCCTTGGCTTTCCACAATACTGGTCTGTGATGGGAACATGTACATCAAATAAAACCTTTCCTTCCTAAGTTGTTCTTGGTTATGGTGTTTTATCACAGCAATAGAAAGCAAACTAAGAATATTTATTATTGTATGGAACCAGAATCTGAAGTTGGGATGTATTTAGGCTTCAGTAGCTGAATGATTGCATTCAATTGGTTTCTCTTAGATTAGTTGTAGTCACTGTTCTATTGCTGTGAAGAGATACTATGACCACAGCAACTCATATAAAATAAAGCATTTAATTGGGGGCTTCCTTACACTTTTAGAGGTTTAGTCCATATCATCATGGCAGGGAGCATGGCAGTATGCAGGCAGACATGGTGCTGGAGCAGTAGCTGTGAACTACATCCTGATCTGTAGGCCTAGAGAGAAACACTGGACCTGGCATGGGCTTTTGAAACCTAAAAACCCATTCCCTTTCCTCCATCAAGGCCACACCCCTAATCATTCTAATCTTTTCAAATAGTGTCAGCCTTTGGTGACCATGCATTTGAATATATAAGCCTATGGGGACCATTCTTATTCAAATGACCACATCGATCTTCTCTGTCTTCCATCCACAGAGGAAACAATATGAACTCATATTCATATGTAAATATGCGAGCTTTCCATTTCTATAGCAATATCATGAGATAATCAACTTACAAAGGAAACAATTATTTTTTTCTCCATTTTTATTAAGAAATTTTCTACTCACCCTACATACCACCCACAGATCCTATCTTCTCCTTCCTCCCACCCCCCAGACCTCCCTCCCTCCCAAGCCACCCCTCACCCCAACATCCTCCCAATCAAGGTCTCCCTTGGGGAGTCAGCAAAGCCAGGCATACCAAGCCAAGGCAGGTCAAAGCTCCTCCCCACTACAGCTACACCAAGGCTGCACAAGGTGTCACACTGTAGGCACCAGGCTCCAAAAGGCCTGCCCATGTACCAGGGATGGATCCCAATCCTACTGCCCAGGTGTCCCCCAAACAGTTCGAGCTAAACAACTGCCTCCTGTTTTCAGAGGGCCTAGTCCAGTCCCATGGGGGCTCCACAGTTCATAGGTCTCCACCAGTGTGGCCGGTCATTTCTGCATGTCTTCCCATCATGATCTCAATATCCCCTGCCCTCAGTATCTCCCATCAACTGGATTCCTGGAGCTTAGACTGGTGCCCAGCTGCAGATCCCTGCATCTGCCTCCATCAGTCACTGGATAAAGGCTCTATGATGACAGTTAGGGTATTCACTAAACTGGTCACCAGAGTGAGAAAAACATTATGACATAGGAACTAGTATGTCCCAAAAATCTTCTTGAAGGGCACACCTTCAATGACCTAAGGACCTCTACTAGGCTCCAGCTTCATTTATGTCAAATATTACTTCCCTAGTACCAAGTCCTTAACCTTTAACACAAGAACATTTGGGAGACAGTCAAGATCCATAATACAGTAAGGTATATGTAGCAAGTTCTTGTATAGTATTAGTGGGTCCCAAGGGCTCAGGAAAGAGAACTACTAACAGCAAGGACTATTTTCGGGAAATAGAATCTCAGCTGTATAGTCCACTTGGTTTAATTCCTCTGGCATTCCTAGCTCCTTTCTTGCCTGATTTCTCTCTATATTTATCTACTGCTCCCTCTAAGTTCTATCTTAATTGTCTCGTCTTAATTCTGCTTCATCTAGGTCCTTTTCACCT
The DNA here is from genome assembly GCF_903995425.1 of Onychomys torridus. Classification (NCBI taxonomy): domain Eukaryota; kingdom Metazoa; phylum Chordata; class Mammalia; order Rodentia; family Cricetidae; genus Onychomys; species Onychomys torridus. The sequence goes on along the minus strand of NC_050466.1, from coordinate 65,419,625 downwards.
TGTTCTTACCCAGCTAGTACTTCCCCATCTGACTCTTCCTCATCTTCCATCTAGTCCACATATACTCTCTAGTCAAAATCCTCCTTATTCTTCCCCATTCTCTGTCCCTCTCTCCTCTAGTGCCCTGAGAGTCCAGGTAAATATACACTTACAAGTAGTAATCCCTTGGCAGTGCAAAGCCAGGCTTCCAGGGTCAAACCGAGGGGTGATAAGAATCACATAGAGGGGCAATAGTCATTAATTATCATTTACAGCCCCAAAGGGAAGTGACCAATGGGGAAATGAATTAACTAAAGGCTAAATTCAGTTAATATCTAAGAAGAGGGATATTAAGTGCTCAACTATAACCTCAAACGGGACTGGTAGAAAATGTTAAGAATCTGTAAGTTGCTAGGTCAATGGGAGAAAATAAAACTGCCTTTTTTTCCCCCTGTGGCTCCTATCTGTCCAAACTATCTGCCGTTTTGTTTTTTTTTTTCTGCAGGGTGTGTGTGGGGGAGTGTGTTCAGTTGCTAGGCAACCTGTATACAGCTAGATGCCTCTGGTGATAGTTAAAGGGAGATCTGGAACTAGAGGTAAGATTTGGGAAAGGAGGAAGTTAAGCTTAATTGGCACATCCCCCAGGCCTTCTCAAACAGGTAGCCTGAATGCTTAAGTCTATTCTTAGAGAGTACAGAGATATCTCTGATAAGTTATTTTCCTCCATTTGGGATGGACCTGGATGGATGCTGCCAATGATGATAATTACAGGGAGGCTTGAACTGTGTTTCTGGCTGAGCATAACTGTCAGTGCAGAAGGTTATCTAAATATTCCTACAAGTGGTTAGGTAATGCATTAGAGGTCTATAAAATTAGTAAGGCTGTAAGAAAGAGGGTATGAACTAAATTATGTAAAGCTATTATGTCCACCTGACCTAGGCGGTGTCTCCTTGTGGAATTTGCCTTAAGTCAGGACACTTTTATGTGGACTGTTATTACTGCTAGTCCTTGAAAGTGGCTAAGGAAGATATCTGATTCCAGAGAAAGCCTTTCCTGAGGCTGTTCTCCAAATACCTGGAATGTGTATGTCCAGAGAGTGATCAGTCCACACTGTTAGCACTTCTTAGGGAAAAGTCAATTGGAAAAACTATGAAGGCACATATGATTTTCATAACAGAATACAGCTGATATATAACAAGCCAAAAATAACACCAAAACTCCTTGGAATTTGCCTTCCTCTGGATGAAATCCTTGGTTCCTCCAGGTAGTGACTTTGCCATAACCAGCTGATTTCTTATGATATATTCCTGAGGCCCACAGCAGCAAATAGCATTTACAATTTATTATTATACACATATAGTAGCAATTTAAATATTTCATGGACAAATTTCATACCAATATGTGTAAATATACCTCATTTATTTTTGGACATTTAAGAGTTTGTTTTTATTTTTATTAGCTTACAAAGAACCAGGCTTTGTTATGGCATTTTAAAAATAAAGTGTATGTTTTTTTCTTTACTCTCTCCTTTTCTCCACCCCTCTCCCTCTCTTATACTACATTCCCCTACCAGTATCCTTTCCACTTTCATATCATGTGTGAGCTTTGCTCCTCTCAACACTTTCCCACTTTCTCTTGTCATACTATCCTATCATGTTTAATAGTTGTCCCTTCATAAGTTTTTTTTTTTTTTTGGATGGTTGGTTGGTTTTTGTTTTGATTTTTATTTTAAGCTTGACATATGCTAGAGTTATCTGGGAAGAGGAACCCCAGTTGAGAAAATAACGCTGTCCAGATAGCCTGAGGGCAAATATGTAGGGCATTTTCTTGATTAATGATTGATGTGAGTGGGCCTAGCCTTTGGGGAGGTGATGTCACTCCTGGGCTGTATAAAGCAGGCAGAACAAACCATAAGAGCAAGACGGTAAGTAGCATTTTTCCATGGCTTCTACATCAGTTAGTGCCTCCAAGTTCCTATTCCCTGATTTTGTGAATGATGGACTACAACTCCAAGATTAAATAAACCCTTTTCTTTCCAAGTTGCTTTTAGTCATGGTGTTTTATCACAGCAATAGAAAACCCATCTAAAACAATAGTCTATACACACTCTTAACCACTTTATTTTACATGCATAAAAATATTAAACATTGGGATCCACATATGAGAGGCAATATGTGATGTCTGTCTTTTTTCACTGCTGTGGATATCGCTCTGTATAAATAAAATGCTGATTGGCCAGTAGCCAGGCAGGAAGTATAGGCGGGACAAGAGAGAAGAGAATGCTGGGAAGTGAAGGCTGGAGCGGAGAGATGTTGCCAGCCACTGCCATGACAAGAAAGATGTAAGGTACTGGTAAGCCACGAGCCACGTGGCAACTTATATATTAATAGAAATGGGTTAATTTAAGATAGAAGAAACAGATAACAAGAAGCCTGCCACGGCCATACAGTTTGTAAACAATGTAAGTCTCTGTGTGCTTACTTGGTTGGGTCTGAGCAACTGCGGGACTGGTGGGTAAGAGAGATTTGTCCTGATTGTGGGCCAGGCAGGAAAACTCTAACTACATTTCACTGTATTTATTTTAATGATGCCATAATTGTTTTATTTTTCTTTTGCAGATTTCAATACTACTCTCTTTGTTCTGTATACTTAGTGTTTTATCAATGATGCCATTGGGGAGTGTTTCTCGTAATGTCTATTTGGTGTTCTGTTTGCTTCTTGTATTAGTATAGGTGTGTCTTTCCTTAGTTTGGGGGAGTTTTCTATGTACTTGTTGAAGATGTGATTTATGTCAATAATCTGAGATTCCTTTCCCTCATTTGTACCTGTAATTTGAAGGTTTGCTTGTGTTCCATTCCTTTGTTGTTGTTGTTTTGTTTCATATTTCTTGTTTATTTGGTCTGGATCCTTTACTAACTTTGAGTCCTGATAGTCTATCTTCTTGATTCATTCTACTTGTAAGGCTTTCCTTTGAGTCTGCTAGTTGGGTTATTGTGCTTTTCAGTTCCATTTCTATTTTATTAGCTTTAGTGCTTTTCATTGTTTCTACCTCTTTATTGACTTCTGTTTTTTGATTCTTAGATTGCTTTGTCATTTCTATTAGCCTATGTTTGTGTTCTCTTGGGTATCACTCAGGTGTTTATTTTCTTCAAGTTCTTTCTCCTTAATTTCATTTAGCTGTTTCTTTGGGTCTTCTTTCAATTCCTTGAATTCTTTGATGAAGTTTATGATTATTCTTTTAAACTATATGTCTTCAGGTTCATCAAGAGCTATCTCATTGGCAAAAAATTATAGCAGACTAGTAGCTTGAAAAGGGAAGATACTGGCTTGATGCCATTCATATTTTTGTGATGTCATCTGGACGTGTACTTCTTTCATTAGTTTTATGTCTGATATTGACAGAGCAGGTTGGGGCAGAAGAGAGGATATGTGGTCAGGTTAAACCTAGAGGTTGGAAATGTTTTAGGTGGAATGAAGTCAGATGGATAGAGTGTATTAGGCTGATGTGCAGGATGTGTTTTCTGGTCCAAGACTAGAGTATGGGGGTAGAACTAGCTGGGTGGAAAGGCTGGATGTGGATATGTAGATACAATATATAAGACTGCTATTAAGGGGCATATTTCTTGCTATATTTTTAGCCTTGCATATTGGTTTAGGTTATAGGTAATCCCACTATTTATTTGGTTGGTATTATGTAATATATGAACCAAATAAATTTTTATTAAATGTAATAAAAACATTTTTCTTAACATTTTTGTCTTAATTTCTATCAAATTGGTCATTTGAAAATCTAAAAGTAATGTTTGATTAAATGTAATTATAGTTTGTTGTAACATTCTTCTGTTGGTTTTAATATTTTACATCATACAGAGAAAATATCCCATTTAAAAACATTACCTTTATTATTTATTATCTTGTTTCCAAGCTGCTAAGATCCAATGGTTTCATAAATTCTATTCTAGACTTTTTAGAGTCATAGAGAAAATAAATATAGAGCAAGTAGTGTTTTTTTTCAAACTTAACCACTATGAACTCATGAAAAATAATCAGAAATATTCATTTGGAATCTTCAATTTCAGTGGAAATAAGTATTGTTAATATTGAGAAAGAAATCCAGTGCTATTTTTATTTTATGTTTTGTTCCATGAAACATACTATTAATCAAATTAACCTTTAACTGAAATACATATGTATACCTTTCTTATTAAAAACTGTGAAAAATGCTAAGTTGCAAATATATTACTTAAAGTGAAAGCATATTTGAAATATTGAGGAATTAACATCTATAGTAAAATATTTTAAACAAGTGAACAACTCTTTCTTGTGCAGAAAAACAAATTTAAAAGCTCATGAATAATTAAAAATGTATTCAACAATTTTTACACTAAATTGGTCACAAATGTGTTTTTTTTTTTTTTTTTGGTCATGATAAAAATTAAATTGCTAGACACTCGGAAATTTTTATAAGCAAACATTAAATTTGGAGCATTTTATTTTTACTCCATTAGAATTTTCATTGCTGCCCTCCATTTCTCAGCATGAGATTATTCTCTGGACCAGGTTCAGAGTCTATGAGAGTTAATCCTCATCACATCATTGCCAACTGTGGCTTAAAAGTTGAAAGGCTATGATGTAATGAGTGCTGCCAGGGAAATAATCAAGTTACTGAGAAAATAATTTTGGGTAAAACTGGAAATCTTTGGTTTACAGAACCTCAGCACTATATTATGTCTATATGTTAGAGTTGGGTAAAGACAAATCTTTCAAAATTCCTATCAACTCTTTGTTAAATGGTTTAAATATCAAACATTATCAAAATATATATTTACCAGTGATTATTTCTCATTCAATAAGAGTTCCACTTTATACTTATGTATGCCTTTGCACTCTTAAAAATCTCAGTTATCTGCATAAATATATTTCTTTGTAATTACAGAGCAAAACATAACAGGGTTAAATAGAATCTTTACTAAATGAGAAAGTGAAGCAAGTGCTCTATTTATAGAAAATTTGTAAAATGGTGCCACCTTGACAAGCTGGTTAATCATTTTGTTTTATGCTAGAACATACATCTGAAATAATTAATCATAACATTACCAAATAAAACTTATTTCTTATCATTTGAAAACCACTCAAATAAGTATGTGTCATTTTATTTCCAGTAAAGGTATTACCCAAAAGACCAGAATTAGATGGTTTATGTTTGAAGACTTCACTTCTGAAATCACCCTTTTTTTCAGACAGGGTTTCACTGTGTAACCCCATCTGTCCTGGAACTCACTCTGTAGAACAGGCTGGCCTTCAACTCACAGAGATCTGCCTGCCTCTACCTCCTGAGTGCTGGCATCAAAGGTGTGTGCCACCACCCAGCTGAAATCATTTTCTTAAAGGATATATACTTTCTTCTGTTTGGTTTTGGAATGACTATACAAGAAGAGGAATACATAATCTAGTAGTCCTGTCTGAGCTCTGTAACTAGAGGCTATTGTTGAATACATCCGCATGGGATTCTTGAATGGCTAAAACCAAGATTAGAGAAATCCCAAAGTAGTTCAAAATGTCTATCCTCATTATTGTTATTTAAGAGTAAGGTGAGTTTCATGAATCATGCATTAAAAAGAATTTTCAAAATATCACAAGAAATTTTTTTTTTGCCATGTGGCATAGATAACATAATGATCATTGACAAGACTTAGAAATATTCTATTTAATATTACTTTGCCTTTTAGCCTCTTAGATTTCTTTTTGTTTCTTTTCTTTTTCAACAAAATTTGGATTTTTTGCCATTGTGAAAATACTTAATGCTTCCTCAAGATGTCTTTGAGAAAAAGTGAATGTCTCATCACTAATACTCAAATGTGGTGGGTATTGTGTTCCCTGAAGTATTGTGTGTTCCCCAAAATAAACATATCTGGGGTCAGAGAACAGACAGCCACTAGAACAAAGCCAAAAATGGTGGCTAGAAAATGGGAAGAGTAAGCCATAACAGAAGTTGGGCAGTGGTGGTGCACACCTTTAATCCCAGCACAGTTCAAGGCCACTTTAGAAGGAGCTAAGCATGATGACCCATGCCTTTAATCCCAGAAACCCAACCTTTAATCCTAGGGAGTGGGGGCAAAAAGAGAAAGGTATATAAGGCGTGAGGACCAGGAACTAAGGAGTAAAGCATGTAGTTAGTTAAGCATTTGGTTAAGCATTTTGTCTGGAGAAGCATTCAGGCTTTGGAGAAACACAGTTCAGCTGAGATTCATGTGGAGGAGGACTCAGAAGCTTCCAGCCTGAGGAAACAGGATCACCTGAGGAACTAGCAAGGTGAGATAGCTGTGGCTTGTTCTGCTTCTCTGATCTTCCAGCTTTCACCCCAATAACTGGCCTCAGGTTTGATTTTATTAATAAGAACCTTTAAGATTCCTGCTACACTCAAAACTTGTAATAATATAAAAAGTCATTGAAATTTAATATGGCATAACACATCATTGCTTTTATCTATATTTCCACTAAAATGGCTTTCAATTCATGTTTTGGGGATCTTCTTTATCAAATTTAGGTTCTTTATTCACACATTTATATATGACCCCTTTTCTTCCTATGATAATACTGATAGTAATTTCAATGAAGATAATAAATCACTGTCAGTTCTCATGACACCACCTGCAGAAAATATTTGTGAGGGACTGTGATATATGTTACACTGGTAAATTTTCATTGTGTGGGAATGAAGAGTTCTCTCTTATCTCAGACTTAGGCATATTTATTTCAAGTAGTCTACAAAACTCTCTGTCCTAGGGTAAACTGACCCTCTAACTATAACAGGGAGAAGGGAAAACAGCTGAGGTAAAACAGTGTGCCCTTGAGAATAGATAAAAGGTAAATCATTTCTAATAGAGGTTGTTATTTTTCCCACAGTATAAAAACACCTGCAGTGGAAAAGCCTGCAGCTCAGCCATAGGGAAGTTGTTCTGCTCTGCTGAGCTTGGAAAACTCTCAGTCAGAAGCACTAGCACGATTAGTTTAGCACAGCTTACTCAATCCTTTCTGCTGGATTTTGTAAACACCAAATCTAATGATGTTACTGATCACTGCTTGCTTCCTGTTTTGTTTACTTTTGCTTGCTTTCTCAATCAGACTACCCTGGGGTTTTCTTTTGGCAGGGGCGGGGTTGCTGGACATATTAAATGTCTGATTAGATGCTCTGATGCTTGTTTCCTTTCCTTTTACTTTTTCTTGCTACATGCTTAATGAATTCACACATTCCAAACTGAAAGTACAGCTGTTGTAGATCATTCTCTATATAGAACAGAGATCCACCGTCATCATTTTCCAGATAGACACAACAGAAAAAAAGGTTGTTAAATTCTTATGCATTAGTTTTTGTTTAGTGTATAGTATATTACTAAAAAAATGTCTTAAAACCACATTTATTATCTTCTCATTTTTATGAGTTTGGAATCTGGGCACAGCTTATTTAGTCTTCTGGCCCACGGCTTCTCATAAAGCTGTAATCAAGATGGTAGCAAAGACTGTGCCACTTTAGGCTCAACTAAGGAAGCGCAGGCTTCCAAGTTCACTCAAATAATTCAGCAACAGAATTTGTTTTCTAATGGGCCACTGAACACTTCTCAGTTTCTTACTGACTCTTTGACAGAAGTCTCTCTCAGCTCAATGCCAATTGTGATGGCTATTCTTGGTTATCAACTTGACTACATCTGGAATTAAGTAAAACTCAAATAATCGGGCACACCTGTGAAGGATTTTTCTTGATTAGATCATTTGAGGTTGGAAAACCCACCCTAAATCTGGGCCATACCTTTGGGTGGTAGTCTATATAAAGGGACATAGGAAAAGAAAAGGTTTGCTTTTTCCCTGCATGGCATCACTCTGGCTGGCAAAGTTTATATATCCTGCTGCTGAGGCCTTCCTTCACTGGTATTAGAGCCTACTCCTTTAAGAGTTCAATGTATACTGAAGAGCATCTTCTAGACATCCAAGCTATTGGATATTTGGACTTTCTGTCAGTAGACAGATGGTGCTGGACTAGCCAGACCTGTAAGCCACTCTAATAAATCCCCCCTGAGGGATTAATTCTATAAGTTCTGTTCCTCTAGATAACCCTGACTAGTATACCAAGTAACCCACTGAATGTGGCAACATCTTCCTTCAAAACAAGCAAGCAAGAGAATGATAAAAAGACCAAAAGGAGAGACAAAATCTATTGTCTTTTTGTTAGTTATGACAACCCATTCTTTTCCTATATTATATTCATAAGAAGCAAATCATTTAATCTTACCTATTCTTGACAACAGATTATAAGAGGATATATATATATGGAGAGAGAGATATATGTTTCCAATTACACATCTTAATGGAAAGATAATCTATTATTTGAATTAAACTTTTAATTATACAACTTGATGTAAAATACCTCTTTTTTCATCTGGTTAGGCTTATAGACAGTAACTCAAATTATAATATAATTTTTAAGTTTATATATATGGGATTACAATTGGAACTGTCTCTATGGCACAAGCTGTGGGGATGTGGTTAACAATACAGTATATTTTGGTTCTAATTAGGCTAGAAAATACCCAAATACGGGTTCAAATAAGAGTCCTGGAAGTGAGACAACAATGATAGTCCTCAAGGATTTCTATGATGAAGCAGTCCTTTCTACTCTAAACCCTTTGTCCCATCTTGCAGTTTGGCTTCAGAGTTAGAAGGACTGTAGTAGATGTTGCTTCATACTGAACATGTACAACAATTCCTCAGCTATTCTGAATGTTGGCTGCTAGTGGTGTATAGCTACATCTGTCTATGGAAGAAATTGACCTTGTACAGGGAACTGCCTTGCCTAGGAGTTCAGAACACAATCTTGAGTTGCAGGAAACAGCTGTTAGCCAATGACTATCTGAAGTGTGGGTACTAATCCTGGCCATCTTGTTTGAAGGTTAAATTCAAGTTTTAGAGCTCCTTATGGGATCAAGACTGAATCTACACTCCAATTGACACTAGGTATATACTTAGAATTCTGCTTTGTTGTAATTCCTGCAACTATTTGTTGGGTTCTTTTGAAGCCACTCTTTTAGTATCTCACTTCCAGAAGAAATTATTTTAGGTGGATTCAGAGACAGTCTTGTAGTCCCAGCTGTCCTCTGTAGCTGGAGTTTTCCTGTGCTCTCCTGGCCTGCCAGCAGTCAGGATAAATCTCTCCTACTCACATCCCTCAAGTAAATACACAGAGGCTTATATTAATTATAACTGCATGGCCATAGCTCAAGCCTTTTGCTGGGTAGCTCTTTTATCTTAAATTACCCCATAACTATTAATCTATGTATTGCCACATGTTCCATGGCTTTACCTGCATCCCATTACATGTTGCTCCTTGGGTGGCTCACTGCTAAAATTTTCTTGGTGTCCCCATAAGATTACCAGTGCTCTCTATCAGCAGGAAGTAGCCTAGAAAACTATACCTACATTCCCAAAAAATGGATTATGGATGTCTGTCCTTGTTTAGGTTGTTGGTTACAAATTGTTATTGGTCATAGTCAATCTCTTTCTAAAAGAAGAAAAGAGGATATGATATAGAAATATTGAATAAAGATATGATAGGATGATAGGGTAGATTATTGAATCTACTTTTAAAGAGCAACAGCTTGTTTGAAATGTTTTACATTGCTATGGATTTTAGTTTATTGATACAAATTTAAAGGTAATTTTGTTGTACTGTATGTATATTTCTACTCTAAAGTATTTTGTTTGTGCAGCTCATTTAAAATTGTAGTGTATAGTTGAGAAATACAGATTAATAATTAGTCATCTATGATAATCAAACTTATAGATATGTTAGTTAAGTTTTCTAGGTATACATAGATATAATTCAATTAGGTAGGAAATCTTCAAACATTTCAAAGACCCGCAGAATATGGCATTTAAAATGTTTTAAAAACTTAGACTTTATGGACAGTGAGACATTTCTGCTCCTGGCAGCACCAAATTACTGCAAGGAAGATGATGGGCATTGAAGATACTCCATATAGAGTTTATCTTCTTTGTGGCAAAAATAGCCATTTGGGCAAGAAACTGTTTTTGCCTAGATTGCTTGACAAATGTATCGATTGGACATGCAGGACCCATAGGAAGGTGAACACTGAACTTTGCAAGGTCCTTCAGGTTCCTGCTTTGCAGAAGAAACTGCCAGACATTCTACAGGACACAGAGAAAAGTGACTGAGAGACTAGGCCTATGGATTGAAGATGGATGCCCCAATGCTGCAGAGGAACTTTGGATGACTGTCCAGGCAGGTAGCTGTATCTGTTATTTCCAGAGTTTTTGAGGTTGTTTACAGTGCTCTTCCTGTTTACTTAGGTAATATTACATCCTGCTGAGGTCTTTGATGTAGTTGAAGACTAGATAGTTATAGTTTTCCTTGGTTATAATAAAAGATAAATTAGATATGAAATTTTAGACTCACAAATATAGGATAGTTAGAATATTTTCTTAAATTTTGCCAAATACAAATAGACTAGATATTATAACTATAATTCTTGCTTGATAACTGTTTTGTTATATGTAATTTTACTATGTTAAAATTAAACCTTTCCTTTTTGATTAGACAGAAAAAGGGAAGTGCTGCGGAATGTTCTATATGCTGTGAATGTGTTGCTCAGATTGGTTAATAAATAAAAAGCTGATTGGTCAGTAGCCATGCAGGAAGTATAGGTAGGATAAACAGACAAGGAGAATTCCGGGAAGAGGAAGGCTGAGTGAGGAGATGTCCAGGGAGCAGCATGTAATGACACACAGGTAAAGCTATGGAACACATGGTGACATATAGATTAACAGAAATGGGCTCAGTTTAAATGTAAGAGCTAGTCGGTGGTAGGCCTGAGCTAATGGTTGAACAGTTTTAATTAATATAAGCCTCTGTGTGTTTATTTAGGTCTGAGTGGTTGCAGGACCAGGCAAGACACAGGAGTTTTATAAGTTGCTGTGGGACCTTGGTGCTGGGAGAACACAGGAAAACTCCAGTTACACTCCTCAAACTTGCTATGTAGCCAAGGTAGCTTAGAATTCCTGATCTTTGGGTCTCTAGCTTCCAGGAGCTGGCATTATACATCTCATTCTTTGTTTCTAGGAAACCTGTTCTAAAGCACTGGTCAGCTAAAACTCAAATATCAATACTGAAAAATGGAAGCCTTTCCTTTTAAGGTTTCAAAGAATAATTAGTATTAGGATACTGATTTTTATGGAACCTCTTTCTCTCATATGAAATTATAGTAAGGTAAAACCAGATTGAATGGCTAGTGTCTGCAATCTCAGTTCTGGAAAAAGGAGGAGGCAGAAGAATCATTTCTACTCAAGAATTTGAGGTCAATCTGGGGAACATAGGGAATTCTCCCAATAAAATAGGTTTATACATTATTTAAAATATAATTCTGGCTGTATTATCTATGCCTCAGTCACTTTAGGAACATCTCTCTTTAACTAATGCTTTAGTGACACTGATTTACTTCTATATATAGGAAAAGTTCTGCAAAACTCATTTTCTGACTGCCCATTTGTAGTGGTTTGAATGTGAATGCACCTAATAGTTGAACACTAGGCTCCTAGTTGATGGTGCTGTTTGGGAAGATTTAGGTGGTACATCCTTGCAGGAAAAAGTATATCACTGGGGGCAGGCTTTTCCAGTTTGCATTCTCTGTGTCATGTTTGGGATTAAAGATATGAGCTCTCAGCTTCCTGTGCCTGCTGCCATGCCTGCTGTGTGCTGCCATGTTTTCCCACCATGATGGGCTTTTGTTCCTCTTGAACCTTATACTCAATATTTTTATTTTTTATTGAGGATATAATGTCTGATGAAGGGGGACATGATCTCAATGTCACTTTAGTTTGTATAGCCCTAATACCTAAAGATGTTGAACATTTTCTGTGCATTTATTGGACATTTATACCTCATTGTTTTATTAGTTTGGTTGTATTATTTTTTCTTTTGATATTGATTTATTTGAGTTCTTTATATACTTTGAATATTAACTTTCTGTCAGATGAATTGCTGAGATTTTTCTCCCATTTTGTTTGTTGTATATTGATTTGATATTCTACTATTTTGTTGAAAGTATTTATCAGATCTAAGAGTCTTATAAGATCTTTTAAATAGAGTATAGTATCACCTTCAAATGGGGACAATTTAACTTTTCCCATTCTTAATTCCATCCATTTGGTTTATCTTTCTTTTATTTTTGCACTAGCCCAGATTTCAGGCACTATAGTGAATAAAAGTAATGAGAGTATATTCTCTTGTCTCATTCTTGATTTTAAAGGAAATTATTTTAGGTTTTTTTCCCATTCAAATTGGGGTTGGCTATTGGTATGTCATAGATAGCTTTGTTTTTTAGATCAAATTGGGGTATGATTCTTTTATTTTTATGTTTTTCAGGGCTTTTTATCATAAAGAAGCATAAGATTTCCTTTAAGGCTTCTTTTGCGCTCTACTGAAGTATTTATTTGGTTTCTGTCCTTGTGTCTATATATATGTGCTATACTCTGCATGTGTTAAACCATCCTTGAATTCCTGGAATGTATTAAATTAAAGGTTTATTTAATCACAGTGTAATGTATTAGCTAAATTTGGTTTGCAAGTATTTTAATGTGGATTTTGCGCTTGTGTTCACCAGTAAATTTGTTTATATCTTCTATTTTTGATTTTAGGGTAATACTGGATTCATAAATGAATGTGTAAGTATTTATGCCCTTTCTATTTTATAGATGGCGAGAGTCCCACTCCCACTTTTACCCCAGGGTGCTCTTGAGGAAGGAGAAGTAAGAAATATTTAGATAGACGGATACAGGGAGAGAGCGAGACAGATAGAAACACAAGATAGCTCTGGAAGGCCTGGATCCTTATTCACCAGAACCCTCTATCTCTTCGGATATAGGAATGCCAAGGGGTGGAGCAAAGACCCTCTCCTACCTCAACCAGGTGTGGACCCTTCCAATCACCTAGTAACCATGCACATGATCAAGCAATCCTCTAATATAGTCCTGCTGGGTAAAGCAAGGTCAGATCTCACTAGGAAACCTTTGTGGGCCTCCACAATAGATTAGTTTTAAAATATTGGTCTTAGTAGTAAATCTGTACAGTCTTGTTTTTTCTTTTGGGGGAAAAACTTTGTATTACTACTTTGGTATTATTGTTTATCATTTATCTGCTTTGATTTTCTATGACTTTCTAGTTCTTCATTCTTTTAGATTTTCATTTTTTAAAATGTAATTTTTCATATGATTCTCTGAATTTCATTGTTACCTGTTGTTAACTCCCAATCCTTCCAACTTTAGTTTTATTGTATTGGGTCTTTTCTCCCTTTCTTTTGGTAAGTTTGACTACTAAAGCACTGTCAATATTATTTATATTTGTTTGTTCACTTGCTTGATGCTATTGATTTGGGTACTCTTCTTCACCCCTCTCCTTTATTCATCTTAGAATTCTCCTATTTTTTACTGAGTTGGAATGTTTATTTTTTTATCATACCATTAAGACCACTTACATTTAGGGCTATTACTAAGACATATTGTGGATTCCTATACTAATTTTTTTGTTTGTTTGTTCACTTGATTGATGCTATTGATTTGGGTACTCATCTTCACCCCTCTCCTTTATCATCTTAGAATTCTCCTAGTTTTTACTGAGTTGGAATGTTAATTTTTTCCCTAATTCTAATTTTTCATCTGTTCTCTTTTGATTTTTGAATGTCCATCTCTGGGTATGATTTCCTAAATTATTTTCTGTAATCCCTGTCTAGTGGTTTAGTTTGTGTTTACCAAGGAAGGTCTTTATTTCTGGTATCTACTTTTTTAACTTTGTTGGATATAATGTTGAATACTAGCTACTACTATTAGGGTTTTAAATATATCACTACAATTTCCTTGCTTTTAGAGTTTCTACAGGCAGTGTAACTTAATTTTGTTGAGTTTGCCTTTTTTAAGTAGTATGACAATACTTTCTTGTAGCTTTCAGTATTCTTATTTTGTTCTTTAATCTTGGCATTTTTAACTATAATGGGATATGGATAGTTTCTTTTCTAGTAAGATCTATTTGTGGTTCTACATGCCTTAATATTTGGATATGGACATCTTTCACTACATTTTGGATTTTTCCTGCTATAATTTCATTGAATAGGATTTTAAAAATATTTGTTTATTTATTATTCTTCTAGAAACATTCTTAGTTTTATTTTTCTATAATTTCTAGAGTTCATTAAAGTTGTGGCCACCTTTGAAGATTTAGATCTAGGAGACTCTGAGGTAGTCAATCATTTTTTAATAGGCTTCTGAATTCCTTTTCTGACCTTTAAACCACTTAAATTTATCATACAGTATCAAAGAACTGTAAACTTGTGAGGAGTATAATACCTTGCTTTCTCATATTTATAGTGTTATTACACGGTGACTTGTGTATCTGTTGGTATAGATAGCTTTTCCACTTTTATGTTTAAATTCTTAGTGGACAGTCCTTTTGAGGACACAATCACCATTACTACTCAGAGATGAGAAAAAAAGACAGAAATAGTAATAATTTAAAATATAGACACTTTAATGCACTTTAAAAATAACAAGCACATTCCCAATTAGGTTAGAAAAGAAAGGAGCTAGTATACTTATGGGATAAAACACAAATTTTTAAAGTACTAAAAGTAAACATATTAATAATTAATAAAAAGGATGGGGGAAAGAAATATAAAGAATGACAGGAAAAGTTTAGGGGAACAGGTTGTGAAGAGTGAGATTAAACAAAATAAAATGAATTAGAAGACAAAAAAAAAAAAGCCAGTTAATGTTTCTTCCTTAGAGAGGTGATAGAAGATAGAGATGCTTCAATTTGGCCACCAGGTCTATAATTTTGTAGCTCACTTGGTGTAGGAAACAAGGAGGTCATAGTCTGCCTAAAAGATAAGCATGTTAGCCCAGACAGGATTATTTGCAGACTGGGTCTTAACTTGCCTTTCCTATAGGAGCATACTACTATGGTCACTGCTGGGCTGAATTCCTGCCAGGGGTCTCTGAATGCAGGCCTGGCAACATACCAAGTATAGGAGCCATCCTCAAACTGCTTCTGCCAGTTGAACCCACAGACTACCTGGTTAGATACTCCCTGGAATTAGGGGCACTCTATCAGTTCATATGTGGGCATGGGAAATTACCTTCAACAGTGGATTAATTTCAATTAAATATCTTTAGGGCTCTGAGGATGGACAGCAATTCTTATGCAGTGGAGAGAAAGTTGGTTGTTGATCATGTGTGCTCTGGTCACATTGGTCATTGGCCTAGGTATTGTATTTACACTAACTTTGACTCATTCCTCTTCTCAGAGGACATCCAGAAGTTCTCAAATGTTACCATCCTGGACTTATCTCTTTAGTGGAGTCCAGAAATTTCCAACATATAGTCCTGAATCCTTGGGTTTGTATCCAAGTCACAAACAATTTTCTGGACCTGCACTAATTTTCAAGGTGGCCTGTTGCTTTGTCCAGGAAGAAGGGAGGCATTTGAACATATAGACATACTGACCTTCTTTTCCTCCTGTTCAAAAGGATTTATTGTAAGAACTTTCTCAAGATGACTCTTCACCAATAAGTATAGTTACTATCCCCAGTGAGGCTCCATTGGTGATAACTATTTATTGTAAGCAGATGTTAATTGAAGATAGCTTCTTGGTTAGGGATGCGAGCTTATGTTCACTTCCCCTTCTCAGAACTGGGATCCTTTCAGAGTCAAACCTGTACAGACCCCGCGCATGCTGCCACAGTATCTGTGACTGTGTTCATACATACTCGGTCTTGATGTGTAATGTGGTGATATTTTATTTGTGCTGAAATGTGGTGATATTTTATTTGTATGTTAATAAATAAAATTTGCATGGAGATCAGAGGAAATAGCAAGCCTTTTTAAGTAAACACAAAAGTCAGGCAGTGGTAGCACAGGTCCTTAATCTGATCACTTGGCAGGCAGGGTCTCTGTGTGTTCAAGATCACACTAGGGAACAGAGCCAAGAGTGGTAACATACACCATTAATCCCAGCACCAACCATAGAGACCTGGAGGTCTGTACAGACAGGCAGTGACAAGGAAGTCAGGTAGCTGGGCTAAGAGTCAATGAGAGGGCAGAACAGTCTGGGTAGACAGGAAGTCGTGGCAATTTGGAAGCTACAGAGCTGGTGAGGTAAGGTGGTTTGGTAGCTCTCACTATTTCCCTGATGTCTAAGGCTTTCACCCCTCTATTTGGCTCCATATTTTTTATTTAATAAGACCATTTAGAAATTCATCTACAGTGTTAGATTGGAGGGGAGGGGAGAAGGCATCTCCAGTATCTGCTCTCTGCTCATCAGATTGAAGACATCTGTCTTAATATTTTTGCAGGGTACCAGATTATAGTCTACTGGGCTTGCTGAGGTTTTCCTTTTCTTTTTTACTAAAAAAACCACCAAGGGAGATTTTCTCCTTTCATAACACATTGCCTATTAGCCAATGTTTGTATGAATTGTTTCTTTTTTTTTGAATTGTTTCTTTTAAAGCTGTTCTCTGTCTACTGAGTTTGGACATCAGCTTTGCACTTTCTAGTTCTATATCCCTGGACAAGTCACTTAACAAGCCCCTGGATCTAAATTTTTATCAATGACCTTTCAAGTCCATTATAAAAATTAGATAATAAAACTTCTATGAAGTAGCCAGTTAAGAGTAAGCATGAATTGGTAATTTCCCTACCAGAGCAATAGCATACTATAAAAGAATTACATGAACAAGCATATCAGTCAATTCACTGAGTCTACATACTCCATTCTAGACCAAAGAAAACAGCATTGATATTCCAATATAATTAGATATCTGATAGTAGATGAGAATTTTATTAACTCATATAAATTCTTGTTTTACCTTTTCCATCTAAGAAAGCATTTAGTGGGATTGGTTATATTATATATTATTATGAATAGTTTAAGTTCTCTTATCTGCTTGAATTCTATTAAAAACACAAAAGATGCAAAAATTATCTCTCACTAGACTTAAACATTTGTTTGTAGTCAATATAGCCTGGGATAACTGCAGGGACCAAGAGAGTAAAAGTGGGTCCATTGCTGAGATAGGTGGGGTGGTGAGTAATAGCAAGGGTACAAGTGATCTGATCAGGAAAACGAGGAAGTGGGGGAATCATTACGAAGGACAAGGGGGTAAATACAGAAGAAGGAGAGAAGAAAGCAAAATAACAATAAGACATCTTAAAAGATCATAAGGAATCATACTAATAACTATCTAAAAACATAATGCACCTAATTCAGTATATATAGTTTTAATGACTTCTTCTCTGGGCAGATGGTGTTCCCTGCAAGAGCCAAAGACCATTTAACAAAAATCTCAATACCAGAGATAAGCATCCTTCTTTTGAGTTGTTAACAGGTCAGGGCTGTCTAAGAGACTCCCAAAACATACAGCATATTGCTATGGCCCTTGTTACCTCACATCTGTGGATAGGAAGTCCCTGTTCCTGACAGCACAGAGTACTTCAGAAACATGGTTCAGAAATCCCTGAGCTGGAACTGATCTGAGTTGTTGCTTCCTGAGGACTAGCTTTCATTGTGATAGAAGTCACCATAAAAAGCTTCCAAAGAATGGAAGCAATCAACAGTCCTATCCAGCTATGATGCCTATGAACCATATCACTGACCAGCATGACATGATAACTCTTAAGAGTTCAGTAATGGTATATATACTTCAGTAGTAACCAATAGCTCTCAAATTGGACTTAAACCCCACAAAACAAGAGGAGAATAATGCCCAGTACTAGAAAATCAACTATTCAGTACTAGTGAAGTCATAGATATTGGAGAAGTTACAACCAGTACCTTACTAAACCAACACAATCCCTAACAACATTCTAACCATTTTTCTTTGTAACCATAGGTAAGTGTAGTCCTCACCCCTCATCAAGGAAGCTTCTCTTTGCAACAGATGAGTCCACTACAGAAAACTACAACCAATCAAAATGCAGAGTTTGTGGATCCTAGTCCCAGTGGATACATCTACAAAACACTCCTTCTTGCAACCAAGGCTTAGGGAACATTGGAGAAAATGGGGCAGAAAAACAGTAAGAGCCAGAAGTTCAGGGAGTTTGCTGGAAGATTGTGTCTCCTAGTAATATCAGAAGTGTCATCCATAGAGTCTCACCAACAGGACTACCCAAATGTGAGCTGAACAAGGAAGACACCAACAAACATGCTGAATTGGGCAGAAAAAAAAGCTCACAAAGCCTCAACTCTAAGCAAAAGCTACAGGCAACTAAGGACTGCTAATAGTGGGAAAAATAGTCTTCTCCATGGAAGAGCATAGCAATTGTTTATTCAGTGCCAAGTGTCCAGTCCTGAAAACATATATACAAGTAATACAGACTGATCAGTTTATATTTATGAATGTACATAGATGTGTGTATATTATTGTGTACACAACAATTAATGAAAACAGAGTTCATGAATTTGAAAGCAAGGAAGGGAATACAGGAGAGCTTGAAGGGAGAAAAGGGAAGGAAGAAATGTGATTATGTTATAATTTCAAAAATAATGAAATAAAACAAGAATTTGTTAATCATACATCTTACCATTCATCTTAAACTGTTTATCTACTTGGCCTTATCCTCCTACTTGCTAAAATGCTGTAGGAGATTCTGTCATTGCATATTAGGAGTGAAACAGTACTATCCTTCTGTTTATCCTAGCATAAATGACAGTCTCCTAGAAAAGGAGATTCACATCAGGAATAAAGGATTCATAAAGACAAGCCAAGGAAATTAAAAACAAGATGAAAGACTCAGGATATCAATCATGTTTTCTGGTACTTGTTTCTGGAGTTGTGAATTAAAGTATTTCTCCATGTTGAGAAATAAAATGAGAACCAACAGCATGATTTTACCTCATTTTATTTTCTTCATCTGAAAGCAAATAAAAAGTCATGATCATAGAATGACAAGAATGAAATAAAAGAAGAATTCATTATTGGATGATTAATGCATACTAGGGACTTATCAAGATAGCCTTATGGATTAGAGTTACATAGTCTTTTTTTTTGTTTTTTTTTGTTATTTATTATATTTGTGTTTTAATTTTACATATCAGCCATGGGTTCCCCTGTCCTCTCCCCTCCCGCCCCCCCCCCCACCTTCTCCCCATCCCCTCCCCTCCATTCCCATCTCCTCCAGGGCCAAGACTCCCCTGGGGATTCATTTAAACCTGGTGGATTCAGTCCAGGCAGGTCCAGTCCCCTCCTTCCAGGCCAAGCAAAGTGTCCCTGTGTAAGCCCAAGGTTCCAAACAGCCAGCTCATGCACTAAGAACAGATCCGGGTCCCACAGACTGGGTGCCTCCCAAACAGTTCAAGCTATTCAATTGTCTCACTTACCTGGAGGGCCTGATCCAGCTGGGGGCTCCACAGCCTTTGGTTCATAATTCATGTCCTTCCATTTGTTTGGCCATTTGTCCCTGTGCTTTTCCAATCTTAATTGGCATTATTTGTAATAGCCAGAACCTGGAAACAACCTAGATGTCCTTCTACTGAAGAATGGATAAAGAAACTGTGGTACATATACACAATGGAGTACTACTCAGCAGAGAAAAACAATGACATCATGAGGTTTGCAGGCAAATGGATGGATCTAGAAAAAAATCATCCTGAGTGAGGTAACCCAGACTCAGAAAGATAAACATGGTATGTACTCACTCATAGGAGGATACTAGATTTAAAACAAAGATGACTAGACTGCTAGTCACAACTCCAGGGAGGCTACCTAGAAAACAGGACCCTAGGAAAGACCCAAGGATCACCCAATGACAGAGAAATGGATGAGATCTACATGAACAACCTGGACGACAGTGGGAGTAATGAAGGGCACGGTTCGAGGGATGAAAGCTTAGGGGAGTAGGAGATCCCAGCTGGATCAAGAACAGAAAGGGAGAACAAGGAATAACAGAACATGATAAATGAAGAACAACCTAGGCCCTCTAAATATGTGTGATAGTTGTGTAGCTTGATCTACTTGTGGGACTCATAGTGATGAAAGAAAGGCCTGTCCCTAACACTTTGGCCGAATTCTAGGAACCTACCCCTCATACTGGGTTGCCTTGCCCAGCTTTAATACAAAGGGAGGAGCTTAGTCCCATTGCAACTTGATATGCCATGCTTTGTTGACACCCTTGGGAGGCCTGCCTCTTTCTGAACAGAAACAGTGGAGTGGATTGGGGAGGAGAGGAGCGGGGAGAAACTGTTCAGGATGTAAAGCAAATGAATAAATTTAATAAAAATATACAAAATGGTTCTATTATACAAACCTATGTCTATTTCTAACTCTACTAGCATTGCCTGAATAATTTCAACAAACTTATGTGATTTTTTAAAAATACTGTGGGAAAAACTGTAATTGTGAGTCCTGTTCTTCCAAAAAGTGCAAGTTTGGTTCACAATACCCACATCAGATGACTCATAGCCACTTGCAATACTAGCTCTAGGGAATCCAACACTCCTTTCTAGCCTCAAAGGTACCTGCACACATATGGCATACACTCATGAAAAGTCTTAAAAACTAGGTCTCATTGGGCCCCACTTCTTGCTTCTCAAAAACATAAGGGCCCTTAATCACTAAAACCTTTGATAACAGGGACGAAATGGTTCTCCAGAATAGAAGAGTACTAGACTTACTATTCCTCCAGCAAGGGGGTTTAATGCAAGGTCCTAGGAGAACAGGGCTATTTCTATGTTAATGATTCAGGAGTCATTGAGGATTCCATGACAATGCTTAAAAAATGACTACAAGATAGACAACAAGAAAGACAACAAAATGAGGGATGATATGAATCCTTATTCAATGGATCACCCTGGTTAACTATCCTTCTGTCAGCCCTAACAGGGCCCCTAGTCCTTCTCCTATTGGCTTTGATCTATGGGCCCTATATTTTTAATGCCCTTGTCAAATTTATTAAGGAATGGGCCTCTACAGTACAGTTAATGGTCCTAAAGCAACAATACCAACCCGTTGATCTGGATGAAACATCTCCATGATTCGAGATGATAAACTACTCAAAAATAAAGGGCCCTTAATCACTAAAGACCCTGATAACAGGGATAAGGGGAACAGCAAGTACACAGTCTTAAAACAAATAACCAAATAAGGACAAAAGCCTGAAACACTTCCAGTAACCCTGACCAGCCCCAGCTAACTTTTAGGCAATAGACATTACTAACAATAATTGCCACTCGCATAAACCAATTATTCCGAAAATGAACTAACTTCCTTAGACACTCCCCTAAATTAGGCTTAAAAGGACCCCTCACCTCTTCCCTAAGGTTACTGCCATACTGACTTTGTGCAGGGCAGATCACCCCAGTATACTGGAATAATAAAAATGCTCTTGCTAATTGCATAAGTGGATGGTGGTCTTTTATGGGATTTCTCCAAGACCCTAACATATACAGATACACACTTGTACATAAATAAAAAGAAATTAAAAATGTAGTCATATTAGCTTTCGATTCCTGTGACAAAATCCTGGAGATAAAAATGGAGAAAATATCTAATTGGTTTATTATTTCAAAAGTTTTACTTTCTGTTTGGATGCTTCTGTTGCTTCTGTTTCATGTGGTGACATAGTACATTGTGACAAAAAGGTATGTTGGAAAAAGTTGTTCACTCTTGATGGCCAGGCAGTAGTGAGTGAGAGAGTCTGGGGACATAATATTAAAGTTCACTTGACCCATGTGACTATTTAAAGCCATACCTCTCACTACCTACTTCTTCCAAAAATCACCTATTAATAACCATTCAGCTATCAAGACATCAATGAGTTAATTCATTAGTTAGCAAACTTGTGACCCTATGAATTTCAATAGTGTCACTAGGCAGGGAGCAATCTTTCATCATCTGAGCCATTTATGGGGTGGCTCATTTCTTAACCCCAGCAGAGTATCTATTGGAAGAAAACTTAAAACTCAAATCAGTACCCAAATGCCATATGCTGAAGAGCAATGTGCTGAATGACTATTTACCAAATTGACAACTCGCCAGATGTAGCATTTTACCAAAACCTATAGTTTGTGTTTAAAGAAAAAAAAATAATGAATGTACTTAACATTAATATATATCCATTTGAGAATATGGTTAAGAGACATCTAGATAATTTTCATAATTACATTTTTTGTGAATGATAAAAATAGGTTCAAAAGGTTAGGTTTATCTATGACCCTTAGCTTTTGATTTAACATTCCTTAAAATGTTGATAAGAATACTATATGGTATATATTAATTGGATAAACTCAAGACTGTTCTTTGAGACATACTTATGGCATCAGTGTAACTATAAAATATCAAAAAGTGATCCTGCAATTTTTAATGTCACTAGAAGCCACCCAGAATAGTCACATGAACCTTAATCTGCACCGTTTGAGATCTTGTTAAAATGCAGATTCTACACCTACAGCTCTATATAGAGCTTCAGACTATGTATTTCTAAAGCTTCAAGACAATGATTTTGTATCAGACCACATTGTGAATAGTATGGATTTATGTGAAACTAGCTTTCAGTGAGTTGCTATGTCGTTAACTGAATTAGAATCACACATACAAAACACATTTCACCCCCTCTATTACACTGACCTTTGTTTTAGACATTTTGTATAAAGAAGATTTCCTTTAGCTAATAATATAACTAATCTTTAAACAGATACAGATTTGGATGATGGAACAAAAGCAAAAAGATACTTTAGTATTTTGTCAGTAATCTAAACAGTTTGAGGAAAGCAATGATACCATCTGCTATACTGTGTAAGTCTGCTTGAGATCTCAGCATAAAATATGTTCATATATTTTTTATCAGTTAGAAACATGCATACTTAGAATTATTGCATAATAATGGAGCTTTAGCAATTCACCGACAACTTGAAGTACCTGTTTTTATTGCATTCAATTAAATATGTTTGTGTTAGAGTTTTTGAAAGTAAGATAGAGACATGTTATCCATTTTAATTCTTTGACCTAACTTATCTTGATAAAATTTACTATTGCTATCTGAAAGAAAATGCATATTATCATCTATAGCTGTGAAAAATATTAAATTATAATGATAGTATTAAATTTCACTTGGAGAAAAGTGTTTTCCATTTATTTTAAGTATCCAGTTAAATATGTCACTAATACAGCTGAATTCTAGGTTTTGTTGAGTGCAGTATTAACCTTATCAATATTTCTGAAATGTTGGAGAAGCTTCAAGTAACCCAGTTACCTAAGTTACTTCTCAAAGTAGCAAAATCTGAATAACTCTATAGAGTTTTTAGTTTTAGTGTTTGTTTAAAAAGAGTAATGGCATTTCAGTGTTTCCTAAGTTTCTGAATTTAAATCATACATGATAATTTTTCCAATTCTCTGACTTTACATAAATTTCTTTATTTCTTTTTCCTGAATATGCCCTTATACAGGAATCTACGTCATGCACTTCTAATTCTTTCTGTTCTTTTGGTTAGTTAGATGTGGAATCATCTGCTAAAGTGGCATAATTCTTGCATTTAAAGGAGCTTAAAGCATACATTCCAAATACACTAAAACCTGGGTACTAGTTATAAGTCCACTGGTTATAATTTGTTATAACAAAACTGCCATCCTTCCAGATAACAGTTATTATTTGAACCTTGCTGTAGAAAGTCTTTCTATAATGCTACAAATATGTATTGCTCTGATTGATTGATAAATAGAACACTAATTGGCTAGTAGCCAGGCAGGAAGTATAGGTGGGATAAGCAAACAAAGAGAATTCTGGGAAGAGGAAGACTGAGTGAGGAGACACCAGCCCACCATCCAGGGAGCAGCATGTAATGGCACACAGGTAAAGCCATGGAACACATGGCGACATATAGATTAACAGAAATGGGCTGAGGTTAAGTGTAAGAGCTAGTCAGTAGTTAGCCTGAGCTAATGGCCAAGCAGTTATAAATAATATTAAGTCTCCGTGTGTTTATTTTATAAGCAGGCCATGGGACTACAGGGCCAGTCAGTACAGGAGAAACTTCTAGCTACAGAACCTTATGTCATTGACCTGGTTTCACATACAATCATTGAACAGGAAATAAATGTATATGTTACGGTAATTTGAACTAAACATATAATCAATTCAGTTCACTCTACTTGACACTATGGTTATAGTGTATAGTTCCATTTTAAACACTTCACCCTTTTTACTTTTAAAGGTCATACTAATTTTCTGAATCAAAATCATACAAAGATACCAAAAAATTTGAAAAGTTGAACAAGGAGTGAATATGATGGTGTATGGGCTTTTAATGTGTGTATGTGTTATAATGTGTTTGTATGTATGTGTGTGTGTGTGTGTGTGTGTATGTGTATGTATGTATGTATGTATGTATGTATGTATGTATGTATATATACATATATTCTCCCCAGGAGAATAGCATCATGAGAGTTCTCCTGTGAATTATTCATTTGTATTCTCTCAGTGTGACATTTGACCTAACATATTAATAAATTTAATTGACATACATATGGTTTAGGGGAAAACTCATATAGGATGGATCTAACAGAAGAAACCAGCATTTTCTCCATATATGTGCTGGAGATAGAACTTAGGGTTTTGTGAATGACAGGCAAATGTTCTACCAATGAGCTACACTTCTTGACCTCAAAGCAATTATCTTAATTCATAGCCTAACAAAACCTAAATATCTAATAAAAAAGAGATAAGATGAGATTAACAATAGGAAAATAAAGTCAAAGAAAACATTCAATAACAGATAAATAGGAGGAATAAAGTCATAAACCAGAAAGTCGGAGTCTGTTAAATGCTCATATTACCATAGAATGAGCTTTGGGTTGAAGTACATAAATATCATCTCTTCTTTTATTCTGAAAACAATTTTAACTACAGTGATTGAAATAATGATTGGTAAAGATAAGAACATGGAAAGAGAAAGCATCAGAAAAGGAGTAAGGCCAAAAAGCACTTTTTTTTTCAAGACAGGTTTTCTCTGTGTAGCCCTGGCTTTCCTAAAACTTGCTCTATAGAGTAGGCTGTCCTCAAACTCAGAGATCTGCCTGCTTCTGCCTCCTGAGTACAGGGATTAACAAAAAACACTTTTAAAATAAAAGTTTTTTTTTTATTATTTTGTGTGTTTGTGTTTTGTTTACATGCATATCTGTGCACCATGTACATGCAATGACCATGGAGACAAGGGGAGGTAGCACATCTCCTGGCACTGGAGTTATAAATGGTTATGAGCTGCCTTTGTAGTGCTGACAACTGAACCTGAGTCTTCTGGAAGACCAATCAGTGCTCTTAACTACTGAGCGATTTCTCTAGCCCCCCCAAAATTACTTTTGTAAAAGACATATGTAAAAGAGTAAAGTGATACTTGAACTAGTGAATTGAGGATAAGATAAAAATATGTTAAAATTGCTTCATTAAATTTGATTTCACCAATTTTCACTTCTAAATTGTTATTCAGGAGTTTCTGTTGAGTTTATATCACTTTGGAGAAAAGATATAAAAGAAATAGCCAATGAAATAGACAAAGTTTCTGAAACCTATGCATGTTAGTTTTCTTGTAAATTGTGAAACTCTAATACCTTGAAGTATAAGTCATATACAATATAATATGGTCATAGAAATGTTTTCTAAAAGTATAACATGTCTAAATTGTAATATAAAGGAAAAATAAGAGAGCATGTTTTATAATAACCATGCCTTGATGTGGTTAAAAACATTTAATGTTTTTCAAGAATATGTTTTAACATCTATAACAAGTTACAAGTTGAGTAATTTATAACATGTTGCAATGAGTGTTTAATACTTAATGTCTTAATACCACACAATAATATGTCTATCTATTATTCTAATCAATATGGATGCTGGTAGCTACAAACTGACACAGATAACCATATGTCTTTCTCAAAAAACATATGCAGCATTGCCTTAGAGATGTAATTTTTCTGAAAGGTAAACTCTTGGTAAATTGCCCCAAAAGACCATGAATCAAAATATGATATGCTTTGATTTTTGTATAGAAGTTGTATTTCTAGAAAATTCAGTACAGTATAATGCCTCACAAAGGCCACTTTTTGGGTAATGGTGTAAGTTTCTAGGTATAAATACTTATAAGTAGGATTTTACCTGCATGACTGTGGGTCAAGACATTAAAACTCTTGAGATATAAAACATGTGTTGGATGTCTGTGCCCTGTTCATTGTAGGGTATCTGTTATATTTGCCCAACAATTGTAGATATCTATTTGTGTATTTCTCCCATCAAGTACAAGTATTATGGCAAAATCGTTGTGGGAATTAGAAATTTTCTCTTAAGTTTTGAAAGTGATTCTTAGTGGCTTCTCTGATTAGTGTTGTGCATCAACTGCAGATATAATGAATTAATATTTCTTGTGATACTTCCAAAGTTAGTATTTTCTATACCTGTTAAAGGTTAGAGACCCAGACTAGGAGCTGCTTTTCATTTTAAGGTGCAGAAAGCCTGGGGAGGGTATCAATTATATAGGAGTTTAATGATAACTTACTTAGCTGTTAGTTCTTTGGGGAGATGTTTACCAACATTATTCTGATGTTCAGACATCTCTCATTTTAAGAGTTATCCTTTACACAATGCAACTCTAGGACAATGTTGGTTAAGTTTCCTTCCCAAAGATTATCAGCTAAGATATTTTGAAGGAATCATACAACTGATGCCCTGCCCAATGTCTCCCCTCTTTAAAATTTATTCTGAAAGTAATAACTACTGAAAATTAGGAAATAAAAAACAATTCAAAATAGCAGTAAAATGATGTTTCATGTGTCTTAAACATTGAGAAAAAGTTCTTGTCATATAGGTCCTTCATTTGCTCAGTTAGAGTTACCCCAAGGTATTTTATATCATTTGTGGCTATTGTAAATGGTGATGTATCTCTGATTTCCTTCTCAGCCTGTTTGTCTATTGTATATAGGAGGGCTACTGAGTTTTTGAGTTGATCCTGTATCCTTCTATGTTGCTGAAGGTGTTTATAAGCTTTATGATTTCCTTGGTTGAATTTTTGGGGTCACTCATGTATACTATCATGTCATCTGCAAATAGGGAAAGCCTGACTTCTTCCTTTCCAATTTGTATCCTCTTAATCTCCTTATGTTGTCTTATTTCTCTAGCTAGAACTTCAAGTACTATATTGAATAAGTATGGGGAGAGGGGAGAGCCTTGCCTTGATTCTGATTTTAGTGTTATTGCTTTGAGTTTCTCTCCATTTAATTTGATGTTGGCTGTTGGCTTGCTGTAAATTGCCTTTATTATGTTTAGGTATGTTCCCTGTATTCCTGATCATTTCAAGACCTTTATCATGAAGGTGTGTTGGATTTTGTCAAATGCCTTTTATGCATCTAGTGAGGTGATCATGTGGTTTTTTTCTTTTGAGTTTGTTCATATGGTGTATTACAGTGACAGACTTTTGTATGTTGAACCACCCTTGTATCCCTGGGATGAAGCCTACTTGATCATGGTGGATAATTGTTTTGATGTGTTCTTGGAGTCTGTTTGCCAGTATTTTATTGAGTATTTTTGCATCAATGTTCATGAGAAAGATCAGTCTGTAGTTCTCTTTGTTGGATCTTTGTTTGGATTAGGAATCAGGGTAATTGTAGCCTCATAGAAGG
The DNA here is from genome assembly GCF_903995425.1 of Onychomys torridus. Classification (NCBI taxonomy): domain Eukaryota; kingdom Metazoa; phylum Chordata; class Mammalia; order Rodentia; family Cricetidae; genus Onychomys; species Onychomys torridus. The sequence continues at coordinate 65,391,933 of NC_050466.1, read as the reverse complement.
AGTTTGGTAATATTCCTTCTGCTTCTATTGTGTGGAACAATTTAAAGAGTATTGGTATTAATTTTCTTTGAAGATCTGGTAGAATTCTGTGCTGAAACCATCTGGTCCTGGGTTTTTTTTTTTTTTTTTTTTGGTTGGGAGACTTTTAATGACTGATTCTATTTCCTTAGGGGTTATTGGACTATTTAAATGGTTTATCTGTTCTTGATTTAACTTAGGTATGTGGTACCTATCCAGAAAATTATCCATTTCTTTTAGATTTTCCAGTTTTGTGGAGTAGAGGTTTTTGAAGTATGACCTGATGATTCTCTGAATTTCCTTATTGTCTGTTGTTATGTCCCCCTTTTCATTTCTGATTTTGTTAATGTGGGTGCTCTCTCTCTCTCTCTGTCTTTTGGTTAGTTTGGATAAGGGCTTGTCTATCTTGTTGATTTTCTCAAAGAACCAACTCTTTGTTTCATTGATTCTTTGTATTGTTCTCTTTGTTTCTATTTTATTGATTTCAGCTCTCAATTTGATGATTTCCTGCTCTCTATTCTTCCTGAGAGACATTGCTTCTTCTTGTTCTAGAGCTTTCAGGTGTGCTGTTAAGTCACGAGTGTGAGATTTCTCCAACTTCTTTATGTGGGCATTTAGTGCTATGAATTTCCCTCTTAGCACTGCTTTCATAGTGTCCCATAAGATGAATTGTAATGGAGCTCACATATTGGAGAACTGCTTTAATGTTAATTAGCACTTAGAGACATGGAATGAAACCTGAACAGTCATGCTGGAATGTGGGGCATCATTTACACAGCTGAAGGGAATATTTGGAGTGCCAATGGAAGTCACCATGGAGAACCTTGTTAAATTAAGTCTAATGAAGGAATGGCATGAAAGTCCATCAATTACACCTTCATCAACATTTTAAATTCACTAGGGTTGTGGAATATTTTCAAGATGAAAAGTACTCATGAATTTCACATATAGCTTTCATTTTTCTCCAGAAAATGAGATACAGGAATAGACTAAGCAGATTTGGTACTAGAGTACAGGATCCTAAGTCCACTACCTTTCATTTTTTAATTCATTTTTTATTATAGATTGTAATAATTGAATCAAGGTCTCTTAAAAATGTTTTTATTCCTTAAATTTCCTACCTAATTAATTCCTTGAAATTTTTTTTTTATTTTGTTAAGGAATGGGTACTGAATGGGTACTGGACTTAGACCATTAACTTCTCCTTCTAATCTGTCAAAGAATTTGAAAATATTTTTCATTCATTACTATTATTTTGGATTTGTAATACTTTAAAGCTTTATTTCATTTTGTAAAGGAGTAAATACTTGAGAACAGGTATTTGTATAAACTATTTTGTTTTTTCTGAGCTGAACATCCAAGAGTACATTTGGTGGCTTATGTGGTAATTGTGTGCTTAACTTAATTTTTATTTTTAAGATTTATTTTGTACCATTCTCACTTGTATAAGGTGACATCTCAACATAGTTTTAATTTGCATTTCCCTGATAACTAAGGATGTTGAACATTTCTTTAAATGTTTCTCAGATATTTGAGTTTCCTTTTTTGAGAATTCTCTATTTAGCTCTGTACCCCATTTTGAATTGGGCTATTTGTTTTCTTGATGTCCTGTTTTTGGGAAAGAGAGAGAGAGAGAGAGAGAGAGAGAGAGAGAGAGAGAGAGAGAGAGAATTCATATATATATATATATATATATATATATATATATATATATACACATATATATGATACTAGCTCTCTATCTTATGTGTAGTAGATAAAAAATCCTTTCCCACTCTGTAAGCTACTGCTTTGTCCAAATGATAGGATCTTTTGCCTTACAGAAGCTTTACAGTTTCATGAAGTCTCATTTATTAATTTTTTTGTTTTATTTTGTTTTGTTTTGTTTTTTGAGACAGGGTTTCTCTGTAGCTTTGGAGCCTGTTCTGGACTAGCTCTGTAGACCAGCTGGCCTCAAACTCACAGAGATCCACCTGCCTCTGCCTCCCGAGTGCTGGGATTATAGTCATGTGCCGCCACCACCACCCGGCCTAATTGTTGTTCTTAATGCCTGTGTTAACATTGTTCTGTTCAAAAAGTGTTTTCTTGTGCCAATGAATTTAAGACCATTCTCTGCTTTCTCTTTTATCAGATTCATTGTATTTGGCCTTATGATGAGTTCTTTGGTCCATTTAGAGTTGAGATTTGTGCAGGATAATAAATATGGATCTATTTGCATCCTTCTACATGTAGCCTTCCAATTTGAACAGCACCATTTGTTGAACATGCTATCTTTTCTCCAGTGTGTATTTTGGCTTTTTTTTTTTTTATTATCAAAAAGGATATGTCTGGGTCTCTAGTTCAGTTCCATTGATCTACGTGTCTGTTTTTGCACCAACACCATGCTCTGCTTCTTCTTCTTTCTTTCTTCCTTTTCTTCTTCTTCTTCTTCTTCTTCTTCTTCTTCTTCTTCTTCTTCTTCTTCTTCTTCTTCTGCTGCTGCTGCTGCTGCTGCTTCTGCTTCTTCTGCTTCTTCTGCTTCTTCTGCTTCTGCTTTTCTCTTTTTTAGTTTGAGGTTGGGGATGGTGATAGTTCCAGCAGTTCTTTTATTATTCGGGATTGTTTTAGCTATTCTCTCTCTCTCTCTCTCTCTCTCTCTCTCTCTCTCTCTCTCTCTCTGTGTGTGTGTGTGTGTGTGTGTGTGTGTGTGTGTGTGTGTGTGTATTTCCATATGAAGCTGAAAGTTGTTCTTTCAAGATCTGTGATGAATTGTATTGAAGTTTTGAGGGGATTGCATTAAATCTGTTTTGCTTTTGGTAGGATGGTAATTTTTACTGTATTAATCCTACTGATCCATGAACATAGGAGATCTTCTAATATCTGCTTCAATTTCTTTTTTCAGTGTGTTAAAGTTTTTATCAGAGAAGTTAAGAGTTTTCTCTGTATCTGGTCTTCAGAAATTTATCTTAGTTGAGATTCACTCTTGTTCCTAAGTCTGTAGGTTTGTTTTTGACAAATATGTGAAGTTTTATCATTATTTCTTTTCAGACCATTATATTTCCATTATTTACCTCCTCCCTCCCTATTACTGGAGTATTAGACCTCTTACCATTGCCTCATGGATTTTTTAAATTCTTTTAATTTGTTCACTCAATTTTTCTCTCTGGTCTTAAGATCATGTATATTGTGTTAACTTATCTTCAAATCTTCAAGTTCATTGATTATTTTCCTTTTTTGTTAATCATTTTAAAAATATTTTTGAGAAGTTCATCTGTGAGCACTGTATCTATATTACTTCTGCTTCTCCCTCCAAGCTTCTTCTATAACCCCTCCCAAATTCATGATCTCACCTTTAATTATTGTTGTTACACATATTTACATGATACAGTATATGTATATATACATTTATATACAATATGCTGAGTCTATTAAGCATTGTTCTTATGTACATGTATCCAGAATTAACCTATAAAGGAGCTATTCCCTGGAGGAAATTGATTCTCTCAGCAGTCATTGACCACCTGTAGCTGTTCATCTAGGGTGGACCTTGTGGAATTTTCCCAGTTCATCAGTAATTCTCTATGTCATGTCCACTCTACTACTAAACTTATTCTACAAGGTGTTTTTATACCTGATTCATACTTATGTTTTTATAACTGTTCCTTTATTATCTCCATTTATTATGTGAGAATTTATAATTGATTTTTGACACATTCTGCTTATGGTGTTTATCATTGCAATAGAATGCAGCTAAGGCACTGGGACTGTCAGAGTATCCTGATAGCTAGCCTTTTAAATTAACTTAATTTGTCATTTAATTTATTAATTTGTTCTCTTATTCAGCCAGAAACTACTTATGGAATATTTATCAATAAAATAGTCTTTGTGATATTCCAGGAATTGTTGTGAGTTAAGAACTGGCCAGCATTGAGAATAGAGAATCCAAATTGATTCTAGTCAGTTTAAATTTAGCCAAGGCTCAGAAAGAGCATTTTTTTAGCAGTGTAACTAAGTACAAAATGTAACTAGGGGAACACTTGACTTAGGGTTATTATTCATTTGTGTGTTTTAGAATTTTTGTTTTATACTATCAATCTAAATTTTTATTTGATTTTATTGCATATTACTGTAGAAATTTTCTACTCATCTTTTAAGACTATAGTCTATTTTATTTGATTCTAACTGAGTTAGATCTTTTGTTTTGTTTTATTATGAAATTGATACTATGGCAATTGCAAGAATGCCAGCAATTTTTGATCCGTCCTTGTATTCACAACTTCTATATTGTTATTTTGAAGTTACTACCATCTAGAAGTGGAGTGTATAGCCTTACCCTTTGAATATCATTTGTCTTGTGACTTGCTCTTGTCTATAGGTTTCTGTGGGAGTGTTAGTGAACCAGCTTAAAGCTTATAATTCAAGAAACCTTGAATACTTCTTATTCTCTTGTTTTCTATGGTTCTGGCCGCCAAGCAGAGCAGAGCAAAGTGATGCCATTAGGTTTTTGTAGGCTGTTCTCCTTGCCAGCTGATTGTATGTCTCCATCATCCACTCCACATAAGCATTTGAAAGGTCAGGGTTATTTATTTTCATATTGCTTGAGTCTTAGAAATTGTTGGGTGTGTAACAAGTAGATAGCAAGTACTAATAGAAATGAGAAGTAGGCAAATGATCAACATTGATTAAATGAAGCCCAAAGGAGGCAGAAACAAATGTGTTGTTATAAAACTACAATTTACTACTAGTATAAGATTAATTTTTCTTGGACAAAAATAATGCCAAATGTGATTAACATATGAGAGCATTTAAAGTAAAGAAACAATTTTCAAGTAGATTGAATAGGCATATGGCTCTGTTTGGAAAAGGCTTAATTAAAATTAAGTAATGACCATTTTTTATTTCTCTAAAGAGTGCATTACTTTCCTTAAATAATATCTGGAAAACAGAAGGAGAGAGAGTAAGAATAATCATTACATAGTTTTGACTTAATGAAGAACATTTGATTGGAAAATTTATTTTAGCCTTGATATTATACTTTCTGGGTTATTTTTCAAATGTCCAATAATTAGCTAATCTTAGCAATAGCCTTGTGAATTGCAAGAACTACTACCTACTTTACACACTGGGTAAGCACAAATAAGAACTCTTAGTAATACAAACAGTTCTTATAAAAGAAGACCTTGATGCTTTGCCATGATATGAGAAATGACAGAAAGTGGTATCAATCTATTTCTTTCTTTTTCTGAAAAATGTCAATAGACATTTCCATTCCACTGTATTTTTGTTATGACAGGACTTAATTTACTACTGGCTTTTCTCTGGCACATTTCTGGGTCATTTCAGGAGCAGAGGATTATAATTTGGTGGGTGGCTACAGAGGCCTTTTTACTGCAATGAGAGAGAAAGGGTAATAGGAATCAGAACACATTAATGAAGGGTTTAGTAATAACCAAGAGATAGAGAAGCTGGAGAGAAATTCTGTATTCATCATATCTTCTTTCCATACTCTCCATGACCTCCATATTTATTATGTTCTCTGAAATGTAGCGCTACACGTGTAATTAAGAATGGGTTCTATGTGTGCTCTTTACTTGCAAACATGTGGTTGCTACCATGGCAACAGCAAAGGAACCAGCAGAAGAGTCTCTCTCTGATTAATGTAATTACACAGCAAGCTGTATAACAACCTTAAACACCATTTATTTCTGCATGAAGAAGACATTAAAATGGGTATTATGTTTAGCAAGTTAACATCTTTAAATTCTTTAGGAACACGTGATTTTTATGGCATGATTAAGATAATGTTTATCTTGTTCATTCAAGATCATAGCCTAGGAATAGCTATGTTGTGCTTTGGCTCAATTCAATTCCTCAGAATAATTATTGAGTGCCAACTCTGGGGCAATAGAAATCCAGGCCTACAAATGTCACAACAATGTGCATGGTATGATCTTAGCTCTTGAGAACCTTGGAGTTTAACAGACTTAGATTATTAGCAATAAAATATGATTTCTAGCAGGGTAGGATATTGCAACAGACAAGAAAAACACTACTAATCTTTGTGAGTTGGTAGAAGAAGATGGCACTCTCATATTTTGTAATCTGTGAAAATTTAATGAAGACAAAATTTGCAATATATGCACAGGGACCACAAAGTTAGGGGGGTATCCTAAGAGACAGTCACAGCAAGATGCCGTCACTGCTGAAGGGAAAGGGGAAATGTAATAGCTGGAACATGGAGCATAAGAGTTATAGGAACTATGATTTTCAGTTGAGGATGCCCCATCATAGTATTCCACAAGGAAACTCAAACTAAATATTCTGATCTTTTCCTTATTGTTGCCCTCTGATAGTTTACTGATGTTCTTCTTATTGTCTGAATCTACCAGGACACCAAAACTTGAGGAAACCCATTGATACAATTCTTATGCGTCAGTTTCCTAAGCCACAAAACCAGTGGACGAGAATACTGGGTGGATTTAAAGAGGAGAGGATGGAGAATATCAGCACAGTTGTGTACAAATACACATATTCAATATAGGCACATATATACACACATCCATAAACACATACCACAGAACACACATCTCTGTCTTTGTTATATCAATATATTTTTCTCACTTTTAAGCAGGTCTCTATACAGTTTTATATTATAGATGACACATGCTGTTTGATAACCTAATTTCCTCTAGTATCATAAAAGGATGTTTGTTTTCTTGACAGTTACTGATTGTAGTTCTTTGTGTATCCTAGATATTAATCATTTGTCAGATGTGCAGCTGGAAGAAATTTTTCTCCCATACTGTAGACTACCTCTTCACTAAATTACGAGTGTCTTTTTTCTATGTACATAGCTTTTTAATTCCATGAAGCCCCTATTATAAATTACTGGTCTTATTTCCTAAGCAACTGGGATCCTATTCAGAAAGCCCTTTCCTGATCCTATATCCTGAAGTTTAGTCCATACTCTTTCTTCTAGATTCAGAGGTTTTCAACCTGTGGGTTGCAACTCCTTTTGGCATCAAATGACCCTTTTGCAGGAGTTGCATATCAGATCAGATATCCTGTGTATGAGATATTTACATTATGATTCATAACAGTATCAAAATTATAGTTATGAAGTAGCAATGAAAATAATTTTATGGCTGGGGGTCATCACAACATGAAGAACTGTATTAAAGGGTCACCATATTAGGAGGGTTGAGAACCACAGTAGAAGTTTCAGCATTTCAGGTCTTTTGTTAAAGTCTGATCCATTTGGAATTGAGTCTTGTGTGGTGAGAGATAGGGATCTAGTTTCAATCTTTTACACTTAGCTACATATGCAGTTTTTCAAATACTAGTTATTAAAGAGGCTTTCTATTTCCTAATTTAAGTCATATTCCTATAGATACATGCATTTATATCTTGATCTTCAATTCTCTTCCATTGATCTACACATCTGTCTTTGTGCTAGTACAATACTGTTTTCCAATATATTTTACTGTTATTTTTTGCATAATTTTTTCTCTTCTCTCCATTACATCTCCATTCCCTATAAGTCCTCTTCCCACAGTCATGAGTTTTTGTTGTTGTTTAAATGTTTTTTATTAATCTTTGATAATTTTATACAGTGTATTTTGATTACATTCACTCCCTCCCCTAACACTTCCTAGATCCTCCCCTATCTCCCTACACATGCTCCTTAATTCTCTCTCTCTGTCTCTCTCAAAATTAATTGAATCTAGATTATGTTGGCCATCTATGCCTAGATGTAGGACCTGCCCTAGATTGTGGTCAGTATATCAGGTATCACTTAATTGAAGAAAACTGACTTTCTCTCAGCAGCAAACAAATGCCAATATTTTCCTCAGCTAGGGATAGGACTTCATGCCCACCTCCCTTCCTCCATGCTAGAATTCTTGTGCATGCTGTCATAATTTCTGTGAGTTAATATGTACATCTGTTCTGTTGTGTCTGGAAAATAGTTTCCTTGAAGTCATTCCGCACATCTGGTTTTTATAATTTCTCTACTGTAGATACTTCTTAAAACACAAACATATACATATATAAAAGAGTTTAAATGGAGCTACCCTATAATGGGTAAGGATAATGCCTCTTCTCAGTCATCATTGGCTAGCAGATAAAAAAAAGTTTATTGTTATATGTATATACATAAAACACCATTTTAATTAACTTATTGTGAATTTTAACTAATTTATCTGTTGAAGGATATTTAGATTGATTCAATACCTTGGCTCTTTTGGATAAATCTTTAGTGAACATAAGAGTGAAGCTATCTTTTTCACATACTGTTTATATTTCTTTTATTTATGGTAGTTCTATGCTTTTTCTTTAGCAACTTTCCTCCAGTTTTCCCTGATGAGTATACTAAATCACTTTCTTACTAACAGTATGTAAGGATTTTCTTTCTACAACCTGAATGAACTGCAGCTACCTGTAGTTTTATGTGATATTCTTTCCTCTTAAATTTACTTATAAAACCTTTACAAGTCTTGATGTCTAGGTTAAGTCTCTTCCTCCTGTACTCTTCTGTGTCTTCTCCATGTAAGACAAATATTCTGAAGTGTAAGTCATCTCATTTCCAAACTGAGACATATGGTAGCACTGCATTCTGGAGAGGTGTTGATATTTCTTTCAATGAACACATGTAATTGAAAAAAATGCTATTATTTTATATACATAGAGATTTATTTAGTATTTAATTATTATATTATGTAAATTTACTTAATACAGATTATTTGATACTATTTTTAATGGTCTCAGAAGTTGCAGAACATTGATTTGATACATTATATTCTCTTAGATGTTGTTGTGCAAATGAATATTTAAAACAATAATACAATGTTGCTATTTAATTGCTCTATTTGGTATTATAAATGGCTGACAGAACCACAGAGGATTAAATGATAATACACATAGAGCCTTTGAAAGGCATAAAAGTGACTCTCAAAATGTCCTTGTAAATGAATCAAGAAAGTAGATATATCAAAGATAAGAAAGACAAAGAGGAATAAAACTCTGAATTAAGTGAAGTTTAGAAATGGATAGTTCTCTATTAATATCCTCTAAATAAGGATAAACACAAAATGAATTTTCTGAGGTAGTTCTGGCTTTATACTTTTTGTCTTGTTGACCATCAATTCACCTTCAAAATGTCAATATCAGATTTTTATGTTTTATCAGGAGAACAACACATACACCAGTGGATCTTAACATTAGGATTAGAAAATATGATCTTCAAGTAGGCATGAAGTAGTCTGTAGTCAACCATGCTTCTGTCTTCCTTAGAATATTATATTAAAGTTGAAAAGTTGTGCCTAGGGGCATGCTTCAGTAAATCATTTGCCACATAAATTGAGAGCCAGAGTTGGATCCCCAGAACAGAATCCACCTAAAAGCTGGCTAGGCATAGCAGCTTGTATGTAATAACATTGTGTGAAGGGAATGTGGGATCACGTTATTCAGACAATCCTGAGGTGCAGTGAAAGCACTGTCTATATGGTGGAGAGCAAGGAAGGCACCCAATGTTTATCCTACTTATAGGACATTACACAGGTCTGTCCCTTTCTGAAATTTCATACAACTCAGAGGTTTATGTTTTTCACCTCTCTCCTTGTTGATATTTTTCTTTTCCAATTCACTTGTAAGAATATTTTCAAGTTGTTCTTATGCCCTTTCAAAATATTATCATGCATTGTCTCCTGCAATGGGTATTAGGCACAACCTTTAGAATTGCTAGAGGGAAAGTGAGAGATGAGTTTTTATTCAGACTGCTAATGAAACACAAGGTGTTTGTGTAGACAAGGTAGTGATAAGTTGGACATAGTCAATAATCAGATTTATTGCCCCAGGAAAACAAAAGTTTGAGTTTCTTGAATAAGCACACTGAGAGAGTTGTGGTGTTTTCAGAAAACCATTACCAGAACCTGAGGAAAGGAAGTAGGACCAGGACGAATAAGTTGAATGTTAACACAGTTCCAAAACAGGTGTCCAACAACCCCATAAGAAGTTCTGAAATAGGGACAAACACTCAAGGTTGCCTTACTTTATAGAACATAGGCTATCTATGTCTTTATATTTTCCATAATGCTCTTTGGATACAGTTTGCCCCTGGGAAAGACACATAGCCTTAAAGAAGCAGCTATTTGCAACTGAGGAGAATTTGTGTGGGAGGCTGACAGCTAAAGACTGTCTCATGGCTACATTCCCAGAAGCTGGAGGAATGAGTTCTTTGGTCCTAAAGATGGATTTGGATGGCATAACACAGCATCTACTATACTTAGAATAAATTCACAGACCTGTTCTAAAGCTTGTATCAGAGCTAGTTGAAACATTTGCCTTGAGATACCAAGTGCTTGGGAAGAAAGGCAAAGCAAGAGATACTTAAATGACCGTATATTGTGTCATGTGACCTAGAATCGCTGGATACCACAGATAAGACTAGAGGAAACACTAGTCTCTAAAACACATGGTTCAGGAGGTAGCCTGTGTGAACATTACCTATCAGGAATAGTAATGATGGATTGAACCAATTTGATATCTTTCTTATACATAGAGTAAAAACCCAAAATGAAAGAGCAAAGACATTTTGTAAAGGAATGGAACTTAAAAGTTATAAACAAAGATTTATAGTGAAACACCTGAAGCAATTTGGACAATAGAATCCAAGCATAAGGAGCAGCTGGAAAACGTACAGAGAAGGTAAGTCCAGTGCAGTCATCAATGCCAAACATAAGCTCACACTCTTAGTGACTAATAAAGTATGAATTAGAACACTATTTAGATCTTTTCTGCTTCAATAACAACAACAACAACAACAACAACAAAAATGGTTTCAACTATCCCACAATGCCCTCCAAATCTCCCTCTGAATCAAAATCAACTGAAGAGCTTCTAAAATACACACCATTGGTCCCTGGGTTCACCTTTGGAAATTCTGTTCAGAGACATTGAGTCTGTATTTTTGAAAATCTATTTAAATAAGTATGATGTAAGAGGTCAACAGATCTGTGTTTGAGAATCACTTTCTGAAGACATGATTCCATATACCAAGTGCTGTTATTCATTTTAAAGTCAGGTTCAGGAAGAAATCATTTTTACTATAGAACTGCCCAAAGTAACTCCATTTTGTCCTAGTTTTAGCTAACTTCACCAAACGCCCCCTTCCCTCACTGACCACATCCTGCTGAGTAGAACATTTTCATGCAGCTGCACTTGCAGCTTGAGGAGGTCCATTGTTTTACAACATAAAACAAACTGAACTAAAACTTGAAACTTCTGCTCCCTGGCCTGCCTCAGGTATGATGTAACTGTTTTTTTTTTGTTGTTGTTGTTTTGTTTTGTTTTATAAACCTTACCCTGTTGAAGGGCATCTAGGTTGTTTCCAGGTTCTGGCTATTACAAACAATGCTGATATGAACATAGCTGAGCAAATGCCCTTGTGGTATGATTGAGCATTCCTTGGGTATATTCCCAAGAGTGCCACAGCTGGGTCTTGGGGAGATGGATTACCAATTTTCTAAGGAAGTGCCATATTGATTTCCAAAGTGGCTGTACAAGCTTGCATTCCCACCAGCAATGGAGGAGAGATCCCCTTGCTCCACATCCTCTCCAGCATAAGCTGTCTTCTGTGTTTTTGATCTTAACCACTCTGACAGGTGTAAGGTGGTATCTCAGAGTCATTTTGATTTGCATTTCCTGGATAATTAGGGATGTTGAGCAATTCCTTAAATGTCTTTCAGCCATTTGAACTTCCTCTGTGGAGAATTCTCTGTTTAGTTCTATAGCCCATTTCTTAATTGGACTGTTGGGCATTTTGATGTCTAATTTCTTGAGTTCTTTATATTTTCTGGAAATCAACCCTCTGTCAGATGTGGGGTTGGTGAAGACCTTTTCCCATTCTGTAGGCAGTCGTTTTGTTTTGTTGACCATGTCCTTTGCTCTACAAAAGCTTCTCAGTTTCAACAGGTCCCATTGATTGTTTCTTTCAGTGTCTGTACTACTGGTGTTATATTTAGGAAGTGATCTTTGGTGCCAATGCATTCAAGACTACTTCCTACTTTCTCTTCTATCAGGTTCAGAGTAACTGGATTTATGTTGAGGTCTTTGATCCACTTGGACTTAAGTTTTGTGCATGGTGACAGATATGGATCTATTTGCAGCCTTCTACACATTGACATCCAGTTATGCCAGCACCATTTGTTGAAGATGCTTTCTTTTTTCCATTGTACATTTTTGGCTTCTTTCTCAAAAAATTATATGTTCATAGGTGTGCGGGTTAATGTCAGGGTCTTCAATTCAATTCCATTGGTCCACATGTTGGTTTTTATGCCAGTACCAACCTGTTTTTATTACTATAGCTCTATAGTAGAGCTTGAGGTCAGGGATCATGATACCTCCAGAGGTTGTTTTATTGTACAGATTCTTTTGGCTATCCTGGGATTTTTGTTTTTCCATATGAAGTTGAGTATTATTCTTTCCAGGTCTGTGAAGAATTGTGTTAGTAATTTGATGGGGATTGCATTGAATCTGTAGATTGCTTTTGGTAAGATCACCATTTTTACTATGTTAATCCTGCCTATCCATGAGAATGGGAGATCTTTGCATTTTCTGACATCTTCAATTTCTTTTCAAGGACTTAAAGTTCTTGTCATATAGGTCCTTCACATGTTTAGTTAGAGTAACCCCAAGGTATTTTATATCATTTGTGGCTATTGTAAGCTTTGGTGATGTATCTCGAATGGATGAAGAAAATATGGTACATATACACAATGGAGTACTACTCAGCAGAGAAAAACAATGACATCATGAGGTTTGCAGGCAAATGGATGGATCTAGAAAAAATCATCCTGAGTGAGGTAACCCAGACTCAGAAGGACAAACATGGTATGTACTCACTCATAGGAGGATACTAGATGTAAAACAAAGATGACTAGACTGCTAGTCACAACTCCAGGGAGGCTACCTAGAAAACAGGACCCTAAGAAAGACACAGGGATTGTCCAATGACAGAGAAATGGATGAGATCTACATGAACAACCTGGATGTGAGTAGGGGTAATGAAGGGCAAGATTTGAGGGAAAGAAAGCTTAGGGGAGCAGGAGATACCAGCTGGATCAAGAACAGAAAGGGAGAACAAGGAATAACAGAATAACAGACCATGATAAATGATGACCACATGAGAACAGGAATAGGCAGAGTGCTGGAGAGGTCCCCAGAAATCCACAATGATACATCCTCTGTAGAGTGCTGGCAATGGTTGAGAGAAAGCCTGATCTGACCTAGTCTGGTGATCAGATGGCCAAACACCCTAATGGTCGTGCTGGAACTCTCATCCAATAACTGATGGAAGTGGATGCAGAGATCTTTGGCCAGGCCCCAAGTGGAGCTCCAGGAGTCCAATTGTCAAGAAAGAGGAGTGACTATAAGAGCGTGAATTGTTGAGACAAATATTGGAAAAGCACAGGGACAAATAGCCAAACTAATGGAAGCACATGAGTTGTGAACCAAAGGCTGTAGAGCCCCCAGCTGGATCAGGCCCTCTGGATGAGTGGGATACTTGAATCGCTTGAACTGTTTGGGAGGCACCCAGGCTGTGGGACCTGGACCTGTCCTTAGTGCAGCAGGTGGCTGTTTAGAACCTTGGCCTTACACAGGGACACTTTGCTCAGCCTGGAAAGAGGGGGCTGGACGTGCCTGTACTGAATCCACCAGGTTTAAATGAATCCCCAGGGGAGTCTTGGCCCTGGAGGAGGTGGGAATGGAGGGGAGGGGATGGGGGAAGGTGGGGTCGGGGGAGGGAGTGGGGAGGACAGGGGAACCCATGGCTGATGTGTAGAATTAAAACACAAATATAATAAATAACAAAAAATAAATTAAAAAAATAAAAAAAAATGAACCTTACCCTGCCTCTCTCTAGGCTGGGATGGAGAGCTCTTTATGTTGTGAGCCTGATCTTGACTGCCAGCAAATAAAGGACTTTTAATTTACCTTCATTAAGAGGCATTCTCCTGTGTCTCACATGGGTATAACACTATGGTGACCAAGGAAGCATTAATAGAAATCTGTATTGCTAAGACCAGAAATGAAGGGAATTGCATTATTACTGCAGTAATTATTCTTTTTTGAGTTGGCATCAAACCTAGACTCTTCTGTTTAGAAAGCAGTCCATGCATTTCTTTTATTGACTCATTAGCAAAACGACTAAACCTCAGCTTTTGTTGTATTTTTGTGATTCTTTTTGACATCTTTTGTAACTATACCTGTACACAGAAAATAATTATTCAAATGTGTTTTCCAGAGAACAAAGTCTTAGTGCTATTACATCTTAAATTTAGGGAAAATATATGGGGTATATCAGCAAATGGCCTATGCATATGAATTGCATGTTTAAAGGATTGATAGATTTAAAAAGTGTGTGCTATTGCTTGGATCTTTCTTATCTACATACCCACACATCCTTAGATCACAGTGTCTCTTATTGATTGATGGATTCATTCATTGATTAGTTAGATTCTCAAGTCAAAATAATGGCAATATTTGATTTGTTTTTTTTTATACACGTCTGTCCTTCACTCTTCCCCTTCAGCCTCCAGATATTGAAAAAGTCCAGGAAACCAGTATCTTATAGTTTTGAATGCCCTGAGTTGGCCTATGTTTTAGAGCTTACCTTGCCAGAGAGGTGATATTACCTCCAAGAAACTAAAACTGATTCTTAGGGCTTTAAAAAACAGGGATCTTAGCTTGGTAATGGTAGCACACATCTTTAGTCCCAGTCCTCAGGAGGCAGAGGCAGGTGAATCTCTGTGAGTTTGAGGCCCACCTGACCTACATAGGGAAATACAGGACAGCCAGGGCTACATGGGGAAACCTTGTCTCAAAAACAAACAAACAATAGGTATCTTGCCAGATATGATGCCACATACCTTTAATCCCAACACTCAGGATGTAGAAGTAGGTGGAAGTCTGAGTTCGAAGTCAGGGTCCAGGACAGCCAGGACTACATAGAGAGACCCTATCTCAAAACAGCATCAACAACAAAACAGATGTCTAAATGACTTGTGACCTTTACACACACACACACACACACACACACACACACACACACACACATGCATATACACACGCACACATGTACTACAACATGCATGTGAAAGTCAGAGGACAACTAGTGGGAGTTATTTCTCTCATTTCACCATGTGGGTCCCAAGAATTGAACTCAGGTCACCTGGCTTGGCAGCAGGCACCTTTACTATTACCTGCTGAGCCATCTTGCTGGCCCTGAAAGTACTTTGACTAGCCTTACAAAACTCTGGCCTTCTAGGTAGGATCTGGTCTTTGTCTCAGTACACAAAGTGATTGCTGTGAGAAGTTTTGGTGGTAGATTGGCAGAATGAATCATTCAGGAGACCTGGCTTTCTGGCTGGCTGTTAAAGCCACCCTATGTAACATCACATTAGCAGCTAAGTATTCTGTTTGAGGAGTACTTGAAGAGGTAGCGCTGTTCAGAGGATCTTCAAGAATTTAATAAAAATGAACATGATTTCAAGAGATGGCTAGTTTTTTTCTTGATGGAGGCTTATATTAGTTACTTTGTTTTGTGACCAGGTATCTAATAGCAGTAATTTAAGGGAGGAATTATTTTGGTTTATGGGTCCAGAGATCATAGTCTACTGTGCCTGGCTCTGTTGTTTCTGGCACACATGAGGCAGAGCATCATATGGAAAAAGAAGCTGTTCACTGAACAGTGTGAAGGAAGTGGAGAAAGTGGCAGGAAGGGGGCAGGGCCAAGATACCACTGCCAAGGACAAAATTTTGAGGTCTTTTGCTTAAGCTTCGCTCAATGTCAGTTGACTTCCTGTTGCCTGCAAGATGTAGCACTCTTAACTACTCCAGCACCATGTCTGCATACATGCCACTATGCTCCCCTACATTATGATAATAGATTGAAACTATAAGCAAGCCCCAATTAAATGTTTTCTTTATAAGAGTTGCCATGGTCCTAGTGTCTCTTCACAGCAATAAAAACCTTAACTAAGACAATGATAACCAAGCTACAATTCATAAAACCACAAAGGTTAGGTATAGAGTAAGGGTTGGGGGAGGTAGACCTCTCTAGGAAGGGACAATAGAATAAATAGTCATGGATGGATGATGGTGGGGACTGAAATGGGGGAGATCAAATAAGGAGAGGAAGGGGATATTGGGATTAATGGAGGGAATATTGAGGACATTTGAGGGATGGTATGGAAACCTAATACTATAGAAGCTTCCTAAACTACATACATATATGAAAGCAATCTAAATAAAATTGCCAAATAATGAGGGAGAGAGAGAATTGCAGTTGACCATCTCTGGTCACCAAAAACAATGCTTCCAGTACTGGGAATGGATTACATCTAATTGAGATTTTCACTAAAGAGGCCCCCATGGAGATCCCCAAACAACCCAGGTTTTTTCAAGTCTATAGGGTGCTTACACAAACTGATAACAAGGCCCTGTTACTGAAGACAACACTTACACAACTCATTGAACATGGAGGAGTTGAGCAGATGCCAATAGAACCTTTACCCCTACATATGGTGGCATCTTTGATATTGTAAGGTACTCTGAATGCTAACAAAGGAGAGACATAAGCACCAACTCAGCTACAAACCATTTGATGTACAGTGGTGTCCTGTCTACAAGACATGCTAGTGCAATGGTGGCACAAAGCTTGTGGGAGTAACCAACTAATATCTTACTCGTTAAGATGGCCTTATTGACTTAAGGCCCACTCCACAAGATAGAACCTATATCTGACATTGCTTGGATAACCAATAACCTAAACCTAGACAGCCATGGACTTTGGATAAAACCAAATACTGCTGTTCTACTAAAAGATTATTTTTTTAAACTTTCTAAGTCACAAATATCATTAAATGACTAAGTTATAACCCAGCTAGAAAAGTTAGAATCCCTTGCAAAGATGGCAATTATTCCAGTGTGGAATACAATTACATTCCATGTAAATCAAATTGACTTCTATTAACTTGGAAGAAGAGCTATTGGTAATATAAACCTTTTATTTTCAATATGAGGCAAGCAAAATAAACAATGGACATTTCAAAAGGTACCAACAAAAAAAACTGTACCTAAAAGAGCTCTGCTTTTATTACTAAGAACACTAACAACATTAATTTCCTGTGGAGACAAAATGTTTTTTGTTACGTCCCTCAAACCAGAACTAATAATTTAAAGTGGTTCAAATAGACTTAAAAGTGCCTCAAGCCTTCTATGGATTTAAATAGCAATTTTTATGTCTATCTATCCATGTACATGTTTCTAATTATAGAAAGTATAGGTAAAGTGAGTCTGTATTTTGCATATATAAACATCTCCAAAGGTAGCATCTGAACAAGATTTGACAAGTTATCCCTAGGATGTGTGCATGGGACCACTTAGCACTGACTGCTTGAGACTGAAAAATAATAAACAATACATTTCAGAGCAACAGAAACAGAAATTTGTCATCATTTCCCTTTTGGAAATCCTTTACCTCAGCTTTGTTCTTTGGGAATAGAAGACTCTGGGTCATCTCTTAGTTCTTTTCTCTTTTGAGGCAATGACATATTAATCAGAAACTAACTTCCTAATACATACTATGTATCAATAATTTCATTCTTCTTTTTCTTTTCAAAAGGAAATGAAATTCAATGCCTGCCCCCATACAGCTAGGACTGTGGTTTGTTAACATCTTCTAAAGATCTTCTTAAAGATCTATGAAAAGGAGGGGAGGGCTGGTACAGGTGAAAGTACTTCTTACTCACATTGGAATTCCTCTAGGTTTAGATGTATCAACATAAGGCAGGTGGCTCAATAATTACTTTTGAAAAGATTATAAAGACTGGACATTCAGGCCAGTGTAGGTGGTGGAAATTTCCAGTGATGAATACATTCCATATTAGAAATATAGGCAGAAGAAATAAATGTCCTTATCCCTCAAAACACACACACACACACACACACACACACACACACACACACACACACACACACCTGCCACAGCAGAGTCTAAGTTACTGTGGACACTTGAATTTAATTGAAGTGAACACTAATTTAATTTTTGAATTCCCAATGAGGGAGAAAAACACGAATTGCAGGCTTGCTATGGACATGTGATTGTTTTTCCTTTTCCCTCAGGCCCCAAATGAAGTTCCATCTGGCATTCATGTAAAGAGGTGTTCCATACAACCTTATATTTTGTAGTGATAGCAAATCTGGCACAAGATTTCTTTGGGGGTGGGGTTAGTCAGGAGAGAAGTCCCCTAAGTATATTCCCAGAGGTAGAGTGGCAAAGAGCTTTTACTAATTATTTATTTTTTCTCTTTGAGTTTAGCTTTTAGAATTTGGGGACCAAACCACAACTTGTCATGCAAAAGACATAATAATGATTATTTCATCTTAGGCTGTTGGTAGATTTCTGATTCTCCTGTGGCATATGAAAATGAGAAGACAGACAGATTACTTAACAGAGGGAGGTAAACTCAGATTGGCTAACCGAGTAGTAGTATTTGGGGTTTTCATTAGTACAAGTAGAAGAACATTTGCTGTGCAAAGAAAAGTAAGAGGGCCTTTTCATTATTTTCATTTTGTCAGTTTATGCTGAGGGGTTTTTCTACCACTGAAACAATTATACTGTCAGAGTTTTGTTTTGTTTTTTTTTCTTACAAAGGCAAGAAGTATTTATATACACATGCACACCTTACCTCTCCACCCCCCACTGTGTGTGTGTGTGTGTGTGTGTGTGTGTGTGTGTGTGTGTGTGTGTGTCTGTCTGTCTGTCTGTCTGTCTGTCTATCTTTATCTACAATTGCTTTGGTCTAATTTGTCATATACAGCTTAGTATTTTTACTTTATCATTCAAAAATTACCCTGTTGACCTGTATTTAACATGAAAATATTTTGGACACACCTTAAGCATGTTTACAGGCACGAAACCCTTGCTACATATGTTAAAATATGTCACATCACTTAACAGCCTGATTCTTGATGATTCCACTGAATCATTTAATGCACTCACCACTTATTAATCCCTATATTCTTATCACACAACAATCAGGCAAAGTTTGACACAAAAAGTACAAATCTAAGTAATTTTTAGATTTGTAAATAGGTTTGTAAATAGTTAAAATATTATTTTCCTAAAAGTAAAAAAGAAGCATTTTAATGCATTCAATTGTCTATTCATAAAATTGGTTGGAAAAACCTTTGTCTTTGAAGATGCAAGGCACATTCAGACCACAATGTAACTATCATGATGAAACATTAAACTTGTGTGACTTACCAAGGCCTCCTAAGAAGACTCAGGCTGGCCATAAAGGCTGTCTTATAGACAGAGGCATATAGCTACTTGAAAGACTAAGAATTGATTTCATGTTGAGGCAATTTGCCTGAAGGGAATTAGAACTGAAGTGAGCCTACTCTTAAACATTAGATATCTCAGTCACAAATTTTCACCTCCTTCAGTTGTGGGACAAGAGTTTTAAAAGCAGATGTAAAAAACAAACAAGTGAAACCTCCATCTGAGCTAGTCCTCCATAATTTGAAACTAGGCACAGGTACACCAGGATGATGCTCTCTAAATATTTTCTGGGGGTTGGAGATTTTGCTCAGTGGTAGAGCGCTTGCCTAGCAAGCACAAGGCCCTAGGTTTGATCCTCAGCTCCAAAAAAATTTTTTCTGTTTATTATGGAAAGCGATGCACTATCTACTGATTCAGGTGTACACTGAACATATCATTTAATCTTCATTAAAATTCAATTTATTTCTTACCTGGAAATACTATTTAGTTATGTTTTTCCCATCTGTGCCTATGGCCTATGGATATAAGCCAATGATGATTTTATTCTAAAAATATGCTGTCTTAGATTTTTATTGTTGTGAAGAGACATGACCATGGAAACTCTTATAAAGGGAAACATTTAATTGAGGCTGGCTTACGGTTTCAGAGGTTTAGTCCATAAGTAGACATGGTACTGGAGAAGGAGCTGAGAATCCTACACCTTGATCCTCAGGCAGCAGGAAGTGAATTATCACACTGGTTAGACTTGAGCTTATAAGACCTCAAAGCCTGCTTCCACAGTAACAAACTTCCTTCCACAAGGTTATATCTACTCCCACAAGACCACATCTCCTAATAGTACCACGCCAAACACATGAGTCTATAGGAGCCATACCCATTCAAACCACTGAAGAGATTTAACTCAAATATGTTGATACATGTTGAAAACATATATGTGTTATAAACCTAGTACCATGAGCAAGTCATATAGATCATTAATCTTTAAATATATATGCATATATAAAGATGTCTCCACAGGTATTTCCTAGACAATTTTAGCTCAATATGTCCTGAACTGTAGGACATGATGGTAAGTACTTATAATCCTTGAATATCAGAGACTGAGACAGGAGATTTTTTTAGTTTGAGGTCAATCTGGATTATGTAGTGAGATCTTGTCTCAGAGAAAAGTCACATAATAAACTCAATATCCTGTCTCTGTAACACAAATTTATACTCCTTAACTACTTCATTCTTCTAGATAACCATCATGAACATCTGAAATCAGTCCAAAATCCTTTCTCTCAATAATGCCTAAACTTCTAGTTATTTCCCAAGTCCACTTCCTTTTCTTATTGGATATAGATCTAGACATCATTGCCCAGCTTCCACCACTACATGTGGTCATGATACTAAGTACTAGGAAATAGAATATACATAGGAATGCTATGGATATTTCTTCACCAAAGTTTTTTTTAAATGAGAGTCTGCTCCTTTACCATTGCCTCCTCCCTGGGACCATCAAAAAGTTTTAATGGATGTCAAGTTCTTGAAATACCAAATAAAGGAAAGCCTCCAGCTGACAAGGAACATTTTACTTGGACAGTTATATGAGCAAGAAATAAACATTTATGTGGTCAATCTATCATATATATTTGGGCATGTTCTGTACTGTAGCTTATTATACTTGAGAAATACACTGATATTTCTAAGTTAGCAAATTCTGTCTTACAGACAGCTTTCAGATTCTTTCTACAACTTTAGTCAAGCTTCCCCTTCTTTTGTTCAGATTTTGATGCCCCCTTAGAGTGAGGCCCTGAATAGTCTATGCTTTAGTCTCTTGGTATGCCTTTGGCTTTGCTTCCCTCAAAAGCATTATCAATATTTTTCAGTAAATACCTTTTCACATTGTTAAACAATAATATATTACTAACCAAATCACTATCACCTACCTAAAATTTATTTTCTGAGTGCTGAAAGGTCTTCATACTTTATTCCCAGACTTCTCTGTTAGTTCCCCTTCTTGGGTAATCCAGCCTATACCCAGTAACCCACTAATTTGATTCCAGGCCCAAGAAGATGTTCATTGATGCCTTTGTTCTTACAATTCACTTCTTCTGCTAGATCCCTCAGTTTGGGACAACTCTTGGTTCATCTCACTACCTTTATCCCTTTTCTAGTTTGCTTCTCTGTTGCTGTGATAAAATGCTGACCAAAAGTAACCTGGGGAGCAAAGTTACATTCCATCATCAAGGGAAGTCAGGGCAGGAACTCAAGGTAGGTAACTGGAGGCAGGAACCAATGCAAAGGCCATGGAGGATCACTTCTTATGGCTTGCTCCCCTTGGCTTACTCAGCCTGATTTCTTATACTACCCAGGACCACCTGCCCAGGGGTGACATCACCAACAGAAGGCTGGGTGCTCCCACATCAATCCTTAATCAAGCCAACGCCCTATGGACATGGCCACAGGCCAATTTGATGGAGGCAGCTCCTCAATTGAGTTTCCTCTTTCCAATACTCTAGGACTCTAGATGTATCAAGTTGATGAAACTAGCCAGCACAATTCCCAAGGAGGAAGAATATTGCTATTGTTAATTCCCTTAGTAATTATTTTTGAGTTCTTCCGAATGGAAACTCTGTTTACATAAAATAATTAGCAATGAAACTTGTATCCAGAATTCAACAAATACTTACAGGGATAATTTTTTGTTTATAAAATACTGCAAACATTAGAAAAAACCCTCTAACCAATGCTTTGAATCTTTCTAAAATCTTTCTTTAAGTACTACAACAGTCAGGAGGTTTATCTCCTGGATTATTTTCCTTAGGAAATTATAAAACCTGTTATCATTTAATATGCAATGTTCCTCCCTTGTTTCTGATGAAACTTAAGCAATCTGTGATTCATTTCTACCAGCAGTGCAGAAATGAAAGCCCCTTAGTAATACTGTTCTTCTCTACAATGATGTTCTCATACCACCCGCTAATAAGATAAAATGTTTTCCCACATAATGTGTATATGTTGCTCAATTTGAAGGATGCAAACTGAGAAATGTATTATAGAATGGGATTTGAGTGGGAGAATATAAATTGAACACTATTGGGATAACTGCTCTTGTTTTACTTACTTGAAAGAACATTAAGAGCAGTCCCAGAATCTTTCTCATTTCTTCTAGTGACATCCTTCTGCAGATTCTATTACTAATATCTTGGTATTAATAAGAGTTAATATTCAATGAACTCTTGTTTTTTTAAATTATAACTGCTTGGCTACTAGTTCAGGCTTATTACTGACTAGCTCATACACTTAAATTAACCTATAATTCATATTTTTCTAGGACATATAGTATTTATTTCTTCATTATTACCTTCAATAAATCTTAACATTTCTTTTTTGTCAGTTTACTTTATTCTTACCATTTGGGGAAAAAGTAATTAAGTATGTACAAATTCTAATATCAGTTATGCTTTGGGGCATATACCAATAATAGGCTTTATCCTACCACAAGGACAATTGTTCAACCATGTTCATTGCTACTCTATTCATAATAGCAAGAAATGAGAAACAACCTAGATACTTCTTCGACAGAAGACTGGATAAAGAAAATGTGGCACATTTATTCAATGGAGTATTACTCAGCAGTTAAAAAACAATGATCTCATGAAACTTGCCAGCAAGTGAATGGAACTAGAAAAAATAATCCTGAGTGAGGTAACCTAAACCTCAAAAGATAGATATGGTATATATTTCCTTATATGTGGGTAATAGCCATTAAGTAAACCATAAAGCTATAAACCAAAGACCCAAAGAGGCTAGGTATAGAGGAAAGGACTTGGCAGGGGGCCACATAGCTCTCTCTGGGAGGGGGGAGTGGACTATTGGGGGGGCAAGAATAGGAGAATCAGGAATGGAGGAAGGGGGGAGATGGAATTGGGGGAGGGAACGTGGAGAGAAACAGTTAGAATGAAGGGCATTGTAGGGGTGGTATGGAAACCTAGAGCAGTGGAAACTTCCTAAAACATATGGAAGCAATCCTAGTGAAGTCTCCAAGTGTCACAATTGGCCAATTCTCATCACCAAGTAACTCAACATAGTTAAAAGGGAGGTTTATTTAGTGGTATAACTTACAAATGAAGGGATAGGAGGGTCACAGGGTCTGGCAAAGGTATGGCGCAGTCCGGCGGTGTTCTCTGGAGTACTCTGTTCTGTCTACCTCCGTTGTCCAGGGTCCAGGAACCAAGAGAGCCCAGGCATCTGGAACTCGGGTCTTCAGCTTCCTCTCTCAGCCCGGCCTTGTAGGCGTGACCATTACCAAAGCCTCAATGAGGGTTGGAACTTCCAGGTCAAAGCTAGAATGGCTACCCACTACAACCAAGCAAAGCTTTCAGCACAAGAATTGTTGTCCAAAGGGGTCCCATGGAAATCCCCAAACAATCCAGGCTGTTGCTAAGAGAATAATAGATTGTTCTCTACAAACTGACAGCACAGCCTTATTGCTGAAAATTACACCCACACAACTCACTGAACATGGACACATCAAGCTGATGCCTCCATAGAACCTTTGCCACTACCTGCTAATAATGTCTACTCTACATGCTACCAAAGGAGAAATGTAACTGCCAAATGAGCTATGAACACTTTGATCTACAGTGGTATATTGCCTGCAAGATATGCTAGCTCAGTGGTGGCACAAAGCTTGTGGAAGTAACCAACCAATATCTGATTTGACTTAAGTCCCACTCCATAAGATGGAAACCATTCCTGACACTGCTTGGATGACCGAGAACCAGAGACTAGATACCACAGAGACCTAGGTTAAAATCAGATACTACTGGTCTAAAACAAACAAAAAAAAAGTAACAATAAAATGATCCCTAATGATGTTCTGCTCTACCCATAGATCAGTACCTTTCTCAGCCATCATCAGAGAACCTTCCTCCTGCACCAGATGGGAACAAACATAGAGACCCACAGCCAGACAGAGATACTTTGGAACACGCAGATTTAAATGGGATGCTGCCCTCAAATCCTTCTCATCAGAGCTCAGAGAAAACCTAATGGAAGAGGAGGCAAAAAACAAACAAACAAACAAAAAAACACTATAAGAGCTAGAGGGGATGGAGAACACCATGACAACAAGGCCCTTTAAATCAACTGAGTTAAGGCCATATGAACTCACCGAGACTGAAACAGCAAGCACAAGTGTGACACAGGTCTTCACTAGGTCCTCTGCATATATACTATAGCCTTCAGTTTAGTATTGTTATGGGACTCCTGAATGTGTAAGTGAGTAAGTCTTTTGGGACTCTTTTCCTTTTGTTGATTTTTGTCCAATTTCAATGTGATGATTTTCCTTCATATTATATTTTATTTTGTTACGCTTTTTTTGTTCTTTTCTAATGAGAGACAAAAAGGGAGCGGGTCTGAATGGGAGGGGAGGTGGGGAAGAACTTGGAGGAGGAGAGGGAGGGGGAAATGTAATCAGATTACATTGTATGAAAAAAATCTTGACATTTCTATTTTGAAGAAGTATACAAAAATATGTGGTATATTAAATTATCTAAAAATTCTTACACAACATGATAATTTGAAATTATGGGTAAATTATTACAGGTATCTGTTTTGAAGTCACAGCTCTGTTTGCAAGAGAGTTGAGTCCTTTGACACGAAAATAGAAGAGAATAGAAGGCTAGAGGATTGGTGAGAGTAGCTAAAGTATAATCTGACCTATTCCATCAGAATTTCTCGGCAGGAATATGATCAGTCATTTATAGATGGAACTTACTTAGTAATGGTCTCTTTATTCTCTCTAAACCCTTATTCTATCTTCCCTTTTCCAACTGGAGCTTCTTGAATCACTTCTCAAATAAACTACTTTGGAATACTTTACTCAGGGATTCATTTTGAGAGAATCCAAGCTAAGTCAGGCTTTTTACTCATCTGTTTGATTTCTGCATATTGTGGTATACTGTAGTTTGTGATCTGAGTACATCTCCTATAATGTACAAATACAATCAAAGTAGTCCAAAAAATGACTCTAGCATAAATTTTTTACATGAGGAACTGATAACTACAAAAATAATAATCCAATAACAAATAAATATTGGAAATAGAAGTGCTTTTAAAAATTAAACAGTCTACTTAATTGTGACAAAGATACTCTCATATTTATATGATAGACAGTTTGTAATATAGATATATAACATATAACCACATGTCCTGATGATAAAACATAGCTTAGTCATAGGGATAGGAATACAAAGCTGATCTATTTGCTGTCTTTCTTCTCTAACCTTTTTTAACCATTGTTTTTCAGTTTTTATTTGAGAAGTTGTGTTTGTTTGCCTTGTCTTTTCTTTCTTTTATTAAAAACAACTTTATTACATGAAAATGTTGTAGATTAAGAAAAATCATACCCTGCAACTGTCATTCTAGTGTCGATGTGCTCCCTCATGATTTATCCCTGGTGCATGGGCTGACCTTTTGAAGCCCATTCCATATGGTGGGATGCTTTGCTCAGCCTTGATGCAGAAGCTTGGTCCTGCCTCAGCTGAATGTGTCAGGCATTGTTGACTGCCATGGGAGGCCTTATCCTTTCTGAGGAGTAGATGGGGGTGGTTCTGAGGAGTGGATGGGGTGGGTTGGGGGAGGTGGAGAGGAAGAGGATGAGAGGAGGTAGGGGAAACTGTGGTTGGTATGTAAAATTAATAAAAAAATAAATTAGAAAAAATAATGAAAAATCACACACAGGAATTAACCAAACCCAAGGGCTATACATTTCAGAGAACTTCTATACAGTTGGAATAGTCAATCACATTGGATTTTATGCTTTCACTATCAAATATAATTTTATGTACTTATCCATTACCACAAACAAAAAATTCCATGACAAATAATAAATAAAGCAATGTTTTAACTGGTGTTCATTACCGGCATTCAGTCCTTCCTCATCCCTTCATATTTAGCCCTTCTTATACTTTTCTCTACATGTTATACTGTAGCCATGTGTACATGTGTTTTCATATGTGTATATATTATTTGCTAGATTTCATATATGAAGAAATATGAGGTTCTTTTCTAAGCTTGTGTGAACTTGCTTAGAATATTGTACATTATTTTTTGTTGTTGTTTGTTTTTTTTTTGAGACAGAGTTTCTCCGTGTAGCTTTGTGCCTTTCCTGGACCTCACTCTGTAGCCCAGGCTGGCCTTGAATTCACAGAGATCCATCTGGTTCTGCCTCCTGAGTGCTGGGATTAAAACTGTGCACCACCACCACCCAGCAATATTGTACATTCTAAGTTCACCCATTTTTTCCTGAAATTTTTTACTGTATTTTTCATTAGAATTTAAATTATGAACATATATATTTTTCTATTGATGGACAACTAGGTTGATTCCAATTCTTTGCTATAGTAAATAAAACTACAACAAACATGGGGGTGCAAATATCTCTATAATAAGGTATGGAGTAGTCTGAGTATATGCCCTAGAGTAAAATAGATGGGTAATATAGTATTTCTATTTTTAATTTTTTGGGAAACCACCAAAAGGATTTCCACAATGGTTATATTAATTTTCATCCCCACTAACAGTGAATAAGGATTCCTTTCTCTCCACATCTTCTCAACATTTATTGTCAAATTTGTTAATGATACCATTCTGATGGATTGAGGTGGTTTTCTCAAAATGATTTTAATCTGCTGTTCCCTGATGGTTAGGATAATGAAAACTTTTCAAAAATAGTTACTGGCTGTTGTCTGCGTGTCTGTCTGCCACCCTTCCCTTCCCTTACCATCTTTTTCCTTTCCCTTTCCCCTTCCTTCCTTAGTTCCTTCCTTCCTTCCTTCCTTGGTTCATTCATTTGTTTGTTTGTTCATTCATTCGTTCATTCCTTCCTTCCTTCTTTTTGTCTATTCAGTTCATTTGCCCCTTTGTTGACAGGAACTTTTATTTCATTGTTATTTAATTTAGAAGAACAAAATAAAACTGCCTATCTTCTATGACCTTTAAAGAAGGTTGCCATTTGGTAATAACTTATGACCATAACTTGTTGGTTAGCTCTCTTATTAATAAAAGTGACTTTAAAACATACATTAGGGGTTGGGGATTTAGCTCAGTTGTAGAGCGCTTATCTACCAAGCGCAAGGCCCTGGGTTCGATCCTCAGCTTAAAAAAAATACATTAGGGACAACCAAAGATTACTTTTTATGTGTGAAAATCCAAGAGCACAAAGGTGAATACAGAAAATAAGTATGCAGTTGAATCAGATTAGGAAATAAGATCTTTTAAAAAAATGTAACAAGAATCTTCAATGATATTTAGAAAGAAGTGAATGAACAAAATAATTTTTTTTCAAAGTGGAAACAGAATACAGAAAATAACTATATAGAAATTCAAAATATATTTGTTAAAAATAAAGACTAACTAAAAAGACTAGTGAAAAATCAAAGAAATGTTCTATAGCATACAAAAGAATGGAATATTTTCTAAATCTAAGGAAAAACTAGAACATTCATATTGAAGTGATCTCCTTCTAGTGTCCAGGATAATTGAACATGTTACCTTATGATAATGACAATAAATTAATATATAATATAATATAGAAACTTCTGCCAAAATAGCAATGCTTTCTAATTTCTGATGGAAAATTATTTTTTGACAATATCAGAAGTTTTAGTTATTGTAAATTCACATAATAAAAAATGCAATCTTGGCCATTTTAAGGGTATAGGTATAATCATTTTGTTGTTTAGCCAATCATCAAAACTCCTATTAGAAATTAGAATATCTGTACATATTTAAAAATAACTTTCCATTCCTATACCCACCCCAGTCCCTGGAAAACATATTATATTTTGCCACTATGAATTTGACTACTTATGTATCATATAAATGGAATCTTATAGTATTTATCCTTGTATGTCTGACTTATTTCACTTAGTGTATTATCCTTAATGTTCATATTATAGTGGGCCATAATTTCCTCCCTTTTGAAGAATAAAGTATGTATATGTTCTATTTTATTTTTCATTCAACCACAAACAGGCATTTAAACTGATCATCTACCTTTTGGCTATTGTGAACAATGATACTATGATTATCAATATACAAATACACTTTGAAACTTTGTTTTTAATTATTTTGGATGAATCTAGAAGTACTATATCTTATGTCACTTTCATTTTTTTTTTCTGTTTTTGAGGAACCAGAATATTCTTTTCCACAGCAGCTGTACCATTTTACATCTGCCAAAAATATAACAGGCTTCTAATTGCATTTGTTTTTGTTGTTTCTTTGTTTGACACGGAGTCCCTCTATGCCTCCCTGGCTGTCCTGAAACTTACTATGTAGACCAGGCTAGCCTGACACTCAGAGATCTGTCTGCCTCTGCCTCCTGGGATTAAACGTGTGCACCACTATGCTTCTGATTACATTCTTACAAACACATGCTATTTTCAATTTTCATTTCTTTTTCCCTTCCCACCACTTGCAGGTACTATACCACTTCCCAAACAGTCCCTCATCAACTTCAATATGTTAAAAAAAAAAGACTGAGAATCCACAAATAAGAGAAAATATGTGATATGTCTTTCAGGGTCTGGCTTATTTCATTGAACACGATGACCTTCATTCAGATCAGATTTCCATTGTGGTTTGGATTGAATTTCTCTGAATATTACTCTTTTAATACAAGCAGTGGCTATTCCTATAGCTTCCTTTAGTAAAGTGTGTAGTTAAGTCATTTGCTCAAGATTGTTTTTTGTCTTTGTGTATTATAGAAAGTCTTATCAGACATGTGATTTACAAATATTTCTTCCACTATACCATTTGCCTTTTGATTGTATCTTTGATGCACATAAGTTAATTTTGTTGTGATCCTGGAGAATAATTTTGATCCTAAAATTCTGCACATACATATGTATTTTTTCAGAGGAAAAGAAGTAAATTTTATGCCTAGAAAAACTAAGGAAATTTTCATCATTCTGGAAATATGTATTTAAATTTTTGTCCAGTAACATGTAGCTGGGAATACAGGGCTTCCAAGAAGCAATAAAATAACAGTAAAACAATATGCTTATACTGAAAAGAAACCCACAGGTAGCCATGTGTGGCAGTCCACACCTATAATCAAAGTACTAAGGAGAAATACTTTAAAATATTGCAAGTTTTAGGCTAATTTGAGTAAGTGGAGAGGCCCAGTCTAAACAGACAAACAAAACAAAAACTTCTACGAATGCAGAATGTCACAAATCCAGTAATTAGAAGCAGCTAGCTTCAGAGACTGTTTGCTACAGGATGATTATGGTGATGTTATGCAGGTTTTTTTCAGTTACTAAAAATAGAATCCAAGAAAAACTACATACAGGAAAGTTCTAACTCAGATGCAAGGTGTTAATGCATGGTTTAATTTTAAGCAATTGATAAAATATAAAAGTATCTGCCAGGTGGTGGTGGCACACACCTTTAATCCCAGCACTTGGGAGCCAGAGGCAGGGGGATCTCTGTGAGTTCAAGGCCAGCTTGGGCTACAGAGTGAGTTCCAGGAAAGGCACAAAAGCTACATAGAGAAACCCTGTCTCGAAAAACCAAGCATATATACCAATTAAATCTTGATAACTAGAGCAGTTTTGTGATACAAAGTTTTTTTTTCTCTGTTGTGTAATCATGCTCCTTGACTCACAGAAAATACATTTATACTAATCATATCCAAATGGCTATATTTACAATGTTTTTATTGTCAGGATATTTTCATAGAAAACTTGGTTGTAGTAAAGTAAATTTGAAGATGGACAAAAGGTAGAGGCAAAAGTGCTTTTAGCTAAAGATTTTATCCCATACTATGAAAAGTCAATAATTTTCATGTAAAGTAGCTGACTTAGCTACATTAAAAAATTGTAGTGCAACCAATAAAAAATTAAAATTAAAATATAAGTAGTAACATTTAGAAAATAGAGTTTTATAACATCTTGTCTTCCATGGTAGAGAGTTAATAACTTCATTTTATAAGGTATCAGAATGTAAATTACCCAAAGTGATATTTGTTTACTCATTTGTTTATTTTACAAATCCAGATTCCTTGAGCAAACTCTAGGTCTTCTTGTGGTGTGGCTCAATTATCTGCTTTTAACTAAAGGTAAGCTTTTCATGTAACTACTGTACAATAAAAATTTAAGAACCACTGGTTTAGAGTATTGGAAGTGAACACCAGGAAAACTAAAACTGAAAAGTACTCTTTTGATTTATTTTTTACATTAGTATAAAATACGTGGAAATAAACACAACACACACACACACACACACACACACACACACACACACACACACACCCCATTACCCAGACCCAAAGACAGCACAATGTAATCAACTTGTAAAAAGTTAGTCAAATAATTATAAATCATTTTAAAGCATACAGTCGTAACAGACAACAAGCCTTTCTAGATAAGGTTTACCACAGTATCACAGTAAGCAATCACATTTTGAAAAATTGACTTAAAATCCTAAAGGCTCGTTGAGTAAGAATCCACAATAAATAATTCATGTAGAGGCAAGCTTATGATCATAGAGGCTGGAAGGATACCTGAAATGACATCAAAATAGTCTAGTACATATTCAATTGTATTTAAAAATCTAGCATAAAAAGTCAACATAAATATGTGTAGTATCAGGCAAAGTATAAGCACTTTCTGGTTTCTTTTGTCTTTAGACACTATTTTCTGTTTGTGATGCTCAGGAAACATGTCACTTTTGCTGGATATATTAGGTTGGCTTCATGTCAAATCAATGTTCATCTGCCTTGTGGTACAGAGAAAATGAAGAGAGTGATTCAGTGTGTGCTTGAGTCGACACAAAGAGTAGTCACTAAGACTATTAAATTTGTGACATTTTCTTGTCTTGCCAATATGGTGTGAACTGAGGAATTCTTCTTTAGTGATTTCTAGCATGCATACACAAGCTAATATATATATAAGTAATCTATCCAATATTATGTAAAGTCTTATGAATAGATCTATATGATCCAATAAACAGAAATGTTTACATAGAGTGAAATAAGGTCATGAACTATGAAGTGATCCAAATTGTTTTTAGTTTTTGAAGCACTGTGACCTAAGTTTTATTTTCAGAAGACACTGATTTGAGTTCCAATTTTGTCATCTATATTACAAAAATAATGGCATCTACTTTACAATTTGATTGTGAGGATTCTATTAGTCATTATCCATAATGTGCTTAGTACTATGCCTCATAAATATCCTAAGAAATCAATATTAGTACAATAAAAAGAATTAGTGTTTACCAACTTTATAATTATTCAATGAATAGTACACATTATCACAATTTTATAAGTATAGAAACATTTGTCCAATATTTTAGTAGATATGATTTTATTTAAATAAGTATAGATGTAATTTTTAGTAGATGTATTTAAATAGGTATAACATAGCAATAAATATGATATAGTAAAATCTAGCTATGATGATTGTCAAGTAATTTATTATTATGGAAAGACTAGAGAAGAAGACATGTGTTAGTCTAATATGACAAAAAACAGTCATAGATAATAAGTCAACTCTGAAATCTAAGCATTCCCTAGAATGCTATTAAACATAAACAATGACCAAATGTAAGGAATATTGTGTAAGATACTTAAACAAAAATGACTGCCAAGTTTTCTTTCCAGCTGTGGATCCCATATTCCTATTTCCATTAATCCTGTGATATTAGCAATTTGAAATCTTCTTGATCATTTGTCAAGAAGACAAAGGGGTTGGAAAACTTCATTTGAAAAATTTACCTGGGAAGAGCAAGAACTGCAACAACAACAAAACAGATCCAGTTTTGTTCTAATTGGTGACAGCTAATCTCCCTTGGGTGCTCTAAATGCCAAATATAACTTGATCTGTTCTCTTTCTATTGAAAATTAGTTGTGTTTACTTCCTTTCCCAAGCCAAAGCTTTTCAAGCCTCGATAGATGGACAAAATATAGTTCTGTTGCTATGAGAAAATGAGACAAAACCCCCACCCACACAATAATCATTCCTCTCCTGTTCTGGTTGAAATTAGCTAAGAGACAAAAAAAGAGGTTGTTGTTACCCTTCCTCATTTTACAAAAGTCAGAATGGATGATGAAATATTAATTTGCAGTTCAATTAAGAAGTGCAGAAATGCATCACAAATGTTAACATGAAGCTATTTAATGCTCAGGTCATTTATAGTTTCATAGAAAGGCATAAATTTTATTTTCATAATAAACAAAAAGTTATTTATAATTTTAACTAACTTATTCCCATATTTTTAGACCATTTGTTTTCAGTCCAAGTTTTAGACCACAACAATATTTTCAGTACAAGTTTACATTTATTGAATCATTTTGTGAGTACTTAGTCCAAATGGGTACTATGTAGCACTGGTCTTCTAGACTTGAGAGTGATCTGATACTTAATAATTGAGATATCACAGGTTCAGGCTTTGTTTTTAGTTTTGATAATGCTGCATACTCTTCATGTAATCCTGAATAATGTCTTCAAACTCTCTTAGCCTTTGTTATTTTATATTCAAAATGGGGTTAACAATGATTGTAAAAGCCTTATGCTGTAAGTCTGTAAAGATGAGATTAGATAAAGTCTAACATGTATGATCTTAAGTACTTCTTCATTACTTAGTGGACAAGTTATCTCACCTTCTCAGCCTCAGTTCTTTTTATATATGAAGTAGTGGTGATAATTTTGTTATCTACACAAGTTACAATAATGAATACATAAACACACACACACACACACACACACACACACACACACACACACACACACACACACTGTGTGTCTCCCCAAAAGGTTCAACTATTAAAGGCTTGGTCTCTAGCTGGTGATGCTACTTTAAAAGGTTCTATGATTAGATAGAGACTAGCTAGAGGAAAATGTTTATTGTAAATCCTTGTGAGAGTGACATCTTGTCCCTATTCTCTTCCTAACTTTCATATCAGCTGGAATGCAAGCAGCACTTGTCACATGACCCTGATTCCATACTGTTCTGCCTAACCTCATGCCAGAATCAATAGAGCTAATGACTATGCTGTGAAGCCTCTGAAATTATGACCTGAAAGTAATCATTTCTTCCTTAAGCTGTTTGAGTCAAGTGTTTTGTCAAAAGATTGACAAACACACCACCACTACTGGAGCTGCTGAGAAATAACTTCTCCAGAAAGGTCGCCAAGTATTTTGAGATGTGTTTTGAATGATACGAAGTTTTGTTCGGGGTTAAAATGAGAAGATGATGGAAGAGAAGTGAAATGAAATCCCAAAGTATAAATGGACATAACTACTTTGGGAAGCAGCCTGGTCAAAGAGATCTAGATGTTTCAATGGTAATCTGGGGTTAAATTCTAGAGGACTCAGTAAGTCAAAGTAATTCAAGTTTAATATTACAAAAATATCTCTTTATAAAATCTAAAGCCCTACTCCTTTTTTGTTTATTTGTTGTTGCTGTTGGTGGTGATGGTTTTTCGAGACAGGGTTTCTCTGTATAGCCCTGGCTATCCTGGAACTCACTCTGTAAACCAGGCTGCCTGCCTCTTGTCTCCCAAGTGCTGGGACTAAAGGTGTGCACCACCACTGTCTAGCATGTCCATCATTTCTAATTGAATTAACACAGAGTCTCAATTTTCATGATCAAGAAAATATTACACTGATTGGCCTTAGATCATCTTTGGAAAAGGATTTGAGTTACATGGCATATTAAGTTAAGGATTAAGTAGTAAGAAAGTAGTTAATGGAATGAAACATCATTTTGATTTTTGACTACTTAACAGGACAGTATGAGCTATGAAAAATTTAAGTAGAAATTTTGACTTGCTCATAATGATCTTCTAGGGCTTGGCTCATAATAGGTATACAAACAAATTATCCAATTCAAGTTTATCATAGCAGAATATACATATAAGTTTATTATTATAATGGGCTTATGCAGCTTTTGAACCCCAGAAATCCTATGATCTGCATTATAGGAGAACAAGGAAAGCCAGTGGTATAGTTTAGTCAGTGTTCAAAGTTCTGAGAAACAGAGAGTTTATGAGTCCAAGGACAAAGGCCTTGGAATAGGATAGGAGAATACACCTTTTCCAGATAGAAAAGACAGATTTGCTCTTCCTCTGCCTTATGTTCACTTCTGGCCCATAACAGGTAAGATTATGCCTGTACAAATAAGTAAAAGTAGATCTTCTTTGTTCACTCTGTCGATTAAATATGATGCCTTTCAGATGCATTGCTATAATCACGTGCAGACATAATGCTTTACTAGCTATTTATCCTCCTGACCTATCAAGTTGATAATAAATTAACTATCAGTCTTAACAATTGTTCACATGTCTTAGAAGTTCCAACTTCTGAATTCTTTTTGGTTTATAGCCCCCAAAAGTATACCAATAGCTAAAATTTTCTATATAAGTGGATTAAAGCCTAAGAATAGTCTTTTTATTTTAACAGAAAATCTTTATTTTCCATTCTGTACAGTTCCCCCTAACAATGTACCTATGGTAGAAATATTGTATGGGCAGAAAAAAATCATGTCTGTTTTATTCATTAATGCATTCTTCAGCTTTATTCGACAAAATTATTGCTAATAGATTGCTTCTATGATAAAAAACTATAAATGATTTAAATTTAAATGATGTATTGTTATTTCTGCAGATTCTATAGCACATGTTATTTAACTTTTTTCTGATTATATTGATACTGTGGACCCTCTTTAATGAAGCACATTTTGAGGCATTTAGAATGATGGGGATATTAAAAAAAAGTGTTCATTAACTTCATCTAATGACAAGGAGTAAACATGAACCATGATCTTTAGAGCCCAGCTTCTTTTATACATTCAAGATTTAATTTTCATTTCTTGAGTTCATAAGTTTTTACTCACATAGATCCTGATATCTCATTAAGATTTAGAAAATAATTTTCTTATTTTAACCTCACAACTGAAGCACCCATTCATTTTTCCTATAAAACTTGGCACTACTTTCAGTCTTAAAAAACAAAATTCATTTCTAAAGAATTTTGCACTGACATATTGGAACATTTTGGGTATTATGCTACAAAATGTCTTAAACTTTTCTCCATTTAATTGAGCATTGCTAACAGCAGCAGTGTAGTATGTAAGCATGAATCTTAAAAGGTCTTATTAACAAAAACAAACCTGGAGCCAGTTATTGGGGTGAATGCTGGAAGATTAGAAAATCAGAACAAGCCACAGCTTCCTCACCTCGCCAATTCCTCAGCTGATCCTGTTTCCTCAGACTGGAAGCTTCTGAGTCCTCATCCAAATGGATTTCAGCTGAACTGCTCCTCAAAAGACTAAACACTTAACAAAAACTCTAGTTCCTGGTCCTCACACCTTATATAGCTTTCTGCTTCTTGCCATAATTTCCTGGGATTAAAGGCGTGAGTCACCGGATGGATCTCTGCCTCCCAAGTGTTAGGATTAAAGGCATGTGTGCCACCATTTTCTGGCCTTTATGTCTATCTAGTGGCTGTTCTTTCATCTGACCCCAGATTAAGTTTATTAGGATGCACAATATATTGGGGTACACAATATATTACCACAGTAGTATACTTTTATTAGTGTACGTTTTGTCTGTGTGGCTTCTGATATTATAACTACATGGAAACATCCCTTGTTCTCTTTATCTCTCAGCCTGGCTACTATTCTCTAACAATGGTCCTGGTAGTCTTTGTTGGGTGACTTAATTTAATGTCTGCCTTTACATGTACTTTTGTCTTTTGAGTTTAGTGATAGAAGTCAGATCTAGAATTATTGGTGAAATTATTAAGGCCACTCCACATAGTTAAAAGGGAGGTTTATTTTGTGGGGTAACTTACAAATGAAGGAATAGGTTGCAGGGTCTGGGAAAGGTATGGCACAGTCAGGCAGTGTTCTCTGGAGAACTCTGCTCATTCTACCTCCAGCTTCCAGGGTCCCAGATCCAAAAGAGGCCTTTCCTCTCAATCCTGGGTCTTCAGCATCCTCCCTCAGCCCCGCCTTTTGGGTGTGACCATTACCAAAGTCTCAATGGGGGTTGGAACTTCCAAGCCAAGGCTGGGATGGCTACCCACTACATAGAATGACTATCTTGTGGCAGGGATGTAACCTCATTCCTCTCTTCATAGCTCTGTGGATATAAAGCAACTTATATTTAGAGTGACTTTCTGTACCAGCAGTTCCCATTAAGTTCTCTGTTAAGGACTGAAATTACCATCCATGTTCTTGCCACTGAGAATCTGGAGGATGCCTCTTGGTTTATCAACCCAACATGAGTGGTCAACACAAATAACACAGAATTATAAAAGCAGGCTGGTGGAATCAGACTCCATTTGCCAATTCTTTTACCAACTTATAAAAATAAGCTGTTCTGTCTACTTCTCCCAGATAGAGGCCTTTTTTACATTATAGCAAACCTCATCCCTGGAAAGTGCCAGTAAAATCTTAGCCTTCTTAATTGATCATAGCAATGAAGTGCATCTGAAACCTGGATTTTTTACATCCCTTTTCAGATCCAAGTCATTTTTATTAATGTTTTATATTTTTAATACTAATATATGTCTATTGTGGACAATGGAACATGTACAAAAGAATAAGAAAGGAAGTAACAATTACTCAAATATCAATACCTTTATATAAGTAATACTAGCCTTTTAACATTTTTTTAATCTAAAAGTGTCATTTTACCTTTAGAACATTATTTCATTAATATATTCCCTGAATATTTTAAAGTAGTTTAGTCATAATTTAGATAATATTTTTTAAAAAATGAATCTTTATGTTTAGAGACAAAATATAGATAACTAGAGCCCATTCTCTTAAGTTACATGCAAATTATACATTATAGGAAAGATTTAAAGCTCAACTTATCTTGTCATGGCTGAATTGGCTTAGTTCACCTCTGAATGGGCTACTGTCATGAGATCCATCAGACAAGGTTTTTCATATTTTTTGTTCCATGACTCTTTGACATACAATAATACCTCTTGTTCCATTTATCAGAATGCTTTAAAATATATAAAATAAATTATTTATAGTCACAATGAAAAACAGTTCTACTGAAGTATACTTATCAAGATGATTAGAAATAATTTTATGTTACAGAGATATGGTTTCTTTATTGGTATGTTACAAGCCAGGTCTAGTAGTGGATCTACAAACTGTCATAATTTCAGAGCAATGATAAGCACAACTGTTTAAAATACCTCTAACAACTATAATATGATATAAAATATCTGAGTTCAGATGATGATGAAATCATGGATATAGTTAATACTTGTATGCATTTTCTAAACTCATATTTAGGGGAAAATACTGAATTTAATTTAGAGTTTGTGAAATTTTTGTTTTATCCAAGTTATGTTTGTAAAATCCTTATCCAAAGATCCCTGACAGCAAAAGTTCTAATAGCTTAGGTTATGTATAACAAGTCTTTTTTTTTTTTTTTTAAAGACAAGGTTTCTCTGTGTAGCCCTGGCTGTCTTGGAACTCACTCTGTAGACCAGGCTGGTCTTGAATTCAGAGACTGCCTTCCTATACTTCCAGAATAAGAAAAAAAATTCCCGTTCAGCTACTCAGAATGCGGTAGGTTGTTATAATATCTCTAGCAAATAATACATCCTTGGAGGTGATATTGCAGGAGTAATGACACTACATTGGAATGACTAGCTTGTGATTGATTGGAAAGGAAAAATTAAAGTTTTGGCTCTGAGTTAAAAATAAGGAATCAAACCCAGTGTGGAATCCTAAATTTGATTCTTATTTTATGTGTTATTTGCTTCATTAAGCAACTACAAACCTAATTTCTTCATTATAAGTGGAGAATTGGAAAGGACTTGCCCACAAGACTTTATCAGAAGTGAAACACTCTACCTTAATGCCTTTAGATTGAATTCTAAATAGGAGTAAGTCTTTGATATGATGTTAACAGTGAAGAGGGAAAATTGATGTTGATAGTGATGAAGAAGGAAAATTAATCTTTTTCCTCTCCTCCCTAAAACTCCCTCTTAGTTCAGGCAGATGAGAGAGATAGAGAGTTCTTTTTGTTGCATTCTGGAATGGTGGGTAAACATGGAACTTGGTCTCAGAATCTGAATTCATGAGTATCTATTCTGTTACTAACCATTAAGAAGTTCTGTTTGGTTGCTTGCATTTTGACAACATTTCACTCTGTAGCCTAGACTAGATTGTAACTCAGTATGTAGGTCAAGTTGGTCTTGAACACATGGGCGAATTCTACCTCAGCCTCATGAGTGTTGAGATTATACACATGAGCCACCATGCCTATCTTAGAAGTTATACTCACATTGAGAACATCAAACTTTTTATTATTTATTTAATTTAAAAACAAATTTTGAGAATGTTTCTCTATGTTAGTCACAGTGTTAGGTGATGAACATCCAGTAGTTGTCAATGCAGAGAACAGGAGAGACATGATCTCCACCTTTTCAAGAACACAAAATATAGGACCTCAAAATGTCTGGAAGCATTGTCATACAGACAATAGATTTAAAAAATTGGAAGATTTGACTTGGAGTAGAATGACAAAATAGAAATGTATTATATTCAACTCTATCTTTAAAATAATTTTCTAAGGTTTTAATAAATTTGCATCTATCTATCTATCTATCTATCTATCTATCTATCTATCTATCTATCTATGTCTGTGTGTGTAGTGTGCATGCATGACATGCAAGTAGAGATCAGAGGACAAATTACAAGAGTTGGTTATGTCTTTTTACCACGTGGGTCATGAGGATAGAACCCAGATCCCTGAGCACGGCTGCAAGCACCTTTACTCATTGAGCCATCTCACTGTTTCCTTGACTATCACTTTGAAAGGGTGAAATTTATTGAGCTTCAGCTATGAGAAACCAGATCTGCCCTTGCTGAGTCATGTGTAATATCTGTAAATACCTTAACCTGGCAAAATGAGTCATTTTAATCTAGTTTATATGAGGAAAATAAGGTCAATTAGTGAGAGAAAATTTATACTCACGGATATTCTATATTGTTTGGGGGAGTAAAAGTAGAATCAGTGGTGGAAGTTTCAGGGAGGCACATTTTAGTGTTTATCTAATGAAGGACTTTAATCACCATAGCAATCATTCAAAAATAAATCTGGGAACTGTAGCTTTCTGCCTGAAACTATTATGGCAAGAGTTTGAAGTTTAAGTACCAGTTTTTGGGGTGGAACTTACATCTATTTATCCCGATGGATGTTTTCTATTTTCATAGGCCATAATTTTATATATATATATATAGTTCAGTGGTGATGCTTTGGTATGCTTAAACAGTGTGTACTTATCAACTTAAACTTTTTGGTTAGCTTTCATCTTAAACATGTATCATTTATTTATGATGAGAATATTCAAAATCATCTATTTTGGCTATTTTTAATTGTATGCTATAATATTGTTAATTATAATCATCCTTTATACAATAGGAAACGGCAACTTTTTCCTCCTGTGTGGCTATGACTTTGTACCTCTCCTTTCTTTGCCTTTTTACATTCTGGCAACCACTATTATGCTCTGTACTTTTATGAGTTCAATCTTTTTAGATTACACATATGAGTGATATCATGTGGTATTTAGTCTTTCTGGGCCCAATTTATTTCACTAAACAGGTACTTAATGTGATCACAAATATAAGGTTTTTGCCTTTCATTTGCTCAATAATACTTCATTTTGTATACAATATATACCACATTCTCCATATCCATTCCTCTGTCAATGGATACTTCAGTTGATTCTATACCTTGGAGATTCTGTACCAACTCATGTCTGTTGGTACGTCTTTGACATACTGATTTCATTTCCTTTGAATATGTACCCAGAAGCTGGATGGCTGAATTGCACGGCAGTTCTATTTCTGATTATTTCCCTTACTCTTTTTCATAGTGGTTGTACTAATTTAGATCCCCGCCAATAAAATATTTGAGCTTGCCTTTCTCCACATCTTTTGCTATTTTGTCTTTTTGTTTACACTAAAATTGCCTTAACTTTAACATAATCTTATGTTACTAAAAATAAAAGTTAAAAAAGTTGAAACACCAAAGAAACTAATGTTCAAATAAAATATTTTTAGGAAAATACAAAAAAGTTAGGAGAACATAAAATATAGTATCTTCTCAATAATTAATTATTCAAATCTGATGATTTTTAAATAGTGCAATATCAATATTCAAGAATAGGATAGGGATGTTACATTCCTTGGACTATTATATATTTCTCAGGGGGCAAAAGGATCCCCATTGCAATTTTAATTAATTAATTAGTTTAATTAGTTACTGTGTTTGAATGTGTGTGTTGTGTTGTACATGTGTTAGATACTTGCTGGATGTAAGTCAGATGTGTGTATGGGAGGTATTCATTCATCTTTGTGTGAGTGTGTATGGAAGCCTGAGATCTTTCCTTCATCTCTTTCCACATTTAGTTTTTGACGTAGGGTCTCCTACTGAACTTGAAGGCCTTCATTTGCCTAGACTGG
Source organism: Onychomys torridus (assembly GCF_903995425.1). Lineage (NCBI taxonomy): Eukaryota > Metazoa > Chordata > Mammalia > Rodentia > Cricetidae > Onychomys > Onychomys torridus. Next base: position 65,351,087 of record NC_050466.1, on the reverse strand, counting down.
CTGGCCAGTGACTTTCAGGGATTCACCACCTCTATGCCCCAGAGCTAAGATTAAAGGAACAAACAACCACACCCAACTTTTTTTTTTAATTTTATATAAGAGATTTTTCTAGTCGTTTTACATATCTGCCACGATTCCCCTGTCCTCCCACCCCCCATCTTTCCTCCCCCAATCCACTCCCCATTCCCACCTCCTCCAAGGTAAGGTCTCTCCTGGGGAGTCAGCCCAGCCTGGTACATTCAGTTGAGGCAGGTCTAGTCCCCTCCTCCCTGTACCAAGGCTGAGCAAAGTGTCTCAGCATAGGTCCTAGGTTCCAAAAAGCTGGCTCATGCACCAAGGACAGGTCCTGGTCCCACTGCCTGGGGCCTCCTAAACAGTTCAAGCTAATCAACTGTCTCATTTATCCAGAGGGCCTGGTCCAGTTCCATGGGGGCTCCTCAGCTATTGGTTCACAGTTCATGTGTTGCCACACCCAAATTTTAATCTGTCTCTCTCATCATATCTTCTCCGTTTTCCTCCTCACAGAGATGACTACTATTGAAAAATTTGTCCTGATTCTTTCTTTCTTTCTTTTCTTTTTTTTTTTTTTTTTTGGAGCTGAGGATCGAACCCAGGGCCTTGTGCTTGCTAGGTGAGCACTCTACCACTGAGCTAAATCCCCAACCCCTGATTATTTCTTTACTTTTCTTTATAACTTGTCACCTACATGTGCTAAAGCAATCCATAATCTTGTTTTTCATGAACTATGCTAGGTAACTTATTTATATCTTTACACTTGTTTATGGCTAGCTAAAATCTGTTCCTAAGGGAAATACCATCACAGGTCCTTCTTTCTTTCCACAGCTACAGAAAAAGGGAGAGCTCTAGTTTGCTGTGGATATTTCTCTGTATAAATAAAATGCTGATTGGTCAGTATCCAGGCAGGAAGTATAGGTGGGACAAGGAGAGAAGAGAATTCTGGGAAGTGGAAGGCTGAGGCAGAGAGATGCTGCCAGGTGCTGTCATGAAAAGTGAGATGTAAGGTACTGGTAAGCCATGAGCCATGTGCCAAATTATAGACTAATAGAAATGGGTGAATTTAAGATATAAGAACAGCTAGCAAGAAGCATGCCACGGCCATACAGTTTATAAGAAATATAAGTCTCTGTGTGTTTACTTGGTTGAGTCTGAGCAGCTGTGGGACTGGCAGGTGAGAGAGATTTGTCCTGACCGTGAGCCAGGCAGGACCAGAAAAACTCTAGCTACACTAGCCATTTGTTCAGGAAATAAGTCTCAAGAGAAGTGAAGTAGATTGCTTAAGCTGCAGATCAGGAAATGAAGGCATCAGCTATTGGAAGAGAAGTGAACAATTGAGGAGGATGAAATAGATTTAGAGGTAGAGTTTGTTTTATCTGTTAAGTATGTTGTCATTCTATGTGACCTTAATCTCCTTTGTTTGTCCTCCATATAATACATTTTCCATTATCATTTGCAGGCCTATTCAGATACAAAAAAAGCCATGTTTGTTGAACAGCTGTAACCTATCAGGCATGGTTCTAACCTGACAGAGCATAGAGCTTAGCAGGGCAGATAGAATCTGGACAAGTAATAGCAACTGGGATGCATGGGTATGAATAGCAATTAGAATTCAAATATTATAGGCATATGATTCTAGAAAAAGCATCCCTAGGTAGACCTTAAGGAGATTTTTTTTTTATCTAAAGACAGAAGGAAAGAGGGGTATTAGTGAGAAATAAAAGTAAAGGGAGAGAATTCTTGACGGAAGGAACCTTTTGCAACATACCAAGTTGTAAGAACATTTCAAATAACAGAAAGTGCAACCCTTATTGTCCTAGCATCTCTTATAGGTAACACACCATTGTAAATAAAGGATTTGTGGCTAGAATGGTGTTTATGTTTCTCTTTTCATAGTGTAAAGAGTACCAAAGACAATGGAACTTAGGGGTGAAAGCTCTATGTAAGCACCAGCTCAACATCTCCATGTTCAATGAGCTGTGTAGGTGTTGTCTTGAGCAATAGGGCCTTGCTGTCTGTTTGAGGGAGGAGCCTTATAATCTTGGCAACAACCTGGATTGTTTGGGGGGTTCCTAAGGGTCCCTTTTGGCCAGTAACTCAATTAGATATGCCCCAATCCAAAAAGTGGAAGCTTCATTTGGTGACAAGGGATAGCCATTACAAACTCTGTCTCCCCCATTGTTTGCCAATTTTATTTAGATTGCTTTGATATATTTATATCGCTTATGAAGCTTCTACTGTATTAGGTTTCCATATTGCCCTTCAAAGCCCCTTCATTTTAGCTTCCTCTTCCCTCCCCACTTAATCCTCCCCCTTCCAGCACTGCCTCCATCCATATATATCTATTCTATTTACCTTTCCTAAAGAAAGATCTCTGTTCCCTCTAGTTCCTTACTCAATACCTACCCTATGTGGTTCTATGGATTGTATCTTGTTGTCATTGACTTAACAGCTAATATCCACTTATAACCGAATACATTCTATATTTGTTTGTCTGAGTCTGCTTGTGGGAGTGACCAACCAATAACTGATTTGACTTAAGGTCCACTCCACAAGATAGAACCCATACCTGACACTACTTGGGTGACCAAGAATTTGAGACTAGATACCTCTGGGACCTAGGGTACAACTAAATAATTCTGCTCTAAAATATGTAGTGATAAAATGACTCCTGTTATTCTGGTAAATTCATAGATTAATGCCTTGCTCAGCCATCATAAGAGAAGCTTCCTCCTGCAGAAGATGAGAACAAATACAAAGATCCACAGCCAGACATCATTCAGAGAGTTAGAGACCTTGGAACACTCTACACTAAATGGCATATCTCCATCAAATCCCTGCCCTTAGAGCTCAGATAACCCCAAGGAAGAGGAGGGGGGAAGAGTGAGCCAGAGAGGATGGAGGACACCAAGACAGCAAGGACCTCTAAATCAACATGATCAAAGCTCATATGAATTCATATGAGACTGAGGCAGCATGCACAGGGCCTGCACAAGTCTGCACCAGGTCCTCTGTGCTTATATTATGGCGTCCACTTTAGTGTTTTTATGAGATTCCTGAGTGTTCAAACAAGTGGGTCTCTTGATTCTTGTGACTTTTCTTTTTTTTTTTTTCTTTTTTTGAGCTTAGGATCAAACCCGGGGCCTTGTGCTTGCTAGGCAAGCGCTCTACCACTGAACTAAATCCCCAACCCATGCCTTTACTTGGGTGCTTTTCCTTCTATTGATTTGTTTTGTTCAACTCTGATGTGATAGTTTTGTTTTATCTTACTATATTTTATTTTTTTTAATGAATGAATAAAAACCTAGCCACAGGATAAAAGTTAACAATTGAAATATCATTATACTGTTGAGAGAGAAAAACTCAGTTTTCTCCAATGTAGTGACACTGGGTATATCAACTACTCCAGGGCATGCCTGATGTTCAGGAATAGGTAACCAACATATAATGGACTCTGCTGTGTATGTGTGTGCTTTTATTTTTGAGTGATGTTTTATTTTGTCTTCTTGGGTTTTTTTTTTTTGGGGGGGGGGTTGTTGTTGTATTACAGTTTTGTTTGTTTTCTGAGAAAACATAAAAGTTGGGTAGGTGGGGGAGAGGGAATCTAGAAGGACTTGGGGAAGGGGAAGAATGTGATCAAAATATATTTAAACTAAAAGTTGTTTTTAAATAATAAAAATAAAAAAGAAAGTACAGACTTCAGTGCATAGCTGTCTAGAAGAACATTTCTCAAAAGTGGCATGCATCATCACTAAAATATTCTATATATGGAATGAGGTTTTAAAATTAGGAAGCTAGTGCACTTGGTAATCTGAATTAAGATAAGGGACCAGATGCATTTGATTTGAACAATGTTTAAGAAGCTCCTTTTTACCTGGTTGAATTTTAAAAAGGTACAATTGCTAGAACTAAGTCTCTGTAGTCTGCTCATTTTATATATAACCTGTGTTTGTTGCTCAGTGTCTGAAATGTAATCTGCCTGAAATCAAGAAAAAAAAACTATAAATCAATTATTTGGGGCTCTGGTCACTACTGTAATCACTGCTCATTATTTCTTGATTTGAAACCATAGCTTCTTCCTCTATTAGACTCATCATTATTTGCCACTTAATGCATTTGAATATGAACATGAATTTTGGATTTCATTTACTTTGGTTTCAAAATCAGGTTCTCATGTAAATTTCAATATATTCAATTTCATGTAAAATGGTCTTGCTTAGATTCTAACATGCATCTCTATGTGATCTCACTAGCAAACTTAAAGTTCAATTCTTTGCCTTACCACTTAATCAACCTATGCAATTTCTGGCTGTGAGGAACCTCTATTACATGTTTTCTCACCTACATATAATTCTTAAGTATTGTTTCAGAAAGTCAGGTAATACTGATAATTAATTATACTGAAAATTCTTTTGATATAATCTCAAGTGAATTCTATTTTCCTGCAATTCCATTATATTACTATCCTACTGCCTATCTTAATTAACCTTTTCCAGTATAAAAAATGTTTCTGTCCTTTTCTCCTCCAATTCTCATTTTCTGTGGATACCTTTGCCCCAGTCTCCAAATATTCCCATAGCTTTCTACGTTCCCAGAGCATTTTCTTGAACTATGTTACTACTGACTATCATCAGCCTCCCTTCACCTCTGTAGTTACTGTGAGAAGAATCTACTATTCTCTTTTTCCTGTGTCCACTTCTAACTCACTTTTCAACCCACTTCAAAATTGTCTCCTTCAAATCTACTCATCTTCACTGTCCTGTTCACTACCTATACTAATTCTCTCAGCTTTTACTGACCCTGAGCACAATTTCCCACTCACTCTTCAAGTCATTTCACTTCTATGTGGAAATATCACCTATTGTGGGCATTTTCATCTATGACTATACATTTGAAACACCTAGGAAGTCCTTTAAAGTCCAAAAGCTAAAGTCTTTCCTCAGACCAATTTTAACAGAAGAAGGGAGCATTTCCATATCTCTCAATGTGACTATAAATTGTAACCAGGGTTGTAAACATTCTTGTTTTCTGTGTTTTCCTAGTTTTAGAATCAGACAAATATTATTTTGCATCCTGGTCATACCATGTATTAGTCATGACTTTTAGAAAGTTAATTAACAACACTGTTCCTCATTTTCTTCATCAAAAACTCAGGATAGTAATACCCAATTCACTTTTTGTAAATATTACATGATTTAACTTGTATGTAAACATATTTTATCACTCTCTGATTTCTCCTTTCATTTTCTCAAAGATGCTGAGGGTACTGGCTAGTTTCATGTCAACTTGACACAAAAGATCTGACTGTAGGCAAGACTGTCCTGGGTTTTATAAGAAAGCAGGCTGAGCAAGCCATGGGGAGCAAGCCAGTAAGCAGCACCCCACCATGGCCTCTGCACACTATGGAGTATTATCTAGTCACAAAGAAGGGTAAACTTACGTTACTTGTAGGGAAAGGGGGGGCATAGAACTGAGGCTCATGATCTAAGCAAAATATGCAGGCTCAGAAAGATTAATATCATCTATTTTCTCCCTTGTGCAGAATTTAGGTTTACAAAAACCTAACAGACATGAAAGTAGAAGGAGCCCTACTGCAAGAAAGGGAGAACTAGCAGGAGAGGGTGAAGGGTGAATATGATCAAAGCACATTATTCCATTATTTTATATAAATAATATCTGCTACTACTTTTTTCAGTATTGACTATCCCATCAAGTGATGTGTAAGGTACAGAGATTGCACATCCATAGACAGAAAGTACAGTCATAATTGCTAGGAATTATTACTGATTGCTAATGAGTATAACATTTCTTTGGAGAGTGATGATATATAATGGAATTTTTAGATTATGTAAATTTTATCTGAGAAAAAATATGAAGTGTGAACAAATGGCATTGGCTATCTTTCAGAACCCAGGTTCAAGATGGCAAATAATCAAAGGAGCTAATACTCTGGCCAAAATCACCCAGTATGAAATGTATGGTGATATTGCTAGTAGCAATAAATGTTGAAGACTGTAGTTTCATTCAGATACTGGAATATACAGTATCCCTTTTGTACCAGAACAATTGCCTCATAATTTTGATAAGTATTTTCTCTGCTTTCAGAGAGATTTTCTTTTAAAATTAATTTTATTTATTTGTGTGTATACATGTATATCTATGTGAGTGTACTTCATATGTGTGCAGATGCCCATCAGAGGTCAGAAAAAAGCATTAGATCCCCAGTGCTGGAGTTACTGGTAATTGTAAGCCACTGAATGTAGGGGCTGGGAATCAAACTCAGGTCCTCTGGAAGATCAGCAAGCACCTTTAACTGCTGAGTCATCTCTTCATGCCCCATAGAGAAATTTTATTTAAGTATTGTGCTATTCTTTAGGTAATTAATGATAGACCTAAAATTCATGAGGCTACATTTAAATTACATGATCTCATCCTGACTTGAATGGGGGGAGTTGTTTCCTATCTTTTTGAGATGTTATTTTGGAAGGAGATTCAGAAAAAATTACAAGAGATCCTGACTTCTGATTTAAAGTATCACACAGCTGTGGAGGAAGGGAGAGTCCATATTTAAATGGCCAGATATAGAAAATTCCTGGGATGGGCAGGTATCCTGGGAAAAATTACCTCACAAAAAAAGCCTGCTTAGTTAGGCTGCTCTTGAACATAATTCTGACAGACTAACTTTCACTCAGATAATAAAAGCTACACAGATATTCCAGATCAATATGTTAAGAACATTGAAACAGCAAAGAGATGAATGAATGATAATATATACATTATTTTTTTTAATTTATCCTTTTGGTTGCTGTGTGGTTTTGCTTCAAAGTTATGAGTAAATGGAAATATTTTCCACTTAATAGTCTCTTTTTCTTTTTTCCTCATTGCCATAAGCCTAGTCTATTTCACAAATGCTTTTCTTTGTTATAAATAAAGCATCTTGCCCAGAGTTCCTCTTCTCCAGAGGTCGGTAAAGGGAATTCATCAAACTTGTGTCCATTCCATCCCCCATTCCTCCCACACTGATATTTAAAATAACTGTGGAGTCATTGTACCAGAGGCTCCCTCAGCCAGCCAGATTTCATAACAGTTCATGTAGAGAACAGGCTTTTCTGGGTGAAAATGAAGCTTCCCTGCTTATATTTTGTTTAACCACAGTCATTTTGTCATTTAGAGAACCTGAGGCTACTCTGTGGCTTAGTTCACTGGAAGGTTTCTATGAATGGCACTCAGGGACTACATTAGCAAAAGCTCATCTAGCTAAAACATCATACAGGTTTGGGGAAGCAAAGAAAGGATTTTGTAAAAAGAAAAGGTTGACATTCTATTTCATTATTTCAAGTCAACTGTAAGAATCTGGGCACTCAGATTAATATCGATTTTGCCTGACTTCCCCTTCATCAGAAAAAGAAAACACCGAAGAGCTAGCTCTCTTCCACACTGTTCACATCAGCTTTGACTAGGGTAATAGTTGTTGACATCTGCTTAAATTTGGGAGTAATTTGTTCCTTATATAACAGAGCATTTCAGAAAGCACCAGAGAAAGAGTATGCCCCCCCACCCAAGAAGGCTTTTAGTTTGTGAATAAATTATTTAAACACATTGCTTTCTGATGCCCTGAGGGTAAAGCTAAGGACATGGGGCCTAGGGAGAGAATGAAATAGCCTAGAGATTTGTTTGTTTATTTGTTTCTCTGTGTAGCTTTGGAGCCTTTCCTGGAACTCACTCTGTAGACCAGGCTGGCCTTGAACTCACAGAGATCTGCCTGGCTCTGCCTCCTGAATGCTGGGATTAAAGGCATGTGCCACCACTGCCCCAGGTAGGCTAGAGATTTTTAAGTCCTAGACTTCAGTTAAAAATTACTACAGGTGCAATCTGCTGTTGTGATAGTATTAAACCCTGATTTAGGTTTAACATATAAGGTTGGGTATTTTCAGTCCTGTAACTGTAATGTCTTCAAAGAACTCTATACATCAGTATATCCCCAAATGTAGCCCAAGAACAACAGCCAAGACTTTACCTGGGAACTTGTTAGAAATGCAAATGGGAATCCTTGGCCCTTATCCCAAACCTGATTAACCAGAAAATCCAGTTCAGGGATGGGTCCCAGAGATGGGTTTTAGAAGATTGTGTGTGTGTGTGTGTGTGTGTGTGTGTGTGTGTGTTGTGTTGTGCACGCATGTTCATGTGCACACACACTCTGTGTGTATAATAAAATTAGAAAAGGAACCAGGAGAGAAGAGGAAGAGACCTTCGGGGAATGTAGATAAGAAGAGAGGGTAATTTGTATGACATGAAAGTAGAAACAGGGACAGTTGGGGTGGCGGGATGCAGGGGTGGGGTGTCAGGGGAGAAGGGAAGCAGCAAGAGGGACAGAGGGAACATTGGGGGGCAGTTTAAGAAGAAGAAAAAGAAGAATACATGTATGCAGATTTCATAATGAAATCCATTAGTCTGTATGCTAACTTAAAAAATTAGTTTAAAGCTTGTGTCCTTAAAAAGAAAAACAAAACAGCTTCCAGGTAGTTCTGGTATACCACTGCTGTAAGACAGTGGTCTTAGGTAGGTTTTCTAAAGAATGTTAGAAAACATTTCTGCTTAACGTTCATTGACACTTTGAAACCTCTGCATAGGGTAAAATGCTTTCTTGTTTATAAGCATTACATATATTCTCAAAGAGTATCTTTGTAAGCAAATGAATGGTTTAATATAATCCATATAGTGACAATAGAATACCTACTAAATGTTTTGCTTTATATTGTTCATATCACAATAATTAGGGAAGCCCGAGGCAAGCACACCAATTACAGTCCCAAGCACCCCTGGAGGATAGAGACCTTCCTAAAGTTCACCCTCCAGCATCTGTGCCTTTGTGTGTACTGGGGGCACAGACTGGGACTTAATAACATTTGAATAAATAAATGAATTAAGAGGCACTTTTATAATAGACAAGCAATTTCTCAATGCCTGGAAAAAATGAAATGTTAACTATGCTTTCAGTATCATATATTGTCTCCTCCTTTAGTTTTTGACCATTAAAGACTAAAGTGGTCCAGAGATTACATCACTTTGGTGTAGACAGCATATTTAACAGTTATGAATGAGGGATTAATAGACTTCTAAGGGAGTTCATTTCAAATGACTTTATTCTTTTTGTTTCCAGAAATGTCACATACCCTGTTGTTTTGTTCTATACAACAGCATTCCTCTACATTGGGCTAAATATGTACACCAGGAATGTTTCACAGTTTTAAACAGTAGGAAAGGTAATGAATGTTTCAAGAGGAGGTTGAAAGCAGTAATAGATTCCCGTTACCTCATAAAGTGATTGAATAGATGAATGATTAGTGCTGATTTTTGCAAGCTAAATAGAATGAGGAAAAGCTCAATAGACTAATGGAAACAAAATTAAAGGGATAGGCACAATTAGATAAGACAAATTCAAGAAATAATAGGAATGAATGTAGAGGGCTAGGTGTCTCTGACTGTAATAACATTCACTGACTAAATATATTCCAAAAACTTTGCACAGTGAATATGTAGAAAACAACTTACCCAGTAAGTTCCATATACACAGTGTGAAGGTTTTGTGGTTTTTATGGGTTTTTTTTTTGTTGTTTTTTGTTTTTTGTTTTTTGGTTCTTCAGCTCTAATGGATTTGAAGAAATCTTTCTTTCTGTCAGTCAGGTATGTGTCCAAATGATTGTGAGCTACCTGACAAAATGGACATTATTAGAGGACATTGTGCATAAAAACTAATGAGTAGGAGGAATTGACAGTGCCATCTTAGAAAATCTGCTGTTAAATTTAAAGCCAGATTTACAAGGTTGTCCATTGTTTTTTATTTGTTTGTTTTTGGTTTTGTTTGTTTGTTTTTAAACTGTTTTTTTTTTTTTTTTAAAAAAAACTAGTCTGCAAATGGCAGCAGTCTGGGTAACATAGTGCTAGCAGTCATACAAAATGAAACTATTCAGCTTTTAGTATTTCCAGCACTTTATTGGCAATATTGTAGACATTCATTCTTGCCAATTTTGTATATAGATGTATGTTTGTGGGTGATAAACTTGAAGAAACAAGTAGAGGAAGAGATGTTATGTTGGAGGGGAAAAGATTGTGTGAATGCATACTGTGGAATCTAAGTCCTATAATCTAAAGTTGAAAGCAGTTCAGCCACATGGTCTTTATCGTGTAGGCTATTGCTCAGAAAAACTTGTCCAGTTAATTTGTAGACAGTTTTCTTACCCAATCCCCACAAAAGGCATATGAATTTAACTCTTCTCACCAAATGTGGATAGAAACAGTTTAAACAGAATTAAGTATTTCAAATCAGAACATTTCATTAAATGGGAATATCCAAGCTAGCTAAGTAATGCTCTAGATGGAGTTCATTTGCAGGTTACTTATTCACCACCACCATATTTTTCTCTTACCAGAACTCCTGATAAACTGGAATATAAAGCTGCCCATGAAAATCAGGTTACTGTGTGTTCTGCAATGTTATTTCCCACAGTCTTGACCACTAATATAGATATATCACAGGATTGAAAGTTGGAAACTTAGCACACTGTTTTTTGACCCAGGTTCTAATATAATATCTTGAAACCTATACAATGTTTATACGGGCAGTTGAGTTTGATTATTAAATAGTAATATGAGGCTAGGGAGATGACACTTGATTGTTCTAAATGTAAAACTTCCAACCAGTCACCTGTAGAATAAAAGAATTATTTATGTGATTGTGTAAAATCAATTGAATTTATTATTTAGCACTTCATCGCAACAAAACATGGAAGCTCAATGACTTTATAGAAATTAGAATTTGATTTATTCCATGGTATACCCTGCCTAGAATACTACACATGTATTTTCTTTGTCAGGCTCATTCCTTCAGCTGTTTTGAGTTTAATTGGGGTCCTCCATAAACCATGGACAGCTTTAGAAAATGTGGCTGTTATTTATAGAACATCAAAAGCCTACACTGTACTTTCAATACAGTTTAAATTAGACTGAATCGCTAATGCTATCAACCCAGGATTCTTTTTGAAGGAAGGGTAAAAAAACTAGCTGTAACCCCCTTCCCCAGTGTTTATAATATTGGAAAGTGGAAGGAGGCTCTAAAATGCATTCTGAGTTAATGAAAAAGATGTGGGAGAAGAAAGAAAGGAAACAACACAGAATAATGGATTGTTTCTCTCTGAAATTGAAGTATGACTAAATTACACAGAACAAGATTATTACAAGTTTCTAGATGAGCTGTTTGCAGGGAAAGCTGAAAATTAGAGAGTATCAAAACAGCACTGTGATGTTGTTTTTCTTTCTTTTTTCTCCTTTTTAAAAAAATAGTTTTCAAGGTCAAGAAAGAAAATTTAGTTATATAGAGATGTTTGTAGGGGTGTTTGAAGGACAAGGAGACATAATTGGGCTACAGGATGAGAATTTCAGGAAAATAAGATGTGATAGAGTCACAAGTGGGTGAAGAAGAAAGAACCAAATGTGGGCAAGGAAGAGGAAGGAAGGATGAAGCTTATCCACAGAGTACATTTGTAAAAGCCAGTTAATAATCAGTGCAGGGGAACATTCTCTGTGGAGTAAGAAATGGGATAGCATGTATTTCATATACACAAACAGGACTTTGATCATGGAAGGCCTCTAATCAGGAGATTATAGTTAAATACTTCCATGTACACCTGGGTGGAGTGTCAGGCAGTAGTAAGGAGCTGAGGGAAGAAAATATGCTAAACAGTATACTGGCTGAAGCCTCAGACCTCTTATGAAAAAGTTTCCTTGATTGCCACTGAAAATTGCATTATAAGCTCCTGGATATTTCTAAATGTATCTGGAATGCACTTTAACAAAAGTTCCTTAACTAATCCATGTGATATGGAGCTCCAGAGAAAGCTCAAGCAATGTATGTCTGGGAGAGAAGAAAAAACTAAAACCTGTGCTCAGGATCTTAAATGTTATGTTAAAGTAATGAATGCTAAAGATTTAAATATGGTCCACTGGACTTGTAATGATAACCGTCTTGGGGAAACATTGTACTTTGCTTTAACTGATCAGCATATAATTATTTCATCCCTCTCCCATGTCTCACTAGGGACATTTGTTAGACTTTTGTGTATAAACAGGACTGTAGTGTAGCCCAACTATTTGTCTAGATTCATTTCTTATTCTTCACCTACCTACTTCACTTCCTTTCCTTCCTAGATCCAGTTTCTAGACTTTCACACTCAGATTATTCATGAGTGTAGCTCAGAGATTTGGAATGTTTGACATCACCATGATCCTGATGCATACAGACCAAAACCAGAGGTTTACCAGTAGGATCTGTATTCTGTGTTGGTGACTGTTTAAGGGCGGCAGAAAGAGCACCTCTGACTCCAAATGTCTGCCATACTTTCAGATTGCTTTTGAAAATACACTTTTAGATAAGGATTTTTAATTCACATCAAATGAAGACATTGTTTTTGTGAATTTTAATGTTGTATGTGTAGAAGATTTCTACAAAAAAGTTACTGAGAGCAAGTGAGTACACAGTAAGAAAGAAAGTACCTGATCTACAATAATGGAGAAAAGGGAAGACATATCTAAAGATGGATGAAAAAAAGTTGTTACCTATTTAAGAATCCTGATAAGGGTTGAGTTTACTAAAAAGCCAATAATTTGTCTTTAAACAGGGAATGTTAGAGTAGGCCAAAGAGACAGACAGGCAGACACAGAAAAGATGGGGGGCAAGAAATGTTAATGCTAAGAATAATTTGCAGATACATTAGGTATTTCCAATACTTTTTCAGAACCTTAATAGAAAGCCTGAAAAAATACATAAACTCTTAAGATGTTCTTTTTCCTAAATGACTGTCTTAGATATGGCACAAAATGCTTAGTACACAGCTACCAGATGAATAAAAGATGCATTTGTTGAAAAAGGTTTAGAGATGGATAGATGGCATTTACATAATGTTGTAAATTTATACATTATGATAGAGGGTAGTTCATTTTTTGAACACTGATAATGCCAACACTTACAAAATAAGTAGTTTTATGTTAATTTCAAATTCTTAAAATATGGGTAGGTTTTTTTTTCCAAAGGAAAAAGATACATTTTTCTACTCATGGAATATCACAGAATTAGATAGCAATCACATTCTTTTTCCCCCTTCAGAACCTGAGTGCTTTTTATCATTGCTAAACCTTAAAATTGAAAATTCCATAAAAACAGATTTCAATATTGTACTGTGAATTGCTATGCTATCTGTAAATTGCGTTAAGCTTTATTTCCTACTTTATAATTAAGAAATAGAGTCACAGGTAGGTACAAAAAGGAAACTGATATGACTTGAGGCAGTGTCCAGAGGAAAATGCAAAAAATATTTGAGAATAGTTTTACATAGCTTCACTATCTATCTTTGGACACTTGCATATGACCTTAGTTTAGGAAGGGAGACCACATCAGGTAACTATTACAACTTATTTATAGGTTTTGATGATTACTTTTAATTGCCAATTATACTGGATTTAGAATCACCTACAAGACACTATGCATGTGTTTGTTAGGATGTTTCCATAGAGGTACGCATACCTACATATGCTTATAGAAACACACACACACACACACACACACACACACACACGCACGCACGCACGCACGCACGCACGCATGCACGAGTGATGGGATCATGGAGGCTTGTACTGAGGTTTCAGAAAGCCAAGAAATGTGTAAAGAGGCCATGAGCTGCCACTGTGTGAAATTGAAGGAAAAGCATAAATTGCAATGGAGACTCAAGGAATGTTGTAGATGTTAGGACTGTGGAATGTCTGCAGAGGAAAGCTGGCTTAAGTAAGAGGCTATGAGTGCTACAAAGGCTATTTAAGACTGTTTGATACAAAGATGATGTTGTCAAGATCATCAGATGCTGTTCATGAAGCTACAAGATTTGGTGTTTGCCCTGCTGGGTTTCCATCTTGCTTTAGTCCATTTTTTCCTTGCTATGCTTATACTCTTCCACCCTTGGAAAGGGAATGTTTGTTCTTTGTTATTCCATACTGGATTTATGCAACTTAATTTTTACTTTATAAGGGCTCACAGTTAAGAGATTCTCTTGAGTCTCAGAGGAGACTTTAGACTTTTCAGCATGAAGACCCAGGTTTGGATCCTAGTACCCAATATGTTGTTGTTTTTCATTTGCTTTCTGTTTTTTTTTTTTTTTTTTTTTTTTTTTTTTTTTTTTTGAGGCAGGATTTCTCTGTGTAGCCCTGGCTGTCCTGGAACAAACACTATTGACTAGGCTGTCCTCAAACTCACAGAGATCTACCTGCCTCTGCCTCCTGGTTGCTGGGATTAAGGACATGCACAACCACTGCCTGGCCAAGAGTTCTGAGTATCGGGCTTTATGGCTATGAGTGGAATAGCATGATTTAAAATGACATGGAAGAGGGCTTGTCTATTTTGTTGATTTTCTCAAAGAACCAGCTCTCTGTTTCATTAATTTTTTGTATGCTTCTCTTTATTTCTATTTTATTGATTTCAGCTCTCAATTTGATAATTTTCTGGTGTCTGTTCCTCCTGGGAGACTTTGCTTCTTCTTGTTCTAGAGCTTTCAGGTGTGCTGTCAAGTCACTAGTGTGAGATTTCTCCAGCTTCTTTATGTGGGCATTCAGTGCTATGAATTTCCCTCTTAGCACTGCTTTCATAGTGTCCCATAAGTTTGGGTATGTGGACCTGCCTGTACTGAATCCACCAGGTTGAATTGAATCCACAGGGGAGTCTTGGCCCTGGAGGAGATGGGAATGGAGGGGAGGGGGAAGTTAGGGACGGGAGTGGGAGTGGGGAAGGACAAGGGAACCCATGGCTGATGTGTAAAATTAAAACACAAATATAATAAATAAAAAAGGAGAAAAAAATGACATGGAAGAGTCTTTGCTTCCCTCTGAAACTTCACAAGCTAGACCACCATTGTCTGCACTGCTCTCAACATTCTTATCTTCTAAGCGCCTTCAGAACAGTCCACTGAGCTCTCAACACACAATGACTTTTCTAACCAAAGTCCCAAAGTCCTTCCACAATCCTCTCCAAAACAACATGGCCAGGCCTGTTACAGCAATATCCCACTATCCTGATATCAGTTTACATTAGTTTGGGTTACTATTGCTGTGATGAAACACCAAGTAACTCAGGGAGGAAAGGGTTTATTCGGCTAAGCTTCCACATCACTGTTAATCATCAAAGGAAGTCATAACAGGAACTCATACAGGGCAGGAATGGAGCAGGAACTAATGCAGAGGCCACAGAGGGGAGCTACTTACTGGCTTGCTTCCTATGGCTCGCTCAACCTGCTTTCTTACAGAACCCAAGACCACCAGCCCAGGGATGACAGCACCTGCAGTGGTCTGGGCCATCTTCCATCAATCATTAATTTTAAAAATGCCTTACAGTATAGCATGAATCCTAATTTGTCTTATTAATAAAAAGCTGGGGCCAGATATTGGGGTAAATGCTGAAAGATCAGAGAACCAGAGCAACCAATCACTAGTTCTTACCTCTATGCAATCCTCAGCTGAAAGGGGCCCTGAGCTTCTGTCTTCTCCTGCCTTATATTCCTCTCTCTTCTCAGCCATATCATGTCCAGGCTCCACCTCCCAATGGCTGAGATTAAAGGTGTGAGATCCCAAATGCTGGCATCAAAGGTGTGTGTCACCACTGCCTGGCCTCTATGGCTAGCTAGTGGCTTAGCTACACACTCTGATGATATTCAGGCAAGCTTTATTTGTTAGATCACAAACCAAATATCACCACATTACAGGCCAGCCTACAGCTCAGTCTTATGAAGGCATTTTCTTAATTGACATTCTCTCTTCTCAGATGACTTTAGCTTGTGTTGATTTTACATAAAACTAGATAGGGCAGGGTGCATGATAGTTGGTAAGTGTGCATGTTGATCTTTATTATAGTTGTAGAAGATTAGCCATAGAGTTAGACTTACTAGGATTTGGTTCTTACTTCTTTCTCTTGACACTATGTATTTAGAAACTTATGTAGTCTCTGGTTCTGCTTCTTGTATTTATTTATTCAGTAGTGCATGTATATGTGTGTCATGAAGCATATATGGAAATTAGAGGACAACTTGTGGGAGTAGGTTCTCTCCTTCTACCATGTGGGTCCCAGGGATCAAACTCAGGTCATCAGGCTTGGCAGCCAGTACCCTAAGCCACTGAACTATCTCACCAGTCCTCTGTTTCTTATATGCAAGTCAGAGATAATATAAATGCCTCACATGTAGTTGTTTAAATTAAATAAGATAACAAATTTAAAAGATCTAACTCAGAGAAAACTAAAAATCATATCCTTTGGGTCAGTTGTAATATGCCTCACTATGACCTGTTGACCCCAGTTTGATCCTCAGAGTCTATGTGAAAGGGCGTGCTGTGGTGGCATGCCTTTGTAATTCCAGCATTCCAACACTGAGCTAGAAGGTGAAGATAGAATTATCAGGAAGCTAATGGGGCAGCTAGCCTGGAGAATACAGGAGTATAGCAGCAGAAACAATGAAAGAGATGAAGCTTCAACAAAGTGGAAGGTGAAAGTTGTTCTCTGACCTCCATATATATGCTGTGGAATATGTATACCTTCTCTCTGTCTCTGTCTTTCTGTATCTCTCCTGTCTCTATAATGCACATGAAATAAATATAAAAATATAAATGTCTTAATATTTTAATTGAAATATTGTTGCTCAGATATCAAAGAAGCTCAATTCAAAAATTAGTAAGATATTAAAGTCTTAAATGGTAGAAAAAGACTTTAAAAATTATGCAAATGCTAAAGAAAATTTTAAAATCATCATAAAATTTACTCAGACCTTTACAGAATCAGTCAACCTCAAGGAAATGTACTAATATACTTCAGTGATATCTGAATACTTGAGTACTTGTTAAATATTTGTTCCAAATGTTGCAAATGAAACAAGCTAAATCAGGATACACATAATACTGTTCCCATCAATGAATTAGAACTAAATAACTTCTCTAAAAGATTGAGGTACAACTTTGCTTTTATGAGTTACTAACCTTCACTGACATTTTTTACTCTTTTCTCAAGTACTCTATGCAATCATTTAAAAGATAATTTTATTTAACTCATGTGATGATTATGTCTATTCATTGAGTTCCTCTAAATTCATGTGGCTTATGAATACTTTAGTTATCACGAATAAAGTTAAATCATTCTGGCTACATTTTGTTTTCAAATAAGCATTTTTGACATTTAATAAAGTTTGGTGTGCTTGTTAGGAAAAAGCACAGGTACTCACTTGTTTTCCCAACAAAGAAAGCTTTATGATAAAAATAATGCCAAAAAAACAATAAAAGAAAAGATTGATTTGACTGAACAAAATTTATAATTTCTATACAGTGATCACAAAAAATCACTATAAAATAAGAATGAGTGCTAAAATATAAGTTGAGAAAAATGTTACAAAAGACTGTTTTAATATATAATGATACTAATAAATCTAAGGAAAATGTCTATCTAATAGAACAAAGAAAGTATACTTGTAAACAAATGACAAATGAGAGAAAACAACAAATAATATGTTTATGTATGAAATTATATCCTCTATAATTGTAAGTATAGTGAGGCAATAATAGTTTTGACCATGAAATCAAAGAAAATTGATCAAAGATAACAATGATGGCTTCAGTAACAATTCTTTAGAAAATGATTTGGCATATAGTTATAATTTAAAATGTGTCCCAAATATTTTATTGAAGCATTTTCTTTCTAGGAAACTATCATATGAAAATAGTTAAATATCCAGGCTAAGTTCAGGTTTCTCTAATGTCTACCATTAGTTATACTTGACATCAGGCTTTGGAAGCTCCTCCAAAATCTTTCATTTGTCCCAGTTTAGATTGATTAGTTAAGGTGCCCAACGCCTCCCACAAGCTTGGCATGTTCTATTTCAGGAAACACCATTGATATATTTCTCAAGTTCTAATATTTCCAAATGGGATTGCATTCTGCTGCAAAGGATGCTGTTGGCTGTCTGTAAGAGCCCTGGCAACTGAAAACAAAGAATATAGGTGTTAGGAATTGGTGTTATTGGTTGGTAACTTTCATTTATTCTTTGGGAAGTTATTAAAAGTATGAAAGTGACTGAAAGGCTCATAGAACAAAGTTTCACTAGCATTTGAACAACACTGAAGTTTCCTTCCCCATGCTCATTCATCTAGAAGATGCCATTATGAAGATCTTCTACTACATAGACTAACCTTTCATTGATATTGGATCTTCATTATAATTCTTCCAGAATTATTAATAGGTTTATTTAGAGGCTGGCTATTACCCATAAATAAGCACTGAGTTCAAGAAAATAGGCTAGAGTCACACATATTAAATACAGGATTTGAAAAAAATACTGTTTCATAAGTATGATGTTCTGTCAGCAATAATGGCAACTTATATTTGAGAGTTCACTAGGAACCAATAACTTTTGTAAAAGATTACATTGTCTTAATAACTTCTAATCATCTACAAGAGGGAAGAAATCCCAATTTCATGAACGACAAAGCTTGAATTCTAGTGAATTAGTTCCTGAGCTCTGCTCTCAATCATGAGATAAGTGTGAAATGAGATGGAGAATGTAGATTTGGGAATTACCAATCCAAGCTCAAAAACTTTGCAGTTCAGTCTCCAGAATCTTTCTAGAAACACAGCATTTCGATTCACACATCAGAACAACCTGGTCACCCTCACTGGCAAGGATATATCATGTTTAAAACACTTAAACGTTTGGCTGGACTTGCAGTATCTCCTCCACATATTATAAATATTTCCCATGTCTGAATGAATCATATTCAGCAGGGCAGTAGAAGATTAAAATAATCATAAAGGAAAAGCCATTTGCCATCAGCCTATTCCTTCCAATACAAAATAAAACTACTACACGTTTCCCCCTTTGAATTTATAAATGATCTAAAATTTCATATGTATTTTATGAACAATTCTGCATTGAAAGTTGTCAAATTATTTGTGCTTCAATGTTTTAAGTTTCATGCTCCAGAGGCTCAGAGGTTTATTTATTTATTTGTTTGGGTATTTTTTAAGTTTTTTTATTTTACATACAGAGGTTGTTTTGCAAATGTAGTATCCCTTTCTACTCTCCTTGCCTGTGGCATATGTGTTTCAAGGCCCTAGTGGATGCCTTAAACTGTAGCTAGTATTGAAAAAATGAATTTTTTCATCAGGGTGTGGAGGGAAACCAGATGGAACTAAGTTAAAGTTTAATTTATCAATTAGGCACAGGAACACTTTGACAATAGACAAAGAAAACTAGTATGATAATGCACAATAATAAAATTTATGTAAATATGCCCTTTCTGTAAGAAATATGTTCTATAGATCATAGCTGCCTTGATGTGAATTTTTTTCTTCATAAAGGACATCTATCTTTTCACTTAAAGCAACCACTTTACAGGCTCTCTTTGGCATATCCAAATTTCCAGCCAGTATCACTACTTTTGAACTTTTGGGGACCTTAATCATGTTGAAAAAGAATTACTGGAGCACAAGCACTGTAATAGATGAACTGATCACCAAAATGGCTACTAAGTGACTTAGAGGGAGGGTAACTTATATAGCCTGATACACTAGACCAAAAATGAATAGAGGTCTGTTTGGTATACAGCACAATGATATAAAACTTCATTATTAAATTCAGAATACCATGCAATATAAGAATTTAACTATTTCTGGAATTGTCCAGTTAAAATTTTCAGACCTCACTTGACTGTGAGTAAATGAAAATGCATAGAGTGAATTTGTGAATTAAGGAAAGCAAGTGCAACTATAACCACAATATATCCAACACTCGGTATTTGCCCAGCAGATGCATCAATAAGTGCATTACACTTAATTGTTATAATATCTCTACTAAATAGATGTGATTACCCTAGATTCTATACCTAGGGATCTGAGACTCAGGGCAAATAGCTTGCCCATGTTTCCATATCTAGTAACTTGTTCTTAGGTCTCTTTGATTTCAAAGCCTCTGTTTCAAACAACTACACCTGTAGCCAAGTTCCTCAAACTTTAATGTATGTACAAATTATTTAGGAATCTCATTCAAATGCAGATTCTTTTTCCTTAAGAGCAGAGGGTGGCCTGAGAATCTACCTTTTTAAAAAGTTTCTGGCTGTGGCTAATACTTCTAGGTCAGCGTTTGAATAGGTTTTACAGTTTCCCCATAATAGTGAAAAACAGAATTCAAGTAATTTAGTATTTCAGCTTAACCATTAAAGGAAATTTTTCCTAATTTGTACTTATGAGTAAACAAATGTTAATATAAAAATAAAAAGTTAAATCAAATACAATTCTAAACACTTTCCATGCCATGTCTCATTAAGTCCACATGCTGATTCCCAGAGGTAAATAGGTAATATTATTCCTCCCCTTTATAGATAGGGTAAGATATCACAGAACAATCAATATATGGATCCTATTCTTGTTCATTTTCTATGCACATACTTTTCAATGTCTGAAACTCCTTAATTAGAAATCTATTCTCCTGGTTCTATTTTAATAGCCATGCATCCCTTATGGGAGGTAATATATTACTGTATCATTTATTTATACTTTAGTTTCTTTCTTATAATGAAGGAGTAAGGAAGAGATAAGGTATAAAACATAGGAGATTGGATTTCTAGAAAAAGGAATAAAAGAAATAGAAAAGAAAGTGAGTCTCTAATGAAGTTAGGTACTATCTGCTTCACATATTGCTGCACAGGCCCCTGAAGCTTCTCCCATGTGTGTATTGTAATGCTGAAGGCAGGGGTAATTTCAAGATAAGAAATAAACTAACTTGTGGATTTATTAGCAATACAGGGATCACCATGGAGACAACCAGAAGAAGTCTCACCATGGAGACCTCTCTTTAGCCTTATTCTGACTAAAATGATCAGAATATAATATAAATTGAGGGGGGGAGACAACAAAGCAAGTCGGCTAGAGCTTCAGAAGGACTGGTGGTGCAGTGACTTATCAATCTAGAGAGACTTGCTAAGGTTTATTTTTCCAAAGTCACATGTTCATATCTGTCACATAGTTGGGAATAAAGAGAAAGTTCCACAACATAGAAAGAAAGACAACTTGACAACCATTTTACTGACTGTAAACCTGTTGTACAAGGGTTAAAAAAAAACCTTACAGGAGACACTTTTCACTATAGGAAATTATGTATGGCAATGTGACTCCCAGACCGATTCTCTGAGCCACCAACACAATAATGAAATAAAATGGTATTAGAAACCAGTAACCTTGGCAACATGAATTTTTGTCAAGCAGCTCTGACCCAGTAAAAGTGTCCTTTCAGAGAGTAGACTCCACAAAATGCAGCAATTTACCCTCATTGGGTACTTACAAAAAATTTCCCTATTTTATATAAAATGAGCATGGAAATAATTTTATTGTAAGTTGAGCTCACAAGAAAGCTAATTTTATTGTAAGCTGAGCTCACAAAAAGCAGACTAAGATGAAGTCTAGCATGCAAATTACTTATAAAGTACCTTTGACGGGGCTGGAGAGTTGGCTCAGTGGTTAAGTGTAGCATGAATCTTAGAGGTCTTATTAATAAAATCAAACCTGAAGCTAGGTATTGGGGTGAATGCTGGAAAATCAGAGAAGCAGAACAAGCCACAGCCACCTCACCTTGCCAATTCCTCAGCTGATCCTGTTTCCTCAGCCTCTGAGTCTTTATCCAAATGGATCTCAGCTAAACTGCTTCTCGAAAGCCTGAAAAGCTTAACCAGCCCTAGTTCCTGATTTTCACACCTTATATACCTTTCTGCTTTCTGCCCTCACTTCCTGGGATTAAAGGCTCACTTCGTGGGAATAAAGGTGTGAGTCACCACCATTCCTGGCTGTTTCCAGTGTGGCTTTAAACCCACAGAGATCCATCTGGCTAGGATTAAAGGTGTGAGTGGTTCCATTTTCCGGCCTCTATGTCTGTCTAGTGGCTGTTCTGTTCTCTGACCCCAGATAAATTTATTGAGGTGCACAATATATCAACCACAGTTAAGAGCTCTGGATTCTGTTCCCAAGGACCCGGATTCAATTCTCAGCACCCATGTGACAGCTCACAATTGTCTGTAACTCTAGTCTCAGTGTATCTGATGCACTCTTCTGTCCTTCATAGGCACCAAAAATGCATGTAGGGAAAACACTCATACACATATAAACAAACAAATAAAAACAACCCAGAACCCCTGAAACATGTGGTGAAGAAAGCAGAGCTTGGAAAATTGAGGTATAAGGCAGGCCCAACAATAGCCCTGGGTGGCTCTAGAGATAGCCCCAAAACTAGATAGTCCCCTAAGTGTTCCGAGGTGGGTCAAGATTTCCAGGTTTTCTATACTTGTGTTCACTGGTCACTAGATGTGTGTCACTGAGTACTAGATGTGACATTAGGTCAGCTTTAAGAAACCAAGAAGAGAACTGATAGTTTAGGCGAGAAGTCCATTACTGAAGAGGGAACCACAGAGTTTACCACAAAGAAAATCATTTCCAAGTATTAATTAAAACTTTCAAAGTCAGACAAATATGACTCAATTTTTTTTTAGTTTTAAGTCAGAAATAAAGTATTCTTTATTACTTAAACTTTACTTGGAGCAAATACATAAGACATTATGTTAAGTATGAGAAGTCATTTCAGTGCTGTTGACAGTTATAAGATTAATAAAAATAAATGCATCTCATCATTTATTCTAATAAAAATAAATGTATTGCTCACTTCAGTTTTACAGTGCACATATGTATCTAAATGTCAGTGAGTCAGGAGAAGGTGAAAGGGGAATTAAATAATGAACTGCCATATGTGTAGCATACCCATTCAAGAGCATGTGCTATGTCAGAACTCTTCAATAGCCACTAGGTCTTCAAAATTAGAAATAACACAGAACTTGACAAAGTGATTGTGTTAAAGCAAAATATGAGAGAATGAAAGAGTATCAGGACGAAGAGTATTAGGTAGAATCATTAGCTTTGTTCTCTTTCAACTGTTTATCACAGCTGTTTTGTTATTTTTGTTGCTTACTTATGTGGCTGTCTGTCTATCTAGGAGTAATCGACTTCACTAGGTTCTTGCATTGTCTGTGAAATGTACTTCCAATATTATAAAACTTGGATCTGCCCATAAATTATTCAATGTCTACTTTAAATTTTTTAAATGACACATAATACTTGTATATATACATGTTACAATATGATGTCTTGATGCAAGTATACATTTGTAATGATCAAGTCAAGACAATCTATATGTATGTCTTCTCAGATATGTATCATTTCTCTGTTGCAATAATAGAAAAATGGTCTCTTCTGAATTTTTTGATAATTTGAAAGTTTCATTTTAACTATAGTTAGTGTGCAATAGAGCACAAGAACTTACTTGATAATCAGTTATTAATTCACTGGATGATTTCTATGAAGATGGAAGACTGAAGTCATCAGGGGTTGCAGAAAAGTGTTTATGTAACATTTTGAAACACCAACTGTGCTCATCTTTATCAATCTATGAACTTCATTAAAAATAGATTGCAAAATTAAGAAAGAGGGACTGATCAAGGTTTTTAGATTAAAAATTATAAAGGCACCAATGGCTAAGGTTATCAAACAAAAGAATATAATGCCAGGTGTGTAATCCCACCCTTTGAGTTGTTGCTCAGAAGGGTTCTACAGGTCCTCCCAAACAAAACAGGCGATTGCCATTACTCTGGGTTACCTATCAGAACTGTATGGTAAGATACTATTGCTGAAGACACCACATATGGAAATTGCAGGAGATGGAGAAATCAAGTTGGTATTGGCCTGGAAAATTCCTCCCAGATGGCTAGCATTCGTAGTGCTAGAAAGTGTTACCTAGGGTAATAATGACCAACCTCAATAAATATGCCCACTGGTACAATAGTGCCATGAATGTTATTGGGTAACCAATACTTTCTCATGGTATAGAACTCATTCCTGGTACTGTAAATCTGAACAAGTCATATACATTACTGGAGAATCTACCATTATTATCTTGCTAAATAGACACAGTATCAAAGCGTCTTCTAAATTATTTACCTCTGTATAAATAGATTAGTTCATCATTCAAGCCTCTTTAAAGAAGACTAAACTCAATAAGAAACAAAATATCCTGAATAGAGGATATTTATTAGTATCCTGGGGAGTATATTTCACCCAGACATTGAACCAATAAAAACTAATAGTTTTTTATACCACAACTTCAAATAATCTTTTATTTATTATATTTATACATGCCATATAAAATAGTTTTTTTCTTTCCTCAGTTGAATCTCCATTTGGTGTTACTCCACTTTTATTTTTATGAAAATATTTAAAAAGATATTTTAATCTAATCCTCATGTTTCTGAAGAGTTCTGAAAAAAATTAACATCATAGTTCTCTTTCCAAGTTTTATGAAAATGCAGGTAGAAGCTGTAATAGCTAGGCAATGAAATAATAAAAGATGATGAAATTTAGAGCTTTGGACCAACACCACTAGGATCTTCTAAGAAAATGTTACAACTAATAAAGGCTTAGGCATAAATGGGCTCACTGCTGATTTCTGTAGGACTTTTAAAGTGGAACTAACACCAGTGCTCTTCAACTGATCCATAAAATAGATAAGAAAGAATGCTATAAAACTCACTTTATGAAGCCAATATTACCCTGATACCAAATCAGGACACATTAAAATAATTATAGGCTGATCTCTCTAATAAGCCTGGATACAAAATTTCTCAGTAGGGGATAGAAAGATTGGTCAGAAGATAAAAACACTGGCTGCTTTTACAGAGGACTGGAGTTCAGTTCCCAGCACCTACATGGTGATTCACAACCATCTGTGGCATCAGTTTCAGGGTATCTGACACCCTCTTCTAACCTCCATGGATACCAGGCATGCACATAGTGCAATCCATTCATCTAGACAAACACTCACACACATAAAATAATAATATATAAATCTTAAAAAGAATTCTCAATAAAACATATACTAACAAAATTCAACAATACATTAAAAACATCATTGGCCATAACCAACTTGGTTTCATTCCAGGGATACAAGGATGGTTAAACATACACAAATCAGTAAGTATAACATCAACACAGAGACTCAAGGACAAAAATCACATGATTATCTCAATAGATATAGAAAACACATTTGATAAAGCCTAGTATCTATTCATAATAAAATTACCAAAAAAACTAGACATAGAAAGAACACATCTCAATATAATGCAGACTATATATGTTAAACCTGTAACCAATGTTATCTAAATAGGGAAAAACTCAAAGCATTTCCTCTAAAATCAAGAACAAGACATGTGTTTCAATTCTTACCACTCTTGGTCAGGACAGTACTTAGCTAGAGCTATAAGACATGAGAAAGAAATAAAAGGGATACAAGGAGGAAAGGATGAAATCAAAATATCACTTTTTGAAGATGGTATAATATAGTCAAGGAACCCTAAAGTTACCACCAGAAAACTCTTAGAACTGATAAACATTTTCAGTAAATTGGCAGAATGAAAAATAGGCATACAAAAATCAGAAACTTTACTATATACTAGTAATGAGCATTCTGTAATAGAAATTATGGAAAATGCAGGTACTGTGGTGCATGCCTTTAATCCCAGCATAAACGAGTGTATCTCTATGAGTTCAAGGCTAGCCTTGTCTATATAGGGAGTTCCAAAATAGCCACAGATACAGTTTGAGACACAAAAGTAACTAAATAAAAGAAGTAATAGAAATAATTCCACTTACAGTGGCTTAAAATATACCTAAGGATAAACCTCACCAAGAAAGTGAAAGACTACTATTATAGGGAAATTTTCAAAACACCAAAAAACAAATTAAAGTGTACACTAGAAGATGGAAAGGCCTCCCATTCTACTGGATTGGTAGAATTAATTAATTACCTAGTTAATACTATCTAAAATGGCCTATAGATTCAATGAAACATCCTGGGGTATATACCTGAAGGACACTATTCACAACACCCAAGTTATAGATTCCTTCCTTTAATGAGAATAAAATTGTTGAACTGGCTAGATGAAGAACAAAACCAACAATAAGCCATTTTCAAAACACATTAATTAAAGAAACAATAGAAAAACAAACAAAGATGCAGATAGGTTGAAATTTAAAGGATAGATAAATATAACCTAAAAAATATTAACCATAAGGAGTAGAAGTATGGTGTTTCTATACTAATGCCAAACAAATAGACTTCAAGAAGTGTGGTTTGAATAAGAATGGCCCCCATTGGCTCAAATATTGGAATGCTTAGTCATTAGGGAGTAGCACTACTTAGGACAAAGAGGTGGTGGCCTTGTTGTGGGGTGTGTATGGCCTTTTTGGAAGAAGTGTGTCACTGGGGGTGGACTTGGAGGTTTTAGAAGCCCAAGACAGAGCCAGTGGCTCTCTCTTCCTATTGCCTACACATCCAGATATAGAACTCTCACCTACATCTCCATGTCTGCCTACATGTTGTCATGCTTCCTGCCATGATGACAATGAACTAAACCAATGAAACTGTAAGGCAGACCCAATTAAATGCTTTCCTTTATAAGGGTTTCCATGGTCATAGTTTCTCTCCACAGCAATAGAACACTAAGACGAAAAGAGAAATGATACCAGAGAAAATGACTTTATAAAATGGTCAATCCACTAGAAAAATCTAATGAACCCTATGAATCTAGTAATAAAATTTCAAAAATATATGAAACAAAATAGAAATAACTAAGTGGATAGAAACAAATCCAAAAACATGGTTAGATAGCTTAACAGCTATCTCAGTAACTTATAGATATATATATTGCATATAGATTATCTACACTAATAATTGAAGAGATTCTATACTGCTCTCTCAACCAAGAAATTCAAAGAGAGAATGTCATTCATAACCTGTTAACTTTATCAATGCTCAATTATTTCAAACATTAATACAGTTTTTTCTTGCTATATATCATGAGTTACTAAATCAATGCAAGAAAGCATAAGGAATAAGAAATGATAGTACATGAATATAATCCTCAGCACCTGTAGGGCAGAGGCATGGGAATTGCCACAAATGCAGATCACTCAGGGTCTCATAGTGAAACCCTGTGTCATAAAGAAAAATAAAATCATGAAGCATATCCAATTTGTATATAATTCAGAAAGCATCAAGTGTAGTACCTTTTGTAAATTAACTTTAGGCACAGTTAGAACATGTTATTTGCTTCCAATTATTTTGTTTTTAATTGAAGATTTTTTTACCTTTCAGGTGAGAGTGCTGTATTTATTAGAAATGGTTTAGGCTGTCAAACTGCTCATAAATATGACTCACAGAGCTTGAGGAGGCCATCTTGAATTGGAGTGAAACTTGTAGAAAAGCTGAAATGGAACTTTTCATTCATTTCCCTTTCAAAGGGTCTAATTGGAGAAAATATCTAAAAAAATATATTACACATGCAAAAATCTTCAAAACAGAACCAGAGAAAAACATTTTGGAAATGGTTTTAAAATGAGTCTGATAAAATGCACAAAACTTGAACTGTTCCCCCATGAAAAGAACGCAGCTGGAGGCAGCATTTACAGCTGGCAGGGAAGTTGAGCTAGTCAGGGCAAACGTGTCCAATTTCACATCAATTATTATTATATTATGGCATTTAGAAAAAAAATTAAATGTTCTTTTTGTAGTCTTTCTTTGCCATCTTTTCAAATATGAAAGGCTATTTTATCTATTTGCCACAATATGAAATAACAGTCCTAAAATGTAATGTCAAAGTTGGTTATTATCAGCTGATCAAACAAGTTCTGCTAAAGTGCTGGAGTCTCCTGTCTTCACCCTGAGCTTAAGAATTCAGTAGGTAAGAGTTGTGCTAAATTTTTCCTAAAAGAGCCCTGAAGTCCACAGCAGAGGATGCCAATGGCTTGTTCTTGATATGAAGAAGCAGAGGAGGCCTACTGTGCTTCCCAATTAAAAACAAAATAATTGGAGACAAATAAGGCACAGTAAGAGCTGATTTTCTGGGTCCTACACTGAGGTGGAATGAAGGAACTATCCTATCATATCACTAACAATCATCCTGATATGTAGGAATAAAAGAAACACTAAAAATACAGCTGAATTAGAACATAAGCTTCCAAAATAGAGCATTCTATTCTAAAGAATCATACTTTCTAATTACAAATTATTTCACACTCTGCTCGCTGGCAAATTGGACAGAATTGTTACTTTTATTTTCTAGAAGAGAAAAAAGAACTTTAAATGGTTTACCTAAATTTGTTCTGCTTATCAGAAGAACAACCGAATGTGGCATTTTAGCTTTTCAATTTCCTATCCATTGCACTGATATGCTTTTAAGGTACACACTCCACAATTAAAACAACTTCCTCTATTTTCCCACATTGCTTACTAATTGTTCCAAATGTTTCTCCTTAACTGGATAGCAAACACCTTGTGAATATGGTGCTGGGTGTTTTTTAGGTCTTTCTGAAAGCTGATTAACTAACAAGGAAAGATGCAACATTTGTTAAAAGGAAACAAAAGGAATTCAATGCAGCTAAAGAGGAATTTATGGCTCTCCCAAAAGCTACATTCAAGTCATGTAAATTTATAGCACAATATTAAAGAGTATTACACTAAGAAGGATCCCATTGTCTTAATTTATCTTTACAAATCTAACTATAGAGGGATGCATTTTATGAAGTAGCTCTCCACCTGTAACCATCTAAAGTACTTTGTAATGATGTGGAGATTAATATCTTTAATCATGTCCACTAGGAGACATATTCATTCAAGTTTTTAATCTGTTAAGACATAATTTACTGAGCAAATGTCTCAGCATAGTTGATGTGAGGGACTCTATGAACAGGTGAAGATCTCTCACATGTAAAGACCAAACAACTGTTTTCTAAGTGTTGTTTCATATTCAGTTTATCTTGTGGCTCTCCTATGTTCAACTTGTATTTTTGAAGCTTAGCAGGTTCATCTGCCAGAAGCCACAGTGATAGGAAGGGCACAGTGGATAGGTGTGCTAGTTGTTTTCTGTGAGGCCTGAGAGTGATAATTTTGCTCGCATTTCTTGAATCCCAATCACAAATAAACACCTAACATCAAGGAAATATGAAAATAGATATTTAGCTGGAGGCCAGGAAGAAATAAAGGCTATTGTAACTGGTTAGGGGTTTTAACCCTACATACTTTCATTATACACATTTTTTTCCAGGTGATGTAACTTATGCCTGTCTCCAAGGATTCTGCACAAGTAAATAGTAAACCTTGGATTCTCTGGATCTATAATCCAAATTCCCTAGTGTCTCTTACTGTGTAATCCTGGGAGTATGGTAAATTGTTAGAAAGAGATACTATTGGATATCAACCAAAAGCTATTGAGTGAAGAATTTTGAGGGGTGGCCTAGCATTTTGTTTCAAGGTACTCTATGGTTCTGACACACACTCATATTTAAAAACCATTATATTATATTATATTACATTATATTATATTATATTAATTATATTATGATGTTATGTTAATTTACTTTTTAAATTTTATTTTATTTTTAAGAATAATAATACCCCCCAGCATCAATCCTGCCCCAGAACTCCCATCTGGACCAGAGGTGAGTGCCAGGAGTTATAGTCAGAGACTCCACTTGTTTAAAATGTTTTACATTGGTATAGACTTTAGTCTATTGATACAAACTTAAAGTTAATTTTGTTATACTGTGTGGATATTTCTACTCATGTTTAAGGTATTATGTTTGTATAGCTCATTTAAATTGTAATGGATAATTAAAAATAGATTAATAATTAGTCATCTATGATAATCATACTCGTGGCCATGTTAGTTAAGTCTTCTAGGTATACATAGAGATATTTCAGACAGATAGGTAATCTTCAAATACTTCAAAGACCTACAGAATATGGCATTTTTAGACTTTCTGGACAGTGAGACATGTCTGATCCTGGCAGCACCAATTTACTTCAGAGAGGAGCATGGGTGGAGAAAGACACTGCCAGCCGCCGCGCCGCCATAGTAGCTCAAACCGGCAGGCTGCTGCTAATTTGAGAGAGACAATTAGGAAGCTGTTTTTAGCTCCGTCTTAGAATCTTTTTTTTCAGGTTTTAGGTGGAAATTCTTGCCCCACGTTGGGCGCCATTTGTAGTTTGAGTTTTCCTGCCTGGCCCAGTCAGGACAAATCTCTCTTACCCGCCAGTCCCACAGTAGCTCAGACCCAACCAAAAAAGCACACAGAAACTTATATTGCTTATAAACTGTATGGCCGTGGCAGGCTGTTTGTTATCTACTTTTTCTATCTTAAATTAACCCATTTCTGTTAATCTATACTTTGCCACATGGCTTGTGGCTTACCAGTGTCTTTACATGTTGCTTCTCATGGTGGCGGCTGGCGGTCTCTCTCCCAGCCTTCTACTTCCCAGAATTCTCTTCTCTCTTGTCCCGGCTATACTTCCTGCCTGGCCACTGGCCAATCAGAACTTTATTTACACAGAGCAATATCCACAGCAATGAATCCACAAGGAGATGGGCAGACATCAAGGCCGAAACATACAACAAAATAAAAAGCAACACAGCATCACCAGAACCTAGCCCTTCTCCAACAGCTAGACCTGAACATCACAGAATGGAAGAAGCAGAAGAAAACAACCTTATAAGTAACATCATGAAGAGGCTAGAGCCTTATATAGAAGAAATCAAAAATAAAGTGGAGGAACAGACAAACAAAAAATGGGAAGAACGCTATAAAAAACTAGAGGAAAAGAGAAATAAAGCAGAAGAAAACAATAAGTCCCTGAAAAAAATCATGAAAAAGCAACAAAACAGAGGAGGGAAAGAGTCAAAGACCTGAAGAGGGAAATACAAAAAATGAAGAAGACACTAGCAGAAGGAATGCTGGAAATAGAAAATCTGAGTAAACAAACAGGAACTTCAGATGCAAGTATAACCAACAGAATGCAAGAGATGGAAGAGAGAATCTCTGGTGTTGAAGATACGTTAGAAGAAATAGATTCATCAGTCAAAGAAAACACTAAAACCAACAAAGTCATGACCCAAAATGTCCAAGAAATTTGGGACACCATGAAAAGACCAAACCTACAAATAATAGGGATAGAGGAAGGAGAAGAATACCAACACAAAGGCACAGAAAATATATTTAACAAGATCATAGAAGAAAACTTTCCCACCTTAAAGAAGGAAATGCCTATGAAGATACAAGAAGCCTATAGAACACCAAACAGACTAGACCCCCCAAAAATGTCCCCTTGCCACATAATAATTAAACAACTAAACATACAGAATAATGAATGAATATTAAGGGCAGCAAAGGGAAAAGGCCAAGTGACTTATAAAAGCAAACCCATCAGAATAACACCCAATTTCTCAATGGAGACTTTGAAAGCCAGAAGGACCTGGACAGTTATAATGCAGGCACTGAGAGACCATGGATGCCAGCCTAGACTAATATACCCAGCAAAACTTTCAATCATCATAGATGGAGTGAACAAGACCTTCCAAGACAAAACCAGATTTAAACAATACTTATCCACAAACTCAGCCCTACAGAAAGCACTAGAAGGAAAATTCCAACCTAAGGAGGGCAGATATACCCATGAAAACACAGGCAATAGATAACACCACAGCAGTAAACCCCAAAGAAGAGAAGTACACACACACTACCACCAAAAAATAAAAATAATAACAGTAATGAACAATCACTGGTCATTAATATCCCTAAATATCAATGGACTTAATTCACCTATAAAAAGACAGAGACTAAAAGAATGGATACAAAACAGGACCCATCTGTCTGCTGCATACAAGAAACACACCTCAAATTCAAAGATAGACACCTCCTAAGAATAAAAGGCTAGGAAAAGACTTTCCAATCAAATGGTTTTAAGAAGCAAGTTGGTGTAGCCATCCTAATATCCAGCAAAATAGACTTCAAACTAAAATCAATCAAATGAGATCATGAAGGATATTACATACTCATCACAGGACAGAGCCACTAAGAAGTTTCAATTCTGAACATTTATGCCCCAAACACAAGGGCACCCACATATGTAAAAGAAACATTACTAAAGCTTAAATCACATATAAAACCCCACACATTAGTAGTGGGGGACTTTAACACCCCACATTCACCTCTGGACAGATCTTCCAAATTGAAACTTAACAGAGACATAATGGACTTAACTGATGTTATGACTCAAATGGACTTAATCGATATCTACAGAACATTCCACCTGAACAAAAAAGAATATACCTTCTTCTCAGCACCCCATGGAACCTTCTCTAAAATCAACCACATCCTTGGCCACAAAGCAAATCTCAACAGATACAAAACAATTGGAATAACCTCCTGTGTTCTATCAGACCACCATGGTTTAAAGTTATATTTCAACAACAAAAAAAACTACAGAAAACCTACAGTCTCATGGAAACTGAATAATGCTCAACTGAATCACCAGTGGGTTAAGGAAGAAATAGAAAGAAATTAAAGACTTCCTAGAGATCAATGAAAATGAATACACCACATACCCAAACATATGGGACACTATGAAAACAGTGCTAAGGAGGAAATTCATAGCACTGAATGCCCACATAAAGAAGTTGGAGAAATCTCACACTAGTGACTTGATAACACACCTGAAAGCTCTAGAACAAGAAGAAAAAAGTCTCCCAGGAGGAACAGACACCAGGAAATTATCAAATTGAGAGCTGAAATCAATAAAATAGAAATAAAGAGAACCATACAAAAATTAATGAAACAAAGAGTTTGTTCTTTGAGAAAATCAACAAGATAGACAAGCCCTTAACCAAACTGACCAAAAGACAGAGAGAGAGCACCCACATTAGCAAAATCAGAAATGAAAAGGGGGACATAACAACAGACAATGAGGAAATCCAGAGAATCATCAGGTCATACTTCAAAAACCTCTACTCCACAAAACTGGAAAATCTAAAAGAAACGGATAATTTTCTGGATAGGTACCTAAGTTAAATCAAGACCAGATAAACCATTTAAATAGTCCAATAATCCCCAAGGAAATAGAATCAGTCATTAGAAGTCTCCTAACCAATAAAAGCCCAGGACCAGATGGTTTCAGTGCAGAATGCTACCAGATCTTCAAAGAAGACTTAATACCAATACTCTGTAAATTGTTCCACACAATAAAAGCAGAAGGAATATTACCAAACTCCTTCTATGAGGCTACAATTACCCTGATTCCTAAACCAAACAAAGATGCAACAAAGAAAGAGAACTACAGACCGATATCCCTCATGAACATTGATGCAAAAATACTCAATAAAATACTGGCAAACAGACTCCAAGAACACATCAAAACAGTTATCCACCATGATCAAGTAGGCTTCATCCCAGGGATGCAAGGGTGGTTCTACATACACAAGTCTGTCAATGTAATATACCATATAAACAAACTCAAAGTAAAAAAACACATGATCATCTCACTAGATGCAGAAAAGGCATTTGACAAAATCCAACACCCCTTCATGATAAAGGTCTTGGAGCAATCAGGAATACAGGGAACATATCTAAACATAATAAAGACAATCTACAGCAAGCCAACAGCCAACATCAAATTAAATGGAGAGAAACTCAAAGCAATACCACTAAAATCAGGATCAAGGCAAGGCTGTCCCCTCTCCCCATACTTATTCAATATAGTACTTGAAGTTCTAGCCAGAGCAGTAAGACAACATAAGGAGATTAAGGGGATACAAATTGGAAAGTAAGAAGTCAAGCTTTCCCTATTTGCAGATGACATGATAGTATACATGAGTGACCCCAAAAATTCAACCAAGGAACTGCTACAGCTAATAAAAACCTTCAGTAACATAACAGGATACAAGATCAACTCAAAAAAATCAGTAGCCCTCCTACATACAATAGACAAACAGGCTGAGAAGGAAATCAGAGATACATCACCCTTTACAATAGCCACAAATGATATAAAATACCTTGGGGTTACTCTAACTAAGCATGTGAAGGACCTATATGACAAGAACTTTAAGTCCCTGAAAAAAGAAATTGAAGAAGATATCAGAAAATGGAAAGACCTCCCATGCTCATGGATAGGCAGGATTAACATAGTAAAAATGGCAATCTTACCAAAAGCAATCTACAGATTCAATGCAATCCCCATCATATTACCAACACAATTCTTCATATACCTGGAAAGAATAATACTCAACTTCATATGGAAAAACAAAAAACCTAGGGTAGCCAAAAAATCCTGTACAATAAAATATCCTCTGGAGGCATCACAATCCCTGACCTCAAATTCTACTATAGAGCTACTGTAATAAAAACAGCTTGGTACTGGCATAAAAACTGACATGTGGACCAATGGAATCGAATTGAAGACCCTGACATTAACCTACACACCTATGAACATACAATTTTTGACAAAGAAGCCAAAAATATACAATGGAAAAAAGAAAGCGTCTTCAACAAATGGTGCTGGCATAACTGGATGTCAATGTGTAGAAGGCTGCAAATAGATCCATATCTATCACCGTGCACAAAACTTAAGTCCAAGTGGATCAAAGACCTCAACATAAATCCAGTTACTCTGAACCTGATAGAAGAGAAAGTAGGAAGTAGTCTTGAATGCATTGGCACCAGAGATCAATTTCCAAATATAACGCCAGTAGCACAGACACTGAAACAATCAATCAATGGGACCTGTTGAAACTGAGAAGCTTTTGTAGAGCAAAGGACATGGTCAACAAGACAAAGTGACAGCCTACAGAATGGGAAAAGGTGTTCACCAACCCCACATCTGACAAAGGGCTGATATCCAGAATATATAAAGAACTCAAGAAATTAGACATCAAAATGCCCAACAGTCCAATTAAGAAATGGGCTATAGAACTAAACAGAGAATTCTCAACAGAGGAAGCTGAAATGGCTGAAAGACATTTAAGGAATTGCTCAACATCCCTAATTATCCAGGAAATGCAAATCAAAATGACTCTGAGATACCACCTTACACCTCTCAGAATGGCTAAGATCAAAAATACAGAAGACAGCTTATGCTGGAGAGGATGTGGAGTAAGGGGAACTCTCCTCCTCTTCTGGTGAGAAGGCAAGCTTGTATAGCCACTTTGGAAATCAATATGGCACTTCCTTAGAAAATTGGGAATCCATCTCCCCCAAGACCCAGCTGTAGCACTCTTGTGCATATACCCAAGGAATGCTCAATTATACTACAAGGGCATTTGCTCAGCTATGTTCATATCAGCATTGTTTGTGATAGCCAGAACCTGGAAACAACCTAGATGCCCTTCACCTGAAGAATGGATAAAGCAAATGTGGTACATATACACAATGGAGTACTACTCAGCAGAGAAAAACAAAGACATCATCATGAAGTTTGCAGACAAATGGATGGATCTAGAAAAAAATCATGTGAGGTAACCCAGACCATTTGATTGGAAAATCTTTTCCCAGCCTTTTATTCTTAGGTAGGTAGTGTCTATCTTTGAATTTGAGGTGTGTTTCTTGTAAACAGCAGAAAGATGAGTCCTGTTTTTGTTAGTCTGTGTCTTTTTATAGTTGAATTAACTTCTCTGGGTTGGTTTTTCTATCTGTAAATACAGGCCCGCTACTGGATAAATAACGGTGAGAGTTACCAACATGACAGGTAGCAGAAGAATCCTATTAGCCAAACCTACAATATACATTCTGGACGCTTCACTAAGGCTTTTTTTTTCCTTAAAGAGTATTTATTAGCAGAAATTAAATATAGAGATAAACTGTTCTCCTTCATGGTGTTCTCAGGGGATTGATGCATCAAAATATTCATAGGGAGGTAGAAATGAAGTAAGGTTATAGATGTAGCTCTGTGGTGCCAAGGCTATTTATTCATCCTATATGTAAAGGTCTCTGGGAATTTGATCTCCTGATTACATCCCATGAAACTGAGGGCAAAACTGGATGGAGATCATGACTGAGATTAAGCTAATTAGTATATTGCATTTTTCAGGATACAGTGATTTGTTCAGTGATGATCCACAATCATATATGAGTCTATTAAATACAGAGGCTTTTATAAGGTCTCTAGGGAAATGATTCCTTTTCCTGATTTGCTTGAATGCAAGAGTCTGGCAGTACATTAATGCTACTGTCCTCACATTGCTGGTATATGAAGGAAGAGACTGAGAATATAAAATAAGAGGCTAAAGACCAGTAACAGAGAAACCAAGTCTCAATGATACCTTCTGAGCGCTGAATCCAATTGTGCCTATAGCAAGCTCTTCTTTGGAGTTTTTATTTATGTAAATCCTTAAGTTCATGGAATTCTATTTTGTTTATGCAAGTTTGGCTCAGGTGCAGTTTGCAGATTCAGTTATTCACTAAGCAATGAAGAGAAGAACAGCCTTTCAGGAGAGTTTGTTCAATGGCCCAGAATTTTGACCTAACCCATAGACAAAGCTCCTGGACACCTTCACCTACCATTCAGTCTGTAAATAATTAAAACTTGGCCTGAACTCATTACCACATTCTCAAGATAATTTCTGGTGCTCAAATAAACATTATTCATTGGATTTCATTACATAAGTGTTCTTATATAAGTTGAAAAAGAAGAGAATTGTGACCTCTGTGTGATTCTGAATAAAAGAACAAAAATCCCAAGAAATATCAACTCCCCCCAGAAGTTAACTATGAAATGTCAAGTATGTTACTTAAGGATGTAACAGTTTAAGGAAAATGGTATTCTTAAACAACTTGACACTACAATGTTTTTTGAAAAGGTGGTTGCTATAGGCTGGAATGAGGGAATGTAGGGATGAATAGATGAGATCCAGAGGATTTTCAGGGCAGTGAAATTACTCTGCATGTCACTCTAATCATTAGTTCATCTATCATGGAATAGAAAAAATAGAAAAAGAGGAGGTAAAAATTTCTCATAACCACTCGCCCCCAATCCCCACATAGGTACAACATAGCCTACTTGTCAAGAACCCCTGAAAAACTGAATTGACTCTTTTGTTAAATTTGACAAACTTACATTGTAGCATGAATCGTAACAGGTCTTATTAATAAAATCAAACCTGAGGCCAGCTATTGGGGTGAATGCTGAAAGATCAGAGAGACAGACCAGGCCACAGCTAACCTCGCCTGGCCAACTCCTCATCTGGTCTTGTTTCCTCGAACTGGAAGCCTCTGTGTCCTCATCCAAATGTCCTCTGCTGCCCAAAAGCCTAAAAGCTTAATCAGCTCTAGTTCTTGGTTTTCACGCTTTAAATACCTTTCTGCTTTCTGCCCTTACTTCCTGGGATTAAAGGCTCACTTCCTGGGATTAAAGTCATGAGTCACCATGCCTGGCTGTTTCCAGTGTTGCTTTAAACTCCCGGGGATCTAAATGGATCTCTGCCTCCCAAGTGATAGGATTAAAGGTGTGTGTGCCACCATTTTCTGGCCTCTATATCTAGTGGGTGTTCTGTTCTCTGACCCCAGATAAGTTTATTAGTGTTCACAATATATTGGGGAACACAATATCTCCACATTACATAGACACATAACTGTCATCAAAATTCTATATTCTACATTATGATAGGCTATGTTGTACCTATTCTTTTCTTTCTTTTACATGTGTACAATATATTTTAACCCTGTCTACCCCAATCGTCCATTTAACTTCCTTGGAGACTCCCTAAAACATGTCCCCCTTCCAACTTTATGTCCTTCTCTCCTTCTCTTCATCACAATTTAGGTGAATTACGAAGTTCAATTAACTTGTTTGGATCCTCCACCAGAGCATGGGCATCCTCTCAGGGGCACACCATCAAAGGTAAATTATTCTTCCCTTCTCAAAGCTATCAACTGCCAGTAACTTCACAGCTAGAATTGGGATCTTGTAAGCCCCCTCTCTCATCCATTCTCCAATTTTGATTTGTGCAAATAGCCACAGCTATATTTCCTAAGTGCAAGAAC
Source organism: Onychomys torridus (assembly GCF_903995425.1). Classification (NCBI taxonomy): domain Eukaryota; kingdom Metazoa; phylum Chordata; class Mammalia; order Rodentia; family Cricetidae; genus Onychomys; species Onychomys torridus. Next base: position 65,313,049 of record NC_050466.1, on the reverse strand, counting down.
TATGTCATATCTAGAAGACAGTGTTTACCTCAAGTTAAATGAGATAGTTGAGAATCTCCTCTCTCTTGCTATAATGGCTATGAATATTTAATTTTTGCTGATGTACATTAATCTTCTTATATCTTAGATTTTAATCTATAAATTGGGTCTAATAAGTGATAGCCGCTAACATGCATGTTTTACATGTTATAATAATTATGTTTGTAAATTGTGAAATTTTTCTCTGTGGCATATGTTACACATAAACATATATGCATACTCTTAGAAACACTGTGAGATGGGTATCTTTAAGGCCTATTTTAATATATGGAGAGATTAAGGCTCATACAGACAAAACTTAAATATTTAAGAATTATGTGGCTTAGGTGTGGTGAAATTGAGATATATACAAAAAACTAATTCCTAGACCTGTTGTTCTCAACCTTCCTAACACTGACTCTTTAATACAGTTCATGCTGTGGTGACTCCCAACTATAAAATTATTCCATTGCTACCTCATAACTATAGTTTTGCTACTGCTATCAATTGTAATGTAAATACATGCTATGCAACCCCAAAGAGGGTCATGACCTACAGGTTGAGAACCACTGCCATGGGCAATGATTCCCAACCCATTAAATGAAATAAACATTATAACTTCTAATAAAAGGAAAGAATTCATTGAGAAGCTATGCTTTGACCTACTCATAATCTACAGTTTTGGCAGTGATTGCTTATTTTGCCAGTGTCTTAAATGGTTCGGAAATGTGTGAAAGTGAATTTTGTGCAAGAGCCATAAACTATGTACTTATTTGGGGCTGCAACTGAGATTTATTTTGTAGTTATGAAACTAGGGTCAACAGAGTATAGGTATAATGATAGAGAAATGAATCAAAAAGTACTGGAAGACATGACCATGGTCACTCATCAGACCATAGAACAAATCTCTACTCACTGGAGGAAATCAAGATCAGAAATCACTCCAAACTCCATTGTAATATTAGAATTTTCTTTGACCCAGAGCTTCAGGCAGCTACAGATACTAGGTGAGGTTGGAACATAATACAAAACTTGAGTTTACTAAATAAACTCTGATCATGTAACAAGTATTAAATCTGGTGCATATCTGAGCTGACTTAAATAATAGAATTTTAGAAGTGATGTCTTGGTGGATCCTAATTAACATTGAATACTGAGTGTCAGAATTCAGTTTAGAACAGGAATTAAATCTGGTTTGGAGCTACCAGATTATATACATTTGAAACATACATTTGTAGTTTCACATTACTATATCTATTGTTGCCCATAGATTGTCAGTAAAATCTGGTTTAAAGAACTTATCTAATTAGTCTATAATTTTTTTTTTTTATGTAGAGAAGTAGGTGTTGATGTTTATCCAAGGAGTTACCACGAAAATAGCCCCATGATTGAGTCTCTAAAAATGAATCAAAGATAGTAATATTCAAAACTTTGGGAGATAGTTTTTTTTCCACATAGATGATCTATAAATCAAACAATATTTTATTTTTGGCGTCCTAATTACTAAACCAGTAGTAGCTTTCAAATCTAATTTGAATCCTGTTAAATATTTGACTATAAGGAATTCTTTTTCCTTCTTAAAAAGTTCTTCTCACTGGACTGGCTCCTATCCTCATTCTCTGCCAAGTTTATTTCATACTCTTTCATGAGCTCCTCTTCTTCTGCCTGGTGTTTAAATAGTGATTTTATCCTACAATTCTCCATGCTGTGACCATTTTGACTTTATATATACACATTATACAGGCCAAACTAGAATGATTCTATTATCAAGATCATAATCATTTAATTACACAAAAAACTATGTATTATCATGAGAAAGATACACATCACTGGACATTTACATATGGACATAATTTAACTCTATTTTATCATACATAAAAGAAGAATATATTCTCTACACATATCTAAAATTTTTTGGTTACACGATACATGTACCAAGTGTGTATGAAGAGATTATCCACATAATCATGTTGGATAGTTTTATGCCAACTTGACATAAGCTAAAGTCATCTGAGAGGAAGGAACCTCAATTAAGAAAATTCCACCATAAGATGGAACTGTAGGTAATCCTGTGGAGAATTTTTCTTAATTAAAGCTTGATGGGGGAGGACCCATCCCATTGTGAATGATGCCATCCCTGGTCCTGGGTTCTGTAAGAAAGCAGATTGAGCAAGTCATGGGAAGCAAGCCAGTAAGCAGCAGCCCTCCATGGCCTCTGCATCAGCTCCTGCCTCCAGGTTACTGCCCTGTTTGAGTTCCTGTCCTGACTTCCTTTGACAAGGAACTGCGATGTGGAAGCTTAAGCCAAATAAACCCTTTCCTCCCCAACTTCCTTTTGATCATAGTGTTTCATCACAGCAATAGAAACCCTAACTAAGATATTAGTTGTAGCTGGAAGGTTTCTTTGGTCCTACGTTGCCCCACAGACATGACAAATCTCTCCCACCTGTGGTCCTGCAGCCACTCAGATCCAAGTAAATACACAAAGGCTTATATTATTTATAAACTGTGTGATCTATGGCAGGCCTCTTGCTGGCTAGCTCTTATGTCTTAAATTAATCCATTTATATTAATCTATGTTTTGCCATATATTCTTTGGCTTACTGGTCTGCTGGCATGCTGTTCCTTGGGAGGCAGGCTGGAGTCTCTCCTGACTCTGCCTTTCTCTTTCCTGTCTCTCTCCCTGGATTTCCTGCCTGCCTCTAACCTGCCTTGCCATGGGCCAAATCAGCTTATTTATTAACCAATGGGAACAACATATATTCATAGCATACAGAAATACATTCCCCAGAAAATAGTAAAACTGTTTAGGGGAAACAATGTGGGCTTTTAAACAAGCCTATACATTTCTCAATAAAGTAGGGTATGGTGATTGATTTGGACTTTATTGTAGTTATATTGGGAAGCAAACATCAGAGTTTCTTTGCATGGGTAGATTTTGTCTTGAATGAATTGAACTTCCTCCTAGAACTAAAGGAGGGAATATTCAAGCTTTCTTATCAATTTGCTCAGATTCAGTAAGAGAGAAGGTGGTAAGGTTTACAAGTTTTCATCAATCAGACAGCAAAAGTAGAATTGAACTCTTTATTAGAGACTTGCTTCTTCAATCATTTTGATTTAGATTATATATGAATATTGAAACATAAAGCTTTAGCCCCCATCCATGACCTCTAAATGATAAAATTTTCAGACTGATGCTTCTTCTTGGATGTCTGATAAGCCAAACTGATTCAAAACTGAATTCTCATTCCAACTTAGCAAATGACCTCTCAATCTACCTAGTTTTCTAAATTAGAAACATGATAGATATCCTAAAGGTTTTTCTCTTCTCATCCCCTCTATTCTCTTTCCTATTGGCGATAAGGTCTTTGCTGATCCTTTATAGGTCACCATTATTCTATCTCATGTAAATATCCTGTTGTATCTTAAGTTATTAAAAGAACCATATTACATTGTCTGCTATGGAACATTCTATGCCCACTGTAATTTCCATCTTAATCCAAAATGAAAGTGTGGTCTGTCAATTTGATATGTAGAGTGATTACTTTTTAATAATAAATAAATAAATAAAATCTGTTAGTATTGATCTAAAACAAATTAAACATCAAGAATCTCAGAACGGCATAGAAAAGAATAGACAGTAACTTATTTCTTTTGTTTTATATACCTATGCCTCTGTACTGTCTGTCATTCTTTTGTATTTACTTTAGGTTTAAGCAACACTTTTGATTCTTAAAATGACCTGTGTAGTCAGAAGTTTTCCCGTGTCCCACCCAGTCCTGCAGCCGTTCAGACCCAAGAGGCTTATATCAATTATGAACTGGATGGCCTATGGCTTAAGCTTCTTGCTATCTAGCTCTTACATCTTAAATTAACCCATTTCTACTAATCTGTAAGTTGCCACATGGCTGTGGTTGGCCGATATTATTGCATCTTGTTTCTCCTGCCAGTGGCTTGCAACATCTCTCTGCCTCTCCTTTCTCTTTCTGTCTATCTCCCTTGGATTTTCCCACCTGGCTTCATTCTGCCCTGCCATAGGTCAAACAGCTTTATTTATCAACCAACACATATTCACAGCATACCTGAAGCCACTATTTGTCCTCATTCCTTTTTTGTGATACTCCTTTTATTCACAATCTTTTATGCCTCCACCTTCCAGATAATCTTCTTTATTTCTCTAGACAATGCCAATAACATCTCCTCTGTGAGAATTTCATTTTATTCAGGCCACATTATTAATGTAGTACTCCATGTATAATGAGTATAGTAAGTATAACATCATTCTGTACTTAAACTGTTATGTTTCTTATATACACTATCTTAGGGAACTGAGTACTGTGGAGTGCTCAGTCCTAATGAGACATCTACATCACACTTCCTTCTCCAAAGGCTCAGAGATCATTGTACAAGAGGGGGCCAGAAAGATTGCAAGAGCCTAGAGGCAGTGGATAAGTACAAAGAAACTGTTTTCTGAACGAAAATAGTATAGTTGTACATATGAACTCATAGGAGCTATGGCAATATTCATAAGAACTTCCCAAGCTCAAGTCAGATAAAATCCTAGCATAGAGGGGGATGGTGTGTATGAAGTTCCACCTTTAGCTTAGAAACTATTGCTATTGGAAAGCTGCTGGACAATCAGTCATTTTTCTTTAAGTGCATGGTGCCTGGTAGGTAACACACTCCAGTGGGTGGCCACATATTCAAGAGTACATAGGCATCATTAATTGGACTTGAGGTATTTTTAAAAAAGTGAATGGACACAAAATTGGATCACTATAGAATGGAGGATGAATCTAGGAAGAGATATTGGAGGGAGTAAATATGATCAAAATACAAAGGACAGAAGTATTCTAAAAGTAAATGAGTATTAATATCCATATATTCAATACTATAGGATTAACATGAAAAGTGTTGCAGTGAGTTACCCAGGATTACTGTTACCAAGCAGTGGATCTTCAATCTGAATTCTCAGCACATCATAAAATTATTGCTTCGATTTATACACTTAATGACCTTTCTTTATTTACAGTCACTATTGTAAGGTGGGCTCACATACTGTGTGTTGAAAAGACTAGGACTTGTGAGACCAGCTGTGGTGGCTAGTCTTATGTCAACTTGATGCAGCTAAAGTTATCTGAAAGGAGGGAACCTCAACTGAAAAGAAAAATGCTTCAATAGGATACAGCTGTAAGGCATTTTCTTAATTAGTGATTGATGGTGGAGGGCCCAGCCTATTGTGTTTGGGACCATCCCTATGATAATGGTCCTAAGTTCAATAAGAAAGCAGGCTGAGCAAGCCAGGGTGAGCAAGCCAGTAAACAGCATCCCTCCATGGCCTCTGCATCAGCTCCTACATCCAGGTACCTGTCTTGTTTGAGTTCCTGTCCTGACTTCCTTCAATGTTGAACACTGCTGTGTAAGTGTAAGCTAGATAAACTTTTTCCAACTTGCTCACCAACACTGAGCAAATGCTGAAGGATACTGTAACCCAGGCACTGTATTTGTGTTACAAAGTTAAATTGAGCAATTACATTTAAAATCCGCAAAAATAAGGAAGGATTTAAAATAAATATAAATTTCCACTATTTATATACATACATGAGGGATGATTATTGCTTCTTAACAACAATCAAACAATTGAAGTGAACAGAGCATAAAAGATCTGTAACCATCCAATTCCACAGCATCCAGGTCCATCACTTACATCTTGAATGGTCTATAAAGAGAAACGACTTTGAATTCTGCCATCTGTTCCTTGCATCAAGAATAAGTATCACAGAAAGCACTGAGAATGTGTTTAATGCAAGAACTGTCATACAATGAGCAGACATTATGCCTAAAATTATAGTGCTCAAACTGAGGAGCTGAACAATAGCCAAAGATGGAGATATCCTCCTAACACCTGGCAGGTCAGGGAAAGGAAGATGGGTAGATGAATCTTGCTGTTTAGCTAACATTCAAAGATAAAATCATAAAGAGCATACAACCTTGTTGCAGCTCCATTGTCAATTCAGAAGTGTCTTTTTCCCACTCCAATCTACTCACCTGGGGTTTCTTCTTCCCTATGAATCTTCCTCATCCTTTATAGTATAGTTCAAATGCTACCTATTTTGTGCAATGCCCCCCAGGCACTCCAGTTAGCACTGGAAATGTACTCTTGTTGCTTACAAAGGGCCATATTTATATCTCAATTTAGCACGTTTTTAGCTAGTATAAGAGCCAGGTGTGAGGTGCTTTCATGAAGAGAACAGTTTTTTTTTTTGTTTTTTGTTTTTTTTTAATATTTCTGTGCCCAAGCCAACTACTCAGTGCAGGACTGAGCTTATGTTAGGCTCCCATTGAAAGCTTTCTGAATTGAAATAAATCTGTAGAGGTTAAGGAATGACTCAGTTATAAATATTTTTCTTACCCAAAATGACTTGTTCCTGTAAGGACAAGTTTTATATTATTAGTAAGTCTCAAACAGTTTCCTCTGAGTTCTTTGTACATACTTTTAACTGAAATTTTAGCCCTGAATTGCACTCTTTGCTATTGAAAAATTATTCTAGGGGAAAGCTTAGATGTTGCATGTTATTTTGGCTGAGTCATACTTCATTATCCTTCAGCTCTCCCAATAGTCAACCTTGATTGTCTGTGCTAGCTTTCCTGGAAAGTATCTGAAACAGTGCCTATTGCTACAACCATTACTTATGTTGACCATGCCATGTTTGCTACGGCTATCAAGAGTCTCTTAGCAAGTAGGAGTTAAAAAAAAAAACAAACAAACAAAACTAGAGATAAAACAGCCTATGAGTGAACCTAAAATTCAGTTATATTGGAGAAATGAAAAAGACATTGGAACAAGAAAAAAATAGGAGTGCTAAAATGGATAGAGAGAGAACAAATTTCTCACTATCTTAAAAGTTTGTAAACTTTGTGTATTAGCTTGTCTATTTTATACCCAAACTTACATATTTTCTTAAGACAATTTTGAAAAACAGAAGAAAATTAGAAGTAGTGTTATTCTGATACATGTTCACAGATAACATGACAACCAGCATCGGTTTTCCATTATGAGCTACATCTTCGTATACATTTGCATGGTAAAGGCTACAAGTATGAGAAAACCTAAATCAGCAGGACTTAAACAACATTGTATTTACTACTAACCATGACACAACAGTCAACAACCATCAAAGGGAAAAATACTTCATCTTTTTTGCGATGTTTTTATCTGTGAACTAGGTTCTGTGTGGTAGTTGTTAGTTAGGTGGCACTGTGTTATTCATTGTGTGATACTGCTTACCATGCAAGAAAAGCCATGAGGCACGACAAAACCCACTGTAAGAGTTTATTAAGAGAAGGAACAGAGGCGAGTGCTTAGGCCTATGAAAATAGTTGTGTAGGAGAGAGAGAAAGGATACGATGGAACCCACTTTTTATAGGTTCCCCATGAATGTGCATATGTAGCTATGCCATGCATGCACATAGATTATGTGATCACACTGTGTGCAAATTACATGATCACGCAGCACATGGATTATGTAGGATGCAAGACCCTAATGCCTTAATGACTAAGCCTCTTGCTTGTCAAGTGCAGGCATGTAGTTGGCAGAGTGGCCAGGAATTCTATCAGTGGTTCCCTTCAAGGTTATAAGATAACTGTAGGAGTTATAGCATCATCTTTTGGCACACAGAAATTTAGAGGAAGAAAAAATCAGGTATTTCTATTTTTAGGAGTTAAGAAACATTTCTCAGATATAAAATCACAACATTTTCCTTTTTAATCCATTGCTGGTCACTGAACAGAATGGGTTAGTGTTGGGATCATTGTTTGTCCTGATCAGTTTAACCACTGAGACTGAGAGGATGGTGCCAACCTTACCTGAGCACTGAAGCACCATTTCCTACTTCAAAGAAAGAAAGGGGCAAGTCTTCTGGAGAAGTAACCAGATCATTTTCCTGTGTTCAAACTAAAAGCCCATAAAACCACAAAATGTTAGTGGTATTTAAATAGTGCGTGTGCACATAACACACACACACACACACACACACACACACACACACACACACACACACACATTTCATTACCATAGTTCTGAGGATGGATGTCATACTTGAAGATTATTATAGAGTGTTCTAGGATGATAGATTAATGAGGATAAGAAGGGAACAAAGGGAAGTAATCATTCTTCAGAAGGATAAGGCAGTAGAATTGATAAAGAAATACAAATTATCAGGAAAAGTAGACAAAAAGAGACAGGGATGGAGTAGTGTATGACATGATTAGCATCTTCAATATAATCACACAATGGAATAATGGCTAGTTCCAAACTCTAGTGAAGTATTTAACACATGTTTTAGTGATCATGGGATAATGTTTTAAAACTAATATATATATACTTTTCACTCTAATAGCTCAAAGAAATGTAACATACCATAACTCGAGGTATTCCCTAGGAGATTAGATATAAGAAATAATATTAAAACAATAAAAAACAACTTTCTTTACACTTTTACACTCCATGTTTTCTTCAAGCAGCAAAATGTATTGTTCAGCCCAGATAGGACATTATGTAAGGAATGGAAGGAGGGCCAAATGACTTTGAAAGTATTATTCAGTCATAAGTTTACACATGCATTATTTACACTGTAATTTAATCTAATGATTCTCTATTCATTCTTTTTAATTTTCTGGAGGGGCATTACATTATATGCAATTTTCACTGTTTATCTCTTACATCTTCCTCCATTCTGCATAAAAAATCAGTAGTATTTTGAGAACAGGATATGAGCAGTATAATTTAAATACCCCTTTCTCAGAATCTTCTTAAGTGCAAACATTGTTGTTTTATGCTTTTGTTTTTTAACATATACTACTTACAATGATATCCAAGCTTGTGTTAGGGAGAGGTAAGCAGTAGTCATATTTAATAGCTTTATATAGAACTAATGATAACCTTACCATGTCATTTCCTCCTTATTCAAGGCAGAGAGGGCACAGATTAAGTCCAATCCAAACTATGGTGATGTTTTATTAACTGTTGTTATTTCTCTCCTATAAGAGATACTGTGTTATAGAAACCATAGGGAAATTTTCTCTGTTTATATGACAGTTCAGAGAGATCTTGGAACACCTTTGCACTTGGGATAGTATAGGTTGCTTGTAAACATAGTAACATTTTTAAGATTAATTTTTTTACTAGTTTAGGTATATATATGCATGCGTGTCTGTGTGTAGATATGTGCATTTGAGTGCATGTGCCCCAAAAGGTCAAATGAATTGGATCCCCTGGAGCTGCAATTATAGGGCAGTTGTGAGCCACTCAAAGTGGGTACTGGGAACTGAATGTAGATACTCAGCAAGAGCAATAAGTGCTCTTAACCATCTTACCAGCCACCATGGTATCATTTTTGAAATTGAGAATATATGAGTGTTTAAAAATAATGAAATTTTATATGTATAATCACCATAATTTAATTTAAAAGATTCATGAAATCCCTGTAGTTATATACCATCAAGTCTTCAAACTTGGGAAGTTAGTTTCCATTAACTACTGAAATAAGCTACCCTGAGTCATACCCTATATTGTGGAAGGCCTAGCATTTCCTGATAATCATCAAACATCAAATATAAAATGTCAATGAAAATGCACCACTTACTGATGAGAATGAAGGTTCACCCATTATGTGTTTAAGAATGATTATCACTTATGAGTAGAATGACATAGGATTCACCACCAATTATTTCCAAGTTTTACATATTCACTATATGAGCAATGAGTGAACTTATTCACATAAAAAAAGTCAACACACCAAGGAGTTTCATTGTATCAATGCCACTTTATCTTTTAATGTCTTATATGAGTTCTATGCTGAAAAGAACAGGTCACATCATCAAAAACTACTTTTATCTATATGTCTACCAACAACTTGATTAAGTACTCAGTTCTGCTGAAAGCACAGGGTTGAAGCCAATATTTTAAATTGCTCCCTTGTTTAATGCTAGGGATTTTCTATATCCAGAGAAATCCAAGCCCAATAGTCAGGTTCATGATCGTTCATAATTATGCTTTTTTTCTTTGAAAGTAGGAAAAGTATTATTCAACAATCAAAAGTACAAAAAGAAAAGCACATTTTTTTGTCAAATAAATTTTAAAAATTGAGGATCTGGAAATTGATTATTTAAAGATAGCTATGTCTACATTTTTTGAGGTAGCATTTTTTATTTAAATTATTTACTTTTTGAGAATTTCATACACAAGTATTGTTTCTACACCATTTCCACCCATCCAACTCCTCCTATGACTCTCCTCAAATTCATGACTTCTCTTTTTAAAATTATTATTCATATTTATATACACATATATGCATGCATACAGCCTTCTATGTTCATTTAGTGTTGCTTATAAATGTAAGTGTTTAGGGCTGACCACTTGCATTGGATGAACTGTCAGGAAGCTCATCCCTAAAGAAAATGGATTCTTTCTCTTTCTAAAGTCATTGATTACTTGTAGCTCTTCATCTAGGGATGTGGCCTTGGGAAGTTTCCCTCATATATACATTAAGGGTTTTATGAAATCCCACAATTTAAAGTTCCCTGTCTTAGTTAAGGTTTCTATTGCTGTGAAGAAATACCATGACAGTAGACACTCTTATAAAGAAAACATTTAATTGGGGCTGGCTTATAGTTTCAAAGGTTTAGTCTATTAACATCATGGTGAGAAACATGGCACCATGCAGCTAGACATGGTGCTAGAGAGAAAGCTGGGAGTTCTACATTTTGATCTGTAGGCATGAGAAAGTAAACTGTGTTCTACATTGGCCATAGCTTGAGCATATGAAACCTCAAAGCCCACCCCCACAGTGACACATTTCTTCCAACAAGGCCATACCTACTCCAACAAGGCTGCACCTCCAATATTACCACTCCCTATGTGGGCCAATTTTGTTCAAACCACCACATTTCCTAAAGTGTGGCACACAAGAATCATTCTCTAATTCCCCAGTGATCCCTGTCCTCCAACTAAGACCCACCTACTAGTAGCCCATTAAGTTTATCCATAATGGTGTTGGAGCTCTGATGATACAACCACAACTGAAGGCTCTGACACTGAACACTTTTGCATAAGGAGCAAGTTTTCAACATTTGAGTCCTTGGAGAATGTTGCATAGCCAAATATAGCGGACCATTTTTTCCTTTGTAATTTATGTCTATTTTAATTAGATGTGAAGTAAAAACGTGTTATCTACAGTTATTTCTTAATTGCATTAATCTCAGGCAATTAATCTTAATCCTTCCTCTAAAATGATATTATGAGGATAGCATATTCTTGTCTTCTATACTACTTTAAAATATTTTGCCTAGCTTGTTTTTTGATAAAATATGATGAAGGAATTCTTTCTTTTTTATTTCTTTTTATCATTTTAATTCTATATCTCTCATTCTTTTGGAGGCTGCTTTTGAAGTTATACCTTGCATTGAAATAACAATTTGAGCTCCATACTTCTGAACTTCAGGTGAGGAACAGCATCTAAACTAAAGAGTTCCTTCTCCTTTTATTTCATTCAGGAACCAGCCTGTTGAATGGTGCTGCCCACACTCAGGACAAGTCTCCTATCCTTATTTAATAATATCTGGAAATGTCCTCATAGAAACACCCAGAAATCTGCTTTACTAAAGTCTTTCCTGACACCTTTCAATATTTCTCCTTTTGAGTGATAAATAGAACTTTGAAAGTTTGTCAATTATCTCCTTCTTAAGCTAATTGCTATTTTTCTAGTAATTTAGCTTTGTGATGTTTTTCAGTTCATCCAATTATACATGATTATGTTTATTTTAGAAATGAATTTTATTACATATACTTACATATTCATACTTACCCATCATCACTCTTTACTCTTCAAACATTCCTTATGGCACTATATTCTTCTCCCTAAAGTATATTTTGGGCATAGATTTGCTTGGTAAACTTCCTTAATTTCTGTTTTGGGAAGTGTTTTGTCACATGGGTACAACTAGCAGTTTTAATGAAACAAGTCTTGTTATTCCAGACTGTCTTTATATTGCCAGATATTTAACAGTCTTTACTGTTACTACAAAATCTATTACCTACATAAATTATTCCTAAACAGGATAAGGAAGCTCCTCATTTTTATATCATTTATATACATACAAATGTATTTCTTTTTCTCCCTTTTTCTGAAACTAGAGTTTTGGAGTACAGATATTTCTAACATGATAGTTTTTGAGAAAATATTTCAAATTTTATATCCAAAAAAGACTCAAACTTGCAATAGATAAAGAACACTCAAAACTCAACCATAAAAAGACAAAAATGGCAGAACTAGATATATACTATACTTTATACAAATGTCAATTATTTCCTTTGTGGTGTGTGTGTGTGTGTGTGTGTGTGTGTGTGTGTGTGTGTGTGTGTGTTTGTGTGTTTTGCTGGGGTCTGAATTTACTGCCTTGGCTATGTAAGGCAAGTGCTCTGACACTGGCCTACAGTCCCAACAATGTTGGTTTCTTGATTTTAGCATTGCATTATAATTATAAGATATAACCTTGGCATGAAATTGGGTGAAAGGGACATAGAACCTGTTTACACTACTACCATTGCAACGTCCTGTGATTCTATAATGATTCAAAATTTAAAGTTTAAAAAAATCCATTTTACTATTTCCTGGATGTTCTACGTGATTATTCTCATCCTATTTTGTATATTTTCTTTTTTAAGGTTTACTTTAAAAATTTAATTATGTGTATATGTGTTGGGGGGTTGTGCCTGTGAAGGCCTGCAGTGTCAGATCTCCCAGTGCTGGAGTTCTAGGCAACTGTGAGCTGCCAAACATGTGTGCGAGAAACTGAACTCAAGTCCTGTGAAAGATTAGTCTGTGCTTTTGTCCATTGAGTTGTCTTTCCAGCCCTATTATAAATATTTTGTTTCATAACTGACACTTTTAATGTTTTAAGTTTTATGTGTTTGTTCTATGGCTATTAGATTTTCAATTTCTCATTAATAATGCTTTCTTATTCTATATTGTAATTCTTATACCCAGGTGATAATTTTTATTGGAGCTTTATTTTTGTTAATTCTTCAAAGCCAATTAAAAATCTAGTTCTTCTATAACATTTCTGTTTGCTTCTCTGGCCTCCTGTGAAGTGGTACCCAATCTGGACTATGGTTAAATTAATTTTCACTTGAGTTTTTTTTTGTGCCCCCACTTTTCTCCTAATTATGAATTTTGCAATTTTTTTAAAAGATTTATTTATTATGTATACAGCATGTATGACCAGAAGAGGTCACCAGTCCTTATTACAGATGGTTGTGTGCCACCATGTGGTTGCTGGGAATTGAACTCAGGACCTCGGGAAGAGCAATCAGTGCTCTTATCCTCTAAGCCATTTCTCCAGCCCATCACTTGAGTTTTTGACTATATCAATAATATGGACCTTTAAAGACTACTTTATGTTCTTATATAAGTAGCAGGTTATGATACGCAAGTTTCCTATATTTTTCTTCACTATAGTTTGATTTTTCCATTTATCATATTCCATGAGTGTGATGGGTATGGACCTTGAGATCCTCACATAAAGAGAAAAAGTGAGGGTGGATGATGACTTATAGCAGACTCCATTTAGACTGGCTACAGTTCTATTCTCCACACCATGTGCAGACTTGAAAAAATGTCAACAACTTTATGGCTTGTCAAAACTCCAAGGTTCAAAGTTGTGTTTGGCACTTGCCCCATTCCTCCTCTCTCCTGAATTCTTGATCTGACTTTTCTTTAAAAAGAAAAAATTGTTTTCACTGATTCTCTACTTTTATGCGCAGCTAACAATGATGATGCCTGTCTTAGGGATTTTATTGCTGTGAAGAGACACGATGACCACAGCAACTCTTATAAATGAAAACATTTAATTGAGGGGGCTTGCTTACAGTTCTGAGGTTCAGTTCATTATTATCATGGCAGGGAGCATGGTGGCATGCAGGCAGATATGGAGTAGCTGAGAGTCCTACATCATGCAGGCAATGGGAAGACAGCTGACAGTCACACTGAGGGAAGCTTGAATGAAAGAGACCTCAAAGCCCACCTCCACACTGATACACTTCCTCCAACAAGGGCACACCTCTTCTTAATAGTGCCACTCCCTGGGGAGACATTTTCTTTCAAAGTACCACAATGCCCTTTCTATTTTATCTAGTAGTTTAGTGTTTCAATAGAAAGGGTAATTCATGCTATATGTCCTAACATATACCCCCAAATGGAAGCTTACAAAATATTTTTTTCTTTTGTATGTCTTAATAAGCTCAGTATTTTGTAGTCTTTAGCTTTTCAGAAAACACTGTCTCAAATGTCACCTCCTATAATTCCATTAGTCACAAAAAAGAACCTTCATTCTACTCAGTTTCCATTTTTATACCCTTTTTATACCCCTAAAATCTTAAGCTAGATGGTCTCATTTGAAGATGACATTGGCATATATAAAACACATAAAATATGACAGTCACAATTCTAAATGATTTTTGAAGAGGTTGATGTAATCATAAACAGAATTTTGATGTAGAAAACTTATGAATGGAAAAATCATTGTTAGCTTTCAACAAGACTCAAAGAGCACACATGCATAGTCAGTCATTAGGTTAACAGGAATCCCTGGCTTAAATGTTCCTAGAAATGTAAATAAGGACCAAATGTCTTTAATATCTCTATGAGAAAAATTCCACCTACCTTTTCTCCAAAAGGTTAATACCGAATGAGATTTTTGGTAGAAGAATCCAGCAAATCCATTTGCTTCTCAAACTTATTATCTAGTGTGAGCCTCTGCATGTACCTGCAGTGAATACTGAAGTTGGATTTAATTGATGGTAAAACAAATTCTCATTAAACCAGAGGGAAACAACTTCTTAAATAAGTTCCTGCCTTTCTTTCTTTACAAGAATTAGTGGTTTGATTAATTTCCTTCTTACTCCTGTAACAAATCTATGACAGCAAATATCAGAAAGCACAGTCTAATATTTGTGCATCCTCTTTCCTTCTGATAAAATTACTACTATCCACCAGTGGATAATGATGACAAAAATATAGTAAGGTTTTAAAAATATAAGAATGTAACTCAGAGATGTATCTACATGTACAGACATTTTAAAAAATGGTGATAGAGGTGTTATTTTAAAACTTCAGACATTTTTAATTGTAATGAGAAGCTAAACTGAGAGATACTAAAAAGAATACAGAAAGCTTTATGAGCAATTATGCAATGTAGTTATAATTGGCATCCCAGAAATAAATCCGAAGGTAATTATTTAAATACATAAGCAATAAATTAAAGGTGTCTTATAATAATCACAATAAAATTACTACAAATGTCAAGTTCTTTACAGTTTCCAAACAATTTGCTCCACAGGTCAATTTATTCAAGCCTCTGATAAGTTAATATGTCCGTAATATAACTACTTGGAAAAGCTGGTGGAATCCAAAAATAAAACAAGTAAAGTTGAAAAGGCTAATAACCTAAATGTGTGGAAATGACTATAAAGAGTATGTTTTCTAGCAAAGTCATAACTCTTGTCAGATTATTTAAGGCAAAAAAAAATCATCTGAAGACCCTCTGTTACCAAAAGGGTTGGGTTATAAGTGTTATGAATTACATGTGCTAGTGGGTCATGGTAGGTAGAGCCAAGGTGCCCCAGGGGGTGAGAGACAGAGATGTCATGCAGACAATGCTCAGTGAAGAGTTTTATTTGGTGGGGGGATTAGAGAGGGGAGAAGAGGGGGGTATGAGGGGTTCAAGAGGTGAGCACTTTTGGTAGGAGCTGAAGAAGAGAGAAATGGGTGGAGTTTTCCCTGTCAGGGCATAGGGTTTATGGACTTAACATCCATAACAATACATGACTCCTAGAAAATTAATTAAAGAACAGGTCATGCATTTTTATGTTAACGTGTTAATGTTTTCATTAGAAGAAGAATTTTACCTTACCTTGAAAAATTAACTTTGTATAAGAGAAATATATAGTGTAAAAACATGACTTTTTAATATCTAATATCAGAACCCAATATAATTATCACAAAATATCTACTTCTGGTAGTTAAAGTTTTTGCATGTTTCTCAAGATATTTTCTATGCATATAATATAGGTGTGAAAATTAAAAATATAATACTAATCATATATGATACATAATATAAAATGTAATATAGAATGTTTCACATTTCTCAATGCATATATACATATATATTCTGCAAATGTGGTATAAGAATTTTTGCTGCTATGCTAAGCTGATCTTATCACAGTGTTGGATCTGAAAAAAACCCAGATTTGGCTTTCTAAGGCTTTGACTGTGATATATAATTTTACTGAAACTTATTGAGCAGAGAGTGAGACTATTGGATAGCATTTTTATTTTCTTTCTATACACATACACAGAAAGTGAACAAAATTTCCCAAAACTCATCTGTAAACATTTTTCTCCCTCAAAGTCACGTATTATCTATCTATCTATCTATCTATCTATCTATCTATCTATCTATCTATCTATCATCTCTCTATCTACCTATTTATCTTCATTTCTAATTCAAGTTCTGTTGAAAAATGCAACTCACTCACTCATTCTTTCTTTTCCTGGATAGTTCCACACTCCATGCTCTGCTTAATGTGAATGAAACGACAGTCTTTAAACTTCTCTTGGCATTTCTACCAATCATCTCTAAAAAAAAAATATATAACAATCCAGGATTTGACACAAATAAATGTTCTTTTTAAAAGGGTAGATGTTTGAAGAGATTTGGGGAAGAGGGGAGTCAATAATGGATGACATATTTATGTTCATTAAATGTTAAAGTGTAAGTAGATATGAGAGGGCATCACAAACTTATTCTATATTGTATACCTTTTGTTTTGCTTTATTTTTGTGAGTCAAGGTCTCATTATGTATCCCAGGCTGGCCTTACATTTTTGATTATCCATCTTCAGCCTCCCAGGTGCTAGAATGATGTGCACGTACCATACATAATATATAATTTCTATTTTGCAACTTTACATTCTATTTTCTCACCTATGCTTTGCTTAGAAATATGTCTAATACATTCACCTCATTTTCTGAAAGTATTTCATATTTGACATATTACCATTGTGGATACCTTTGCTAGTAGTTGCATAGGTCATTTGCATTTAATTTTTCTCAGTTACTGAGAGTGTTACTTCATCAAAAATATTTTTTAACTGTCTTTTCCTTTGCAACACCCTTTTCTTTGATAGTTTTATCGGACTACTACTGATATGGGAGATGCTGAATGGATTTTCTTTTTATTATTATTATTATTATTATTATTATTATTATTATTATTATTATCATTATTATGTTTTAATTTTATACATCAGCCATGGGTTCCCCTGTCCTCCCCCCTCGTGCCCCCAACCCCCACCTTCCCCTCAGCCCCATCACTCCATTCCCATGTACTCCAGGACCAAGACATACCTGGGGATTCATTTAAACCTGGTGGATTCAGTACAGGCAGCTCCCATCCCCTCCTTCCAGGATGAGCATGTGTCCCTGTGTAAGCCCAAGGTTCCAAACAGCCAGCTCATGCACCAAGGACAGGTCCTGATCCCACAGCCTGGGCGCCTCCCAAACAGATCAAGCTATTGTCCAGAGGGCCTGATCCAGCTGGGGGCTCCACAGGCATTGGTTCATAATTCATGTGCTTCCATTCGATTGGCTATTTGTCCCTCTGCTTTTTACAACCTTGGATTCAACAATTCATGTTCTTGCAGTCCCTCCTCCTTCTCGACAGTTGACACCTGGAGCTCCACCTGGGGCCTGGCTGAGGATCTCTGCATCCACTTCCATCAGTTATTGGATGAGAGTTCCAAGATGACTGTTAGGGTGTTTAGTTGTCTGATCACCAGACTAGGTCAGATCAGGCCCTCCCTCGACCACTGCCAGCAGTCTACAGAGGATATATCATTGTGGATTTCTGGGGACCTCTCCAGCACTCTGCCTATTCCTGGTCTCATGTGGTCTTCATTTATCATGGTCTGTTATTCCTCATTCTCCCTTTCTGTTCTTGATCCAGCTGGAATCTCCTGTTCCCCTAAGCTTTCTTTCCCTCAAATCTTGCCCTTCATTACTCCCAATGTCGTCCAGGTTGTTCATGTAGATCTCATCCATTTCTCTGTCATTGGACGATCCCTGGGTCTTTCCTAGGGTCCCATTTTCTAGGTAGCCTCCCTGGAGTTGTTTAGCAGTCTAGTCATCTTTGTTTTACATCTAGTATCCTCCTATGAGTGAGTACATACCATGTTTGTCCTTCTGAGTCTGGGTTACCTCACTCAGGATGATTTTTTCTAGATCCATCCATTTGCCTGCAAACCTCATGATGTCATTGTTTTTCTCTGCTGAGTAGTACTCCATTGTGTATATGTACCATATTTTCTTTATCCACTCTTCAGTTGAAGGGCATCTAGGTTGTTTCCAGGTTCTGGCTATTACAAACAATGCTGATATGAACATAGCTGAGCAAATGCCCTTGTGATATGATTGAGCATTCCTTGGGTATATGCCCAAGAGTGCTACAGCTGGGTCTTGGGAGAGATGGATTTCCAATTTTCTGATGAAGCGCCATATTGATTTCCAAAGTGGCTGTACAAGCTTACATTCCCACCAGCAGTGGAGGAGAGTTCCCCTTGCTCCACATCCTCTCCAGCATAAGCTGTCTTCTGTGATTTTGATCTTAGCCACTCTGACAGGTGTAAGGTGGTATCTCAGAGTCATTTTGATTTGCATTTCCCGGATAATTAGGGATGTTGAGCAATTCCTTAAATGTCTTTCAGCCATTTGAACTTTCTCTGTGGAGAATTCCCTGTTTAGTTCTCTAGCCCATTTCTTAATTGGACTGTTGGGCATTTTGATGTCTAATTTCTTGAGTTCTTTATATATTCTGGATATCAGCCCTCTGTCAGATGTGGGGTTGGTGAACACCTTTTCCCATTCTGTAGGTTGTCGCTTTGTCTTGTTGACCGTGTCCTTTGCTCTACAAAAGCCTCTCAGTTTCAAGAGGTCCCATTGATTGATTGTTTCTCTCAGTGTCTGTGCTACTGGTGTTATATTTAGAAAGTGATCTCTGGTGCCAATGCATTCAAGAGTACTTCCTACTTTCTCTTCTCTCAGGTTCAGGTAACTGGATTTATGTTGAGGTCTTTGATCCACTTGGACTTAAATTTTGTGCGTGGTGACAGATATGGATCTATTTGCAGCCTTCTACACGTTGACATCCAGTTATGCCAGCACCATTTGTTGAAGATGCTTTCTTTTTTCCATTGTACATTTTTGGCTTCTTTGTCAAAAATTATATGTTCATAGGTGTGCGGGTTAATATCAGGGTCTTCAATTCGATTCCATTGGTCCACATGTCGGTTTTTATGCCAGTACCAAGATGTTTTTATTACTGTAGTTCTATAGTAGAGCTTGAGGTCGGGGATCGTGATGCCTCCAGAGGTTGTTTTATTGTACAGGATTCTCTTGGCTATCCTGGGTTTTTTGTTTTTCCATATGAAGTTGAGTATATTCTTTCCAGGTATATGAAGAATTGTGTTGGTAATTTGATGGGGATTGCATTGAATCTGTATATTGCTTTTGGTAAGATTGCCATTTTTACTATGTTAATCCTGCCTATCCATGAGCATGGGATGTCTTTCCATTTTCTGACATCTTCTTCAATTTCTTTTTTCAGGGACTTAAAGTTCTTGTCATATAGGTCCTTCACATGCTTAGTTAGAGTAACCCCAAGGTATTTTATATCATTTGTGGCTATTGTAAATGGTGATGTATCTCTGATTTCCTTCCCAGCCTGTTTGTCTACTTTATATAGGAGGGCTACTGATTTTTTTGAGTTGATCTTCTATCCTGTTATGTTACTGAAGGTTTTTATTAGCTGTAGCAGTTCCTTGGTTGAATTTTTGGGGTCACTCATGTATACTATCATGTCATCTGCAAATAGGGAAAGCTTGACTTTTTACTTTCCAATTTGTATCCCCTTAATCTCTTTGTGTTGTCTTACTGCTCTGGCTAGAACTTCAAGTACTATATTGAATAAGTATGGGGAGAGGGGACAGCCTTGCCTTGATCCTGATTTTAGTGGTATTGCTTTGAGTTTCTCTCCATTTAATTTGATGTTGGCTGTTGGCTTGCTGTAGATTGCCTTCATTATGTTTAGATATGTTCCCTGTATTCCTGATTGCTCCAAGACCTTTATCATGAAGGGGTGTTGGATTTTGTCAAATGCCTTTTCTGCATCTAGTGAGATGATCATGTGGTTTTTTTCTTTGAGTTTGTTTATAGGGTGTATTACATTGATGGACTTTTGTATGTTGAACCACCCTTGCATCCATGAGATGAAGCCTACTTGATCATGGTGGATAATTGTTTTGATGTGTTCTTGGAGTCTGTTTGCCAGTATTTTATTGAGTATTTTTGCATCAATGTTCATGAGGGATATCGGTCTGTAGTTCTCTTTCTTTGTTGCATCTTTGTTTGGTTTAGGAATCAGGGTAATTGTAGCCTCATAGAAGGAGTTTGGTAATATACCATCTGCTTCTATTGTGTGGAACAATTTACAGAGTATTGGTATTAAGTCTTCTTTGAAGATCTGGTAGAATTCTGCAGTGAAACCATCAGGTCCAGTGCTTTTTTTGGTTGGGATACTTTTTATGACTGATTCTATTTCTTTAGGGGTTATTGGACTACTTAAATGGTTTATCTGGTCTTGATTTAACTTAGGTATGTGGTACCTATCCAGAAAAGTATCCATTTCTTTTAGATTTTTCAGTTTTGTGGAGTAGAGGTTTTTGAAGTATGACCTGATGATTCTCTGGATTTCCTCATTGTCTGTTGTTATGTCCCCCTTTTCATTTCTGATTTTGTTAATTTGGATGCTCTCTCTCTGTCCTTTTTTTAGTTTGGATAAGGGCTTGTCTATCTTGTTGATCTTCTCAAAGAACCAACCCTTTGTTTCCTTAATCCTTTGTATTGTTCTCTTTATTTCTATTTTATGGATTTCAGCTCTCAATTTGATAATTTCCTGGCATCTGTTCCTCCTGGGAGACTTTGCTTCTTCCTGTTCAAGGGCTTTCAGGTATGCTGTCAAGTCACTAGCGTGAGATTTCTCCAGCTTCTTTATGTGAACATTCAGTGCTAAGAATTTCCCTCTTAGCACTGCTTTCATAGTATCCCATAAGTTTGTGTATGTGGTGCACTGAATGGATTTTCAATAAATTTCTAAACCTAAGGATGACAGGAATGAATTATCCCCACATTATAACACCCAAGCCAAAATACTGCCATTTACCCTCTCTAGGTACAACCACTAGACACTCCATCACCTTAATCAGCACATAAAAGAAAGCTCACTGTAGGAAGATGATCCATGAAGGAGGAAATTTGCAAGATTTTAGTGAATTTTTGACCTAGTGATGTATAGTCTGGCTTTTTTTTTTTTTTTTTTTTTTTTTTTACTCTCACATTCAGACCTGTTTTCAGGTATCTGTCACTCTTTAATTAAATGCTTCCTCATAAGTTACAGATGCACAAGGCAAGCTAAACTGTGGAGAACTAGCACCCAGAAGCAACCTTCAACTAACAGCTCTCTGCCTTTTCTGTGTAAACACCTTAGCAACCTGAAACCCCAGGTGGAAGAACTGGAGGGGCTTCTGATTCTCCCTAGCCTTATCGCCTACTTCTACAGAGCTTTTTTTTAAAAATCTTTTTATTGTATTTTCATTTTTCTTTATCAAGAAATTTTCTATTCACTCTGTGTACCACCCACAGATCCCCCTCATCCCTCCTCCCACCCTCCAACCCTTCCTCCCAAGCCACCCCACATCCCCACACCCCCCAAATCAAGGTCTCCCAATGGTAGTCAGCAAAATCTGGCACACTGAGCCTAGGCAGGTTCAAGCCCCTCCCCACTGCACAGAGTTCTTAATAACTTTCTTTCCCTTTCTCACTCTCTTGCTCCCTGCCAATATATCCTGGCTTATAATAAAACTACATTTTATCTAGGAAGTATTATTCTCTTTTATGAGTCTTTACCTCACAGCAAGTAGCTTGTCTCATTTACTTTTAAGTAATTCATGGGGAAGAAATATAAACAAGTGTGTTCCAGAAAGACTTGTCACTACCATCTCTGCTAGGATACTCTATCATTATCTTTGGTATTGACATTTATTTCAATTTTGTTGCTACTCCTGAAATGTATTACTTACTTTTGACACTGCCATTTCAATACTCTTTGTCACTCTATAGCATATTTCAGGGCATTATTACACATATAAGTTCCCAATTTCACGAGTGCTATTATGAAGTGGACTAGATCAGGATAGTGATTTAGTGATCTTTCACCTAGCCTAGGGAATCATCCCCTAGGAGCTGTTCTCCTCAAATGTGCCCTAACCTGATCTACAGGTTTGCTGACTTTTCAGACCAGGAATATAACATTTGTTTTCCAAACCCAAATGTTGCTCTCTGTTGTCTCCACTTCACACTTCACAGCTGACTCAGAGTGAGTTAGCATATCCCCCTACCTTCACAACCACCTCATCTTATTTTTCTCCCCCCCCCCTTTGTTTTTGTTTTTCTTTTCGAGACAGGGTTTCTCTGTGTAGCCTTGTGCCTTTCCTGGAACTTGCTTTGTAGACCAGACTGGCCTCAAACTCACAGAGATCCACCTGTCTCTGCCTCCCGAGTGCTGGGATTAAAGGCATGCACCACCACCGCCCAGCTCCTCATCTTGATTTCGAGCAAATTAATTATGGAATGTTGGTCAAGGTATCAGTTGAAAAAAGAAAAATACAGAGTTATAGTAATGACAGAACGTGAATTAAAACTATCAGTAAAACTAGACTCAACAGAGGAAAGAGAACTAGACTTGTTTCCTAAGGATCCTGGCCCTCAGTGAAGTCTAGGGTGTGGTTCTTTGGTGAATCCATCATGGAGGGTGGGCTCAACTGAGAGAAGAGAAGGACTAAATGTATAAACATGGTTTCCAGTACAGAAAGACAAAACAAACCAGCATTCACTACAACTCTGTTGACAACAGATTTTTTACACCTGACCTTCCTGGTTGCTTTGCCTAATCCAGCGTTCACTTCCTCTCTATCAGGAAGTTCCTGCCAGGTACAGACTTTTGGCCATATCTTGCTTTTCCTAACTTAGCATGACATAAGCCAGATAACTGATCTTTCAAAATAACTTGACCCTGAGGGAAGCTCAAGTATCCCACAGCGTAGACCAGAGCAGTTTCCATGTCCAATTCAACAGCATCGAGGAATTTTCTCTTTAGCTGAACAGGATGCCATCTTTCTGGAAGCTTTTGGTGTTTCCCCTTTTATTTCTACAATATCACTAAAGCACAGGCATGTGCCATCTCTGACCAACAGATTGTACAGGAATATTCTAATACAGGTTAAGTTCTTTGGCTTAGAAAACATATATGCATATATGTTTTCTAACATATTCAATAAAACATTTGAGAGGTCCATATTTGTTGCATCAAAATATTGCATTTTAATATGATTCTGTGTCTGTGAACTATAATAATAATAATAATAATAATAATAATAATAATCAACTTTATAACTCAGAGCACTGCCATTAACCAAGGTTAAAAAAAACTTTCAAAGTGTATTTCAAAAACTGCTAAAGTGCTTGTCCCATGACTCATCAAGTCCACTCTTTGACATAACCAAGAAAAATATGTGCACATGTCCAATCAAACAAAAAAATAATCATTATAACTTTATTCATAGCAGCTAAAAGCTAGAGAAAGGCAGACACTGAACAAAAGGAGAATGAATAATTAAATGGTAATGCATTATTACAATGTAAAACTATATAGCTATAAAAACAATAAATTGCTCATACACAAAACATGGATGAAAGCTACATGGCACATTAAATAAGTTATACCAGACACACACAAAAACATGCATGTGTGTAATTCCACTGATATCAATTTCGGGAAGAGATAAAGATGATCTAGCTGGTTAAGTTAGGAAACAAAATATTGATTATCTTAGACTGAATATGTATGTGAGTATATACTAAGAAATTGAAGGAGGAAACTTTAGAGGGTATCGGAAATATTCTATATTTTGATTTGATTAGTGATTATGGGAAAAAGGAGTTTGTAGAAGGGGTTGTATACTTATTTGTTAAAAAATGCCAGACTTCAGAGTTAAGATTTATGTACTCTAAGAGTTAACTTTATGTCTAATATATCTCAAAGAAAACTACTCCAATGTAGATGGCCATAAAAACATAGAAGCAATTTTCCTTAAGTCATTTGCATTCAAATAGCAAAGCCAGATGTGCTTAAATGTTCAACACATGTGTGTGTCTAAAATGATCAGTCCTGTAGGTCTGATTGGTTGGCATAACAAAAATGGTTGGTGATTACATAGTAATTCCTTTGTTCAAGTCGTTCAAAAACTTTACAAACTAAGCTCATCATGTGAACATTTATAAACAAGGTAAGTTTAAGTTATAAGAACACATACCTTGCATCCCAAGAATGTTTTCTAAGAAAAAGAAATTTTCAAGATTTGAAACCTGAATACAGACTCCTGTTTTTGTTTATTTTGTTGTTCTGCATAGCATAAATGCCACAGAGACTGAGTAAAAGCATGAAAGGTAATATAGCCTTCCATTAACATATTTTAAAATTTCCTACAAATATAACCTTGGGCAATGGCCTTTGTTTAGGAATAAATAGTTCCAAAGACTAAACATATTGGTATGTTTGTAGAGTTTAGAATAGTTTCTGACACATAATATGTGCTAATAAAAGTTAATTCTTTTCATAAATCATATGGCATGTATAGAATAAATTTGACTAAACACCCTAACAGTCATCTTGGAACTCTCATCCAATAACTGATGGAAGTGGATGCAGAGATCCTCAACCAGGCCCCAGGTGGAGCTCCAGGTGTCCAACTGTCGTGAAAGAGGAGGGTCTGCAAGAGCGTGAATTGTTGAATCCAAGATTGCTAAAAGCACAGGGACAAATAGCCAAACTATTGGAAAGACATGAATTATGAACCAAAGGCTGTGGAGTCCCCAGCTGGATCAGGCCCTCTGGATAAGTGAGACAATTGAATCGCTTGAACTGTTTGGGAGGCATCCAGGCTGTGGGACAGGGACCTGTCCTTAGTGCATGAGCTGGCTGTTTGGAACCTTGGGCTTACACAGGGACACATGCTCAGCCTGGAAGGAGGGGACTGGACCTGCCTGTACTGAATCCACCAGGTTTAAATGAATCCCCAGGGGTGCCTTGATCCTGGAGGACTTGGGAATGGAGGGGAGGGGCTGGGAGGAAGGTGGGGGTGGGGACGGGAGAGGGGAGGACAGGGGAACCCATGGCTGATGTATAAAATTTAAAACACATAATAATAAAGAAAAAAAAAAGAATAAATTTGACTAGCGGGATATCTTCTTTCCACTACAAAAATCAGTTTCAATGTTTTGTAAGTTTATATTGTTTTTCATAATGGTGACACTAATTTATAATCCCATCAACAGTGGGATTTTCCACACCCTCACCAGCATTTCATTTTTTCTTTCTTTTTAAAACTTCATTTTTAAAGAATTTTATACATAAGTACCATATTTGCATCATTTCCACCAACCCTTCTCTTCCTTCAGCTTCTTTCATTACCCCTCTCAAATTCATGACAACTTCTTTCATAATTATCATTGGAATTTAATTATTAGTACTCTTCATATTTATTATGTGTTTAAGGCTGACAATTTAGGACTGGATAACCTATCAGAATGCTTGTCCCTTGAAAAAGCTGATTCTCCTATGTTAGCAGTGACTGATTGCCTGTAGTTCTTCATCTATAGGTGAGGCCTTGTGAAACTTCCTTCATCTACATTGGTATGTTCAACTGGCACTGTCATTATACAGGTCGTGTTTACACATACTGTTGAGAGTTCATGGGTGCAGCTTACATGTCATATATAGAAGACAGTCTAGCAGCATCCTGGTCCTCTGGCTCTTAGCATCTTCTGTGCTCTCATCTTCTGTGTTCCCTGATCTTTAGGTACAAAGGTTATACTGTAGATGTACCAATTGGGATACGTACCCCATGGTCACTTATTCTCTGCATTTTGACCAGTTGTTAATCTCTGTAATGGTCTCCATCTGATTCAGAAAGAAACTTCCTTGGTGAAGGGTGAGAGTTATGCTTATCTGTAGGCATACAGATGTATATTTAGAATACAGTTGGAAACTATATTGGCTTAGGAAAATATGTAGTAGATTGTTCTCTAGGGTCTATGACCTCTCTGGCCACTGTCAGTTGGCTAGGTTTATAGCACCAGGCATGAATTCCCTTTTACTGCATGGCCGTTACACCCAATTAGACAACCCCAAGATAAAAGTGCCATTGTTGTGCCATTAGAGACAGCTTGCTGACATAACTTTGTAACTAAGAATGCATTTCCCCTAAAGAAAAATAGTCTTTTATGTCTAAATTCTATTAAAAATCGTTATCTAGTCTGGGGTTTGGGATATTCATCACCAAATAAAAGCTTAGAGTGACAAAGTATGTCTGTAACCCTAGAGCTAGGTCAAGGGCAGAGACAGGCAGATCCCTGGAGTTCATTTGCCAGCCAGCATAACAGAATCCATAAGCTCCAGGTTCTGTGAAAAACAATATTTCAAAATATAAGGTGCAGAGTGATCAAGGAATATATTCAGAACCCACAATTGACCTCTGGCTACCCACATGTACATACAACACACACAAATACACACATGCATACTCAAAATAGAAGCCCCCACTGATAACACGTGTATTTTGTAGGGTAGGGTACACATTTATTTTGTCAGAGTGAGAAGTAAGCTGAGGTCCCTTAGTTGGTCTGTAGATATGTCACTAAGAGGTAAAAGACTTGTTGCTGTACAGTATGAAATTTGGGTGTGGTTTGTCATATATATAGCATTATGTGTCAATAACTGACTAATATACTAGGTATCTTACAGCCTAGGCAAACTGTGATTTATAGTCTAGTTCTAGTCTTGACTTATTATTATAGGAAAAGGCTTTCATATTTTAAAATGTTGCTTATAAAACACAGTAGAATGTGAAAAAGATAGCTTGTATGTTTTGCAAAGCCTAAATTGTTGTCATTAGTTCTTTTTCATGGCATAGCCTAGGTTGCCCGCTATGGCAAGATGAAGCTGAGTATCTCCTTTGTAGCCACCAGCTGTCAGAAAATCAAGTGGACAATGAACACAAGCTTTGTACTTTCTGTGAGAAGTGCAGAGCCAGAGAAGAGTTTGCTGATGCTCTGGGTAGAGTGGATTAAGTGTTTCAACTTTTGGTGGAAACTACAGACAAGATTTTCCCATGAAGCAAGGTTTCCTGACCCACAGCAGAGAGGGCCTATTGTTGAATAAAAGGCTTCCTGTTACAGACCAAGGAGAAGTGGAGAAAAGATATGCAGGTCTGTTTGCAGATGCATTGTGGATTTGATCTGAGTGTTCTCAACTTGGTTATTGTAAAATAAAAAATAAAAGAAAAAGAGAAGAAAAAGATATCCCTAGACTGAAACAGTGGTTAAGGCACAAATGGTCTAGCAGAATTCAGAAACTTTCTAATATCACTAACGAAGATGACTGCCAATGTGTTGTCAGAAAACCCTTACACAAAGAAGTTAAGAAGTCCAGGATCAAAGCACCAAGATTCAAAGTCTTTTTACTCCATGTGCCCCACAACCAAATGCTGACCTATTGCTCTGAAGAAACAGTGCAGTAAGGAAAATGAGGAGGCTTCAAAATATAATAAACTTTTAGCCAAGAGAATGAAGGAAGCCAAAGAAAAATGACAGAAACAGATTTCCAAGAGATGTAGGCTGTCCTTGCTGAGAGTTTCTACTTTTAAGTGTGGGTCCAGTCAAAAATAAGTCTTTAAGAGTTACAAATAGTGCTGGTGTTGGGGGCCCATGTTTTTAATCTGAGAATTTGGGAGGCAGAGGCAGGCAAACTTTCAAGTTCAAGGTCATCCTGGGTCTACATAGAGAGTTCCAACATAGCCCGGGCTGTTACACAGAGAAATACTGTCTCAAAATAAAATAAAATAAAATAGTAATGACACTGTCACTTATAGAAAAAGTTGACTGTTCTACAGTACTGTTCCTAGAAGGCCCCATTGTTAACATAGAAAATAAAGAAAGAGACAAACAAAAAACTTTACAAGACATAGGTAAGGCATGAGGGCATACGCCTTTAATCCCAGTCTTAAGGAAGTGGAAGCAAGAGGATCAGAAATTTAAGGATATCCTCAGCTACTTGAGAACTTGTTTCAGAAAACCAAACTAAAATAAGACCAGCCAACCAAATAATAATATAATTTATCTTCATTGGTCATGCTGGTTCTCATTGGCTAGCTGGCCCCAGAGAGCACAATAAAAATGATGTGGAGCATATGTTAGTACTTGTTCACTTCTTCAAATGTCATTGAATTAGCAAGCAAATGCAGTAAGACATACATTCAACTATATCATATTAGTATAACCAAACAACATCTGACAATGAAAGTAGCCACTGCCTATATCCATATGACTGTATGAGAGGACTGAACAGTTCTATATATTCTACTAATTTATTGGTAGAAAAAGATACTGGAGATGTAACAGTTACTCTATAGTATTTATATTACATAGATCCATGCTGATTTTGTAGAAAATAATTAGGATTTAATGGTACTTCCTTCTGTCAGAATAGTACATACAGTTGTTGCAACACCAAGTTTCTTCTTTATTGTAAAAATCTGATTATGTTTTATAATGAATTGTTCTGTTTCATTTGATAAGAGTCTTCTAAATTTCACTTTCCTAATTTGATAGGGCAAGACAGTATACAAGTTCCCCCATCTTGTATTCTTATTGAGGCCATTCTATGTTTAACTAGAATTTGATCACCTTGATGGAGAAACCTGTGGCAAATTACCCAACTCTGTTCTAGGAAACCAAGGTCAAGATGTCCCAGCTATCTTATCTTAGCTTCTGTTAAACTGCTTGCTTGCACAAAACCTACCTTTGCAGCTGTCAAGCAAGGTATCAGGATGTGGTTTTTGCCTTAAAAATTCCCCTAAGCACTACACTTGGGTCCCAAGTACCTGATTGTACTCCTAGTCATCTGGAACAAAGACTTTTAATTGGCTATAAACTGTTTCTGAATAGTCATCTCTGGTGGGCTCCCAATAACATTAACTAGCAAGGAAATTTAGTGTTAGTTGCATATATATGCTATGAATGCCCAAATCAATGCTTTTTATAGAAAAGACAGAGGACAGTTAGTCCAGGTCATAAACATAGTTGTTAACATCTCCCTGTCTATGAGGTCTCTCATTTATATGATCTTATATTTTAGTCTAGCCTTTCCTGACAATTTGATATTGCCAATATATCATTTAAGCCTCAACTTTGTTCTAAATGTTTTCAAATCTGGAACTGTGCTCTTGATATTTGAAATTGTATTGTACTTTTATGAGAATAGAGGAAAGGTGAAAAACAATTATTGACCTGAAATATATATTTATATATAACATATATTTAAATACAAGTATTGTATGAATGTGAAAAATCTTAGAGCAGAGGATTGTGTTTTGTTAGATTGAGGCTGATGGAACTTATAAAAAGCTTTGATATTGCCCCAAACTTATTTTTAAAGCTCTTGTCACTTAAGTTAATCATCACAACTGTGTTTTCCTATCTGACATAACTCAGTCCTTTGTGAGGTGATATGAATGTTAGCACAGAACAATCCTCTTATTCAAAATATTTTATTATGCCCAGGATTTTTTAATGTAAAATACTCATTTTAAATTTTGAAATATAATTACTAAAGATTGAACTCAGGCCCTCCTGCATGGAAGGCAAGTACTTTACCAGCTAAGCTGACTCTCCAGCCTTTTAAATTATGTTTTGAAACTATTATCAGTGTGTATTAGCTGTACAAGTATACAAACCCACACACTGTAGATTTAGGAGTCATAAGGACATGTCCCTTAGGGCCAGAAACAAATACATTGTGTGAATCCAGACATGATTGTAGTGAAGAAGAGAAGAGAGGAACAAAGGCTGTTTTGCTATGGTTTCTATGTACCCTAAGGATTTCTTCCTTTTGTTGAGACATTCCTCAGAGGTGCCTCTTTGTTAGTCCTTGTGGCTTCCTGAGGCAGTTTGGGAATGAATGCAGCATCTTAGATGTGCATGTGCTTTTGACTAGTAAAAAATGGAGGCAGGTGGGGATGGGAAGAAGGATTTGCCTTCCAGCTTCAACTCTTGGCTATAGTTATTCTCCCCTCTCCTTTGTAGCATTTTCTTAGCACCTCTACTTCATATGTTGATTTGATATAAGTCTTTGAATGTTAATATAGAAACTCCTTCCTCTAGAATGAAGGATTGGAATTGATTTTTAAATGCTTCCTTCAAACATAATGAAGCTCTTAAAGCAGCTTTAAGGGGAGAGTGGAGAATAAAACAAGAGCCCTGAGCTCTATTCATGCATCACTTTTCCAGTGACCACCTTATGGATGAAGCAGCCCTCTGCTTCCTTATCTCACAATTCTTCCAGAAACTCTGAAGTTGATTTGTACTGTTTACTATTTCTCTCCCATCTGAATATAAATTACCCCAGGGCAGGGAGTTTCATGTTTTGTTCACAGCTGTATTCTTGGTGCTTAGAATATTATTTGGTACAGAGAAAACATCCAGCCAATATTTATTTGTTGCATTTTGTCTGAGTGTTCAGATAAGAAATGCAACAGGCCCCATTCCCCACATCCACCCTCTCAGCACCACCCCTTGAAAGCATACCAGCTTAACAAGTGATTGCGTCTCTTTACCTAAGGGATATCGTTGACTACTACCACAGCCTATTCTGGTCTGCAACACATTCAGTGCCAGAAGGGCCAAGAATTAACACTCTTGGAAGAACCCTCTACTCATGGCAGATTGACAGGAATTGGTGGACTAAAGATCTTTCTTTCCCTTTCCATTTTGGTTTAACTCTGAGGTGAATGTTCTGCACTAACTTCCCTAGTGCAATTAAGCTATAGTGGCCTAAAGTGCCACTTGTTTTGAAACACATATCTTGCATTAGCTGCCTTCTTTTCCCTGTCTCATTTCCTCACTCTCCTGGGATCACCTTCCAAATAAACCATTTACATGCAAATTCTTGTCGCAAGTACTATTCACAGGGAACCCAAATTAAGATAGAAAGTGTTCAAAAATGTTTAAACTAACTAATGATTATAGTCTCATACTGCCTATAATGCCTATTAAAGTAAGCAGCAAACTAGTAGTCTGTGGTTAAGTTTTACTTGAAAACATGTTGTGGGGTTGTGAAGGATGACAGCAACATTTATATATATGTGCCTGGGTCTTATAGATGTGCTTTTTAAAAAGTACCAGATAGAAAATATTTTAAGTGTTATAAATCCTGTGCTTCCTATTACAACTACTCTATTCTGCCACTGTGGTGTGAAAACAGTTATAAAATATGCAAATAGGCAATTATAGCTCTAGTCCAGTAAAATTTTGTTTATGGACATAACAATTTGAATATCATATAATGTCTTGTTTTACAAAATATTTTTTGATTATTTTCTACCACATAAGAATGTAACAATTGTTCCTAGCTCTTAAACTATACAGAAGTAGGCACTATGCAGATATAGACCATTGTTTTACATAGTTTGCCTATACCTTTTATAGGTGTTCACATTGAAATTATAGCTTTAGAGAGAATCTTCTGTTGTGGATAACCTTTTTTATACACTGTGAAGAAGTGTCACTCTAATTCATTTAATAAAAACCTGAATGGTCAATAGCTAGGCAAGATTTCCAGGTACAGAGACTACTGGGAAGCAGGGCAGAGTCATGAGGAGATGCCGGAGGACACAGAGCAAGCAATATGGGCAATACAAAGTAAAGGTAACCAAGCCATGTAGAAGGACATACCATTAAAAGATATAGATTAATTTATGTTATAAGAGCAACTTAGAAACAAGCCTAAGCTATCAACTAAGGTTTTATAATTAATATCATGTCATTATTGGAAAGTCTATGGTCCCAATAAAAATACTTGACAACTACAATCTTCTTTATTTTCCCCCACCTCAGGAAGCATCTCAGCAGGTCTTAGTTCTTTACTTGGAGAGGTTATCCACAACTTTATTCCTGAAGGGTCTGGGACATTTATCATCCTTCTTGAATTGAATTGTTGTAATTTTCCAATGAGCTTAATCACAAGACATGGTAATTTAGAGGCAGCACCGCAGACATATTGTTCCTTACTTCATTGTGGAATAGTAGTAGAATTTCCCCCTAGTAGCCTAGACCAATGATCCCTGATAACCCTGTAACATTTGTTAGACTATTGTGTTAGTGGAAGTTTCCTGTCCTGACTGCCAGTTCCAAAATAACCAGCAGCTGCTTCCCAAATAACTGACTCAGAGACTTACTATAAATTATAAATGCTTGCCTGCTAGCTCAGGCTTGTTACTACTTAACTCTTATTTTCTTATTTCTTATTTGTGCTTCGCCATGTGGCTCATGGCTTATTACCTCATTTCCTATATGTCTTGCTTCTTCATTGGCTGGCTGGCATCTTCTCTGACTCTGTCCTTCTTCCCATCATTCTCCTAGTTTAGTTGTCCCATCTATAGTTCCTGCCTGGATACCAGCCAATCAGCTTTTTATTAAACCAATCCAAGTGACAAGTCTTCACAGTGTACAAAATAATTATTCCACAGCATTCCCCCTTTTTTGTCTATTTAAAAAGGAAGATTTAAACTTTAACATAGTAAGATTATATATAATAAAAACAGTTATTAAGAATTACAGCTACAATATCTAGTCCATTTGTATTTGACAAAATTAGAGAAAATATTCTATTATCCTATCTTTGTGACTCCAAAGTTTTGTACCTAATTTACCTTCTATATAACTAAGGAAAACTATAAATATCTAGTATTTAACCATCAAAGACCCCAGAAGGATGAAATGTGACCTAATGACAGGGCCATCAGGCTTCCTGGACAGTTACCCAAAGTTTCTTTATAACTGTGGGGCATCCAACTCTGGCCTACCAGACTAGCATATCTTATAGACTTTCCTGTGAAGCAGGGAATTTTGAAGAACTGTCCTACCTTGTCTTAGAAAAGTTCAGCAATTGCCTTTCTTGAGTCCTGCTGGTCTAGTTTGGACAGTAACTGTCAGCAATTCAGGCAAGGGCAGTTTCTTTGCCCACATGGCTAGCTTTTGCCATAAAGAAATCAAACTCCATATGGAGTTTCTTCAATGCCCATTACCTTCTCTGAAGTAAATTGGTGCTACCAGGAACAGATGTGTCTCACTGTCATGATAAGCTGTTGGCCATTAAACGTGTTAAATGACATATTCTGTAGGTCTTTGAAGTGTTTAAGACCATCTATCTGACTAAATATATCTGTGTATGACCTTGAAAATATATCCAACATGACTATAAGTTTGACTATTATAGATGATTATTAATCTTTTTTAAATTATATACTTTTTAATGAGTTGCATAAGCACAATAACACAAATAAGAGTAGAAACATGCATACAGTATAACAAAATTAACTTTAAATTTGTATCAATATTCAAAAATCCATACCAATGTAAAATATTTAAACTAGTAGTTGCTTTTTTAGTTTAAAAGTAGATTCAATAATCTACCCTTTTATCGTATCAATTCTATATCCTATCTTCCTTTTTTCCTTTATAAAGAGATCTTTGAATTTAACTCTTTTGTTTAGATTTTTTCCTGACTATGACTAATTTATAACAATTTGTAACCAATCACTTGAAATGATAATAAACATCAATAACCCATTTTGGAGGAATGTAGGCAGAGTTCTCAACTACTTCCTGTTGATTGGGGGCACTGGTAATGTTTGGACACTGAGAAAATTTAGGATAATGGTTAAAGTCTTGGCTGGTGTAGTCTATGGGGCTGGATCATCTCAGCCAGCAGCCTTGAAGGTGTTTTGGATGCCCATCCATTTTTATTGGTGTCTGGTCCCCTTTCTCTGAAAATACATAAACTTTTAAAGGTAACATACATATCTGCATTAATACAAGTATAGACTGTGCATTGTCAGCCAAATATGATTTTGGTTATGTGTTTGAGCAGGTAAAATGTACATCACATGTCATAGTTCTTTTAGGTTTATTTCTTTATGTTTGTAGCCAGGATTTTCATGGGGTCTTCCTTAATCAAACTTGATTTTCTTTAACCCAGGATGAATCCACAGCCTCTTATTTCCTGTGGGAATAAAAGCATAACCTCTTGACCAAAGTAACACATCTTTTGACTTAAATTTTAAAGTCAAGTTATTTTTAAAATATATAGATTGGTTGAATATAGCAGTTTTTATAATCCAGTGTCTCTTAGCAGCCAGAAATTCAAAGACAATACAATAACATACAGGATTCAGACTCTGTGTATTTCACATCTTTACATGGCTTACTATATTTTTTATTACTCTATTCCTTTTTAAGGACTTTTTACCCTTTTTCTTTTCTCTCCCAAGCCTACATATATTTTTGAACACACTGTAACCATTTTAGAGGTTTTTTTTCTGTCTGATTATGTCTTTACTATGTATCTGTAACTTTTTCTGTCTATATGCCTATTAGCTCAAGGCTACCAGCTTAACCTTAATGAGAAGAAGCTATGCATAGCCTACATTCTTGCTAAGATTGCCCCTTTGTTCATAGGCTCACTGAGTAATGAAAAGAATGGACATGGAAAGAAACTGGCTACTATTTATAGACTAAATAA
Source organism: Onychomys torridus (assembly GCF_903995425.1). Classification (NCBI taxonomy): domain Eukaryota; kingdom Metazoa; phylum Chordata; class Mammalia; order Rodentia; family Cricetidae; genus Onychomys; species Onychomys torridus. The sequence continues at coordinate 65,278,167 of NC_050466.1, read as the reverse complement.
ATTTATTGGTTGTGAAATATTGGTTTAAGATGTGTTACATTTATTTATGCTGTGGAATATTTCTTTAATGATGCAAAGATACATTGCATTCTTTTATGTTGCATTTATTTAACTCTGTGAAGCTGTTACTTTGCCTGCCTAAAACACCTGATTGGTCTAATAAAAAGCTGAACAGTCAATAGCTAGGCAGGAGTGGGATAGGCAGGGCTACTAGGCAGAGAGAATAAATAGGAGAAAAAGAGAAAAGGGAGGAGCAAAAAAAATGGAGAAGGAGAGAAGATGCCAGGGACCAGCCACCCAGCCACACAGACAGCTATGGAGTAAGAAGGAAAAGAAAGGAATAGAGAATAGAGGAAGGTAAAAGCCCAGAAGCAAAAGGCAGACAGGACAAATTTCAGTTAAGAAAAGCTTACTAGAAATAAGCTAGAATAAGGCTAGGCATTCACAATTAAGAAAAAGTCTCCATATATTTATTTGGGTGCTGGGTGGTAGGCCCTCAAAAGAGCAAAAAGTAAAAAATAAAAAGAAAAACAAACAAAACCCAGCAACACCTATTTATTTGATTATTTAAGTCCTTCTCTGCTAAGTAACCTTTTGGCAAGCATTTACATGGAATACATCCTTTGTTAATTTTTAAAAATCTTTTTTTAGAGATTTAAAAAGATTTAATAATGAAAAAAAGAATCTTAATAATGAGACTAAAGGAAGAAATAAATTTCATAGGAATAGATGAGCAAAAGAGAAGCAAGAAAGAAATTAAGATAAAATCAGTAGTATTTGATTCTAGGATGCTTTAATTTTTCCCTTAATTTCTTTTTTTAAATTTTTGTCTTCTTTTTTTCTTTATTATTATGTGTTTTAAATTTTATACATCAGCCATGGGTTCCTACTTGCACAAATGTCTTTCCAACCAATTTCCAATCATATTCCTTCCATTTCTGCAATCATCCAGCCAAAACATTGACTACAGCCTGTGAATCAGTATGTAATCACAAATCTGGTCACTTTTCCTTCCAAGAAAAGTGTGTTATCATGGGCCTGTCTGAAATTATGCCCACTGCAAAGGTTTCCTTTTAGCACTGTCCTTCAGGGTGGTCCCAGAAAGGGACTATAACATTGAAACTATCAGCTCAATTTGTACGTGCATAAATTGCACAATCTGTAAAACCAAGCCCAGTGTTCTGTTCTTTAGAAATCAATCATAATGAATTACCCAATAGTTTATTCTTGGGGATAGAGGGTATTGCAGCAGTAGTATGGGACCATAGGTATTTTCATTAATAATTTGTGCCTTTAGAACTTGTTGTCACTTGATAATGTGTATATTATTTGTGCAGTAACTGTTATATGAATCCAATTTGCCACATAATGGGTCAGAAAACATCATGAACAGCTTAGATTGCATGGTAACTTGGTTACCCATTATAAATTGTTCAGTTTCCACTAAGGGTCTGTAGCAGGCCAAGAACTGTATCTTAAAGGAGAATACATTTGTCAAGTTATCTGTAAATAGTAGCTCCAAAATACCAATGGCCAGTGCTGTGATTCATCTATAGCGTCCCACCCGAGGCTCCAGATAATGTCCCTACCTGCCACTGATGTTTAAAGTACAATTGGTTTGCGGGATCATCTGGCCCAAGAGACAGAAAGCATTTGATACAGAAGCTTCAGCCTGTTGCAGAGCCTTCTTTTCTGAGCCCACCCAAAACAAATGGCTTTCAAGTCACTTGGGATTCAGTTCATATTGGAATGTCAAAAAAGCAGGAGTGTGATGTCAGCAGAGGATGGCAGAAACAGGAATATGCTCACTCAGCAAGAAGCAAAGGCAGTTGAGCAGACAAGTTGCTTTATCCCCACATCACTGTATACCATGGCCCCCTGTTGGTTGGAAGTTACTATCCACTCTGAGGGAGGTTTCCCTTCAGTTGATCTTTTCAAAGACATGCCCAGATTAGTGTCTTGTGGCTAATAAAAGATTCTGCCAATTGACAATCAAGATTAACCATCACAAGCTGTCAAAATCATGCATGCCAAATGGTGTGGGGAAACTGGATAACCACATGCAGAAGAATGAAATTAGGTCCATATCTCTTACCATGCCAATAAATAAGTAAACAAACAAACAAACAAATAAATGTATGTCAACTTTCAGAAGGTCAAAAATCTTAATGTAAGACTTGATACGTTGATACTACTATAGCACATATATATAAAACATTTCAATATGTAGAAATAGACAATAGCTTTCCAAAATGGACTGTAGTAACACAGAAAACAAGCTCAAGAGATGACAAATGGAATTTAGGAAATTAAAAATCTACACAGGAAAAGAAAGAGTCACCATAGTGAAAAGAAAGGGGGAAATATTTGCCAACTAAATATCAGATAGATGTTACTATCTAGAATATAAAAAGAATTGCAAAACTTAAACATAAAAAGAAAAAATTCCAATCAGTAACTGGGCTGCTCAACAGAATTAACCATTTTCAAAAGAAGAAACACAAACAGCCATAAAATACATATATTTGGTTTTTCGAGACAGGGTTTCTCTGTGTAGCTTTGCGCCTTTCCTGGAACTCACTCTGTAGTCCAGGCTGGCCTCACACTCACAGAGATCCACCTGCCTCTGCCTCCCAAGTGCTGGGATTAAAGTTGTGTGCCACCACCGCTCGGCTAAAAAAATAAAATATTTTTAAGAATTTGTGATATAGGTATAGACAAGGACTTTCTTACTAGGACTCTATTTACCTGAGAATTAAGGCCAACAATTGACAAGTATGACTTCATGAAACTAAAAAGCTACCACACAGCTTAAGAAACCACTAACTGAGTGAAGAGGAAGCCCACAGAATGGGAGAGGTTGCTTGGCAGCAATATAGCTGACAGAGGACTAAAATCCAAAATAGATATGAAATCATGGGGTTCGCAGGTAAAGTGATAGAACTAGAAAAAGATCATATTTAGTGAAATAATCCAGATCCAGAAAGACAAACATTGAATATTCTTTCTCATCTGACACTCCTAGCACCAAATCTTCAGATGTGAGTACATATCCTGGAATGACTGCAGAAATCAGGAATATAAAAAGGGGCCACTGTAGAGGCAAGAGGCTGGGGAACAGTTGAAAGAGTAAGAGCATGATTGAAGTGATCTGAAGGGGAACTGGAAAATGGAAGCAGATTCAAATTAGGGAAGGAAGGAAAGCAAGTAGAGAAGTGGAGAAGAGAGTAAAACAACAGTAAGGATGTCTGAAAAAGACATAGGAATTGTACTATTAATGATCTATCTACAAATATCTATGATGCATATAAGTCAAAGTACTAGACATATAGTTTAAATGAAATTTTTCTATCATGGCTGACAATGCTCCCAACAAGAGTCAAAGACCATTTAATAAATACCCAAATACCAGGCTATTGTTATTGTCCTTTGTTGTCCCCTAGAGGTGGAAGGTAAGTCCCTATTGCTAAAGACACTATGCACTTCAGTCACAGAGCCTAGAAGCTCCTGAGCTGGAAATTATGTAAAAACCTTCTCCTTCAAAACCAGCTTTCATAGTAGCAAGAGGCATTATACAAGCTTCCAAGGCAGGAAAGTAACTAATAATCCTATCCAGTTATAATGCCCATGAACTACAATGACAACCAGCATGGCATAACTTTCAGGGTGCAGTAGAGACACACATATTTAATTAATAGTAATCAACATCTCTCTAATTTAACTTAAGTACTGGAAACCTACCCAACTACCCAGGGCTAGTGCAGATCAGCACAATCTCTATCATCAGTCTAAACATTTGTCCTTATACTCACAGATAAGGTTCAGTCCCCACCCCTCATCAAGGAAACTTCTCCTTGAAACAGAGACTATTACAAAAACAAACAAACAAACAAACAAAAAACCACAACCAATCAAAATGCAGACTTGTGGAGCCCAGTCCCAACTGATAATTCCACAACACAAATTCTGCATCTAAGGCTCAGAAATCATTATAGGGAGGGAATAGAAAGACTGTAAGAACTCAAGGAATGTGGAATGTGCTGTGAGATTCTCCTAGAAATGTTATAAGGTATAACCATAAAGACTCACCAATATGACTGCCTAAATGTGAGCTCAACAAGGAAGACACCAATAGATGTGCTAACTTGGACTTGGATAGGGGAAAGCTCATAGGCCTCAAACTTACACAAAGAGCTATAGGCAACTAAGGAATGTCTTCCACAGCCAAGGGCACACCAACTGATTATCCACTATCAAGTGGCCAGTCCTGAAAACATATACATAGAAGTAACATTATACAGTCAACAAATTATATTTATGTATTATGAATTTAGGACTACATAGATATGCACACATAAACACACACAATTATATCAACAATTAACAAAAAGAGTGTCATAATGAATTTGAAAGAGAATAAGTAGAAGTTCATGGGAGTTTGCTGTGAGGAAGGGAAAGGAGAAATGATGTAATTATAATATCAAGAAATAATTTAAAAAAATAAAAGTGTTCAATATCCTTGGCTATTACAAATTAAAACTACTTTGCAATTCAATCACATTCAAGTCAAAATGAGTGACATCATGAAAACCATTGACAATAACTACAGAAAATTCTTAAAAACCTAAAAGTAAAACTACCATATGGCCCAGCTCTACTGCTCTTGAATCCTGTCACAGAGATACTTGTTTACCTATGTTCACTGCTGCTCTATTCACAAAACTAAAACTAAAACCAGCCAAGATGTCTACCAGTACATAACCTGATAAAGAAAAACAGGTACATACACATATAATGGACTTTTATTCAGACATGTGATGGCTAATCTTGATTATCAACTTCACACACTTGGGAAGAGTGAAAGCTATTGCTTTGTATGATAAGTTTAAAAACTAATAAAGAAAGAAAGAAGACATTCACAAATTATTACATATTGTGATTCATTTGTATGAAGTGTTCAGAAAACAGACCCAAACTGAACAAAGTAGATAAGGAATTTCCTAGGTGTGTTAGTCAGTGTCCTATTGCTGTGAAGTGAAACTATGACCATGGTAACTTATAAAAGAAAACATTTAACTGGAGCTTGCTTATAGTTTCAGAAGTTTAGTCCATTATCATCATGGCAGGGAGCATGGTGGCATACAGGCAGACATTCTAAGAATTCTACATCTGGATCCACAGGCAGCAGGAAGAGAAAGCCACTATGCCTTGCTTGGGCTTTTGAAACCTCAAAACCCACATTCTTCCTTTAACAAGGCCATACCTACTCCAAGAAGGCCAAACCTCCTAATCCTCCTAAGTAGTGCTTTAGAAGTAAGTTCCTTAATCTACCCTTTCATATTATTATATCTATATCATATCCCCTTTTCTTCTTTAGAAAGAGATCACATTTATAATCAACCTGTTTTAAATAAAAATACTGTTTTTTCTCTGTCCCATACCAGAGGGCTCTTCTGATTTGGGACACAAGAATCTCTTAACCTTTTCTTTTAAAAATATGCCTGGGTTTAGAGAAGGAGTGAGCCAATTCCATCTCCAAAGCCAGCTTGATAATTCTGGGAATGTGGGCATAGTTTCTCTTACTATTTCCTGTTGGAGGGGGGCGCTGTATCTTATGGGGACATAAAGAAAATCTTAGGATTATGGAGTAGTCCATGAGAGTGAACCTCTGAGCCAGTTGTCTTGAAACCATTCTGGATGTTGGATCATCTGGGCCATTGTGTCATCAGAGACCTTTTAGGTGGTCTTGGCTGATCAAACCTGATGTATCTTAATTTGGAACAAATCCATAGCCTCTGGCTTTCTGTGGAAACAAAAGCAGAGACTCTTTTCCAAAGCAACATATCTTTATATCCAAATTCTGAAGTCAAGGTACCTTTAAAATTTGCATATTTGTTTAACTCAACAACTTTTACGATCAAAAGTTTTTCTGCAGTTAAAGATCCCAAAGACAAGACAAACCAGATTTTCTGTGTAATATCCATCTTTGTAAGACTGAAACACCATTGTGGCTGCTGGCTCTGCCCACCTCAGCTTCCCAACATGGCGGTGGTACAGTTTACCACCAGCTCTGGGTCTGGAGCCATGTGTACCATCAACTATCAGAAGCAGTTCTATCAAAGCAGCACATAGCCCAGAAATTTTTCTTTCTTTCTTTCTTTCTTTCTTTCTTTCTTTCTTTCTTTCTTTCTTTCTTTCTTTCTTTCTTTCTTTCTTTCTTTCGTTAAACTAGCAAAGGCTAAATCCACCATGCAGCAGAGTAAAGTGCCGCTTGTAGATTCCTCATTCCCTCCACACTGCAGGTCAGAGGCACACGCCAGGAACTTGCCATAGTAGCTCAAACTGGCAGGCTGCCACTAACTTGAGAGAGACAACTAGGAAGCTGCTTTTAGCACCGTTTTAGAATCTTTTTTGTCAGGTTTTAGGTGGAAACTTTTGCCCCACGTTGAGCGCCATTTGTAGTTGGAGAGCTTCTCTCCAGATCCCACTAAGCTCCAGCAGTCCAGTAGCCCACTTATAAAATAAACACACAGACATTCATATTATTTAAACTGTTTGGCCATTAGCTCAGGCCTACCATTGTCTAGCTCTTACTCTTATATTTAGCCCATTTCTATTAATCTATATTTTGCCACATGGCTTGTGGCTTACCGGTGTCTTTACATGTTGCTTCTCATGGCATCAGCTGGCAGTGTCTCTCCTCCCTAGCCTTCTACCTCCCACAATTCTCTTCTCTGCTTGTCCCGCCTATATTTCCTGCCTGGCTACTGGCCAATCAGCATTTTATTTATACAGAGTGATATCCACAGCAAAACCAAAACAAAATATCAATATAAAACATATATATGAATCAGTTTATCCAGATAGCTTGAGGTTAACCAACTTAGCAAATACAAGGAGGCTAGACAACATTATTAAGCCTGAATGTACCTTGGGTAAGGAGAAACGTTCTCCAAGTCACTGGTTCTCAACTTTTTCAATGTTATTTCATAACTTCAGTTTTGCCATTGTTATACATCTCATTGCAAACATCTGACATATAGGTGATCCTAGGCTACCCCTGTAAAAAGATTTTTTTCAACTCCCAAAAGGTCAAGACTCATGGAGTCAAAAGCTATTTCAAGCCCTTTGTCAGACTGCTTAGGTCATTGTCTTGCTGCATCATAAGAAATAAACATCCTAGTTTCTGGTTAGTATTTGAAGCTTATGGCTATGGCCCTAATTTTTAGTCTTTCATTTTAAGTCCAAATATTAACAATATAGAGCATTTTATAAACTTAAAATGTCCCATAGCCTTATAAACTTAAATATTTTAAAAGCTGTTCTTCTCAAATGTCTTTCTGCAATATCAACAGTAAAGTACCTTCTTTTACTTGGAAAGTTGGATCATTTTTTTGACCCTACCCTTGGCAACATATACATACCCTGACTTCTAGATTCCAGTATGCTCCACTTCATTGTGGCTGATGCTTCTGGTGACTAGGTAAGGCACTGCTCTATAAGTATAGAAAAATACTATTATGAGTCATTTTATCACTACTTTTTTAGAAGACCATCAGTATTTGGTTTTACTCTAGGTCTCTGGGCTATCTAGTCTCTGGTTCTTGGTCACTCAAGCAGCGTTGGGAATGGTTTCCATCTTGTGGAGTGGGCCTTAAATCAAATCAGATATTGGTTGGTTACTACCATGAACTTTGTGCCACTGTTACCCTAGAATATTTTTCAATTAGGTCTATGTTGTAGATCAGAGGGTTTGTGTGGCTGGGTTGCTGTTTATATTTCTCTTCTGGTAGCCTGCAGAATAACTTCCAACACTAAAGACACTATTATATAGGGGTGAAGGTTCTATGTAGGTACCAGCTCACCCTCTCCATGTTCATGAGTTTGTGTGGGTGTTGTCTTCAGCAATGGGGCCTTGCTGTCAGTTTGTGGAGAGCCACCAATAGTGTCTTGGCAACAGCCTGGATTGTTTGGAGATTTCCATGGAACCCCTTTGGCCAACAACTCAAATGGATGTAACCCCTTCCCAATACTGAAAGCTTAGTTTGGTAAAAAGAGATGACAACTTGGGGCTCTGTCTCCCCTATAATTTGGAGACTTCATTAAGATCATCTTTATATACTTTACAAAGTTTCTGCAGCACTAGGTTTCCATATCACCCCTCAAATGCCCCTCAATTTAGATGTCTCTCCCCAAATTCCCTCAATTGAGCCTCAGGAATATTTTTTTTTTTTTTTTTTTTTGCACAGGGCAAAAAGCAGCCACATTATTTACCAACATATCACAAGAATGATCTCTAGGGAAGCCAATAATTTTCTTTCCCTATGAACCTCTTGACCTGGGCCCCCATAGTTCAAATTGTCCTCAATGCTACTTGTAAGGATTCTGTCCTTAATTACGTCATCAGCCTGGGACGGAGGCCCAGCCTAAAAAGCAGGCGGGCCCTCTGTGTGCTCGTTTCCCTTTTCCGCACTCTTTCTCTCTTCCCTCTGCGCTGTTCTCTCTCTCTCTCTCTCTCTCTCTCTCTCTCTCTCTCTCTCTCTCTCTCACACACACACACACACACACACACACACACACACACACATAACTTTTAGGGCCTTTTCAACCATCTGTAGTGTTATTTGTTCTTCCTTCCATCTCCTGTGTTGACCTTATTCTCTTCTTCTCAATTAAAGCCCTCCTCTTCCTCAATTTTCTCATTATTTCCCCTTCCATATCACTTGTATCTTGCTATTGCACTCCCTGGCTCCTTCCATACTCAGATCTGAAAATTTGGAAATAGGAACCACAGATGAAAGAGAACATGTGGTGTTTGTCTGTCTAGGTCTGAGAGTCCTCACTGAACATAACATTTTCTAAATGAGCAAATTATGGTCATGACATATCTTTATAATATTGTTTTCAAATAGTGTTCCATTCCATATATTTTTGCATGTATGAATTAAATAGGTAAATGCTAGGGTGTGAGGAAAGATAAAGCTGCTGTATCTTGTTTCTCAGGAAAAGTAAATAGAGTTCAAATAAGGACAGAGTGATGGGAGTGATAGATATTTCAGTCCAGGGAGCAGAGAGGGCAGTGTATAGCAATGAATAATAATAGTAGAAATTTGTGGAGTACTTGCTATGCACCAAGTCTGGTGCATATTGTACAGGCTATTTTCATTTCAATGTTTTTGATTTTCTAATTCTTCAAGGTAGTTATTATTATCTCTGTCTTGCAAAAGAAGAAACTGAGGCCCAGAAGGATGCAATAATTTGTCATATAATGCCAAACAGTGATTTTAGGCATAGAATTCAAATCCATGTCTGTCTTCATCCAGAGATCACACACTTTCTATTGATTATCATATAGATAATCAGTATTGATTATCAATAATTACCAACATCTGAATAAGAATTTCTGTGTGCCACAATTCTAAGTGCTATACATACACAGTAGGCCCCTCCTATCTAACATTTTACTTTCTGCACCTTGAGTTAACTTCAATCACTTGTGGCTTAAAATTACCAAGTGGAAAACTCTAGAAATAAACAATTTGAATGTTTTCAATTACACTGCTAGAAGCATGATGAAATTTCATGTCATCCTACTCCATCTCCCCCAGAACATCAATAATTCCTTGTCATATTCATACTGTGCATTGTGTCTTATTGTGGCTACTTAGTAGTTATCTTGGTTATTAGAATGACTGTCATGGTATATCAATGACTATTTGGGTCTGGCCTCTAGTAGTCTTTTCCCAGGGTTCCAGAAGAGACTCTATGAGTGGTGGGAACTAATCTGAAGGGATGAACACCAATCTCTTTAGTCAATTCATTTTATTTTTCTAAGACAAAATTCTACCTATACAGTTTCTCATACTTTCTTCCTCTCTGTCCCTTCTCCTCCTGTCCTCTTTGTTCCTCTGTCCATCTTCGTTCCTCTCTTCCCTCTTTCCTTGACCCATATCAATACACCTACAATCAGCAATACTCTGACTCTACCACTCTCTGATCAGGTGTGGCAAGTTTGCTTGGTAGCTGGGAAGCCTGTGTCATAGCTTAATGCAACTGGTATGTGAAAACCCATTTGTTCTGAGTAAATTGTTCGAGGGGAAGTCTAGAGGTGCCACTTGGTGTGTGTGTGTGTGTGTGTGTGTGTGTGTGTGTGTGTGTGTGTGTGTGTGAGCTTAATTTACACAAGAATCAAAGCTATGTACCTGTCCTAGGAGGTGTCTTCATATGGATATTTACCCTAATTCACGAGAGACTAGCAGGTGGAATGCTTATACTGTCTGCCTTTTTTCCTTGGATGTTTGATAGGTCTCTCAGATAAAATGCTTTTGTCTGGAGCTGGCCTTGGCCTTGGATGCTTGCTAAAGAAGATAATTACAGAAGGCAGACGTCTGATTCTAATGCTAAAAGGAAGAAACAAAAGGCCTGGAAGCAGGAAGCCTTGCCTGTGTGACTGTTATCCAAATACCTTAATTGTATATGCCCAAGAATGATCAACCCACACTGTTAGAAATTCTTAGGAAAAAGAATCAATTGGGCAAGCTATAATAACACACATGAATTTCATACCAGAAAACAGCTGATATATTCAAAACCCAAAATAACACCAATACTCCTTGAGCCTTGGCTTCCTCTGGAAAAATCTTTGACTTTTCCAGATAATAGTTTTGTCATAGTCAGCTGAACTCCTACTTCATACTTCTGTGTCCTGTAGCAATGGTAGTATATAGCTTCTTTTTGAGTAATTCTCAAATACAAGAGTAGTGATAAAATAACAACAACAACAACAAAACCCACCAAGGCATAAAATACAGAATGATTTTCTACTGCATCAGATATATGAAGCAACAGTGTCCATATGGCAGGGTGCTATCAGCTGTTTTAGGCATCTGAAAAGTGTCTTAGAGCATATCTCTTGTAAATAGGAGGAGAGTACAGTATTAGTTCATTTAAATTATTCCTTGGGAATTCCATATGAAAACAACTGAAGTATGTCATAGACTGAATAATAAAGGATTTGAGAAACATTTCTACTTAAGCTTAAGTTCTTTTTAAGCTTCCTAAGCTTAGGAAATCAGATAATGTCATTGTGTGTGAAATTAGAATTTCTTTTGCCAGAATATTATTAGAGTTATTTTCCTTTTGAAAGATAGCTGGCATGGCTTGGGAGTGCTGAAATGTTGACTGCCTATAAATTACTGGAGTTAGCCAAGAAAGTATTTTGCAATATTTTGAACTTTATTTTCTAGAATAGAAATATAGAACTTATACTTGATTTGGCAATCATTGAAGTATTATGAATATGGAACTGAAGTGATGAATCCTAGTAATATGACTCTATGCTCTGTGTGAGCAATAAATAAGAAGGTATCCTAAAGAATAAGTATAGGTATAGTACTTATGTATTAGAACACTATTCTTAGTATGCTGCAGAACCAGGCTACTGGCAGTAAATATGGAAAAGAAGGGCAGATATATGAGATAATATGAATGAATAAGTAGTAAAAAGAGATGTAGTGAGAGGAAAGTATCATGGATAGCTTTCAAGTTTAGATCCTGGGAAACTATTCTGCAATTTTCTGCTCTACCATAACACAGGGGAGTAGCAAGGTAATAGGTAATTTTACATTCTGATGTATTTTAAATGAGAGAGAAATTGACAATTAACCTTAACTTAGAATTCTAACATTAAGTAAGCAAATTTAGGAACAATGTGTAATGTCTTGGTTTGCAATAACAAGAGAACTATGCTGTGGGTCTATTCAGGACATTATTACAAAATTCAGAGAATGACAGACCTATTACAACAGCTAAGTTCATTGGTGTCCAAATTACAATCCATTTGATTGCAGTTTCTGAAAATGAAGAAAAGAATGCTCATTGTGAGATTTCTAAAATCACACTGCCCCCCCCAAAGCAGAGTTAGATAGCTTTGTCAGAGAGGAGAAAAGCACCAGCTATTTCTATTTGTTTCTGCAGAAATTAAGTAAGTTTGAGTTTACTTTTGTATTTTGCTGCTCATAGTAGCCTAAGTTGTTTGGAGAAATAACACACTTTTTATATGCTTCTTCTCGAGGATTTACACAAGCCTCTAAGCTTTATTATTTATTCATTTCTTTCTAAAAATTGTTCTTGTTAAGTATAAGATAATATATTATTCATTTTAACATAATTTTCCTGAATGCTTATGATCTTTTTTTGTTTTATTACTTTAAAAAGAATTTTCGAATTGATACTCCAGAACTAAACCTAAAGATATCATCACATACTTTTTGACAAAGGCATAATAAACATACAGTAGGAAAAGAATTTAAGAAACTAGACATCAACAAACCAAATAATCCAATTAAAAATTAGGTATGGATCTAAACAGAGAATTTTCAACAGAATAATTTCAAATGACTGAAAGACATTTAAAGAATGTTCAACATCCTTAGCCATCAGGGAAATGCAAATCAAAATGACACTGAGATAACATCTTACACCTGTCAGAATGGCTAAGATCAAAAACACTGATGACAGCTTATGTTGTTCATGATGTGGAGTAAGGGGAACACTCCTCTACTGTTGGTGGGAATGCAAATTTGTACAACCACTCTGGAAATCAGTATGGTGGTTTATCAGAAAATTGTGAATCAACCCACCTCAAGACCCAGCAATACCAATCTTGGGCATATACCCAAGGGATGCTCAATCATACCACAAGGTCACTTGCTCAACTATGTCCATAGGAATGAAAGAGATATCTTGGTAGAGGGAACCATTGGGGGGTTAAGTAGAAACCTGGTGTTAGGGAAATCCCCAGGAATCCACAAGGATGACACCAGCAAAGACTCCTAGCAATAATGGGGAGGGTATCTGAACTTACCTTCCCCTATAATCAAATTAGTGACTACTCTAACTGTCATCATAGAACCTACATCCAGTAAGTGATGAAGATGCAGTGATCCACAGCTAAGAAATGGACTGAAATCCTAGACTTCAGTGGAAGAGAGGGCAGTGGAATCACAGGAACAAGTGAGGTCAAGATCATGATGGGGAAAACCATGGAGACAGCTGTCCCAAGCTGGTGGAAGCACATGGACTCTGGCCTGTCAGCTAGGGAACATGCATGGGACTGATATAGGTCCTCTGAATGTGGGTGACAGTTATGTGGCTAGATCTGTTTGGGAAGCCCCTGGCAGTGGGACCAGGACTTATCCTGGGTGCATTAAATGGCTTTTTGGAACATATTCCCTAGGGTAGGATACCTTGCTCAGCCTTGAGAGAGGATGAAGGGTCTTGGTCCTGCCTCAACTTAGTATGCCAAACTTTGTTGACTCCCCAAGGGAGTGGATAGAGGGTGGGATGGGGAGATGTAGAGGGGCAGGAGAAGGGGAGGGAGGGAGAAAAAAAGAAAAAGAAAAAGAAAAAAACTGTAGAAAACATCAATGATTAAATAAATCAGAAACTTTAAATGATCAGCCTTAGGGTCCAGATACTTATAATTTAAACAGAAAATTCCTTAGGAAGTATAACTTATTAAACCCAACTAAAAAGAAATCTGAGTAAACAAGCTTTGAAGAACCTGAGTCAATAGCTGAAAATTCACTCCCAGTAAGCACAAAACAACAAGCCTAAGTGACATTATGGGCAAATTCTACAAAATGTTCAAGCAACATTGAGCTCCAATATTCCATAGACTCTCCAGGTAATAGAAAATGAATAAAATATTCCATTATTTTATTCAAGCTTCCATTATCTTGATGCCAAAATCATGCAGGGATGTTTAAAGGGAAGAAAATTGCTAATTACTAATTAATATAAATGTAAACATTCCAAATTTTAATAATTTAATAGATATCAAAATATTCTCAATTTTCTTGTGATATTTGCATTTTCAACACTTTAAAATATGTAAAATAGCCAGATTTATTGTACCAGGCACGCCTTTTCTCCTGTAGCCAACTCAGAAAGCAGTTGGTTACTCCTGTCAGGATAATAGTTCACATGGTACACAGCTATGGAAGATTGGTATCTTTTTCCCTAGCAGCCTACATAGTACCTTTTAGCCAACAGTGAGGAAGTTTGCCTAGTACCAACTGGATTTGTTCACATCCTATGGACAAAATGTGTGATTCCTTCAGAAATACGATCTTATCATCAAGTCATGGTGGGCAACCAAAAGCAAGGGCAATAGCCTGTATTTTGTGGGGCTCAGGAAGACCTCTGATGAACAATTGAAGGGGAGTGTCCCACACTCCTGGACTTTTTATTTGGCAATCTGTGAGTTCTGGGTGGCATATTATACCCTGTACAAGATAATTCCCATTTAACTCTTATATATGAATATATATATGGATTTTTATATCCATACTATATTTTGATCATATCCACATCCTCTAACTCATTCTAGATCTACCCCAACCCTTCCCACTCCCTTCCAACTCTATGTCCTATCTTTTTCCCTTCAATAATCCATCAATTCCACTTTGTGCTAGCCTTATATTATTAAAGGTTTTAAAAACACCTTAGCATTAGTTATCCCTTCTCTATCCCCTCCTCTGTCCAAATCTCCCATACTTCTACCCATCTAAACCTCCCTTCCCATTATTCCCCCTGAGGAGCTCTCAGGCTCCAAGGATAAATGTACTAATATTGTTCTGCTAAATGGACATATTATCCAGCTGCCCTTTAAATTCATATTTCTATGTCCATAGATTAGTGCCGCTCCCAGATCTCATCAGAGAAGTTTCTTTGTGTAGTTCACAGCAATTAATGTGAAAACTCACAACTGGACAAAGTGTAGAGAATAAAAGCCAGTAGAGAGCTTTGCTACAAATGAGACATCTATATCACAGCCTCCCACCCTAAGATCTCATGGACCACAGCAGCGCAGGGGATGGATGGATTGTAAAAGCCAGAGGTCAGAGAGGAACAGAGCAAAACAATATCTTCTCGACATGATAGAGATGCTGCATTCATAAACACACATCTGCTATGGCTGCCTGTATAAGACCTGCACAAGGTCATGCCAGTTAATATCTTAGCATGGAAGAGAGAGGGGTTCATGAACTCCCACCCCCAAGTGAGGAGCTATGAACAGTTAATAGCTTCTAGAGGAGGGAGATTCTGTTTTCTTTACAGATGTGGCCCCTGGTAGGATGATCACACTCCAGTGAATGGTTCCACATCTAGGAATATAGTTAGCACAAATTGGACTTGAAGGATTATTGAAAGGAAAAAGAGAGGACATGGAGTTGGAAGGGAGTGGCAAGGGGTAGGGTGGATCTGGAAGGAGTTAGAGGGAGGAGTGGAGTATGGATATAGTCAAAATACAGAATATGAGCTCAAAGAATTAATAAAAATATTTAAAATATGTAATATAATCCCATTAGGATAAATTTATGGAAAAAATTATAACCAATAAATTGGAGGATTTATTGTTGAGTACAGGAGGTATGATTAGAAAATAACTGATGTTTCTATTGCCAGTTTCAAGGGCAGATCTTTATCCCTTGGATAAGAACTAAGGTAGTTGCTATGACTCTTATGTGTTTTGGTTATATTTTATCATAGAAGAGTCTCAGTTTAATTAAAATATCAGCAATAATTCAAGATTTAATGTTCCTTTAAAGTTCAGTCTTCTTCTACCTCTCATTCAGGCTGAAAAATATAGAAAAAGAAACGTAGGCAGCAGCTTATCACTTTTCCTAGAAAGCGTTTCTAATTTTCCTCTATTATTTTTTCTTATAAGGGCTTATGAATTAGACAAAAGATGACAGGCAAGAGAAAGAAAGGTACATTTTCCATACTACTGCTATGGACCATCATTAATATTGTCTGGGCCTTACAAATATTAAAAATCAATTTTTATGGGATACTTTTGTGGGCAGAAAGGGACTGTCCTGTCTCTCATATTTCCCAAGAAGGGTGGCAAGCCTTTATATTTTGTTTAATGACTTTTGAGTGACTAATTATTTGCATTTAAGTAGTTTCTGTAAAATTCTTTTCCCTAGAATTAAGATCAACTAAGATGACTTGAAACTAACAAAATATCCTCTCAACTCTTCAGCTAACTTTCAAGCCTTTCCTTAGAGTGTAGCTGGTCTTAGAGGTGATGCTTGCTAGTAAGCTAACAGTTACACAAACAGTTTGTAAAATGCCTTTCAGAAGACTACCATGGTGCTGTTACACCTCCCAGCAATGTGTTTGTAACCCACATTTCTAAAATGAAAACTGAAATCCACTTTAAAATCATCTCTTACTAAGTTATTTTACTAATGCCAATTCTAGCAGTTTCATTCAGCATGATAAACAATGAAGAAAATGTATTTCTATCTTAATAAAAGTAGAATAATAATTTGATAAAATTCAAAACTTTTAACTAACCTAGTAGTAGATAAGATTTTTTTTCATTTTTTCTTTATTAAGAAATTTTCTGCTCACTCCACATACCACCCACAGATCCCCCCTCCTCCCTCCTCCCACTCCCCAGCCCTCTCTCCCAAGCCACCCGCATCCCCACATCCCCCAAATCATGGTCTCCCATGGGGAGTCAGCAGAGCCCAGCACACTGAGCCTAGGCAGGTCCAAGACCATTCCCACTGCACCAAGGCTGTGCAAGGTGTCACACCACAGGCACCAGATTTCAGAAGCCTGCCCATAGACCAGGGACAGATCCGAATCCCCCTGTCTGGGTGCCCCCCAAACAGTTCGAGCCAAACAACTGTCTTCCGTATCCAGAGGGCCTAGTCCAGTCCCATGGGGGCTCCACAGCCACCAGTCCACAGTTCATGGGCTTTCACTAGTGTGGCCAGTCATCTCTGCACATCCTCCCATCATGGTCTCGATGTCCCCCACCTGCAGAATCCCTCCTCTCTCTCATCCATTGGATTCCCAGAGCTCAGCCTGGTACCTGGCCATGGATCTCTGCATCTGCCTCCATCTGTCACTGGACAAAGGCTCTATGATGACAGCTAGGTTATTTGCTAGACCGGTCACTAGAGTAGACCAGTCCAGGCACCCTCTGGCCACTGCCAGCAGACCAAGGTGGGGTCACCCTTGAAAAGAATTTCTTGCTCTTGTTAAGAAACTATCAAAGCCAAGCATAATGGCACACACCTTTAATTCCAGCACCCAGGAGGCAAAGGTAGGCAGATCTCTGAGTTCAAGGACAGCCTCATCCTCATAGTGAGTTCTAGGACAGCCAAGACTACATAGAAAGACCCTATTTCAAAACAAACAAACAAAAACATGAAACCAAGAATCTGTCAAAAACTTCACTAGCAAACATCATATATAATGGAAAATGACAACAGTTTTTATTTTTTCAATGTGATACATGAACCAATCATTGACCAGAGGAAGTCCTGTAGCCCTACATTTTAAAAAAAAATGTAAAAGAACATTAGAATTTAAAGTTAAAATGAAACATTGAAAAATTGTTTCATATTTATGGGTCAGTAGTTTCCAACCAACTGTTTTTGTTATTTTACATTGTGACAAGAATATTTAAAAATACCTTCATAGTAATTTCCAAGTATACAATAAATTGTTAACTATAGTCATGTTGTACAATAGATGGGTTGACCTTTTTCTTTCTGAAGATTTATTTTACATATTTTTTTGTGTGTGTCCCTATTAATCAATGTGGAAATATGTGTACAGATGTGCATGTCTGTACATGCAGAGAGACAAAAAGAGGGTGTTGGATCTTGTGGGGCTGTGGTTACAGGGGTTTGTGGGGCACCCAGACTGTTTCATGGATGCTACAGAGGTTTGTGGGACAACCAGATTGTTGTGCTTGATCCTCTAGTCCTCTCTGATTAGGCAGAAAGCCCTCTTAACCACCGAGCCATCTCTTGAGCTCCCAAACTTGTTTCCCTTAAGTAAAATTTTATGTTCTTTGGCAAACATCTCCCCAATTCTCCCCCAAACCTTTGGTAACCACTATTCTATTCTGAATTTAACATCTTTGGCTTCTACATATAAGTGATACCATGTAGTGTTTGCATGCACATGTGTATGTCTACAGTGCATGTGCATGTGTGTGTATGTGTGTATATGACTTATTTCATTTGGCATAATGTACACTGAGTGCACCCATGCTGTAAATAACAGGATATTGTTTTATAAGGCTCACTGTATTATATTATTTATATAAGCATCTTTCATTCATTCATCTGTTGATAAGCACTTAAACTGATTCTATGTCTTGGTTATTGAAAATAATGTTGTGATGAACTTTGGAGGGTATCACTTTGACATATTAGTTTTGTTTCCCTCAGATATGTAATCAATTGGAGTAGCACTGATGGATCATATGACAAGTGTAGTTTTAAATTTATTTATTTTTATTATTTTTAATCACCTACGTGTATGTATCTGTGTGGGTTTGTGCACATGAGTGCAGCTGCCCATGAAGGCACCTGACCCCTGGATCTGGATTCATTGGCAGTTGTGAGCCACTTGACATGGACACTGGGAACTGAACTCAGGTACTCTTAATCACTGACCCATCTCTCCAGATATGTAGTTTTAAAGTTTTTAGCAAACTACCTAGTGTTTCCACATGACTTCACTAACGTGCATTACTACCAGCAGTACACAACTCTTCCCTGTTCCCTACACTTTTACTAATGACTGTTTCATTTTACTCATTGTAACAGGGATGAGGTTATGTTTCGATGTCATTTTATTTTCCATTTCCTTGATGACTTTGAGTGTTTTTTTTTTCCTTATGTCTGTTGGTCATTTGTATGGCATCTTTGAAGAAATGTCTATGTTGGTCCTTTGCCCAGTTTTAAACTCAAGTTCATTGTTTATTTATTAAATTATTTGAGTTCTTGTATATTTTGGATAATAGCTCCTTATCATATATACTACTTTTAAATCTTTTTTACCATCCCTAAGTTGTTGCATCCGTTTGTTTTCTTCACTTGCTGTGTAGAAACTCTTAAGTTTTCAGTAGTCCTATTTATCTACTTTTCCTTTCGTTATCTATGTTTTTGGAGTCATGAACCACCCATCCTACCACAACAAAAAAAGAAAAAGATGTTTCCGGAATGATTGTCATGAAACTTTGGCTCTAAGATTTTTTTACTAGTAAGTTTATAGATTCATATTTAAGTCTTTATTCTTTCAAGTTGATTTTTATGTGCTGCGAACTAAAGGTTCAGTTTCATTCCTCTGTATGTGGATATCCAGGGTTACTGACACAATTTACAGAAGAGATGTAATTTCCCCATTATGTGTTCTTGGCAACTTTGTCAGGAATCAATTGACCATCAATGCATGGATTTATTTCCGGGCTCCTTATTCTTTTCCTTTGATGACTGTGTCTGTTTATATGCCAGTATTATGAAGTTTAATTAGTTGAGCTTTGCAGCATATTTGAAACCAGGTAGTGTGTGCCTTTCAGCTTTGCTCTTACTGCTTGTGATTGTCATAGCTACATAGCAATTAAACAACTCCTAATGACATATTGCTATACCCATAGATCAGCACATACTTAACCCTCAGCAGAGAAGCTTCTTCTTGCAGTAGATGGCAATTAACATGTACTACACCTGAACAATATACACAGAGTAAAAGACTGGAGTTCCATCCCGGAATGGGATATCTTTATCACATCCTTCCCCTCAAGGCTCAGAGTTCTATGTGGAAGAGGGGGAGGAACAATTGTAAGAGTCAGAGGTTGTAGACAATTTTAAGGAAACAGAATTTTCCAGACACAACAGGGCAGATGCATATGTGAACGCATAGAGACTGTGGCAGCATGTATAAGACTGCATAAGCTCAAGCCAAATAAATAAAAATCCCAGCATAGAGGAAGGGAAGTGGACATAAACTGTCACTCCTAGCCACTTTATAGATGCTGCAGAAGGGAAAATTGGTTTTCTCCAGTGGAGTGTCTCTGAGTATATCAATGACATTTCAGAGCAGGCTCTCTGCTCAAGGATAGATGGCCAACACAAAATGGACTCCATGTCTTTTTTTTTTTTTTTGAGAAAGAAAAGAACACAAAGTTAGATGGGTAGGGAAGGGTTGTGGAATGTGAAAGATTATGATAAAAGAAATTTACTGTATAAAATTTTCAAACAATAAAAAAAATTGCCTTAGCTTTTCTGTTTTTTTTTCCTGTGTGTGTTTTGCTATGTACCATGGGAATTTTTCCTATTTCTACAAATATTTCATTGAAATTTTTATATTATAATTGCTGTGCCTACATAAGAAGTAAGATCTAACATCATATTGATAGTTTTACTGTTTAAAACAAAACAGAAAATTATTTGTCATTCCTATTGGTTTAATAAAACACTGATTGGCCAGTAGCCAGGTAGGAAGTGTAGGCAGGATGACCAGAATAGGAGAAGGCTGGAGAGAGGAGAGGCAGAGACAGAGTTGCCAGCCAGATGCAGAGGAAGTAAGATGAGAAATCTGGACTGAGAAAAAGTACCTAGCCACGTGGCTAAACATAGATAAGGATTATGGGTTAGGCTGGACAGTGGTGGTGCAGGCCTTTAATCCCAGCACTCAGGAGGTAGAGGCAGGTGGATCTCTGTGAGTTTGAGGCCAGCCTGGGCTACAAAGTGAGTTTCAGGAAAGGCGCAAAGCTACACAGAGAAACCCCGCCTCAAAAAAAAAAAAAAAAGGAATTATGGGTTAATTTAAGTGTAAGAGCTAGTTAGCTACAAGCCTGAGCAATTGAGCAATAGGCCAACAGTTTATAATTAATATAAGCCTCTGTGTGTTTATTTGGGGCTGAATGCTTGTGGGACTGGGTGGGACAGAAACTTACACCTACATAGGACAATGTATTCTTAGAGAAAATTTTGGTTTATTTCTCCATGAAGAAAAACTGTCCATCTGGTTTGGATGATGAAGCATCTGGAAACCAAAGCCCTTTGAGAAATGCCATGAAATTCTGACACATAAAACTCAATCCTGTGAATCAAGAACAGTTTTACTCACAGAAAATATGGCATATCTATGCCACATACAACCATGAAAAAATGTGCATGAAAGAATTTATAAATGATACTACTCTTCATTCTATCATAGCCATTGTTGGAAAGGTTCACAGATGGAATTCTAAGACTAAAAGTTCTAGCCTAACCTTTACAACCATGAACCAAGGAACATCAGTTTTGGCATTTAGTAAAAAATTCTCAATTGGTCACCAGACTAGGTCAGATCAGGCTTTCTCTCGGCCATTGCCAGCAGTCTACAGAGGATTTCTGGGGACCTCTCCAGCACTCTGCCTATTCCTGTTCTCATGTGGTCTTCATTTATCATGGTTTGTTATTTCTCATTCTCCCTTTCTGTTCTTGATCCAGCTGGCATCTCCTGCTCCCCTAAGCTTTCTTTGCCTCGAACTTTGCCCTTCATGACTCCCACTGTCATCCAGGTTGTTCATGTAGATCTCATCAATTTCTCTGTCATTGGTTGATCCCTGTGTCTTTCCTAGGGTCCCATTTTCTAGGTAGCCTCCCTGGAGATGTGTAGCAGTCTAGTCATCTTTGTGCTGGAACTCTTGTCCAGTGACTGATGGAAGTGGATATGGAGATCCTTGGCCAGGTCCCAGGTGGAGCTCCAGGAGTCCAATTGTCCAGAAAGAGGAGGGACTGTAAGAGTGTGAATTGTTGAGACCAAGATTAGATTGGAAAAGCACAGGGACAAATAGCCAAACAAATGGAAGCACATGAATTATGAACCAAAGGCTGTGGAGCCCCCAGTTGGATCAGGCCCTCTGGATAATTGAATAGCTTGAACTACTTGGGAGGCATCCAGGCAGTGGGACCTGGACCTGTCCTTAGTGCATGAGCTGGCTATTTGGAACCTTGGGCTTACACAGGGACACATGCTCAGCCTGGAAGGAGGGGACTGGACCTGCTTGTACTGAATCCACCAGGTTTAAATGAATCCCCAGGGGAGTCTTGGCCCTGGAGGAGATGGGAATGGAGGGGAGGGGCTGGAGGGGGAATGTGGGGGTGGGGCGGGAGGGGGGAGGACAGGGGAACCCCTGGCTGATGTGTAAAATCAAAACACAAATATAATAAATTATAAAATGGAAAAAAATTCTCAATTGGTCTGATGGAAAAAGTAATCTTTCACTTAAGCGACTAACAGGTACTTGAAAAGGATGATAGCATCTTTAAATATGCCTGTACATAATATCAAAATATCAGATCTTTAAAAAGTTTCTGCACTTTGGGTATGAACCTCCTTATTGTTAGATATCAGATCAAATTTTTCTTACTTTAAAGATATAGCTGCATTTTAAAAATCCAAATTGGGAACTATTAGAAATACATGTATCTTTTGAACTAAGTTTAAAATAGTCAACCCACATTTGTCAAATGAGAATCATATGAACTGCTTCTCATGGTGATAATGCCAAGAAATTCTAAATTTTATTTATATGCTTTTATTTACAAAGATTAAAATGTGCCCTTGCTGGTATTCTGACATTTCAATTGTGACATGAAGGGATCAACATAGGATTCAAAGAAAACAGATATATCCCTATTTACTAGAGACTGTCTGAGGCCTATTAAAATCAAGGCAGTTAGGTTTTTTCCTAGAAAAATTTCAGGAAGTTATTAATTAGTTAATTAAACAATATTTATTGAGTATGTACTTAGTTACATTACTGTTCTAGATACTGGGCATATAGTGAAAAAATAAACTAAGGTGATTAATGGATGTGTAGTTTAATTTTATGAGTGTTAGGAAAAGGAAATTAATCAGTTTACAAGAATAGAATTTTGGTTGATTCCATTGAAGATAAAGTTTTCAGGGAACAATTCAATAAGGAGGTGACATTTAAGCAGATATCTGAATGAACTAAGCTCTTTGAAAATGCTGCAAAAACAGAATGTAAAGTCTCTGAGGTGGGAATGCCTTTGTTGTATTAGAAGAAAAATAGGAGGTCAATGTGCAGGTTAAGTTTAGTTTAAAAATAAATGTCAGCACTACTGAATGAGGTCAGAGAAACAGTCTCCAAAACATAAGGTCAGGGACTATGAAGGCCACAATAAAGTCTGTATAACTGTACAGATTATTCTAAATGTATCAGAAAACCATTGGAAGATTTTAAATATGGAAATGGCATATACTTACATATTTTAGACTGTTCATTCTGAAAACTATAAAAGGATGAACTGTATAGCAGTAAGTATGAAAGAGGAAAAGATGGCAGGAGGCTTTTATGATCACCTGAATGAGATCACTGTGGCTTAGACCTGGGGTGTACTGGTAGGAATCTGACATAGGAGAGTACAAACTAGAGTATTTGCTCTGTTTTGTTCCAAGGCCTTCATGTACATTACTATCCATTTGTGATCTCTCAAGTTTTTGATGCAGGCATTTAGTGCTCTGAGCGTTCCTCTTGGCAACTACCTTCATTGTGTTCCATGGATTTTGGTATGTTGAGTTTTTACTTGCATTCAAATCTATGAATTTGTAAATTCCTTCTTGTCTTCTTCCTTGATCCAATTCACTAGTATGCTGTCTAGTCTCCATTAGTTTGTGCACTTGCTATATTTTCTATTGCTGTTGATATCTAGCTTTATTTTATTGTGATCAGACAGACTACAGGATGTTAGTTCCTTTTTTCTATATTTGTTAAGTCTTGATTTGTATTCTAATATGTGGTTAATCTTGGCAAAAATTCAATGGTTTGCTGAGAAAAAGTGTAGTGTTTACTGTTTGAGTGAAATGCTCTGGAGTTGTCCATTAGGTCTATTTGATTTATGATATCATTTAACTCCAGTGTTTCTGTTTAGTTTTTTCAAGATGACCTGTTTAAGGGTGAGAGTGGGGTATTACAGTCACTCCTATCACTGTGTTGGTGATAATCTGCAGTTCTTAGATCTAATATTATTTCTTTTATGAAATTGGGTACCCCTGTGTTTGATACATTTGTTTAGATTATTCTTTCAATGAGTATGAAGTGACCTTCCTTATCTCTTCTGGTTAGTTTTGATTTGAAGTCTTTTTGCTTATTTCTTAATTCAGTTGGCTTAGGATACATTTTTCCATCTTCTTACCTAAGGCAGTATCTATCATTGATAGGTATGTTTCTTGGAGGCAGCAAAGATATAGATCCTGATTTCTGTTAGTTTGTGTCATTTTATTGGGGGGAATTGAGGACATTAATATTAAGTTATTACTGAGACATGTATTAATTCTTGTCCTTTTTTTCTGTTTTGTTGTCTTTTCTTAGGCCCTTTTTAAAAATTAAACTGTTCTGGAATTGTTTATTAATTCCCTGTATTCAGATCAAAGTATCCCTTCCAGCATCCTGTATAGTGCTGGCTTAGTGGTAATAAATTTCTTTATTATATTTTTTCTTTTAATCATAGAAAATTTTTTATTTATCATTCAACTTTAATACATAGTTTTACTATGTATAATAGTCTAGGTTGACAATTGTGGCTTTTCAGACCTTGAAATTCATCTTTCCAGCCAGACCCTTCTGACTTTAAAAGTTTTTCTCAGGTAATGAGGTATTATTCTAATGGATCTGTCTTTATAAGTGATGTGACCTTTCTCTCTTACATGTTTCAATACCCTTTCGTTGTTTTGTGTTTTTAACATTTTAACTATAATATGTCATGGAGAGTTTCTTTGTTGTCCTTGTCTATCTTTAGACCTCTTGTACCTGAATGGGAAAGTCTTTCTAAAAGACTGAGGAAATTATATTTTATTCTTTGATTTTTTTTTGAAAAGATTCTGTGTGCCTTCATGATAGTATTCTTCTCTTTCTTTGCTCATATTCCAAAGGTTAAGTCCTTTCATGGTGCCCCAGAGCTCTCCCATATTTTGCACATATTATGTATAATCATTATCCTTTATTGAGTGATTCAACTTTTCTACCTTGTCTTTAGGCTGTGATTCTATTGGTAAGGATTTCAACTAAGGTTATTATTTGGCTTATATAGTATTTCATTTGTAGCACCATTTCATTTCTCTTTAGCAATTCTTCTTTGTTGATATCTATTTTTGTAGCTTAGATTTATTTCCTTATTAAATTCATCTATTTGTTCTTTTGAAGTATATTCATGTCTTCTTTATGTTGTTTAAACATACTTTGTCTGGAAGTTCTCCCAAACAACACCCCACATTAGACAGGAAAAGATAATCAAAATCAGGACTGGAATTAATGAAAAATATTTTAAAATCAATGAAATGAAGAGTTGTTTCTTTGTAAAGATTAATAAGTTTAACAAACCTTTAGTCAAATCAACCAAAAGAAAGATAAAGGAGGCACAAATTAATATAAATTATAGATGAAAGTGAGACATTATAATAGACATTGATGAAATTCAGAGAGTCATAAGGACATACTATTAACATTTGTATTTCACTAAACTGGATAATCCAAAAGAAATGGATGAATTTCTAAATGTAGATAACCTACTGAAGTTAAATCAAGAAGCAATATGTATTTGTCAGGGTTCTCTAGAGTAGCAAAACTTACAGAATATATATATACACATACATATACATACACACACACACACACACACACACATATATATATATATATATATATATATATATATATATATATATAGAGAGAGAGAGAGAGAGAGAGAGAGAGAGAAAGGGGATTTATTATAATGACTTACAGGCTGCAGTCCAGCTAATCTAACAATGGCTGGCTATAAAGAGAAAGTCCAGTAATCCAGTAGTTGCTCAGTCCATGAGGCTAGATGTCTCAACTGGTCTTCAATTTATTCTGGAATCCCAAAGAAATAGGCTCTATTGCCAGGGAAGGGGTGGACTTGCTAGCAAGGCTAGAGCAAGCAGCCCAAACACAAAAGCTTCCTTCTGTCCTTATATAGACTTCCAGCAGAAGGTGTGGCCCAGATTAAAGGTGTGGTTTACCTACAGTAAAAGTATGGAACTGGCACAGAAACTGATATGTTGGTCAATGGAAAAGAATTGAGGTCTTGGATATAAATCCATGCACTTACAGTCATGTAATTTTTGACAAAGAGGCTATAAATTGAAGATAAGATAGCATCTTCAATAAATGGTGCTAGTCAAACTGGATAACTTACATTTTGGAAAAAAACTAGCCCCTTCTTTATCTGCAAGTGGATCAAGGACTTCAGCATAAGACTTGATACACTGAATCTGTTAGAGGAGAAAGTAGAGATAAGCTTTAACTTACTGGCACAATAACAGAATTTCTGAACAGAATCCTCCATAGTACAGGCATTAAGAATTGACAAATGGGACCTCATAAAACCATAATGCTTCCATATAGCAAAGGATACCATCACTTGAGTGAAAAGGGTTTGTGACTAGATTAACAAATAATCAACAATAAATAATTTTTTAACATTAAACACCAAGAAAAAAGAAAACCTCTATTAAAATTGGGACATGGAATGAAACAGAGAATTCTTAAAAGAAGAAATGCAAATGGCTGAGAAATATTTCAAAAAAATTTCAACATTCTTAGCCATTAGGAAAACTGCGAATTAAAAGTAATCTGAGATTTCCTCTTACCCCAGTCACAATGGCTAAGATTTTTTTTTTAAATTACAATAGATTCTGGTGAGAATGTGGAAAAAGAGGAATATTTATTCACTGTTGGTAGGAGTGAAAACTGATGTAGTCACCATGGAAATCAATGTGGAGTTACCTCAAATTTTTATAACTTTAGTTAATATATGAATACTTTTGCCATTTATTAAAGTGGGAAACACTGAAGGAGAAGGCTTGAGGAAGCTGGAAAACTGGAGTTTAATTTTGGGTATGCTAATTTTCAGATCTTTACTGGAAATCTAAGATTAGGTGACAAATAAGTAGATATGCATCTGAAACATTCGCTAATGTTGCTTAGTATTGTGTTTAAATAAGGAAATGAACTAAGAGAGGGGATGAACAGAAAGAAGTAGGTGTCTCATATGTTACAGTGGTATAGCTTGGTCTTCTTGTGGGACTCCTAACAGTTGGAGCAGGGGCTGTCTCTGACTCTGTTACCTGCTTTTGGGACACTTTCTTCATACTGGGTTGCCTCATCTAGCCTTAATAAGAGAGAAGGCCCCTAGTCTCACTGCAACTTGATAGGCCATAGCTGGCTGATAGCCATAGGAAGTTGGCCCTTTTCTGAAGAGGACAGAGGAGGAGGAGTGGATGCGGGGGATTTCAGGGAGGGGCTGGGAGAAGGGAAGGGAGGGAGAAATGTAATTGGACTGGTAAAAATTAATTAATTAGTAAAAAAAATGTGAGCCTAAATAAATCGTTCATCCTTTTAACTTGATTATTTCAGTTATTTTGTTATAGTGGCAGAAATCTGAATTTCATACCTTATAATAAATTTTGGTACCTGGTTAAAAAAATGAAGTAGGTATCTAAGGATTAATTTTTATACATTATAATGTGTAGAAACCAGGGACAAAAAAAAAAAAATCCAGGAGACTCCAAGGTGGCAACTATGAGGGGAAGAAAAGCTACCTTTGGAAACCAAGTGAAAATAGCATTTCATGGGAGAAAACCATCAACTTTGATGAATGGTATTGGATGCTCCAGGAGTATGCAAATGGAAACTGGTATTGGATTAGGCAAACTAGAGAAGACCTAACGATCCAAATTTCAATGCATCATTGATTATATAAACCATATTGTAGTATATTCAAGGAATAGTTTGAGGCAAAGAAGTTACTGTTGAATAGTCCACACTTTCAAAAACTTTTATTATGATAAAGAATAATAAAATTTTGAGTGAATATTAAAAGAAAGGAACATTTTAAGATTGGAATTATTCTGGCATGTTTATTGGCTAAATGATAGCAAAATTGACATTACAAGGAGAAAAGGAGGATAGTTACAAAGCATCATTTTTGAACTGATAATATGGGAATTTGGTCTTATACATAATCAGGCAGTTGTGGCTATTCCTACAGAGAAGACAAAGTATGTGGGTGCAGATATCTGACTGGAAAATGTAGCAGTTAAGGACACAGTAGAACACATTCTGATGGTTTGTGAATGCAATAAAAAGTCAGATTATCAGATAAATGATGAACACAGAAAATACAAACTTTGGAGTAGGGGGCATTATTATCATCTTAAATAATGGGAGAATTCTTTGACCATAGAGAAGTGTACTTGGGCTGTCAAGCAACATTGAAGGATCATGGTAACACAACTTAAATGAGCCCACTTGCATACTGCACTGATTTTCAGAAATGGAATTCTAGGCATTAAATACTTGGCAAAATGGACTTAAAGTTAAGTTTTGCCTATTACTACAAATTCATGATCCAGTTCATGACATTTCTTTTGTGGTCACATAAGAAACAAAAGAGAATACATCACAACAGGTGGAGTAGGAACACCTAAATTGTGGGTTTATGGAAGAGTGGCTATAGATAAATGTGTTTCAGCTGTGTACTTATTCGTCACTGTTCTTAGATTTTCAGTACAGATATGAAAATTAGCATAGCCAAGGTAGTCACCTAAGTGCCTATCAATGGACAAATGTATGATATATAATAATAAATTCTTCTGTTTTCCATGTAATTTAGTCCTTGGATGGGCAAATTTTGTGATGGATTTTGATTACTGATAAACAAGAAAGAAATTTGAGAAAATTCACCTTATGATTTCATTTCCATCTCATCTTCTCCCCCTTTTTTATTATATTTGTGTTTTAATTTTACATATCAGCCATGGGTTCCCTTGCCCTCCCCCATCCCGCACCCATCCCCACCTTCCCCCCATCCCCTCCCCTCCATTCCCATATCCTCCAGGGCCAAGACTCCCCTGGGGATTCATTTAAACCTGGTGGATTCAGTACAGGCAGGTCCAGTCCATCTCATCTTTTGATAAACCATTCTCAGCAACATCTCTGAGAGCAAAAGTGGCATTGAGTAACCATACCTGTGCACATGAGCTTAGCTGTAAGACAGTAACTGATAGGGGAAGACAACAGTGGCACTGAACAAACCATGAAGTCTTTGGTTGTTCACCAGAACATCCCTTCTCTTCCTTTTCAAGGGGGATATATCTTGATATAGCTTACAAACGAAAACCTACCGCATGAAATCTACTGATGCAAACTGATACTCTATGGCAGAAGAGAGCAGTAGCTACAGGATGTTTACCTCATGATCCCCTTCTCAAAAGATGGGATGGAAACATTGCCTAAGATAATATTCAAACAAATATCAACCAGAAATCTTCTATCTGTGGAAACATTTTAAAATCTCCCTCTGTGTCCTGATCACTCTTTCTCTCACTCCCTCAAGTGTTGTAAGAAACACCACAGCCAAGGCAGCTGTTGGTAATGCTTACACTCATTGGCAGCTGTTTTATTGAATTTTTTCAGTTATTTGAGTGGTGACAGCAGAAACAGCTATCCATGTTTTCCAGTTATTCCTTAAGGAAAAAGAACAAAAAATACCATTGATTAGATGTAGACTGCAAACTCTATTTGGAAACTCTCAGCGTCTATATTACAACGAGCCATATCCCAATGGACTGTAGAAAAGATGATTAATACACTTGGATTTCTTCATAAAAGCAACAACAAAAGGACAAGTAATGGAAGTCTCTTCTACTTTTGGCATAAAAATACATTTGCTCTTTATCTTTCTTGGATGAATCTGTTGGGTTGTCCAGCTGGGAAGCAGCACTCGAATGGAAGGGTGGCTGGACAGGAGTATTTTAGCCATATGCCTGGCAGTTGGTGCTAACCTCTCATACTCCATGTAGACATTCATCTTCTAGTAGACAAAATTACTTTTCTTAGAGGGTAGCCTCAGGGCAGGATCCAGAGGAAGAAGTTTCAAGCTACACAGTGCTCAGTATTACTAATCATCAAGGAAATTCAAATTAGAGCCACAATGACTTATCACCTCACTCAAACTATAATAGCTGTTCTCAAAAAGATGAAAGGCAAGTTCTGGCAAAGATGTGGCTAAAAGGCAACAATGCTACATTATTAATGGAAATATAAATTGTTACTACACTTATGGAAAATACACAAATGTTCCCCAAGAATTAAAATTAAAACTATTATAAGATTGCTCAATCCCACTTCTGGCTATATATCTACTTTACTTTTTAAAAAATAATATTTTTTTATTATTTAAAACAATTCTACTTGACTTTTTAAGAGCATTTGTTTATTTGTTTGTTTATATGTGTGTGTGGGCATGCACATGTCCCAAATTGCAGGAATTGGCTCTCTCCTACTATGTGGATCCCAGGCATTGAACTCAGGTATCAGGTTTGGTGGCTCATACCTTTACCCACTGTAACATCTTGTAAGCCACTGGGTATACATACAAAGGAAATGACATCAGTGTCTTAGAGAGATGCTTGCACTCCCAGATTTTCTGGGAGTAGCCAAGGTAGTCACTTAAGTGTCTATCAACAGAGAAATGGATAAGATAAATGTATGATATATAAACAGTTGAATATTTTCCAATCAGTCTCTAAAAAGGAAACAATGTTATTTGTGATAATATGGATGAACCTGGTGGACATTAGATTAAGTTAAACAAATCAAACACAGAAAGTTAAGTACCATATGACCTAACATGTAGAATTTTTAAATGATAAATTTATATCT
The DNA here is from genome assembly GCF_903995425.1 of Onychomys torridus. Lineage (NCBI taxonomy): Eukaryota > Metazoa > Chordata > Mammalia > Rodentia > Cricetidae > Onychomys > Onychomys torridus. The sequence goes on along the minus strand of NC_050466.1, from coordinate 65,247,587 downwards.
TAGATTTTTTTTTCTATTTTAATGAAAAGTGTTGTGCAGGCTAGTTTTCTGGCACCTTTGCACAAACCGAAGTCATTTGGAAAAAGAGAATCTCACTTTAGGAAATTCCCTCACCAGATTGGCCTGTGGGAAAGCCCATGTTTCATTTTCTTGATTGAGGACTGATGTGGGAGGACCACTTTTGGGTAGTGGTTCTGAATAGTATAAGACAGGTAGATGAGCAAACCATAAGGAGTAAGCCAGTAAGTATCACTTCTCCATGGCTTCTGCATTAGTTTCTGCCTCTAGGTTCCTGCCTTGAGTTCTGCCCTGACTTTCTTCCATGATAGACTGACTGTATGCTTGAATAAACCTTTTACTCCTCAAGTTGATTTTGGCCATGGTATTTTATCAAAACAATAGAAACTCTAAGACAAATGACATTGGAATTCTGGTAGAGATTACATTTTAACAATATATAATTCATGAAAATAGTCTTTCATTTTATCCTATCCTATCCTATGCTATCCTATCCTATCCTACCCTACCCTACCCTACCCTACCCTACACTACCCTATCCTATCCTATCCTATCCTATCCTATCCTATCCTATGCTATGCTATCCTATCCTATGCTATCCTGTCCTGTCCTGTCCTATCCTATCCTATCCTATCCTATGCTACCCTATCCTATCCTATCCATTCATATCCCATCCCATCCTATCCTATCCTACCCATTCATATCCTATCTTATCCTATCCTATTGTCTTAGTGTTTTATTGCTGTGAAGAGACACCATGATCATGGCAACTCTTATAAAGGAAAGATTCTAACTGGGGCTTGCTTACATTTCATAGGTTTAGTCCTTTGTCATCATGGCGAGAAGCATAGTGGCAGACATGGTGCTGGAGAAGTAGCTTGAGTGTTCTACAATATGAATCTGCAGTCAGCAAGGCCACACCTCTTAATCCTTTCAATTAGTGCCACTACTTATGAGTCTATGGAGGCCCCCTTTTCTTTCAAACCACCACACCTATCCTATCCAGGTTTGATTTCTGTTTTTTGAGAAAGCATCTCCTTCTGTAAACCAGGATGTCCTAGCCTTAAACTCATGATCTTCCTGCCTCTACCTCCTTCTCTATTTATTGATATCACTTTGGAGTTATAATTTCATAAATGTTTTATAATTTACATAGAGGGGTGTTTTTTTTCCTTTTATTATATGTCATTTCTTTTTCTCACACAATATATGCTGATTACAATTTCCCCTTGCTCTGGTCCTCCCTGGTCCTCCCTATTTCCCCTTCCATCTGAAACTGCTCCTTTTCTATCTCTCATTGAAAACAAACAAGTTTCTCAGGGATAGTAATAAAACAAAATATAATAGTATAAAACAAAAACAACACCTCACAATTGGACAAAACAAATGGATAGAAGGAAAGAGCCAAAGAGAAGACACAAGAATCAGAGACCCACTCATTTGCACACTCAGGAATCCCATAAAACACTAAACTGGAAGCTGTAATAGACACAAAGGACCTGGTGTAGACCCATGTAGACCCTGTGCATGCTGCTTTAGTTCATATGGGCTTTGCTGAATTGATTCAGAGGGGCTTTGTTCTCCTGGTGTTCTCCTTCCCCTCTGGTCTTACACTCTTTCTGCCTCCTCTTCCTTGGGGTTCTCTGAGCTCTTAGGGGAGGGATTTGATAGAGCTATCCCATTTAGGGCTGCATGTTCCAAGGTCTCTCACTCTTTGCATAATGTTTGCTTGTAGGTCTCTGTGTTGGTTCCCAGCTGATGAAGGAGGAAGGTTCTCTGATGATGGTTGAGTAAAGCACTGATCTAGGAGAATGTTATTAGGAGTCATTTTATTGCTGCTTTATCTTTAAAAACAGTAGTGTTTGGTCTTATCTGAGGTCCCTAGACTATCTAGTCCCAGGTTCTTAGTCATCCAAAGAGTGTTGGGTTTGGTTTCCATCTCATGGAGTAGGCTTCAAATCTAATCAGATATTGTTTGGTTACTTCCACAAGCTTTGTGCCACCATTGCACTAGTATTAATCAAAGGCAGGACACAATTGTAGATCAAAGGGTTTGTGGCTGGCTAGTCGCCAGCAATGGTTGAGTGTTCTCCTTACTCCTTAGTGAAGAGATATTTTACCTAGGTGATTTTATTCTTAAGTATTTTATTTTTAAATTATAATTTAAATCTGATTGTTAAATTTTATATTGGTTAGTTGCAAATGTATAGAAATGCAAGTGAGTTTTATGTTGACTTTTTACCCTGTATATTTACAGAATGTGCATGGTAGGTAGGTCCTAGGTGTTTTAGTTGCAAAATAATTGTTTCTCTTTGAATCTGCAAAACACTCTCTACCTGTTTTTTTCTGTTTCCTTCACTAGGACCTAAAATCATGAGAGAAAACTAGATGGCCAGATTCAAGCTCCTAAAATGCATAAGAATCAGCTATAGTTAGGCCTTTGGGAAACATGAGACAGTATATACTGGGGATAAGGCAGAGCCTGCTTTATTTGGTGGCTTGAAACTAGCTGTGAGTTTTAGTTGCCATTTGGGTCAAAGACCAGAAATGACACCAAGCAACCTGTTTGTCTAGCAAACCCAGATTTCACAAGTCAGTTCCCTTTGTGTCCTTGCTAACTGCCACTGTGAGAAACACTTCTATAGTGACTTCACATGTTCCTGCCCCTGTGTTATTTCAAAAAACTTATTAGACATATTTTTGGATCATCTTAAAGTAGTCATACATTGGCCCCTTCACCCCTTTTTAAATGACACTATGATTCCCCTAGATTAGGACACATCTTTAAATTTTAATTTCATATCAGCTTTTCTAGTGTAGTTGATGTAAAATTTTTTTTTGTCAGTTAAGCAGAACTATTTAAATTTAAGTTCAGATAAGACCTTTGTGTGAGAAAGGTGCTATCTTTTGTCAAAAAGAAAACAAAGAAACAAGCAAACAATCAGCCATATTATAGAATGAATCTCTCTCTCTCATATATATATGTGTGTGTGTGTGTGTGTGTGTATATATATATATATATATATATATATATATATATCATATATCTATATGTGTGTGTATACACACACACACACACACACACACACACACACACACACACACATATATATATATATATATATATATATATATATATATATATATATATATATATATTTACAGGCTATGGTCCAACTAACCCAACAATGGCTGGCCATAAATGGAAAGTCCAAGAACTCAATAGTTGCTCAGTCCATGAGGCTAGATGTTTCAGCTGGTCTTCACTATACTCTCTAGAATCCCAAAGAAATAGGCTCTATTGCCAGTGAAGGGGTGGATTTATTAACAAGGCAAGTGCTAGCAGGCAAAGAAAGAGCATGCTTCTTTCTTCCACATCCTTTATATAGGCTGCCAGAAGAAGGTGTGACCCAGATTAAAGGTGGATCTTCCCACCTCAAATATCCAGACTAAAGGTGCGTCTTCCCACCTCAAAAATCTGTATTAGGGGTGGTTCTTTCCAGTTCAAATGATTTCATCAAGAAAAAATAACGTAATCCCTCACAGGTGTGCCCAGTCATTGGGTTTTAGTTAATTCCAGATGTAGTCAAGTTCACAACCAAGACAAGCTATCACACAGACCAAATTTCATGCTTGTCTGATTAAAATTGTTTGTGCCATGATTTAGTAATTTAATTTATGTGAATGGAAGTTAATGAAACAAAATACTCTTGTACAATCATTATAACATTATCTATAATAATGATAAAACTAGAATATACTATGTAACACTAGGATGTTCTAATTAGTCATTAAAATTATATACATAAGGGAGGAGGGGTTTGGACCTGCCTTGATTGAATCAGGCTGAGCTGAATCCTCAGGGGACTCCTTGCCCTGGAGGAGATGGGAATGGGGGATGAGCTGGGGGGAGGGGGAGAAGGCGGGAGGAGGGAGGACAGGGGAATCTGTGGCTGATATGTAAGATTAAATTATAAAATAAAATTTAAAAAACAAGAAAAGAAGATTGTGAAAGAATTTAAATCTTTGTATCATAGTAAGTGGAAAATCATTAAAAGTCAATATATACAGTCTAATAAAATTGCTTAAATAAAATATCCTAAAATCTGTACATAGGAAACATTTTACAAAAAACATAATTCAGCAGTATTTTCTAAATTTTCATGTATAAAAACACTTAATATCAGTACTGAAATATTGCATTACTCCTAGGTTGTCTCCTATATCTAAAAAGCTCTATGCATACATAGTGTTACTTAATAGTACATAACAGGTAATGTAAAAATAGAATAAAATAAAACCAAAGTATGTACAAATAAGCAATACTTACAGGTGCATTAATGAATGAAATTGAAAATAACACAGAAAATTAATACAATAAAAAACTAGGGCTAGTGAGATGGCTCAGCAGGTAAAGATACTTGCTGCACAAGCCTGATCATCAAAGTTCAATCCCTGGAATCCACATAAAAGTGGAAGTAGAGAAACAACTCTACAAGTTACCCTCTGTCCTCCATATATGCACAATAATGTGTACCTGTAAACACAGTTTTTGAACATATGCACATGCACAAAAATATATACAAACATTATAATAATAATAAATTTAAATTTTTACTGAGCTATTTTTTAGAAAAACATTAACAAAATTCTAGACTCATAATGAATAAAGAAGAAAAACAAAAATCACCAACATAAGAATGAAGGAGATATTATTACATATCCAGCAGAGAATACTATTAAAATTTTATAATCATAAAAGAATTCTAAAACAGGGGGAAATGGACCAATTCCTCAAAAACTACAAATTATCAAAATCAAGTAAGATAAAGTCAATAATTTGATTTATTTAATAAACATGGAATAAAGTGGATTAATTATTAAAAATCTTCCAAAAAAGAAATCTCCAAGTCAGATGGTTTCACTAGAGAATTCTAACAAATATTTAAAGAAGAATTAATGCCAATTTATATAGTCTCTTCAAAAGAATAGAACATTTTACAACTCATGTTTTGACCCTCATATTACTGTGGCATCAAAACCAGTCACAGTTTAAAAAAGTGAGAAAGAAAACCTATAGACAAATAATTTTTATGAACATTGAGGTAACATCCTTAATAATACATCAATAAATTGAATTCAGATATGTATAAAAAGGTATTTATTTCATATGTTGACATTTCTTTGTGTCTTTCAACATTCAAAATTTATTCAATGGAATCCACTATGTTAACAGAGTAAAGACAATCATGTTAATTGTTGCAGAAAAATATCCAACAAACTCTAGCATCCATTCATACTTAACCTACAACCAAATAGAACAGTGGTTCTCAACCTGTGGGTTACAATCCCCACATATTGGATGTCCTGCATATCATATATATTTATTTACACTATGATTCATAACAGTAGCGAAATTAAAGTTATGAAGTAGTAATGAAATAATTCTATGGTAGGGGTCACCACAACATGAGGAACTGTATCAATGGGTTGCAGCATTAGGAAGGTTGAGAAGCACTAAACAAAAAAGAGAGAACTTCCTTGATAAGGAGGATCTGCAAGTCTACCACTCTGTAGATTAGATTAAAATCAAGGCAAGGATACTCTCACATTCACAATTCATGCTGGAGCTTCTCTATCAATTGTACTTCCTTGTTTTTATGTTCCATATACCTAACCTTGAGGACTTGCTGACTCTGGGAGCAATGACAGGTTTAGCCAATATGGAGAGGTAGTGAAGGATTTCTTTCACATGCTAACTAACTACAGTCCCAGCCACATTCTCACCAGTCAAGAATATCCTACCTTAATTATCCTTAGTACAAGTATCAGAGGATCAGGACTAATCCTTATGCATCTGAGCCAACCCAGATTATTCAATCAATCCTAAACTTGTCTACCATGCCTTGTATGTTTCTTTCTGTGTAAACCACAATAAAGGCATTTGACCCATGTCCTTTCTTCACTTCCTGAGGGACTACAGCATATCTCCATGTGCCTTCCCCTCCATGTGCTCTGCACCCTCCTCGTGGATGTGTTACTAGAAACTTGTCTTTTGAATGGCTGGCTATCTGTAGCATGGTCCTTGCTGTTGTTCCCTTTGGGGGCAGGGGCCAAGTAGATACAGAGTCAAAACCACACAGACTCAGGGAGAATGTCGAAACAACAAGCTCAGTTTATTCAGGAAGAGACAAGCCTTATATACCCTCCACCCCACCCTGGGGGGAGGTCTGATGAATATGCATCAGCTGGCATGACATGGCTGTCTCTCATTGGTCCAGGTCATCAGATCATGTCTTAGCTGCTGTTGCTAAGACCATCAGGCAGACCTAGTCTGGCTCTCAGAAAGTATCTTTTTGTAACTTGTTTGGGCAGTCTGGCCCTCAACCCTGTTAGGGATGAGTCATCCCACATATCCACCCCTATTTATTATTTTATAGGACATGCTCAGTGGGAGCTAGGGTGCATTGCACTAACCTTGTTGACCCTACCTCAGGAGAGCTCAGCATAATGGATTGTGCCTGTCTTAGATTGGCTTGCCAAACAAGCTCATATCTGTCACTAACTACCAGCTATGCATCAATCCTGGAGAGATGTCGGGGTGGTGGGCTTTAGGCACTAGCCTTCTATATCTCAGTGAGCCATGTATGCATTATCTCTCTAGGAGGACTTTGATCTAGGTGTCTAAGAACCAATAAAACCCATAGGGTCACCTTTGTGGCCGTCTTCTGTTGATGAACCTACTGCAGAAGATATTTGAACAAGAGAAAAGACATGGATGGGACCCCAGTCATTTTTATCATGCCAACTGAAGTCCTTCTGGTGATGCATTAACGACCTTGTAGGGGATGAGGCAATTGCTTAATATCTAGGGTCGCATGTCAGTGATGACATGACCTTTACTAATACCACAGTAGCAAGGCAAATCATACATTACCCCTCTGAAGATTTTTTTTTTTGTCCAAAGTCTCTTGGTCTGTTGCCGGACGCACATCTCTGGAGGGTATCCATATCAGTGTGGTGGTATTCTGGGGGGAAATGCAAGCATATCCTCGCCTCCAGGTTAATAGTGGAGCAGAGTGTTGTCACTGAAGGGTGATGGGATCCCTTCAATGCACCAAGGGCAATGGTGTCTCCCAAGGTAGGTAAATAAGTGTTTTGTCCAATTTGGGCTTGTGTGACATATGTTTCTTGGCCTGTGAGCACCTCTAGAGAAACAGTAATGTTGTACTGTATGTTAAAGCGAGCCTGAGCCTCTGCCTGGTCATCATAGGCAGCTCACCAATTAAGGAAGACCACAGGCTCCAACACAGCCTTCATCAAATGGTGCCAGTGATAATAAGTCTGTAAATGTATTGCCCATTGTTGTAGGACTTGCTCAAAATAGGTCCTCAGGACCTGATTCATTAGCAGCCTTATGGAACAAAGATAGGTCTGCAAAGGGGGGGGGGGTACGTATCCATGGCTGGTTAGTCTCATTGAGGCTCACATTAACTGGAAATGCCATGGTGAGCATGTGCAGCACCATAGGTAGAACAGGCTAGGAGGTATTCAGACATCCAGGCAAATCACTCTGTGGCTATGGCAGTGGGAGGGTAGCCACTCGAGGCATGGGGGAAGCAGAGAAAGGGGATGCTGGTATAGGCTTAGATGCTGCCGCAAGCATTTCCTCTCTCTTTCCATCCCTTTCCTTCACTTCATGTCTATTCTCATGCTTCTCCTTGCCAGTAGAGGCAGAGGAAATATCAGTCATGGATGGAATGAAGGCAATAGATAAGTTGGTGTTACAGTGTTTCTGACAGCGCTTGTTGTGGGCCTCAGTAGAGGATGACTTTAGGCCAGGAATTATAGTCAACAAAATGGGCATAACAAACAATTGGAGAGTTACTCCTGAGGCCACTACCCTTTTTCTGGCCAGGAACAGAATTCTTATCCACAGATCAGGTTCCCACATGTTCTCTGGAGAAGCAGCATGCGCTCTTAACTGTTGAGCCATCTCTGCAGGCATCACAACCCACAAGTACACGCATATATTTACAAACACACACACACACACACACACACGCATATGATGATATTTTATTTGTACTGAAATGTGATTTTATTTGTATGTTAATAAATAAAGTTGCCTGGGGGTCAGAGCTAATAGCAAGCCATAGCAGAAGCTGGGCGGTGGTCACAAACACCTTTAATCCAGATCACATGACAGGCAGATCTCTATGTGTTTAAGGATACAGCCAGCATGGAGACACATGCCTTTAATCTCAATACCAACCATAGAAGACCTGGAGGTCTGTACAGATAGGCAGTGACGAGGAGGTCATGTGGTTGGGTTTACAACCAATGAGAAGGCAGAACAGAAAGTCTATAAAAAGACAAACAAACAGGAAGTAGGTCTCTTGCTGAGGGAAGGACAGGAGCGGCAGTGAAGGATAAGGTTTTTAGCGCTTAGCTATTACTCTGACCTCTTGGGCTTTCATCTCTGCATTGGCTCTGTGTTTCTTATTTAACAAGATGGTTACATCTACACACACACACACACACACACACACAATTAAAATAGACTGTGTCTGTTGTTTCCTGAGGGTTCAGCCCTTATATGGAAATGCTAGGCAAGCCTGAACAAAAGTATATGCCACACTACCATAAAGACTGACTGACAAACAAGACAAACAGAAAGAAGAAAGTGGGGGTCCTAGCATTTACCTGCTGAAGGGACAGAATTTACACAATGTAGAGGGGCCTACTCACCAAAATATACCACTTAAGGGGGCTTCTCAACCAGCGCCACATGAGTAAAGGGAGCCAAACAGATCCTGTTCAAGTACCAAATGCCCTGGGTTTCAGCACCAGATGTAGCAGGGGCCAAGTAGGTGCAGAGTCAAGCCACACAGACTCAGGGAGAATGTCAAAACAAGAAGCTCAGTTTATTCAGGAAGAGGCAAGCCTTATATACCCTCCACCCCACAACTATCATCTTCTGATCTGTTGGCTTCATCACAGCTGAATAAGAATGTCAGAGCTGGAACTTAAGAGTTTCCAGAACTGGCTGGGCATTGGTAGCACATACCTTTAATCTCAGCACTCGGGAGGCAGAGGCAGGCAGGTCTAAGAGTTCAAGGCTAGCCCGGGCTATGAATTGAGTTCCAGGACAGCCAGAGCAGTTACACAGAGAAACCCTGTCTCAAAAAACAAACAAACAAAAAACCCAAACAAACAAAAAAAAGAGAGAGAGAAACAAAACAAACAAACAAACAAACAAAAAACAATGTCAGAGCCAGAAGATAGGAAGTGTTAAGGAATGCTAGCTTTTGACATGATAAAGACTTTCCAATCAGGAGCTCAGTACCATTGCTTGCCTGCATTGAGCCTGAACAACCATGGGTGGCAGAGGGCTCAAGGAGTCCTACCTCCATTGAACTAGTGACCACTAATAGATGCTGGGAATTGGGGAGTCACTACTATCAGCTGAATGATTACTGTTGAGCCCATCAAGTTTCAATGGAGCATTTTAAACCTACATTCACACAGACAGTCCTGTTAAATCTGTTGACTCTCAAAACAAAATAAAAACACATGCAAATGGAAAAGGGATTACTAGGGAGGAGAAGGGAAAGTAGTTATAAATCTACCGAAACCAAGAGCATCTGTAGCCTTAAAATTATAAAATGTTAATGAAATAAATCAAATAGGACCTTGAGAATGGGAGGAGAAAACCATACCATGTTCATGAACTAAAAGACTCAATATAGGGAGAATGTCACTTCTCCCTGAACAGACGCTTGAGTTTAATGGAATTTCTACTAGAATCCCAGCAAGCATTTTTGTTACAGAAACAGACAAGACTATTGTAAAATTTACATGGGAAAGTATTAGACCTCAATTAACTAAAATTTTTTTTAAAAGAAAGTCTTTTTAAAAAGTCTCCCTAATGTTAAAGCTTATTGTGGTAATCAAACATTGTGGTGTTAGTAGAATAATAGACACATACGTGCCACTTATTAATTTTATAATCAAGCGTTTATTATCCTATATAATTTCATATCTGACATAATTTCAAATAATATGCTAGTAAATAAAAATAAGTCAGTTAAGCAAAAATCACAAATATGTATATCAATCAGAAACTGAGCTTTAATCTGGTTTTACTAACAGGAAGTCTCTGCCTTCTGTAATGTTAAGGGTAGATAGTAACAGGGAGCAGAGAAAAAAAACATACGGAACAAAGTAGATAAACAATAAACACTTACAAATATAGCCTATCAAATTTTGACAGAAATCAGAGGTTTATAAACAGTTTAGTGGAGGTAGAAAGATCACCTTTGCAGCAAAATTGTGCTTGGAAACTTGGGCATCAATGCACAAAGCAAAACAAAGCACCTTAGCCAGGGAAAGGTTTGTTTTGATGAGAGCCAGTTTATCAATTTTCCTTTTCTCTGTTAGGCTTTTGTTACAAAGTGTTTTCTTTCTGTCAGTCTTCCAAAACTGTGCTGTTGCTGTGTGTTTGTATTAGTAATCGCAGGTGTCAGACACAGACTTGTGTGATCCTTAAAGATAATAGCAAGGGATCCAGATTAAAAGCAAAGCAAGAAAGAAAACAAATCCATTTATAAAGCATTTAATGCCAAAGCCAACCATGGAAGTAAAATCAAACAAAATCCCTGAAGATCAAGGCAAGGGTAAGGCTGTGTGGTGGGTATGTTGGAAGCCAAACAATGTACTTAATGGTTCTATGTGTTTTGCTCTAGTTTCCTGCAACGATTTTTCAAAGAACTGTTTTAATTTTTTAAAAATAGTTCCAGTATTTATTTTGCTGACTAGGAAGTTCAATTACTACCTATGTAACATAACTAGCACAAGATACCTTCCTCACACGTGGACCACCATACCACAAATTTCTTCTTTTAAAGAGCATTTGTTTAAGGCTCTGGAGTTTCTTGTCTTCCTTAGTTTCTTACTGAAACACAACATCTTAAGTCTATTCTCTGCAGTTAGCAGGCTATAAATTATAAACAAAAAATAGAAATGTAGGTGAATATCTTTGCGAGTCAGTATCTTAGCCCTTTAAGTTTGCTTTGCTGAAATTAGGCCCTCCCATCAAGTGTAGCTCTGTACAAGAGAGCTGGGACAGTCCATGGCAGCCATTGCTTCTTTGTGGCATTAGCAGTTCCTGATGCTGTTGCTGCTACTGGCTCTTCCTCCCATCTGGTCACAGTTAAGGTAAATGAGCTCATCACAGCAAGTGGAAGCATTTACCGCTCTTAATAGATTTCTCTGGCAAGAAAGGAAAGTTCTAGGTTTCTTTAACAAAGGAAAGCACCCCTCCCCAGCACACACTGCTTTCTGTTACTATCAGTATTTCCCACCAGAAGAAGTACATTGTGAAGTAAAACCTGAAGGGACAAACAATGTTAAAATCCATTTTCTTATTGACATGCACGTGTATACTGATATTTTAAAACGATTTTAATGTTTATTTTTATATATGTATTAAGCATTTTGCCTATGTTTATTATGTATACCACATATGATTCTGGTGCCTAAGGAGGTTAGAAGAGGGGTTAGAAGCCTGGAAATTGGGGTTATGGATGGTTGTGAGCCACCATGTGGGCGCTGGGAACTGAACATTTGTACTTTGCACAAATAGGTGCTTTTAATTGCTGGACCATCTCTCCAGCATATCCTAATACTTTTGTTTAATTGAATTGACTTTTTTGCTATTTATTCATTTACTTATTTCACGGTATGTGTGTGTGTGTGTGTGTGTACGTACACATGTGACACCTGCAGAGATAGAGTTGATTCTCTGCTTCCATCACTTTCATCATGCGAATCCCAGGGATTTCTGCTTGCCAGAAAGCACCCGTACGTGCAGTACCATCACACTGACCCATGAATTAGCTTTTTATGTTACTTTAAGTTATTTAAAATAATAAATATTGATTGCAATATTGGTCAGTATTGATTAGAAAGAAATTTTGAGAAATGAAAAAGAATTTAAATATTGTTCCCAGTTCTACCATCTAGAGAAAACTGCTTTCATTGAATATTATAAGAAGATAAACTGAAGTTAATGTGAAGGAATTAAACGTGCAATTGTTTTCCTTAAAAGCAATAATAAAAATGTGAAGAATGGGGAAAACTGGATTATTAGATTGAAAAAAGCCTCGTGTACTTTTATAACTGCAAGTTCAACCGTCATGTAAAACTAACAAAGATTAGCTTGAACTGTTTGGGAGGCACCCAGACAGTGGGACCCGGACCTGTCCTTAGTGCATGAACTGGCTGTTTGGAACCTTGGGCTTAAGCAGGGACACTTTGCTCAATCTGGAAGGAGGGCACTAGACCTGTCTCTACTGAATCCATCAGGTTTAAATGAATCCCCAGGGGAGTCTTGGCCCTGGAGAACATGGGAATGAGGGGGGAGGGCTGGGAGGAAGGCGGGGTTGGGGGCAGGAGGACAGGGGAACCCATGGCTGCTATGTAAAATTAAATTATAAAATTTAAAAAAATTTAAAAATTAAAAAAAATTCTATAGTCATGAAAAAACTAACAAAGAATTAACAGAAATCATTAGGATACGAACAAAACCAGTCATTAATAATTTTTAAAGAATTTTTTCATAAAACCTATAATTTTTTTGTTTTTGTATTTTTTTTTCTTTCTTTTTTTTTTGTTTTTTGAGAAAGGGTCTCACTATGTAGTCCTGGCTGTCCTGGAACTCACTATGCAGACTAGGCTGGCCTTGAACCACAGAGATGCACCTGTCTGTGTCACAAGTGCTAAGATACCTTCTTAAGAGGTCATCTTGTGTAATAACTGATTTATAGCAAAATGTGTCATAAAACAACTAAGTTTTAGGCTATGCAGCATAAATAAAGAGCATCATCAATAATTGACTAGTGCTATAATTCAGTGTAAAACTAGAGATTGTAAAAAACTTAGAGGATCAATTGGCATTCACATCTTGCCTGAATTATCTGATCATTAAATATGTGGTGTGGTGATCATTATTTATATGACCATTTTTTCCTACCACACAACATAGTAATCTACCTCATTTAAAAAATTTAAATTCCTTGTAAAATTTTGTTTTTTCACATATCCTGTTACTGTTCTGTCTTCTTAATTAGAGGAGTCAGATCTTCTCATCTAATTAACATTGAGCCATAAGCATATTTCCATGTTCCTAATCATGTCATTGATTATTATAATTTGGGAGTTGTATTAACACCTCTCCTGAAGAAGTTTATTTCCTACCAGATTCTTCATCCTACTGGAATGCCAATGGTAGAGTACATAGTGCTATCCCAATTACAGCTATTTGATGCTCTCCTGCTCCCTCCGGTCTGCTATATCAGAGATCAGGCTTGGGAGGTATGAGGTTCAATTGTGAAACCTTAGGCAGGCCATTTCACTTTGGCTATGCTGGTTCTGCCATACATGAAATTAGAGCATAGAATGAGAATGGTGTATTTCATGCTTTTCTATTACTACTATCACTGTTACTCATGCAATGCATATTTTTAGCAAATAGAATTATATACAAAATACAACACACAAAATATTGCACAGGAAAATAGATTTGGAGCCAATTGTCAGCAAATGCTGAAAATCCCAAACAGTGCCATTTCAATTTCCTCTTTTGCAATATATTATTTGTGTACTAATTTTAACACATTTTCTTCCTTACATTACCTTTGAACTCTTCTCTGAGTGTTGCAGGTACATTGTGGAACAAAACAGACCCAGGCACAAGGAAATCCCTGCCCTAATGGAACATCCATTCTGATGAAAAAAATCAGAAAACAGTGAAGAAAAAAATAAGTTGCTAGGTAGTTAAAATTAATGGATAAAAGAATAACTTAAAGAAGGAAAAATGAAGTGAACGTGTGTGTGTGTGTGTGTGTGTGTGTGTGTGTGTGTGTGTGTGTGTGTGTTATGGATTACAAATTTAGGAAATTGTCAGAAAAGATTGCAATATGAGCTAGACAGTTGTGGTACATGCCTTTAATCCCAGCACTTGAGAGGCAGAAGCAGGCAGATCTCTGTGAGTTCGAGGCCAGCCTGGTCTACAGAGTGAGTTCTGGGACAGCCAGGGTTGCTCAGTGAAACCCTGTCTCAAAAAAAAAAGAAAGGAAAAAAGAAAAAAATCTCAATAAGAAGGTGATATTTTAATGATGACTGATGGGTGCTGTGGATATCGCTCTGTGTAAATAAAATGCTGATTGGCCAGTAGCCAGGCAGGAAGTATAGGCGGGACAAGCAGAAAAGAGAATTCTGGGAACAGAAAGGCTGAAACAGAGAGAGCGGCCAGCCGCCAAGATGACAAGTGAGATGTAAGGTACAGGTAAGCCATGAGCCATGTGGCAAGTATAGATTAATAAAAATGGGCTAAATATAAGAGTAAGAGCTAGACAGTGGTAGGCCTGAGCTAATGGGCAAACAGTTTAAATAATATAAACATCTGTGTGTTTATTTTATAAGTGGGTTGTCAGAATAACAGGGCTTGGCAGGGCCTGGAGAGAAGGTCTCCAGCTACAGATGGGCCTGGGGGATACCTTGAGAAAGAGTACAGAGTGTTTGGGAATAGTGTGTGTCAACTGTAAACACTGAGGCATAAGCATGCTTGGCATTGTTAAGAAACAGCCAGAAGGCCAGTGTGATTGAAGTCAAGTATTCAAGTAAAATAGGAGGGGATGGAATCAGAAAGGATACATGGAATCAAATCCTAGAGGATCTTGGAGGCATCATAAGGATTTTGGCTTTGAATCTTGAAAAGATTGGAAGCAACTGTAGGATTTTAGGATGATGATGATGATGATGATGATGATGACGACGACCTAAAGACAGCTGCAATGTGCCTCTTGACAATGTTGTGAGGTAATAGATGTTTTAAGTGGTTAGGCTTAGAGAGTGGTCACAAGGCAGGCTCCTTGCTCTTTTTCTGGCTTCTTGTCTCACCATATGATCCCTCCTCATGTGTACACCTGCTATCATAGTACCTTCCACCATGAGATACAGCTAAGGGAGCCCTCACCAGAGCTTGTATTTTCTTGTCTGAATTTTAGTTTCCCCAAATATGAGCTACATAAACCCATCTTTTTAAACAAGTTCCTAGCCTTGTATATAAAAAGAGTTTGACTAGAGCAGTGATGATTTACTTCTCATTTTAACAAAAATCACTCACAGTATCATGTGGGGTATACACTGTTGGGGAAAGGGCAGAACTGGAGAGACCATTTGAGATATTATATGTTAAATGTGCATGGAAGTTTGTATGACTCCTTACAGAGTGGTATCTATGGGAGACAGCACTGGGTTTTGGATATGAGTATATTTGGAAGAAGTCAGATCCAGCAGGTTTTGTTGAGAAACTAGGTGGAATATATATGCATTAGTGTGTTATAAACATTTACCAGACTGGAGATAATGAGTGTAGGTATTCGTAATGTGTACAGTTAATGGATTTCCATGATGTACACACTCCTATTATAGCTAACTTCAATCTACCATTGAAACATCACTGAGCACACAGTTGGGAAAGATGTATATCATTAACTTTTATGTGTTGGTTTGAGCTAGCTCCAGGATGCCGGAAAAAGAGAAGTAAACTATGGTGCAGTCATCAAATAAACTGGGGAATACTGTGAGTAGATTGAATTTAGATGGGATTTAATACCATAATCTCAGTTTGGGACATATTCCGTATAAAATGTACTCTTAGTCATCCACTGGAGATGTCAGCAAGGTAGCAGGGTATGTGCTTCTGAAGTTCAGACAAGATATCTTGAATAGAAACCTGAATATGAGAGTATTTCAATCTGTGACAGTAGAGAAGGTGAGGAAGGTGAGAGATAACAGCAAAGTCCGAGGGCAGGGTAGTCCAAGGGTTAGAAGTCTAAGTTGCAAAGCAGTGAATATAGGAGTCAGAGAAAGACCAGCCAGAGTTTAAGAGCAAAACTGGGTGAGTTTAGTAATCTGAGATCAAAGTAAAGGAAAGGTTTTAGGTAGAAATTTGATAAATTGTTTCAAATGCTACTGCTGAATCAGGAGAGATGATTGAAGATCAGCTGTCATGAAAATCCACAGAGATGAGAGGTTAGGACAGTTTTAAAACTACCTCACTGATTGCTAATGACTTTCTTCTAATCTGAATGTCTTTATGGAGTCTACTTTTGTGGGAATTATTAAAAAAATTTGATCTGTGGTATGTTCAATACTATTATTAAGCCTGGACATTTGAACCCCTGCTGTAGGATTTCATGCCCAGAGACCTAGTGCTTTTGAATTCTCTCTCTCCCTCCCCTTCCTCCTCCCTCTCTGCCTCCGTGTCTGTCTGTCTCTGTTTCTCTCTCTCTCTCTCTCTCTCTCTCTCTCTCTCTCTCTCTCTCTCTCTCTGTGTGTGTGTGTGTGTGTGTGTGTGTGTGTGTGTGTGTGTGTGTGTGTGTGTGTGTGTGTGTGTGTGTGTGTGTTCCTGCTTGCATGGCACACACTTTACTAACTTTACTATCCCCAATCTTATAAACTTTCCAAAAGGCCTCCTGGTAGCTGGACCTTACTAGGACCAGTAGCCTATTCTGAGGTAGATCAAAGGCCAGATATTCTTTCTGCTCTCCTTATTTTGCTGCAGCATCCTTTGTAGCAATTACAGAATAAAAGATTCAAGGAAAGACATGTTTGGAATACGAATTGCTCTGCATCTATTAATATCTGACATAGGAGTTTATTATATCCAGAAAATGACTTGTCATTCATATTTAACTACATACTCTGGAAGAATTTGCAAGCGTGGACATCACTGGTGAACCTCGCTAACAACCTTTGAGGGAGCCACTGGAAGCCGATTTTCAATGACTGCACTATGAAGGGGCAAGATCATGAGTAAATACCATAATTACCATTAGATAAAAGGTCTTATTAAGGAATCTATAGTTAATAAGATCAATCTTATTTTAATACACATGATTATGAGAAAATAATGTTCACTAACTTTTTCTTGTCAGAGGTATGAAATTATTCAGGAATGGCACATTTGACTATAAAGGACATGAAAAGATGGCTCTCATACTTAACTTGAAAAAGATGGTTCCAAGATGCTACAAAAATTCTTACTATGTTTTGTTTAGACAACAAATTGTAATTTCTAGACGTCAGTGATGTTCTTCAGAAGCTGCCCACTTTCTTTTTTGAGACCAGGTCTTTCTGGCCTGGAGCTGGCCAATGAAGCCAGTTTAGATAGCCAACAAGCCACTGGGATCCATCTATCTCTGGCTCCTTGACATGAGGCCAAGTTTTTAGGGAGTTCTGCAGATTTCACTAAAGTCTTCATGCTTGTGTTGGTAGTGATTTACCAGTTGATCTATCTTCCCAGCCCCTTGTCATACATTTCTAACCAAGCCATTTACATATTTAGATTATATAAATGATCTGTCTAGAACCCTGGGAAATATATCCCCAGAGGCCCCCTATATGCTAGGGGAGACTCTAACTCTGTTTGTGACCCAGGATTTGTCCTTCCCACTCCTTCCCATGAGACTATACTGGATTTTCAGTCTTTATATCTGCCAATGCCAAACAAGCTTAGAACACTGGCTTTGTCTTCAATTGGAAAATGCTATGACTCATAGCATTACTTTTAGAGGTTGGGATGTAGTTAGTTCTCTTGCATATTGTAGGAGCATCTACCTTGTCTACCTGCTTTTTCATCTCTATATCACTTATTATTAAGGTAGCCCTAGTTATTGAAAAGCCTTTTTTCCCCATTAAGGTCTATTTATATGAGAACTTTCAAAATCAAAGAGCCTTTATAAGATGCTATGTGTATTAACACAAATTCTTACTTGGAAACAAGCTGGTAGAATACAATATGTAATAATTTCTGTATGATCTATAAAATAAAACCTTTGATGACTGTCTAACAATACAAACAAACTAAATGTAACCATAGGTTAAATGTTAAACTTATTATATTCACTTGATAGACTATTCTGCAACTTTTTTTAAAGTGGGAGAAGTTGTGCTATGTGACTTCTGAAGACAGATCATAACATGCTATCCAGATCCCAGTCACTTACTTGAAGGGGACATCTATATTTGGAAATTTAGCTATCACATTTTAGGGAAGTCCAGGCCATAGGAAAAAGTCACATGTGATGTTTCTGCTAACAGCCTAAACTGGTCTCAGCCAGCAAGCAGCATGGATCAGGAGTCGTGCGAGTGAGCCAGCCATCAGATGGTTCCAGCCTCCAGCCATTGAAATGCCCCAGTTAGTGCTGAGAGGAACAGAGTCCAGCTGTCCCTGACAAGTCCTGCCAAAACTGCAGATTGTTAAACAAAATTAATCTTCTTGTTTTAAGTCACTAAATTTTGGGGTGATATGTTATAAAGCATTAGATTAACTGAAGAAGACTATATAAAAATAAGGAAAATAGAGCTTAGTCTATCAAGAGTGTAAAACTAGAAATTGATGTGTAATAATACCTATCTAAATGATTCTATACATAATTCTCAGACAAGAAGGAAGTATCTAAATGCTTATGAAGTTTCTGTAAATATGACAATATCTTCAGATACTTTTTCTCATCATTTCCCCAAAATTTTACAAACATATATAGAAATAAAAAGTTATCTTTTACTGTGTTCCTTTTTTACTTACTGCTAATGTTTAAGAAAATATTAAATAGTGAACCTTCTTGCTATGGGCTGACTCAGTCTCTCATTATGTACCAAAACATGCCCAGAAGCTCTTGTTGACATTGAATGCAAGGCAGACGTGATTGAAATGTATTCATTTATCATAAATTAAAGATCTTAATTGGAAACAGACACCCAAAGCAGACATCTCCCATCTGCTGTTGGTAATGTTAACATTAAAAATGTCAGAACGGTAAACTCATTAATTGCATATTCTGGGGACTGATAAGCCATTAACTTACATCTGAAAGGGCTCAGTCAGCTCATATTCTGGCTACATATAAAATGAGAGGGGGCTAACCACACTGACAGATGACACTGGGAATTTTCTAAGAAGAAAATAATATGCAAGCAAGATATATTTTCACATACACATTTATCTTTTCTCATGAACAAATCATTAGGTGTCTTCTTTCAAGACTATAAATCTGGAACAAGGGACAAATTCAGAAATCTCTTGAATAAGACTTCAAAGCTCTTTACTACAAAGCTCACAAACCTCCATGGCCTGGCTACAAAAACAAATAATTAAGTCTGGATATTGATCTTTGCTTTGGAATCCTGCTAGAACTTTAAGTATGGCTGACTCAAATCACAGTCCTTGACATCAGTGTGGTCCATGCCATAACCTGGTTACAAATACAGAATTTCAGTTCCATACTCACTGAATCAGTGCCCATCGTGCTTCTATTTTGTTTTCCAAATTCATTCTTTCTAGTACCAATTATCTCTTAGGTCCCACTTATGCAAGGAAGCGCTCAATCTAAATCCTGACAAAATATAACTTTTCAATTCTTTCTGTTACAGTGTCCTGCTTACTTCAGAACAGTAATTGATTGTTAAATAAAACTGTGGTTCTACTTTATCTTCCCAGTGCATTGCATCTACATTTGTCCAATGTGATGTTCAAATATTAATGCAGCCCCAGTGGCAAACATATATAAGTCCAAATTAAATGCCAAAGGTTACTAATGACTGTTAACAAACCTTGTTTAAATGGTCCTGTTCATTTGTTTCAAAAACCAAAAACCAAAACTACCTCCTCCTTCCTGGGCTGTTTAATTGTTTATTTTGTGGATGTACATACTTGGCCTGTGGAGTATCCTTTTTATTCGTCAAAACTGAGTCATAAAGCTGTTGCTTAGTGAAGGCTTTGAAAACTTTAGTTCAAAATTACTCACTTTTTAAAGAGTGTGCTTAAATTTTTAAAAATTGAGATTGTATACTCCCAGACAAGAGAGCTCTCAAGTACCTAGAGCTTTGAGAAGAAAGGAAGAAAGTCTGTAATATTTTTATTGCTTTTATTTTTATTTTTGGATAAGAGACAACAGAGCTTAAGGGAAATGGAGGTCCTAGGAAAACTTTATCAAGCAAGCACTTGGGAATCTATGGAATGATCAATCTGAATTCATTGCTAGATTTATTTCTTTATTGATTTACCTTTGGGAGGTTGTCTCAGTTTGTAATCCTTCCAGAAAAAAGACTCTGTATCAATTGTTCAAGGTCAGATAGTTTGAGAGAAGATCCAGAAGCCATAGTAGGGGAATGGGAATTGAAATAGAGAAGGGAGAGAAGTGGATACAGAGTACTTTATCAAAGAAGTTTTCACTAGAGAACTGTGAGGATCACATCCCCCAAAGAGCTCTTAGAGACAACATAGAACAATCCTTAGAGCTGTCTATTCTCAGTTCCACCTCTATAGGGCAAGGAAGCTAGGACATTTTCCAGCTCTTGTTTGTCACTGGCCAGGTCTTGACACTCACAGAAACATATGTGCTAAAGGTCTGTAATCTGAACATCAATTGCATCTGTTACAGAGCTCCTTTTCTGGTGTGTAAGTTCTTTTCCACTTCCAAATGAGCAGTGTAAAAAGAGTCACCCTATAAATGTTATCATACATATTCCCAAGTGTCATCTACCATTCATGCTGCACTGATCTTGTTAAATAGGTACATAGTCATTGTTCTGCTTTGAGAGTTACATAATTCAAAATGATTCCCTTTAAGATATAATATAAAAACAAAGATTGCAAATGTAACTGAACATTTCTTTTCTTTCTGCTGTGGAGAAACAACCTATATTCTAAATTACCTCCTATGTGACTAATCAGCTCTATTGAGTTCTGTTTGTAAACAAAGGAATAAATCACTATTCTTTAGAACAAAGGTTCTGCTTGAGATCTAGAATCTACACTAGAAAAACATCTTTAAAACATGCAATCTTGTAAAACTGAGTGGAAGTGGCATAACATGTTGGGATAATAATTATTCATAACTACATCAGATTGAACAGAAAGCTTCCAAGAGCAATTTAGCATATAGAGACAACTTTCATCTTCAAACTGTTCTATTTTTACCACTGATTGTTTGAACTATTGCAGGAAAGGATTTTATGAAAGAAGTGTTTGTCAGAGTGAATGAGGCAGCGTGATCAGTAAATCTCAATATATTAAAATTCTCTGCCTGCTCCATATTTAGGAAATTTAGGTATCTGGATAAAAACAAAATTGGCAAAAAAGTGCCCTGACATTTGACTTTTGTATTTTCATCAGTCTTGATGCAAGATGTCACAAAGTTAGGGATGGCTTCTGGAATTTCCAACAAGGTACCTTTTGCTCTAGTTATTTTACTATAGTCCATGATCTCTATTTTTAAAAAAATCACTCTTAGGTTTGTATGAACAATTTTTCCTCTTGATGTATTTCACTTTTGATTTCTCCCTGTTGACAAACACATGACTGTTTATTATATCTTTAAGACAGTAAAATTATTTATTGCTCTGTCAATGGTTTCCAACAGGTCTGGAAATCCTTATGTCTCAAAACAATAAAAAAATATGATCATTCAAGTACCGGTAGAGACATGTCACTCCATTTAAAATACACAGAACAAAACAGCAGTAAAATGTCACAATCTAGATTTCTTTTTAATTTTAAATACTTTATTATTTTATGTGTATGGATGTTTTGCCTGCATGTTTGTGTATCACTTGCATACAGTTCTTAGGAAAGCTAGGAAAAGGCATCAGATTCTCCTGGGATTGGAGTTACAGACTGTTGTGAGCCATGATGTGGGTTCTAGGAATTGAACTCTGGTTCTCTGGAAGAGTAGTCACTGTTCTTCAGCCCCCACAATATAGACTTAAATTTTATTATTGTTTTGTTATAAGATAGTTGCAAGAACTGATAGATGGAATTGCATGAAATTGCAAAGCTTCTGTACAGCAAAGGAAATAATCAGTAAAACGAAGCAGGATTGGAGAAAAATTTACCAGCTCTTCATTTGATATGAGATTAATGTCTAAACTACATAACAATATAAAAAATTTAAACACTAAAAAAATCTAACCAATAATTATGGAAATAAGCCTATAGTTGAAGGTTAAAATACAAATGGCCAATAAATATATGAAAAAGGGTTCAACATCGTTGGCAGTCATTGATATACAATTCAAGTATACACTGAGGTTCCGTCCCAACCCATCAGAAAGGTTGTTATGAGGAAGACAGCAGGTGCTGGCAAGGCTAAGGAGGGACCTTTATGCACTGTTGTAGAAATATAAATTATCCAGCTACTAGGAAAATCAGATCAGCATGGAGGTTCCTCAGAAAACTGACATTGGGGCTGGAGAAATGGCTCAGCATGTATGAGAGCTTATTGCTCTCCAGAGGACCAGAGTTCTGAGTATCCTTGTAACTCCAGGGATCTGATGTCTTTGGTGTCCACATATTGATGATGGCACTGCACATATTCATACACAGATGCATACACATACAAATAATTCAAAATTTTAAAACCCCAGAACACCTAAGCAGAGGACATAGAAATATGTGTTCAATTTTGGATGAACTAGTATCATACTATCTGTGACATTTAATAACATGGTTGTTTCAACTAGTTCATGTTATAAGAATTTTCTTTGTTCATAAACCCAAATATACAAAACCATCATATAGTGCTTTTTTTATGTAAAGCATAACTACAGTATAAATAAGCTATATTCATTCCCTTAGATCCCTATAACTTCCTATATGTTTTACTCCCAATGGTTTGAACTTGTGTTATTTAGTGGGGTATCCATTGTGCTAGTGGAATTACTTCACCAATATAAGGGAGAGCTAGAATGCCCAGGGTTTTGCTCTTAGATAGCCTCCTAGCCAAGGATTGATTAATAAAGGGAAAGAGCTGAAAACCCAGCCACATTTGCCCCAAGGTGGGGCAAACTCTGAAATGTAAAGGTCCCATGTGACCAGGCTGAGCCCTCGCTTGAATCATTCCCCTGCCCCCAGTTCCTTCTCTTCCCAGTCTTTTATTGTTTTTATTCTAGAAAGACTTCTTCAATAAATCATTTGCATACAGATCTTTGCCCCAAGCTTTAGTACTCAAGTAGTGCAAGCCAAAACCATGAGCCATAAATATAATTTAAAATCTATCAGTCACAACAAAAGACAGAAGAAGGGCTACAGTGATGGTTCAGTGGGTAAAGACCTTGTGCAAGCGTGAAGAGCTAAGCTCAGATCTCTAGAACTCATGTAAAAAAACAGGGCCGGCAGCCCATGCCTACAATCCCAGAATTAGGAGGCAAAAACAGGAGACCCCCCAAGACTGGCAGGCTAGCCAAATCATCAAGCTCCAAGTTCAGTGAGAAAATCTCTCAAAACGTAAATGGAGAGTGTTAGAGGGAGATATATGGTATCATCCTCTTGCCTCCTCAAGTATAAGCACATGCACCTGCATGAACACACACACACACACACACACACACACACACACACACACACACACACAAAGTGAAAAGATTAAATTAATTTTAAGAATATATTTAATTTAACCTTGTATATATAAATTACATTCAATATAAGATCAAATAAAAATATCAACATAATACTTTACATTTTCTTCAGATTATATCTTCAAAATCAGGTATGTATAGCCATGTAAGGATGGAGGAAATAGGAGGTTGAGACACATTTCACTGTTTACTCGATGTATGTGGTGAGTGCCCACTACTTTATACATCATAGATTTGGGGGATCCAAATTAGACATGTTACTGCATTTGACTGGTGTCTTATTAATGACCTGATAAATATTTGTGGGCCTATTTTGTTTGTAAGATTATTTTTTATGATAAAATCCTCAAGATTATTTTTATACATTAAACTGTCATTTAGGGCAGTTGTCATTTTCTCTTTACCCTTGGCAACACTGAGTGTCTTGGTTACTGATCTATTGCTGTCATGAGACACCATGACCAAGGCAATTTATACAAGGAAGCTCGCTTACAGCTTTAGAGGGTGAGTCTGTGACCATCAGTGTGGGAGGCATGACAGCAGGCAGGCTGGTGGGCATGGTATTGGGGCAGTAGCTGAAAGCTGACATCCTGATCTGCAGGCAAGAGGCAGAGACAGAGAGACAGACAGACAGACAGAGAAATAGACAGAGACAGAGAGAGAGAAGACAGAGACAGAGAGACAGAGACAGAGAGAGACAAAGAGACACAGACACAGAGATACAGAGACAGACTGGGCATAGCATGGGCTTTTGAAACTTCCAAGCCCACCTGCAGTGCTGTATTTCCAACAAGACCACTCCTAATCCTTCCTATAGTAACCTACAGGGGCCTTTCTCATTCTTATTCAGACCACCACACTGAGTCTTGTTAGGTTTTCTCCCTTTGGTAAATCTGATACTGAATGTTTAAACTTTCAACATTGCTTCACCTTTAGCAAATACAGAAACAGGTTGCTCTTTCTTTTCTCCTTCTCATTAACCTTGAAGGCAATAGATTGATAGGAATTTCCTATTGCTGCTCCTATCCGAGGTATGAAAGACTCCTCACATACATAAATATTTAATATTACAGCACATAAAATATCATTCTACACTTTACCCTCATCCTCTATTAAATTACATTAGGGAATAATCTAAAAATAGTCGGCAGGACATTTTCATTGATTCCTACAACCCAGCATACCTGTAGAGTCTGATTTTCAAAGAAAACTAGAGGCAGTTAGAGTTAACAAAAATTGAAGTCATAGTAAAAAGAAAATCTTTTGTGTGATATATTACAAACACCCCAATTTCATAGGCTATTTGCCAATATTACCTGTTTGGGAAAGGAATTTATCACAAGGTCCATATGGATATTGATTTTTTAAATAAGGAAGATAGCTAAATGAACTTAAAGAAGCTTACAAAACCACCTCCTGGACTCTAGCTAGGTTACTTATGAATCATTTTGCAGTAAGAGTGAAATCATTTTTCAGGACTCAGAATTGATAGTTTCTGCAGTCCAATGATGGGTAGAAATGCCCTATTCCTTATATAAAGGATACCATTTTGTCATGTAGTCAAGGAAACCTGCTTTGGTATGTCTAAATATTTAACTCTTTAATTTGAAAAAAACTATCCACTGGATCTTGTTCTTTGGGGAACATTTTTTAACTTGTAACAAGCACATACCCTGGTTACAGGGGAGGAATAATCACTCTTGATTCAGACTCGGTATAACACTCATTTATTCACACAGTAAGATTACAAGCAATATTTATCCTGTCTTCCAAGTGCAAGCAGGAGTACCTCTCCAGGTATACAGGTCCGGACTCGCCATGTCTATTCCTCTGGATCTTGGGTCAGCCTTCCCCTGGTCAGCCATGTCTGCACTGGGGACAAGATCTCACGTCTCTGGCAGAGGGGAGTCATCTCATGTGAGGGCCTGACGAGCTCTGTTGGTTAGGTCTGGGGCTTCATCTTTTATATTCTTTCCTGGCTAGGTTTCTAGTCTTATCCCTACTTCCACACATAGCTTATACCTTATCACTACTCCATTTGTGGTTTTCTTACGTCATTCTATTGCTTATCACTCCTGACCAGGGTTGTTCACCGTAGGCCTTACATGTTCCTTACAAACTATCTTATCTAGGATCACACAGATATAATTTTTACTGTTTATTTGTTTCACCTTGGTTTGGTTTAGCTTTGTAGCCTAAACTGGCCTAGAACTCTCTAGGAATAAACTCGATTGATCTCAACCTCCCAGAGAACCTCTTGGATTATGGGCATGAGCCACCACACCTAGCCGTGAATATACTTTTCAAAAGCAGATATTCCTCTGATTCAGGCTGAAAAGCCATTTACTGTGCTTTCGTGCTCGCTTCGGCAGCACATATACTAAAATTGGAACGATACAGAGAAGATTAGCATGGCCCCTGCGCTTTCCTATATTTAAAAAGCATGTAAGTTAAAGAGACTTCTTTAATGTGATAGGATGGCAAAACACGAGGATTCAAATCAAGATGTTCATGCTGTGGAGTACATTTTCCCTATTCTTATATATCTCTTACAGCTCATGTCTGAAATATAGGGGCCAGGATTTTTTCCTATTAAAATAGGAATAAAGAATAGACCTTAAATGCTCTTTTAAAAAGCCCTCCTAATGCTTTCATTTTTTTCGCCTAAAAATTTGGCTTTTCAATTTCCAAACAAAATGAAAGACCAAGCATTTATGAATTGTCTTAATGCAGTATAAACTAAAAGCTCACTTAAAATATATAACACAAAAATATACTCACATCTAATCTATGGGATCATGTATATGTCTGAACTTTATCATTTCAACTAGCAATAGATTTTACTTCAAGTTATGGCTGTGTCATGAATAACTCGGATCAGGGCTCACTCAGTTTTTACTCCTAGGAAGGAGTATTGTGTTTAAACTTGGGGTTTCATTTTGAGGATTTATTTCATGGGGCTGCTCCCACATGAAGACCTATATCAGTCTTATGGGGAAAAAAGTACAAACAATACTAGACATTTCAAATAGGAAGACTTCAATTTGGGGAGTTTTCCCACAGAATGGATCAACCTGTAAGGAAGTAAACAAGAAAAAGTGAGTGAACTCAGAGACTGCTGACTAACGCTAGAGTTAGTGGAGGATAGGAGAGGTGGTACTGCCAGAGGAAATTAGCAAACTAGAAAAAGAAGAACCTCTCCCTCCTTTTTGTTTGTTTGTTTGTTTGTTTGTTTGTTTTCCGAGACAGGGTTTCTCTGTGTAGCTTTGTGCCTTTCCTGGAACTCACTTGGTAGCCCAGGCTGGCCTCAAACTCACAGAGATCCACTCTGCCTCCCGAGTGTTGGGATTAAAGGCATGTGTGACCACGACCCGGGCCTTTTAACCTTCAAGCATTTACCGGTTCCTCCAGCTAGCTAGCTTCTCATGTTGGAAAGCAATTAGCAAGAAAGTCTGGAACATGTCTAGAGAGAAATGTGGAGCCAATGGTGAACAAACAAACATATATGGCAGCCTCTGGCTTCTTAACAGTTTTGCAAACCCCACTGTCATTTTCTGTAGTAATTTCCATGTGATTATTTGGTAGTTAGCATATAGGAAATTCAGCTACAAACACAATTTGATAATAAATACTGAGTGTGGCTATTGCATTAAAGACTAACCCATCCTTATTAAGTTTCGCTTTTAAATGGAATTATAATCTAGAAAGAAAAGAACAAACTGCATTAAAAAGGAGAAAACAGACTTTAATTTCTAGAATTTCCCTTAATTTTGTGTATAAAATGTGATTAGACTTTCATAGTAATTTCTCTACATGTGGTAGCCACACAATCATACCATATAGCAGCACCCAGAAGTACAAAAGTACAAAGGTATTTCCTACAGTTCTTGCAGGTGAGAGCTTCCTATTTTCCTAATAATCTTCACCAAGTTCTTTGTTTCCTGGCAGATCGGTTTCTTCAAAACTTCACAAAGACTTGTTCCAGTTTGGCTGGACCTTTTCCTTCCTCAAACTGGGCTATTACGCAGTGAATAACTGTTAAATTTCCCCTATTGGGCTTTGGAGTTTTCTTTGCCTTAACTTCCTTTATGCACATTATCACTTAACATTTAATTGGGCCAGGTGGTGGTGGCGCATGCCTTTAATCCCAGCACTTGGGAGGCAGAGCCAGGCGGATCTCTGTGAGTTCGAGGCCAGCCTGGGCTACCAAGTGAATTCCAGGAAAGGTGCAAAAGCTACACAAGGAAACCCTGTCTCAGAAAAAACAAAACAAACAAACAAAAACAACCGTTTAATTGGAATACCCCAAAATGAAGACATAGCAGATTTTCTTTTTTGAAAAAGATGCTAAATACGAGGAGGGCTGGGATAATATGAAGACCAGGTCTGCTCTTCCCTGTACCTGAACTTCATCACAGCACAGAATCCTTGGGATTGCTGGATTTTCTCTTTTTAACATCAGAGTTCAAGATTCAAAGTGCAAATGTGAAAATGTACTAGTGAAGAAGGAGGCAGTAGTTCTGATTTTATGACAGTCTCGGAAATCACAGAATGTCTCTTTTGATATGTTCTAATAGCCAAAACAGTCAGAAGTCTGTATCTGTCTCGTGATGGGGGAAGTCACAAGGTTACATTGCAGAAAACCATGTTGCCATTATCTTTGGAAAATAAAAATTTGCCAAGACTTCATTTTCACAGAGCTTAGAATTACTGGGTCATCCATGTATTATAGCAGCCATATAGTTGAATGAATTCAGTTGATAAAGGAAAACAATGTGTTTAAAAAGTACAAATAAAAGAATTTGTCTTGAGGTTTTAGTCCAGAATTAGAGCAGACTTTCAAAGAAGAATTAGCATCAATACTCCTCAAAAATATTTCACAAAATAGAAAAAGAAGAAACATTGCCAAAGTCATTGTTTGAGGCCACAGTCACCCTGATATCCAAACCACACAAAGACTCAACAAAGAAAGAGGATTGCAGAACAATTTCCCTCATGAACATAGATACAAAATACTCAATAAAATACTTGCAAACTGAACCCAGGAGCAAATCAAAAAGATTATGCACCATGATCAAATGGGCTTCATCACAGAGATGCAGGGATGGTTCAGTATATGAAAATCAGTAAATGTAATTGGCCAAACAAATAAACTGAAAGAAAAAAAAACCTCATGATAATCTCATTAGATGTAGAAAAGTCCTTTGACAAAATCAAACACCCATTCATGATAAAAGTCCTGGAGTGATTAGGGATACAAGGAGCATACCTAAACAGGATAAAGACAATTTATCAAAAGCTATAGCCAACATCAAATTAAATGGAGAGAAATGCAAAGAAATTCCATTAAAGCCAGGAACAAGAGAAGGCTGTCCACTCTCTCCATACCTATTCAAGTCTTAGCTTGAAATCTTAGCTAGAGCAGTAAGACAACTGAAGGAAATCAAGAGGATACAAATTATAAAGGAAAAAGTCAACAGTCAAGGTATTGTTATTTGTAGATGATATCTTAGTATATAAAAGTAATTCAAAAATTCCACCAGGGAACTCCTATAGCTGATAAACACTTTCAGCAAAGTAGCTGGATGCAAGGTTAACTAAAAAAAAAAAATCAGTAGCCCTCCTGTATGTAAACAACAAACAGAATGAGAGAGAAATGAGGAAAACAACACCGTTCACAATAACCTCAAGTAATATAAAATATTTTTTTTTTGGGGGGGGGGGGTTGAGACAGTTTTTCTGTGTAGCTTTGGAATCTCTCCTGGAACTTGCTCTGTAGACCAGGCTGGCCTCAAACTCACAGAGATCCTCCTGAGTGCTGAAATTAAAGGCATGTGCCACCACCACCCGGCAATATAAAATATCTTGAGGTAATCCCAACTAAGCAAGTGAAAGACTTGTATGATAAAAATGTCAAGTCTTTGAAGAAAGAAATTGAGGAGGATATCTGGAAAGCTCACCCATGCTCATGGATTGGTGGGGTTAACATAGTAAAAAAAAATGGCTATCCTATCAAAAATGATCTATGGACTCAATGCAGTCTCTATCAAAATTCCAACACAGTTCTTCAAAGACCTTGAAAGGAAAATTCTCAACTTCATATGGAAAATCAAAAAACCCATGATAGTTAAAACAGTCCTGAACAATAAAAGAACTATTTAAGGTATCATCACTCCTGATTTCAAGTTGTACTACAGAGCTATAGTAATAAAAACCATATGATATTGACATAAAAACAGATATGTTGATCAATGGAATTGAATTGAATAACCAGAAATAAATCCACACACTTATGGACACCTGATTTTGTATAAAGAAGCCAGAAAAAAATGCACTGAAAAAAAGACAGCATCTTTAACAAATGGTGCTGACCAAACTGGATGTATGCATGTAGAAGAATTCAAATAGATCCATATTTATCACCCTGGACATAACTCAAGTACAAGTAGATCAAAGACCTCAACACAAAACCATATACAATGAATCTGATAGAAGAGAAAGTGGGGAACAGCCTTGAACTCATTGGCACAGGAGACTACTTCCTGAACAGAGCATTAATAGTGCAGGCACTAAGACTGACAATTAATAAATGGGACCTCATGAAACTGAAAAACTTCTGCAAGGCAAAGAATACAATCAATGGACAAAACAGCAGCCTACAGAATGGGAATGATTTTTTATCAACTCCACACCCAATAGAGGACTAATATCCAAAATATATGAAGAACTCAAGAAACTAGACATCAAATTACCAAACAATCCAATTGAAAAATGGGGTACAGATCTAAACACAATTCTCA